>NC_090022.1:250305175-251555175 GCF_037176765.1 Anolis sagrei | reverse complement strand
AAGAAGCAGTGGTCTAACTCATGATTGGCTATTGTTCTTGATCAAAGTTTCCCAATGTCTCTGAGGGCAGTATTCCCCACCAATATTATAAGATCCTTTTCAATAAGAGATGCCAAGGATCTTGAACATACAAATCATGTATTCTGCTTCTGAATGGCTACCCCTTTGCTGTATTTTGATTCTAGCATTCTGGATCTCATTCCACACACCAAGCCAACATTATTGATTTAGTACTGGTTCTTTGTCAGCTACACTAAGGCAATTTGGATTTTTTTAAAAGGTGTTTCATTAAGCTTTCTCTTCTCCAAAATGAAGGCAATTACCTCTATTGTATTCTGTTGTATGAAATATCTGACAGAATCATTTCCAAGTCTTGATTATGTGAATATGGGCCCTCATGCATATGAAGCATCGTCACTGAGCTATATCTCTTTCAACATTCTGAAATTTGCACACATGTTTGCAGTAGAGCAATTCCTTTCATGTCAGCAAAAACAGCTGCAAACTACAATGCAAGCAGGATCAGATTATGGATTCTACCATGATACAGAGCAGAAAGAAATCAAGCCAATATATAATCTTGCAATACTGGTATATAATCATAGGCTTACATACTAGAATTAGCCAATATATAATCTTAGAATACCTGCAATTGAAATTTTAAACAAATAGATATATACAACTGTCTAATCGCAAATGGAATATCCGCAAACAGATAAATTTAAGGTGGGATGGTAAAATATAAACATTGAATGGAGATACATTCACAAAGCATATATAGACATAGGGCAAATTGGGGGGAGGTAAACTGTGTTATTGGACTGCAATTTTATCATTTTAAGACAATTGTGAGGAATGACAACTGTATCATAAAACAAAATATAATTAAGAAGTTCAAAAGACTAAAATATATTAAATAGTGTTTCAATTTTAAAACTGACAAACTGGCTAAATAATCTTGAATGACATAACCATCCTTTATTAAATTAGTTGAAACAAAGGCTTTTTACATTTAAAAAAAAACACCAGATTTTAACTTGACACATACATTATTCTAAATTGGTATCAGCTGGGTCCTCAGAGAGAGGGAATTCTACAACCTGGGTGTCCCTACAGAAAAGCCCTCTCCCACGCCTCCCCACAATGCATTTCTCTTAGTGATGGGACTTAGACAAAGATTCCTCCAAACAATCCCAATTCTCAGGCAGTCATATATAGAGGGAAGTGCTCCCTCAAATATCTACCTCTCAAGTGATTTAGGTTAGGTCTTTAAATATTGTCAGCTCCTTGGATAGGGAGTAGAAACATATTGGTAACCAGTAACATTTCTTCAGAACTTAAATGGTATCTGAATGCAATTACAATGAGCAGTCCAGCTGCTCCATTTCTCCCTAGCTGCACTTTCTGAATTGACTTCAAGGGTAGCCACAAGTATAGTGCATTGCCATAGTCTAATCAAGAATTACTGTGGCTGAATTTCCTGTCCTAAGGAAGAAATCTTGATGCTGGTCTATCTGCATCCCTAAGATCTGTGCTAAATAACTGGCAATGTCCTTGCAGTTTGCTCACACAGAATAAGCCCATGCAGGCCTTCCAATTGCATGGAGGTACCATATATGACCAGCTAGTCATAAGTAAGAACTCATCTTCAAATCTCTACTCACTACTAGGTGAGAGTAGGTGAGACAACTTGGCTAGCAGCTTGATTTTGATAATATGCACAGCCCCAGATTACTGTTGCTGCATGGGTTCCTAAGGGTGGCTGTCGATCCTTTCCTTTGGAACAGTATATCTCTTTTCAGTTTTACTCTTTCCATGCATCTATTACTTCAGATTGAAGAGGATCGTTGTCAGCAGAAGAAGCAGCATTGGAAGAAGCTCTTTCTGACTTGCCACCTCATCACATGTACTGCTGGAAGTGTCCTAGGATGCTTCCACTGCAGTTCAGGCACGAAGCCCCGCACCGCCGATATTATTATTATTATTATTATTATTATTATTATTATTATACTTTATTTGTACCCCGCTAGCATCTCCCGAAGGACTCGATCTTATGACAGGGTAACTTCTCTGCTTTCACTGTGAAGGAAGTGTCCTATAACACACATGCTTCCTCCACAGTTCAAGCAGGGGGCCCCACCAGAAGTCACCCTCCATGGTGTGATGACCAGAATAAGGGGCTTCCCAGGGCAGTTCAGGCATGGAGCCCCACACCACCCATCACATGATGCAGGGTGACTTAATAGGGCTTGTTCTCCTCATAGGGCTTGTTCTCCAGACCATTGATCAGGAGGGCGACTAAAATGATCAAGGGTCTGGAGAACAAGCCCTATGAGGAGCGGCTTAAGGAGCTGGGCATGTTTAGCCTGAAGAAGAGAAGGCTGAGAGGAGATATGATAGCCATGTATAGAGAGCCGTTCAGCAGTGGAACTCTCTGCCCCAGAGTGTGGTGGAGGTTCCTTCTTTGGAAGCTTTTAAACAGAGGCTGGATGGCCATCTGAGCCCCCCCCCCCCCCGAAATTCTCATGGTGGTTCGCGAAAAGGCCTTACTGGTGCATTATTTAAACTGTTATGTTTATTAATATCATGATTTGATCACCATTCTCAATATATCCCATATGTATGGGGGTATTGGGGTAATGATACAAAAGGTTTGCTAGGCTAGACCCTCTTTCACTCAGACTCAGCCCCCCCCCCGAAACTCAGCCCCGAAACCCCCCCTGAAAATTTTTTAGCCCCCCCCCCCGAAACGAAATCCTGGCTACGGGCCTGGCCATCTGTCAGGGGTGATTTGAATGCAACATTCCTTCTTCTTGGCAGGGGGTTGGACTGGATGGCCCATGAGGTCTCTTCCAACTCTTTGAATGTATGATTCTATGACTTCCAGTGCAGCTCCATGCCTGAACTGTGGAGGAAGCATCCTACAAAGCTTCCTTCACAACATATCTGCATTGCCCTGAATGCCTAGCTTGCATCTTTTTCTTTTCCTCTGCCTCGATCCTATCAGAAAACTGCAGAAACCTGGCAAGATACAACTTGGAAGCCTCCAGCTTTCCCTCCATCTGGGACAAACTTAAGCCTGGGGTTGGGGAGATAAATCCTTCCTCCCAGAACTGCCTGATCTGTCTTTTCTGGGCTGTTTGGGGTCTGGAGGTTTCTCCAAACACCTTATTTACCCCAGTCCTGTGCTCTTGAGGCTCCTCCTTCTACCTGATCCCTTCCTCTCTTCTCTCTCTCTCTTTCCGGTCTCTCCCCACACTTTTCCCACACTTTTCCCACACTTTTCTGGCAATCACTCATTTCCTTTTTCCCTCTCTTTCTCCTACTCCTCCTTTGGCTCCTCTCTTTCTCCATTTGAAGGTGATCACAGATCTTTCCCAAACTGATTTCTTCCCCCTCTTCCAGATGGATTCAAATCATGGGTTTGAAAATCTTGAGCTTCCTGCCTCCTTCCAACCAAATATTCCCCTCTGCTTCCTTTCCCCCTCTTTGCTACTTGCAACGTGAGTGATGCGGGGAACTTGGTGCCTAATTCACACCACTGTCCCACCAATTTGAGATGAAAAGGCTGTATGTGTGATAAGGTCATCAGAGCAGCTGAGGAAGTAGTAGCAGGAGCATCCAGTGTAGAATTGCTGCGTACATGATTGAGGGGAAAAATGAGGAAAGTGTTAAGCTTTGTCAAGAATGGAATCACAGTTTGTATCAAAATTTTATATAACAAGACAAGAAGGAGAGGAGGAGGGAAGGAAGAGAAAATATCTTAATTAATGCTGTTCAAAGGCCCAACAGCTCAGAATGTTTTTCTGAATAGTCTCAATTGCCTCCACATATGCCTTCGTGATTCAGAGGACAATGTAAGAGAAAAAAAGCTAAGGCCTGGATCTCATGAAAGATGCCAGCTTGAGGCAAATGCTCAAAAGTGATTTGCTACCCCTGCTTCTGAAGGCAGTCCCTTGTTCCCAGTGCTTTGAGGGATGGGTTAAAATGCCAAAAGCCAGCCATCAAGCCAAGACCTTCAGTTGATGACATCTCTTTTGGCTGCCTTGTCTTCACCTTTAACTTTCTGCCTCAACCTTGGCCAAGAGGCTTCCCTTTGTTCTGCTGTATAGTAGTTCCTGAACCTTGTCAACAGATTGTGAATCTCAGCCTCAGAGTTTCAATGCTGGCGAGAATGATACATCAAACAAATGACCTAAAAACATTTCACAGCATCAGGATTTATGCCACCAGGCTAAATATTTTTAATGTTGTAAAAAAGCATGTAACTTTGATTCATGTTCCTGGAGTATGCTTATTTTTAAACACCCCCCCCCCCCTTCACACAGTACTGTTTGGATTTGTGGCTATGAGCAAGGCAGGAAGAACATTAATAAAAATGCATGTAGTGCCATGGTAATATTTGCAAATTGATAATGAATGTACGCAGAGCCAAGATTTATCAGCAAGTATCTTAATTTGTTTACTGAGGCAACTGGGCAGGCAGTAGAGTGTCTTTGGCAAGCTTATTTTATCCCAACCATAATTAAAAATGAAGGAGCTAATGGATCTGAAGTTGAATGTTTTTGCTACATTGTGTGAGAGTTTGAAGAACAATATTGGTAGATGCATTTAAAAAATAAAACAAAAAATCAACTAACAAAAATAAAGCAACTCACCAATAGACATAGCACACATCCCCCCAAAGAAGATCCAACTGTAATAGTAC
This sequence comes from Anolis sagrei, assembly GCF_037176765.1. NCBI lineage: Eukaryota > Metazoa > Chordata > Lepidosauria > Squamata > Anolidae > Anolis > Anolis sagrei. The sequence continues at coordinate 251,550,467 of NC_090022.1, read as the reverse complement.
CAAGAATTATGTGTGATAAGGCCTTCCTCAGGCCTACCCAATCTTCTTGTACCATTTCTTCCATTTCTGAATCTGAATCTATCCCTAAGAGGTAAATAAAGTGCCTTCAAACAAGAAAAACAGCTATAGTCCAAGACTATATTATTTTATTTCTCTTACATTATTTACCAGTCAGAAATGTTTCTCGAGAAAGCTCTCATCATTGTTATTTTTTTTGTAAGGCACTGGTGGTCTTCTACGATAAACTCTGCATTACACATTCTCACATAAGGTGGAAGTTACTTCCACTGTAATTGCTTAGAAATGTCTTATTGTCCACCAGCTTCTTCATTTGGAGGGGGTGCATTGGAGGAGGGCTCCCTCTAAACTGGGAAGAGAAAAGCAAAAATAAATTATTAACATTGGGACACAGGAAGAGAAAGCTCCGCATTGTGTTCCTTTTTAGTTATGTAGTGTGGTGAATGACAGCGTTCTATTCCCCCTTCCATTTCTGCAATAAGGAGGAAGTAATCAGCTGTCAGAATTTAAGACAATTGAAGACTCTTCTCTTCTAGCAGGCCTACCTAGTCAATTTTTAACTATGAATTTTAAACTCATGTCCCATGTTTACTGTATTTTACTTTGTTCTCTCTCTCTGTGTGTATCTTATATAATGTTTTATGAAGTGTTTTAACTATGTTGTACCTTGCCTTGTGCCACAAGAAGAGGCAGATAATGAATAAAACAACAACAACAATAATGGTGATAGTATTTAATTATTTACCTCATTAGAAGTCTTGGCTGACCATACTGCTCAATTATAGCATTATTACCCTAATTTCATTGCTATAGTTCATTCCTGGGATTAATAGCTTGATAAGGCACTACTGCTCTCTTACAGAAAAATTCTAGTAACCCTTCTGTCATAGGTTTCCATCTGTCCTAAGCATATTTTAGAAAGTCACAAAGCTACAGAAACAGATTACATTTGAAGGCAAATAATAAAGCTGCAGGACTACCCTCCTGCCTTTAACCAATTCATTATTTTCATACCCTCAAATATAGCTTCCCCATTTCCACAAGTTTCTACCCATTTGTGCCTACCTATCTGTCATAATCTAATCACCAGGTCACCTGATACCTAAACAGATCCTCCAGATATACCATTAAATAATGGCCACTGACTGAAAAGCTAAAGTGGAAGGTTTTTGTCTCTATGCCCTGTTTATAGCTATTTTTTAAAAATCTGACTGGCCACTTGGGACACAGGATGCTGGATAAGGATGACCTTTGGCTACAGCCAGTAAGCCTCCTTTTGTGTTCTGTCTCTCAAAGTTATTCTTTTTCTTGAACAGGAAATGTATGTCACAATTCCTTCTGCTACACTTGGAATACATGCTTGGCATCTTGCTCACTCTCTGTCTAACTGTGGCAGCTTGCCAGAGAATGGAGCTACTTCCCTGCTTTTTGATGCTGATGGATACATTCCCTGGGGCACAACTTGGAAATAGGCATGTTACTTACAGGCTTTCTCAATAAGCTTCCAGAATGATCTAGCCTGGTATCTGAGCATTCTCCCCAGTTTATAGGGACCCAGGCTCCTTTAAAATGTAAAGTATTTTCTAATCGGGCACAAATTTATGACACACAACTCTGCCAAAGTCCCCAAGACTCAGTTGCACATTTGTGAACTAAATCTACTGATCCATATCTGCTTAGATCGGTAAGTGCCCTAGTCTATCATAAGAGCCAAAAACTACATCAGATGAATGAGATCTATTCAATTATTGATCAGGATGCAAGGAAAGTAACATGTCCAGTAGGCTTGGGCAATTGGGTAAACCATGATCCATTTTGGCATCCTGGATTTCAGTGGGGGTCCAGATACGTTTTTTGGGAGCCTCCCGAATTCAGGAGGACAGAAATCCATTATTGATCCAGGAAAACGAATGATCCGTTTTCTATCTGGCCCATTGGAGGCAGTGTGGGGTGGGGGACTACCCAGGCTCCTCTTCTCATCATTTTAGGCATTGTTTGTCCTTATATCCTTCATTAAGACTTTCATTAAGGGTTAAGATAACACTCTGCAATCTTTTCCCTTCTGTTTGTAGAGGCCATCTGGGTTTAAGGAAAGGGCTTAAGAAACCTCACTTCCTGCGATCTTTTCTCTTTGGTCTGTAGAGTAGACCTGGGTTTAAAGAAAAGGCTTACGAAACCTCACTTTCTGTTATCCTTTTCCTTCTTGGGGCTGCATCCCTCCCCTCACTCTATGTGTAACTGAAAGAAACTGAAAACAGCCAGTTTTCAACAGCCTCTCTTATGTTGTGGCTAGTAAAAAATTGGTAGTGGAGCCCATGCCATTACAGGCTTCCAAACCAACCGAAAAAGCTGAAGGCAAATGTTCATAATGAACCCGTGCACAAGCCTAATGTCCAGCTCTCTCTCATTAGTAAGTCAGGCTTGGAGAATCACAAGCAGGACTCTTGTCACCATTTCTTGCCACAGCATTCATCACTGATGAGAGCAGGCTGGAAAGATCTTCTTCATGCATCCCAATTAGCATCTGAAAAGACCTCATACAGCTGATATGACTGCTGGTTGTTAAGGTGAACTGGGAGATGTTGGGCCAGGAAATCTTTTTTTATATGTTCTTAGGTAAGCAGTTGATGTATGAAATAGGATCATAGAGTGCAAACATTGAGTTGGAAGTGACCCCAAGGGCAATCCAGTCTAACCTCCTACCATGTTGGAACACACAGTCATAACACTCCTGAGTGATGGCCATTCAGTCTCTGCTAAAAAATGTCCGGAAAAAGAGGCTCTACCACATGCCGAAGCAGCATATTCCACTGACAAATGAATCTAACCATCAGGAGGTCCTTCCTAATGTTTAGGTGGAACCTCTTTTCCTGGAGTTTTAATCCATTGCTTCATACCCTAGTCTCAATAGCAGCAAAAAACAAAAACAAAACATGTTTATTTCCTTCTCAATGTGACATCCTTTCAAGTATTTAAATATGACTATTATGTGCCCTCTCAACCTTTTCTTCTCCAAGCTAATTATACCCAGCTATCTAAGCTGATTCTCATAGGACCATTTTGGTTTCCCTTCTCTTGGCATTATCTTTCTTGAATTGTGGTACCCAAAACTGGACATAGCATTCAACAAATATTGTTAAGGCCACACCTTAAATCATTCAGAGGGACCTTCTGAGTCATATAGCTATTTATTTATAACATCTAGATATCTAGCTAGGGTAAAGGTGGGTTCTGGGGTCTCTTAGATTGCTATCCCCATCAGCTCTAGCCAGAATAAATAAAGATGGATGACTATGGGTGTTACAGTAAAACAATATTTTGATGCTCCTAAATTGTACATCCCAATTGCTGATGTGATTCTTCTAGAGCAGGGGTCCCCAAACTATGGCCCGTGGGCCACTTCCGGCCCGCCAAGGGCCCTGATCCGGCCCGCGGAGGAGGAGCGCCCCCCCCCCACACACACAGTGCCCCTCCATTGGCTGGCTCACACTATCCGTCAGGCCCGATGGACAGCGCGAGCCAGCCAAGAGAAGCTGGTCCGCATGGTCTACTCGCGCGTAAAGCACCTCGCGAGGTGCTTTACACGCAAGTAGACCACGCGGAGCAGCCTCCCTTGGCTGGTTCACGCTATCCGTCAGGCCCGATGGACAGCCTGAGCCAGCCAAGGGAGGCTGCTCCGCGTGGTCTACTTGCGTGTAAAGCACCTCGCGAGGTGCTTTACTCGCAAGTAAGCCACGCGGGCCTGCTCCTCCCTTGGCAGGCTCGCGCTGTCCATCGGGCCTGAGCCAGCCAAGGGAGCCAGAGCCAGCCAAGGGAGGCTGCTCCGCGTGGTCTACTTGCACGTAAAGCACCTCGCGAGGTTCTTTACACGCAAGTAGACCACGCGGAGCAGCCTCCCTTACTCGCAAGTAGGCCACGCGGGGCTGCTCCTCCCTTGGCAGGCTCATGTTGTCCATCGGGCCTGATGGACAGCGTGAGCCAGCCAAGGGAGGCTGCTCCGCGTGGTCTACTTGCGCGTAAAGCACCTCGCGAGGTGCTTTACTCGCAAGTAAGCCGCGCGGGCCTGCTCCTCCCTTGGCAGGCTCGCGCTGTCCAAGGGAGGCTGCCCTGGTGTTCCATGCAGTCATGCTGGCCACATGACCTTGGAGGTGTCTACGGACAACGCTGGCTCTTCGACTTAGAAATCCAGATGAGCACCACACCCCTGAGTCAGACACGACTGGACTTCATGTCAGAGGAAAACCTTTAACCAGGAAAATCTTGGAAGATCCAGGGTGGGAGAAAGAACTCTTGTCTGTTGGAGGTAGGTATGAATGTTTCAATTGGCCACCTTGATTGCCATTTCATAGCCTAACAGTTTTTAGGGAGAATCCTTTGTTGAGAGGTGATTAGCTGGCCCTGATTGTTTCTTGTCTGGAGTTCCCCTGTGTTTGAGTGTTGTTCTTTATTTACAGTTATAATTTTAGATTTTGTTCAGACTAGAAATAGGAAGATTTCCCATTCTCTGCTCCTGGAATTACTGCCTAAAGAGGGCTAGAAAGAACCCCCTCTAAGGGTCCTTCCACACAGCAAAATAAGAGATGTACAATGTGCATAGGAATTTTTTAATTGATTTTTTTTTTTAAAAAAACTATAGTCCGGCCCTCCATCGGTCTGAGGGACAGTAAACTGGCCCCCGGTTTAAAAAGTTTGAGGACCCCTGTTCTAGAGGTTGGAGGAGAGTGAATTAAAAATAATTTAAATATTAAATTTATAATTGAATGTTCTTTTGAAATATTGCATATATGCAAGGATCCTGTGCTCCTTGAATTAAATCCCTCTGTATCTTACCTGATTTGTTATATGTTAAGTGCTGAACAAAAATCATGATGGGTTTAGGAATGTAAGTCCTCATTTATTTTGTTCTGTTGTGTGAGAATGAAAATCCACTGGGTGAGATTATTTGAGATTTTGGACTTTTTTTCAGGATTTTTTAATGAAGACTTGGGAAGTCAAAACCCAAGCTTCTTTGATATTATTGGTGGTTAAAAGCAATGGCCTTTTTTTACACTTGTGCAAAGATGAAAATCTTTCTGAAATTGGGATTTTTTCCAAGAGGATTTCTCCAGACACTCTTTTTTGTCAAGGATAATAAAATTTGCAAATATTCCTTACAGCCATAGCATGGTTCCAAAATTTACAAGCAATATATTATTCATTTCTGAGAGCATGGGACAGAAAGTTGGCATGACTTGGGAATCCTTAAGACAAGAATGCTGAAAACTTAAGGAAAATGCTGGCAGCATATTTGACTGTAGTCAAAACAGAGAATATTGCTCATGGCATATATGGCAATATACTGTATATATATATATATATATATATATATATATATATATATATATATATATATAATGTATATATCTTATATTAAAAGTGGGAAATGGTTTATACTAGTCATAGGCCCGTTATTTGTCTCATTTGTTTAATGTTTTCATTTCATGCCATTCATTCAGATGGCACGAAAAGCTACACCTCCTCCTGTTCAGAAAAATTAGTGGCATGAAAGGTTTTTGGGAATGGTATCCATTTGGCTGGCCGATTTTTGGCACTCGGTTCTCAGCTGTAGGCCCATGGAATCCTGGGATTTATAGGTTAATGAGGGACTGGAATGTTCTGATCCAATGTTTCTTAAGCTTTGGTCATTCAGATGTTGTAGAATTTAGTTCTTATAATCCTTGAACTAAGTAAAGATTTTGGGAACAAGATCAAAAACATCCAGAGAGCCAGCACTGAGAAGCAGTGCTAGCCTGTGGTCCCCTAAAATACAACATATTGTCAAAAGCAGAGAGGGTGCCATGCTAAGTGGGCCAGGGCCAGATACAATTCTAAGACCTACTGACAGTCAATATACGAGGGTTGGAATTTTAATAGTGGCAACACTGCTGTAAGGAGGCCTCGCAACAAAACCAAAGAATGTCGCGTGCACTACACATTAGTTACATACCTACATTAACTCTGAGCAAAAAGACTCGCCTTCCTACATCATACGCATGCGGAGGGACACGAAGAACTGAGCCTCACATTAGCTTGCGGTCTAAAGCAAGTGTTGTCACAATATTTTTGAAACAAGAACAATAGAGTTGGATAAAAATTGAATGTGCCAGAAGTCATACAGCACGACAATGTCATCAAGATCTTCAAGAGGCTTGCGGGAAATCTGCATTACCTTAAAGAACAGTGGCAAGGTGGGTAAAAGCCTTCAATGAAGGACGCCAAAATGTGGCAAACATGAATCTGCCAGGTCTTCCTAGTGTCAACAAAGTGGAAGTGAATGCTGTTGCCGCACTTGTAGACAGTGATCAACACCATACGATTTGTGAGCTGGCCCGAAACACAGGATTTGCGCATATGACTGTGCTCCATATTCTGAAAGAATGCCTGGGCATGAGAAAAATTGTTTCACAATGGGTTCCACATCATTTGAAGGAAATGCAGAAATGGCTATGATACGATACTGCTCGTACCCACTTGGAGCGCTATGAGCGCAAAGGAGAGGCTTTCTTACGCCGTATCATTACGCTGGATGAGACTTGGGCCAGATCATACCAGCCAGAACTGAAACACCAGTTGAACAAACGGCATCATTACGAGTCACCACAAAGTTCGAATTTTCGTCAGAACCCCAGCAATGTGAAAGTTATGGTGATTCTCATGTATGACTGGACTGTGATGGTGTCATCCTAACGCATACCATTCCCGCACATCAGACCGTCAATGCACAGTATTACTGCTCATTTTTGGAACACCATTTCAGACCAGCTTTGAGAAAAACAGCGACACTTTCTGCAGAACACTCCTATCATTTTGCATGACAATGCTCGGCCACATGTAGCACAAGCTATGGCTGATTTGTTCAATCGATGGGGCTGGGAAGTGCTGTACCATCCACCATACTCCCCATACTTAAGCCCTTGTGACTTTGACTTAATTCCTAAGATGAAGGAACCACTCTATTCGAACTAACAACAGAACAGGTACTGCAACAGGTGTCCTTCAACTTCCACATCATTGGAAATGGATTATACACAATTCTGGCAACTATATCGAAGGACTGTAAAACTTAGTGGCATGTATCACTTTTGTACTATATGTAAATAAATAGTTGCCACCATTAAAGTTCCAACCCTCGTATATAGGATAAATCAGGAATGTTTGCATCAAAATCCTTGTTTGGCCACAAAACCCACTAAGTGAGGAATCATATGTGTTATGTTGAATATCTTGGGTGAGAGGCAGGGTATTAACTGCAAATGTGAAGTGTTGTATAATTCTCATGGTACTTTTGTGACAGATATAACTGTTTGAAAATTAATATGGAAGATTTATCAGTCTCCATGATCCCATAATCTACAATAGTTGCATCATACTGCCAAAATGGAGATGGTCTTGTATCATGTGGGGTGGTTAATTCCAACTTCATCAGTTCCATGGCTCTGGATGGCTATCAGTGGCAGAATGGGAAACCTATAACTCAGAGTAGTCTTTTAGTAGAAAAGACCATGGAATCTCTGCAACTAAACCTTTCAATGTTACCATTGCATATTACAAATGTAGAGCTGGTGACCAATACAAATCAACATATAATAAAGTGGGAAAATGTACTGAAGTCCATATAGATCTGCCCTCAGGCAACATAGCCAGTGGTCGGGGATGGTGGCATATGGGATCCAGCAACATATGGAGGGCCTTTAGTTTTCTGATCCCTATTATAAACAATACTTAGACTGCACAATAGATCAAGATTATGCCCCACTACTAGCTGTTGACTGAATTTGAGAATAAACACCTCTGGAAATTCTGGCTATGCTGACTGTGCTTGCCTCAAGATTCAGTCTGCACAAACCACATAGAATGATAGAGTGGAAAAATACTTTGAAGACTGACTAGTCCAAGCCCTTGCTAATGGAGGAAATAAAGTTGCCTCCCTTAGCCCTCCTATATATCTCCTCCACAGGATATAATTATGGTCCTGCTGTGCTTTGCAGTCCTCCACCTCTTGAAAGCACCTTTTGGGAAACAATGGGAAAATTTATCTCTGCTGTAAGGCTGTTCAACTAGGAAGGTTACATTGCTGCTCTTTCTTTATTATGTTTCAGACAACTGTTTCTTTCCATCAAGCTTTTAGTAGGGCCCAATAATCTCTGGACTTAATGGCTTCTGCATTCATGCTTATTTTGATGTCATAGCAATTCAGTTTTGCTTTTACCATTTGTACTTCAAATTGTATTTTGCTGTGAATACAGGTAGGTGAAGAGGTAATAAATATGTGCAAAGAAATAAGCATTATCCTTCTTTAAACCTGTATCAGTCAGGACATCCTCCTAGATGCAGTACTCTCTCTCTCTTTCTCTCTCCTCTTTGGAAAGAAAACTATCCTTTTATCTTTCAAAACTATCAGGATCTCAGCATGTGTGCCTTCGGTCCATGTAGCTTTCCTCTTCATGTCAGCTCAGAATGTGAGAAGGCTATCAACACCTCAGCCAGTTCAGTGTATTCTTCCACACATTTTTCTCTTTTTCTCTGCTGTCTCTCTTTCTGATGTTGCAGCTTGCTGAGCAGGCCAAGTGCTTTGGGCTACAAGCCTATGCAGCTTAACCTCAAAAGTATGAAACTGTAGGTGGCAAATGGGAGGGAGAGATGGGGAAGAGAGAAGAAGATAGTGTGAAATGATATGGCAGTAAATCTATGGCCATTTTGCAATCAGCCACTTCCTTGGGTCTTCTAATCTATATAAAGGTCACGGTTTTCTCCCCATAATTTCAATGTGAGTGCACAGATAATTTTTCCTTTAGTACTTGTAGTACTTTTCTGTCCTATTGTTGTAGATCTTATGTTCATCTCAATGATTGCTGGGGGAAATATAAATATGTACGGCAAGTAGTAAGCCAGCCTCCTTATCCTTGTCACAAAAAGCCAAATTCAAGAAACAATGAAAACCTGAGCAAAGAAATGAAGAAATGCTTTTAAATGAAATGTTTTGATCACCTACGTGTTAATTTTATTGTGAATAGTAATTACCACCTATAAAATGGAAAGAAATTGAAGAGCAAGCAAGAGCAAGGCCATGAAAGAGAGAAAAGAGTCTGTTGGGCACATTATTCCAGAGGTCAGAAAAGTTATCTTTAAAAAAATAAATTTCACTTGATTACATATTTTTACAACAATAAAAGAGTCTTGAAGATATATAAAGAAAAGTTTTTTCAAACAACAATATGCAGAATTTCTGTAATAATCACAATGATGTTAGCAACAAATGGTGAAAGTTTTGAGTTCTCTGACTTGATGTAGGGACTGAATTTTGAACCAAGTACAGACTGCAAAATCGGAATTTCCAGAGCTGCCTATTCTCAATCCTGTGAATCAACTAGCTATTGTGGGTTCTATCCTCAAAACCACATGTAGAGCAGCACTAACCTCTTCCCCAAGGCTTTGGGCTCTTATGAACAAGCAAGGCGACTGAGCCCCACTAGTAATGTGGGAGGGTGTGTTATACTACCTCATGAAATGGGCTGATTTGTTAGTCGTACACTGCTTCCTCTCCACTTTCAGCATGGAGCCCATTAGATGATGCACTGGCACTCCGTGCCAAAAGAGTAGAGGAAGCAGCATACGCTGCTGCAGCAGCAACATGGGAACCTTCCTGTGTTGCCTTACGAGAAATGGGGGAAAGCCTGGTGGCAACACTTCCGCCGATGGGATGAAGGGCAAGCCAATTCATACAATACGAGGCATGGAGCAACAGGTCCTCCAGTCCCCTGCCAGGAGCCCATGGATTTACCATGATATGTGGCAAATCCATGGGCCTTTGTGATGAGGTTCTTATACTGGATCAGACCAATGATTCATGTGACTCTTTATTGTTTATAGCAGAAAGTGGAGAAGCTGTGGACCTCCAGATGTTGCTGGATTCCATGTCTCCTTATCCTTGACAATTTGTTGTGCTGCCAGAGACTGGTGAGAATTGGACTTCAACAACATCTAGTTTCTAGAGGGTTGCAGCTTATTTATCTTTTTTTTGCACTGACAGTTCAGGGTTTGCATGTGGTTTTTCCTAACCTTACTGGACATGCTAGACTGAATCAGAAAATTTCTGCTTACAAAATATATGTTCTGCTAGTGAGTTATAATGCTTCCACACGTATGGGGATATACATGCTTTATCTGCATTATTCTCCTTTATTTGGTGGGACAAAATCTACAATGGCCATGATGACTTGAAACAATGAACCAAATGTCTAAGTCCTCTAGAGTGACCACACCTTCTTCATCAGTGCATGTCAGAATACAGTCTGCTTCTTTCTCTTTTGTACATCACTGCTCTATTTTATAGGCAGATAAAAATTAAAGAAATTAGTAAAATGGAGCTCTGCATATTAAATCAAGCAACTCATTTGAAGCATACACAAGATACATATTGGGAAATCTAGCTCTGGAAATATTTATTTGAATAGACTACTTCCAGTTTTTCAAAATTTATTTTTCTGATCCAGTATGTGGCTCAAATCCAAAATGAATCAAATGAATGCAATTGCAGCAGAACCTTTTTACAAACTGACATGGATCAAACAAGCACAACTGTCTCTAAAAGAATTGCCAGGTTCCTTTTGCTTAAACTGATAACTCTCATTTCAGTTCTGTGCAAGTGTCTTTGGAAGTTGGACCCATTAAATTCAGGGGAGCCCTTTCCCAAATCAATAATTGGCAAAGCATCATTGTATAACAGTGGGAGGTGCTGTCTATTATTTTCCAAATACCAAACAGGTGCTATATTTATTCACTTTTAGTAGCCAGCTGTGAGGCATCCTGAGCTGCTATCCAGGGATTCATTATTTGGCAAGGTAATAATGAGGCTATATCATTGAAGCCTCCTGCAGCTTTCACTGGTGGTTGAAAAAAAAATGGGATTTTCTTCTGCAGTTCCATTATTGTCTCTGAAATACTTTCTGAAGTACAACTGTGAAACCTTTTATTTCAGTTTAAGAAGATGGATATATATAAATTATAAGTAGCACACTATTATTTAGGTAGCAGAGATCATATGTGATAAGGGCTACTATTTAATCAACACCTACACAGAAGTAAAGTGAAAATTCATTCTGAATAATCTCTATGTTTATAGGGATTTCCTTCCCTGCTCTGAATAATATGTGACCATGCTTTATGAAGGTGTCCAAAAATGATAGTAAAATACCCCAATAATGTATATGCTAACAAACGGTTCCGGCCCAAGATACCTAACTGACTGCATCTTGGCCTATGAGCCTACCAGGACTTTGAGATCTTCCGGGGAGGCCCTGCTCTTGATCCCGCTGGCCTCACAGGTACGGCTGGTGGGGACGAGAGATAGGGCCTTCTCGGTGGTGGCTCCTCGGCTGTGGAACACTCTTCCCATGGACATCAGACTGGCACCTTCCCTGATGATCTTCCGCAGAAAATTAAAAACTTGGCTGTTCAAGAAGGCATTCGAACAAGAAGTGCAATGATTGGTAAGGACGATAGGAATGGAACAACGGAAAATGATACTGGATTCTGGTTTGGACGATAAGACAATGTGGAATGACTTTTGTAGTAATTGATGATATTTTTGATGATAATGTTGTTGTTAATACTGGATTGTGGATTGTTTTAGATTGTGTCTTGAATTTTGAACCCTGTTTTTCTATGTTGTACACCGCTGTGAGTCGCCTTCGGGCTGAGAACAGCGGTATAGAAGCAAAGTAAATAAATAAATAAATAAATAAATAAATACTATGAACATTTTGAATGCCAATCCTTATATAGTGAAAATGGCACAATTCAAACAAACACAAGAACATAGTACCAATAGACTTGGTAGACTTCCAATGCTTTCTGAAAAAGAATTCTGCAAAGAAGAAAAAGAAAACCTTAATGGGCATAAAACTCTATAGAGTCTGTTGAGTCTTACTAACATGGCACCAATGAAAATTAAAAATAAAATTTCTATAATGTATTTTCGAGAATATTTGATTTTATTTCAAATGAAACTTTTTAGAGCGATTCCCATACCTATAAACTTTTCCACTGAAAGACATGGAAAGAGGATGTTGCAGTCCATCACAGATACAAGAGAAGAGGGGAAAGCACTATTAAAATTGTGGAATTATGCTGAAATGTCTTGTTCTTGTTGTCGAACACAGCACTCCCACCTTAAAGATTTATGATACATCAAGTCCAACCACATGTAACCAAATGAAATCATTCATTCTCCCTTGCTATCCAAAAGGTCCCTGTGACTCACATGTCAGACCACCACCAGCAGATCCCAAAAACCATATCCTCCCTTTATATGTACATATTAGGGATGTGCAATGTTTTCATTAGTTGTAAATTGGATCAAATTTGTTAAACTCCTACTTATGAGGTGATATCCGACACATGGGTGTGACTCACACCAGAAACTGAAGAATAAAAACTTACCCAATACTTTTTTGTTTGCATTTTGTAAATCTTGGAAGCTTCCCAAAGTCAGTTTCCTTTTCAGCACAAGGAAGCAAAGCCAAGCCAAAAAGGCTGCCTTTCCTCTTTAAATTAATGGCCTCTCACCGTTAGGAGAGGGTAGCAGAAAGGAGAAAGCAGAGTTCGACTGAGAAAGCACAGAATTTTGGGAAATGTAGTTTGGGAAGACGAAGAGACCTATGTCAGAGAATTCAAAAGGTTCTGGTCTAAACTACATTTTTCAGAATTCTGCTCAGCATCAGAAAGCCCCAATCAGGATTTGTTCCTCTGTAGCAGCAGCCAACCAGAGTTCCAATCAATTGTTGAATCTGCAAAAAGGAGGATTGACTGATACTTCTAGTATCTAAATCTATGTGCTGGGCAGGGAAGAAATCCCTGAATGGAAGTTTTATTGGTTAACATAAGAGATAGCTATTGTGGCTTAAAAAAAGTTTTTGTCAAAACCTTTTTAAAAATTCCTAAAATTTGTAGATTTTGAATATTTCTGAAAGTTGGGTGGGGGGATGATCCCTTATTATCTTGTGTTATTGTTTAGAAAATTCAAGTAGATAGCTCTTGTAGTTTCTTTTTTAAATATATATTTTTTTGTAAAAAGAATTCCCCAGAAATTCAAGGACACATGAAACACTTTGAAACTTGATGGGCTAACAGTGGTAAATATCTTCTACCATTGTATCATGTTTCACCCCAATAGCCATAAAAATGAGGGAGAATGGAGCCCCTGATGTTCCCCACTTGTCCAATTACTATAGTGAAAAACTAATGAAATTTCTTTACTCTTATTATAGTAATGAAAGTTTTACTAGCTATACTTTAGAAACACTTTAGAAATGAAATGCCAGCTCCCTCGAATTTTGCAATGACTTTTGATTTTTTTTAATCAATCGCACATGCCTATTAAACAATATGTTTAAAAAGTTAATGACCCTATAGTAACTTGAAAATATAAGTTTCAATATTATTACTGTATTATTATTTATTATTATATATTCATTTTTATCCTGCTTTTCTTCCATGGGTGGGACTCAAAGTGGCATACAGTGGGTTAAATACAAATTTAGATAAAATACAAATTTACACAAATGTATGCAACTAAAATTTCCATTGTACTACTATTTTAAATTTTAAAAAAAGTATTTTGTGGGGATAACTGAAATTTAAGATTATAAATAATGCTGAAAAAATAATTCTGATTTGAGTTATGTGAGACCAAAACATACATTATATGTAGGCTCTCATAAAAATCAAATGATAGCCTTACAGTTGTAGGTGCGCCCACTTTGTCTCCTGGCAACCCATATTTTTAGAACCAAATCAAGATTACTCATCCAGCCACAGTGTTTCACTAGCACTGGGATGTGGTTAATAAAAGTAAGATGAAGGGAAGCAATGCCATGAAAGCATTGAGATACTTGAATACTATAGATAACAAAGACATCACACCCAGCTGTACAAAATCTGGACATAACAAAAACTAGTTCTATGCATGCCATTCTCTTTTAATATAATTCTCAGACCATTTGATCAAAACAGAAATAACTTTTCTAAACTTTAAAGACAATTTAAGTCAAATTGGTACTTATCTTTTCCCTGTCATTTGCTCAGATGTCAGGCAGAGTGACAGGAAAGCAGGTGTTTCCTCCTTTCTCCCCTCCTCCCATGGTTCCCCCTTGCTCTGACCGCTGTTAGAGTAAGCAATTGGGAAACAGTTGGTGCCACTTCATGGTACAGGTGGGTAGTGTGAATACTCCCTCATGCCTCCACAGTGGTTGAAGGGACTCCCTCTTTGGCACATCAAATTGGTCCCAAGTTCTGGATCATTGGGGCCTAAGGCTTTTCTCTCCCATTCTTCATGTCCTATCACAGCTGAAATGGTGCTGTTGAGAATTCCGTTAAGACATTTGGCTAATGCATTGGGCTGTAGTGGGCTTTGAAGTTAATGCTTGCTGAGGGAAAATTGTTTTATCTCAGTTGGCTGACCTAGGTTATAGATACAGCCAGCACTTCAGCATTTTACATCCCCAGCTGCTTCCTTGGTACAAAGATTAAACTGCCAGAGGAGCCTTTCAGAAGATTCTTTCAGGCTGTCATTTTGTAAAGTCAGCTTTAAAGTTTAGTGGCTTGCTTTTGTTGCCATAACAAGCAAAAGTGTTTTCGGCTAAGAAGACCTTTTAGCCCACTTCAGATTGAGCAGAAATCCTGCTGATAAGCTAAATAGGGATGCTCCTGTTGTGAAAACAGAATTGTAGCTATTGCACAGATCTTGTGGCAATTGATGTACTCAAAACATCGAGATAAAATTTTCTGATGCTCTACAATAATACATGAAAAGGCTGATAGGAGACAAATGTCATAATGGTAAAAGGAGCCTACATTCTGCATTTACTTGTTTTCTATATTTTATATCTTCTCAAAGGTTGGATATGTGCCATTTTCTATACAATATGGCCCTTTTATCCACGGACCCAATATTATAGTTTTACTTACTCACATTAAAAAAAAATCCCTCCAATGTTTGTGGTCCTCTTTAGGTCCTCCAGTGTCTTTCTATGGTATATTTTTGGACGAAATATATTCAAAATATAAGGTTTGCTATTATGAACATTTTCAGATATCCACAGATATTTTGGAAAGTATCCTAAGTGGGCAAGGGGTTTGTACTGTATTCTGTATTTACAGGTTGAGTATCGCTTATCTGAAATATTTGAACATACGTATACAATGGGATAACTTGGAGGTGGGACCTAAACCTAAAGACAAAATTCATTGACAATAATAATAATAAAGTTATATAAACAACCATTATTAATACATCAAATATAATAAAAACACAGTTTAAAACACAGAACATCTGTGGTTAAAATTAACTGCCTTCAAATCACAAATAAAGTGCCAAAGTATCAACCTCATATGGGTCCATTTCAGCCTACTCGAGGCCAAAAGCCTGCTTAAAAATCCATGGTTTTAGGCTGAATCAGAAGGAGTCAAGAGTGGGGGCTAACCTAATCTTTTTTGGGAGAGTATTCCAGAACTGGGGAACCACTACAAATAAGGCCCTCTCTCTTGTCCCCACCAACTGCACTTGAGACAGTGGTGGAATTGAGAGAAGGGCCTCCCCTAAATCTCAAAGCCCGTGCCAGTTCATAGTAAGAGATGTGGTCTCGAAGTGTATAGGGCTTTGTAGGCAATAACCTGCACCTTGAATTGAGCCTGGAAAATTGTCGGAAGTCAGTGGAGCTGCTTGAGTAGGGGCATAGTATGTTTCCTATAGCTAGCTCCAGTTAGTAATCTGGCAGCCAATCTTTGTACTAACTGCAGTTTCCAAACCATCTTCAAAGGCCACCCTACATAGAGTGCATAGTAGTAGTTCAGTCGCAATGTAACTAAGGTGTGAACCAAGTGAGGTTTTTCAAGGTATGGTCACAGCTTGTGCACATGTTTTAACTGTGCGAAGGACCTCCTGGCCACCGCCAACACCTGAGCTTCAAACATCAATGATGAGTCCAGAAAGACATCCAGACTACAGGCCTGTGTCCTCAAGGGGAGTGTAACCCCGTTGAGCACAAGCTGCCACCCTATGCCCTGATTGTCCTCATGAGTGGCTAATCAGTATTAGGTTAGTTTCGAGAGATATTGAAAAGCATGGGGGAAAGAATGAAACCTTGCGGGACCCCAAAGGTCAAAGGCTAGGGATCCAAACAGGTGTTCCCCATCATCACCATTTGGGTATAATCCTCCAGTAAGGAGCGGAGTCACTGCAGTGCAGTGCCCCCAAGACCCATTCCAGAAAGCTGACTCAGAAGGATACTATGGTCGATGGTATCAAAAGCTGCTGAGATGTCCAGGAGAACCAGCAGGAACACACTCCCCTTGTCTAGTTCTCTACAGAGGTCATCCACTAAGGTGGCCAAAGCTGTCTCCATTCCGTGACCAGCCATAAAGTCATATTGCGATGGATCAGGATAATCAGTTTCATCCAAGAATCCCTGGAGTTGAGAGTTGATGTTTCATATACACCTTATACACATAGCCTGAATGTAATTTCAGAATATTGAATAAGAGATGCTCAACCTGTACCATTTTCTTTCTACCTTATGTGGAATATAATGAACAAGACTGTGTAGTTGACACATGTCCATTCTTTTGTTTCGGCTGCTATGATTGTAGTAATTTGAAGCCATGATGCTTATGGCTGTTATAACTGCATTGGTGTAGGTGGCAGTAGAAGCATGGAGCATAGCTGTGACATGGGGAAAATTGTTATGAGCACTGCAGTGATGACACAACAGCAAAACTACCTCTGTCAGGAGCAAAGACATGTATGTTAGCTCTTCAGGTACTTAGGAAGTAGTAACACAACTTTATTTGGTGATAGAGATTGTTTTCTTTGATCTCCTGCTGTTACGCCTCTCTCCCTCCAAAAAGTGCCATAAACTGGTATTATGGAACATTCCACTACTATAAGGGACCTGGAATATTCCAGCCACGTGCATTCTGCTGAACTTTTATGAACATGTTCTTATTTTGATCTCTATTATTCAAGCCCTTTTATAATTTCATTCAAAATATTTTTTGCTGGTGTTCTGGAGATTATAAAACAATTCTGTGTTAGTTCCTGTGCTTTATGTTCTTTTCTTTGCACAGCTGTTCGCCAAGTTCCTGCACACATAGCTGCCCCTGCCATCCAATCCAAAAAAGTGCCAAAATGTTACTTGGAGCCCTCCTTCACTGAACTTAAACTGAAAAACAGGCCCCTGATAAGCTTATTTGCATGAAAGAATCGTATGGAATTGGGTTATATATATATATATATATATATATATATATATATATTAGGGCTGGTCAATTCGTTTCGTTAATTCGTAATTCGTTAAAAAATTCGTTAATTTTTGAATTACGAAACGATTACAAAACATTTTTTTTAACCTGGAAGTGTTTTTAAATATCGAAACGGCAGGCGCCAAAAATTTTTGTATTTCCGTCCATTTCGGAAATACGTAAGATGGCCGCCTGCCGATGCTTGCTGAGAGGGGCGAGCGAGAGGGGCGAGCGAGCGGCGAGCGAGAGGGGCGGAAGCACTCTCTCCTGACATTTCACCCACATCTATGGCAGGCATCCTCAGAGGTTGTGAGGTCTGTTGGAAACTAGGCAAGTGGGGTTGATATATCTGTGGAATAATGTTCAGGGTGGGAGGAAGAACTCTTGTCTGCTGGAGGCAAGCGTGAATGTTGCAGCTGGCCAGCTTGATGAGCATCGAATGGCCTTGCAGCTTCATGGTCTGGCTGCTTCCTGCCTGAATGTTGCAATTGGCCAGCTTGCTTAGCATTGCCTATTAATAATAATAGCGAGCGGCGAGCGAGAGGGGCGGAAGCACTCTCTCCTGACATTTCACCCACATCTATGGCAGGCATCCTCAGAGGTTGTGAGGTCTGTTGGAAACTAGGCAAGTGGGGTTGATATATCTGTGGAATAATGTTCAGGGTGGGAGGAAGAACTCTTGTCTGCTGGAGCGAGAGGGGCGAGCGAGCGGCGAGCGAGAGGGGCGAGCGAGCGGTGAGCGAGAGGGCCCACCAGAGTGAGTGCCTGCCTTCCCTCCTTAATAATAATTAATAATAATTAATCCCTATTCTACTAAATTAGTAATTAAATTTAAAAAATATTGAAAAAATATTGAAAAAAAGGCGCCATCTTTACAAAATGTTTTGTAAATATTTACGAAATTTCGTAAATACCGAAACTTTTTTTTGGGAAAGTTTTGTAATTATTTTAAATATCGAAACAAAAAAAAACCCCAATTACAAATCGATTTTAGAAACAAATTTTTGCGTTGTTACCCAGGCCTTATATATATATGCGTGTGTGGATAGGTTTTGCTTACACTGTATGTTTTTGTGTATTTTGTTTGGGGGTTTTTTGTATTTTGTTTATGTGGAAACCGCCCTGAGCATATATAAATAAAACGATGATGATGATGATTGTTATTATTATTAAAACTGCACACCGTTAAAGAGCTGATTGTGTGACAGTGATACACATGCCTCTTTATAAGTATTTGATGTACATTTTCTTTGAAGTTTGAAAATGTATTTCTGTTTTGATCAAATGGTCTGAGAATTATATTGAAAAAGAATGGAACACATAGAACTAGTTTTACTTACATCTAGATTCTGTACGTCTGTTATCTATAGTATTCAAGTATCTCAATTGCTTCCCTTCATTTTACTTTTATTAACTACTTCCCAGTACTAGTGGAACACTGTGGCTGGATGAGTAATCTTGATTTGTTTCCAGTGGTGAACTGGATCTAAAAATATGGGTTGCTAGGAGACAAAGTGGTTGCACCTACAACTATAAGGCTATCATTTAATTTGTATAAGAAGTAATGAAGATCCGAGCCTACATATAACGTATCTGTTGGTCTCATATAGCTCAAATCAGAATTATTTATTATATTCTTAAATATAAAGTATCCTCACAAATTACTTGTTTATTGTTTAATTAAAATAGTAATATAATATAAATTTTAATTTGCATACAGTAATAATATTGGAACTTATATTTTCAAGTTACTAAAGGGTCATTAACCTTTTAAATATATTGTTTATTAGGCATGAGCAATTGATAAAAAAATTCAAAAGTCATTACAAAATTAGGGGAAGATGGCATTTCCTTTCTAAAGTGTTTCTAAAGTATAGTTAGTAAAACTTTTGTTACATAATGGAAGTAATGCATTTTTTTTACTTTTTTCGTTATAGTAATTGCACAAGTAGGAAACTTCAGGGGCTGTTTTTTCCCTCATTTTTATGGCTAATGGGGTGAAATGTGCTAGAATGGTAGAACACATTTTCCACTCTTATTTATTTATTTATTTGACTTGTATACCGCTACTCCCAATTTGGCTCAGAGCAGTTTACAGCAGTAGATTAAAACAATACAATTAACTTTAAAATACAATAAAAACAAGAACAGACATAGTCCCGAGTTATTCACCCATCGAAAGCTTGTCAGAAGAGAAAGGTTTTACAGACTTTCCGAAATGCAAGTAGGTCTCGGATAGTTCAGGTTTCAACTGGCAAGACATTCCATAAATAATTAGCCCATCAAGGTGAAAATGTTTCTCTTATCCAGAGTTTTGGGGATTTTTTAAATAAATAACAGTAAAAAGATAAAACTACAAGAGCTATCTCCTTGAATTTTCTGTAAATTGATACAAGGTAACGGGATCATTCTCCCAACTTTCAGTGATATCCATACAGCTACTGATTTTAAGGATTTTAATTTTTTTTTGTCAAAAACATTTTTTAAAGTCACAACAGCTATTTCATTGAATGTTTCTAATATTCACCAATAAAATTTCCATTCAGGGATTTCTTCCCAGCCCAGCACAGAGGGTTGCTTACTAGAAATATCAGTTAGTCTCCTCTTTGCAGATCCAACAATTTATTAGAACTCTGGCTGGCTGCTGATACAGAGGGAAAAATATCTCCCCTTCCCTGATTGGGGTTTTCTGATGCTGAGAAGAATTCTGGGAAATGTAGTTTAAGGCAGAGCCTTTTGAATTCTTTAGCATTGGAGTTCTCATTTCCCCAAACTACATTTCCCATAATTCTATGCTTTCTCAGTCTCTTTCCCGATGAACTCTGCTTTCTCCCTTCTGCTTCCCTCTCCTAATGGGGAGAGGCATTAATTTAAAGAGGAAATACAGCCTTTTTGGTTTGGTTTTGCTTCCTTGTGCTGAAAATAAAACGGACTTTGGGAGGCTTCTGAGATTTATTTATTTATTTATTTACAGTTCTTATATTCCGCCCTTCTCACCCCGCAGGGGACTCAGGGCGGATTACAGTAAACACATATATGGCAAACATTCAATGCCAGTTTGACAAACAACATTTAACAGACAAAGGCTATTTAACTTTTTTTCTGGCCGCCAGGGGAGCTGCTGCTTTTCATCGTCCATCAACGACACCGATGAAGTTCTTCCGCATTCCACATTCCCCGGAGTCTTCTTTCTTTATGGCCTCATAAATTAGTTAAATTTAGCCTCCCACACAAGGTGGTCCCTTATTTTCCTACTTGACAGATGCAACTGTCTTTCGGGTTGCAAAGGTCGACAACGGGCTACACAATGGCTGGACACCCACTCCAGCCCGGGCTGGCTTTGAACTCATGACCTTTTGGTCAGAGTGATCTTAATGCAGCTGACACTCAGCCAGCTGCGCCACAATCCTGATCATTTACAAAATGAAAACAAAAAAGTATTGGGTTAGTTTCGATTCTTAAGTCTTTGACATGGGCCATACCTGCACGTCAGATATTGCTTCATAAGTATGAATTTAACAAATTGGATACGACTTATGATGACGAACAAAAGCATTGCACACACACCCTTGTCTAATGTTTAAAGGGGCTCCCTTGCCATCGGGCAAGATGATATCCTAGCCAGTATGTCACTTCCCCCCACTAGAGTTGGATAGTTTATATAGTATGGCTCTATGTGGTGTTTAACATGCACATTAGTAAAACACCACACAAAATACTCTTCATGCCATTGTGTCTAAATTGTTATTTGTAATGCTTTATCAATACAATTTCTTACATTGTTAGCACAGAAAAGAGAATCAATTTAATACTGCACTTCCATGGAACCCATATTTATATTTTTGTAATTGCAAATCTACTACTGTAGCTGTGTTTTGGAGCATTCACTAAAAAATCTTGACATATTTCTCCATCAAGAAATCCCAATTAAGTTTTTGTATTATTTTGAATGAAATGAAAATAATTACACAATAACAGCAATTTTCTGCTTTTGTGGGTGGTCTGCTTTGTTTCAGAACTTCATGCGACTGTGATTACTGCAACAAATAATTTTGCACTTCTTTGAAAATGAAAATACCATGTGAAAAAACCCCCCACATTTATTTCAAAGCATACAATCCAATACTTTATGGCAAATTTGAAAGGTTACGCTTTAACACTGTTTTTGTTATTGTTTTGAAAAAAACAACCTCACAGTACTTGCTGGATCTTTATATTTTTTAATATTCTTTTTTTCTGTGCACCTGCTGAAGTGAGCATTAAGTTCTGCTCAGCCACAAGTAAAACTGCTTTCCTCCTAATGGACAATTGTTGGCAAGGATTTTTCAACCACTTTGACCTTATTCCTTTGGAAACCAGACATTTTCAAGAGCAGATCTTGGCTAGTAACTCAACTATAGTATTAATCAATAAAAGTAATCAACCTGTAAGGTCAGACTTGTCTATTACAATATGTTAGCACAGCAATTCTCAGTCTAGGGTCCTCGGATGTTTTTGGCCTTCAATTCCCAGAAATCCTAACAGCTGGCAAAATGGCTGGGATTTCTGGGAGTTGTAGGCCAAAAACATCTGGGGATTACAGGTTGAGAACCACTGTGCTAGCAGCTGAGGTTTGTGTTCATTACACAGTTAAAGGGTAAACTGAAGGATACATTGCTTTTCTGATCCCTTCTCTATGGGCCTTTCCACTCTGCCCTTTATCCTAGGATTTGATCCCAGATTATCTGCTTTAAATGAATATATGAGTCCCCACACTCCTAGATCGTCTTGGATAAACAGATAATCTGGGATCAGATCCTGGGATGTAGGGGCAGTGTGGAAGGTCCCTATCTTACCCACATATTTATTTTAAACATGATGTCCTGTTTTCACCATCAACCAGTTCAGGATGTGTCATGGACAGATTGGAAATCATGAATTATGGGATGCTGGTGGAAGGCTCAGCAGTAGAGCTGGAGCCCAGTAATGCACAGCAACATCCCCAGCCAAGCTCTGAAGCAACATCCATGGAACCATCTACTATTCAGCCTTCTAAACAAGTACAAGTGAGTTCCCCTGAGCGGGCTGAGGGAGTCAACTGTTTCAGCTTTCATGGACCTATGAAAATAAAGGTCTCAGCTGTGCAGATCATTGAGTTTAGCTGAAAAGAGAGCCAACGACACGTAACATCTGTGGACTTAGGATTCAAGGAACTGAAGACTGTTATCTGGTTGCTGGCTGTATGTTAAAAGTACACATCATATTTCATGAATAAAAAAGTTTGGCATGAAAGCGTGCATCAATATTTGAAATAACTTTCGAATGAAAACCTTACAAACTGATAAGGAAAAATAGTGGGAAAATGTGTACTTAACCTACAGAACTTTCAGGAACTGAAAGACAAAGATTAATCCTTTCTCAAAGAAACATAAGAGTGTGTGTGTGTGTGTGTGTGTGTGTGTGTATAGGAACCCACCACCCCACCCCAGGGTGGCACAATGGGTTAAACCCTTGTGCTGGCAGGACTGACGATTGACAGGTTGGAGGTTCGAATCCAGGGAGAATGTGGATGAGCCCCCTCTGTCAACTCCAGCTCCCCATGTAGGGACATGAGAGAAGCCTCCCACAAGGATGGTAAAACATCAAAACATCCAGGCATCCCCTGGGAAACATCCTTGCAGACGGTCAATTATCTCACAACAGAAGCAACTTGCAATTTCTCAAGTTGCTCCTGACATGAAAGAAAGTAAATATAATATAAACATATTTTACATTGATCCCTGTGACTATGCATGTTTTGATGTGTGTTTGTAATAAAAAGAGTTCATATAACAAAAAATCCTACGATTAATATCAGCAGTTACACACATACACAGAAAATCACAAAAATATAAAAGGCAATATGAAAGTCTCCTTTCAAGATCATATGTGATCAGAATATAAAGAAATATGTTTTTGATATTACAAACAGTAGATTTGCTTTTTAATGTACAACTGATTTATAAATTGAATATTTGATGTTTGTTTTCTTTAACTATAATCCCTTCATATAAAATTTTACAGCCAGAGAGTGAAATATTGCTATAAACCTATCACTTCTCCCCAATATATGAAGCATTGTTTTACAATACTCAGAAATTTAATTCTCTGTTCTAGTATGCTCTTAAAATTTAAAAATAATATTGTACAAGAAATGCAGAAAATATACAAATAATAAAATATAGCTGGGTTGCTATGGATACATATATCTGAGGGTTGTTTTTTAAGTAAGGTCCGTTTGAACATAAGTACACAATGAACATTTATTTCAAAAAAGTAAATTTATTTTCAGAAAGTACATACTTAACTCTATTTTTTGACATAGTTGCCAAGTTTGTTTAAACACTTATCATACCTCTGAACCAATTTTAAAATACCTTCTTCACAAATCCTCGCTTCAACTGAAGCCACCAAATAGTCTGTAATCAAAGAAGGGCGACCGGAGTGGTCCTCATCATGGACGTTGTCATGGCCATCTTTGAATGGTTGTACCCACTTACGCACTTTGCTTTCACTCATAACAGTATCACCGTACACTTCACAAATCTGTCGATGAATTTCTGCAGCAGGCAGGTTCCTTGCTGACAAAAACCGTATCACTGAGCGAACCTCACATGCGGCTGGTGAGTTGATAGTCTTAAACATTTTTAAAGCACAGAACAGAACCACACATGTTAGTTACAGAGCGGAAACTGAGCACAGTTGTTCGCGAGGCATGCCGGTACACGATGCACGCGCTCATTACGGTATGCGCGTGAACTACTAGTGTCTACAACAAATGGACCTTACTTAAAAAATACCCTTCATAGTACTGATATAGTGAATTCAGTAATCACATAGCTGAAGCATACAATATGAATTTTCAGAAATGATGACCAAAGAAGATTCAAGTTATTACTTGTGGTAGCAATGAGTGTTTAAATGTTTGCATATGTAATAATGTAAATTTAGACAAAAAAGAAATAGATTTAGAGTAGACCCCCATGAAATCAATAAGGTTTAAGATAACCAAAAGGAACAATGTTATTTCACTCTGTTTATTTGATAAATATAATGTGTAGTGGAATCATAAAACAAAGATACAGGGTGGATCCACACTGGAATATGATGCAGTTTGAAACATTACATGATCATTGTAGACTCATATAATGCAGTTTAACAGCACTGAAGTGCATTATATGGGTGTACACTGACCATATGATGCAGTTTCCAGGATCTATTTGCACTTGGTGTAACAGTGTATGCAGGCCCTAATATATAGTGGAGAATCCTGCCTTTGTGTTACTGCTGTGTTATACTTAACAGTCCGAAAAGTAAATTATGATGAATGGTTATTCCAATTTCTATTAGATGGGATTGGGAATAAGTTTCTGTCTCAGAGGTTTGGGGAACAATACATCACAAAATGAAGAAATGCATAATTCATGTGGCAAATTTGAGTCCTCAAGTATGCTACAATTAAATGGAAGACTTATTTTTGTCTTGGATAAATACATTAAGTGGGGTTTGATAAATACAAGAGGTATCAAATTAGTTTACTGTATGTTGAGTCATTTAACTGACAAGCTTTAAGAACTTCTGAAGAGGCTTAAGAATATTAATAATCAGTTTAATGATCTCTCACAGGGTTTTGAAAATTGGATAAACCTCTTCAAAAGTTATCTCAGACTCTAAGGTGCTACAAGATCCTTTTGCATTCAAAAGTGATGACATACATTTAACTTAAAGTTATAGTTTATACTTTCCACATTATAATTCAAAGCATTTTCATCAAACATTAGACAAGGAATTGGAGCTGAAGGAATGCCAATATGTTGCAGTATCATATATATGTTTGCATTACCATCTGTTCTCCTATATTTTGGTGCTGCAAAGCAGCAGGGGATTGGGGAAGGGAGGTTCCTGTAAAGAACTTCCCAGTAGAGCCTTGCTGGAAAAGCCCCTTGCTCTGAACAAGATACTAAAGGTCAAATGGTTTCTTACAGTGGTTCTCAACCTTTGGTCTTCCAGGTGTTTTGGACTTCAATTCAAAGAAACTTGATTACTAGCTATTAGGAATTGTGGTAGCTGAATTCCAAAACACTTGGAGGACCAAAGGTTGAGAACCTCTGGTCTACTGTCTCACCATTGACAGTGCGGCTGGATGCTTCATTCTAACATCCAAGCAAGTGACTTCCCCAGGGGTTTCTGCTGGAAAAGTGTTTTGTTGGGAAGGCAGCAATAGGCAAATAATTTCCAAGAAGGATAAATAAAAATGGTGCTGATTTGGGTTGTGGACAACAATATAATTTCATTTTGTATTACAGGGAGGTCTGGCACTAACAGGATAAATCCTGAGTAGACTCAGGTCTGAATAATTTGAATAGGAGCTGGGCTAGCCCTTTGTGTCTGACTTCTCTCTGGAGTGAGACACATATGAACCTGCCTGAGCTTTGAGGTCCTTGGGACTAGGTTTTCTTTTGGAGCTTTCTCTTGGTCTGACTATTCTCACAGGCACATTTAGTGATGACACAGGAGAGGGCAGTTGCCTCAAGATTAAAGAATTCCCCACCCATGGGATGCTAAATAACTTGTGCATAATTGAATAGGCAACCCAATGGAAGGGCAAGAGAGAAAAGAAAATGACTGTAGGAAGAGAGAAGGTGTGGAAAAGCAAACAAACAGGAAGTCTGCAAACATTCAAACAAACATTTCACATTACACTTAGAGATGCCAACTCAAACAAAGGGAACATACTGGTAACATAACCATTTCAAGTCTACACAAAACCTGATCAAAAGCATGAGAGTTCATAAGGAAGAACTATTATTCCTTTAATGTTCACAAAATAAATCTCTTGGTAAGCTGCAGTGACTGGACTTGTAATTATCAGTATGTTTAATAAGTCAGAAATGCCAAGGGATATCTACAGGAATTGGAAGGTATTTTGGGTTGGCCTGAAAATGGGAAATGTTGCAATTCTTACAAATTAGCATGGATTTTCCCTCCAGTAGCAGCATATTTCTCTCTATTCATACCTTCTCAACTAAATTCTAGGACACATTTGTGACATTTACACCTATTAATAAAGTCCTATGCAGCTACTCCATGGTGCAATTGAGCTGATATAGGGTTTTTGGAGACTGTGCCAGTGAAGCATATATTCTATATGGTTTTGAAAGGCTGTTGACTCAACAGTGTTGAGTATGGTCCAGGAGTAGACTATCCATCTATTATTGGAGGAGCAGTTAAGCCAAGTCCAGAGTGGTTTCATACCAGAAGGACATCCATCTGGTGACAAACTGGCCATAGTAGCATGCATGGAATAGATGCAATCCCTGTTTCTTGTGGGACAACCAACATCAGACAAGTTAGAGATCTTCAAGCTTTTCAAGGTAAGAAAATTTGAAAATAAATGATCTATTCCGATCACTACAATTTTTATGCAAGTTATCAGTGCATAGAATAGTCATGATGTGGGATTAGGAACAACTAGAGAGATATTTGCTCAGTTCATTTTAATGCAAACCCATCTCACTCAGATTTCCCAAGCCTATTTATAAAACAAAATATAATTAGCTTGTGGGACCCACAGTCCTCTGCATTTTGAAATGCAGTTCTCTACTTGTAGACACATAAAATGTATATATTATCCCAAAGCCCATACAAATACTTGTGTTAATGAAACTATATTTTAAATGCATTATTTTACAAGTTGCTAGCAAATGCCTTGAACAATCTTAAATGTTTTTATTAATGTGCATTCTTTCTGCAGAAGAGGAACAAGGTAGAAATAGCTAACAACTCAACATGGCAATAGCAATAAAATAAGTGCAATCAAAACAGGTTAGAAATGTAATTAAACAAAACCAGAAACATATGAATAAAAAGAAACAACAAGACATTTCAGCTATACAATTTTCATTTATATGCCCTTTAATCCATTTTAGATTCCAAGGCCATATTTGAATTTAAATATTTGTCAGAAGTATGTCTCCAGTCACTGGAAGCTTTTATTCTTTTTTCCATTTTAGCATGTATGGAACATGTAGAGAAATGGCAAAGAAAGAAATGGCAACCCAGGTTTTGTACCCAGAACAGCTTTTAAGGTGGGCGAATTGGTTATCAATTTTGCCTAATTGCAGGTACTTGTAAAGGGAGGGAAAATTACTTTCCTCATCCATTTTCATTCATGCACCATTAAATATTAATACAATTGTAATCACAATGTGTACATATAAGTACCCTTTATGCATTCAATGTGGTTTACTCCCAAGTAAGTGTGCTTATGGCAGATTGTAGGCAGTATTCATTATTCCTGGGAAGGCTCAATGACAACAGCCATATTAACATTTATTAGTGTTTGCCTGATAGAATAATCCAGCCAGACCTAAGTGTTTAGTTTTTAAATATTCAGGTTGGAACCACTGTGTATTTAAATATTTTTAATGTTGAATTGGAGGCGCCACCTCTTTTTTTCCTGAAAGGTTCCTTAGTTTAAATCAATCTTCAACACTTGTCAGAACTTCTTCTAACATGGAGAGGTTGGGAATAAAATTGGATGGGAGTACATGGGTAAGGAAAACTATGCAATCTATACAAAATTCCCTCTATGTGTGGAAATACAACACCCAAAGGAAATTAAGGTCATTTCTGCATGAAATGTTACCATCCAGTTAGCAACACTGATACTCAACAATATTTCATAGATGATAACCAGACTCTATGTAGCTGAATAACATGGGAATGTGATTATAAGTGTGTAACCAAGCAAAAAGAGAAGCAAGGTTATTAATCCAACCAGACCTGAGAACGCCCAAAACTATTGTTTTAAAAAGTATAACTGTAGAATTGGTTTAGGAAGACCTGGAGAAAAATAAAACAAGTCTACTTTGAGTGGCAAGAGTTCATTCCCTCCTGAGATGAAAGGAAAAAAAGGGAAGGAATGGAGAGAAAATGGGACATTTTAAAAGCAGCTGACAAAGTGGGACAGCAGAGGATTACTGGAACTGGCTCGGCTAAACCAGGAATCAAAGAATCACAGAGACCACAAGAGCCATCCAGTCCAAGTCCTTGCCTGAGTCTTTGCTTCAAAGAAAGAAACTCCACCACACTCCAAGACAACACATTCCACTGTTTGACAGCTCTTCAGGGTGTTATTTCTAATTTTTAGATGAAATATCTTTTCCTGCAATTGGAAACATACATTGAAGAACAGAAACCAAACCACCACAAATGGAGCTTATATGCTTGTTCTAGAAATTCTTGGTATTTTTTTCCCTTCATATAACCACAGAACCTTGGAGATTTTTATCCATTTGAACAAAACTCTTCATATGTCTTAATAACTTGCTTCATCAAATAGAAGCATTGATAATAAAATTTATTGGTATAGCCTTGTAGAGATTCTTTTTCTTATCTTCTGTAGAATGCCTGACACATACTATCATGTGTACTGTCATAGTTTTATATACTTCTAAGCCCTGGATATCAACTCATAAAGGTTAATGCCATCTTTCATCTTTCCGATTGCCTCAAAAGAGTCTGTCTTATTCTGCCTCCTTTTTTTGCTTTAGATAAAGACACCACAGAAACTCGATGTGAGAAGATTTGTGTGTTTTTTTTAATATACCCCCTTCCATGTTGACATTTTGTTTTGGATTTCTAACAGGTTTTGCAGTAAGTCAGTATGGACACATACTGAAATCAGCACTTTTGCAAGGCACAGCTTCTATTAACTCTGTGGAATGCTTAATGATTTGAAGCTTGCTAAGAGAAAGTCAGATTTCCTATTTGCCAATCAAAGTAACTAAAGAAAAGGTCACACTCAATTTATAACAGCAGAAGGGTTCCAGTAGCCATATATATTAAGGTGATGAAATACACTATCTAAAAATATTTTACAATCTACCTAGAAGGGCATTCAGAAAGTTAATTGTACCAAAAATATTAATTACTGCTTGAGAACACAATATAGAATGATGATCACATTCAGTAAAGTCCTTAAGCACACAACTAACTCCTCTGAGCATGTGGATGGCTATTTTGAATCATATTGCCTTTCTCTGAATAGAATCTATTCAAAATGTTAGAGCGGTAAGGAAAAATTAGTTAGCCAGCAACATGTACTAACTTGAGAAGAAAAATAATTCAAACTGAAATACTTTCAACTGAAATTATTAATTCAAAAGGCCCTCTAATACACATCAGTCCTATTAAACTGATGATGTTAACCATTACTAACACAGGTTTTAGATCAGGCTGGGCAGGTGGCAACTCTTAAGGGCCTTGGTCTTAAATAGCATGTGGAACTTAATCTGATCCTCTTTTACAGAATGAAGATTTATCTTGTTCCATAATAAAATCTGATAGGAAGTATAGGCAGAAAGGGCAATCAGACTTTGTTTTGTAGTACTGCACCAACACACTTCAGCATTATTATGTTAGAGAAACATGATGAATTAAGAGAAAATGAACTTATGCTAGTCTTCTTTGGGTGTGAAACAGTTTAAACTGTATGTATGTGATTTCTCAAATGAAAGAAATTGCTTACTGTTGCTTCAAATTGAGGGTAATGAATGTGAGAGCTGTAGGTCATGAGAATCCCCACCATGGGACGCAAGGTGGCTTACAGCTTCAGCAAGAATTCAATGCTGGTAAAAACCAATAACAAACAGTAAAAACATATCCCAGAGTTAAAACAATAGTTAATCAATAAAACACATAAAATATACAAATTAAAACATATAGGGTGCATAGTTACATTCATCTGATAACCTTGCTCAAATCCTTAATTCAGACTATGTCGAAATCCGTAGTAATGTATTCTTTGAATGCTTGTGTACAAAGCCAGGTTTTTAGCTTTTTTCTGAAAGCCAGAAGGGATGGAACCTTCCTGATGTCATTGGGGAGGGAGTTCCACAGCCACCGAGAAGGCCCTGTCTCTCGTCCCCACCAATCGTGCTTGAGAAGAAGGTGGGACCACGAGCAGGGCCTTCTCAGACGATCTTAAAGTTCTAGTAAAAAGTGTCATTGTGTGTAGAAAAACACAGAGGTTTTTTTATACAGACATCACATTTTTTGTGGAAAAACTTATGTGTATTTCTATGAATAATAATTTCCCTCAGTAATTTAGAATGGACAAATACTGGGTAAAAACTGAACAAAAGTACTCATTTTCTTCATATTTTATCAAGGATAAAACTGGAGAAAGTATTCAGACTTGAATGTGAGGATGAAATAGTTCAAGATTTTGGACGCTTGGTAGTTGCCTGCCCCTACTTTAAATTGTGTTCAGTTTTCCATTGAGAATACTAGCAGTTAGGAATAAAATAAATAGCAGGCTTCTGCTTGACTACTGATACATATCTAGTGATGAGCAAAACTGTTTTTGAAGGAACTGTTTCAGTTACACGGAGTAAAGAAAGGAAGCATGAAAGCTTGCAAATCCTCTAATTTAGATAAAGAATATCTTTGCTGGGTGCTGAATGCTAATATTTACCCTACGGATAAGTATGGCTTGCCAGATCAATAGAAACAGATTAAAAATAATTACAGAATACACTTTGTGGATAACACCATTTAAAATGATGTCATGATGTAAGTAAACACTTGTAGCTGTGAAGATTCACAGATACTGTACCATATGAAGTTGCTACAATCTTCCCTGCCCTAAAAAACTTGGTTTGTGCTTTAAAATAATGATACATTTGCAACATTTCTATACCACCCAAACCTCAGAATGATGTATGGAAACAACACTATTTAAGATAAATTACAGCCGCAAGAATGGCAATTTCACATCATACAGCTACAGCACTATGGTTCTACTTTAACTTTGACTTCAACTCCTATGGCTTTCTGGGATTTGCAGTTTTGGTTGAAACTGCAAATCCCAGGATACTATAGGATGTTGTCAAGATAATTAAAGTAGAACCATGGTGCTATAACTGCACAGAGTGAAAGGAATCTCAGACAAGTCAATGTCAGCCAGTTATGCTTTTGATGGAATAACAATGGGCAAAAACTTGGGGTAGTCAGATAGTCTTTCTCAAAAAAACAGGGATTGCCATGTGTGTTTTTTTAATGGAAAACTGATAATTTGAAATGACAGAAATATATTATTTTGAAACCTTTCATTTTCAAGCAGAGGGCTAGGAAACCCAGGGAACACTCCACAGCTTGTTCAGTTAAGGATCAACAATAGCAAGCAAAGCAATTACTTTTGACCTTTCACAGATGCACAGATGTTGGGAAATATCAGATTTATTCTAGGATGCACAAGACTCAGGATGGTAAGAATTTTCTTCAGATTGGCCTGTAGGGTTGGGGGCTTGGGGGAGTACAGCTTTTCAGAGATCTCAGTGGCCACATAGGAAACAAAATTAGATCTGTGGGCAGAGGTTTTTCTTTATCATTAAGGATAACAAACTCTCCAGTTGTCCTCATCTGGCAGGAACAATTCTCTCCCCCCACATCCCTCCTTCCAATATTTTAAATTATTTTTTGTAGCAGGAACATTTCTGATTAATTTTCTGTTGTTCTAATTGTTCAAATGCTTTAAAAAATTCCCAGTTTCTCCCTTTTCCTGCCCCGTTACCTTCTTAATCTTCAATTTGCCAGAGATACAAATGTGCTGCAAACTGAGTTCAAAGAACAAATATAGTTTGAATTCCATCAGCAAGTAGAAGGGACCAGTGGTAGAATCTTGCCCTTCTTTTCTTTTTCTTTTTCATTAGAGCATATAAGTAGAATATAACATTACACATTCACATTAGGGGGGGGGGGGGGGGGAGGAAAAAGACAAAAAAATCCCAAATATTTTTTCATACCATTCTGGTGTGACATGTATTCTTATCCTTTCCATTTCTATAATTTTATTTATTTGCGACATTTATATACTGCACTTCTCATTCTGAAGAGCACTCAGAGTGGGTTACATAATTGGTATTATTCCATGCCCAAACAACAACAATTAAAAGCAATCAAACAACAATTTAATACAACATTAAAACAACATATGTAAACATTAGATGACTATTGTGCATAAATCCGAAGCCAGATAATCAAATAATCATATTCATTAATTCAGGGTCAGTTCCAACTGTATTGTACAGATACTTATGCTCCCAAAGACAATTTTTCATTTGTTTGTGAAATGACAGGAGGAGAGGAGCTGAATGAATCCCACTAGGGAGGGAGTTCCACAGCCAAGAAGCCACCACTGAGAAGGCCCTGTCTCTCATCCCCACCATTTGCGCCTGCAAAGGTGGTGGGTTCATAGAGGGAGATGCGTTTGAACAGCTAAGTTGGTCTGGGGCTGTTAAGGGCTTTATAGGCCAAAGCCAGAAGTTTGAATTGTGCTCGGTAGCAAATCAGCAGCCAATGGAGCTGATGCAACAGGGAGGTTGTGTCCCCTCTATAAGTTGCTTCCGTTAGCAATCTGGCTGCTGTACATTTAACTAGTTGAAGCTTCTGAACAGCCTCAAAGGCATATAACTCTCTACTACAGTGGTTCTCAACCTGGGGTCCCCAGATGTTTTTGACCTTCAACTCCCAGAAATCCTAACAGCTGCTAAACTGGTTGGGATTTCTGGGAGTTGTAGGCCAAAATCTGGGAGTTGTAGGACCCCAGGCTGAGAACCACTGCTCTACTACTTATATCTATCTGTTTTTGCCCTTCTTTGTAGGCTCAGGCAAAAGCAAACTGCTGCAGCTTCATGTAGGTTGTGCATTTTTATTCCATGTTTGCTATGTTGACCACACACAGATTCTGCTTGGCCACACATATCCTGGTTTACATACATGAAAAGTTAGTTGAGTGTGTGATAATTATAGTTCTAAATGTAAAATGTTCATACTTAACAGATGTTTCTGTTCACTGTTGGCCTAAATGCATTGGCCTGGATTAACTTTTGTTCGATTCAGAAACATAGTTCACAAGTCTGAGAAGCTACCGTAGCACAATTGGGTAATTACCAGATTTTCAGTGCATTCAACTTACAACTTGGGATCAAAGCAATTACTTTCTTTCTTTTGTGGGGAGGGGGATATGAGGAGGGAGGACAAATGCAAGCAGGATGAAAAACAACACTAAATTTTTTTTTCAGGAACACTTTAAATGCAACACCACTTTTCAATGACTTATCAGGCTGAACACCAGAGAAGGTGTTTTCCAATCAGTGCTTTTGTATATACATATATTTGTATATTCTGTAGTCAAAAAGCAGGAGTGCTTAAAAGAACAGTGTTTCAAATGAGAATATAGTTGCTAGGCTGAAACAGTGTTATTAAAACGTATGTTCATAAGTCTTAATGGAAATCTAGTTTAGCAGCAAAATATCACAAATCAGTATCTTAAATAGAAAATGCCCTTTATGGAAGAAAAGGCACAAATTAAATTTACAATGAAATTGAAATGTTTTAGCTTACCAATGGCCACAGTATCTGCGAGTTAAAAAATAAAATAAAAAGAAGAACTGAAATAGGATTGGTTTGGACAGTGAAAGTATTTATTTTGCTTCATAGTTCCATCATAAAAATAAGATCTTACAAAATATAAGTATAGCCCATTGCTATAATGTATCAGCAATTGGAGCTGGGCTACAGCAGTTTTCCTTTTCTATTAAAAATGTGCCCCAAATCTGGATTCTCAGGAAAAAAGGAAGTTAGTAATTCTTGTGAAACAAATAGATGGTACTTGGCAGAAAAGATGGAGTTTGACAAAGCAGCTTTGGAGAAGCATGTATTATGCATGCCTGTTACTATGCTGTTTTAAGTAAACAAGAGGATTTGAATATCAAGTGTCTCCAGGTTCATTTGAAATTTTGATTTCTACTCAAAATTTTAAAAAGAGGGATTAATTTAAATGCATTTCCTGCTGCCTCTTTCAGCTTC
Source organism: Anolis sagrei (assembly GCF_037176765.1). Lineage (NCBI taxonomy): Eukaryota > Metazoa > Chordata > Lepidosauria > Squamata > Anolidae > Anolis > Anolis sagrei. The sequence continues at coordinate 251,516,219 of NC_090022.1, read as the reverse complement.
CTTCTTTGTTTCTATCTTCCATCCTGTGTACCTTTGTAGAAGCATTTTCCTTTCTGTGGCAAAGTATTTGTCCTGAGAAGAACACAGAACCAGAAAGAATCGTGGATAAAGCAAGCATGGGAGTTACACAGAAGAGGACCCATGGGACCATCCAGAGACCTCAGTGTGTAATTTCCTGTTCCAATTATGTGTTTTCAAGCACCTGGCACAATGCCTCAGTGAAGTATCTAGGCTATACATCCAAGAAACATAGTGTACACTGTGTTTTGTTCAATCACAATGTACTTGCTGATTAGAATGGATGAATCCACATTTGCAAAATTATTCAACCATGCCATGTTGTTCCTCTGGTTTTAAAGTAAAAACACTTATTTTATATGTCAGAGGGATTTAATGCATTTTCCTTACAAAAAAAACTTTTTACTCTATTTATAGTTTGGAGGAAAGCTTGTTTTTAATATGTGTGCTGTGTGCCTCGAATCGGGATAAGATGGCATTGGTGTGCATTTGACAGAACACATCAGTTAGCTAGGTATGACGGGGTATATCATTGGCTAGGTATGGCAAGTGTGGTGTTGGTATTTTTTAAAGTTATGTGTGTGTATGCATTGTACTTGAATTACCACAGGCTTCCAGGGCTTCAGAATTAACATTCAGAGTATGCATGGGTGTGAGGTGGACAATGTACATGGTGGTGAGGGTCCAAAAGGAGTTTATTTTCTCATATTCACACCAGGAAAGTGTTGCCTTTTAAAAAATGAACGTATGTATGCAGATATCTGTATATTTTGAAGAAATATTTTGAAGATATCTGGATACACACATGAATATGGTATGCAGATATCTAAAATAGAGGTGTCCCCTTTGGATATTCAGATATGCAGATCTCTACCTACATATGCTAAACAAAACAACCTGTCAACATCATGCTTGCTGTATATAAGCCAGCCAGTGGGAGTGCAGGTGGGTGGTAAGAATGAAAGGAAATCAAGAAAGACTGTTGGTGTATATGAATATGAAAATGCACATATAAATTTTCATGGCAAGATAAAAATGCAACTAGTGCAGCCATTTGATATAAAATAATTTGATATGGTGAACATGTTAACCTAGTAGGGACACCCTTTTATACTGAGGTGATTTCAGGTTTTAGGAACTGTGTGGTTTTCAAGATCAAATTGAGTTTGGATGAAAACAGGTGAGTGTAGGCAAAACTGGAACAAAATACTGTGCACTGGAGCTAGGATATAGCCTTCATGTGGATTTGTTTCTCCATATTGGGAGCCAGTGTGGTGTAATAGTCTGAATGCTGGACTATCACTCTGGACAACCAGAGCCTGAATCCCAAGGGTTTGTATGGGAGAGCAGGGATTCAGGCTTTGGTCACACAGAGTAATAGTCCAGCATTTAAACTACAGTCAGTCTCTGAGTTACACACTACTGACTTACAAATTACTCATAAGTTAAGAACAGGGATGAGACGAAAGGAAGTGAGAGAAATCTACCCCTAGGAAGGGAAATTCAGTCCTTAAAAAAATATCATGGGGAAAGTGTTTCCATTGAAGCTTTATCACCAATCCTTGTTTCTACAACAAACCAATTTTGTCTAAATCCAATTATCACAGGACAGAACATGAGGTGAAGCCTTCTAAACAGGGGCACTGAGATCAAAAACAAACACCATAGGGATGTTAATCCAAAGTTAAAACATGTATGTTTTTAGCTGGAGTTACACTTTAAAAATGTACCTGTTCTGACTTACATAAAATTCAACTTAAGAACAAACCTACAGAACCTATCTTGTTCATAACCTGGGGACTACACAACATTAGCTTTCAGTATGAAGGGATAAATAGATCTAAAGAAATTGAATGTATCCGCAGTTATGCACTCCTAAAAAAACTTTTGAAGTAGAAGGCCTTTGATTGTTTCTTTGCAATTGTCAGTATAGTAATGCTACTTAGGCTTTCATAGCCTGAATGGAACCTGCAAGGAGTTTATTTAAATATACTTCTTTTCTGTTGTGATATGGAGTAAAAGGAAGAGAAAGCGATGAATACAATGGAAGTAATTGACAAGTTAACATTCATAAGCTGCACTGTAAATAAATCACCTCCACCTATTTTTAATCATGCTGTGAAGAGAGAGAAAAAGCATTAACTTAATTCTTTCCCATTCCTCTCTTTTAATTCTGAGCAAATATATGGAGAAAATACAGAAGAAAAGGAAATTAATTATTCTTCCTTTGCAAATGAGGTCTGGGTGAGCAGAAGAATCTGGGAGAGGTCCTGCAGTTTCAGAAAGTGATATAGATTCCCAAAGAGATGAATGTACCAGACAAATGAAGTTGGTTTACCTAGTTTTCTGTTTTGAAGCCAGAAAGACTTTTTGGTCTCAAGCAGGTATTACAGTTTTTCCCAAGTGAAAACTGGAGAGGATTCCTGTACCTTTAATGGTTGGGTAACAGAGCCCTTGGTGGTGCAATGGGTTAAATCCTTGTGCCAGCATGACTGCTGACTGACAGATCTGTGGTTTGAATCCAGAAAGAAAGGGTTGAGCTCCCTCTATCAGCTCCAGCTCTCCATTTAGGGACATGAGAGAAGCCTTCCACAAGGATGGTAAAATAATCAAACATCCGGGAATTGGGAATCCCCTGGGCAATGTTCTTGCAGAAGGTCAATTCTATCACACCAGAAGTGGTTTAATTTCTCAAGTTGCTGCTGACATGGAAAAAATATGGTTGGGTAGAAGAGGAAATTTCAGCGGATGTTGCTTGTTACTTGGCAGCTGAAATTCCCTCTTCTGCGCAACCACTGTGTAATACAATTTTTCTACAGTTATCAATCTAGCAAGCCTACTTATTATTAAGATTACTACATTAAAATACCCGAGTCGCCTTCGGGCTGAGAAAGGCGGTATATAAATACAGTAAATAAATAAATAAGTAAATAAATAAACAAATACACCATCTTCTTAATTTTGTAATTAATAACAGATATACACGTCCCCACCTCCGCAGCCAAAAAAGTGGAGAAATGAAGTTAGAATCTTGCAAACCTTCCTCACAGGGACGAACACTGACCAATCTTTTGCCTTAGCAATCCTGCCTCAATCCGTTTCTTTCTCTCCAGGCTTGACCTTTTCCTCTTTAGTCAAGGCTCCTGCAGTTCTACCCATCACCTTCTGTTCAGACCTCCCAGGAGCCAACTCTCTTCACCTTTTCCAGACTTTTTTTGTCAGCTGATTCTGTCTCTTTCATTTTGAGGTTTCTTTAGCAGCCTTCTCACTCTTCCCACTCCTAAATTCTGCAGTATTTCTGCACTCTTAGTCTACAAATGCTTATGATGTGAACTTCTTTCTCTCAATTAGTCTGTAAGATTCCTTTGTGTGCTGATATTCCAGACTAACATGACTCAGTCTTTGAACTGCAGTTTAAAAGAGTCTAACATCTAAAAATGCAAATTAAATTGATTGTTGTTACTGTCAGCATTTACTCATGCTTTGGATGTCTGGCTTCAGGTGAAGCTGCTCAGTAAATCAGATTCTCTTTGCTTTCCACACATTCTATCAGGGTGCTTTCACTGGCACTGCCAACCTCTTGTTTAGTGGGGAATTCTTTGCATTATGCCTTAAGTATGTTGGTACCATTGGGGAGGTATGTATCATAGCAAAACAAACATTTAGAAAGTTCGGTGTGTTACTCAAAACCTTTAACATTTATTCTACTCTCTCTCTTTTTCTGTTTATGTGTGCCTTTTTAAAATTCTACCTGTGCCCAGAATATCAGAACTTAGATTTGACTTTCTCTATTTACAGTATGGTAGATGCCCCCCAATATCAATGTACGTTGCCATGCACTGGAAAACAGAATCTTACACAGCTGAGTTCTAATCTAAAATAGGCTTCTTCTCCATTTCATTTACCATGGCTCATAGGGATGAAAAAAGCTTATAGACATGGAAGATGAAAGAGAGGAGTAGGAATAATAACTAGGAATAAAGAAAGTAAAGAAATATGTATAAGCCAGTTCCCACTGAGCCAAACAGAATGAAGCAAGTTAAGAGGAACCTATATAAAGCTGCAGGCTTCAGAGCCGAACTGCAGGGTTAGAACAGCTTTAGAAGCTACAAAAAGGAAAGGGGGGGAAGGGGAGGGCGGGGAAAGGACAATAAGAATCCAGAGAATGCATCTTTTAATACCAGTGTGCAACCCAAACATGTAATTCCTACTGTACAGTTTGAAATGGCTAAGTTTCTAAATGGGTTGTTGTTCTTTCCCAAACCAAAAAGGTCTCATATAAGCCTAATTATTAATATAATTCTTAATTTGTTTACTGTAACTTCAAACATGAAAGAGGTTGTGCCATTTTAACTATTGTGAATGGATGTATCTAAATGATTTTGCATTTGATTTTTTCTTCTAAATCTGGAATTTAACAGATAAAAATAAATGTTCCTTTGATGTGTGTGGATAGGAGTTTTGACTTGGTGATTTAAAAGGGAGAAAGGTGTTTAAATATGAAAAATAACCGAAGTAGGAAGAAGGGCTGGAATTAGATTAAATTTGGGGTTCAGCTCTAGGGCAAAGCTAGGTTCTGCCAAAATGTGGAATTTGTTTCTGAAAGGTACAGAATCCATTTGTTAAATTAAAAAAATGAGTTGTAGGTGGCAGCACATTGTTGGCTAGGAGTAGAATATTATATGTACAGATTAAAACTATCAAAATGTACTAAATCACATTGGTACAGGGCTTGGAAAATTGCATTTCATAGCAAAATAATGCATATCATTTGCATGTTTTTTTTTCAATTTCTATAATATTTGTTCAGATGGATTTGGTACTTTTGGGGGGGGGGGGGGAGCTCAGCTAGATCAATGGAAATATCATACTGAATGGAAATACTGAAGTAGTAAATGTGACCATTTGCCAACCCAGGTCTTATTGAAGGATATAAGGAGAAACAATCTCAGAAAGGGTGGTTTCTTAAGTATGAACCAGGTCTTATTGAAGAATATGAAGATAAATGATCCCAGAAAGGATAGTTTCTAAAGTCTGATGCCTTAACCCAGGTCTTACTGAAGGATATGAGGAGAAACAATTCCAGAAAAAGTGGTTTCTTAAGACTGATGCCCTAAAAATGACAGAAAGGGGAGTCTTGGAAGTTCCCCCATTGCTACCAATGGGCCAGATCTTCCTGGAGTGAAAATGGATCTTTCAGCTGCTGGAATGAAAAATGGAATTTTACCCATTCAAATTCAGGAGCTTCCTGAAAAATGGTTGGAGCGGGGGGGGGGGGGGGGGGATACCAAAATCTGAACACTGAAAACAGCCCAGGGTACAACCCTTATACATATATAAATATTGGCACACACCATGTCTCCATAGATGCCAATGCTATGTGGCCTAAGTTAAGTAAATCAACTCATGAAGTGGGGGAGCTCACATGGCAGTGAATGGATATGGTTAGAAGAATACACAAATAAGCTTGGCATTGATAACTTATCCTCAAGTGCAAATTGACAAAAAATTGAAAACCAGAAACCAACACAATTTCTTCACAGTAGATAGATTAATATATACATGGATAGTGGAAAATTGAAGTTCTCGCTGTTATAAAGCAATGGCAGACTTTTCTAAAAAATGTTGAGATAATAATTATAGAAAGCTGTATTCAGTTGATTAAACGTTTTCTATAACTGACCATTTATTTGTGAAAACTGTGAGATTTACTGGCTGAGACAATGATCCTTGGTATTGATTTCTGAAGTCTGCTTGACTTGAAGTAAATTGACATTTATGTCACTACAACAGATATGTGTGTGGGGGAACTATGAGGGAGTTTATAACCAAGCTCTCTGGAGCAACTGTATCAAACAATACAAAGCTTGTTAACTTTGCTGCAAAGATGGAAGCTCAGAGAGAAATTGAGCCAGTTGGGTTTTTTTTTTTTGTCTATAGCCACTGAGAACAAAAGAAGGGAGAAAAAGACAAGGTAATACAACAATACCAAGAATTCAACATGAAACTAATAGAATGTTTTACTCATGGCTAAACTACATGTGATGATAAACACATAGCGTACAGCTGAGATGTTCCATGCCACTAGTTGTGGGATATTCATATTTGAAAGGGTTTTGCTCTTCTTTTCTTCATTGCTTCTTTTTGTTTTAAATTCATCACTCCTACTCTGCAAAGCAGGAAGGGGGGGGGGGGGAGAAGGAGGAAGAAAAGTCAATTGATATAAATATAGATTCTCATATTTTTGGTCCCTGCCTATGAGGATGGGAAAAGAAGAGAGCAGTTAAATATTCTCTAGCCATCTAGATCAGATCTCCACATACTTACTAGTCAGTAAAAAAAGAAAAGAAATAGAATATATAGTCTTGTTCAAAATCAAAACTATTTCCATAAAACGACTTCAATACAATATTTCATGTTTCAAAAATAGAACCAAGTTCCTATTTGTTGCAACTTTTTTCCTATTCCTTCAAAGCAGAACAATTCTTGGTGTCATCAGTGTTCTTGGAAATATTGATGTCATCAACTTAATGCAAAAACTGTTAAAATCAAGAATTGCTGTATATAAAGCTTCATTCAGGGAGTTACACATTGATTCATTACGATGTCACCTTGTGTTGAATAGCAATATTGAACAACCAAATGTGCACATGCAGAAATGCCCACATCTGCATTCACAATGGCCTATACACACAATTTCACGTCTGCAACAGTGAGCTGAATATAGATGTTCTATTGTTTGTAAAAAGAGTCAGGAGTCATATTGTGAGAAAGATGAAATAGAATTAAGACAACCAAAGATGATCTGAATAGGATTTTGGGCGCTGTGAATGTGGAAAGGGAGTTCATGTTTACCCTCCTTGTTATACAGGGTGCTTCAAAAAGATGGACCCAAGTTATAATCACCATCTCTCTGTAACCACTAACTACCCATGGATGTGACTCTTGCCACTAGATAGGGTAGGATATATAGTTGCAAATTATTCACTTTAGATTCCTCTTCCAGTGCACAAAGAGCCCCTAGCCACAGTCATTTGCAAGATGGTGATCCCACCACATAAGGTGCAGTTCAGCATATATTTGATATGCATCTAGGGGTAATAATTTAAAACTCTATGCCCCACACTTTTAAATGGTAAAAGTTTCATTTTGGGTGATTCATGATTGCAGATATAATTATTTTAATTTGGATCCATCTTTTTGAAATACTCTATATAATAAATCTTCATTTGTTTTATTTTATGCAACTGTTTCATCTAATAAGTGATAAGAAGAACTGGTCATGCTTTACCACATCGAACTCACTGATCAAGACAGTCATTTGTGCAGAACAGCAGTGACTTTGAGGCTTGACCATCACATACTCAAAGGGCAACAGGCAAGGTGTGTGTCAAGAGCACTAGGACTGGAAATGCAGGGCCAGCTGGAATACAGGTGTCATCACAATTATGAAAAGGAATGGACTGTTATTGTTTTTATGAAGAGCAATGTTAACTTAGAAGATGATGTCAAAAAACTAGATGGCTAATTTGGTGAAAAATTACAGATTGAAAAAGTCACAAAGCTAATGTACAACTATACTGTGGTGACTTTGATTAAGAGGATAATGATCCCTCAAACTAAGACTGCAATCCTAGACTCAGTTCCCTGAGATTAAATCAAATTAAACTCAGTGTAGCTTTTTTCTAAGTGAACCTTTTTGTCATTAGCTCGGAAAGCCTTATACAGAGTATGTGAAAGTAAATGTCATTAATCTCTAAGAATGTCAAAAATGGATGATTCCCATTCTCCTCAGTGAGTTTTAAAAACATGATGTCTGTTCAGGCATCGTGATTGCTGTGAATGGGTTGTCACTGTGACTTTGCCTGAAGGGCTTCCTAACCTACAATGATTTAACAAAAGAGCACCAGTATTCTTTGACTGATTGCTGTGAATCCTTTCTCTGTAATTTGTATATCTTCCAGATTTAAGGGATGTTATCTCTCAACCTAATGAGAAGAAACACATGAACAATTATGGACGCATTTCCTTCTTAATTTAATTGGTGTGAAATAATTGTTTTGTAGTGCAAAAAATAAACTCTGTCACTGAAAAGATGGTAACAATTGCTTTTGGTATTAACCAACAAGAACACCAAGGAATAGAAAAGTTAATAGGAGGAAAACTGCTAAAACTACCTTTTGTTCTCCTTGATGATATTCAAAGAATGATGTTACAAGTAGTTGTTTCTGTTGATGCTATTAAGTGTGTTTTGCATCAATCACAGCTGCATGGAGCATCCATTTCAATTAAAAAAACACCAAGTCTAATAAATGAAAAAATCACATATACACACAGTATTTGCTCTGAATCACAGAATCATAGAATCCTTGAGTTGGAAGAGACCTTGTAGGCCATTTAGTCTAATCCCCTGCCAAGAAGCAGAAAAATAGCATTCAAAGCACCCCTGATAGATGGCCATCCAGCCTCTGTTTAATAGTATCCAAAGAAGAAGCCTCCACCACACTCCGGGGCAGAGTTCCACTGAGATTCCTCCTCCTCATTGTGAGGAGTGATGGGGAAATGTGTCAGTTTTACTTTGTCTTACATACATCTTTAAAAACAAAGAGCAAGCACATTCCATCCCAAGTATAAAGTCTGCTCCTTTTGATGAATTCTTCAAAAATGAACTGAACTGAAATTCTTTCCTGTTTCCTTTAGTGAAGTACACCTGTTCACAACCAGGCCCCAATATCACACAGCTTGGAAATGCAGAAAAAATTCCAAACATGGTCCATTGATTGTTGGTGTTATTGCCAGTTTCCTAAGCATTTTTAAATTCCCTGTAGTTACTCAATAAAGAGTTAGTTTTGCAACTCATTATAGAAGGCGACTCGAGCAGAAAAGCACTTATGCACATTTGTCAATAACAGCTATGGGCGATACAACAGGCCCTCCCATTACTCACTTTACTGTGGCTTAAAGGGTAAAAGAAGCATTGGTCTTGAATACAGACTTGTGTGAACCTTATTCAACAAGCTAAGCCAACATCACAAAATTGATTACAGTATAGGCAGCATTGTGCCCTGAAGCTCATTTCTTGCTTTTCGGAAGACATAGCAAATAGAATATCAAGCAAACAGGAGCCCATTATGTCAAATAGCTCCCAAGACAGTTGGAGGCATTTTGGAAGAGGGGTTTGAGCACCACATTATCATCTGACATTCCAGATTGTGTGAGCTACCATTACAGGAGTTTAATTATGGAGAAGCAGCTTGCCTTAATTATCGTAGCCAGCAGTTACTAGACCCAGGCTAAAATAATGAGGAGAAAATAGTAGGGGAAATATTAATTGAAAAAGGCTGCTTAGTGACATTTCATGCTTTGTGACATATGGCTTCATGGGGAGAGTCTTGTAAAATGGGCAATACAAGCTAAAAGGTAAAATGTTATTATTCAAATGATGGTATATTGAGTCATGAATCTAAAGCAGGGCAAGCATATGGTTTAGAGAGTGCTCAGAGTAAAAAGGCATCTATAAATGCTTTTTCAGAAGATAGTGTGAATTACTTTTCATTTCTCTCAGAATGAAGCTAATTTTTGAGATAAAAAATGTAGGACCTTTGTGTAAGATACATCATGTGCTGGCAGCAATAAGATATGATAAATGATGTCTGACTTTCCCTCAGAGCTAATAATAATGGTAGCTACAAATAAAAAATGTTATTTCTGTAGACAGTGTTTGGGATGACAAAATAACCAGAAGTAATAGAAAGATATCAAAATGATATGACCAGTTAAGTTAAATAAAACTACTCCAAAATGGTGGCTTACTTATTTAGAGGGGAAACATCTATGTAGGTTGATTGAAGATATAACTGTAGCCTCATCTACTCTGACTAATGTAAAACTGGTCATTTCAAACTACAGTGTTTAAACAATCAACGCCCACAAAAGTGCATAAAAGAAAGCCTTTAATGTTCATTAGTATTCTGTAGTTTGTGTAATCACCATCCAAGCCTGAAACTGGTTCCAGGGATTTCTATGTAAAGAACTGGACAAACAAATCACTTCCTTCAATATCAGTTTGAAACTGTAACACCAGTTTGAAACTCATGTGTTTCAAAATTATTTTTTTCTCCTATTTTCTCATATGCATACAATATATGCCACACAGACACACTCATATGCAATGAATGTTCCTTTGTTTTCCATCTACAATTTGTCAGTTATGGAATGGACGAAGAGAAAGTGATAGATACATCAAATAGTTAGGCTACTGTAGTATTTTACAATTGTGGATGAAAGTTTGCATAAGGAGACAGGAGATATAGTTCTGATGCAAGGAGAAATCCCTAAATTGATCATAACGCATGTTGCTCTATTAAAGCAACTGTATTATACTCATAAACTGAGGGAAATTTGAAGTTGTAGAGTTATTACACTCTTAGCTCTTAGGAATCTCAAGGCAGATTTCTAAGAGCTTAATAACTTTTATAGAACATTCTGATTTGCGTCTTCATCTGGTGGTATGTATTTACAAATATTAATATCAATGTTCCATTATGGCTTAATGCTTCTGTTTCATGTATGGCTTAATGCTTCTGTTTCATGTTTGGCTAATATATTTCCAGTAACCTCTTATGATTTGCTATATGTATTTTTAACTGTTGGTAGAAAGATGTTCCAAAACTGCTGTAACTGGTACATATATTTCGGGCCTAAAAAGTTGAGAAAGTCTTCTGGCTCTACACTGTCTTGTTAAACAAATGCCTGCCTTTATTTCACTGATGCCTACATTCCTGAACCCAAGTAGGAAATGTGACAAGTTTCATTTTCACACCTGCCTGCAATAAGGTTTTTACTTTTTGGGGAGGAATGGAGAGAGGTATGTATCTGTTGCTGGATGGAGAGATATAGGAGGAATGGCGACACATCCATTTCTGCTATAGTCTGTGCCTAGATATATAGCAATGATATGATCTTTCAGGATCTCAAGAGGCTAGGAAGGAAGTATGGAGTGATGTTTCACTGTTGTGTACTCAAATATAAGCTCATAGGTGAATGCTTCCCCACTCCCCACTGGCCAGTAAATGACTTTGTTGGTGTGAGTGTATCTGTGAGTTCAGCAAACTCAAAACCCCATCCCACAAAGACACATAAATGTAAATTGGAAAAATGCTTTGAATATGACACCAACAGAATGCCAGCCATAGTCATATGAATTTAGATTCATAGCAAAGTATCAATGGTAGTATGAAGCCTTTATATTGTTTTCTGGGGAGTCTACATTGCAGCTAAGGGAGCTGGCATGATTTATATTTTTAATGTACTGAATGCAAACTTACTTATGATCAGTTTTAAGACAGAACAGTGGAACATTATCAATCAATGTGACATACAGCACATGTTGCTAATTCACTCACTCTATCTTTTCATAACGCTTTTATGGAACCTGCTGCTATACTCAGGCAAATGACAAATCCAGTATCAAATCAGGATATTCACAAGAAGCTTTTCTGGTGGACTTAATTTGAATCTGAATACTGCTCAGATTTTGTTAGTAATTTAGACTTGGAAGGATGCAGAGGGCCTGTCTATACCTGAAAAAAAAACTTTATTCACACTATATTTTCCTGATCTGTATATGCTGCTCATTTGCCTTGTTAGTGCCACAGGTGTCATAATAATTGTGGTGAGTTCATCTTATATGACCACACATGTTCCTTCCTCTCATATACACCATTGAGCGTCAAACAGCATGGACCCTTCACTTTTCCCTCTGTCTTTCAAGCATGCGAATATGCATATTTCCACACAAGTAGTCATTGTCCTCCTATGTTGTCATTACCAATCCTGTTAGGTTTAGTAATACTGATATATTGGTATATTAACCAGTTCTAATGAGAAGATGCCTCTTGTGGATGTCCACACAACAAAACATCCAGAATTCATTTAGATCTTAGACCAGAATGCAAGGTAAAAACAAATTCATTTTAATATGATTTTAAGTGCCAAAGAACCAATTGGGTTGTGAATTGATACAAATGCCTGGTGTCAGGATAGCAGCCACTATGAAGTGTAGATAGACCCAGAGACATGAACAGCGTGCCCTTGGAAACCAAGATATTTCTCCCCAAGGTTCCAATAAAGGAAAACTCCAGGCAGGTAGCTGAAAAGGGCGAGATTTGGTGAGTTTCAGCTGTATTACTATAGTTTCACAATCCAGTCTCAGTGCTGTGGGGGAGGGACACTGAAGTGGAATAAATATACAGTGCTTTGGGCTAGTTGTCTCCCAAGAGCAAGAATAAAAGTGCTTTGGTAAAACCAATGAGGTCTGATAGTGTGTAGCATTTGATCACATTTGGAAATTATTCTAAGTCCTTCTGCTAGATTCACTCCCATTATGCCTCTGGCACAGTAGGCTCCAAACCAATTCCTATTCTATTGCATTTTCTATGACTTTCTATATACCAAACAGAAAAGGTGCCTTTACTGAGATAGTTTGCCAAGGCATTAGTTTTTTCCTCAAGAGTCAGAGGAGATATGGGTCAGGAAAAAAAACAATCCTGTCCCAGCATGGTAGTTTTAACACACAGCAAAAGGAATGTCTAATTGCCATTGCTACAGAAGATTTTTCAAGATTTTACCTTCTGATTCACTCCTGGATGTTGGTATTCAATTCCCAATGGTATTGCTTCTGCTCTCAGAAACATGGGTCCCCCCCCCCCCCCATCCTCTTATCTGTAACTAAATGGAATGCAATCAGAAACAGCTACTATCAGGTCCCCAAGAAAACTAATGACTTTTAAAAAGAGAAAGTCTTTTAAGAAACACCACAGTTAATAAATTTTTTGTGTTGGGTCAATCGTAACACCTAAAAGTATTCACACACACCAAAAGGTTAATGTTTTGCTTTGTTTTGAAGCCATAACAAAGGAATGTTCCCAGGATGAAGAAACAGGAAGTATAACAACTCCCTTTCTGAAGATGAATTAGTAGCCTAGAATTTTTTAAAAAATAAAGAAAAGAAAAGAAAGATTATTTTACTGCCACCCTATCAATACTATCAATGCACCCTGGCTGGAGGCCAAACAGATAAATCTGCTTAGGAAAGCAGTGGCTAACTTTATAAGATGACAAATTCAGGATTGGGCTGTGGTAAGAGAGCATTGTGGGAACATTCATATGCATCAAAAGAGAAGTGAAGAAGAAGAGGAGAACCTCTGGGATGGATTATTTCTGTTTCCAAACATAAAGCGGAATGGAAAAGAAATATATAGAGTTCACGGCAAGATTTGTGAAATAATTAAGATTGCCAAATGTATTAGGTTGATGGAGGAGAAATATTTGTCTAACTACAAGAGATTGAGGATTTATTGATTAATATGAAATTGGAGGATTGACTAACTGGGGGATTATGAGCTAGTAATGTGTTATTAAATGTAGAAGTGTGATTTTATAACATTTCTTAAAGGGTGTAGACTAGTCAGAACTAAAAAACCCATCAGATAGAGATTGAGAGGTTGGTAGATTAGTTTTTTTAAATAACTATTAGTTTTGATTTTGTATGCATACTTTGTGCGTTGGTACTTTTTTTAGCTGTTGTAGGTTAGTGTTTTATATTAAAGAAAGATGTTTATATGACTAAGATACTGTTCTTTTGTTTTATGTACTGTTTTACATATATTTTTGTTTGTTTGTACGAAGGAAGGTTTGTTTATTTTAATAAAAAATAATTAAAAGAAGTAAAAGAGAATAAAAGGCGCCTTTGCTTCCAATATGTTCTCATGGCTTTAGAACTGTACTCATTGTATGCCCAATATTGTCCTCTCATCACAGAAAACTCAGATCCTCAAGAAGGGTAAGACAGTTCGCTACGAAATTTTAGTTTTATGGAATTTAGAGCCTGGAAATGAGAATAGTATCTGAAAACAAAGCCAACAAAGTTTGGACTTCTGGTCATTCATCCTTTCATAACTCCCATGGTAACCTATTTTGGATTTACCTAGGAATACCTTCAGGAGCTGTGTCATTTTCTTGAAAATTGCCCTATTCAGGCCCCTTCTAGATTGCCATATAAAATCAAGATTAGATCCTTTGAACTGCATTATCTGGCAGTATAGACTCATATAAGCTAATTCAAAGGAGATGGTGTGGATTATTTGATTTGGTAATCTGTATTATATGGCAGTTTAGAAGGGGCCTCAAAATAAAATAATTTATAATAAAATAAAAATGGTCAAGCTGATTTGGTTAGGGCATCAGTCCCCCAAAGTTATAATACTCACTTTTCCAAAAACATAATGCATCTACTTCTGTATTGGGAAGCTGTCTTAATTAGAAATAGAACAGACTTCTTTGTGTTATTTTCTTTGTGTTATAACTTCTCTTCTTTGTGTTATTTTCAAAACAATTTGTCCACAAAAATGTAAGAGCTTGAGTATTTCTCTTCTTTTCTTTTCATACCCCCAAACTGCAAAGGCTGTTTATGCACCATCTCTCTGTATGTGTTTTTCTATACGTTCTTGATCCTTACAGAAGGGGCAACTGTTTCTGTAAATTTCTTTCCCTTAGGAGAGAGAAAAATATCAGTAGATTTAAAAAGGCAAAAGTTAAAAACAAACTCAAAAATTTCAAACAAAAGCTCCATGTCTAAGCTTTGGGGGTCTGTGAACTTTCCCCTAAAGATTTTTCTCCTTCAGCATTCCTTTATGATACTTCTGTTTTGGAAAGAAGTTTGGTAGCTTTTATCAGATATTCAAAGGGGTCCAAAAACCACAACCTTAAGGGTGTCGTAGTACAAAAATAACGACATTTGTTTGTATTTTGGCAGGCATAATTCTCTTCTAAAGATCCACTAGGTCAGCAAAGTTCATCCAGCAATAGAAAAAGACATGGTTTTGGTGTCATTTCCAATTGAAATTAATGAATGGCAGGAAGATTTGAATTTCTAAATTGACTGCAGAATAATAGCAGTTTTGACATAACTTTTACTGCCACGGCATCATCCTATGGAATTATGGGATTTGGAGATTGTTGTAGTACCAAAGTTCTCTGACACACAAGAGTAATACCTTACAGAACTACAAATCTCATAATTCCATAGCAATAAATAGAGTGTTACAGCTATTATTCTGCAGTGTTGATACAGATTCAGACTCAAGATGAACCAGACAGTCTTCAGAATGGTGTGAGCTAAATTAAGCTATTTTCCAAATCATTAAACTGATATTCAAACCAAATATTATGCACGACACCCATATTTTATGCATACTTATGCATACTACTACTCTATTCTCTAATATTTTCACCGATTTCTTTGGGGCAACCAATATTATCCTAGAGTCCCAGAAACTCAAAATAGGTCAACTGACTGCAATTTAATGCTAATATTGAGCGGTATGTCTGAATGGGAATTGCATCTCCATATGTGGATGTATTGTATGTGGTAACTAAAATTGGTTGGTTTTGTAATGTGTATATTTAGTAGAGGACTATTGTTGCTTTACTATGTAGCAGAGATGACAATATATTACCCAACATGTACCAAGCACTCTTGTTGGTATCCTGATATAGATCTTAACTTAGCAAAATTTCTTAATGCCTCTGCTACATACCTAAGAATATGTAAAATTATATTGTGTATATTATGTAGGTTTCTAGCTCATATTTTGAAAGGCTTGGGAAACTCAAAATAAACAATTTGGATCCTTTCAATTCACCCAATAAGACTGTTACAATAATTTTTAAAAAATGGAGTATTCCTCTGAAAAACACAGCTACCTATGCTGTTCAAAAGAAACTGATTATCGAGGGATCTTATTGTAACATTTTTCAGATGTATTACTTGGCTCTCAAGTGACAAGAAAAGACAAAAGGAGCCTCTTGAATGCAAGAGGGTTTGGGGAGCCATGACACTAATTTTGCTGTCAAATATTATTTGTTTGACATCTGGCAGCTGTGCCTGGCATGCTCTGAATTTGTTCACTTCAGTATGGAATGAGAAGTCACAGAAAAAGGAATGAATTAAATGTGAATGCAGCCCCGTTGAAACTGGTGCTAGAGAAGGGCAATGACAATAGATATCCAGAAACAAGTAGGTTGACACAACAAGAATGGTAGTGTGGTGCCCAATGATTAGTTTTTGAATTAGAGGCAAGTATGTAAACCTTACTCTTAGTTTTAGACATTTGGTCTAGAAGACTATCTAAAAAGGATGCACAAAGAAATCATCTTTTAAAAAAACCCAATTTGTTCCCTCACAGATACCTTTTTGCTACCCACTGTTGGGTAGATTTAAATGGTCCATAAATGTGAAGCAATTATAAGTAAGTATAAACAGTGATAGCTTTATTGCAGATACCTCTCAATGTTTGCATAAAGTGAGTCATCATCCAAATGTCCCTCAAAGACAGCCACAACATCATCCAACCCATTGAGATCTCTTATATCCTTTTGTAGCTAAGTGGATTCTTGGCACATGGTGTACCAATTATATCAGCATGAACAGTTTCACTCTCTGTTATGAAGCTCGTTCCTGAAATGATGGGACCTCCTAGGTTGGCCAGCCTATGTATTAAGGATGGTAGATTGCAATTTCTCACATGTGGTTCTGTTGAACATAATAAGAAAACAAAACACAAAAACATGAATAACAACATATATTCAACATCATAGATCAAAATTTTTTCTTTTTTCCTTCATTCCTACTTTCCTTCCTCTCCTTTTGTATAAGTTATAATCATTTGAAGAAGCTAAAAAGCACAATACCTCCCATACAATTTGAAAAGATTTTTCCGAAATGCTCCCTTGAATGACCCTAAGTGGTGGCATACTACCCCTGGTAGCAGCATTGTATCCCCATCATTACATTAGTTTGCGGGAGATGGGAGATAAGATTGCCAGAATCTCACAGCCAGTTGGCAATTTATCTCCCTCTCTCTCAAACTATGGGGGACTTAGAGTTATAATTCAATAACAACTTCCCCAAGTTCTGAGTTCTACATGACGGAAAATTCTTAACAAATGGGTTCAAAATGTCATTATATTTCACCTATAATGTACAGGTGCACATTGAACTCTGAACTGAACATATTTTATCCCTGTGGTTCCTCTACAGCTCACAGAATAAGGCTTTTCTACATGGACAAATATTGTATTTTACTTGTAAATGGTTCTCCATTTCTGTACTAGGCAGAAGAGAACTGGCCTGGCATAACAAGATTTTTCTGTCTTTTTAATAATATTATAACTTGAGGTTATCCCTAAAGTGAATGGTGGAGATAGGAGACAATGCAGTGATACCTTGAGTTAAGAGTTGAATTCATCCCATGACTGAGCCCTTAACTGAAATCACTCTTATCTCAAAGTCAATGTTCCCATTGCAATGCATTGAAATGCTTTTAATTTATTCCGGACCCCTGAACCCCACCCCCATTTTTGTTATGTGTTTTTTAAAGAAGAAAATGTACTTTATAAATAACAAATAATGTATAAATGCACATTCTGGTGGAACAATAAAAAAGAAAAATCAACTTTGAAATGATATAAGCACAATGTAAGTGGCAAGTAAGCACATTTGAGGCAACAAAATGTATGTTGGTCAGAGTAACAGCAAGGCAAAACCTGAACATTCACATGGAACAATAAAACAGAAAGATCAACTTTAAAATTGTGGCACAATGGTAGAAGCAAAACGTTGTGGCAAGGAAGTAAAAAGCAGCAAATGAAGAGGCAGAAGCATCATTTTCTTCATACTGTACTCATTCCCCCCTCCCTCTTTTGCTCTCTCTCTCTCTTCATAAAGCCAAACATATCAGGAACAAAAATCACACAAAATCAACTAACCCAAAATTCCTCAAAATGGACAAGAGCAAAGTGGACAGTAATCTTTCAAAATGGATAAGAGCATGAAGCATGGAGGCATGGTGGCACAAGGCATAGAGGCTACTCCCTTGAAGCCTTAAAGCCCTGTACTCTTGCGATAGCACCGCTTCTCACACTAGCGCTCCCTTTTGTGCTAGTTCTTAACTCAAATGCTGCTTGTATGTCAAAGCAAAACCCAGACTGAGTGACTGCTCTTAACTCAAAACATTAAGTTGGGATGCTCTTAAGTCAAAGTTTGACTGTATATCTATTTCAGCAAGTTGTTCTCATAAGGTGTAGTCAAACTATGAATTTTCTATCAGATTGATGCTTTGAAAGTAGACTCAAAAAAGTAAAGAAAATGACACTCAGTGGCTATTAGTCATAGTGGCTACCATTACTTCTACTTTCAGACACAGGAAGCTCTTCAACTCTACTTGGTTGGACAATTGAGTGAGAGAGGATCATTGCACTCATGTCATATTAGTGAATTTTCCATGGTATCTAATCAATCACTGTGGTGTGTAGTGGTGATCCAGTAGTGTGCTTCTATACCCAATGGCAGCAGAATTCTGGTGTTTTTCCCTCTTAGATTGCAACTGTCTATGGTCAATTGAAGTCCCATTATGAAATAAAGAGGCTCAACTCAATGGGTGAGCTAAGGGCCATTTATTGACCTCATTTATTTATTTATTTATTTATTTATTTATTTATTTATTTCTATCCTGGGATACTAAATGTGGATCTAGGCCAAGGAACAGGTATAAGCCAATGACCACCTTCTCAGCCCACCCTTAGGCAATCTAAGGGCAATCCAACTATTTTGCTTGCTCACTCCAGCTGATTGTTTATGGGAAAGTCATCCCAAGGCCTCCTTTCTGAGCCTCAGAACTCTATAAAAGAGAGCTAACCCTACAGTTTAAGTGCCAAGACCAGCCCCTTTCACAGCTTCTCGAGCCTCAGAGCTTAGAACCATTTGAGAGGTCTTCTCTTCACCCACAATGGAGGTACTAAGGTGTACACCAAATATTTCTTTACCATAGCCTATGGAAGAGACCTATTATTATAGACACCAACCTGTGACATTTCCATCATCCCTAAAAAGTAGGCAAAAAAACTTATTCAAGGGGAAAATTAGTACTCAGTCTTGATGTGACTGCTAGGCCCATACTGTCTAGAGGGCAGGAGAGTGATTACCAACTCACCTTAAATAGGGTCCCCCCCCCCCACACACACACAAGACTTGCTGATGGCTGCTATGAGGCATCATGCTCCTCATGCTTTGCTGCCTGGTCTCATTCATAAAGACTTTCAAATCTACCCCTCCCCATAGTGCATTGGCTGCATGAGCTTGGACTAGTTGTATTCCAGGACTGCAAGTTCTGGTGGAAGTTGCAGGATCTAGAGGAAGTAAATAATAGAATTGTGGATAATCATTGCTCTCTTTGTGCAGTGTGATGTTAATAAGAGAAGGGTAATGGTTTTTGCACATGCCATATGCATTATCTGAAAATGGAAATCTCTCTCCTCCCTTGCCAACTATGAGCATGGTCTTAGCACACATTACCTACTAATCACTGGAATAACTGCTGGTTCTGCTTAAACAGTGGTGTCATCTAATACCTGTGGCCATAGCCTATCGAATTGCAAAAGACAATAGTACAGTAGGACATCCATATTATTGAAAGCCAGAACAACGTAAACCAGAAACTTAACTGCAAAGTGGATCTGAGAAGTCTGACAACCAATTGATGCTGCTATACACAAGACTGGGGTTTCAGAGGTTAGGGGATGAAATTGAAACTTGAAAGAAGATAAAGCCAAGGGCATGGGCCATCTTTCATTACCTTTATGAAAGCTTGTGAACTTTCTGACACTGTCCTTCTTGATGGAGTTTAAGGCATTTCCTCCTCCATCACCATCACCCAGATTGAATGTCAACATCTGTCTCAAAGCTTGAATGTCACAATGCAAACTACTTTTCAGAAAAGCAAGTGACACACTGATCTCCTAACAACTTTAACAAACATAAGAGACAAAGTAAGTGCTCCTCTCTGGCAGATATTGATAGGAAATAGAAAGAATGTAGCAGATTTTAAAAAAAGTTTATTAAGCTTATAATCCACAACTAGTTTTCTCCACAGTATTAAACATATGGTATTCAAAGTGAATCCTATCCTAATTTCTGGATAATTGTCTTTCTATACCATTAAATCTGATCTATTAAGAACAATGATTTATGGGATGCTTCTTTGCAAATTATTCTTAATACTTTTTTAGTTCCAAGTACCAAGATTTTAATTCTCTTTGTTTTATCCAAAGTATAAAACAAATGGAATCAAATAATTTAATAAATGTCAAGAAAGAAAGGGAGGGAGGAAGAAGAAATCCCTTTTTGTTTGTTTTCTGACTGGACCCAAGTCTTGATTTTACATAGTTCTGGCAAGACTGATGTTTGTAGTCTCCTGCATCAACCATCCCACTTGGTATACATCACGGTTACTTGCATTGCTGAAATCACCATCCTACCCTCATAAGCAGTTCTACCTGACAATAGTGGTGATATAAGAGTCTGGATATAGGTCATTGCTTGGATCCTTGCCCTCTGAAGCAGGATCATCAACACTCTTTTGTCTAATCATGACCTTGTGAGGGATCTCTGTAGAGCCTAGAGATGCTACAGTATCTTGACCTCAAGGATGGAAGGCTTGGTGGGCTAGGTCAGAGATTGCCATCTCCCTTGCAGTTTTAAAAAATAACTTAATAGTGGGAGATTTTACAAATGTGTTTCTGATACCCAAGTTCACTGGCATTTTTCTCCATTTTTAAAATCCTTGATTCAAAGTATATATCAAAAAGAAAAGAAAGTGAGTTATAGGCTGCAGCACATTGTTGGCCAGGAATATAATATTATGTACAGAACTATCAAAATGTTCTGTTTTTCTTTCTTTTCCACTATGAATAGTGGCAGTGGGGCACAAATAGCAGCAGTGGTGGTAGTGATGGGGTGTGAATGGCAGCGGTGGTAATGGTGGTGGTAGCAGTGGGGCACCAATTATGATGGAGGCAATGAGGCATGAATGGCAGTGGTGACAGGTTGTGAATGGCAGTAGCAGCAGGGCACAAATGGCAGCAGTGACAATAGTGGTGAGTCTAAAGTTTAGGGCGTGGGTGGGGTAAATAGCCTTGGTGGGCCATATTCAGTCCATGGGTCATAGTTTGAGGGCCCCTACGACATTAAAATAATCTAAGACATCTCTTTTTAAAAGTAGAAGCCGTCTTTTTTTTAAAGAAAAAAACCCCCAAAACAAAAAAAATAATTCATTTCTCAAATCCTGTAGGAATATTTTCCATGAAAAGGTAGTCTTTTCCAAAGGAAGGACAGCTAGAGAGTGGCCAATCTAACAACCTTGAGATGTTGTAGAGCCTAGTAACAGATGGTTATTGTCTAAACACACTCAAAGTCAGGATAGTTGAAGAGAATAATGACCACATACTTTGACCCATAACTCCAGTACTACAAGCATTAGGTACTTGGTTTTTTTGTTTCAATTTGGATTTTTTTTGTTTTTTTAGAAAAACAGAAACTTGGAAACTGGACAAGCTGACTATTCAAAGAGGCAGCAAGTGGCAAATCTAGAATCTACATAAAACCCAGACCACCAAGTAATAGGGCAAATTTAAGAATACAGTCTTTCAACTATTCTGTAGTATGATATTGTCTGTGCTGTCTTCTCTTCAACATTCAGTTAATATTACTCCCACTACCTGTCAAATCTTCATAAAATTTAGTTGTATAAGTTTTTTTCCCAAAATATTTTTTTTCAATATTTTTTAAATTCATTCTTTTTTTTCTTTCTCTTTTCTTCTTCAAATTTCATTTGTTTTCTAGGCCATGCCTCTCTCTTTAATCTCAGAATCCTATAGAAAACAATTTCATTTGAGTGTTGTAGAAGGCACTGGAAGAACTATTCTTATGTCACAATGACATACACATCCTAGCTCCAAGTAGCAGTGACATAAAAAGGTGGCCATTCCTTCAGCAATGAGAGTCATACACTGAAGAACAGACATTGAGTTCTTCACTTGGAGAGACTTAGATTAGATTTTACTTATACCACTTATATTACAGCCATAGCAGAATAGGTATCAGAGCAGTCAATGGAAGAGATATCACTCTACAATTGAGAAAAGAAAAGTAAAATGTCTTGATAGGTATATATGAAAGCAATTTCTTTTTGAAGTGGTCTGTGAAAGGGAATTTCACTCCTGGGACCATGCTTAGTGAATTCAGGTTTATTTCTGTTTTGGCAGTTCTTAAGAAAGTCTTTTAAAGGTTAGGATGGCATTTTTGTTATTTTGCCATTTTCTTGTGTATTTTACATTTCATTTACATGTAAAGCTAATGATATTGCAATTATTTAGAAAATGTATATTATGTCTGATGGCTTGAAGAAACCCATTTCCAAATCTTGCAGGGATCCATCCCAGAGCCAGAAAACTTTCATGCATTACAGAAAATGACAAAAGAGGAAGGATATAATTCATTAAGGATGGATAAATTCATCACATATTGGTTTCCATCAGTGATTGCAGAAAATAAAGAATTTAAAGGCAAGGAATTGGTTGCACAGAGTGGAGCTTTTTGCAGTATGTAATGTGTCTCTGGTTGAATCTACGTAAGTTAAATAATTCATCCGTGTTTCAATCCCCAAACTATTGGAACACATGCCATTATTCTACTTCGAATGTGAAAAACACTTCTTTCTTTTTTTTTAACTTCATTTTTTATTAGAGTTTCCAATGTTATAGGGTTACAGGGAAAGAGTGAGAACAATATCAAGATAGTAAAAAGTAAGAGAATTTGAAAGATAGAGATAGGGAGAGAGAGAAAAGAGCAATAATAATAATAATAATAATAATAATAATAATAATAAAAATATAAAAAGAAAATAAAATAAAATAAAATAAAGTTGTTGACTTCCATTCTGGGGGTACGTTGCTTTCCAACCTTCTTTTTATTTTCTTCCTTAGTTATCTTCTTTCTTCTTCTCATCAATATATTTTTCCAAGAGAGACCAATCTGTCTCTCGAATAGGGTTTCCTGAGTTCTTCCTTAACAAAAAAGTTAGTCTGTCCATGTCCTTTATTTCTAGTATTTTAGTTAGCCAACTCTCCATATCTGGGATTTCTCCCAATTTCCAATATTTAGCATAAGTAATTCTTGCCGCAGTCGATAAATATGTCAATAATATATCCTTATTCTGGTCTAAATTAATAGCCAAATCCGTGATGTTTAATAAGTAGTACTCAGGCTTTTTTAAGTATGTGATTTCTAAAATTTTCTGTGATTCCGTGTGTATTTTTTTCCAAAATTCCTGCGCTTTTTTGCAGGACCACCACATGTGGTAGTAACTGCCTTCCTCTTCTTTGCATTTCCAACATTTATTTTCTCTACTCTTATACATTATACTTATTTTTTTTGGTGTAATATACCACCTATGTACCATCTTCCATAGGTTTTCTTTCAAATTTGTGGCGTATGTGTACTTAATTTTTTTATTCCAAAGTGTGTCCCACTCCCTTAAAAGGATTGGCCTTCTCACATTTTGGGCCCATCTAACCATACAATTTTTAACCGTTTCTGTTTCCGTTGCCCAGTCCAGTAGTTTACTATAAATCTTAGATGTCAATTTTTTCTCTGTGTTTAGTAGTTTCTCCCATTCACTCTCTTCTAAACAAAAACCTATTTTCTTATCTTGTTTGTAGTAACTGCATAATTGCATATAGTTTAACCATGATATATTTCCAAAATCTTTTTTCAAATCATCATGTGGTTTTAGCGTCTCCGTATTTTTAATCAACAAATCTTTATATCTTGGCCATTTTTGCCATCCTAGCAATCGTCTTTGATTTGCCTCAATGGGAGACACCCAAAGAGGAGTTTTAGAGTAGAAGTTCCTTTTATATTTTGACCAGGTTCTTAATAATACCGACCTTATGAAGTGATTACCAAACCCCTTTTCTTTCTTTTCTTGGTCATACCAAATATAGGCATGCCAACCTTTTCTCAGTTCCCAACCTTCCAGCGAGAGTAATTTTTCATCCGAGAGTTTCATCCATTCCATTGTCCATGCTAGCACATTTGCTTCATGATATAGTTTTAGGTCAGGGAAGGCTAAGCCTCCCCTGTTTTTCTTGTCTATTAAAACAGTATATTTTACCCTTGGTCTTTTGTTACCCCAGATAAACTTCAGTAGGTCCTTATTCCATTTCTTAAATGTTTCTATATTCCTTATGATAGGGATGTTCTGGAAAAGAAATGTCAGTTTAGGAAGAACATTCATTTTTACAAGGGCCACACGTCCTAAAAGGGAGAGATTTAAGTGTTTCCATCTGTCCAAATCCGTTTTTATCTCTTTCCAAAGAGACTCATAATTGTTCTTAAGCAATTGATTATTTTTTGCTGTGATCCAGATTCCCAGATACTTCAGCTTTTTTGTTATACTTAAACCTGTCTGTTTCGAAATTAACTCTTGTTTCTTTTTATCTACATTCTTTGTTAATATCATCGTTTTACTTTTGTTCAATTTAAAGCCCGCTAAGTTCCCATAATCCATAATTTTGTTTATCCATCGTGCTAAATGTTCCGCTGGATCCTCAATAATACCAATCACGTCATCGGCATATGCCCTAATTTTAAATTCATATTTTCCTAACTTTGCTCCTTTAATTTCTTTGTCTTCTTTTATCCCTTTAATCAAAATTTCCAACGCCATAATGAAAATTAGTGGGGAAAGGGGGCATCCCTGTCGTGTCCCTTTGTGTATTGTAAATTCTTCCCCCATCTTGCCATTGACTGAAATTTTGGCTTTCTGTATGTTATAAATCGAATTTAGAGCATTGCCGAAACTATACCCCATATCTAATTCCTGGATTAAGACTTTAAAAAAGTCCCAATTGAGGTTGTCGAACGCTTTTTCGGCATCAATTGCCAAAAAAGCTACTTCTTTTTGATGATTTAGTTCATAGTGTTCAATCAGGTCCAAAACAGTTCTAATATTGCTTTTCATGTGTCGGTTTGGCAGGAATCCCACCTGTTCTTCACCAATCCAATCTTTCAAGAAATCTTTGAGCCGTGAGGCTAGTATATTTGTAAAAATTTTATAGTCAGTATTCAGGAGGGATATTGGTCTATAATTCCTGGTATCAGTGGGATCCGTTCCTTCTTTGTGGATTAAAGTTATCTCTGCAAGTTTCCAAGAGTCTGGTATTATTTGCAATTGAAGTGCCTCATTCATAATTTTTTGTAGTAGCGGACTTAACTCCTGTTTTAGGGCCTTGTAAATACCCGCCGTGTATCCATCCGGGCCAGGGGCTTTACTAGGATCCATTCTGTTTATTGCTTTATCTATTTCCTCTAATGTAATTTCTCTATTTAGTTTTTCTCTTTGTGCCTCATTTATTTTATCTAATCTCATTTTGCTTATGTATGTTACTATATCTTCTTTTGAGATATTGTCTTTTCTATATAGGTTTTATAGAAGTTCTGAAATTCCTCCAAAATATCTTCATTTTTTGTAATCGTTTTGTCTCCTATTTTCAATTTCGTTATTTGAGATTTTTGTTTCTTTTTTTGTACTTGTCTGGCTAGCCACCTCCCGGACTTGTTAGCGTTTTCAAAGTGTGATTGTTTTAGAAATTTGATTTGTTTTGCTTGATGTTCTAATTCTAAGTGATTTTTCTTTTGTTTAAGCTCCGCCAGTAATTTAATTAGTGACGTTTTTTGGGGGTTTAGTTTCAAGTCTTTTTCGTTAAGAAGTATTTGTTTTTCTATCTCTTTCACCTCTATGTTTTTCATCCTATTAATGTTTGCATTTTGTTGAATTAGATGTCCTCTCAGGACCGCTTTCATAGCGTCCCATACAATTTGGGGCTTAGTTTCCTCTATTTGATTTATATTTAGATAGTCTTTAACTATTTCTTTGTATTTCTTTATATCTTGCTCCTTTTTAATTAGATTTTCATTAAGTCTCCACTTTCTAGTTCTTATTTCTTTGTTGATGATCAGTACTATTGGACAATGGTCCGAAATATCCCTCGGGAGGATATTTATCTCGTCTGTTCGTGTAAAAAGGGTTTTAGATGACCAAACCATGTCGATCCTCGACCAAGTGCCATGTCTATTTGAATAAAAGGTGAAGTCCTTTTTCCCTTCATTTTTCGCTCTCCACACATCCACTAACTCCATTTCCTTTTTCATTTGAATTAAATGTTGTGGTAAAGTAGTGTATCCATCCTTTGACTTTTTATTTTTCTGTTTCTTGGATTTATCTTCCTCACTATTTAGTACTCCATTAAAATCGCCTACAAGTATCAATTCATCGAATACGGTATTCAACAGTTTTTCTTTGAGAGTTTTTACAAATGCTTTTTTAGGGCCATTCGGGGCGTAAACATTACATATGAGTATTTTTAAATCTCCCGAGGAGATCATAACTCCGAGAATTCTACCCTCTTGGTCCTTAAATTCTAATCTTGAGTCTAATGTGTCCTTAATATATGTTGCCACCCCTCTTTTTTTCTTCTCCATTGACGAGCAATATAGTTTCCCTAATTTATTATTTACAAGATGGGGTATATGTCTTTGGGATATGTGTGTTTCTTGTAGGGTAATAATATCATATTTTTCTCTGCTTAATTTGGTAAATAATTTTTTGCGTTTTTGTGGCGAATTAAGACCATTCACATTATTATTGTAACATTTTATTTGTTGATTATTCATTGTCATCGGTTGTTGCTTTATCTGGCTCACTTCCTGTGTCGTCTCTGTCCTCGTCCACATTGCTTAACGATGAAGCTCCCTGTTCCGTAGTTTCACCTCGATCTTCCATTTCTAACGATTCTGGCCTTGGTCTTTTCTTCTGTTTCCCTCCCCTAGGGGAGGGACCCTTTTTCTCTTTCATTAATTTGTCATAAAAGGCTTTAGCTTTATCTTCTGTGGTAATCCAATATTTCTCATCCTTGTATGTCGTCATTATCCCTTCGTTACGTTCCCAGCGGAACCTGATCTGTCTCTTTAATTCTTCTGTTAAGAAGTAATATTTTCTTCTTCTATTTATCACCGTTTGCGGGTATTCTTTCAACATCACAACTTTTGTTCCTTTAAATATTGTTACTTTTCTGTTGTTTTTGTATAGGATTTCATCTCTCAATCTACGTTTTGTCAGCTGAACTATTACATCTCTTGGAGTATTATTTGTTTTCGAATAATTAGTTGTAATTCTATATATCTTGTCCACCTCTTTGGCCATCTCCTGTTCCGAGATCTCCATACATGACGCTAACATTTTAATCACTTCTTGTTTCAAATCCTCTTTCGGGTCTTCCCACATATTCCTTAGTCTTAATTGAAAGTCAAGTTCCGTCTGTTGTAACTTTTCTTGTTCTCTCTCATATTTTATTTGTTTCCTGTCTAACTCCTTTACCTTTTTCTGCAGTTTGGTTTGGTTGTCTTCTATTTTTTCCTTGTCTTTTTTCAGTTCTCTAGTTTCCTCTTTTAATTGCTTTACATCTTTCTTTATTATCCCATATTCTTCTTTGAGTTCTTTCTTCATCTCTTTCCATTCTGTTTGCATCGCATTATAGTTAGCCTCTTGTTTCGCTGCTATCGCCTTAATTTCCTCCTGCATTGAATCTTGTGTTTTAGATATCTTTTGAATCTCCTTCAATATGTCTTTCAATTTTACCCCTTCTTCTGAGCCTTGGGAGCCTCTCCTTGCCGCTATAGTAAATTTTAAATCTTTATCTTTTTCCATTTTATTCTTAGGAGTTGAGTTTCTGTGTCTTCTATTTCTATCTAAGGAGGAAAGAATCAGTACTAAGTCATCAAATTCATCAGAGGGCTAATTCATTAAGTCAATTTTCCGTTCTCTTATATAATATACGTCATAAATTCAAAATAGGGATCTTGGGAGCCGTTTCTCCCCCTCTTTTTTTTTTATTTTTTTTATTTTTATTTATTTATTTTTATATATATATTATTTGATTCTTATTATAATTTTATTTGTTATTATACTTTGATTACTCCTATAATGTCTTCTTCTTAATTATTATTTTAATTATTTTAATTCTTTATTTATTTATTGAATTCATTTTTGAAATTTTTTAATTATTTAAGATTTAAGTTGGTTTAAATTGGTTTGGTATTATTTCCTTCTTCTCTTCTCCTCAGCACTCCCTCTCTCTTGTTTCCTAAGGCCCTGTTTCTCTCCTCCGCTTCGTTGCCTCTCTCCGCTGCGTCTCCTCTCCTCCTCTCCTCCTCGGAACTCTTGCCTCCCGACGAGCTTCTCCTCTTCAGCACTCCAACTCTCTTGCCTCCCGACGTCCTGTTGCTCCGCTTCACTCCTTCTCTCCTCTTCACTCCGCCACTCTCCTATTCCTCTTCTCAAAACTCTTGCCTCCCGACGAACCGCCGGCTCCGCACCGCTCCGCCGTCGATACTCCAGTCCGTGTTTTCTCAATGCGCAGGTTTTTCAGAGGTCCGTAGCTTCCGCGAGCTGCGTAAGCTGCGTAGACTGCGTAAACTGCGCAGCTGTTGTTTCCGTCAGCTACGCAGTTTCCGTCGTCCCTATTTCTTTACTTCCGCCCTTTGGCACGTCCTCCTTCTTCCGCCCGTGCGTCTGCGTCTTGCGTCAGATCCGGAGTGGCGATCCACCTTCTTGTTTGTCCCGAGCTTTCGCGCGGTCTCTTCCTTGCCCCGCCTCTTCTGGATTCTATCTGTATGTTTATGAAGATGTTCCTCGCAGACTAAACATCATGGCGTCAAGGTCAGGGGTGCCTTTCCTTTTTGATTTCTGATTTCTGTTACTGTCTATTTCGTCTTTTTCTCTTGCGGTCCGGGGTGAGAGGGTTTGCTATCCGCTGCCTCCTCCCCCCCGTTTTTATAAGTAATTTTTATAGGTAATTAAAACTTTCTTTATATTCCAATATACAAGTTCCAGGCGTCCCTTATCTAATCAATATATGTATATAGTGATCCTTTTCTTATTGGCACATCTTCACGATGTATCCTTGTTTAGCTTGTTTAACTTAGTTCTAATCGGTTAGAACTGCCTTCTTAACTTGTGTTTTCTTCTCCCCTTGTCCCTTGTGGCTATCGGGGAGAGGCTTATGCAACTTATTCCCCAAAATTTCTTCTTAGGAAACTTACGTTTCTCTTGTTCCAATACGGAATTTCTTGTTGTTTCTTCTTGTAATTAAAAGTGATGGGCAGCGACAGTTATTGCTGCCTCTCGGCAGCTTCTCGCGGAGTGGCTTGCTGCCCCCGGTCTGTCCGGATCCTCTCTCCCTCCTCCCTTGAGGGGTGGGGGGATTCGGGACCTCAGACTTGCCTGAGGGGTCTTTGCACACCTTCGAGTCTCGATCCGCTCGAAGGTGGGGAGCTACCGCTCTACCAGCCTCTCAACGCGATTCTCCCTCGGAGGAGCTCTCAGAGGGACCGTCCTGTCGCCATTTTCCCTCCCTCTTTTTTGAAAATGTCACACTGATGAATTCTGAATCCCGATTCTCCAGCTTCTATGATGAATAAGCGGGGAAATCCCGGCACTTCACGTCCTGCCTTGCTCGCGGTAATATTTCCCCAGCACATGTGGGGAAGCGTCACAGCGTGGCTTTCCCCCGTGCTAGCCCCGTTGTTCCTAACAGAACATGGGAAGGCTTCCTTGTTGCCAGCTCAACATCATAAGATGCTTGTGCCCTGGTTGAGCCATGAAGTCCAGCTCAAAGTAAACCTGTATTGTCTGATGGACAATGTGGAGTTCAATTGGGGCACAAGTGTCCTAGGATACTGGAAATATATCATGTGATAAAGTCCTAAGGGCAGGTTATCTGGAAGCAGATAAGTATGCAGGACTTGCAGATGGTGGCTACCATGTCAACCCATTCCAGGTTTAAGGCTGAACTTTGAAGATGCCATCCATGGTGCTGAAATTTGAATATGCCATGCATGGTGCTGAAATTGGGTTCAGCTGCTTGAATAATTTCTTTAATGTTCAAAAGTAAATTCACAGAAGCAACCAACTGACAGAGGCATGCACAGAAACACATTGATGTCGACAAGAAGCAGTTGTAACAGTTGAGTCATGTATATGTTTTCTCCTTCTCCTGTCTGCTTTACTACTTTCTTGCTGACTAATAGTCTTGAGTCTCTCTTAACTTCCTCTTACCCTTTCCCCTTGACACTTCTTAGATATTTAACTGCAGCAGCAGACTGCATCCACTGTTCGCCATTTTTATCCTCATTTCCCAAGAAAGCACATCCGATGCTTCTTTTTCATGATGCTTTATCTTATTTTTCTCTACAACAACATTTGGCCTTTTAACTACGAGAGTGTCAAGGAGTGTTAGTTTCCTAATTAAATTTAAGCACGTTTTAAAATACAGCTTGATTAGTTCAATTAAGCAGGATTATAAATTACGCATGATATTTTGTACTGCAAATTTCATAAAGAAAAACATTATTCTGTTATTATTGGTATGCATTCCACAAGCCATTAGCTCTTTATTTAGGAATACAAATTTGCTTCTATTGATTGCTTCAACATTTTCATGCAAATTGAAATATTTCATTTCCATAATCTTTCTGAAAGTATTGGAAAACATTTTGTTAATGTTCTACATTAGCAATTTTCAGAGTCTGAGCTTTCTTCTGACCCAGAAGGCTAGGGAGCTAGTGTCTTCTGTCATAATAAAAGTCAGACTCAGAACTGTTTTTAGGTGAGCATCTGGATCAATTTCATTGTATTAAGCTTTTTCTATTTCTCTACTTTTCTTGTTAATTACATTTCTCTGATAGGCAGAGAAAGACCTATGCATTGAAGCAGGTTTTTATATTTTTGTTGGATCACTTTCTGTTGTGTGAATACAGATACAATGACAGGGTATTTGTAAATAATAATCAGGCCTGTATGCTTATTTATGTGCTTTCAAATCTCCTCATGAATTTTAAAGGGTATTCTTAGGTAAGGAATACTCAAGGTTGTTTTGCAAGTTCCATCCTTTAAAATAGAGTCTGCAACACTCTATTGGTATTCATTGGTGGTCTCCATCCAACTACCAGCTGGGCTGACCCTCCAAAGTATCCAAAATCACATAGGACCTGGGGCCTTTAGGATATTTAGGCTTTGTTTTGTTGTTGTTGTTGTCTGCCTTCAAGTTGCTTCCAACCTAGGGCAACCCTAAACTAAACCTAGGGAGGAGTCTTCTTGGCAAAATTCATCCAAGGTAAGTTTTGCCACTGCCTTCCTTTGAGGCTCAGAAAGTGTGATGTCCATGGTCACTCATTTGGTTTCTGTGGTCAAACCACTACCGCATGCTGACTCTCATTTAGGCCTGTTTACATAGTCATTCTGTAGTGTCAGATTTTCTGCTCCTCTGCCATCTTTCTATAATACCCAAAAGTTTAGCTCTACAAGTGAAATTAGCGCAACAAATTTTCCTATTAGTTGAGCTAATAGAAACAATCCCATCCATGGTATAGTTCTGCTAGATCTGACATCCATAATATTGGATCAAGAATAGAAATGTGAAATATATTAAATATTTCTAAAAACAATTAGAAAAGGAGATTCTTGAGTGTCAGGAAACTCTAAAAGTGAATCCTAGTCAAATGTGAATCTTCATGATTTGGGACTTATTCTGCGTGGAAATAAATTGTAGAACGAAAAGTCTATAGAGACAATTTGAACTTTTAAGGGGACTGGAAAAGATGCTATCTTGCCATACTAAGACAACCAGCTTGAGGTTGGATGCCTAAGGAAAGTTTGTGGAATTCAACTTTTCTGAATTCATGTCCTTACTCACATCTAATTGAATATGTATGATTAAAATCTATTTTTATACTATATTTTGCCATTACTTGGAATTCTAATTCATTTTGTCAGCTCTAAAAAGTACCAAAATAATCATTTAAAGATAAAAATGAAAACAAAATTCATGTGACTGATGTTAAGGGGGAGACACTGGGGAGGGGGAAAGCTTGTTTTCTGCTGCTCTGGAGACTAGGACTCAGAGCAATGGATTCAAATTGCAGGAAAAAATATTCCACTTAAACATGAAGAAAAACTTGCTGATGGTAAGAGCTGCTCAGCTGTAGAATATTCTGCCTTGGAACATAATGGAGTCTCCTTCTTTGAATGTTTTCAAAAAGAAGTTGGATGGCCATCTGTCAGGAGTGCATTGATTGTGTGTTCCTGCATGTCTGGGAGTTTGAATGGATGCCCCTTGTGGTCTTGTCCAACTCTATGATTCTATGACTGTAAGTGTACTGCATGTTGACCTGAGACAATCCTTAAAAGATCAATTGATCACCAAATCCCTCGTGCTCCCCAACAATTATTTCAACAATTTCCCAATTTTTGCTAAATAAACACACAGAACATTTTAAAATTCTGTTCCATGGTGTCTCTCACTCCATGACCCCAAAGGCAACTGGGACTGTCAGAATGTCACTTCCTGTCATCCAAAACTGAAGTCATGACAGTGTGCTACAGGCCTCTGGAATTCCAGAGGGGCCAAACATCAGGTGGTATATTCCTTTGAGTGCATATTTTAAAAAGTAAACATGTTCAGACTTTTTTTCTAGGAAAGAAAGTTTGCAGATGAATGCAGGAACAGTATCAAAGACTTGAGAATGAACAGATGGGACAGTTGACACAGACTGGCAATAGCCTGATTTGTCCATCTCCATTTGGATTTGAGCAGAGGAGAAATGAATGCCATCACAAGCTAAATGTTTACATATATCAATTTTTTATGGAATTACTTTCCATTCTCACTTGGCATTTTCTCTCTACCATGTGCTTTGTAGATCATGAAGCTGTTTCTCTAACTGTCTACATGTTGATAAGTAAATTTGTAATGCCTGCTGGGGAAGTACATATCTTCATGCAGAAGTATTTCATCAGAATGCACTGTCAGTGAAAATAGTTTTTGTTGTAATCTTGCATAATGCACTCCAACAAAATTGCTCAGATAATTGTTTCATTTACATTCTTCAAGAAAAAAAGTACAAAACATTATGACTAATGCAGATTGATGGGAATTCTCTGCTAGTCTTTCTCATAAAATCACTTGCATAAAATCCTATGATGCTGATATAAGTGATAGAAACAGGTGTAACTGAAATGGGAGAACACTGATAATCATATTATATTTTTTATTATATCCAAGATGATGCTTTTGAAGACAGTCATTAAAAAATTCCCATCTGTTCACACAATTTGTCAAGCAGGCATTGAAAAGTGTCTGAGAGCAAAATCAAAAGTGAGGTGTTTGGAGAAAATTGATTGGAAATCTTACTGTTGCCGATGCCATTTTCAACCTGCTAGTTTTAAGTTTTTCATTTAGGAAGATGCAAGGCAAGTTTGAAACTGGTGAGATATCTCATTAGGCAGAATATGTCAGTGAGCAGGTCTTCAAGAAGGCAGAAGGAAATTAAATGCCAGGTTATATTTGTCCAGCTTCCCCCTGCCTTCTTTCCTGTTTTCTATAAATCCAACTTCAAACAAGGAGCATCTTTTCTTGTCTTAATTGGAAATAATGGTTTTGATCCTGCATAAGCTTCAACAGACAAAAGGCTGAAAAGGGGTTTCTTCGAATTACCAGAAGGTTTTTATTTTTATCCAATGGAAGAACCTCTATCTGGGAAAATATTGGAGGCATTATTTGACATTTCACTCTCCCCTTGCAATGTCCTATGCCTCCTTCCCCAAATATGTTGTAAATTTGTAGGAACTTCTAGAAGCAGAAGCAGAGTTGGCACTGAGGTGGAAGACAGAGGGAAAAT
The DNA here is from genome assembly GCF_037176765.1 of Anolis sagrei. Lineage (NCBI taxonomy): Eukaryota > Metazoa > Chordata > Lepidosauria > Squamata > Anolidae > Anolis > Anolis sagrei. The sequence goes on along the minus strand of NC_090022.1, from coordinate 251,482,507 downwards.
TAGTAAAGCTCCACCTCCATATTCTAAGGAACATTCTAAGTGTGATCTTCCACACTTAGAGATATTGGTGATAGCTGCATCATCTCCAGTCCATCCCCCCCCCCCTTTTTTTTCCTTCCAGGTATGCCCATCCCCTGAACTCATGGTGATTTTTCCTTTTGATTGGCCTAGCTGGTTGACTCTCTTTCCATTTTTATAATATCCCAATGAATCACAGATAGCAGAAGTTATGTATTGATTAGATATATATCGTGATTTTCTCCCAATACCTGGAATCCACAGGATTAAAATCTTGCTTTAAAAACACCAATACTGGTGCTAATAATAGTCGTTATTAGCAGTATGAAATTAAACTAATCAAAAGCAAACTGGAAACAATCACATACATCACTAACAAAAGGCAGAACTGTTGTGGACAGCTTGATAAGTGTGGATGAGGAGATACTGGTGGAAGGCTCAGCGGTTGAGCTGGAGCTCAGCAGTGCCCAGCATCTACCTCAGCCAAACTTTGAAAAATAACCCATGGAAGGAGATAGTACTTCTTAGCCTGTAGAACAAGTGCATGTGAGTTCTTCTCAGCAGGCTGAGGAGGGGTTAACTGTTCCAGGTTTCGTGGGACCTGTGAAGAAAGAGTCTCAGCTGTGCAGATCATTGAGAGTAACTGAGAAGAGAACCAGCAACAGGTAACACATATAGACCTAGGATTTAAGGAACTTAAGCCTGGCACCTTGTAGCTGGCTGCAATGTCAGTTAAGCTATGACCTTGGACTCTGGCTGCCTCATGTTTCCTGAACCCTGGACTTACCTTGAACCTCAGCTTAGGAATTCTGATTCAACCTTGCACTATGGACATTCTGATATTTGTCTTACAGCCCTGGAATGGACATTCAGCTTCTTTATTGTGCTATCCTGTTAAAGTTTGCACCTCTGTAGGACTATCGGCTTGACTTTGGATTGTGGATTAATACTCTGCTAGTATTTGTGGCTGAGGCTTCTTTCCCTTTAGCTGGCCAGTAACCAAAGTCCTTCAGTAAAAAGGACTTTGTTACTAAGACAAGTGTGAGGTGTCAGCCTAAACTCCATTTGAACTCTGACCAAATGAGCAGAGAAAGAGGCAGCACCACCAGATCATACTCAAGGAAGCATCAATGTGTAGATGAATTTTTATGCTGTTGTGATACCTTCTAGCATATTTTGTTACAAGAACAATATTCAGGGAGGTATTGGAGAACAGTGTTGTATGTGCCTGCAGCACACAGCTGGTCTTATGAATTCTAAAGCACTATTTCACTTGGATAAGATAGAGGATACTGTTCTGTCATCCATAGTGGCAGGTTGGCTGCCTTACAGGGACCCCACTTCAGCTTGTTAGCTCTCAACCTATTCATTACAGCTACCAGACACTGGTGCATACCCCATGCTGCTCCTACTGTCTTCTACATCAAGGATGTCTTATGACAAAAAAAATAGAATCATTAGCATCTTAATCGTATGCAACTACCTGCCATGAATGATCCCCTCAACCACTACTGATGATTCATTGTCAGAATGAAAGTATTGACTGGGCTTTGAGGCACTGAGCACTGAGCAGTCATAAATATATCTGGGTTTTGTTGGGAAATGCACATTGAATGATCCATTTTACATTGAGTAATTGAGTGTTCTATTCCATCAGAAATGAATAGGATTCCAGCCATTATTGTTACCATGTCAGATCTCAAGTGCTCCCGAAGCTTTGAATGATATTACTGAACACTTTTGCTGTGACTCCTTTTATTTTCTTTTTTCAAAATGGGATGTGTTATTTGTTTGTCACATTGACTTTACTGATGTTCTAAATTGCCATGAGGGCTATTTATGACAAGGCAGAGGTATAGGTTTGTATATAAATAACTATAATGGACAATCAAAAAGTATCATAAGCTTAGTAAGCTTTAAAAATGTCACTTGTTATCTTGCATGATCATTCTCATGGAAAATACTCAAATTATATTAAAGATGAGACTATGATGTTTCCTCCTCCTCCTCCTCCCCTAGCACTGCAAATATGTTTAGGCATTGTTGTTTTATGTTTAGATATTTTGTTTTTCAAAATTTGTGGACAAGTTCAGATGTTACTTCTAAAGATTTCAGAAAGCCCTGGGCAGATGTTATTGAGTTATGATCAACCACAGGAATAAATGTTCAAGTTATGCCAGCATTTTCTCAAAAAGAAAATATTAGCATCTGTTATGTTTAGCTTGCAGAGATATCAAACAACACTTTGATTCATTTAGTAGGAGCAGCCTTAAGCTTATTTAAAAGGCCTTTTGAAAAGCCATTATGCCATTTATAGCACAATCCATGGATGCCTGTTTAGAAGCAAGTCCTAATGAATTCTGTGGAGCATAATCTTGAGTATAAGATTACTGTCAAAATCATAAATTACAAAAGTGTTGTAGTGACCATTGACTCAGAATCTGCCCATTAGTTGTTGTCCAAAAAGTTACTTTTCAAGCTATGCTCTAAAGATTACGAGCCATTATCTACTGTTGGTCAGTGTTGAAAATCTTAAGTCAAAAATAGTCCACCAAAGGCCTTCTTTTGGAAACAGAGCTAGGTTCCCATCAATGATATAGCATCAATATAATGCCAAAGAGATTAATTTGCCCTGTTCTAAAATCTCTGTACTGCTATCTCAGAAAATGTGAAAGTATTCTTTCTGTTAGGATATGATGAAAGTAGGGGACACCCCAAAGGAACATAGTTCCTACTTTGATTGCAGCAATGGTTTGGATCTGGAGCAAATAATACAGAAGAAAGGTGATGGTCCAACTCAATGCTGGTTTGCCTACCTTGTGTGATAAAGTTTCTAGAATTTAAACAGTGTAACTATCTATTAAAAATAAAATGACTCTGAGATGTGCTCTCCCAAAGTCACTTGATAATCTTTGTCAGGCTTCAGGTGATTAAGTTTCACAGTTTTGGAGCTGTGCTGGAAATACACACCATATATTCTATTGTTATTTTATTAACTATTCAATTTATAGAAAGTCAAACACACAAATGCATGTCTAATGAAATAAGTATTAGAGAAGTTTAATAAGTCCAACCAAATTATTTAAGGTACAATTCAAAAGCCAATTGTCCCATATTACTATGAAGAATCATTATAAGGTAAGCAAAATACCTTTGCTTTTGTCAAATCCAAAGATGCAGCAAAATTTTACTCAGGAGAAAAGTTATAAAACAGCAGTGTTGGGTAGCATGATGTATGGTGAACTATGCTTGATAAATATGACTTGCAAGCAGGCTTTTAAGCAGAAATACGCTTCTTTCCATATTCTGAATAGAACGCTAGTAGAAAGTGATTTCCTGGCCATCTTGGAAGAAAGCAAGCCATATTTTAGAAGTGCTATGTAGACTTGTCCACAGCTGTATGGTACACGGTAGGCTCCTGCAGAAGTGAGAGGATCCCTCTTACCCTTTGCTGAACGTAGCAATTTGTTGGATTTTCTTGGTGGCTCTGTAGATAGTTTGTATGTTGTGTTTCCTCATCAGCTTCCCTATGTGGTCAGTGGTTCCCTTGATGTGTGGCAAGAACACTTTTCCTCTGGGTGGGTCTTTGTCTTTATTCTCGTGGCTTGTTCTTGGGCTTGCAGCTCTTCTGATGTCTGAGGTGGAGTATCCTTTGGCCTGTAGAGCCCAGTTGAGGTGGTTCAGTTCATCTTGAAGGAGGTGGGGTTCTACCGTATACCATGCAGCTGTGGACAAGTCTACATAGGGACCACCAAACGCAGCGCCCAAACATGAATCAAGGAACATGAAAGGTACTGCAGACTACTTCAACCAGAGAAGTCAGCCATAGCAGAGCATCTGATGAACCAACCTGGACACAGTATATTATTTGAAAACACAGAAATGCTGGACCATTCTAACAACCACCATGTCAGACTACACAGAGAAGCCATTGAAATCCACAAGCATGTGGACAATTTCAACAGAAAGGAAGAAACCATGAAAATGAACAAAATCTGCCTACCAGTATTAAAAAACCTCTAAAATTACAACAGCAAAACAACACAGGGAAAACAATCTGGGACATCTAATCACCTCTCAACAAAAGATTGCTCCAGGCACTGCCAGGCCATCAAATGCTAATCAAGGTGGTCACTTGAAACATTCACACCTAGCTCCAGCAGACAAGAGCCCTTTGTCCCACCCTGGTCATTCCACAGATAAATAAACCCCTTTTCCTAGTTCCAACAGACCTCACTACCTCTGAGGATGCTTCCCATAGATGCAGGCAAAATGTCAGGAGAGAATGCCTGTAGAACATGGCCATATCACCCAAAAAAACCTACAACAACCTGATAATTCACATTGTTTTTACTCTCTGTTTGAGCATGATGATAGCCTTTGTTTGTTATCCTTTGCTTCCTGTTTGCTTTGAGGATACTATTATGTGCACCCTGTACTTGTACCTATTTGTCATGGCCTTGGGCTTGTACAATAAACTATTTTAATTGAGAAAATGAAGATATGGAAGATTTCCCAAGCAAGAGTAGCAGAAATTCCCAAACTCCCCTTCATCCGGAATCTCCTGTCTTATTTGGACTTTTCTTCTGAAAAAATAATGTGTGTGCTATTCTGAAACCCTTTTCATCTTAGCTGTATCATTCGTAATCTCCTTAGATTGGCCAGTAGTTGTATTATTAACATCTTTAAAAAAACAAAAAACAAAAACCACACACAACAGAATCAACCTGTATTGAATGCAGTGTGTTCTGTTAGATTTCTATTCCTATTTTTTTTTACTTAATAAAGAAATAATTGTTTTGTGTTTACATGACTTTCTTTTTTAAAAGTAATTTTAATTGTCTGTTATTAAAGCCTTTAGCCTCAGAGATTCTACAGAGAGATAGTGACTAGCAACCTCATGAGATGGGGATACAATCGATGGCACACTCCACTTTGCCTTCCCTTTAAGCATAGCCTGCTGGCTCCCATTACATGACACACAGGTACTTTGGACAGGGTCCCATACTTAAAGAGAAGGTGGAGTGGAATATGCTACCATGGCAGCAATAGAAGAGGCTTCCCGTGTTCCATTAGGAACAATGTGGAGAAGCTGGGCAGTCAACACTTCCCCTCGTGAAGTAGTGACTTGGGTAAGATGGGCAATGCAGGGTGTGGGATAATGGGTTCTCCACACACCCCGAAGTGCACTGCCAGAATCACCACAATTCATGGTGATTCTGGTGGCTTTTGGGATGGGGTCCTAGGAGAACTTTTCCACAAACCAGTAAACCCATTGCTCCTTTGAAATGCTAGAACTAGAAGGTTTTCATCTCCTTGCGCTATGCTACTCCGCTGCTGAGTATGCATGCCCAGTGTGGAACACATCTCACCACACAAAAACAGTAGATGTGGCTCTTAATGAGATATGCCTCATTATCACGAGGTGTCTGTGCCCTACACCACTGGAGAAATTATACTGCTTAGCCGGTATTGCACCACCTGACATCCGCCGGGAAGTAGCAGCCAATAGTGAAAGGACCAAGGCAGAGACATCTCCGGCTCATCCCCTGTTTGGGTATCAGCCAGCACATCAACGACTTAAATCTAGAAATAGTTTTCTAAGATCTACAGAGACACTAGCTGGAACACCTCAGCAAGCGAGAGTCCAAAAATGGCAGGCTCAAACCCAGAACCTCAATCAATGGCTGATACCAAATGAGAGACTCCCCCCTGGGCACACAGAAAACTGGGCGACTTGGAAGGCACTGAACAGACTGCACTTTGGCACCACGAGATGCAGAGCCAACCTCAAGAATTGGGGCTACAAAGTGGAATCCACGACATGCGAGTGTGGAGAAGAGCAAACCACTGACCACCTGCTGCAATGCATCCTGAGCCCTGCCACATGCACAATGGAGAACCTTCTTGCAGCAACACCAGGAGCACTTCAAGTGGCCAGATACTGCTCAAAGGACATTAATCAACTACCAAACTTGCAAATTTTGTGTTTTATCTATTTGTTTGTTTTGTTCTGTTAGAAATGTAATATAATTGACTGGTTGCCCTGATATGACAAATACATAAAATCTCCTTTTCGTTATTATTTTCTAATGCGCTTGAGATATCTCTGTAATATTTCTGACAAGAAACAAATACTGAACTATATTTACACATTTTCAGTCAGGTCTATTACAGATTTTTGCCTTAAGAATTTCTGGGGGGTTTATCCAACCATAAATTGTGTGTGTGTGTGCCTACATGTTCCTATGCCATGAGTATACCTGAAAGAATTTGTTGGCTGTTGACAATTATATGCTGGCAATATTTCATGTCTTACAAAGGAAATCACAACAACTTTAAAAAATAACAAAAGTACAGTGTCCAGGAAGAGTGTGTTTAGTAGAATGAAAGCAGTGGGCTGTTTCATAAGAGCATTAGTTCTTTATACAGCAGCTTTTCTGTACAGGCCCTCTCCTATTATTGAACAAAGAATGTACTCTGCAAGCAATCTCCTGACACAATTTTGCCCTTATTGAATGAACTTCTTTAAGTTTCAACTTGACAAACAAGAGTAATTGCAAATCGAAGGATTTTAGAGCCCACAATATATCTTCTTTTTCCAAGTTATTGTTGGTGTCAAGATTAATCTGTGACCTCCAGTATGTAGCTGAAAAAAATTCTATCTCATGAATGTAGCCTAAAAGGGTTAGTAACCAAGAGGCAACTTTTCTGTAACAATATTCACCTTCAGTATCATAATAGTATGGGCAGAGGGTTCATGCTATAAAGGAGATTGAAGTTTCAAGCATCATTTTCATTGTAAGACATGATAGGAAGAATAGTATTTGCTGCAAATTTGAAATTGTGGTACATCAGAGTAATATAGCCATTTAATGTCTCTGTAAACTGACTACATTTGGACATTTTACATTTAGTCTTTCCTTCCTTACATTTTCTCCCAAAGACAGCTCATAGATTCAACTGCTGGTTATCACTAAACTTTATTTATTTGGAAGCAAGTGCCATTTATATTTTACATGTACCTGTAATTATATTTTATTAATTTCCTGCAGAATTCAGTATGAATTGTGAGCTAAACTATTATATTTTGCAAATTGAAGTAAACCCCCATTCCTGATACTTGGGGGGTCTTTTTAGATTGGAACTATACTTAACAAAGAGATATTTTAACCCTTTCCAAGGTGCTTGTTTATAAAGGTATTGTCCTCCCAACCCTGATATACACCTGTGAGACGTGGACTATCTACAGACGTCACATGCAACTCCTGGAACGATTCCATCAGAATTGCCTGCGAAAAATCCTGCAAATCTCTTGGGAAGACAAGCAGACAAACGTCAGCATGCTGGAAGAAGCAAAGACCACCAGCATTGAAGTGATGGTCCTCCGCCATCAACTCCACTGGACCGGCCATGTTGTCTGGATGCCTGACCACTATCCCCCAAAGGAGTTGCTCTACTCTGGACTCAAGAATTGAAAACAGAATGTTGGTAGGCAGGAAAAGAGATTCAAAGATGGGCTCAAATCCAATCTTAAAAACCCTGGCATGGACACTGAGAACTGGAAAGCCCTAGCCCTTGAGCACTCTAGCTGGAGGTCAGCTGTGACCAGCAGTGCTATAGAATTTGAAGAAGCACAAATGGAGATCAAAAGAGAGAAGCGTGCCAAGAGGAAGGCGCATCAAGCCAACCCCGACCGATACCGCCTTCCACTTGGAAACCAATGCCCTCACTGCGGGAGAACATGCAGACTAAGAATACAGCTCCACAGTCACTTATGTACCCACCACCAGTACACCAATCTTGGAAGACAATCCTACTCGGACAATGAGGGATCGCCTAAGTAAGTAAGTTCCTTTCACATTACGACCCTAGTAATAATTGTTTCCATCCTAAAAAGCAACTGAAGAGGGATTGGTAATTCAACCCTTCATTGCTTAATATTTATCCACACCAGTTCTGGTCCTGATATGCCACACACTAGAAAAAATTATTTGCAATATATATATATATATATATATATATATATATATATATATCTTAAATCACATGTAGTTTGGATGCATGTATACAATAGTAGTCCAAATGATATATTAGGGACTTTCCAAAACGATTAGTCATAACCGTACTGTGTTGTAGACACTGGATATAAAGAAATTAGAGGGTCATCGAGGCAGGGTGGTCAGACAAATCCCACCGCTGCCACCAATATAACGACATTAAAGGAATATCCAGGCAGGGTGGACACCACAATCACACCTCTGCCCTTCAATATAGCGTAGAACAAAGGCTGACCCTATGTTGTAAATGCAAGTGACCGAAGTACTTGGTAGAAATAGCTGCCACCACCTCAGAATTGATGGCCTGAGGAACCAAAAGGGTGTGAATATATTATAGGTAATGTGGGTTTGAGATCTTGGACTTCTATGGCTTCCTCCCTAGCTGACTGGAGTGTAAAAATGTGTTGAAAGAATGAGTTCTGAGGGAAACGAATGGATTGAGGCAAACACCAGTTAAAAGGTAAACTAAGAAAGAGTTTATTTTAAACTTGATATTAACAACAACTCGTTGGAATTGAGTGGTACATAAAGCGTAATTCAGTTACAAAGGCTTAGCTGTTTAGACAGTTTTCCCTAAGAATGTAGCTTTGGGTTACTGTGAGTCTCTTTTAACTATACTGTTCAACTTCCTTCTGAAACAGTATAGCCCTGAGCACAGACTCTCCTGTCTCACAGAGTAATTAGTCTTTAACTAATACTCTCCTCAGAGCAATAAGCATCAAGTGAACAAGTCTTCTTTACTGACACTCTGTACAGTAAACTTCAAGCCTTTTGTCCCTATCTTATTCTCTCTGACTAAAAGCCTCACTCCCAAAAGCTCACTTTCTCCTGTCTAAATTCTCCTCAGCTCTCCAGCCTAAAAATCCATCTACCCTCTTCACTGTTAAAATCCCTTCTCCCTTTCTGTCAAACAAGACAGCTGCTTTCCCTCTCTAAGCTGACTCCGCCCCCAATTGCTACACCCAATCAGGAGTCAGCCTGACTCCTCCTCCTGCTCTCTGGAATACCAAGATGCCAGACACTGCTATGCAGGCTTCGGCCTAGCCGACTAAAAGGTAGATCTATCACACCGGACATCTCATTTTGCATGAAACTGCTTTGAGTCCCCCTAGGGGTGAGAAAAGCGGTATATAAATGCTGAGATATATATATATATGATGTTCAATTCAAGTGTCCTACTGTTTCACATTGTTACTCTATATACTCATGTGCATATATATATGAATATTTTAATAAAAATTAAATAAATAAAAAACACCTCTGGGAGAGCCTAAAAAACCACCAACCTCCTCTAACCCATCTGCTTTGGTGCCACTTCTGGTCTTTTTAAATGTCTGGAAAGAAAAACAATGGTGGTGGTGCCCAAGGATGGCTGGTCCTTTGAGGCAACATTGGTGCTTTTCTATGTCTGCAGAATGACCCTCAACTTATTCATGGGTCATGTCAAAATCCATGATTTCGGCAAACAATCTTGTCCTCAACTTATGCACAAGGTTGACGTATACATGAGTGTATATGAGTGTGCATGAGAGAAGAGTGGAAACATACTCCACCTCACCCTTCATTGCAGCCCCATTATTTCCTCCCATTTTCTTCAGACCCCTATGCATGACTAGAACAAATCTACACATGGAAGGAATAGATCTTGTTGGTGTTATCTCTGAATTCCCCTCATATAAATCTAAACATTTGTGGGTTAGAACAAAGAAGAATAAGCTAGCAGGAAAGCATTAAAATGCTAGTTAATCAATAACGTTTTAAGGTCATGTTAACGTATTGGTTTTACCATATTCTATCTTGTTTAAATTATTCATTGGTTTTCATCTGAGGTTTTTTAAAAATGTTTATATTAGTTTTAATCTGTTTGCTGACCTGAGATGTGATGGGAAAAGACAGTGATTAAATGTTTTAACATATATAACCACCACAAAGAAAATGGTTAAGTTGCAGTCATAGAATCATAGAATCATCGTTGGAAGAGATTTTGTGGGCCATCCAGTCCAACTCCCTGCCAAGAAATAGTCTGCAAGATAAGTTAGTTCTAAATTAGTTTCAATTTTATACTACTTTCCATTATTACATTTTCTATATTTTTATTCTCTCCCTTGATATTTAAATTTTGATAGTTCCATTTCTCAACCACCCCACCAAAAATATATTTCTTACTTTCCCTCTCTTCTCTCCTTTTCTACTTACCCTTCAATTTCTGCAATTTAACAATGTCCTCAAGGATCCCAACAAAAGTTCCAAGGTAAAATACTTAAAATGACTTCAGACAGAGATGGATCCTGTATATAGCATCTGGTTTAGAAAGCAGAGGTTCCATGAATCCAATGCTACTTATGGTCTATTTGTAATTATCCAACCTCAAGTTATTGAAAAACGAGAACAAAAAGAGCTCCAGTGGGAAGAAGAGGCTAAGGAAATCTGCTTATGTTAGTTGAACTGCACACATCTAATTCAGGATCAAACATAATGTTTTGTTTGCATTGAAACAAAAAACATTAATAGCCACTATGATGATCTTGCTATCAGGACTCTGAATTTTTGGACATAAATATGGATGAACAAGCCTGGTTATCTAGAAATAGCAATATCGGGGGCTACTTGCCACCCTATTGTCACACTTTACCCACCTAATTATAAAGAAAATATCTTGGCCTTCAGGGTGAGAAGGGCGGGATATTTACGACATGTATATCCCACCTTTCTCACCACGAAGGGGACTCAGAGCAGCTTGCATAAGTGGCATTATTTCATGCCCAAACAATAGCATCAATTAAAAGTAATTAAACAACAATTTAAAGCAACATTAAAACAACATATGTAAACATTAGATGTCTATTGTGCATAGATCCAAAGCCAGATAATCAAATAATCATATTCATCAATCCAGGGTCTGTTCCAACTGTCTTGCACAGATAATTATGCTGGACCAAATGCTTGGTCCCAAAGCCAAGTCTTCATTTGTTTGTGAAATCACAAGAGGGAAGGGGCCAATTGAATCCCACTCGGGAGGGAATTCCACAGCTGGGGGCCACCACTGAAAAGGCCCTGTCTCTCCCCACCAATCGCGCCTGCGAAGATGGTGGGACCGAGAGCATTCATAATTGTCCAAGGGCAGCATAGTGACTGTTTAAACCTGGATTATTTGCAAAACATTTGAAAACATATTTTAAAATTCATAGCTCCGTGGTTCTGCAAGCTCAAGCTGCAGCACAAACTCTGAACTGGAATAAAATAGTAATAGTGCTTTGCAGAAAGCTAAATAGCCCACTCACTACAAATATAGTATTCTGACCCATGATAGACAAAATTAATGACAATCTAAGAGCATTTAAACTATAGTTCAATGCTGCTGAATTTCAAAAGCTCACTCAAACAACTTTTTTCATTTCTCCCCAGCATTACATATGAGAATACTTTAAAGATACAAACAGTTTAAACTCTCATTATTATAGCTCTCTAACAAACTGAGACAGATTGTTTAGCATAAAACAAATGAACCAATTTTAGACATTCCTAATGCATGAAGCCTTTCCTGTAAATCATATAGCAATTATATCAATCAAATATATGTATTAGTTTGACGCAGCAGCACCAGGACTTTGGGCAAGGTAATTTTGCAGAAACCCCATCTCTACTAAAAAATAGAGTTAATCACTGTTATTTCCATTTTTTTAAAAAAAAACAACAATAATATTTCTAGATCTTTTAAAAAAAATCAGCTCCATGAGTTTGTTTCAAAGGAAATTTTCCTCCAGTCTTGCTTTGCAAGTATTTTGTTTCCTGATTCAGAAATAAAATTAGCTACCTTGCATTAATATAATCAGGTCAGGATTTTGATCTCAATGGAAATTAAAATCTATCTCTTATCATACGGCTATTGCACTGCATAACTAAATGGATTTCATGGGCAAATTAAAGGAAAATTAATTTCTGCATCCATTTTGTGCATTTAAAACTGCTGGCTTAGGTTTAGACTTTCCACTTCATAAGGGAAAGCATTCATTCATCTAAACCAGTGGTCCCCAATATTTGGTCCTCCAGGTGTTTGGACTCCCACAATTCCTAACAGGTGGTAAGCTGACTGGGATTTCTGGGAGTTGAAGTCCAAAATACCTGGAAGACCAAAGGTTGCGAAACCACTGATCTAAAGAAAAGAAGAGGCATACTACAGCAGCAGGCTAAAAGCTTAGTGAAGTATTCTTTTTCTCTTAATGGCAGACCAGAAGTTTTTGGGAAGCATGTAAGCAAGATAAGAATAATAGAATTATAGAGTTGGAAGCAACCAAAAGGGCAATCCAGGCCAACTCCCTGCCATTCAGGTATCAAAGCAGTTCTGATAGATGGTGATACAGTCTCTTTTTAAAAGCCTCCAGAGGAAAAGACTCCTCCATGTTCTAGGGCAGCATATTCCACTGGTGGAATTTCATCCTGTTGTTTAGGTACAGTCTCTTTTCCTGTAACTGAATCTATTCCTTTATGTCCTAGGGCAAATATACACTGTCCACATAGGTCTGATTGGGGCCAGATCAGTCAAATCCCACACCAAGCAGATCTCAAGCAACACAAGGCAAGGCCATCTTAATGTAACCTTGACCCATGTTAACCAAAGTTGGGGGATAGTGTGAAGCACTAACAAGACTTCTCGATTTGCAGATTGAGGTCTGGTGCATGCATCATTATTTTTTCTTTGAGCAAATTCAGTTTCCCCTTGTAATCTTTGAAGTCCAAAGGGAACTTCAATACAAGAAGTTTAAACTTTCAAGTGATTTTCTTTTCTCTTTAATATGCCAAATGAAACATGGCTTTGCATAAGGCTTGCTCATTTAATTTTCAATGAGGATTACTTACTAGTAAAAGGATGTAAACAGCTTAGTTCGATGCACTTCTAGAAGTAAGCTCAGACTTAAATCCCACTGAGTTCAAACAACATGCTCCCAAATAAATGTGGACACAATTTCAGCCTTTGTATGCTTTACTTTCAGTATATTATTTCCATTCAATTCCTTCATAATATTTTTTTATTCTTGTTATGTGTCTTCAAGTAATTTCTGACTTATAGTGGCCCTACCAAAGGGTTTTCTTGGCAAGATTTGTTTGGGGAGGGAGTTGCTTTTGCCTTCAGCCAAGGCCCCTTCCACATTGCCCCTTTATCACAAGATGTGAGCCCAGATTATCTGCTTATCCCAGATTATCTGGCAGTACTTACTTACTTAAGTGATCCCTCGTTGTCCAAGTAGGATAGTCTTCCAAAATTGGTGTCCTGGTAGTGGGTACGTAGGTGACTGTGGAGCCCTATTCTTGATCTGCATCTTCTCCCTCAGTGAGGGAATTGGTTTCCAGGTGGAAGGCGGTCTTGGCTTGACATGCCTTCCTCTTGGCACAATTCTCTCATTCGCCCTCCATTTGTGCCTCATCAAATTCTATGGCACTGCTGGTAACAGCTGACCTCCAACTGGAGCACTCAGGCACTAGGGCTTCCCAGTTATCAGTGTCTATGCCAGTGTTTTTAAGGTTGGCTTTGAGCCCCTCTTTAAATCTGGCAGTGGAGACTCATATAATCTAGTTTAAAGTAGATAATCTAGCATCAGATCTTGGGATATAGGGCAGTGTAGAAGAGGCCCAAAAGAGTGTGACTTGTCCAAGGTTAACCATTAGGCTTGGGCGGTTTCGTTCGTTAATTTCGTAATTCGTTATTAATTCGTATTTAAATTAGCTTACGATCCAATATTGAGCCATGCAGGAATTGTGTGAGGAGTAATAAAGATTCGAAACAATTTTTTCAATTTATTTCGTAATTATTTCAAAATTATTTCGTAATTATTTTGTAATTATTTCGTAATTATTTTCGCATGTCTGGTGCAAGTTTTATAGTTGTTGTTTGTTTTATCACACCAACCGTCAACAACAGAGGGAGAGGGAAGCTTCAGAAGTTCCTCCTGTCCCATTTGGAGGTTTTTTTTTTTTAGCATATTGCGCAATCTCGTCCGCCATTAATGAATCGATTCATAATTATTAAAAAAAAATGAAACGCAAGGGCCCCCTAAAAACAAAACGAGTTTGGAACCAAATTTTTCTGTGGTTACCCAAGCCTATTAACCATTGGGTTTACATGACTGAGCAGGAAATAGAATCCTGGTATCCAGGGTCATAATCAAAAGCTCCAGCTTTACTGTGCATCAAGTTCTATATAACAAGAACCAAACCCAACAATTTTGTCAAAACCAAAATAAGCAAAAAGTTGAAGTGTTCCTGGTATGAACATGTTTGGGGTTTCAAACGAAGTATTAGGTTTGTGAGAATTGGTTGCTAAATTGAAAAAGAAAAATGAAAGATTTTTAATGAATAATGAACAAAGCCTTACATATTGCGGTCCATTATATCACTAATCAAATCTTGAGAAAACATTAATATGGGGGGAATTTTCCTAATATATCATTCCCCCATCACAATCACACTCCATCCAGTCTGCTAAATGACTATGCAGACTGCAGAAAGGGCAGAGTGATTCACAGTCTTATGATACAAACAAGAAGGTTTGTTCTCATGGGTTGCTCTTCCCAGGAAAATTGCCTCCTTTATCCAATGACAAGCCAATGGGCAGTGCAGTTGGGGGAATATGATTTCAGGTGAACTTTGAGGAGGAGATAGTGAGGAAGTGAACATGAAACTTTATAGATACTGCATGTCTTCCTTTGTCCATGTATTTATTATTATTATTATTATTATTATTATTATTATTATTAAACTTTATTTGTAACCCGCTAGCATCTCCCGAAGGACTCGATGCAGCTTATTAAGGCCAAGGCCTCAACACAACAACAGCATAACAACAACAATCCAATCCAAAGCAAATTAAAAACATAAAGCAATAACAAAACATTACACCATTACGCAGTAAAACCAGGACCGGGCCAGTGATGGGTACAGATTAAAAAGTGCTGGGTGTGACAGGTGGTATGTTGGATTTCTGGGCAAGTGCAATGTGCAGAGAGTCTTAAACTCTAGTAAAGTGCTTCTGGGACATAGTGCTGGGGTTTTCCTATTCCGGAAAGGCACATCGGAATAACCAAGTCTTCAAGCTCTTCCTAAAGACTGCCAACGTGGGTGCTAGTCTAATGTCTTTGGGGAGGGTGTTCCAAAGTCAGGGGGCAACTACAGAGAAGGCCCTGTCCCTCATCCCCACCAAACGCGCCTGCAACGCAGGCGGGATCGTGAGTAGGGCTTCTCCGGATGAATGAAGGGAGTGTGTTGGTTCATAAACGGAGATGCAGTCATGCAGGTAGGCAGGTCCCAAATCGGTTAGGGCTTTATAGGTAAGCACCTGCACCTTGAATTGGGATTGGAAGGTAAACGGCAGCCAATGGTGCTCCTTAAACAGGAGGGTTGATCTCTTTGTGTAAGGAGCGCCAGTTAACATGCTGGCCACCGCCCGTTGGACCAGTTGGAATTTCCGAGCCGTTTTCAAGGGCAGCCCCACGTAGAGCGCATTACAGTAATCCAATCTAGAGGTGACCAAGGCATGGACCACCCCGGCCAAATCAACCTTTGCAAGGTACGGTCGCAGCTGGCGCACAAGTCTTAGTTGTGCAAAAGCCCTCCCGGACACTGCCGACGTCTGAGCCTCAAGCATAAGTGATGAATCCAGGAGAACTCCCAAACTGCGGACCTGTGACTTCAGGGGGAGTGTAACCCTGTCCAGCACAGGTTGCCACCCTATACCCCGATCCGGTCTTGTCGGGATTGATCTTCAGCTTGTTCGTCCTCATCCAGATAGCCACAGCGGTCAGGCACTCGTCCAGCACCCGAGGGGCCTCCTTGGAGTTAGGTGGAAATGAGTAGTAGAGTTGTGTGTCATCTGCGTAGAGATGGCACCTAACTCCAAAACTCCGGATGACCTCTCCCAGCGGTTTCATGTAGATGTTAAAAAGTATGGGAGACAAAATAGAGCCTTGCGGGATCCCACAAGTCAAAGGCCAGGGGTCCAAGCAGGCATCTCCCAGCTTCACCATCTGGGATCAACCCTCCAGGAAGGACCGGAGCCACGACAAAACTGTGCCCCTGAGACCCATCCCAGAGAGTCGTCCCAGAAGGATACCATGATCAATGGTATCAAAAGCCACTGAAATGTCCAAGAGAACCAACAGAGTCACACTCCCCCTGTCCAGCTCTCTATGGACGTCATCCACCAAGGCGACCAAGGCCATCTCAGTGCCGTGGCCAGGCCTGAAACCAGACTGTGACTGATCTAGGTAGTTGTTGTCATCTAAAAAGCCCTGGAGCTGGGAGGCAACCACCCGCTCCAGCACCTTACCCAAGAAAGGGAGGTTGGATATTGGTCTGAAGTTGTTCAGCACTGTGGAGTCAAGGGAAACCTTTTTAAGGAGTGGACGAACCACAGCTTGTTTCAGTTGAGATGGAAAAAAACCCTGCTCCAGTGATGCATTATTGATCAAAACAAACCAATCAACCAACCCCTTCCTGGCCGATTTAATTAGCCAAGATGGGCAAGGGTCTAGAGCCGACGTGGTCGCCCTCACAGCACCAAGGACCTCCTCCACGGTCTCAGGAAGAACAAGCCTAAAAGAATCCCACAAAATTGGACAAGCAGATGCCTCAATCACCTCCCCTGGAACTGTGATGAAATTGGAATCCAGCTCAAGACATATCTGAGCAACTTTGTCTGCAAAATGGTGTGCGAACCCGTGACACCGAATTGCTGGGTCATCGAAGGTCTGGGTTCACAAAGGTAAATGCCTCTTAACAAATATTCCCACCAGGTCAGGGTATCATTAAAAAAAACTACCACTCCTACTCATTGCAAGGCCAACGTAGCTATAAAAAAATTCTTCTGCAGCCTTGGAAGAAAAAAAGTCAGTTGGGTTCTAGGATACCTCAATTCATAATTAACATCTACTTAAAACTAATCACAATAATATTTCCTCTGAGATAACAAGGTATTGTATTTCAGCTATAAAAACATTCATGGAAGGAAAACTTCATTTATCCTCATTCCATTTGTTATCACTGTGAGGACTACTGGAAGGAAGAACCAGCCCAAACTGATTTAATCCCCCCCCCCCCCCAAATCTTCATACATTATCCCACACTTTCAGAAGGACTTGCAAGCATCCTGATAATTGGTTGTGGCTTGAAAAGGGTGTAGCTGCTTGCAGGGTGGAGAATAAACAGAAATGTGTCTTTCCATGAACTCGTCTTACAGTTTGATGTAGGTTTGTAGTAATAGGAATCAGAATGAGAGCATTACATCTCCAGAATAAAATTTATCTGCAACCCACAACATTAATATCTACAACTCTTCTATATATTGCATTCATATTCCCTTGGCAATTCTGCTGTCACTTTTTTTTTTGAGATGCTTAAACCCTTTCTAAATACTGAACTGAAGATTCAGTGATATAATTTTTTGAATTGAAGGAAGCATTCATTAGGGGAACAGAATTCGTATTGGGGGAGCTACACCTTCCTTTTCCCTCTCTGTAGCCACATTTCTGATTTGACCTATTATCTTGTAATTCTTTAATGTTTCTTATTCCAAATGATCTCCTCATATTTATTTATTTATTTATTTATTGCATTTGGACTGCACACATAGTTAATTAGAAAAAGCAAGAAGACTGAAATTTCACATCTAAGATAATCTAAAAGTCAAAAGAAATGATTGCTATTCAGTGATAGCCACATTGTCAGACCACTTTAATATCCCTTTCTGTAGGGTTGCAATTGAGCTCAAATAGCCTCACTGTGTTGATCACAATTTCAACTTCTAATCATCTTATTTGTTTCACTTTGCATATTCTATAGCTATGAAAAATTCTAGTTTTCTATATTTGTTTTTAAAGTATTTTTGTTAAATACTTTTAATTTTATAACACAGGGACTCCTCAGGAAAGATTCAAATTTCAATAGGCAACATTTATTCAGACTTGACTGTTCTGAACAACCCTGCACACCCAAATATCTCATTTATTATGGCATAGTTTTGTATAAATATTTGATTTTTTTTTTTTTTGCTATCTCCTATGACTGGCAATGGAACATAGCACAACTTGCCTTGGGATTGGAGAAGGGTTGTGATTTTCAAAGACTGAAAGGTCACACCAAACTATGCTTACTTTTGAAAATGAGAAAGCAATAGAAAAGATATACTGTACATGAAAACATGCATGGGCAGGAAGGGGAAAAACAGACTGTTGAACTCATACAGAATCAGAATCAAATGGAAATGTGAATTGGATGCTGAGAAATGAAACAAAACTGAGTGAAAGGTTTTCACATTCTTAATCTATTCTTGTTTTTTCAATGTCATCTCCATTGATTGACTGATTGATTGAAAATACTGATATCTAAATGTATTGTCAAAGGCTTTCATAGCAAGAATCACTGGGTTGTTGTAAGTATTTCAGGCTGTATGTCCATGCTCCAGAAGCATTCTTTCCTGATGTTTTGTCTGCATCTATGGCAGGCATCCTTAGAGGTAGTGCAGGCATCCTCAGAGGTTGATATCTAAATATTGCATTAAATGCTTGAGACAGATGAAGCTAAAGCCATAGCAAAGAGATCTTTATTCTGTAGATGAAAATATGTGAATGTATTTGAATATAACAATAAACATCATAAAACTTTATTTCTAGACCACCCCCTCTCATTAAAGCGTATCCCATTTTTATTGATTTTTTTTGTCGTGTCAGGAGCGCCTTGAGAAATTGCAAGTCGCTTCTGGTGCGAGAGAATTGGCCGTCTGCAAGGACGTTGCCCAGGGGTCGCCTGGATGATTTGATGTTTTTATCATCCTTGTGGGAGGCTTCTCTCATGTCTCCGCATGAGGAGCTGGAGCTGATAGAGGAAGCTCACCCACCTCTCCCCGGATTTGAACCTGCGACCTGTCAGTCTTCAGTCCTGCCAGCACAGGGGTTTAACCCATGCCACCAGGGGCTCCTATTGACAATTAACAATAATACAATATCTCAACAAGTTACCCCTTTCATTCCAAACATAGCCCCCCCCCCTTTCCTTTTCAATTAATAAAACACTTTCAGAATACAATTCTGTCAAATCTCTTACACCTGCATTTTAAATGTCTTCCATTGATGATTACTATAATAATTTTATTTCTCTAGTTGCCATTTGGTGGCTTTAGTTTTCCATTGTTTTGACACATAAAACTAACAAATGGTTTTCATGTAATGTCAAATAAAGTCAATGCTGTTCTTGTCATGTGCCAAACTAATGCCAGCTAGTTCTTCTGATGTCATTGGGGTAGTGACTCTACACCAGGTTCAAGTTGAAATGTTACAGGTGCTATCTAAGGTGCTGAACTAAATGGCATACAGTTGCTTGGGCAGCTCTTTTAAATGAGCCCCTTTAAATTAAATCCATAGAAGATTATCTGCATTGTAGCCACCAACCTGCACAATCCAAAACACATTATATTATTTTTGCTCTCTGTAATCTTCCCTAGTAGCTCCTTCTACTTCTTTTTATGCAGCCAGTCTGTCAATGTTAGGGGTCCCCAAACGAAGGATGTGGCCCTCCAAGGTCATGTATCCAGCTCAGCCCCCACCCTAAACTTTAGACTTAGGGTCACCCTAAGTCTGAAACAACTGGAAGGCACACAACAACAATCCTAATTAACTTGCCTATCTCATCAGTCAAAATCAGGCCCACTCTTCTCAATGAAATACTGAAAAGTTTGTTAGTTAAAACAGTTCTCCATTTTAAATATTGTATTATTCTTTCATATATATATATATTTGCATTACCAATAAGATATGTGCAGTACGCCTAGGAATCAATCTTCTGCTTAAAAGATTTGAGAACCCCTAGTCTATGTTATACACAAAGTAAGAAGAAAGCAAATTATAATATTGGATCCCCCCTTTAATTTATTCAGTATTTTTAAAAGCCTCAAAGAGAGAGAGAGAGAAAACCCAGGTGGATTCTAAAACCATCTCCTTTCCTTCTCCAAACACATACTTTTAAAACTCTGAAACAGTTACAGTTTCAAACTACCTATCAAAGTGAAAAATAATAATGCAACTAAGCCATTTTAGGGGTAACATCTTTGGCAATCAGGCTGCATCCTATATCCCTACCCCCATGAGAGACAATAATGGGGCTCAGATCCATTTTTTGGGAGCCTCCTGAAATTGGGAGGGCAGATATCTGTTTTTGCTCTAGGGTGCCAAAAGATCCATTTTTGATCAGCCCGTGTCCCCAGGCTCCCTTTTCCATCATTTTAGGCATTTAAGCTGTTTCTACTCTAGAGGAGAAGCACTCAGCTGCAGGCTGGCATGGGCTTTACCAAGGCTTCTTACCTGTTTCTCTGCAGGAGAAACACTTGGCTGCAGGCCCGCATGCACACTTTCTGGGCCTGCACGCCACACACACACTCTTTTCAAAGCAGGGAAGCAAGTTCTGTTTCTTATTCTAGAGGAGGCACTCAGCTGCAGGCAGGCACACACATTTTCTGGACCTGCACACCACATACACACTCTTTCCAAGGCAAGGAGGCTGCTCACGAAAAGCAGGTGAGGAGCTGGAATCAGCTCCTGCTTGCTTTCGTGTTGAGCTGATTTTTGTACCCAGAGGTGGCTTTCCGTTACGTTCTCCTAAACGTAACAAAAGAATGTATGTAACAAAGGAAAATGGATCTGCACACAACTCTAAATCTTATTATTCCCATTGGTGTTTTAACGAACTAATTCAATACTTCCAAAAGCTCCCTTCCAATAAAGTTCATCACTGTATGAAAAGAGCATCGACACATCTGGAGCCTCTTATTAGCTTCAGGAACTGCATTATTGTTTGAAGATTATGTCCCATCTGCAGCATTCTTTCTCTTCTCCTCTGCACTTGCAATGTAATAGATCTTTTCAGTTGTGAAAGGGATGAATCTCTTTTTTTTCTGATATGTCAAACATCATCATCATTTTATTCCTCAGTACATTCCATGAACTGGTAGTCTTGACCGTTCTGGAATGTAAGGTGCTTTTATGAAGCCACAGGACTTGTGAATAAAGGTTTTGTTATTTTTGCAAAAAAGACTATTCTAAAATATATTGAAGGAGTGACACCATGCAATTAGTAAACATTAGCAGAAGTGGTTAAGTACAATTAAAGAAGATTGAGAGCTTTTATAAATGACCTTCCCTTTGACAAAATTAGTTATGTTCTTGTAACATTGCTTAAGCTTTGGAGTCCTGAAGGAGGAAATAGTCCCAAAGTGGAGCTCATCTAAATAATATATCCTTGTCTTTCATGCTTGGAATTCTTCAAAACCGTTTTCTTTATGTATATACACACAAAGAATATATGACTCTGTATCTGAAATTGCTTTGTAAATATGTATGTGGTACTGCATTGTAAATAATTAAGTATAATTACAGGCAAAGATAAAGACTGTTATCTCTTTATATAAGTTTGCCCAAGTTTTAAGATCATCAGATGATCTTCCGTTTGCTCCACCATTGTCATAGGTATGCTTAATGAGGACACAGACAAAAAGCTTTTTGATGGCTGCTCCCTTGTTGAGGAACTCACTCCCAGATTAGAATGGCTTCCTCACCGCTCTCCTCCTACCGGCAGAAGAAGCTGTTTTTATTTAAGGAGGCATTTGATGGCCAATGGGAAGGTTGTGCAGTGCTCTCTGTTCTGATTGCTATATTTTCTAAATTATTTCACACTGTTATACATTAGTGGTTGTTTCATTATAATATTTTACATTATGAACCCCATATTTATGGGCCTAGTATCTGTGTTTCGTTTATTCACATCCAACCAAACATGTCCTCTCTCTGCATTTTAGGTCTCCTATGGTATTCTGGGGCCAGAATCTCTTCATTTCAATTATTTGTGGTTTCATATATTGACGTGAAGTCCAGGAACATATCCCTTATGCATATGGAGTTGTGTCATGGATAGTGTGGATGAGGGTTTGATTGCTGAACTAGAGCAGGAATGGACAAGCTTCGGCCCTCCAGGTGTTTTGGACTTCAACTCCCACAATTCCTAACAGCTTATTGGCTGTTAGGAATTGTGGGAGTTGGAGTCCAAAATACCTGGAAGGTCATAGTTTGCCCATGCCTGAATTAGAGTCTAGCCAATAACAGTAAAATCTCAGCTGAGACATTCAGTCAGAATCACTGAGAGGATGGCAGCAATAGAGATCACCTGTGAAAACAGCATTTAAGGTTCTGCAGTGTGTTGCCTGATTGTTAGGTACAGAGATTGAAACCAAGCCTTGGATCCTGTGCTTGAGAGGACTGTGGATGCTGTTTGGTGAGTTTCATCGTTTGGAAATTTAGTAACTGGATTGAGTCAGGACTCTTTTTTGGCTACTCTTCTGCTTGTTCCTTTAAAAATTGTAGTTATTCAGAATTAAGTTTGTTGTTACTCCAAAGTACAATAGCTTCAATTTGATCATTCTGGATTTTAGGGCAAATTTAGGTTCAATTTATGAAAAGGTGGACAGTCAATGATTTCTATAGCACTCCCCTTTCCCCAGCAGCACATATCAATTAAGTTGGTTTGTGACCTCTTTTTAATCCCATGTTCACGAAATTTCTCCTTTTAATGATAGTGGTGGTTAAGCTGCTCTGTCCCCACCCTATTTTCAAAAAAACGGTAAAATGAAAGGCTAAAGACCAGTGCCAAATACTGTACATTATTTTCTGAGGTTCCCTTGGTGCTGGTTGCCCATCATGCATGCTTCAGGGCATGTACATTGCAAGTAGAAGTCTTTTACCTTCCTACTTCCAAATGCCTGGAATAATAAGGACTCTTGAGGACCAAGATCTATTGGAAGTCCCCAGTGTCAAGACCTTGCGTCTAATGGCAACCAGATGCAGAGCCTTCACAGCAGTGGCGCCATCAGTCTGGAATGCTCGGCCACCTGAAGTTCGTGCCCTGCGGGACTTACCAGCTTTCTGCAGGGCATGTAAGACATACCTGTTTCGAAAGGCTTTTAATGTTTGATACTGTTGTTTTTAAATTGTTTTAAATCGCTTTTAAGCTTTGTTAGATTTTAGCAATTCTTGTAAGCCGCTCCGAGCCCCAGGGGAGTGGCGGCATATAAGTTTAAATAAATAAATAAATAAATAAATAGAGCAGGTATGGGCTAACCCAGGCCCAGGGTCTGGATGTGGCCCCTTGGGCTTGTTTCTCAGGCCCTCCACTCTCACACCATCCGATCCTTTCTTTCTTTTCTTCCTCTCTTCATTTCATCCTTTTGTCCTTCCTTCCTTCCCTCTTTCCTCCCCCCTCCCCCTCTCTTTCTCCTTCCTTCTTTCTCTTTTGTCTTTCCTCCCTCCCATCCTTCCTCCCTTTCAACCTCCTTTCTTTTCTTCCATCCTTCCTTCCTTCCACTCTTCTCTTCCTCCCTTGCTTTTCTTTTTCCTTCATCCTGGGGGATGTTTAGTTGGGAGTAGAGATGGTTGAAGGGGAACATGAGAACCATGTTTCAAAATTTCAAAGGGTGACCCATTGAGGAGAAGGAGGGGGAAAAAATTAACTTTCTGCTGCTCTAGAGACCAGGGCACAAGGTAGCAATGGGTTCAAATGGCAGAGAAAGAGCTGTTGAATAAGAGCTGTTGGAGAGTGGTGTAGGCTGCCTCGGAGTCTGGTGGAGTCTCCTTCTCTGGAGGCTTTTCTGGAGTGGCAGTCTGTTGGGAGTGCTTTGATTGTACCTACCTGAATGGTAGGGAGTTGGACTGGATGGCCCTTGGGGGTCTCTTCCCGCACTAGGATTCTATATTAGGAGTAGGCAATAGGGGTTTCATGGATACACTTTTTCTCTCCCATCCACCACCTCATCCTGACAAAAACTAATCCTTTTGGGATCCAAATGTTTCCCGTCTTTCCTTCACTTTCTGCCTCTGAAAGAGAAGAGGAAGGGGAGGAAAAGAAAGGGCAGGGAGGGTGCTTGGGGAGAACCCCCTCCCTCCCAGCCTGACCCGCCCACTCCACTCCAGCCTGCCATGTGGCCTCCAAGTTAGAAAATGTGCCCATGCCTGCCATAGAGTCTTCAGCACAAAATGAGCTTTCACCTGAGCACTGCTTAGCTCCATTTACTCCTTTGCGAAAAACACTGAACCTGTATTATGCATGAGAATTCTGGACTTATATCACTACTTGATCAAAAAAAATGCTAGAAGAACATTTGGAACAATAAGGATAGCACATTGCCCACAGTGAATGCCAATATTTAGGCCCATTAAATGAGATGTGGGGTTGAATGGGAGGAATGGAAGGGAAGAGGTAGTTTATTGGCATATTATATTGTATTTGTAAAAATATGGTAGTGGATGTATTATTTTTTTTAAAAAAATGCATATAATGCATTGGCTTACATTAGTCATTTTCTCTATGACTGGGTTATCTGAGTTATGCTACTGTTTGTTGTTCATTTTAATGCCTAGTTGCTCCATATCAAGGGCTCTGAAAGAAAAGATGGAAATAATAGCTTACAAATACTCTGTTATTATTTCCATCCTTTCTTTCTGAGCCCTTGATATGTAGCAGTCTAGACATTTAAATGAATAAATACTGCATCGATTTATAAGATGTCAGATAATATATACACTGCTGAAAGTTCCACGTAGTTAAAACAGAACTTTCATGCCTGTCTGCCAAATATAAGCAAAACATACATTTTTAGCTGATGTAGTCTCTTGTCTTCCATCCTGTCTCTAATTAATACTCCATTTCACTCCTGGTTCCTAATTAATGCTCCAGGGTTCTGCATACAAAAGCACTAGATTTTTAAAGAAGTCCTAAACTCAGCATTATTCCTCTTATACTAAACTGCTCTAACATTGAAAATGTCCATAATTTATCCCTCAGACCAATTTCAATCAAATTCTGGAGTATGGTTTAAAGAAATACAAATAAGCCTATTCTCCTGAACAGCTATATTGTTTGTAAGCTTCCATCTTCCCCTTCTCACTACTGTAGACTCTAACTCTCAAGCTACCAGAATAAAAAAAAATCAAAGAACGAACACTGCATTTACAAAGCTACTTTTATAATATAGTAGCACTTGGTTACATCAAGTTAAGCTTGTCTTTATTTGCTATTACTTACCGTATGCCAATATTAAGATCATGTCAATACAGAGTTTATGGTATTAGTTAGGCCTGTTTTTAATTGTAACTCTCAGGCAACCAGCAACTACTTTTATCTGGCATCTATCGATCCCCATGGATAACAATGAATGGAGAGTCTATTGTATATGGTTAAATGTACCTGTTTTCCCCATGTGACTATTTTTGTAAACCCACATCTATTAATACATTTACTTTCATACTTCTAAATTTCAGTAGTACAGGAAAATGGTCACATTCCATGGAATTTCAAGATAAAATAAGTTGCACTGGGAATGTTCATCTTGTTTGAATACAGGTTTCCTGGAAGCTCCCCAAATGCATTTTTCATCAAAGCAAGGGATATATTTCCCATCTTCATTGCTCTCAAAATGGATGTTATTGACAGCTTGGTCGAAAATTTGACAGCAGTCTGTAAATTTGGAAGCATAGAATATTAGTAGAGTGAAGAATTTGGAGATGCAATGTGGTCCCTGCCCTATGAAATCGCCTACATACATTTTAGAAACATATGATTATGAACTGTAGTTTCGGAAGCTAGACTTTTGCAGGCTGGTCATAAAAAAAGTATTACCCACAACATGGGAAGTCACCATTGACAAAAAGCAAAAGTTTGTGAACTTCTCACAGCTGGGGAGCATGCTTATTAAGGAGGGATGCTTATAGAGTAACATCTGATTTCACCCTACTCCTTTCTAAGAACTTCAAACATCAATTTTTAATATTGGTTTTGCAATTATTCACACTTAGTACCAGGATTATGCTTTTGATATTTTTTTTTTTACAATATGTTATGGGTAAGTTCTGACCCTATGAAATTAAGATCTCAAGCTTCTCTATTCTGTTCCTCCTCCATTTTCTTTACCTGGAATCATAGAGTTGGAAGAGTCTCCCAGGACCATCTGGTCCAACTCCCTGCTATGCTGCACTCCCAAAAATAGTGATTCAGCTTCTGTTTAAAAGCCTCAAGAGATGCAAACTCCACCACACTCTGAGGAAACATATTCCACTGTTGAACAGCTTTTATTGTCAGGAAGTTTTTTCTAATGTTCAGGTGGATCTCTTTTCCTGCAATTTGAATCCATTGCTCTGTGACCTTGCTTCCAGAGTAATAGAAAATTGAGGCTTCTCAATTTTCAACCATTCCACCTCAGCTTTTCCTAACCCAATGCCATCCCAATGGTCATATCAGGGATGAAATGGATTATAGTCCTACAGACCACATTAGGACTGAATGCTTTCTACATTTGCTGAAAGATAGAACACAGTCAGAGTTGTATTTATACATTGTTTCCAGATTGACCCAAACAGTTGTTCACAATCTAACATCACAACCACACTTGGGTAGTATTTGACTGCCTGGTAAATCTGTAGCTAAACCAGTTTTGCTGACAGTTATGTATGTTTAAATACATGTTCTTCCATTATTACTTTTTAAAAGAATGAATAAGATGATATATCATATTCCTATACAAGTAGCATATTTATAGATAGTGTTAAGGATATTGTAACTAATGAAAATGAAGTACTTCTGACTTAACAGCTATTGATTCAATTTTTACCAGTTGTTTTATCACCGTGAACATTATCGTTTTGGATTTATGCCAGCTACCTGCACAATCTGTATCTGATTATTTCTGTGCCATAAAGAAACCACCCTGGAACACAATAACTACATTAATTTGATTGATACATCATAAGGGGATGAGTGAACTTTGCAGGAACCCAAGAGCAGCTCTCACAACACAAGGAAGAGACATTGCTCTTCCCAGTATTTGCTGTGGGCAAATTGAAGCCTAATAAAAGAGATGGGCAACTTGCTGTAGAGAGCATGCACACAGAGTGACATTCTTGCTAATTACACTTCTATAAATGAAGTATTATGTTTATTTATAAGGGATGGAATGTCCCATCTCAGCTATGGAAAAAAAATAAGCGGTGTGCGTACATAGATAATGGAAAGATATGCCTCTTTCAGCCATCTCTCCAACCCTTTGTGAAGGGCATATGATGTATGTTTATAATAACTTTACCTAAGCTATAATATTAACCTTTTCATACAGTTATCCCAATTGGAATCAAAATATCACCAATGAAGTGATGTACTTAAACATAAACAAAGATTTTTTTTATTATCTTAAAGTAAAACTGGGGTGACATTGGAGGTGATTTCATTGAGGTCTCTGAAAGTGATGCTGGTGATTCTGGCCTATCACAAAATACACAAGGGATTTTTCTGGAAGAATACATGATTTTTATTAAGGTAGCAAAAATCCCCAGAATGTTTGCATATCCTGAAATTGCTACAGGATTCCATGTAAAGCAATATTTGAGATTAAGTGTTTGTTGACCAAGAGGAATCTCAATATAAACTTTGAGGTACCATACTTAGTATGGTACCTTAAAGTAGATATGTTTTCGCTATTAGATCCACCTATTCAAGACTGCGACAGCAAGACATTTCAAACTTGCATAATGAAGGGGGGCAGAAAGTATAATGTTCCCCCAAATAGGATCAACACCCTGGATAATCATTTTAAAGTATACAATAAATTCTGAATGGACTCACCACACTCCTGACATGGAAATCATTTTAAACCACTCTGATTTTTGTCATGCTCTACCTGAAGATCTCATATAAGGAAGGGGAGGAGGTGAGTCTACATAACAGAGTCAGGAGAGACTGATTGCCCTTGGAGCCAGAGGAGGTGGATATTCCTGCCCTGGAAGCACTTCATCATAGGTAGACCATGGGAAAAAAGAGCTAAAGCCTGAGCCACTCAATCCTTTGGAGCAATGGTTCCCAACCTTTGGGCCTCCAAGTGTTTTGGACTTCCGCTCCCACAGTTCCTAACAGCTGGTAAGCTGGCTGAGATTTCTGGGAGTTGAAGTCCAAAACACCCGAAGGCCAAAAGATTAGGAACCACTGCTTTGGAGTGACATAGAGCAAAATAAAAGCAGAGGCAAGGTTATTGCCTGCCTTAAAATAAAAATACTGATATATTAATTAGGTCACTGGTGTAGGGTTACAGCTTAGCACAGTCAAAACCATTACTGTGCAGCTGAACAAAAGCTCCTCAACCTCCATTTGGCACTGTGTAATATTCTCTGTTCTTACATTTCTTGAACTTAATCTTGTTCCTTTGACTCTTCTTTTTAGGAACTTTGTCATTTGGCCCCTCTTTTTTCATACCAATATCATGGACTATTTCAACCATCTTTA
Source organism: Anolis sagrei (assembly GCF_037176765.1). Classification (NCBI taxonomy): domain Eukaryota; kingdom Metazoa; phylum Chordata; class Lepidosauria; order Squamata; family Anolidae; genus Anolis; species Anolis sagrei. The sequence goes on along the minus strand of NC_090022.1, from coordinate 251,454,077 downwards.
TGATCATACAAATCTTCTGTGCATGACTGTTAGTTGACTTTTCCATTGTTTGTTTTCTTGAACTACAATTACATTGCTGGGCACTTACCACCAGAACAGTATTACTGTATTGCAACTTCTATATTGTAGAAGAGGATTAAGTAGATGCTGTTATTGAGAAGGATTTTCACAAGGATATGTGTTGATAGCTATTCAACACTTCAAGAATTTTAATCATATCTGGCCCTAAATAAGTAGAGAAACACTTATTCAGTCTGTGCACTGTCTCCAAAAAGGTCATCAGTATTGTCAAAATTGTTCCAGCAGCTTCATGTGTAGCCCTTGGTAGTGAATATCGATTTGATTTTCTCCCACTCCACAAAAGCATCATTTTTTTATATCTAAGATACTTTCATTAAAAAGGGCATCTATGTATAGAATGCATAGAAGCCCACTTTCTTTCTTCCTGTAAGTCTGGATCAAATCAGGGCAGGTAATCTCAACTGTTTTGTAGGATTGCTTCCAAAGGGACTAACCTGGTTTTGGGTCCCCAATTTGGCCATATTTTTTCTACACCTGCTAATTGGCAAAGGAATGAATTCTGAACATAACATAGCATCCCCACAGGGATCACTAGAGAACAAAACAAAAATAAAACTGCCAATATCATGATGCTTTTTAATCCTGTCTATTGTGTGACAACATTTTAAAATTCTGTTGAGAGCTTCATCAAAGCATATCTAAAAGGGTCAGAGGGACCGAACAATTTATCTGTAGGAAAAGGACATGATGTTTGGGATTTTTTAGCTCAGAAAGAGGGCAAAATAAAAATAGAACATAATAATGTTGTGTAAAATTCTATATGTGTAGAGTAAGTGGATTGGGAGAAATTTTCTCCTACTTGTGCCCTTTGAACCCAGGATCAGCCAATGAATGCTGGACAGAAAATAGAGACACGTGCCACATATCCATTGCCGAATTGTGAACAGGTCCACCAATTAGTCTACATTTAAAAAGGCATTGTAGGTTTTCATGGGAGATAATACTATATTAATTACTGTTAATTATAACACAGTAGAGTCAGGCTTATCCAACATAAACGGGCCAGCAGAATGCTGGATAAGCAAAAATGTTGGATAATAAGGAGGGATTAAGGAAAAGCCTATTAAACATCAGATTACATCATGATTTTGCAAATTAAGCACCAAAACACAATGTTTTACAACAAATAGACAGAAAAAGCAGTTCAATACACAATAACATTATGTAGTAATTGCTGTATTTATGAATTTAGCACCAAAACATCTCAATGTATTGAAACAGCTGTGGATCTGGGTGTGAGGTAGACTGGATTGGATAATACAGAATGTTGGATAAGCGAAGGTTGGATAAGTGAGACTCTACTGTAGCTATAGTGTATCACCAGTATCCAAGTCAGTGTGTGTCTCAACACAACTTGCTGGCAAGCATGAACAGGAAGGTTCATGTTGACTTCTTCACAATCATAATAAATTGGCTGCAGTGGGAGTTGGTGGAATAGGCAATTGGGATAAGTCACTATCCACTTCTTTTATTTCAACATTGCTTGTGGCTGACTCTATTTCTGAATTCAGTGGGGTTTTTTCAAGTCTAGTGTGCATCTTTTTTTACTAAAACACATGGCTAAAATTAGAGTGCACATCAGTATTGAGTATTATGGTAATCTAAGTCCTGAGGCAGAGTCAAAGGGGAAGTTGCTTCAGAACCATTGGGAAAAGAAGAGGAAAAGTCCCAAGAGAAGGAAGTTACTTGCTTTTACTAGATTTTCTGCCTCCCTGTCCCAAGGTTAGACTACTTCCCCTGAAATATAACCTACTCCAACTGTATTAATTGATGGCCTTCCATTCAAATATTAACTAGCACTGATCTTGCTTGATTTCCAAGATCAGGTAGGACTTTCGTCCTCCTACTTTAAAATCTGCAAAGTTCTGGAGCTTGTAGTTCATTTAAGCTCCAGGACTTCTCTTGCTGAGAATGGGAAAGCTGTCCTTAAACAACAAGCCCCAGAATCCTGTACGCACAGACTCTAAATCCTATTTTTGGGGTTACTGCCTTTGGTGTATTAGTCCCTATAATTCCTTCCAGTATGTCTGGGAAGTTTTCCATGAGACTTGCTTGTATTTCACAGCACCCTGTGAACCCTCCCTCCTCCCTCCACCAGATGGAGACCGCGTTAGCCTTTCCCCCATCAGATGAGAGAAAGGCACAAAAAAATGTGGGTAGCTCTGTTGGAATTATCCAAAACCACTGCTCCATTGTGGGCAAGGAAATATCTTGTGATACTTCCTTGCTACTTCAGGATGGATGGGTGTGGGGCCAAGCCAGCATTGTCTGATGTCACTTGGTAGGCCCCATCCTGAAGAAGAAAGGGGGGTGGGAACCCAGTGTAATGCGGTGTTAGGTAAAGTCTAGAACTCCCACATAGCCTTCCTAGGATGCATCTACAATGCCGAATTAATGCAGTCCACTTTTAATTGCCATGGCTCAGTACCCTATGCAATCCTGGGAGTTGTAGTTTGGTGAGGCACCAGCATTGTTTGGCAGAGAGGGCTGAAGACCGTGTAAACTACTGCCCCCATATTCTATAGCATTGAACCATAGCATTGAAAATGGTGTCAGTATGCATTAATTCCAGTGCAGATTCACCCAAGGACTTTGGAATCACCTAAGATGCACCAATACCATAATCATGTATGCTGCTGTCTGATAACACTGAGAATGCCATTATTCGGTTTATGGAATCCTGTGATTTATGTTTTGGGGAGGCACCTCTTTGGCAGAGAAGGCTTAAACAGCTTATAGAACTACAACTCCCAGGATTCCATACCATTGGGTCAGGGCAATAAAAGTGGTATCAAGCTGTATTTATTCTACATCATAGATTCACCTAAGGAAGTTGGGGCAGGATAAACAAAAGGAGCTCCTTAAAGGAAAGCTTACCAATTTTTCCAAGGTTTATTTCCAATGGCTGAAAGATTTAGTGTTCTAAGACTTTGGTTTTTAAAGAAGCTGCTCTAAGCAGGCAGTAACAGCAATGCACATCTTTTTTAGCCAAATTTCAAAGAGTGTACTTTTTGCAAATGCACATTACATTTGCCAGCAAATATGCTTTTTGGTTTGAGGGTTTTGAAAATTGAAGTGTACCTTATATTTGATGTTGCATTAGATTCAAATGAATATGGTATTTGACGATATTTTAATAGCAAACCTACCATCACCTCATTTCACTTTCTTGAAATTTCTGGTATTTTAGAGAACCAGGGGAATTTTGAAAACTAGTGCTCTGTATTCAGTATTGACAATTACATTTCTAGTTCTTTTATTATAAGGAAATCCACTCATATTTGACTACAGGTAAATTGTATGTGTGAGAAGAATCCCAACAACCACCTGGAAATAATCATCTGCTGTGAAAACCTCTTCCTACTGTTTTCTATAAACAATTATTGGGAGTCTTATTATAAGCATATTAATTTTCTTTTACAAAATAATGCTTTTCATTCTTGCATGTTCTATATGAACTAATTCCCAGACTGTAATTAATGTCATCAAAGCATTTGTATTTACCACTCAATTAAAAAAAACTTTTTTTCTGTAGGAATTGTTTGAAATTTCTTTTGTGCTCAATTGAATGAACAATTGAGTGATTTCTTTGGGTAATAGACTTAATTAATCATAGAAAGCATGGCTGCCAAAGTGACAGCTAGAGTAGGTTTTGGAGGGGGTAGTGTAGTCTTTTGGGCGTATTAGAGACTAATGCAGTTTGCTTGGTTTTCATCAATGAGCATCATAAACGTGAATCATATTTCCAGAAACTCTGCTCTTAAAGCCTCTTTCTTTTGTGGTCTCTGGCTATTATCCAAAAAAGGAAAGGGGAAGAAGATATTCAATTAGAATGGAATGATTTTCATATAGAGGTACAGTTGCTGCTATTTAAATGTAAAACATTAGTTTGCATGACCATCTAACTCAGCTCAAGTTCAAAATTAACAGCTTCTCCTTATATCATACTTTTTTCTCTTATAGAGATTTAAAGCAGGTCAACGCATTTAAAACAATACAAATTACAATTAAAAACCTATAACATGTTGGATTTACTTACATATGAAAGTAGTGATTAGTTTTTGAGGTATCTTTCTCTCACTGTCTCTTTTTGTGTAATGCTCCCTTAATTTTCTTTTCTGGATAAGTTTTATCTCACAAAGATAAGGGTGTCTTAATGGTAAGTACAATTTAAGCATTTCAGGCTTATTATCCTGCTTTAACCTAGGAGAATAAGAAAAAGATTTCCCCTTGACATTAAGTCTAGTCGTGTCTGACTCTGGGGAGTGTTGTTCATCTCCATTTCTAAGCTGAAGAGCCAGCGTTGTCCATAGATGCCTCCTAGGTCATGTGGCCACCATGATGGCATGGAGCACCGTTATCTTCCCGCCAAAGTGTTCCCTATTGATCTATTCACATTTGCATGTTTTTGAACTGCTAGGTTGTCAGAAGCTGTGGCTAACAGAGGGAGCTCACCCTGCACCCCGAATTTGAACTGCCAACCTTTCAGTGAGCAAGTTCAGCAGCTCAGTGGTTTAACCTGCTGCGCCATCAAGGGCTCCCTTACATGGCAAAATACTATTTATCTAATAAGTATCTAGAACACAATTTTCTGCTGCAGGTGGCAGATACTCTTTGGAATCTGAAAAAGAAACCTTAATCCTTGTCTGCTACCTTTCACAGATTTGAAATGTATGGAAATAGTAATGGAATTTGACAGACCTTGGTGTTCAGTGTATGTACTCTACTTGGGAGCTATGAACCCTGTCCATAGACAACAACAGCAACTCTACTCTAGTCTTACATGTTAGCTAGATTTAATTTTGATATAAGCCTGTCTTCAAATGGGAAGACTGCTGTATTTTCACATTCTCTGTGTGATTTATATACATTGCATGTGATTCTGTTAAATCATGAAGAAGGGGGGAATCACTGCTCTCCTTCTCCCTGGTTGATCAGACACCTCTGCTGATGTCAACACAAGGGTCCAGTGATGACCAGGCGGTCTCCTGAAGCATTGCAGGTGTCCAGAAGTGGTGATAGCAACAGAAAAGGAAAGGTGATGTTCTGACAAAGCCAAACTGGTTTTAGCCAAACTAAACCATGTAGACTTTGTTCTGTCACCTCTGCACGTCAGTCAACAGAGCATGTGGTTTCCTCCTTGGTCAGTTCAGATTATTACTGCTCCAAACTGGCCACATATTAAGTAACCAATATAGATAAGCCTCTTGTCTCTATCCTGCCACCTCCTCAAGCTCAGTTGGCAGGAACAAGGGAGAGGTGCTCCCAGACTTTTGAATTCTCTTCCCAGAGAAGCAAGGATAACCCCATCTTTGCTCTCTTTTTTGGTGGCTGGGGTCACTATGATACCTATACCCTATTATATCTACCCATGATTATGATCTTAGATTGTCTAGAACAATTTAAACTGATTTTATCAGATGCCACCTTGAGATTTTTTGATATATGGTAGGATATAAATATTTTAAGTAAGTAAGTGAATTTGCCCTTTATCTTTCGTCCAATATATGAGCTGTATGTTAGTATCAGGAGAAATAATACAGATATACTTATATTTCTGATACAGTCTGCAGTGCAGTTGAAAGGTGCCAGGAGTCTGGGCTAGAAGCATTACAAATTAGCCCAAGCATGATTCCCATCTCTAAAACCTAATCAATTGGGCAAAGGGCAAGAGAAGATCATACCCGTCACTTTTAATGGGCCTATTCCACAATTGTAAGGGGGGGAAGTCTCCACATTTTTGGCAGATATAAGAGAAAATGGATGTATACTTTTTTGAGTCTTCAAGCAAATGTTTTTAAATATTTTGCCCCGCTGCTCTAAATATCAAGTTTGTATATGTGCTCACATACAAATTTATGTATATGTTACCATGTATCTTTTATGAAGATGTATATCTTTAGAGTCATGGATGGACAGATTAGTGAGGTTCAGGGGATAGCCTTTGCTCCCTTTTCAAGCTTGGAGTGCTATACAGGTAGTCTCCAAGTTACAAATATCTGACTTACAAATGATTCATAGTTAAGAATGGGGGTGAGGCAACAGGAAGTGAGAGAAATCTACTTCCCAGGAGGGAAATTCACTTCTGAAAGAATTTTCATGGGGGAATCCTTGTTTCCTGTCATGGGGACAGAAAGTGAGATGAAATCTTCTGAACAGAGGCAGAGACAGCAAAGCAAACACCATTGGGGTGTTAATCCTTTCCTATGCTATCCAAAGCATGTGTGGGTGGGTGGATGGATGGATGGATAGATAGATAGCTGGAGTTACACTTTGAAACATACTTGTTCTGACTTATGTACAAATTCAATTTAAGAACAAACCTACAGAACCTAACTTGTGGGCTGCTTTTACTTCCCCCTTTAAATTATACATATTGCTTGAAGCTTGAAAGCTTGAAAAAGGCTCCTTGGCTCCTTAGGGAACATTTTTTCATGTCCTCAGGTGATTTGGGTCAAGAAGGACCTCTCACCCCCATCATCTCAATGGAAGTGAATGAAAATCCCTTTTGGTTTTAAAAAGAACCATGCTGTGTATAAATAAGTTCTGAGAGGAGTGTAGCAAAGGAGGAGAGCAAATGATGGCATTGCTCAACCAGATAAGAATTCTGCACCAATGAACATTTCTTTCAGTCCACACATTTCTAGTATTGCAGAGAGTGAGCTGCTGGCAATTGTTCATACCTTGATTTTTTTGCTTTGCTATGTTCACATTCCCTTTGTCATTTTGCCTGCCCCTTTTATTGGGATATCTTAATTTTATTTCTAAAAACTCAGTTGAAGTTTTAAGAAAGTTTATTTATTTATTTATTTATTTATTTCGAGGTTTTATATACTGACCCTCTCACCTTCAAAGAGGGATTTGGACCGGTTCACAACATGTGTTAACATACAAAAAAAATACAATAACAACACAATGCCACTTCATTACACAATTAAAATATCAGCACCATACACATTAAAACATTATCATCCCAGTTAAAAGAGCCAAATTGTCCAACACCATCACAATCCCATTCATCATCCTCCTTTCATGTGGGCAAAGAATTAAATCAGTTGTCAAATGCCACGTTCCACAACCAGGTCTTTGTTAGTTTCCTGAACGTCATGAGGGAGGGGGCAGTTCTGATCTCTAATGGCAGGGAATTCCAAAGTTGAGGGGCCACCACCGAGAAGGCCCTGTCCCTCGTCCCCACCAGCCGTACTTGTGCAGGCGGAGGGACCGAGAGCAGGGCCTCGGTCCCTCCGAGAGCAGTTGAGGGGTATAGAAAAATTTTATGAGAGCAGAATTCCTATATTGGAAAGGAGCACCGTTATTTTTTTTCCCCTTGCAGATACCCCCCAGAGCTTGGGAGACACAAAAAGATAGTGCACTCTAGAAAATATTAGGGAACTTTCCTAGTTTTAAAAAAATATAAAATGCTTTGCAGTGGTCTCGATTGCCAGGAATAGGTTCCTCTACAGCTAGTAATGGACACTGCAATGGAAGAAACCACTTTGATGGCCTCCAGAAATAGAGACAAGTATTAATTGCAGGAAGTGCTTTGCACCAAAAAGCTACATGTGATGATAGTGCGGTGGGAAAACTATTTAAGGCCAGACTGCCCTCTCACATATCTCTTTGAAATGTTAATGGCAGATAATGGATAATGGGTGGTGATGAGTAAGTTCAAGAATTTGGTTTGCATCTTGACATCCTCTTGGTGTAGGGTATTGCTCTGGAAAAGTCTCTAGTATACTGTGTGATTTCAGTGGGAGTGCCTGGGAATTTACTTTTCAACAAAGCTCTGGATGGGGAAACCAACCCAAATATTTGGATTGCCCTTGGAGGTCAGGTAAGTGTAGGCTGCTGGGGTTGGTCTCTGGGAAGACACCTGGCTGCCACTTATCCTGCATCAGGTTGCTCAACTCTCTGGCTCCTTTCAGCCAAAATAAATAAATAGGATATAGGCTTTAAAAAGTAGGTATTATTTCAACCCATTCTTTGTGTCTGGTCTCATTATTTCTTTAACGTTTGATGTTTGGTCATCAAAGGAGAATTCTAGGCCCTGGGATTTTAATAATAAAACCATAGAGCTAGGAACTCCCTCTGTTGTTGTCATTGTAAGCATGATACATTAAGAAGCAAACACAGTTGCTCAGAGATTGTAATTCAAATAATAAGCACCAAGCCTGGCAAATGAGAAAAAATTCTTTGTTTGGAAATGAGGATGTTCAAGTTCTTTCCTGAATAGGGAGAGGGAAACACTCCTTTAAACATCTATATTTATAATACATTCAAAGGCATTTCTTTAAAGAATATATGGAAATCATAGTCTACTCAAAAGAATTCTGCTTTGAACAGCAGTCTAAGTTAGCTATTCCAAAGCAGCAGTATGTGACTAAGATCACGCAGTTGTGTTTGTGTGCATGCATGCAAGCAAACATATTTTTATAAAAAATCTTTTCACCCTGAGGTTTCTCTCACTTTCCTGAGGACTGGGAAGGGGTGGACAAGCCTTTGAAGAACTGAGAAGAGCAGCCAAGGCTTGAAACCTGGGAACTGTCAGGATTTGTAAAAATACCTGGCGTGACGACACCTTTTTATTATATTATATCTGTTTGTTATATGTTTTACTTTAAAAATGTTTATGTGTGTCTTTTATTGTGTAAATCAATACTGTAAACACTATTCAGCTCCAATATGATCTTCAGTCATCTTCTTGTAGAATATCTTCTATTCAGTAACGTGACACAAGTCTTTAATGTAGTAATTGAATAAAGAAATGTTTATTTATGGATTCTTATAAATCATATTGGTTACACAGTATTTTTCTTCACAGTACTTCCTGGATATTGTTACATGCGTCTTTAACTATTATAAATAAATAGAACTGTTACTATATAACATTCAGAATGGCTTATCAGTTCTATTTATTTATAATAGTTAAAGACGTATGTAACTTTCTTCATCATGAAATGAACTGGGTGCATTGTTTTGTTTGAACTGAGAAATGGTTTTCCCCATCCTTTCCTTTGCTTTTCTTAATAGAGGCCCTAATCATGATTAGGTTAAGAAAATGCCCGAGTATAGTTTTCTCCCCCAACCTCCCCCAGCCATTATAGCAGCAACCTTGACAGACTACATCTTGCCTGGCCTGAGAAGATATGAAAAATCACTGCTAATTAATGTGGTTGTGGCATGCCATTCCATCAATGATGCTAGGGACTGACTGAAGGAGCCGTCATTGTGTTTTACTAATCCTTGACTGATTGCTGCTCTTCTTACCCTCATGTTGTTAGTACCTGATAGCGGTAAAATGTACTAGCCCAGCTCTGTTTTATAATTGCAAGAACAATGATGAAGCTCTGCATTCCTGGAATAACAATACATCTAAAAGAAAGTTTCATCTCCATTATTGAGAAAAGTGTTAGACTTGATCCACTGAAGAAGCTCTCTTACATACAAAAACAGATACCCTTCATCTGAAGGGGATTTCAACACATTATTACAGGAATTTTTCCCTAGGAAATTAACTCTCTTCACTTTCTCATGGAAGTCTTATGTCACCTTTCAACATTCTATGAAAACCAAGATGGATGAGGCAATCAATATGTACTGCATTTATATATCTGTCAAATACACATATAGTGCGTGGCAATCCTCAGATGTTGTTGAATTGCAGCTATCAATATTGGTCACAATTGTATTTGGGGTGCAGGTTAGGGATGCTGGGATTTTCAATTTTAAAAACATCAGAACTGCATAGTTACTACACCAGACATAAAAATTAGAGATTGGTCAGATGTCTTTGCTATGTGAGGAGACCGAAACCCTGATTTTTCCTCATATTAGTTTACTGTTGCCCATTAATTTTCAAGGCAGTTGCTCTCCACCTTGAGTGCTTGAAGATAGGAACTTTCATATGCCTACATAAGATTAAACCTACTTTTTTCTCTATCTTTCAGCATGGGACAGAGAATTATGTAATTAGTAGGTTCTCAACCTCTGATTTGAAAATACTGGTGTCCAACACTGAATGCTGAACTAGAGATTCTGTTACTATATATTGTTAAAGGCTTTCATGGCCGGAATCATTGGGCTGTTTTGAGTTTTCCAGGCCATACAGTCTGGGAAACTCACAACAACCCAATTCTGTCATTGTCTTTTAAAAAATAGTAGACATGGAAGCCTTGATCCAGAAGAGGACTCTAATGTGAAGTAAGGTACATTTCATTCCATTCTAAATCAGGACCTGCACTTGCTCCCTTCTTTTTCGAAATCACGGTTACATAAAAAAGATTAGTAAGTTCATAAGAATAACAATGCTGGAAAAATTATATGTTCTTAAGCAATCCAACTCATGGTGATCATATTATGCAAGTCCTGTTGTAGGGTTTCTCAGTAGTTTTATTCAGAGGAAGTTTGACATTGCTTTTCTCTTAGATTGGGGGAGTTTGACTTGCCCAAGGTCACCCAATGAGTTTTCATGGCTGTGCAGGGATTCAAACCCTAGTCTCATAGTGCTCTAATCCAATACCCATTTCCATCTCTATAAAGAAAGAGCTTTTTAATCTACACCAGAAGCAAAACTCTTGCAGTCCTACTGGAAAAATGAAGGGGAGGAGATTTCTCATCCCCTATCTGGGAGTTGGTCAGGGGGAAACAGAAGTCCCCAAGTGGCAAGACTAATATATTCCCTTAGTCTTGGTAGCTATTTGCACAACACAGAGTCATTTGATCTCATATACACTGAATTATCAAGCAATGCTCAAATTGTTACCATATTTGGGATATTTCAGATGTGGTTTAGAAACCCAAATCCAATCACTGTGCTGTGGAAAGATAACAAAGAAAAGATAAGACATTGTTTTGAAACTAGGCACAGAGTAACATTAGAAAGCGTATCTTTTTCTGCCTTTTAATTAGAGTTCCAGCAGCTCCACTGGCATGTTGTATTTTATCTAATTATTTCTGCCAGTTCATCTGTCACATTTCTACCTTTCATCAAGGGACAGAGCTATATAGCATCTCCTTGGTAGCAAAATATAAAGCAGCCTTTTTTGAGACTGTTTTTAAAAAACAACAACACAATGTTGGGTTTCTTTTTTAAAGCTCTGTAAAGAAGTAGAATAATGTTGACATCCAGTTTTCTTGGACAGGGCAACCCTCTCAGCTGTTTTCTCATCCTTGAAACATTTGTGTATTTGTATTCAGGTGTCCCAATCCAACAAAAGGTAACTATGCACAGAAGTTTATTTGCATACACAGATTGCTCTTTTGGACCAGCTTTCCTGGAAATAAATGGAATGCCATACTTCATACCAAACAACAGGCTGAATGAGGAATTTTGCAGCCTGCCAAGCAGACCAACATTGGCATCACAGGTCACTTGCTTTTGGAGAAAGGGTGAAGCCCCTTGAATGCAGCAGCAGCTGCATGATTTACTACTGTGGAAAAATGCCCAACTTTTGTTAGTAATGCCACATAGGTTCACAACCAATTCAGCTTGGCATAAAAGGAGGAAAGCCAAGCATGAGTTCTCAGTAGAGAGTGCTCCACACATCCTGTGTTTCTCTTGAGCGTCCTCATTCTTGTCATGCTAGGACAGCCTTCTTTCCTGCAAAGCTACTTAAAAGCAGAGGTAAGAGCATCAGAAATGCCCAGGGATATCTTTATTCACAGTTGTCCATGGTACCATAATAATAATAATAATAATCATCATCATCATCTTTATTTATACCCTGCCACCATCTCCCCAAAGGGAACTCGGGGTGGCTTACATGAGGCTACGTCCATCAATACAGAAACACAATATAACAAAAAAAAAAAAAACACAACAGAAAATCAGATCTGGGGGATAAGGTTCATTGCACAAACCAGAGAATAAAGTGCTTCTGAAGACATTTTATGCAGAGTTTGGTCATGGATTATCATACATTCAGTCATTGAAGGCACATTGGAATAGCCAAGTTTTCAGGCTCCTCCTAAAGATTTCCAGGGTGGGAGCTTGCCTAATATCTCTGGGGAGCGAATTCCAGAGCCAAGGGGCCACCACAGAGAAGGCTCTCTCTCTTGTCCCTACAAGTCACGCCTGTGATGAAGGCCAGAGCGAGAGAAGGGCCTCTCCAGAAAATCAGAGGTCGCGTGGGTTCATAGACGGATATGCGGTCACGCAGGTAGGTGGGTCCCAAACCATTTAGGGCTTTGTAGGTCAAAACCTGCACCTTGAATTAATAATTAATAAATGGCAGCCAGTGGAGCTCCTTAAACAGGGAGGTTGACCACTCCCTGTAGCTCGCACCAGTTAGCAGTCTGGCTGCTACTCGTTGGACCAGTTGGAATTTCCAGGCCGTCTTCAGGGGCAGCCCAACGTAGAGCGCATTGCTGTAGTCCAATCTAGAGGTAACTACTAGACATGGACCACCGTGGCCAAATCCGACTTCACGAGGTATGGTCACAGCTGGCGCACGAGCTTCAATTTTGCGAAGGCCCTCCCAGCCACTGCCGACTCCTGAGCTTCAAGTGTTAGCGCTGAATCTGGGACACCCAAGCTGTGGACCTGTGACTTCAGGGGGAGTGCAACCTCATCAAGCAGAGGTTGCCACCCTATACCTCGATCTGGCCTACAAGGACCTCTGTCTTGTCAGGATTGATCATCAGCTTATTTGTCCTCATCCAGACCATCACAGCAGTCAGGCACTCGTCCAATACCCAAGGGGCTTCCTTGGAATTATGTGGAAAAGAGTAGTAGAGTTGGGTGTCATCTGCGTAGAGATGGCACCGAACTCCAAAACTCTGGATGACCTCCCCCAGTGGTTTCATGTATCAAACTCTTATCTATTTACTTATTTGGATGTGACATATCCTTCATGTTTGTTTTTTTTTTTAAAAAAAAACCTTATCTGGGTGAGAATAAAAGGTTGCTACATGTTCTGGGAATCGTCACAGAATGTTCTGAGATATTAGAAATGTCATCTGGTTCTTTTTTTTCCCTTCCTTTTTCTTTTAAATGAGACCTGAAGCAACAAATGGAGCAACCAACATGCTATCTGGAAGAGCCCATTGTGGCTCATAAACACACCAGGGTTTGTTTTGTGGGTCACCTAGATATCGAGCTCATTTCTGGGTGAAAAATCAAAGAACTCTTTTTGTATTTGTTTGCTAATCTAGGAAATGTGCTTAGTCTTGCTACTAATGTACTGAAATAATCCAGGAATGACAGTAATGGTTTGCACTTTACTTCTTAGATTAAGCCATAGGCAACATTAAACACAGTTTGTGCAGGCTTTTATTATGATATACAAATACATCTGAGGATGGTTGCTCCTCTTTAGAAATGTTGCCATTTCCTGAACTTCATACATTTTCCAAACAGTTGAATGAAGTACTTTGAATGTTTGTTCTGGCTGGAGAGGCAAAATGGTAGCAGGCACCCTTTTGAACCTCACATATTCATGCAGGGAAACAAGGAAGTGGATGCAGAGTGCGTTCTTCCTTTGTGATTTCATGCTATCCTAGTAGAATATCTAAAAAAGCCTTTACTTTTTACCAATGGCCTTTGGGATCATCTATAGTACACCTATCCAAAAATTGCTGTCACTCAGGAGCAGAGTCTCTCTGGATTGATTGGCCATGGAGGCTAAGGAGATCAAATGCTCAAACCTGACCTTCAGTAGCAGTGGGATGGATCCAGACTGGACTTTCCTCCTTACTTTTCCTGCTGGGGTGAAAGACCAGAAAACTCCAGAGAGCTCTTGCATATTGCCAGGCATCTTTTCTGACATCAAAAACACCCAGCAATGTCCAAGAACTCTCCTAAGCTATCTTGTTATCTGCTCTGGCAACAGGGACACCATGGCCTTGATCCATCCCCATATTCCTACACTGCCAAGCACAGAAAAAAAACATATGGTTGCAGCAGTGGCATCTGTGGGCAGCAGACAAGTTCACATTGGAGACGGTCTGCTATCCACACTGTACCTGAAGTGTGGGGTTGTTCTGGAGTTCCAGTGAAATTCTGGAGCATTAACCAACTTTGCTCAATGCAGGGCCAAACAGATTCTACCTGAATTACCTTGTACTGAGAACCAGACATCCCTGTTTGGACATCCAGGAGCAAATTCAATCCACTTTGAGTTTTATGGCTAATATAGACAAGCCCTATGGCTGTTTATATGTTTTTCAGTAGTTTTTGTGAAACATATATTTATTTACCACATTTATTCCCCACCCTTCTCACCTCAAAGAGGACTCAGAGCGACTTAACACATAGGCAATAGTTCAATGTCATAGAAACATACAATTAAAATAAACATTTACAGTAAAACCAAAGAATTAAAACATTTTTCCTCTTCATGGAGACTTCCAGGAGTGTGCCTACATCACACACTCATCCTTAGCCTAATGGAACCCAAAACCAAAATTAAAAGTACACTTCTGGCCATTTCTAGTTTTGATTTCTTTTGGGTATTTTGTATCATGGATTTCTGAGGAGTGCAGCATGTATTGGATGCACTCCTCATTTATTTAAAGTTGAACTTATCAAAGTGATGCTTAAGTTTTGTTTTTATAGTGCAGGTAGTTTCCCATTCATTGAAGTTTTTTTTAAAAAAAATGTATTACATCTTTTATCATCACCAAACTATGAATATGTACACACTATATGTTTTTCAGGGAAGCTGTTGACACACATCACTTAATTTGACACAATTCCATCTTCAGTAGGGCTTAACCAATGTAACTGATCAATGAAGTGAACCTATTGTGGCACAGTATTATTTGGGTTAATCCATGGCTCTGAGACTATATTGTCAATCAGTGTTTGTTGTATCTCCTGTTAAGCAGATCAGATTGTAGTCTGTGGCTTAGCATGCTGTGACATTTATTTATTATATCTAACAAGATAAATGGCAGAGACTATCTCAAGCACACCAATACTCAAAGTCTAACAAAGGAAGCATAAGCATCCCTAGGACACTGAGCTGTAATACTTTTTTCAATTTTGTTTTGTTAAATTATTTCTCTCTCTATCCAAACAGGACAGTATATTTGAAATTTAGGGGACAATGAATGCTGCTTTTATTCACTAATTAAAACAATGCTGATGTACTTACAATATTACTATTATAATAACAAGATAGATTGCATTACATTTTGATAGCAATCCTCAATGCCTATAAATAAGACTTATTAAATACAAGGGAACCTAATGTCTATTGATCTGGACCTTCTAGGAATCCAAATATGCAGAACACAACCTTGTCATCACTGACATGCTCTTCCACCAGAAAAACAAGTTTAAGACATCATGGAAGCACTCCTGGGCAAAGCATTGGCATCTCGTAGACTATGTAATTATATGTGCCAGTGACTACTGTGATGTGCTTCTCACAGCAGTCATAACAAGCACTGATGACTGCTGGTTAATGTTAACTGACTATGGCCCTCAAGATTGCCCCCAAACACAGACTGCAAGGAAGAAAGATAAGATGTAAAATGAACATCCAAGTACCTCAAGAGTCCTCTAAACAAGCTTTTCCCCAAACAACACTCAAGGCTAATTTACCCATTAGATATTCTGAAAAGGCTGAGGAACATTGGAATGAACATTGGATAGCCATGTATAAATATGTAAAAGGATATTATGAGAAGGAGGGAGCAAGCTTGTTTTCTGCTGCCCTGAAGACCAGGATTTGGAGCAATGGGTTCAAATTACAGAAAAGAAGATTCCACCTGAACATTAGGAAGAACTTCCTGGCTGTCAGAGATGTCCAGTAGTAGAACTCTCTGCCTCGGAGTGTAGTGAGGCTCCTTCTTTAGAGGTTTTTAAACAGAGGTTGGATGACCATCTGTCAGGGGTGCTTTGAATGTGATTTTCCTACTTCTTGGAAGGGGGTTGGACTGGATGGCCCATAAGGTCTTTTCTGACTATGATTCTAAACTGAAGACCTCTGTCATTACAGCCTTTGAAGAAACCATTGGATACCAAAGTAAGAAACATCAAGACTGGTTTGATGAAAATGGTAATGAGATCCAACTATTAAGACAAAGGGAGGATGGAAGTCCAGGATGGATTCAGAACCTTGGCCAGAAAATATATCGCCACTCACATACATTCATACAAACTTTGGCTTGTATTATATACTAGCTTGTGTACCCAGCAAAGCCTTTAAAAAAAAGAGGCATTGTTTGTTTTTGGATGTTAGGTAATATCAGTTTGGTAATTTGTAACACTATTTAAAGTGTGTAATTTTTATAGAGGTACATTTTAATATGTGTATTGGCAGCATTCTTGCTGTGCTTATGTGTTTTATTGTGGGTCATTGTGTAACCTACCTCGAGCCATGAGGAGTATTGGGTAAAAAATAAAATTATTATGATTATTATTATGATTATTATTTATTAGAACAAAGTAGGTCTTTGCTTTTGTTTTTTTATGAATGCTCCCATTGGAAAATGCATAAGGATGTGGATAAACTACAATTCAGAAAATCGTGGGTCAATCCTCCCTAAACCCTGCCAGTATTCAAAGCAGACCATGTGGGGGGGGGGGGGGGACGGGACTGTGACCCAAGTTTGGACCAGGTCTGTCATTCGTGGGGGTTGAGTGATCTTTGGAAGCAGGAGAAGGGACTGCAAATACCGTCATCCATAGTTCATTCTCCCCCAACCTGCACAAAGATATAAAGTGAGCCATAGGGGTCTGTGTCCCAAGTTTGGTCCAGGTCTGTCATTCGTGGGGGTCGCAGTGGTCTGTGGAAGCAGGAGAAGGGACTGTAAATCCCATCAGCCATGGTTCATCCTCCCCCAACTTTTAAAAGCAAAAATGAAAAGGCATCACATAGAACAAGCATGAGCAAACTTTGGCCCTCCAGGTGTTTTGGAATTGTGGGAGTTGGGATCCAAAACACCTGGAAGACTGAAGTTTAATCATGGCTGGCATAGAAGATAGGTGATAAGAACATCTTGGGATTGGTATGGCTTTATCCATGAAAAGAAAGGGATGGAGAATCATGGTTGTAGAGGAGGTGGACTGGCAATCGATGTGTATGGCATTGTATGATAGGGACCATCACTCAATGTGATTGTCTACCTGCAATGTCACTTTGCTTTCCTTATGTGATAAAGACTTTAGATTTTTTTAAAGAAATAAAGCTCTTAAAAGATGGTGCTTACTATGTTGGAAACCTTTAGGGCTCGTGATCCTAACATGTGCCACAATGTATGCTGGTGCTAGCCCTAAGAAATATGAGGATTTTTCCTGTCATGAACAATGTTTTTCTTTTCTTCCCCCATCCAATGGTGGCACTGACCAAAAGTGCCTTTGTAATGCAATTAATGTCTCCTTGCTCCTAATCCTTAACTATACAGTTCCCACATTTTTTGAAATAAAGGGGGGAAATCTATGCTGATCTTTCATTTCTGAACTTTCATTACATTTAAAATATTATTGCAGTTTTTTTGTTTTAAAAAACCTGCTTATGAAAGTCAAACTGCTTATTTTATGCCTGCTTTGAATTCATAAACAAACTTTGAAGCATTCCACTCTGATCTGTTATTGTGTTTACCTACCATTCCTCTTTTGCTGAGTTGCACAGAAAGCAAAGCAACATATCGACTGCTCATTATATTTGAAGGGATTGAATTCATTATCTTTTCTTCCCAACCCTATTCTCTCCCAATTGATCCAGATGAAATGTTTGTTGGCCAAAGGCTTGGGCATTTCTCTCTCCACTTTTTAAGACATATTTCTATTGTGGGGTTTTTTCACTAGCAAATACTCAGCTTCTGAAGAGAACCCCATTATTTCAGTGATATACTGAATGGGGTGGTCTGTGAATCAAATGTTGTTGCTGTTCATTCGTTCAGTCATCTCCGATTCTTTGTGACCTCATGGACCAACCAACGCCAGAGCTCCCTGTCAGCCGTCACCACCCCCAGCTCCTTCAAGGTCAGTCCAGTCACTTCAAGGATGCCATCCATCCATCTTGCCCTTGGTCGGCCCCTCTTCCTTTTGCCTTCCACTTTCCCCAGCATAATTGTCTTCTCTAGGCTTTGCTGTCTCCTCATGATGTGGGCAAAGTACTTCAACTTTGTCTCTGGTATCCTTCCCTCCAGTGAGCAGTCAGGCTTTATTTCCTGGAGGATGGACTGGTTGGATCTTCTCGCAGTCCAAGGCACTCTCAGAATCAAATGTTATTATTGACAATTCCCATCAGGTAGTCTTTGATTTAAGGTGACCCTATGAATGAGCAACCTCCAAATTACCCAGTTATCACTCTGGATGATGGTTTCCTTTCTGAATTCTATTGACCTGTAACATGATCTTCCTCTTTTGCTACTTTCTGTCTACTTTCACTGGGGTAGATATGTGGGCAGGATTTTTTTTTCAGTCTCCATGGCTATAGGAGGGTCCAATGGACAGGAA
Source organism: Anolis sagrei (assembly GCF_037176765.1). Taxonomy (NCBI): domain Eukaryota; kingdom Metazoa; phylum Chordata; class Lepidosauria; order Squamata; family Anolidae; genus Anolis; species Anolis sagrei. The sequence continues at coordinate 251,435,587 of NC_090022.1, read as the reverse complement.
ATTGAAGAAATTCTAGGAGTTGTTGGCCAAAAATGTTTAGGGATGCAAATTTGGGGATGACTTACACTGATGAAGAGTTCAGGAGAACTCAAAAAGTGTTTATTATTTTATGATATACTGGTTAATCTTAATTCAGGATAGATTTTTTAATCTGGGATTTTGTGATTAAATTGATAAAGGATTAATAAACTCTACATTTTCCCTGTTCTCCTGCATAATAATTATGGTAGCTGATGAATGCAAAAGATTGGAAGGGCTGAACATTTGGGGTCTGTTCCTCCTCTTCTAGTTAGTGCTCTAATTATACATTGATACACAAACCTTGCCAGCTTGCACACTTGAATATGTGTGAATTGATCTGGCATGTTATTGATTTATCATGTATTTATTTAGAATATTTAGTACCAAATGCTCTCAGGGCAACTTACAGATCACTAATTGGACAATTCCCTGCCCTTGAGCTTATCTAAATAAAACACAAAACATAAGGAAAAGGGAATGGCAGTAGGGAAGGAGATTAGGAGTATTATCACACCACTCTTTTATACCGCTGCAATGACATATTACTCCTACTGCTTCTTCTGTTTTATCACTTAATAGGGTTGCTCTCCAACCACTGCTGCATTGTGGGGTCATTTTTTTGTCTCCATTCATGATCCCCTTTTCCTGCATTAATCGCTAACCATTTCATGTGTTGATTTCTCATAGCACTTTCTTCATTAATAATCCATTAGTGGGTATAGTGTAGATGTGGACAAGTTATCCCTTCCTTGAAAATTCCCAAGTGAATCTCAGGCACAGGGCAACCCCAAACCAGTTCCAGTGTTTTAGTAGGGTACACAGCTTCTCTGATATGTTAACTCCTACTTTTTGGCATTATACCTTAATATTTTAGTGCTATGGTAATCTAACAGCACAAGCTTTGGAACATGCAGCCCCGGAACATTGCATGACCTTTTTTGTGTGTGGTGAAATGGTGGAGGAATGCAATAGAATTTGTGACACCTACCCACTTCATCCCATATTGTTTTGGTACATTGCTCATGAATGTGTGCGCATGGGAGGATTTGCTTGAGCAATTTTTATATTTCAAAATTTTACTTCAATCATTAGGTTGGCTATGTTGAATCATTATTTTGGATTAGGCCAAGGAACTTCTTCTTATCCATGTTTTATATTGTAAATAAAATCCCCCCCCCCCTCTGTCCAGATTTATATTCACTGTTTAATATATAAATCTTCCATTGTAATGAGAGGAGAGGGGTATTTAAACAGCCTTTTAAACAGAGGCTAGTTGGCAATCTGTCAGGAATGCTTTGATTGTGTATTTTGTGTACTCCTGCATGGCAGGGGGTTGGACTGAATGACTCTTGCAGGTGCCTTTAGTTTAAATCTTTCCATAGGGCATGTACATTACATTATATTTTCCCTGTGTGTTTAGGAATGTGTGTGTGTGTGTGTGTGTGTGTGCATGCACATAGTTTTTCTCTATTCTGACTTGACTTCTTCCTTTTTTAAAGATGTTCAGTTTCCACCATCCCACTGGCAATGCTGAGTAGCCATTTTAAGTGTGCATAGGTTGGGGAGATTCACCTATTCTTCTCTCTCTCAGAGGCCACATCAATGGCAGGTGAAATAGAGGTTAGGAGCTTTCATCCACTGCTGTGACTAGAGCATGATGGAACTATGATTGATTGTTCTTCTCCCTCTTTGAGGTCACTGCAATTGCAATTGCAGCTGCTGGAGACTAGTCAGCATAGAGCTGTCTTTCTCTATTCTTCTCTGCCTATCTCTGAGGCCACCACAGTAGTGTGATGTTAAACCATTTGAACCCTGAGACCATAACTTGTTTTCGGAATAATTCTGGAAAGAAAATACATTCAATTTGATTTTCTTTGCTTCTCTTGGTACGTGTCTAGGTTTATTTATTTTTAAGAGGGCTGCTGAATTCTATTTACTATCTATTTGAAGTGAGGGACATGTAGCCCTCCAAAGGTTGTGCTATTACAAAAACAAACCCTGGTAACTGACCAGCTATATCTGAGTTGAAGTCTGGCAATATCTCTTGAGGTCCATGTATCTCCTGCCCTTCCTTATAGAAATGGTTCAAAAGCCCAATGGTGACAAAAAGAGTAAACTGAGGCCCCATGTACACTGCCACATAATCCAGTTTCTGAATCCAGATTCACTTTGAATCATAGAATTGTAAGAGACCTCATGGGCCATCCAGCCCAACCTCCTGCCTAATGTTCAGGTGGAATCTCCTTTCCTGTAGTCTGAAGCCATTGTTCCACATCCTGGTCTCCAGGGCAGCAGAAAACAAGCTTGTTCCCTCCTCCCTATGACTTCTCCTCACATATTTATACATGGTCATCATGTCTCCTCTCAGCTTTCTCTTCTTCAGGTTAAACATGCCCAGCTCTTTAAGCTATTCCTCATAGGGCTTGTTGCTAATTATTTTGTGGTTTTTATTATTTGATTATAGTTGCTATTTTAAAAAGGAGTCACCCAGATCAATGTCATCAACTTGCTTATCGGTGGATGGTTATCACTAAAGTGCCCTGAAAGGCTAGTTTGGTGAATGCATGGGATAGAACCTCTGTGGAACTCCCTACCAAGAGAAATAAACTTTTGTTATTTTGTCTGACCTTGAGTGTCTCATCTTGACTATACTCTGCTGTTGCTTGGCAATACATGTCCCAATTTTCATTTTTGAAGTGTTGATGGTTATGAAATTAACCTTCTTCTATGTCAAGATGATGTGTTAATTTATGTCTAGTCTCCTAAAAGACATGGAGAGCCAGAATGGTTTGAGCATTGGACTAGGATACCATGAGATTAGGGTTTTAATTCCCTCTCAGCCATGGAAACCTATTAGTTGCCCTTGGGCAAGTCATATTCTTTTAGCAAGGGCCAGGCCCGTAGCCAGGATTTTGATTCGGGGGGGGGGGGGGCTGAATTTTTTTCTGGGGGGGTTGGAGGGGTGAATTTTTTTTGGGGGGGGGCTGAGTCTGAGTGAAAGAGGGTCTAGCCTAGCAAACCTTTTGTATCATTACCCCAATACCCCCATGCATATGGGATATATTGAGTATGGTGATTAGATCATGATATGAATAAACATAACAGTTTAAATAATGCACCAGTAAAGCCTTTTTGCGAACCATCATGAGAATTTGGGGGGGGGGGGCTGAAGCCCCTCAAGCTTCCCCCCCCCCCCCCCCCCCGGCTACATGCCTGGCAAGGGCAAACTTCCAAACAAACTCTGCCCTTATAAATTTGCTCTGGGTTGTCCTGGCAAACAATAAATGAATGACACATATGAACAGACACTAAAACACTAGCCATCCCCTGCCATGTGTTGCTGTGGCCCAGTCTGTGTATATGTGGTTTGTGTGTGTCTGTGTGTATGTGTGTATATATGGGGTTCTGCTTATGCATTTTAATTGGGTTTTTTGGCTTTTGAAGTCCCTTCTGCTGTGTTTTTCAGTGTTTTTATGAGTGATGGCCACTTGTTGGCCTGATAGGTGTCTTGTGTCCAAATTTAGTGTCAATTTGTCTAGTGGTTTTTGAGTTATGTTACATTTTATTTATATAGATTACTTTCACTGGCAGTTGGATTACAACATTTTTTCATAAATCATTATTTTCATTTGCGGCTGAACTACAACATAATGAAGTGGAAAAAAATACCTAAGTGTGCACATGCATGCACACATAAAACATGTAACTCATTAAGCAAGCCATTTATCCCATACTCTGAGTAAGACAGCTGCCATTTTAAAAGTTTCAAATTACACTATGAATTATTTTGAAAGTGTTCATCAGGGGGATATTGTGTGGCAGTTACTGAAGGTTCATCTGACTGCTGATTAGTATGCTAACTATGCTATTTATTTTATACAAAGTTCTGTTTCTGTCGGCATGATTTTATCAAAAGCAGACCAGCCTGAAAGTAAAAACCTTTATGTATGGAAAATTCAAAATCAGATATGTATAGTCATGGACTAAGCTCTTTGTTTACTTAGCTCTATTCACTAAGCATACTGTGCTTCACTATAGCGAAATGCAGAGAATCACATGAAAAAAATGCTGACTCCATATATTTCTTCACTTTGTTCTTATTAATTTCTGTGTTCAAATTATTAAAACTGGGGTGGGGGTGATTGCCTACAATGACAAAGTACCCAAAATTTCTCAGCAAAGGAAACAAAATAGTATTATAGATAAAAGTTATGGGGCTGATTTATTTTGTTTTGCTTCCTTTTGTTTTGTTTTTTCAAAAAGTATTTAATTATTTTTCTAGCCTACAATAAATTCAGTGAGCTGTGAAATCCAGAAAAGAGAGAGGGGAAAAGCATATGTGCAGTAGGACTACAGTTAGTAGACACAAAGACAAACCCAGTGATGAATGACTAGAGGAAAGAAAGCCAAGGAAGTCATGCATTTCTTTGAAAATTATTATTATTATTAAATTATTAAACTTTATTTGTACCCCACTAGCATCTCCCCAAGGACTCGATGCGGCTTACAAAGGCCAAGGCCTCAACACACAATATAACAATACAAAACCTAAGGCAAATTACAAAAACAATTCAAGCAATATAAACAATAAGCAATCAACAATACATTAAGACACAATAGAACTGGGCCGGGCCAGAGTAATGGGTGCAAGATTAAAAGTGCTGATGTGACAGGTGGTATATAAGGCATTATAGGGCAAGTGCAGAGTGCGATGTGCAAGAATCTTGGTTCTAATAAAATGCTTATGGGACTTGTTGTTGGAGGATTCCTATTCTGGGAATCCTCCAACTCTCCAAATGAAAGTTTTGGCCAAATAGGATACACAAAGATACAAAAAGGTAAGGGGACAAACACACTCGACTTTTTAATGCATGACTTGTGTATTGGTCAGAGGATACTGTGGGCGTTGAAGTCCTTTAACCCTATGTGTGTGCCTCCATATTGTCTGATGCCATTTTTTTAATAGTGTCTTCCAGGCAAGGAATATTCAAAGATTCTATCAGTTCCACCTTCTGAAATATATCTGGTATTCACTGGTGGTTTCCCATCCAAGTATTCATTACAGGTTGAATTGCTCCTATCTGAAATGTTTGGGGCCAGATATTTTTCAAATGGCAGATTTGTTGGTAAAATTGAGATAAAATTACTTTCCTTATCTCAATCTCTTTCCTTCGACCATTCAAGCAGCTGCCTGAAGGCACGAATGACTTGGGTCTTCTTTAATTCTGCTTTCATTCGAAAGCATTACTTATCTTTATTGATATATACAGACTATATACATAAAAGAACAATTTATCACTTCATTCACATCTCGACACACCGCAAGAAGCACATTCCAATTTTATCAGTCACATCACATTCCAATTTTATTTGTTTATTTCTGCCTTACACAGGAACCTCCTAAAATTACACTCTAGCAATACACCACAGCTCTATGTATTAACCCATGCATTACTGAAACCACCTGGTTTAAACTATAAGCAATTTTCTCATCATATAAAACCATATATTGACAAGATTTTGGGTGGAAATTTTGGATTTTGGAAGGGAGATTAGCATAACCCATCCCCAGGCCAGAGAACAGGGGGGCAGCAGGCCATTGCCCTTGGTACCCATAGATGGGCAGGTGCAGCTGTGGGATGGGTGGGAGACCAAAGATGTCTCACCCACCCCAGCCCAGGCCCAATTCCCAGACTTTAGAGTGATGCTGCCACTTAAACCAACAACGAGCACAGACTGAGCTCAATGGGCGGCTTGCTCCCTAGTGCAGCCACATCCCTGAAAATAATTCCAGTGGAACTATTTTCATCATAACCTGTCTCTTTTCAGTGTAGGTGGCAAATAGCTTCAGTCCCCCAGCTGCACATGGTATGGGAAGCACCTTGACATTGGCTGAGTGGAAGTCAAATATGGAAATATCTTGGATGTCAGCTTTTTACAGGGGCTTTATGTAAGCAGACTACTTTCTCTTGTCCCCTATTCTCTTTCCCACATCAGGGCTTCTTGAGAAAAAAAATGGTGGGCACTCAACACATGATTAGTCCTCTTACCCCAAAGGTGGAAGTGGGTGGCCATTGTCAAAATGTTCATGTTTTGGATTATTTTGGATTTTAGATTTACGAGTAAAGATGAATCAGTATGTAATTGTGTACTATTCTGTATGCTTCCACCTATGATCTAGTTGATTATACTCCAGGTATTGTGGAATCATTTTTGCAGTTTTGGACTGGATCCCATTAGGTTAGATTTATACATGGAATGAAGTGGGATTTTTGGCCCTATTCATTTCAAAGTCTATATTTCATAGACTTAATAGATATATAAAATACTTGTTTCAGATACTCACAAGCATAGATCATTAAATGAAAGCTCTCGGGCAACCTTCAATTGTTTTCTTAGGCTCTTCTTTTTGCAATTTTACTTGAATGGATACATCCCTTGGGACAAAATATTTGCTGAAATGGATTTTAATTTATATCTATTTGTTGCAGTCATCTTAGAATTTGGAGAGAGATAACATTGCAAGTAGAAAAGAAGTTACCCACCAGGTGACAAATAATGTTCTTTTGGGCACTCTACCAACCTATTCAATTGAAATCTTTAAAGCCTATTAAATTTCTGTGCTGTGCTATTTTGAGTTCTTTATAATATAAGCTACCCATTATGCCAATCTGCATGATTTAGGGAACTCATTCACTTTGTTAAAATGTCTAATTGCTGGATACAATTTTTAAAAATTATTATTAAGATTTGAAGCACGGTGGTCAGTGGTGCTGCCACTCACATTATGTCAAAATGCCTATGGAGCTGTATCTTTGTGATGCCTGTGAATGGTTACAAACAAGATTATAAAGCTTCACAACAGGAGCAAATCAAGACAAGTATATGTAATGTTCAGATGTGATTTAGTCATGCATTTTTTTTCTCACTAACAAATTGAAAAAAATGCATTTGACATAAAGAGTATCCTGTCCATCTCTTCTCTTTTTAATGCCTTCTCCTAAACAGCAGAAGAGAATAACTGAAAATATGGAGTTTCTATCCAATGTCATTTTATCCAGTGCGAGCCTCCCTAGTTTCAATTGTGTATAATGTTTAGTATGTGTCTTTAGGAAAACAACTTTAGAGACAGGCAGGATGTGAAAGTTTGTTTGTATTCTAAAGTTTGTATTTATAATGTTTCAAATCTAATATAAACTGATACTTTCATCAACATACCAGTACTTCCAGATGTGTTGTTGGCTTCAATTTAAGACAACCTTATGAATTAAAAATATTACAGCCTTGCTTAAGGCTTGCAAATTTAGGATTGTGGTTTCCTTGATGCAATCAATACTTTCCCCATTTTCTTCTGCTTTACCAAGCCATATCATCTTTTCTAGTGAGTCATGCTATAAGTTGAGGGTGCTGATTTGCTCTTAGAACTATTTATTTGTGTTTTTCACAGTACATAGTATCCTTTCTTCCAGCATGACATTTCAAATTAGTTCTGTTCTACTTCTGTCATCTTTCTTCATTGACCAGCTCTCACAACCACAAACAGAAATTTGAAATACTCTGGGATGAATGATCCAGTCTTTCTTTTTTAATGATATATTTTTGCATTTGGGATCTTATATAGTTTCTTCATTGCTGTCATCCCAAGTCTTGGCCTTCTTCTGATTTCTTGACTCAATTTCCATTTGAACTAATGAATGAGAAAACTATTTTTATAGCTTTGAAGTTGAAACCACTTTAAAGTTATGAAAACATCTGTATTGACTATTGTTTGTTTTCTTAATTTTCAACTGTAAAAAGGTTTTTCCTTAATAGTGTATTTCACTCATATATTTCAAATTATTGATATTTTTCCTCTTATTTTCTTACCGAAAACCTTATCATGAGACAATCCAAAATGAAGCATTAATGTACTTATAAAAAACTGTGAAAATTAACATTTGTCATAGATGAGCTAGTTATGTATGTTTCTTGATAAATCCTAATTTTATGTTTTATCAAAATGATTATTTGTCAAATTTATTGCCTTCCTTCTTTGTTGTAGCAGCAGTCATATTGCAACATTGCAATTTCTGTGACACTACCTCTACGACAGTATATGAGCTGAATCAATATTTTGCTTTTAGAGAAAAAGGAACAAATGTCAGACTCTCTTTATATGTGGACCTAAAGCCAATCAAGTTATTCAGATATGTGAAGCAGAAAATCCCATGCATAACCTCCTCCCTGACAATAATACAATAACAAGATCACATCACTGTATAAATCAACCTCATATATAACTCAAGGGCACTTTTGGGGCCAAATTCTGATTTTTATATGACCCATTGATAAGTCAAAGGTTATTTTATACAGAAGGGGAAGTATGAGTGCTGCTTTATGAAGGCAATAACCCATGCTGCCATCTTTCCCACCCAGACCTTCAAAAAGACTAGACCCAGCACCACAGTGGAGAGAGTAGAAAGGCTGAGTGCTTCATTTTGGTTCCTCTGGGGAGGTCATCAGATAGGGGGAAATTAGTTTCCTGTGATGCTTTCATGCCATTTAATGGACAGAGCCCCACACTGGCTATCACATGACATTGTGTGACTTACAGCAGAGGCCCCATCCCCAACTGTGGTGAAAGCATCAGTGGATGCTTTCCCCACAACACGGGAGGCTTCCAATGGAGCCAGCATGGGCCTTGCTGGAAGAGCAACATTTCCCCCATGTGATGGGGAACGTGTCACCTAGAGGGAGCTGCACACAGGGTGACAAATTTGCCCCACTTCCCCTCTCCTTTCTCAGTGAAGCCAGGCAAAGTGGGATGCTTCACCTGGACTTCATGATGAAACCCAAAGACAGTGTCATTTGCCATTCTATTCAGAGATGCTTCTTTTCTTTTGATGACAACTACCTCATTCCACCTAATGGTAGGGTATGCCTTGAAAAGTTGCTATTCCACAGTTGCTATTGTATCTTTTGGTCTAATACTACCACTCTTTCCAGAGTACTCTTGCACTATAGGGTATCTGTTTTCTCCCTTGCTTTCTCCTTTGCTGTGAGGTATCTTTTTAACCTGAACTATTTCCAGTGCACACTCCCGGTTAAATCAGTGTTGCTCAGTAATTTGGTTTATTTGAGGTCATGTTCTATACAGTATTCACAAATCTCTAAATTTCCAACTTCAGGTTAGCACGTTCAAATTGTCAACTAGGTTCTCCTCTGAGTTCTAGCAAGGCATCCGGCATGTTTCCCTTCTGTGTAACATTTCTATTGTTTGCGTAGCATGGTTCAAATTTACACATCAAAACTAGGTTCTCTCCACGCTCTTTAATTGTCATGACAAAGACAAGTGTTGTGCTTCTTTCAGTCTCCTTGAGGCAAAGGGTTATATGGATGTGTGGAAGGGCCCTGAGTTACCTGAGTCCACACTGCCATATATCCCAGTTCAAAGATATTATATAAGTATTATTATTGTTATTATTACAAATGTATAGATATTATTATAGACACAAATATTATTAAAGGCATGTAGGTATTATTATTATAGATGTTATTTATTTATTACGTATCAAAAGCATTGCATAAATTAGTATAAAACTGATTAAAAATAGGAGTAGTATAGGGCTAAATATCTTTTGAGCAAAAACCAGCACCTATGTATGGATATTATTACAGACCTATAGATATTATTATAGGCATATAAATATTATAGATATTATACTTGTATATAGATATTATTATAGACACCGATATTATAGGCATATAGGTATTATTATTATAGATGTATAGATATTATTGACAGACAGATATTATAATTATAGACATATGGATATGGATATTATTATAGATCTATAGATATTATTATAGACATATATATATTATTGTTATAGACATATAGATATCATACACACACACACACACACACACATATTGTAGACTTATAGATATTATTATGATAGTTACATAGATATTATTATTGTAGATATATTATAGCCTACGGTTGCTATAAAGTAAAAATGGATGGACATCTTTCAGGAATGTTGTGATTGTACCTTCCTGGACAGCCTTTGCTAACTCACAGAGCATGCCTTTTTGTCCTTTCTTTGAATACTGGACTTCATTTCCCAGAATTCCTTCCCATAACTCAGTATGGGTGAGCTTTGTCGGCACACACACACACAGAGAATCCACTCTTGAAAAAACTAGAGGTGAGGTAGAGAACTTCCTCCAACAATTTCAAAATCACCCAACAGCAGAAAATAAGACAAGATGGATAGAGAAAAAACAATATTTGGAGAATTTAGAAAAAATTGACGCCACCAAAATCATCTGTGGATCAAAAATGATTACCAATTCAACTCCATCAATAACTCAAAAAGTTTGGCCAGATTCCTAAAAAAAAAAAAAACAAGCTAGAAAGAGAATACTAAAATTAAAAGATTACAGGGGTAAATTAAAATCAACAGATAATGAAATTAGAGAAATTATGGCAAGTTTTTATGAGAAACTTTACGATGATAAAAATACAATAGAACAAGAAGTATATTTACATGAAAACATAGACTATCACTCACAAATAGAATTAAACAACACAATATCAAATTCAGAAATTGAAACAGCAATAGACAGTTTAAAAGTGAACTCAGCCCCCAGGCCAGATGGCTTTACCACAAATTTTTACAAAATTTTTAAAGGGGAAATTACTCCAAATTTGGTCATACTTTTCAATAAAATCATGGAAGGAGGTAAAGTTCCAGACTCCTGGAAGTACTGTGAGATAATAACAATTCCAAAACCAAATAAAGACGAGACAGATCCTAATGCATATAGACCTATCTCCCTTAGTAATGTAGATTATAAGATCTTTACAAAAATCATAGCAAACAGAATAAGAGAAAAAATCCCAAAAATAATCCATGAAGATCAACATGGATTTATAAAAAATAGGAAAATAGCAGACCCTATCAGGACCATTCTAAATACTCTAAGTCATGCTACAGTTAATAGATCCAAACTGCTTATAGTAAAGCTTGACTTTCAAAAAGCATTTGACTCAATAAACCATAAATACCTGAATAAAATATGTGAGGCAAGTGGAATGGGGGAAAAATTATGCAAAGTAATAAAAGAGATATACAGCAGAAATAAGGCAGTCATAAATGTAAATGGGGTTGATTCGAGACAAATTAGTATAAAGAGTGGAACTAAACAAGGATGCCCACTCTCTCCACTATTATTTGCATTGGCCATTGAACCTTTAGCAAATTTAATTAGACAGGACCAAACAATCAAAGGATACAAGGTGGGCAAAGAAGAAATAAAAATAAACCTTTATGCGGATGATGTTATAATAATTTTAAGCGACGTGAAAGAGTCGCTAAGTTCATTGGTCAAATTAATAAAGGAATTTGGGGAAATCTCAGGGCTTGCAACTAATTTAGGCAAAACAGAAATTGTCCATAAGAATTTAACATCGAAAGAACTAAAAATCGCCCAAAATATTATAGGAGTGAAACTGGGAAAGAAGTCCTTAAAATACTTAGGAGTAGAAATTCCAAAGCATTTAAATAATATTATCCAATCAAACTTCAACCATTTATGGAAATCTACAAGCAAAGCACTTAAAACCTGGGGGAAGAATTTTCGGGACATCACTTCTAGACTTAAAATTTATAAAATGAAGATTCTACCCAAATTCTTATATTTATTTCAAAGTCTGCCAGTAAACATCTCGGCAAAACTCTTTAAGACGTGGGACAATTCCATCAAGAAATGGGTAGTGGGAGGGAATAAAAATAGAATTTCTAATTTTATATTCTATGGCACGCAAGAAATGGGGGGATGGGGAGCTCCATCCCTGGAGCTGTATTATGAGACATGCCATATCGCTAAATTAATAGAATTGGAATTGGAAGGGGGGAGAAAATGGGTGAAATTAGAGAAAGAATTAAACGATTGGAAAAAGGGCTCATTTATGGGAGAAAAAATTGATAAAAAACAGCTTAATAAATTAAGAGAGGGCCCCCTCCTCTCAACATTGTATGTTTGGAAGAAATGGCAAAATAAATTACAAATAAATAAAATAGATCCCTTTCCACTAGAAACCCTAGAAAATAAAGATAAAACATTTAGGAATTTAATCAGGTCCCTGAAAGAGAATGGAATAAAGAAGGTAGGGGACCTCTTGAAACCTAATGGAGACATTAAGAAATGGGATGAGATAAAGGACAAATGTGGTTCAAAGTATTGGATAGCTTGGTTGGGCTTGTCGAAAAGAGTACAAGAAATAAAAAAGAAAGAAACATCAGAAGCTCTATTGGATAGAATAATAGGTTGGAAAATAGAAAAAGAGAAAGGCATTATAGGGGAAATATACAAGGAACTAATAGCCTTATCCTACAATACAAAACATACTTTAGTAGAAGCCTGGAAACAGGATATAAACTTTAATGAAAACTTAGTAAACTCCTGGATCAATAAAACTCAAAAAATTAAACATCTAAGAATCAAAGAAACACAAAAGAAAATAATTTCAAAATGGTATAGGACCCCCTCTCAATTGGCTCACATTATGAAAAACACTTCTAATAAATGCTGGCATAAATGTGGGGAGACTGGTACTTTCTCACACATGTGGTGGGACTGCTCTGAAATCCAAAAATTCTATAATACTGTTAGAGAAGTAATAGAGGAAATAATAGGGCAAAAACTACATTGGGATAAAGCTCGATTTCTGTCCCTCAACATAGAGGTAAAGGACGGAAACAACGAATGGTCAGAGATATTGAAATTTATGATAGCTGCTACACATGCCACAATCGCCAGAGGTTGGAAAGATAAAACAAGGTGGGACCTGAAAACTTGGTGGTCTTATCTTTCTGAATATTTAATTAGTGATTTCATTTATGAAAAGAAAAATAAATATTTGAATATTCAGTCAAGACAAGATTGGTTTAGAAAATGGTCTTGTTTAATCGAAAAAACGGAAGGAAAAGATAGGTACAGAACTTTAAATCAGGCCTTCCAGACAATTAAATCAATGAATTGATTCAAGTAACCCAGATGGGGGTGGGAGGGAGGTGAGGAGAGGGTGGTAAGGGTGGGTGGGTGGGGAGGGGTTTTTAAAAGGGTGATTAATCAAGATTTATGGTTAAGGGAAGCACAATTGGAACCTGTATCCTAGACATAAAAATTGTAATCAGTTTTTGATATTGTCTTTTGATGCTAAGGTTCATATTGTATTGTTTTGTTATCCAAAATAAAAATTAAAAAAAAAAAAGTACACACACAGAGAATCCCTCCCGTGTGAGTTCCAAGCAGGTACCTCCATGCTGTGACAGCCAAGACCCAAGAGAGAAAGGAAAAAAGAAGGAAAGGAAAGGAAAAGAAGGAAAGGGAGGGGGTGGATCTGGGTGTTTTCTCTCCCTCCCTCCCTCCCTCCCTCCTTCCGTCCGTCTTTGAATCCTTTGGGAAGAGAGAGGCAGGGGTTAGCAAGAGGGATATACTAGCCACTTTTCGCTCCCTCTCTCAGCTATTGAGTTTTTTTCCCCTTGTGCAGGAGGGAGGGATGGGGGAGGGTGTTCTTTTAACGCATGCTCTGATAGTCATTTAGGCTTGTGGGGGTTTAAGTTCTTTCTGGTTAATTTTTTTTTGAGTGAAGGACATAGATTGCTTTAGATGTTGTCTTGTGTTCAAATTTGATGTCAATTCCCCCAGTGGTTTCTGAGTTCTGTTAATCCCACAAACGAACATTACATTTTTATTTATATAGATGTTGGAAAGTAGTATTAACCGAAGCCTCTCATTCTGCAGAGAAATACAATTTAATTGCTTCTTTCCATCATTTAAAGTTATCTACAGCATTATTTTCAAACACCAACTTTGCTTGAGGCTTTTGCTAGTCCACTAACCTCCCTCATTTCCTTCCTGTCTTTCCTCTCTGTTTTTCTTCTGGCACTGTGTAATATTTGTCATTGCAACTTAGTAAAACAATGCTACAGGAGACAGAAGGTGAGAACAAAGTATTCAACTTAACAATGCAAAATTACTAGAACTGAGCTCAAAATGAGTACAATTCCTTGCTGGTGTTCTACAGAACTGATTCCCTCCATGGTTTCTGTTATGGAGCCCTTTGGTTCTACTACAAAGATGGATCTTGCAAAATTGCATGCATCCTTTTTTTCTCCTCTATTTGAGAAGACTAAGAAACAGCCATCATGTTAGATTAGACTAAATCTTATCTCAGGGCCCATCTACATGGGGTAGCTTTTGTGGGGCAGGTCCAGAATAGCAGTACTTCAATCTGGCCCCCAAGGAAGTTACACTGTTCACCTCCATCCTGCTTCAGTGATTATATGCAATCCAGACTGCCCACCCTTACATGTATCATGTTGTCATCCTTGTAGCAATGGCCATGGGGCTCCAAAGAGCTCCTGGTCATCCCTGGGAACCTTTGCCAATGTAAGCAAATGAATCCATGTGACTTGGAAAAAAGAGGGGGAGGAGGAAGGTGTTTCTTTTTGTTTACATGGGCAAAAGTGCCCAGGGACTGTCAAGAGCTTTTTGGAGCTCTATGGCCATCATTCTGATAGAAAAACCTTTAAACAGGTTAGTGCCACCACAGTGTGAGTGCCACCAAGTGTGATAGTAACACTGGCCTGTGTGAAACAGCAATACCAGTTCCAAATCACAACCTGCCTGGCTTTACCCTGGAATGAGGGGACTATTCTGAAACCATGGGAAGCGCTGGGGCAAATATGGCTCAGTGTGCAATATAAATACCAGGATGTAGTGGTATAGATGTGTTTTTTTGTCCAATAATATACAGTGACCAAATCATAGTAATTAAAAGCATAACACAAGTGCAACCACAAACACCATCTCTTGTTCACCTGAAGATGGTGTAGAGAAACAAGATATTTCTGATATTTTACTTCTTCCTTCTGCTTCATTTTGCTATATGCCTACAAAACATACATGGGCTACAGTTAGAATAGTTCTACAAGATAGATCTGAAGTAGTTTAATTTGGCTCTTAAAGTTCACATTCCTCTTTCTTTTTTGGTTGGAATTCCAATCATTCTACAATCCTAATAATAAATATATTGAGTAATTGATACACTGTAAACAGTCTGTGCCTATATTACCATCATACTTGTTGAATACAAATACTCTCATCTGATTTCAGAAGATAAGCATGGCTGGGTCTTGTTAAGAAGATAAGCATAGCTGGGTCTTGTTAGAAATAAAATTAAAATCATGGTTCTAGGACCAGGCCTTTGGACAATAGATGTATCCAGTTTTTAGTGAGACAAGGACTGGAATGGCGACTCAACTGATGGGATTGTTTTATGGTTTTAATAACTGTTTTGATATTTGATGATGTGCTGTTTTTAATATGATTTATGTTTAAAGTCTGGTTTTATTGTTGTAGTTGTGAGGCATTGAATTTTTGCCATTATCTATGTGTAAACCACTTTGAGTCCCCCTCGGGGTGAGAAAAGCTGTATATAAATGCTGTAATTAATTAATTAATTAATTAATTAAGGGTCACCAGGAAATACAAGGAAAATCCAACTAGAGCTAGGAAATAATCCTGCCTGAAACTCAGGAGAGACACTGTCAGACTGTATTGACCCATTTTTGTGATTTTAGAAAATTATCTGAGATACTGATTAAAAAAAACATGTGGTTCGAGAGCAGTACGTGTGAAAAAAATCTTGGAGTCTTCGTGGTCGACAGGTTAAACATGAGCCAACAACGTGATGAGGTAGCAAAAAAAGCCAATGGGATTTTGGCCTGCATCAATAGGAGTATAATGTCTAGATCCAGGGAAGTCATGCTTCCCTTCTATTCTGGCTTGATTAGAATACACCTGGGATACTGTGTCCAATTCTGGGCACCACAATTCAAGAGAGATATTGACAAGCTGGAATGTGTCCAGAGGAGGGTGACTAAAATGATCAAGGGTCTGGAGAACAAGCCCTATGAGGAACAGCTTAAAGAGCTGGGCATGTTTAGCCTGAAGAAGAGAAGGCTGAGAGGAAATATGATAGCCATGTGTAAATATGTGAGAGGAAGTCATAAAGAGGAGGGAGCAAGCTTCTTCTCTGTTGTCCTGGAGACTAGGACGTGGAAAAATGGCTTCAAACTACAGGAAAGGAGAGTCCACCTGAACACGAGGAAGAACTTCCTGACTGTGACAGCTGTTCAGCAGTGGAACTCTCTGCCTCAGAGTGTAATAGAGACTCCTTCTATGGAAGCTTTTAAACATAGGCTGGATGGCCATCTTTCGGGGTTGCTTTGAATGCAATTTTCCTCCTTCTTGGCAGGAGTTTGGACTGGATGGCCCATGACATCTCTTCCAATTCTATGCTTCTAAGACCTCATTTACACTGCTATATAATGCTCATGAAACTGCATTATATGGCAGTGTAGATGGGGCCTAGGTCTTTCATACTTTCTGGTGAAGACATTAACAGAGACACTAATTTTGATTACTAAAAAAATCAGCTAAATCTTCTTGTGCAACATGTGAGGTATTTCACTTAAACAAACACTAAGGGGAAATCTGTTGGCTTCCACCTTGAACATGATTTAGTCTTCCAGCTGGCAAACTCTACATACATAGAGTGGTTTAATCCTGCAGAGAGAGAGAGAGAGATCACTAACATGGTGAAACAATCAGCCAAGGCAAGTTGGATCAGCAAATAAATAAACTATCCTAAATAGGTGGGTTTTCCTATTAGTTTCCCCTCCAAGAACAAGAAAAGTGTTGGAATACATTCTGTTAATTGCATTTGGGGGGAGGGGGGGGAAGACCCTATCTACTTTGAAGTTTACATGATTTAAACATCATCTACAAATTAGCCCAATCAGAAAAGAAATTTTTACTGAACAACGATGAGAATTGTACTGCCAAGAGAATTTCATGTAAAAAAAATCCCATACATATCTCATTTAATTTTCACAATTAGCACAGGCTTTAAAGCCTCTGAGTCAGACAAACAAAAACACATTCTGAGATAATCTTCTCCATCCCACCCCATACTGGCATAGTATGAAGGTGCCAGCAGTTCATACCCACCCAGCTTGGCAAAGGCACTAAGGCTAAATGCCAAAGCTCTCACTAACAGTTCAAGACAGGCTGTTAACACACTGAATGTGTTTCAAACATGAAACCTTTTCCAATGAATTTAAAGTAGGAGACAGCTGCACATGAAGCAAACAGAAACAGTAGTTTGCTTTACATTAAGCTGAAGATGCTATACTCTGCTCCATAATGCTAAATATCAGTTGCAAGGCAGTTCTGGAGATTCATTTATACTAATGGGATGCTTGTAGCTCCCAATTACTTCACTGCAAATTAGGATCTGCTCTCTCTTTACACACACACACACTCACACACACAACAATATAATTCCCATCCAAATAATAAATATTCAGAAAGAAAGAAAAAACAGGAAAATGGAAAAGGTGTGATACACACACACACTTACTTAGGCAATCCCTTGTTGTCCAAGTAGGATAGTCTTCCAAGATCAGTGTACTGGTAGGTCCGTAGGTGACTGTGGAGCCCTATTCTTGATCTGCATCTTCTCCTGCAGTGAGGGCATTGGTTTCCAGGTGGAAGGCAGTACCAGTCGGGGTACTTGACACGTCTTCCTCTTGACACATTTCTCTCTCTCATCCTCCATTTGTGCCTCTTCAAATTCTGCAGCACTGCTGGTCACAGCTGACCTCCAGCTGGAGTGCTCAAGGGCCAGGGCTTCCCAGTTCTCAGTGTCTATGCCAGAGTTTTTAAGGTTGGCTTTGAGCCCATCTCTAAATCCCTTTTCCGTTTTCCATTATTGAGTTCAGTGTAGAGCAACTGCTTTGGGAGACGGTGGTCAGGCATATATATATATATATATATATATATATATATATATATATATATAAATCAATCACAGTAAAAGTAAACTAAAGCTAATACACAATGCTAAGGCACTAAGCTAAAGCACTTACTGAAGCATTAAATACAAACAAAGACATAATAGTGCTGTGACGTAATGAAAGAACAAACAATTCAGAAAGAAAACATACTATTTTCCCATTATAGATCCAACTCCTACTAGAGACACTTGGAACAATAGCTGTAGGTTATTACAGTAATACATTTCAGTTTGCTCTTAATGGTTTCCAATCTTTCAAAAAAAAATCTTTAATTTTGTTTATGCTTTGAAGTTCATATTAGTTTGACAGTTTCAGCAACCTTAACATAAGCCGTTTTTCTGTCGCTGGTGCTTCAGGTCTTTTCCAGGATAAAGCAAGTTGTTGATGTTATAGTATATCTGAGAAGTAATCCATGTTTCCTATCCTTTATACATAATACTAAGCAAAAACACACTCCCGGTGATATTGCAAAATCTACCTATGAAGTTTTTGACTTAACGTGTAAATCTTAGGCCAATAACTTTTTGTTTTCCTTTAAGTCCAAAACATAAGGGAAAAGGGGTGGGCTTATCTTGACAATTCCAGCATTGATTTGAAACATTCATAGATGTTTTAAATAGGTTATGTGAGGATGTATGTATGTATTTATTTATTTATTTATTACTATTCTCTCCTCGAGGCTTAATGCAGTTAAATAACTTCTGTACATCATCTTTTATATGTTTTCTTTTACATTACTACACTGAGTAAGATTCATACTTTTACTCCATATTTTCCCCATACATACATCTGCATGTTATGTCCAAAATTTCAGTCCATGTTATCATATAATCAGGTTCATCTTCTATAGGTAGTTCCAAAAGGTATCCATACACATTTTAAATTAGATGGTCATCATTCTTACACCGTTTTGAATGAACCCCATTTTTAAAACCTTCACTTTGCATTAAACTGCAGATGCTGTTCTCTGCTTCAGAATGTGAAGGAACAGTTACAAAATAGGTCTGAAGATACATTTGTACTAATGGGTTTATGGCAACCTTCCAACTCACCTCACTGCCGTGGTACAATGGATTAAACCTTTGTGCCGGCTGAACTGCTGACCTGAATCTGCAAGATGGGGTGAGCTCCTGTCTGTCAGCTCCAGCTTCCCATGCAGGGACGTAAGAGAAGCCTCCCCCAAGATGGTAACACATCCAGGTGTCCCCTGGGCAACGTCTCTGCAGATGACCAATTCTCTCACACAAGAAGTGACTTGCAGTTTCTCAAGTTGCTTCTAACATGATTAAAAATAAATAAACCCAACAGCAAACCAGGATCAGCTGTTAACAGGTTTGTTACTTCATTTTGGAAATGAAGAAACATTTGCAGTGGTGAAAAATGGGAGAAAAACAGCTGAAGCTAACCCGTGTTTTTCAAGAGCCTATGGTCCTAGTTTTGCTCAGGAACATATTCTACCCATGGGAATGAGGGAGTGGTCCTTTCAGAGATTTTAAAAAGTAGCATTGTATATGTCTAATGTCTCACAGACTTTGACAGACCCCAAACAAGTAGGACAATGCCATCGTCTCTTTTTTTAAAATGGAACAATTTTGTAATCCACTGAATCCCCTCAGGACAATTTTATCAAACCATAAATCAGTGCACTCAACTACTTTTTCTGCTCTTTTGTTCTGGCACTTTTTGATAACCTGAGTATCTGTTCATCACGGTATCACCTGCTTTGAACAGAAACATGCCGTTGGCAAAGAAAGTACCAGTTACTGAGCAATCAGAATACATATTTTTGCACCTTCTTCAAACAAGTTTTCTATTTGTCCTCAGCTGCATTCTGTCCTTGATCCAGTTGATGCTTAATTTGTCTGCCACTCCAGGGGTGCACACGTTTCTTTAAAACAGAGAAGGGAGAAATAGTAGCTTGTTTCTTAATTAATGAACCCCTCACATTACATAGTTTGGGGCCATATTCTGTTACCAGGTACAGAGCAATTGGGTGCATAGTGATAAGCCATCTGTTTATTCCACAATGATTTCTTTTCACCTCTGCTGGTGGCTGAATGCCATGGTGTATGATCACAATTTTCTTCTAGGCAAGTTCTTTTACTGCTCTTTATAGTACTAAACTTTCAATTCCGGTGCCTTAATTATATAAAGATGAGAATGAGTGAGAGAGAAAGAGGTGCATGTACAATAGGAAGGCAAAGGATTTTGACAAATGTTCTTGTTCTCATTCAGAATGGGTGTCCAAACTATTTTCAGGACAATCACCACAAGATTTTGGATAAGTTGGCAGCTTTTCCTGGAAAAATCAATTTGTGCAAACAAACAAAAAACATTGTTTAGAAATCATGGGATAAACTTTTGATTTACCATGTGCCAAACATTGAATAAGGGCTTTGGTAAAAAAATTTTTTAAAAAAAAGCCTGAAATGTAATATGCAAAAATCTATTTACTGGGAATAAAATGGGAATTCTGCAGGAATGAAATAGGTAATATATATTTATTACACATGAAAGAATATATATATATATATATAGAGAGAGAGAGAGAGAGGGGGAGAGAAATGACAAGTGTTTCTTAAGGACTGGTACCCCAGGTACCACAAGATGTCAGCATACTAGGATACTCTTAGTTGCTGGAGGAAATCATCTCTTGTCTTGCTCCATCATTTGGAAGTATACAACCCAATCCAGTCCTTAGTCTTTATTATCATATGCCACCATTCTCCTTTAGAAACAAGGCAGGCACACTCCAAAAGCCTTACAATGTTAGCATGATAACACCCACATCAAGAAGCAATTTCTTTTGTTGGTAAAATATTTTATTCTCTTTATTGTGTGAGCATTCATTGGTAACCTTTTTACTAATTTAAAACAGAAAAAACAGTATTCACCTGTATCCTTGACCTCTCATTTTGACACTGAGGTTCAAGTTGATGGAAGCTTCAAAAGTCCAAGATAAATGAATTAGAAAAGTGAGACTATCTGTTGAAGCGTACTGCATTCCTTCAGGAGCTCACCCAACCTAAATGTTAATGAAATTCTTCCTTTCAAATTACATCCACAAGGCAAACACTGATAAGAAAAGTAGTTATCAAGAGTAAAATATGATTGAATTGCTTGTTTTACATTTTGATAATTCATGTCGCAAGCTATAGGTCATCAAAAGTTATATGAAGAGGAAATAATGTTTAAGAGGATTCTGTTGTTTCATCAAAGCAACTCTTGCTCCAAAGCCAAGAACAAATTGGCATACATTTGCTTATAAATTAATTCTCAGATGATAATTTGAAATCATAATGGTTGGAATTCTGTTAGGGGCATATGCATGTTTAATTTACACTATGCATGTTACGGGAAAATAGATTCCACCCGAATATTAGGAAGAATTTTCTGGTGATATTTTCTGTTCAGCTCTGGAATATGCTATCTTGGAGTGTGATAAAAAGTCTCCTTCTCTGGAGATTTTTAAGCAGAGCCTGGATGGCCATCTGTCAAGAGTGCTTTAATTGTGTGTTCATTCATTGCAGGGGATTGGACTGGAAAACCCTTGTCCCACCTGTATAATTCCATGTATGACTAAAATGTTACCATTGAACAACAGGCATATTCAACATATAAGGGTAGAATTGGAGTTGCACAGACAGCATGTTCATTTGCATAAAGTTGGAGAAAAGCACCTGCCCTAAACCTGTAGTATGAAAAGTCACAAAACGTCATATGAACTACACTGGTGTTTTAAAAGAACAATTTTTAGAATGATATTGAAATCTGGTGAAATATAAAGTTACATAGGGGAAAGAAGTAACGGAATGAAACCAAAGTTGTCAAACTTGCCGAAATCTATGTAGAAGAGATTTCTACAACCTCCTTCTCATGGACTTTTCCACCAAGTAGCAGTTTCATGTTCATGTTTTACATTTAGCCAACAGTACAAAACAATCAGCTTGATATGAGACAAATCAAATGCCTCACATTTTGATTTAAATGCAAAACTGTCCTTTTCAAGTCACACCATTGTTGTTCTGTACATTAAATAACAGCTTTTCTCAAAAAAAATAATATTTGGACCGCATCCAAAAATATGTTCAATTACCTTCAGTGTAATTATCCAGATACCAGCTTGTTCGTGAACTGCAAGAAGGTCTCCGATTATGGTTTCTTCAAGTAGAACTGCACCAATTAAGCAAGTATCAAATGATTCCCTGGAATCTGTTGCCTCTCAATAGATTATTATACCAAGTATGGATATTCCAGAGTAAAATCAAACATACATTAAATGCAATTGTTTTTTCGACACATTTTCTAAGTGGTGCTAACTAATTTTGCTTTCAGCAGAGAGCAGGCTGGATTCAGTTTTATGAAGTCAAGGGAGTTTGGTAAGCCAGCAGAAGGCAAGAAAATATCTGTTCTTCTCAAATGTTAAACAGTTCCATAAAAAATCATGTTGTTAGTTTGAATCAGTAAGGTTTGGGTGGGATGGACATTAAATTCAATCCAATTGATTGAGATGCCTGAGCAATTCATTGTTTTGTTCCTTCAAGTTTGACTTATAGCAACCCTTTGGCTACCATGGTGTTTCCTCAGAAGGAGAGGAGAGTTTGCTTTTGCCTCTCCCTGAGACTGAGAGACAGTGTCTTAACAGTGTGTTTCCATGGGCAAGTATGCATTTGAACCCTTGTCACCACAATTGTAGCTCCACACTGAAATCACTTCACAACTACTACCCGAGCAATAATGTATAAAATACATTGGGTCGTTGTAGGTTTTTTTGGGCTATATGTCCATGTTCTAGAGGCATTCTCTCCTGATGTTTCGCCTGCATCTATGGCAATCATCCTCAGAGGTAGTGAGGATGCTTGCCATAGATGCACTACCTCTGAGGATGCTTGCCATAGATGCAGGTGAAACATTAGGAGAGAATGCCTCTAGAACATGGCCATATAGC
Organism: Anolis sagrei; assembly: GCF_037176765.1. Taxonomy (NCBI): domain Eukaryota; kingdom Metazoa; phylum Chordata; class Lepidosauria; order Squamata; family Anolidae; genus Anolis; species Anolis sagrei. Next base: position 251,412,703 of record NC_090022.1, on the reverse strand, counting down.
CCGAAAAAACCTCCAACAACCCAGTGATTCCGGCCATGAAAGCCTTCGACAATACATATAAAATACATTGTTTTAGACAAGAGGTGAGTGACACAAGTGTTCCAAGACAGGGCATTTTTCATGATTTCATTCTATTTTTATTTACATTTCTGTTACTGATAATATACTCAAGACACTAGTATTAAGTTCAAGATAGGCATAATGTATGTACGTCGATACCGGGCAAGATTCTGGAAAAGATTGTTAAGGAAGTGGTCTGCAAACACTTAGAAACAAATACAGTCATCGCTAATAGTCAACATGGATTTATCAAAAACAAGTCATGCCAGACTAATCTGATCTCTTTCTTCGATAGAGCTACAAGCTGGGTAGATGCGGGGAATGCCGTGGATGTAGCGTACCTGGATTTCAGTAAGGCCTTCGACAAGGTCCCCCATGACCTTCTGGCAAGGAAACTAGTCCAATGTGGGCTAGGCAAAACTACGGTGAGGTGGATCTGTAATTGGTTAAGTGGACGAACACAGAGAGTGCTCACTAATGCTTCCTCTTCATCTTGGAAAGAAGTGACGAGCGGAGTGCCGCAGGGTTCCGTCCTGGGCCCGGTCCTGTTCAACATCTTTATTAATGACTTAGATGAAGGGCTAGAAGGCATGATCATCAAGTTTGCAGACGACACCAAATTGGGAGGGATAGCCAATAGTCCAGAGGACAGGAGCAGAATTCAAAACGATCTTGACAGATTAGAGAGATGGGCCAAAACTAACAAAATGAAGTTCAACAGTGACAAATGCAAGATACTCCACTTTGGCAGAAAAAATGAGATGCAAAGATACAGAATGGGGGACGCCTGGCTCGAGAGCAGTACGTGTGAAAAAGATCTTGGAGTCCTCGTGGACAACAAGTTAAACATGAGCCAACAATGTGATGTGGCGGCAAAAAAAGCCAATGGGATTTTGGCCTGCATCAATAGGAGCATAGTGTATAGATCTAAGGAAGTAATGCTACCCCTCTATTCTGCTTTGGTTAGACCACATCTGGAATATTGTGTCCAATTCTGGGCACCACAATTCAAGAGAGATATTGACAAGCTGGAAAGTGTCCAGAGGAGGGCGACTAAAATGATCAAGGGTCTGGAGAACAAGCCCTATGAGGAGCGGCTTAGGGAACTGGGCATGTTTAGCCTGAAGAAGAGAAGGCTGAGAGGAGATATGATAGCCATGTATAAATATGTGAGAGGAAGCCACAGGGAGGAGGGAGCTAGCTTGTTTTCTGCTTCCTTGGAGACTAGGACACGGAACAATGGCTTCAAACTACAAGAAAGGAGATTCCATCTGAACATTAGGAAGAACTTCCTGACTGTGAGAGCCGTTCAGCAGTGGAACTCTCTGCCCCGGAGTGTGGTGGAGGCTCCTTCCTTGGAAGCTTTTAAACAGAGGCTGGATGGCCATCTGTCAGGGGTGATTTGAATGCAATATTCCTGCTTCTTGGCAGGGGGTTGGACTGGATGGCCCATGAGGTCTCTTCCAACTCTTTGATTCTATGAACAACAGGTATACTGGGTTGTTGTAGGCTTTTCGGGCTGTATGGCCATGTTCTAGAAGCATTCTTTTCTGATGTTTCATCTGCATATGTGGCAAGCATCCTCAGAGGTTGTGAGGTTTGTTGGAAACTAGGAAAATTGGGTTTATGTATCTGTGGAAGGTCGAGGGTGGGAGAAAGAACTCTTGTCTGTTGGAGTTAGGTGTGAATGTTTCAATTGGCCACCTTGATTAGAATTTGATTGTCTGACAGTTTTTAGATCAGACCATCAAATGGAAGAAACAATCAGGAACTCCTAATTGCCTCTCAACAAAGGAATTTCCCAGGCAGTAATAAGCCACACCTAAAAGCTGTCAGACCATCAATTGCTAAACAAAGCACTGGTGCACAGAAAGGGCTTTCTTTCACAATCTTTTCTGACAGTTATCTGGCTGCTGGAGTTTGAATCTAGCTTCATAGTGCATGAAATTGTCAATGTACACAGGGCCAGAGAGTGAGGTCAAAGGGGATGTGGTTGGCATGTTTATGTATCATTTAATAATGGCCTGGATAGAGGAAACAACAATTTGTAGCCCAACTCACTAGGTCTAACATTCCCAGTATATAGATGGGGTGAGCATAGCGCAGTCTGTGGCCCACATGCCACTTTTGGATCCCAAAGTGTGATTGCTGAACCCCCAGATGTCCCATTTAGCTTTGGTGCTGATTTTGGAGTTTACTTCCCCCGTGCCCCAAATTTGGCCATAAATGTGGCCATAATGATTTCACAGAACTTGTAAAATGATAAAATGTGGTTGTGTTGGCAGCTGTGGCTGTGGTGAGAATTACCCTGCCCTCTCTTGTAGCTTCCATCCCTGGTCTATATGATGCATTTAGATTATGGTAGAGCTTGCCCTATTCTCTAATTGGCAACAGTTCTCAAACAAAGCTCTGTCAAAAATCATGGTCAAACATCTCCTGCTGATCTACTTATGACTCACAAATTTATGGGTATAAATAAGAACAGTATTGTTTGTTTGCTTGTTTTTTTAAAAAGAATTTGTCTAAATGTCCTACATACACACACATATCAGCCAATGAGCATTTACACATACTAAACAAATTAGCCCTTCATAAAGGAATAAATGGGCTCAAAATGCTAATGTGCAGAAATGGGAAAAAATAATGCAGGGATGAAGAACTCACTCCATATTCTTTAACCACTCTTAATCTCACCCTATTTATGGCCATGAAGCTTCAGAGTTAAGATTCATTAAGGAATGAGATACTGCTGGACATGGATTTAACAAGAATTGGGTATGGTTTTCTAGCTATAATAAGTAATTTTCCACTTCACAAATGTTTTGAAAAGATATGGGATTATGGTATAAGTGACAAGTGCAGAACAGTAAAAAAGACAGAGAGGAAAGGCACATGGCAAAACACACAACACAATATTGTTTTCAGGAAAGCTGTGTTATGTGTTTTGCCATGTGCAAAGATGGGGGAGCATTGCATTAAACAGAGTTCTCTCACCCCCCCCCCCCCCACTTTACAATTCAGACCTGGTGGAATTCATCTTCTCAGAGGAATGAATGCTTTAGACACAGCCTACTGTCTTCTTACCAATAAAGCCTATGTGGCTTATTCAGTATTCCTCAAGTGTAAGTGGGACATATTTGCCATCACCGGAGCATAAATTCACCAATGTGCTCTATATCTGTGGCTGCCTCGTGAATTTTCTTTCCCTGTTAGCCTTACTGCTGTTGTGTTTCTAATCTATGTATATATACGTACTTCCTAACTTTTGAAAAAACCTCATGAATCTGATAAAGTAGTCTCTAGCTCATGAAAGCTTATGGTACAATAAATGTGTTCATCTTTAAAATGCCACAGGACATTTGTGGTTTCTCTCTCTCTTTCACAGCCTAACACAGTTACCTTATGAAATACAGTAAAAAAAATATTGTGGTGAAGGTGTATGAGCATAAAGAAAAAGGGAGGCTATGTTTCCCAAGCATCAGGGCAATTTTATTTTCAGCAACAACCTACTGAGTCCTATTTGACATGGTAAATAAATGAGGAATGAATTAACATGCATTCGGCATGTATTCCATTCCCTGGACAGCTTTTTCTTTTCATTTATTACATTCCCAGTCTATTGCTTTCCCAAATGAATTTATACAGTTGTGGAAGAAAAAGGCGCTTTCACAGGATGAAAAATCATTTGGGTTTCACTTATCAAAAGACACAGAAGCAAGCCTGGCAGGATATATGGCTGAGAATGGGAGCTGTAGCTCAATAATACAGCATGTGCTTTGCAGACAGATGGACCCAAGAATATTCTGCTTTTTTCACATAAAAAGTGTGGTCCTTGGGGTAGGGATAGGATCTCTTTCTGAGATCTTGAAGACTTCCCTCCCTCCCTGAGACTAAGGCCCCTCCCACACAGGTGGAATCCACATTGAACTGCATTATATGACAGTATGGACTCAGATAACCCAGTTCAAATAAGATATTCTGGGTTATATGGCTGTATGGAAGGGTTTCAAGAATGCTAAATGCCTTCCATATATTACAAATCCTAAAATTCCAGAGAATCTTGTCATTGCAATTAGAGTGAAATTATAGTGGTATATTTGCCTAGTGTGAAAGGACCCCTGGTCAGCAGTCTGGCCATAACATTCTGCACCTACTGAAGTCTCTGAATAGTTTCCAAAGGTAGCCTGATGTAGCACGTGTAACAAACAGGATCACATTACTTGGCTTTCTATAAGGCCCCTTCTACACAACTGTATAAACTCTGGATTATCTGTTTTGAACTGGATTATCTGGCAGTGTAGACTCTGATAATGCAGTTCAACAGATAATGTGAATCACCTGAATTGATATTCTGGATTATATGGCAGTCTAGAAGGGCCTTAAGACATCTTCCTAAACTCAACATACAGCATACAGGAGAGGAGGAAGCATGGCAGGTGTGACCCTCTAACCTAGAATAAATGGTCCAAATGGTGATGGGCTAGAACAATACTATTTTAAGCAGATTATCGAGGCACCTCTGTTATCTAGGTCAGAGTTTCACAACCTGTGTTCCTCAGAAGTTTTGGACTTTAGCTCTCACAGTTCCTAACAGATGATAAACTGGCTGGGATTTCTGGGAGCTGAAGGCCAAAACATCTGGAGGAGCAGTTTAAGAAACATTGTTTTGGACACCAGCTTCCAAAATCTCTGACTATTGGTCAAGGTGACTGAGGCTACTGGGAGTTGAAATCCAAAACACCTGGAGGATGAGAGTTTTGGAATCACCGATTTAGTCTACTTTCCTTAGGCTCTGGGTATTATCTTCTGATATTGTGCCTTATAACATAGGATGGGCCGTCTTAGCAGGGAACCTTTCCATACAGTTCAACTCCTATAGTCATTTATCCCTCAGAAAAATTCTTGTCAAAGGCCTAAATACTCTGAGAGTCCTTCCACATAGCTCTATATCCCAGAATATCAAGGCAGAAAATCCCACATTATCTGAGTGTGGACTCAGATAACCCAGATCAAAGCAGATATTGTGGGATTTTCTGGAATTGATATTCTGGAATATAGGGTTGTGTGGAAGGGGTCTGAAAGGCACCAAATCACACTTGACCTTAAAAGGTGAACAGGGTCACCTTCAAGCATGCCAGGTGCTGTAGGCTGCATGTATGATGAAGACAACTGCAAAACAACCTTTGAGTATTTCTTGTCTAAGGAAACCCTTTGAAAATGGTGGGAAGAGAGCATCAAATTATCAGACCTGAAGGAGCAAGTATACACATAACCAATTATATATTTTATTTAATAAAAGCTGTAGAGCAAAACAACAAAATGGCAAGAGGACATCCCCTTGCATTTGTCCTTGTGACATTTTTTTAAAGGTTTCGTTTTCAATGTAGTAGTTTTTCTTCTATAATTCTTTCATTTTTAGTTTTTGTTTCTGGCCATAATAAGCTGCCTGGTGGAAATAGGGGACATAAATATTTCCATGAATGAATACTAGCTGAAATTCTGTTCAATAAGAAATAATATCTGGATATTCTGTAGATGAATATACCTCACACTGCCTTAGGAAATTTCTCACCAGGATCTTATGCGACATGAATTGGTCTAGAAACGCCTAGCCCAAGTGGCTCCCTAATGAGATTTGCTATAAATAGATCTTGCCTATCAGGCCACTTTGCTTGAAAAATCTTTTTCAGAAAGGAGGTCACAGAATCTGCCAAGCTATGTCTCCTGATACTGTAAAGTCATCATCAGAAAAATTGCTACCAGACGTTTGGTGCCTTAAGGAATAAAATAATCTACATGATGATACATGCTGGCTGAAAAGGTAGTATATTCGTCTTGTAATTGCATCAAAGAAATAGAAGTCAATTATACAAACAGGAGACACTAAAAGTATGATGGAACTCAGGGGAAAACAGTGGTACTGACTAAAAAAACAAAAGAGCTACTAAAACAGGTGTTACTGACAAAAAACACAATAACAACCCCCGCCCAAATGCAGATTGAATGTGATGCTGAAACATATGCATTAAACCAAACCACTTAAGAAGAAATATATTGAGATAAACTAGAGCTTGAAAGTGACTTGTTACAAATAACTTGTTGTTGTTGTTCATTCGTTCAGTCGTCTCCGACTCTTCGTGACCTCATGGACCAGCCCACGCCAGAGCTCCCTGTCGGCCGTTACCACCCCCAGCTCCCTCAAGGTCAGTCCAGTCACTTCAAGGATGCCATCCATCCATCTTGCCCTTGGTCGGCCCCTCTTCCTTTTGCCTTCCACTTTCCCCAGCATAATTGTCTTCTCTAGGCTTTCCTGTCTCCTCATGATGTGGCCAAAGTACTTCAACTTTGTCTCTAGTATCTTTCCCTCCAGTGAGCAGTCGGGCTTTATTTCCTGGAGGATGGACTGGTTGGATCTTCTCGCAGTCCAAGGCACTCTCAGCACTTTCCTCCAGCACCATAGCTCAAAAGCATCGATCTTCCTTCGCTCAGCCTTCCCTAAGGTCCAGCTCTCACATCCGTAGGTTACTACAGGGAATACCATGGCTTTGACTAGGCGGATCTTTGTTGCCAGTCTGATGTCTCTACTCTTCACTATTTTATCGAGACTGGACATTGCTCTCCTCCCAAGAAGTAAGCGTCTTCTGATTTCCTGGCCACAGGAAATAACAAATAACTACAAATAACTAGTTGCTTATAATTAATTCATCCCTTTCTGCAAGACATCATCACAATGTGATTCCAACTTGGTAAGGATAACTATGAGTGCATCTCTATGGTAGAATGAATGCAGTTTAATATGGTTTTACCTGCCTGGGCTCATAGCTATGGAATTATGGAAATTGTAGTTTTGTAAAGTTTTAGCCCTTTCAACCAAATAGTATTACATTTCTAATATAACATTGTATTACATTTCTAATAGAACAAAACAAACAAACAGGTTTAAAAAACACAAAGTTTGCAAACTTGGTACTTGATTAAATGTCCTTTGATCAGTATCTGGCCACTTGGAGTGCCTCTGGTGTTGCCGCAAGAAGGTCCTCCATTGTGCATGTGGCAGGGCTCAGGTTGCATTGCAGCAGGTGGGCAGGGGTTTGCTCTTCTCCACATTTGCATGTTGTGGACTCCACTTTGTAGCCCCATTTCTTAAGGTGTCTTTACTCAAATCAGCAAAGGTGCTGAGCAATGGTCAGGCCTCACAAGACAGGGTTTGAAGTTAGTTTTGAAACACATTTAATGGTCAGTGTAGATTGGGCCTAAGAGGCTCATGCAAGTGGGCCCTCAATTAATCTCAAAGATGCCATTATATCCCTTAGTGATTTTTAAAGTTACTCCAATAGTTCCAAGTTGGTGACCTTGATGTTTAAGGGTGTAAAGGTCCCTTACCTTTTAGCAGCCAGGATGCAAGGCCTAGAGTAAGCCTGCCAGCTAGTAGACAGATTAGGTGTGGGCCTGGCGAAGCATCTGCGGCCATTTTAGAGTAGGGAAGACGCCATCTTAGAGAGAGTTTAGAGAGGGGGCGTGTCTTAGGCCTGAGTCAGCAAGGAATGGCCAGGATTGGTAGAGAAAAGGGGGCGGAGTTTAAGAGAAGCTGAGAGGGAAAAAGGAACATTTTAAGTCAGAGAGGGAGAGTTGAAGTTTAGTGTTTGAAGAGAAAGGGTGTTTTGGAGTTTGTGGTTTAAGAGTTAGGAGAGGGCAAAGTTTTCCAGTGGTTTGCCAGCAAGTTAGCTGAAGCAAACTGACAGCTATTGGGGATATAGCTGGGTGGTAGCTAGATAAGACTAGGTTAGTGCATCTGAGCTACTGAAGGATTTCTGACAGAGACACAGTCCTGTTAAGATTTCTTGTTGGTGAAGAGAGAGAAGATTTCTCTAAAGTAACAAAGATAGCAACATTATTGTAACCGTCACGCATTCAAGACAAAAAAACTTTCTATAACAGCCAAGGATTGAACTGCACTTATTTTCCTGTTTCCAATTAATAAACTTTTATTGATTATTTGTTATTCAGAGCTTGACTCAAGTGTGCCTTTGTGCCTGAAGTTTCCTAAACAACCTTAACTGCTTTAAAAGAACAAAAAGAAGGCAACAGTGTCTGGTGGTCTCAATAGATCTTTAGTATTTGGCAGCTAGTGAGTTCCCTTAAATTTTGGTGGCAGCGAACGAAACCTGAAATATACCCCTCGATCATTATATTTGGTTTACATCAAAGTATTGATTGATTAAATCCCTAAGTACCCATCGAACTTCCTTTATAATTGGTTGACATTCGGTGACATTGAAACTGTCTTCTTTGTCTGTCATTCTTTTATATTGGTGGCACAGCGGTGTGGGATCTGATAGTGATTGATCCCGAGGTATCCTTTATAAAGGGTCTCAGCAGACAGGGTAAATTTAGCATCCTAGGACGCTTTTACCCTATCTTGGTGATTGAGCCCTATGCCAGATATCACACTATGTTGTGCAACTTCCAGCAGAGGCCCTGTCACCAACTGGGGTGGAAATGTTGTTAGAGGCTTCCCCCACAACACAGGAAGCTTCTTCTACAGAATGGAAACACTTCCCACATTTGATGGAGAAAACTTCTCAAAGAGGGTCTGCACGCGAGGTGACAGATTCACCCCATTTTGCCATAACGCTAGGTGAAGCAGGATGCTTCACCTGGCCTTTCTGATGAGGTCCTAGGTGTGTTTTGTACCTCAGACTACAGGCTTATCACATTTTGATCATTTTAAATAAATAAGTAAACATAATCATCTCAATAGCTTTGGAATAACAAGAAACAAATAGTTACTTTCCAAATTCTATAAGTATTCTCAGTTTGGTATTGGGGCTTGAATCATCAACAAATTTCATGTATTCCATAAACTTGCAAAATACAAAGCCAAGGAAATAATTCATTTGATTTCATAGTAATAGTTATTCCACCAAATATATGAGCATGACTCAGCTCTGAATGTACTGATTGGATTGCCTATCAAAAGTGAAAGGTCTTGGCAGCAGGCTGTCCTTAAGAGGAGATAGAGACTACGGGAGACAACTTGGATATGTCTGAAGTGCTTGCACTGTGCAGAGGAACTTCACCCTCACATGCAAGAAAAAGATCAACACTGCCAGAGTCAACTTTGCTATGGCTCAAGTGCTTGCACTGTGAGCAGAATAAAGCAACAGAGATTTAAATATTCTTCAACCTTACATGCAAGAAAAAAATATTTTGTATTTAGTTTTTTGTTTCCTGTTGCAGTAAAACAACTATTTTTTCCTGCCATTCTGAACATATATTCACACCTCCTGAGGTCTGTGCATTTACTTTCACATAACTTGTCAAATTATGGCAACCCTATCAATTTTGTAGAGTTTTCTTAGGCAAGGTATACCCAAATGGGTTTTTGCCTCTGAAATGTAGCCTACAACAGTACCTGGTATTTGTTGGTAGTCTATCGCCCAGTTACCAACTAGGGCTGACCCCAGCTCTGGTGCCTATAGGGTATTTAGCCCCTTATACAGGGTTAGTCAAAATGCATAGGCCAATAAGCCATTCAATTGAATGGCTTATTGGCCTATGCATTTTGACTAATCCTGTATATCTAAGATCCACATGCTTTATGCAGGAAACAATCATTCTATTTAAAATCCTGTTTAAAATGCATCTATGTATAGCACTTCCACATGTTCTGTGCTAAAATGCTTAGGGTTTTACACGGATATCTGAAGCATGTTTTTTTTACAAACCTTAGGACCTTATCACACAGTTTTATACCTCATTTCAGATGCCCTTTGCCTATTGAGCCTATGGGTCCTATCACATGATGCAAGGTCTGTTTCATCAATGATCTGTAGGCACTTATAGGCAAAGAAGCTGCCATCAGTACCTTTTGTAAAATGGGAAAGAATCAAAGTATTTGGGTTGTTGTAGGTTTTTCAGGCTGTATGGCCATGTTCTAGAAGTATTCTCTCCTGACATTTCGCCTGCATTTATGGTAAGCATCCTCAAAGCCTCTGTGGATGCTTGCCACAGATGCAGGTGAAACATCAGTAGAGAATACTTCTAGAACATGGCCCTACAGCCCAAAAACCCTACAACAACCCAGTGATTCTGGCCATGAAAGCCTTTGACAATACATCTTTGTCCTTTGTTTCTCCATGTGCATCTAAGGAATATTTTTATGGGTGTGAGCATGTTCCTGTCTGCATCTAACTATCTGTGTCAATAATGTGTTTCTCAGGGCATGCTTGAGGGATAGTCTTTTCACCCTGCTCAATTCTTCTTTGCTGAAATGGCTGGCAGTACACTTCTAATGGCAGTCAGAGAAAGACCATAAACCAGAAATGATTTCTGCTTTCCGTTAATTGTTTCTTTTTCACTTTTTTCAAAAATTGAACTGTGCAACTCCTTGGGAATGAAAAAAATGTTTTAGTGTTTCTCCATTGAAATAATAGAATGGAATTGCACAAGATCTGGCTAAAAATAGATGGGGGAGACTGATGTTTTAGAACACTGGACAGATTGGGAGGAGTCATCCTTCAGCCTTGTGATAAATCAAGGGCACATTGTTTTATTAGATACAGAAAGAAGAGAAGCACATGTGATGGAGTGAGTAGATATAACCAGTTCTCATCTAGAATTCTTAAATGATGGGTTACCTACTTTAAAATGGGTTGCTATAAGGGCTTTTGGCTGTATGGCCATGTTCCAGAAGCATTCACTCCTGACGTTTCACCTGCATCTATGGCAAGCATCCTCAGACCTCACAACCTCTGAGGATGCTTGCCATAGATGCAAGTAAAACATCAGGAGAAAATGCTTCTGGAACATGGCCATGCACCCTGAAAAACTTACAGCACCCCAGTGCTTCTGGCCACGAAACCCTTTGACAGTACTTTAAAATGCTTTTTCTGAAGTCTGTGCGACAAGTTTCATAATTTCAAAAATGACTTCGAGTACAAATATCTTCACTCCTGTCCTTTTCTACTTGAAAGTTTCTTAATTGTCAAAAACCCAATTTTTTGAAAAAAAATAAAAATTCTTGAAAATGAAAATAAAAAGCAACTATTAATTTTTCTATTATGGTAACGATGCTATATAAAATAATTGGATGACTCATCAGACTTGGGGTCTATTGTGCAGTTAAATATCTCCCATTCTAGTCACCTCATGTATCGACATAAACCATCCAAAGGATACTTACTAAACTGATGAAATTGGTCTGGAAAAGAGCTGATGATTATTTAAAAATGCTTGGAGAATAAGAGATGGGATGCTTTATTTAAAGTAATAGTGAACTGAAGAGAACGAGACAAGAAAAATGCAATTGATTTTGGATGAGATAAAAAGAAAAGAGAATGAATTTATAAAATCTCCTTCAAGGACTTCTATTAATAACCAAATTAAGACTTTGCAGAGACAGCTATCAATGTTAATGGTGAATGAGATGGAGCAAAAGATAAGCTTTGCGAAACAGAAGAATTCTGCATTTGCAAATAAACAGGGGAGATTGTTGGCATATAAATTATGAAAAGAAAAAGAAAGTGGTATTAAAATTGCAAGAAGGAGATGCTGTATTAACAGATAATGCAAATATGTAGAAAATGTTTCACTGATATTATCCCTCATCATATAAATGGAAAGACATTTCTTTAGAGGAAGTGGATGATTATTTCAGTATACAGCATTTGACTAAGACTGTAAATTATGAAAAGCAGGCTATGACTGCACCTGCAATGGTGAAATAGATATGTGAAGTTTTGTAGAAGACTGCTACAAAAAGACACTTGGTTGAAATCATTTGTTGGCCATTTATTATGAATGCTTGAAGAAGAACTCTTTTGCCATTTCAAGAGGCACTGAACTCCATTTCCTACGCACCTGACACTCAGCCCACAAGATGAAGCTGCGGCCATGAATCAGGACTCTATGTTGAACTGACTTGAGCAATGACTGAATATCTGAAACAAAACAAACCAGTGGTAAAAAAGGTGAACATAACTGCAGTAAGCCGCAAACTGCCACCGACCAATCACTTAAATATCTCTTGCCTTTAGACCAAGGGCCACTGCTGTGGACCTGCCCCAATCCAGAAGGAGTATATCCCAAATTTTACCCCCATTAAGCCCAATTTAGCCTTAGATGTAATTGACTAAAATTGATATTTAGTTAATGCTGAACGGTTAGCATGAGAGAAAAGGGGCCTGGACAACGGTCTTACAACTGAATAAACTTACATATGGCACGAACTGGACATGAGTCCACCTCTGAGCATGGTAATAAGAGTAACTTGGAACCAAATTGGGTTTTGGATGACCCAATTCTTACTCTTGGGGGTTTGTCCTCAAATGAAACATCTCCAAATTGAAGGGTTTTATCCATAATGTCCACTTTACTTAAAGCTGTAAATAATGCCAACAAGGCAGCAGCATGAAACAAGACTCCTTCAAAAAGTGAGACATCTAAAAATGGCCACACCTTAAACAAATCCTTTAAGATAGTAGGATATAATAGTTGTACATCAGGAACCTTAACTGCTTCCCTAGTCCAACCTTCCAGAGCCTTACATAGTCAAAAATCAACTGTACAATTGGAATTAAACTAAAAAGCTAATGCTGCCACACAAACCCAAATTTAATGCACAGATAGTCCCTAACCATGCAAATAAAATCAAAAATATAGAGCATGACCTATTGATACTGCCCAAATTTCTTGATAACTGTGTTGTAAATGTGTATTTACAGTTGTATGAGAGATTTTAGATAGATACAAACAGCTATGATTTAAAACAAAATAAATAAGAGTTTGGTTTACAGTTATGTATAAATGGTGAGCATGTGATTGGTAAAATGTATAATTTTTTGTCGAGATTTCAAAGTGAAAGACATAATAAATAGAGTAAACTTTAGGTATAATATACAAATGGAGCAATGGGAAAGGATGTGGATAAAGGGATTGAAGTTTATAACGTTACAATCTCAAAGATAATTTTTATGAAATGATGCATTGTTGATACATAGCAGCAGAAAAGTTTACAATGTATATGGAAGCCCCGGATATGTGTGAACTACAAGAAGGGTCATTTTATCATATATGGTGGACTTGGGAATAGGCAAAATAGTTCTGGGTTCAAATACATACTTTGATTCAAAGGATATAAAAAATTCACAGATAGCTAAAACCAGAATTGTTTCTTTGGGGACTTATGCATTAGCAATTGGAAAGGAGCCTTAGTAAGTGAGACTATTATATGCTCAAAAATTCAGAATTCAGAAATACCAATGGTGGAAAAATGGTTATTAAAACTGAATGAGTTAGTGGAAATTAGCAAATAAAAAAAACAATTAGAGACATTTCTAAAAGACTAGAAATCCTTTTTTAGAAAAAAATGACTTAATAACTGTTAGTTTTGAGAACTATATGTGTTAATTATCAGAAGAAGTGTATGGTATTTTTGCAGAGCTCAGGATAGGGTCATTTTATTGCATATCTGTATAGCCACTGAGAAAAAACTCAAAAGTCACATATTTATATTTTTCCTTTATGTTATTTCTATCTACTTCTTTCTTTTCTATATTTTTCTTCCCTTTCTTGCCTGGTGTGTAAACTTTTATTTTATGTGGAAAACATTATGGGAACATAAAGCTGGACTAGACAGGCCTTTTGTCTGATTCAGAAGGGGGTTTCTGCAGAAGATATGGCTGGGATGGCAACAGCTCACAGCTCAGAAACTATTTTGGTGGCAATTCTGTAGGAACCATCATCTCTCATACTGTACAGAACTATACAGAACCAAATATTACTCCACTTCTACTCTACTCTTTAGCTAATTCACATGGGAGAAGTGCTGACTAAGGGCCCTTCCACACAGGCCCTATATTCCAGGATCTGATCCCAGGTTTTCTACCTTAAACTGGATTATATGAGTCTGCACTGCTGGATAATCTGGAATAAACAGAAAACCTGGGATCAGATCCTAGGATATCCTTGGATATAGGGCCTGTCTGGAAGGCCCCTAGATTAGTGGTTTCTCTAGCATAAGCAGTCAGTTGACACAAATCTCATGAACACTGAACAGGGTAGAAATGGTACAACTTTTATCATGCCTCCAGAAAGCTTATGCTTGATATATCCTGCATAACATTTCTGATTCAAGAAATAAACAATGATAAGAATGGGAAAGGCAGTTATGAAGAATGAGATAAAATCTTCAAATGTAAAAATATACCATTACATACAAAACTTAGAACAGCCCATACCATATTATTTTGATACTTATGTATGTGGGTGAAAGGAGGACAGTGAAGAAAACTGATAGGCAGGCATGTAGCCGGGGGGGGGGGGGGGGGGGGGCTTGAGGGGCTTCAGCCCCCCCCCCCCCCCCCGAAATTCTCATGGTGGTTCGCGAAAAGGCCTTACTGGTGCATTATTTGAACTGTTATGTTTATTCATATCATGATCTGATCACCATGCTCAATATATCCCATATGCATGGGGGTATTGGGGTAATGATACAAAAGGTTTGCTAGGCTAGACCCTCTTTCACTCAGACTCAGCCCCCCCCCCCAAACTCAGCCCCCCCTGAACCCCCCCCCCCCCGAAAAAAATTCAGCCCCCCCCCCCAAACGAAATCCTGGCTACGGGCCTGCTGATAGGAAAAGAATACCATGGACTGTCAAAAAGACAAATAATGGTCCAAATGCTGTACTCTTCCTAGAAGCCAAGATGACTAAACCAAGGCCGTTATGAAACAATGTGACTGATTGGAAAAGACAACAATGCCAAGCTAAAGTGGAAGGCAGAAAGAAAAGAGAAGATCACTTTGCAAACAGAAGGATTCCATAAAGAAGAAGTCAGCCCTGACCCAGGTTAACCACTAGGACTCATGGAGATCTCTCATTCATATTGCCATGGCAATTTATGACAAACAATAACTTTAGTTTATAAGGAGATGGTAAACTATGGTACTTGAGCAGTATCAATTCAAAGTACAGCAGGATTTACTTGATGAAATACAAAACATTCCATTTATAGTGTCAAGGTTTTTCATTCTCCTTTCTCTATCTCTGGCATGATATGTTCTGGTATATGGGGTAACTTTCTTTCCCTGGAGCATCATACAAGCATTGAGTCTGAGGCCTCACCTGTGATCTTCTCATTGTAGGGAAGAAGCTAAACCCTTTCCAATTTTCCATTGTAATTGCAATTATTGTAATTGCAATTATTCTTCCACAGATGACAGGTTGGGAGTTATTTAATAAACCCTCAAGCTGCATTCCTTATTCTCTTCCATTGTAGCTAAACCGTTGCCCCTTGTAGCCTTCTAAGAAGAGTAACTAAACAGGCATCCACAAGGATGAAGGAACTGATCTGCTTTTGCCCCAAATATTCAATCCCTGATATTCAAGACCTGTTCTTCCAAAAGTATATTTCAAAAGATATCCTGTTGAATTGATTTTCAGCGTTTGGGTTTGTTTGTTTAACAGGTATCTCCACCCTCTGTCATGAATCTTTGTAGAGCCTTTTTCATCAAGCTTCTCAGCTAGAATATATGACTAGAATAGATGGGGTATATATATATTTGGTATAATATGACCTTGTTAGATTATTTGGTCTATCTTGTCTAGTCTGCCGTTGGCACAGATCTTAACATTCTTTCATAGCCTTATGTCACAGACAACAGGAATAGAACCTAATAATTTCCACAAAGAAAAGAAATAGTCTACTATTAAGCAATGGCTTAATGCTCAAGTAACTTGACATGCAACATTTGCATTATCTTATCACATTGCTTTTGCTACTTTGTATTCTCTTGTAACAGATAACTGGCTAGGACAATTAATGCATTTTAATATATTTGGCTACTGTTCACTGTTTTTCAATATGGGAAAAAGCTTCAGTTGCACATTTGTTGCAATGATGCACTCAAGGAACTGAAGAAAAACAAATAAATTGCATTGTTATAATATTCCATCCTGAAAATAAATGGGAACTTTGTGAGCTGTGCCTCATCACAAATTCTGTGTGAAGTCTGACTAATTTTAACTTGAGATGATTAGCCAAGCAAAACATTTTGAATACATTTTATAAGGTGCATAATCCAAAACAACTAACATGAACATAATCATATACTGAATCAGAATCTCATGAATGATTGTGTTGTGAATATCAAACATGGGTGTATGGCATTTTAATAGTTGTCTATCATTATGTATTACTCCAGGCCTCTGTTGCAAATTAGATGTTTACCTAAATGAGGTTATTCTCTCCCAAGTAAAAGGTAAATAGAAAAATAAAACAGATGCTAAGAATTCATTAAGGTTTTTTGAGCATATTGAAATGGTATTTCAAACCTCTTTCTGACACTACATAATAAAGTTTCAGCATTTATGAGCACTGAATACACCTGAATGGTAGACAAGGAAAACCGATTTTCTTCTACTAAGAATTCCTAAGAATATAAATACAAAATAGGCCTGATCCAGGATCTCTAGTGCAAAAACAGAGATACATATGACGTTATGAACATAGTGTTTGATTGGAAGCTTCTTTGTCACCCCAGTGAAACAAAAACATTTTATGATGCATCTGCCATATCAAAGACGATGTGAATACTGAATCTAAGTCCACAGTAATAAATTGACTAATATATTACAATAATATAAAGTGTGTAACTGTAAGATAAGGCTGATTAGAGATTTCAGACGGGCCCTTCTATTTGAAGTGATGGCTCACAGAATGTTCAGGGAAGAAGCGTATCTTATACTATGGCAGAACAGTGATGTTCTCTTTCTAAATGTGAGGGGCAATTGTCTTCCAGCATCCATCATTTTATTTTCCCACAGTTCCCAGATTGATTACATATTCAGAGCATTGGAAAAACCTGAAATAGTGGGAATCAATTCATTCAAAGTCATCAAAGTTCGATATTCCTATGACTGATTGGTAGACATTATGATAGCTCTCACCAGGCATGGGATCCACAGGAGACAACTGTATCATTAAAATAGTGTGCTGTACTTTCAGCTCTTCAAAACTTCTTTCCACAAGGAGAACAATTCCTGCATGCATAGACTTGCTCAAGAACAATGAAAAAATGGTGAAAAGGATCATGTGATCCAGAGTAGGAATTGATGACTGGTATTTATTATTGAGATAAAAAAAAATAAAAAAGTTTTTAAACCCATCAATAAATCCAATAGCACTGTCATTCTTCCTTGTGTGATAATGTCCTTCTGCTACAATCCTGATATATAAGTGGAGGAATGTCTTCTAGGAATACTGAAATGTGTTGTGGAAAAAATGGAGGAAAGAAAAATAGGAGAGAAAAAAAGCATATATGTGCTGGGTCTTTTCAATCTGGTCCTGAGCTTGTGTATTAAATTTTGCCTGTTTTTGATTTTGAAAAGTTATCAGTTCTTTAATTTTTTTTGTCTATCTGTATTCCATTTCTTTTTAATTGAAACAATTGTTAAAAAAAACACATACTGGGTTGGAAACAACACAGGTAGGAAGCAAGGGCGAGCAAAAGACTGATTGTAGGTATTCACATCAAAATTGTGACAAGGTGTGAAAGTGTTTGCTCCAGTAATGGTACAAGTGTGCTTGCTTAAAGAATGCAGTTTTGATGATAAACTGCATTCTAGGAATATCATCACTAATAGCAAAGACTAGTTTGGAAGACATATAAAGCCTAAATGCCTGATGCCTGCTGAAGCCTAGGGTGAGGAAATATAAACCCCTGAACCAGACAAGAGGGCCATTGGAAAGATTTTGTTCACCCACAACTCTAATCCATGAACCCCCTTCCAAAACCTGTAAAAACAGAGACAACGTATAGGAAAGAGGAAAAGAAGAACATTTATTTATTTATTTATTTACTGCGCTTATATACCGCAATTCTCAGCCCCCAAGGGTTGTCCCATGTTTCCCTGTATTAGTCGCTGCAACCCTCAGACCTCTCCCCAGTTAAGTAAGCCCTGAGTGTTTTACTTGCCTTGCTACCCTTACAAAATTATATTTAAAATAGTTTGACATCACAGATACTTAACAAGAGAACATATAATAATAATGTGATTGCATTATGCACAAATGATATAGCACAATATAATATATTTATAATGAAATTATTAGAAATTAATGCAAAGGCAGTAAGTGGTTGAAATAACAATTTCTTCATGTGAAGATAATACTTTACTCCACACCCCAATATATATTGTGTTAAAATAATTAGAATAATTATTTTTTTTATGATATATGCTTCATTTGTCAAGTCATATACACAAAATCTAATTTTCAATGAGATACTTTCAGCCACAATTATTATACAAAAAGTATATATTTATAATTGCAGAAATTACAATCTAAAGTGGGGGAAATTATACAGGCACTGAAAGATCTAATTTTCTCTGGAAAGTGAGAAAAATTACACTTGCTTTCTTCAGGAGGTGTAATAGCATATGAGTGAATGTTATGCAGTCGGGAATTTCTGCACCCAACAAGACCAAAGAATATTTTTAAACAGTGCAATAAAATCTTAATATGCAGAAATTGCACTTGTTTTCCACAAATTACACTCTTGCTTTCCAAGTTTTCAAAGTAACAATTCTTTTCACTTTTATTGTATATCCATTATGCCTGTGAGATCAATGAAAAAAATACTCATTATGAAATTCAGGGGTGTGGAAAAAATCATTTCTAAAATGTTTACAAAATTGGACAGGGTCCCTATCTTAACTATCATGAGCTAACTACTTCTTCATTATTTTTTGTTCATTAATTGTGCCAATGGGGAAAATGTAAGGGCTGCTATCTCCCTCATTGCTAGAACTATTGGCATGAAACTTTCTATGATTATAGAAAACATTTACCCCTGCTAACCCATCAAAATTCAGAACATTTAACTCATCCAAAGATTTTTGGAAAATTTTCAAAGTTTTTACAAACATTACAGGAGCTATCTCCTTGAATTTTCTATATAAATGACACAAGATGACCCTTTAAAATCCCTTTTAAAAATATAATAACTTACCTGGCCACCATTCCCCCTTCTTCGGAGCTCTCTTGTTGCATAAAAAGGACATGCCAGGAGAAGGGGGAGGAGCAGTTTTCCAGAAAAGGGGAATGGCGGGTCAGTAAGTTTGTGGGGGTTTTTTTTGGAAAAGGGGTTTTAAAGGGGTTTTGGGGAAGAGGTTACAGCTGTCTGGGTTTTCCAGGCTGATTCAGCCCAAAAACGCGAAAGGGCTGTGAGGACTGCCCCATTAGAAGGACTTCCGAGGGGGCAGTCCACACAGGACCCATACTGGATTAGACATGGGTCTTTCAGGAAGACCCAAGTCTAATCCACTATCTAATTAATTCAGAGCTAATTAATTTATTAGCTTTCATCAGAAGCCTCGTTTTTATCAGAAGCCACATGTGCCAGCATTGCCTCTTTCCTCTGCTAATGGTGGTACAATGAAAAGGGGATCTCTAGAGGAGTCGTCCCCAATCTTCCTAATGTCGAGAACCTTTAATACAGTTCCTCATGTTGTGGTGACCCCCAACCATAAACTTATTTTCATTACTACTTCATAACTGTAATTTTGCTACTGTTATGAATCATAATGTAATATTTCATATGCAGGATGTGTTTTCATTCACTGGACCAAATTTGGCACATATACCAAATATCCCCAAATTTGAATACTGGTGCTGTTGAAGGGGGGGATTGATTTTGTCATTTGGGAGTTGCAGTTGCTGGGATGTATAGTTCATCTATAATCAAAGAGCATTCTGAACTGCACTAACCATGGAATTGAACCAAACTTGAACCAGACTATCATTCGGCCTGCAAGAACAGGAGAGGATCAGCGTCCTGGCTGCCTCACCTCCACACTGGTGAGATAAGCAAGCCAGGAAAGGAGGCTTTAAAACCTCTGCCTCCCAGCTGCACCTTACTATCATCCTGCCTGCTTCTTGAGAACTTGTGAACTCAGTGCTTGGAGCTACTCAGGTAGAACGCCGAGGCCTTTTCCAGCTAGGGCCTAATAAGGCCTTCTCCATCTAGGGCCTAATAAGAGCATTCCCTCCCAGTTGGGACTGCGGCCGCTAGACCACCCAACCCCTCGACCGAGCCACGACCCGGGAGGTGTGTTGGCCCTCTGACTGCCCCCCTCACCATCGGGAGAAACAGAAACTTGCAGTTGCCGCGGACGCCATTACCACAGGAGGGCCTGCAGGAAGGCCTATCGGGACGCTGTCCTGGCTGTGTCGCTCGGTGATCGGCCCGGCGCTAATACGCTCGTCACTCGGGTCGGCTTGGCGCTCTGCTTCGCTGCCGGCGCGCCGTTCCTCCGCTACTCCAGGCGCCTGCCACCTTGGCGGTCCGGCTGCCCAGCGGTTTTATGGCCGCGGGGGCCGGCTCTCGCCCCCTTGTCGCTTCGCTGCACATTGGATCTTCGGAGGAAGCGGACCGCGCCTGGTGTCGTC
Source organism: Anolis sagrei (assembly GCF_037176765.1). NCBI lineage: Eukaryota > Metazoa > Chordata > Lepidosauria > Squamata > Anolidae > Anolis > Anolis sagrei. The sequence goes on along the minus strand of NC_090022.1, from coordinate 251,392,192 downwards.
ACGACCGCTGTTGTTGCTGGGGGACCGGGCTCACTGGTTGCTCTCGGCCTGGTTTCCGGTTGGCACCTCGTTGCTCTCGTCTCGGCGTTCCAGCGTCCCTTGTGGCCTATCGGTCCATCAGCACCCCCTGGCCCAAGGAAGGCTGGCTTTTCTTCGTGCCAGCCTCTCGTCAGTTGGCTGGCCCTTCGCCTGACCATCTCGGCCTTGGCTCCGGGCATTCGGCGGAGCTGGCGCTTCTCGCCGCCTCCAGACCTCTGGACGTCTCAAGCTCAGGGAGGCCTGGCTTCTCACTGCGGCCATCTTCTAAGGCAAAGACTCGGTCGCGGCCTTGGGAACTGGCGACTCACCTGCACTCCCACCTGTGGCCGCCTGTGTTGACTGATTATATGCCCTGACGCCTTTGTTGCTTGTCAACTGACTGTGCTGCTCAATCCGTTGTGCGGACTGATTGTGTTGACCGATTGTGTGTTGTACGTTGTACGGACTAACTGTGTTGACCGACCATTCCTCTGCCTTTGGGGCGTTATCATCCTGTGTGGAACGTGTGTCGAATCTCTGTCATCCATGTGACGCCTACCATCGCGTCCACTGTTCCATCTCCGGAAGGACTAGTTTTAATCTGTGGTCATTGTATTATAATTATATGCTATAACTAATTTTTATCAACGATTTGAACGGTGCTGTTATTCCTATTTCGGCACTTTAATTTACCAATCACTTATAATTATATGTTACAATAATTCTTATCAACATTGAACGGTGCTGCTAAATTTCAATCCTAGCACTTTAGTTGTCAGCACTTTAGTTCATTTGCACTGAAGTGGTCCTTTTAACCTGCCTTACCTCAGCACTTTATCTCCCTCCATGACGCATTTTATGTAGACACGTCAGAATCAAGTGTTATGCCTATTGCACTTTAACAACTTTTATTATTGTATAGTTGATATAACTATGTGTGCACTTTAAGAACGAGGGATAAGCGGATTGACAGTGTTTTATTGAGAATTTTCTACATCCCCACCCATGCTGCTACCCATTCCCTGGTATTGGTATCTGTTAACCTTTCTGGTAACCAGTGGTAGTATAGGTAAGGAATGGAGTGGACTGAGGAGTCCCAGAAGTAATATAGCATGGTTTGAAGCTATGAATGTAGACTGCGTCATGGAGGAGGGAGGGTGTTCCATTGGCCGGGGAGCCCCCATAGAAGTCGTGGTGGGGAGGGGGAGATACGGGAAAGGGAGACCTTTAATTCGGCCTAGGGAACGTGGATCAACATTAGTAATTCCAAAGCGGTCTCCTGATGTGGGAAGTTGGTGTAACCAGGAAGGCGGTCCCTCCGGGTTGAAGGTGGTGCTGTTGAACGCCAGATCTGTCAATGGTAAAACAGCTTTCATCCAGGATTTGATCCTGGATGAACAGGCAGATCTGGCGTGCATCACGGAGACCTGGCTGGATGAAGCTGGAGGAGTGAACTTGACCCAGCTTTGACCACCAGGTTTCTCTGTGCAGCACCAACCGAGATCCGGAGGGCGGGGAGGCGGGGTTGCAGTGGTCTATAGAGATTCCATTCGTCTGACCAGGGGCCCCATCCCGCAGTCAACAAAATTTGAATGCATCCACCTGAGGGTGGGTGACCGGGACAGTTTAGGGATTCTATTAGTGTACAGTCCACCTCGCTGCACTACAGACTCCCTGACTGAGCTAGCGGGGGTGGTCTCGGACCTGGCATTGGAGTCCCAACGGCTACTTGTGATGGGGGACTTCAATGTCCACGCCGAGGCCATCTTATCGGGAGCAGCTCAGGACTTCATGTCTGCCATGGCAACCATGGGGCTGTCCCAACAGGTATCTGGCCCCACCCACAGTGCTGGACACACATTGGACTTGGTTTTCTGTCAGGGATGGGAGGAAGGTGGCGGTGTTGAGGAGTTATCCATCTCTCCGTTGCCATGGACCGACCACCACCTGGTCAGCTTTAGACTCACTGCACCCCCTAACCTCCGCAGAGGTGGAGGACCCATTAAGTTGGTCCGCCCCAGGAGGCTTATGGATCCGGATGGATTCCTGACGGCTCTTGGGGAATTTCCCGCCTCCTCGGTTGGTGATCCTGTCGATGCCCTGGTCGCTCTCTGGAATGGGGAGATGGCTAGGGCAATAGACACGATCGCCCCAGAACGTCCCCTCTCGAGTAGCCGAGCTAAACCAGCTCCTTGGTTTACTGAGGAGCTGGCAGCGTTGAAGCGAAAGAAGAGGGTACGAGAGAGCGTGTGGCGTTCGGAGCCGAGCGAGCCAAATCGAACACGGTTTGTGTCCTTTTTAAGGGCATACGCCGCGGCAATAAAAGCCGCAAAGAAGACCTTCTTTGCGGCCACTATTGCATCTGCAAAGAACCGTCCGGCTGAACTGTTCCGAGTTGTCAGAGGCCTGTTAAAACCCACCATGCAAGATGGGTGCCCTGATGACTCAGCAGCTCGCTGTGAAGCCTTTGCTCAGTTCTTTGCAGACAAAGTCGCTTTGATTCGCTCTTGTCTGGATACCATATTAACGGCAGTCTCTGAGGATGTAACACGAGCATCTGCTTGTCCGGTTTTGATGGATTCATTTCAATTGGTTCAATCCGAGGATGTGGACAAGGTGCTTGGAGGAATGAGAGCTACCACATGCATCCTAGACCCCTGCCCATCCTGGCTTCTGAAGGAGGCCAGAGGGGGATTGGCCGAGTGGGTGAAGGTGGTGGTTAATGCCTCCCTTCGGGAAGGCATATTTCCAGCCAGCTTAAAGCAAGCTGTGATAAAACCGCTGTTGAAAAAACCATCACTGGACCCCACTCAATTCGTCAACTATCGGCCTGTTTCCAATCTCCCCTTCTTGGGCAAAGTCCTGGAACGTGTGGTGGCCTCACAACTCCAGGCATTCTTGGTAGACACGGATTATCTGGACCCGGCACAGTCTGGCTTTAGGCCGGGACATGGTACCGAGACAGCCTTGGTCGCCTTAGTCGATGATCTGCGCCGGGAGCTCGACAGGGGGAGTGTGTCCCTGTTGGTGCTGCTGGACCTCTCAGCGGCCTTCGATACCGTCGACCACGGTATCCTTCTGGGACGCCTCGCGGGAATGGGTCTTGGAGGAACTGTTCTACAGTGGCTCCGCTCATTCCTTGAGGGTCGGTCTCAGAAGGTGTTACTGGGAGACTCCTGCTCAACCCCACAACCTTTGTCTTGTGGGGTTCCTCAGGGTTCAATATTGTCTCCCATGTTGTTCAACATCTACATGAAGCCGCTGGGTGAGATCATCCGGAGTTTCGGGGTGCGATGTCATTTGTACGCAGATGATGTCCAACTCTGTCACTCCTTTCCACCTGTCACTAAGGAGGCTGTCGAGGTCCTGAACCGGTGCTTGGCCGCTGTGACGGTCTGGATGGGGGCGAACAAATTGAAATTGAATCCAGACAAGACAGAGGTACTCCTGGTCAGTCGCAAGGCCGAACAGGGTATAGGGTTACAGCCTGTGTTGGATGGGGTCGCACTCCCCCTGAAGACGCAGGTTTGCAGTTTGGGTGTGATCCTGGACTCATCGCTGAGCTTGGAACCCCAGGTTTCGGCGGTGACCAGGGGAGCATTCGCACAGTTAAAACTCGTGCGCCGACTGCGCCCGTACCTTGGGAAGTCTGACTTGGCCACGGTAGTCCACGCTCTGGTTACATCCCGTTTAGACTACTGCAACGCTCTCTACGTGGGGTTGCCTTTGAAGACGGCTCGGAAGCTCCAATTAGTCCAACGGTCGGCAGCCATGATACTAACTGGAGCGGAGCGCAGGGAGCACACAACTCCTGTGCTGCACCAGCTCCACTGGCTGCCGATTTGCTACCGGGCTCAATTCAAAGTGCTGGCGTTGGCCTTTAAAGCCCTAAACGGTTCTGGCCCAACCTACCTATCCGAACGTATCTCGGCCTATCAGCCCACCAGGACCCTAAGATCTTCTGGGGAGGCCTTGCTCTCTATCCCGCCTGCTTCACAGGTGCGGCTGGCGGGGACGAGAGACAGGGCCTTTTCTGTGGTGGCCCCTCGGCTCTGGAACGCCCTTCCCATGGAGGTAAGATCAGCCTCCTCGCTGATGGTATTCCAAAGAAGACTAAAAACTTGGATGTTCAAGCAGGCATTTGGTTAATTCGGTGCAATGAATGTGTTGATTACGGATTGGTAATATGGATGATGAAATTGGACCAGGATTTTAGTTAGGAGATGTATTGGATTGTGATTTACGTGTAATATTGTGTATTATGTTTTTATGGTTTTAATTGTATCCTGTGCACTGTATATTTTGTTGTAAACCGCGTTGAGTCGCCAGTTAGGCTGAGAAACGGCGGTATACAAGGACAGTAAATAAATAAATAAATAAATAAATAAATTCACATAACACCCATGACCAACAGAAAATACTGTGTTTAGCAACATCCCCCCGGGCTCCCAACCCCTAGGTTGAGAAACACTGCTCTAGAGAATTCATGACTGTCACTGAGTGGCTTTGGTGACATCAGCAAAAGTACCTACATGACCAAGGAGAAGGAAGACGGCTTGATCTTTGGAGTGGAGCTCTTAGGCCCCATGCTATGGCAGTTACAGAGATGAAGGACAAGCAAGAGAGATAGGAGACCTGAATCAGTTTTCACCTGACTGGATTGTCTGACCAGCAATAGAGTTTCTGGTCAGTTTTGTAGCATGTGGAGTCAGTCCAGAGCATTTATCCTCTGGGCTGGCCTTGGATTTTGATGTAGGTGTAGGTAAGACCTAAGTCAAACAGTAAACTGGCACTTTGGATCACCTAGGGTTTCTTGCTAACATTAAAGAAGAGAAACCATTGTCCCTTTTGAATAGGAGAGGCAATACTTAGTTTCCAAAATAAACAATATGCACATTTATATTACTAATAAACATTAATCTTTTTTATTTCTTCCCAAAGGTCTCTTTGAAGAGAAAACTGTTCTCATTGCCTAAAAAAATGTTTACTATCTTTGTGTCAGTCCCATGGGGTGATATTTCCTAAGCTATAAATGAATGGGAGCAGTGCTTTATGACAAAATTCCTAAAACATCCTTAAATACAACATTGCGAACTGTGACTGCAATGCATACACCAAACTACCAAGAGCAATAAAGAAGAGCCACTCGTATAAATTGTTTTAAAACTGAAGATGAGCAAGTATTTGGGGAAAAAAGAAATATTATGAGGGCAAACCTGCTAAATCAAAGGCAGCACAGTGCAGTAAATGCCAAACTACGGAGCCTTTAGGAGATTTACTGCAAAATTTCAAGGTAGCTCAGTTTTTCTCTTTGAAGTAAATGAAATTATGACATGACACCATGCCAGATCTCATGAAGTGCCAGGATAAAGATGTGATAAATCGACATTTATGGTAGGAAGCCAATGAATCTGTGCTCCTGGTATCCTTCAGGGTTGAAATGGCTTTATATTTATGTTAAAATTATGTCCAAGGCACAACATGGCTGAAATGCTTCTGCTCAGCACCTTATTTGCAACACAGGAAGAACCTTTAAACATGAAATTTACTTTTAAAACACTGATTATGTATACAAATCTCTTTATGTTTGCTTTCTCCAGGAGGCAACCCCTCTCACCTGCTATCATTTCTAAGCATGTCCAAATAAACTCTTTCATTTTATTTTTCTGCAAGGCACTCCTGAATATGAATGAAAGAGGAGCTTCCTGTTCCATTGATTCTCATCCTTTGGCACATTACAGGCCTTATGATCTACTGTTCCTCATGGTTGCTTTATTTCTGGGATAAGCAATTGCCTGTGGCCACATCTGGCATACCTCACCTTATCACTTCGTCTAAACAACCTTACATGTTCACTGTTGCCACCTTCTTAAATGAAAGTTGGAATGTAGAGGTAGTAAAACACATATGGGTCCCACAATGTTTGAATACTTCATTTTAGAGTCGGATGTCCATTTTGCACATTATACCTCCCACATATACCAATATTTACTCAAGTCTAGAGTGCCATCAAATGCAATGTACACATGAATTAACAAAAAACAAAAGGATTTGCTAAAGAAGGAAGAGGCAGTGCCCTTCCATTAGATGGAGGCTGGCATGTTTGCCAATCCCATCTAGATGAAAATCTAGGACACTTCTCCTTCCTTTAGACTGAAAATCCTTTTCTAAAGGGGCGCGGATTCTCCTTTGTCTCTCAGCTGAGAAACAAATGAGAATGAGGCTTTGGGTGGGAAGGTCCACCCTTTCTCCTTTGTCTTGCAGACTTAGGGAGGGAAATGGCTTGTGGATGGAAAGTGCGCCATTTCTCCATCCCATAGGCTCCTTCGACACAGCTTTATAAAATCCAGATTATCTGTTTAGAACGGGATTATATGGCAATGTAGACTCAGATAATCCAGTTCAAAGAAGATAATGTGAGTTATCTGCCTTGATATTCTGGATTATATGGCAATGTAGAAGGGCCCTCAGATGAAGAAGAACAAGGCTTGGGGTGGGAAAGGGTGCCCTTTCTCCATGTCTCAGATGAAGGAAAATGGGGCTTGGGGAGGGAAGGGGCACCCTTTTTCCTTCATCTGAGAGACTAAGAAGAATGGGGCTTGGGGTGGGAAGGTAAAAATGGCCTGGGGATGGAAATGGCTTGCAGAGGGGGCACCCATTTTCCTTCATCTTTTAGCTGAGAAAAAAAAGGAGAAATAGCTTGGGAAATGAAACCGCTGCTCCACTATCAGGCTGAGGCTGGTGAGTTTGCTAGGCTCAGTCAGACAGAGGGACACAGGCATCTTTTGGTGCACAATTGTAATGTGCCATCAAATGTATTGCATATATCTATTTTGGTTAAACAATTAAGCCAAAAATATGTGTATTTCATTTGAGTAAGCCTCACCAGGAGAGACTCCTTGGAGTTGAAATTCTTATTGAATTTGTGCCAAGCCAGGCATTTGTGCCTAGGCATTTAATGTCACCTGTTTATGAGGCCCCTTTGTACTATGCAATTACAGCACCATGATTCCATTTCAAATGCTCTGGTTGTATCCTCTGGACTCCTAGGGTCTGTAGTTTAGACAGCCACTATGGCTCTGTGAGAAATAACTCCAAAGACTGCTCCAGAAAACCCCAGGCCCTGAGGTTACATAAAATGTAGCTATGTCAGTTAAAAGTGGAAATATAATGCTGTACAGTTTGCTTCTACATTTGCAAGTTTCACTTATGTGGATTTATTAATTGTGAATTTTATTAATATGGACAGAATTTACATTGCCAATAATAGAGTTTGAACTGTATTATATGGTCAGTGTAAAGTCATATACTGTAGTTCAAACTGCATTATATCAGTCTACACTGAGATCAAATTATATAATATGACAGTGTAGATGGAGCCGTGATCTATCTTGGAATTTCTAGGTCCTCCAGCTCTATTCTATGATGAATACCCAGCAGGATTTGACCATAGAGTTCCACTGGAGGACTGAGAGATTCCTAGAGAGGTTTTCTATCGGGTGAAAATGTGTTTTTAAATTCACTTTCATGGGGGTTCTGTGTCCCTAACCTCAGTGAATGGGTTGTCCTTAAGTGTGTAGAGTGAAAGGACTCATAATAAACAGGTTGAATGCATTGGTTGACACATTGTTTAATTAATTTAGTCATTTTATGGGAAATGCTATATTATCATAAAACTTTAATAGACAACCTTTTAGTTGTGTAACTTTTGCATGCTTTAAGATTGCTGTACTTCCTTGGTTTATAGTTTGTTTTTAGAAGCATTAGTAAAATGTCATTTTGGTGCATTCTTACATCAAAAACAATTGACTAAAACAGTGCAGTTTAAAATGATCATAGTATTTTGGAAGAGACAACAAGTGTCAGCGCATGGATATATATATTTCCTTATCATGGTTAAGGGTGAATTGTAGCTTGGGAGCCTTCTGATAGCTATAATGAAACAATATAAATTTCAGCTTGAAAGCACAATTTAAGGATAAGTATTCCATACACAGGCTATGCCTGATAGGATCTTGATTGTTGTAGCCACCACTAATTGAGCAAGTTTTTCACAAATTGCAATTACATTGAATGATGGCCTAAATCAATTGAAGGACAATAGAAAGAGCAAAACACTTTGGGCCTCTTTCGAAATGCTATGAAAGAAATGCTGGTATTAGGTGAACAGATAATCTGGATAACATAACAAGGTCAGAAGACATTTTAGACCACAAGCTGGTTTTTCTTCTCTATCTGATTTGTTAAAAAATACAAAGGAAAGAGGCTTAACAAATTTTAAAAAATGAAGCCTGACTATTTGAGCAACATTATCATCTTCCAGTATATGTTCTTATCCTGACATCAACTTACAAAACTGCAGTAGTGAAAGATCTTTCAAAACATTAATGTGATTCCCTTTAACTTCATGGGCTGTTCTAGCATCAGCATCTTTCTTCTATATGTGGATTCATGTTATTTGACCAGCAACAGTGCAATAAAGAGAAATGTTCATTTTTCCCAAAGACAGCTCATGAGGGAAAAAAAGCCCATGGCTAAAAACTGATAATATTGCAGATATTCTACATGCATCAGAAAGAAAATAAAGTTTTACATTTTTCATTAATGAGCTCATTAGGACATCCCAATCTTAAAGTAGCTCTTTCACACATATTCAGACACTGTTATTCTAAAATATTTGGCAGCTGTCTAAGAAATTTAGAAGAGTCTTTGGGGAAAATAAAATGCAAAAGGGTATAAACATTAGCTATAGTTATTTCTGTTTCAATGCTAAGATACCAGCACACATACTAATCACAGTTCCTTGGAAATATATTTTGTCATTCTCTCTGAATCAGATTAGGAAGAGCTTTTATTTGACACAGAGATGGTTGAAAGAAACGAATAACTTGTCATTCCTTCAGACTGAGCCCTATTAAAATTTTCTTGCAAATGAAAGCATTATACTTCTCACGCACCATTTCCCACGCCTACTTCGTAAGACTGGCATAAGAATCTCCTAATTCAATGAACTTGATATAAATGTAGATCTGTTCTTTAAGACTTGTTTTTAGTATCACATATTTCCCATAGCAGTAATTTAAATCTTTCAAGACAAGATACACTTTTGAAATTATTCCCCAGAAATAGTGCATAATACTTCATAGCCATCCTCCTTTGGTAAAGTTATTTCACTGAAATTATCATGATCCAGAGATGTGAAAGATAAACAAATTTGAGAGCAATGGGACAAAAACAATTCTGATTCCTCAGGCTCCCCAGGTTTCAATCTTCCACATTTATTTTCCAGTTGCGTACCATTGCATGCAACCTGATACATTCCAGATCTTCTAAAAAAAATCACTTTAGCTATATAAAAATTTTGCTATTTTGTCGAAGGCTTTCATGGCCGGAATCCATGGGTTGTTGTAGGTTTTTCCGGGCTATATGGCCATGTTCTGGAGGCAATTTTGCTATTCTTCTGTTTCACTATTTTGGTTCTATGTAGATTACATTATACTAATGATATTCAATGTTTAGATCAGTGGTTCTCAACTTGTGGTCTGTGGACCACCAGTAGTCTGCAAGAACTAAAATAAGGTAAGTGGTCTCACCATTACTACACAGTTGCAGCAAGAGCGATTGATCTCGCAAAACCCTCTTATAGTGCCGAAGCTTATTAAATATGGTTTTTGGTGGGAGAGCAGATAGTGAGTACTGGATGGCATATGTTCTATATCTGAAACTAGAGCGAATGTGGTCTATCCAATGCAATTTTCTGAATCCGCACCCCAAATAACCAAACCAAATTCAAAGTTGACCTAAAATTGATTTGTAACCCTTTTGGTATGAATGTTGGAGAGTGATCCCTGGTCAAAGTGGTCTCTGTTCAAAGTGGTCCCTATTCAAAGTGGTTCCTGGTCAAGTGGTCCTTGGACAAAAACGGTTGGGAACTACTGACTTAGATACTTCAGAGGGAAACATTTTTCCTTCTTTTTTGCTTAAAAGATAATGGAAACAAGGGACAACTAGAAGAGCCCCCAAACAAAGAGGTCTGCATGTTAAGGCTGTTTGGGTGGTGAAGCTTTAGAGAGATTGGTCAAACAAGTTCAGAGGTTCTACCCATTCACCTTGTAGCTCAGTGCATCACTGTTCTTATGCACTAGTCCATAGAGAACCTGAAAATAATATCCTTATATAATTCTTTCTGGGATGTCATTCATGTGTGACCTAAGCTATTACCGGATTAACCCAGTATAGACTCTCTTGCTAGCATGAGAAGTTAGATTGGCCCCTGCAAGCTTAGTCTCTATTTTGATATTCCTTTTTTTAAAAAAAAAATATTTATAAATTTGTCAAACAAAATGTATAAGCATACATTCTTCCCTCTTTTTACAATATCTTAGACAAAAGAGTATGTCATATTATATACAATCTAACAGTAAAAGAAAAAAAATCAAAAACATCTTTAAGCATATTTCTTATTATTTTTAAATTTCCATTACAACGTATACTACATATAACACTATCACACACCTTTCATCTACTTATATATTTTGATATTCCTTGCCTGTTCTCTCACAATCCTTTGATGCTTCCTAGTAAGCATAACACCCACCCAGGGCCGGCCCGAGGTAATTTCGGCTGCCATGCCAGGGTGCCCCTGGGGATGCTGCACTCTACGCATTTGTGTAATCTGTGTATTGGCTTGAGCCACCCCTGCACCCACCTCTGTTGCAGTAACTATATATAATGCAGAGGATATGTTTCTGGACGTTACATTGATACATGAAACTGTGGATAACAGTTAACCCTGTGAAATGAAGGACCTCCAGCCCAGCCTCATCACACTGGAGTGTGGATCCACTTTAAATCTGTTTTTTGCCTCCTGCAGAATCCTGGGGTTTGTAGTTTAGTGAGGACCAGGACCTATCTGACTGAATGGTTTTTAGGACTCACCCTAAACTACAAGCCCCAGAATTCTTCTGGAGGCAGAAACTGGATTTAAAGTGGATCCATGATCTGTGATAGTGCAAGTGTACTATTGAGCAACACTGAAAGACCTGGGAAATGACTTGACTGGCTATGTTTTGTCAGAAATGGATAAATGAAACTGTGGATACTGGTCCCATGGATACAGGGATCATACTTTACATATAACTGAATGAGAAAAGGATGATCCCTTTCCTATGCTGCTGTCATAACCAACTATAACTTCTTTTAAATAAAGGCCAAGGGTAGGATGATCATTCACTGTGGAATATCCTGGAGTTACAGAATGATGCTTATTATTGATTTCTTTATTTCCAGCATTTCCAGAATTTCTACCCCATCCTTCTCAGGGGGAGGGCTCAGGATGGCTTACACTCAGCAACAATTCAATGCTGCAACATATAGACAAGTACAACAATATAACAACAATTTAAAACAATAGATAGAACATTAAATTCAAAATAATTAAAAGCATTATTTTCAACCATATAGCCATTCCAATCCAAGTCTACATCCAAAGTGCTGTCCGAAAGCCTGCTGTCTGAAAGCCTGGTCCCAGAACCATGATCTCAGTTTCTTCCTGAAAGTCAGGAGGGATGAAGCTGACCTAATCTTGCTGGGGAGCGAGTTCCACAGGCGGGGGCCATTACCAAGAAGGCCCTGTCTCTCATCCCTGCCAAATAAATTTGCAAAGCTGGTGGATCAACAGCAGGGCCTCCCCGGACGATCTTAAACTGTAAGGCAGAACATAGAGGGAGATACGTTCAGACAAGTAAGCTGGGCTGGAACCATATAAGGCTTTATAGGCCAAGACCAGCACTTTGAATTTTGCTCAGAAGTGGACCAGCAGCTAGTGGAGCTGACACAACAGGGGGGTAGTATGTTCCCTGTATGTCACTCCAGTGAGTAATGTGGTTGCCACCCGCTGGACTAGTTGAAGTTTCCAAATAGTCTTCAAAGGCAGACCCACGTAGAGTGTGTTGTTACATCTATTTGGGATGTAACAAGAGCATGGACCACAGTAGCCAGATCAGATTTCCCAAGGTACAGGCGCAGCTGGCACACAAGTTTTAACTATGCAAAAGCTCCCCTGGCCACCACCAAAACCTGGGGTTCCAGGCTCAGTGATGAGTCCAGGATCACTCCCAAGCTGCAAACCTATGTCTTCAGGGGGAGTATAGCCCCATCCAGCACAGGCTGTAACCCTATGCCCTGTTCGGCCTTTCAACTGACCAGGAGGACTTCTGTCTTGTCTGGATTCAGTTTCAGTTTGTTTGCCCTCATCCAGTCCGACACAGCTACCAAGCATTGGTTTGGTCTGAACAGCCTCCTTAGTAACAGGTGGGAAGGAGTGACAGATTTGGACGTTGTCTGCGTACAGATAACATCGTACTCCAAAACACCAAATTATCTCCCCCAGCGGCTTCATGTAGATGTTAAACAACATTGGAGACAGTACTGAGCCTTGCTTGGCAAGACAAAGTTGAATAAGTCAAAGAAGAGCATGTTAGGTTCTCAGATCAAATACATAACAAACCAAATAGTGAAATGTGATGTTCAAATGGAATGGAGTATATCCAGCAAAATCATTTTACTGTGGATGAAATGTGCCTGAATCACATTCAGACACAGGGCAAAGAATCAGAATAAGGAAAGTGGGCATGGCAATTCGATATGGCTGCACAAGTCACACTATCACACTTAATATGTCAAAGGTGTCATGTGCAATTCCCACTTGATACAGATTAAGCATCCCTTATCTGGAATCCCATATCCAAGATATGTAATTACTTACGTACATAAGAAGCAAATGCAGGTATTCCAAAATCTGGAAAAACAAAACAAAATCCAAAATGTGTCTCGTCCCAAACATTTTGGATACGAGATGTTCAACCTGTTTAAAGGATTAAAAATTAATGCAGATGGGTAGAATTGGATGACAAATAACAAGTCAATTATACTTCTGCCTACTATTTGAAAGCCTTATCACACTAGAGCATAGATCCACTTTAAATCCAGTTTCTGCCTCCTGCAGAATTCTAGGATTTATAGTTTTAGTGAGGGCCAGGACTTGCCTAGTTGAGCAGTTTAAAAGCCCCTCCCTAAATGACAAGCTCCAGAATTTTGCAGGAGGCAGAAACTGGATTTAAAGTGGATCCATGCTCTAGTGTGATGAGGTCTAGTTCTCTAATATCCTATAGGCTCCTAATAGAGGAAAAATTACGTTCAGCACTTTAGTTAGTGGAGAGAAGAAAACGTTGCAATCAACAATTAAAATTAAAGTGATGTTTTGTGCCAGCCTAAATAGGGGAGGAATTGTTCAGGATGAAAATGATTGCTTGGCTGTGTTTTCTGGCAGTCAGTTCCTGTAAACACCCTGCTAGATGAAACACAACAAGACAATGATAGATGCAATTAACAGGTTATAGATTGGTTCAGTTAGCTGAAAGAATGTATTAACATGTTGCTGAGTCATTCTGACTGGGGAAGGAGCTGGAATCATATCAAACCTATTACTTAAAAAGAATAATTTAAGTCTTCCTTGCTCCACATCAGGACCTAATGCTTGGCAAGATACTTTAAAGTCAGTGTACAGCATTATGTCTCTAATAGATCTGTGATGAGAATGTATTATTTCTTCAGCCGCCATCTTGTAAAAGCTGAAGATTTATTATTTTCCTATTTATTTCTATTAGTTAGTTAGGTGATCCCTCATTGGACGAGTAGGATAGTCTTCCAGGATCAGTATTCTTGTGGATCCGTAGGTGACTGTGGAGACCTATTCTTGACCTGCATCTTCTCCCACAGTGAGGGCATTGGTTTCCAGGTGGAAGGTGGTCTCAATCGGGGTTCGCTTGATGCACCTTCCTCTTGGCACATTTCTCTCTTTCACCCTCCATTTGTGCCTCTTCAAATTCTGCAGTACTGCTGGTCACAGCTGACCTCCAGCTGGAGCGCTCAAGGGCCAGGGCTTCCCAGTTCTCAGTGTCTATGCCAGAGTTTTTAAGGTTGGCTTTGAGCCCATCTTTAAATCTCTTTTCCTGTCCACCAACATTCCGTTTTCCGTTCTTGAGTTCAGAGTAGAGCAACTGCTTTGGGAGACAGTGGTCAGGCATCCAGACAACGTGGCCGGTCCAGCGGAGTTGATGGCGGAGGACCATCACTTCAATGCTGGTGGTCTTTGCTTCTTCCAGCACGCTGACATTTGTTCACCTGTCTTCCCATGAGATTTTCAGGATTTTCCGGAGGCAACGCTGATGGAATCATTCCAGGAGTTGCATGTGACATCTGTAGACAGTCCACGTTTCACAGGCGTATAGTAGGGTGGGGAGGACAATAGCTTTATAAACAAGCACCTTGGTATCCCTACTGATGTCCCGGTCCTCAAACACTCTCTGCTTCATTCGGAAAAATGCTTCACTCGCAGAGCTCAGGCGGTGTTGTATTTCGGTGTCAATGTTGACTTTGGTGGAGAGGTGGCTGCCAAGGTAGTGGAAATGGTCAACATTTTCTAATGTTACACCATTAAGCTGCTTCTCTGGCATTGGAGAGGAGTTGGCTGGTGACTGCTGGAATAGCACTTTGTTTTTCTCGATGTTCAATGACAGGCTGAGCTTCTCGTATGCTTCTGCAAAGGTGTTTAGAGTGGCTTCCAGATCTTCTTCTGAATGCGCACAGACAACATTGTCATCAGCATACTGGAGTTCTATAACAGATGTTGCTGTAACCTTGGTTTTGGCTTTTAGTGTGCTGCGGTTAAACAGCTTGCCATCTGTCTGGTAGATGATTTCCACTCCGTTGGGAAGCTTCCCATCAACAAGATGAAGTATCATAGCGATGAAGATAGAGAATAAAGTTAGTTCACTGGAACATGCAAGCCCCCTCACCACAACAAGGTGACAGTCCATTGAGGGGGTTATTTCTATTACAAGCACAATCATTAGATATTATATTAGATCTCTTCAAAGCAATATTTATTCTGAGATCAAAGCCAGTATTTCAGATACAAGATGAAGTGTGCCAGAAGACAAACAGTGAGAATTCTTTCAGCTTTCCATAGCCGCTCTGCAGTTCCTTCTAACTGTGATGAAGCGTCATGTACATCAACATTTACTACAGTTATATAGCTGTGGTTCTCACTTTTTTAGACAAGACAAACTCAAAAATATGGGAGCAAACAATATTTGCATTCCAAGAGTTTGGGAGCAAAGAAGACTTTTTTTGTAGTCCTTGAAACTCTTTCTGCTAGAAAATTGTATTCCACTTTCCTGGAATTATAGGAATAGAGTTTCTAGCAGCAAATTCTAAGTCCCACATCAAACTATTGATGCCAAGATTCCACTGGAGAGTGTCATATCAATTTAACTTGGATAAGCCTGCTGTAATTATGCAGCATGGATGCACTGTGAATGTTTTATCTGTAATTACTCAAACAGTGCCATCCTCTCTAATGTTTATTATCTGTTGAGGAAGGTGATGATGATGAAACATTTTGTTAAAAGTAAGACAAGTAATCTTAAAATTAAAATAAACAAATATTTCAAAAATAAAACACAATATTGTCCCAAATGTTGATGAACGCATCTCCCACCTTGCCAAAGCTCCAATGTTCCCAAGCAACAACATGCAGAGATAGTAGCTGGATTAAGTATTTATTATTGCTTCAGTGATCAAAGAAGGATGTCAAGGGAAGACTCCCTGATCTTACATGCCTTTCAGTTTCATGGCTATTCATTTTTATGGTTTTCAAAAACTATATGCTTTCCGCTGATTGGTTCAAAATTACAATCTGTTTTTCATTAGTTTGATATGCCTACGTTTCTGGAATTTTGACAACTGTGATTGGCAGACCATGTACAGTGGGAATTTTAATAAATTTTTATAGCAAGAACTTGAGTTCAATCCTGGCTGATCATGTCCATATCCCTTCTGTGGACTGGGTTTGTCCAAAGGGAACAAAGGGTGACTGGGTATGACAATGGTGGTGATTGGCTATCTTGACTTCAGAACTTTGGAACATACTCATGGTTTCCTCTACTGCCTATCTCTTGTTTTGATTATTGACTGGTAATTTGATCATGGACTGACTCTGGACTACTCTTGTGGTGTTTGCCGATACAATTAAGAAAGAAATGTGATAGATATGAACTTTCTGGTACCCCACCTGTGACCTTGCCTATTGTTTTAGCCAAGGGGAGGACAGACAGGGCTCTGAGTGAGGACTTTCCATTCCCTGATCACAGCCAGGGTACTGAGAGATCATCTATCCAAGCTCTGTTTTTGGACAACACCACTCCAAACCAACATAATAGGGAGAATCGATATGCCCAATAGTTACAGATCACACAATTGCATGCCATCTTTTCCTGGGAACAGAGAGCAAAATTACCTCTTGATTATGAGCAAATGCGATGCTGGGTCAGCCAGGAATATTCAGGGAAAATATTCTGTAGACTGCATGGAGGAAGAAACGTCTTACATATTTAAGATATTATGGATTGCTGAGCAGCCTTTTTTTTTGTAGTGGTACAGAAATATCTGAAGGTTCTCTTGTCCATGGCCACTGATTTCAAAATAACTAAATGTTTCTTAGCAAGGCTGTACTATGCTGCAAATTCAGCAATGATATGCTTATTGACAGATGAACCTTTAAATGTTGCACATGTCTCTCTTTATATATCTTCAGTGGAGACAGGCACCCTAACTGGAATTAATTTGCTTGTAAAGGTTAACATTTTAACAGTGTACATTTGATCAATTAATTATCTCAAGCAGTTTTCTCCTTGAGCAGTTTGTCTTCTTTATGTTCTGTTTGTATTCAGAAAGAAATGAAATTAGAATTAAATTCTGAAATTCTAGTTTTCAATAAAAAGCAGATCCATTTTTTCATGGTAAGCATTTATTTACATTATGATTTAAAATATCCCTTGCATTTTTCAGATTTGCTCTCTAAATAATGACATACATAGATATCATTATATTGTCCTGAAAGTTCCATAACGTTATTATCTGTGCTTAGGTATAATATTTTTCTCTTCTATGTTCATGGTGCACATCTTCACCAGAGTTTAGAATATTAGATTAAGATATTAATTTCATTTGTCAATATAAGATACCTTAAAAATAATCCATTATCTTAAACTGATCGTGGATATCTTATACAAAGTTGCACTTACTTAGCCAATTATATCTTTTGTATTTTGCATTTTTTGATATGATATATTTTATTATTTTGTATTTTTACTGCTTTTTATGGTTTTTAATTACTATTAGAGGCCCTGAGTGTTGTACACATACTAGAAGGAAGAAGGTAAACAAATAAACAAATTTGTTGCTCTGCCTCAAGTTGTAAAATGCCTTGGACTGGCCCCCACAACTTGGTCTAAAATTGAAGCAATATATGTGTGTGATTTTCTACAGATTTAGAGTGCATGTCACAAAAACAGTGTGGCTAGCTAGTTGGTTCCTCTTAAAGACCTCCTTCCCATGCTCTGTTGGAGTGGGGAAATTCCTGCTGAGTCCTGTGATTCATCCATAACAATCACCACATAGGCTAAGAGAAAGATGACCCTAGGAGTTTGTGGGGATTTTAAAGAAGAGGTTTCCTTCTCTTATTCTTTTCCCCACATGCTGGTAAGCAATAGTTTATAAAGTGAAGCTCAGTGGCTCTTAGGAAATTCTCCAATGAGTTGATGCTGTTGCAGCATTCATAGAAAGAAACCCATGTCTCAGCGGGATCTGATAATCTGTGTATCAGGAAGCATGTCATGGAAATGTACCAATGCAGGATACCTGAAACAAGTATCTAGGGCAGATTATTAAGTTCAGCATTCACCTACCTAAGGACTGGTGTGATAATCAATAAGAACTCTGTCTGAAAACACACTATATATTAAGCTCCTATAGTAGCAGTCACAGAGTTTGAATTCAAGGGCAATCCTGTCATTTGTCCAGGTAAGATGGTTATCTCGGGTGGCAGAAATGTGACAAGTTGCAAACTGAACATTTAATATACCCATCCCAAGAGCTTCTCTTGCTCTTTTGGGAATTGTGTTTGATGAATAGCTCTCTTGGGCTAGCTGTTCCTAACACCCCTGCATACCCCACTAAATAGGGCTGGGAAAGAGGAGGACACAAAGGCAATGCTCTCTTTTTGGTCTCCCTTTAAATCTTACTTTTGAGCTGTCTCTGATCCCTCCCCACTTATCACTTTTAAGAAATCATAAACAGAACAGTCTCAGATGAGGAGAATTAAAGGGATCTGTAAAAAAAAGAAAAGAAAAGAGGAAAGGTAGATAAAAGGGCCTATTGAAAATGCAGGACCGGTCTCATTTTTACCTGAGGCATCCAAAAGCGAATTAATGCAGAGTAAACCAGGTTTTCCTTGTATAGATCCTGACATTAAGCTAAGGTCCAGGTCTTTAGAGGTGAGGGACTGCTTCTGCAGTCCCGGGGGTCAGCCCCCACAGATTTCCCTCCTCTCCCCCCATCTTCTGATGTGTCATTTTCTCACATCAAAGCCTCTCTAGTAAGTTTGGGGGGGGAAATGGGGGGCTGGATGTCATCCCGGGTCAACCTTTGCTTGACCCGGATACTATCTAGTCACCCCTCCCAAGAAAGCCTGGGTTGGGGATGAAGACTACCCCCCCCCCCAAAAAAAAAGCATAAGTGAACAAGAAGGGGGAAATGTTCTCCCTGTGAAAAGGCCATGTGGATGGGAGATGCCCACATGCTTGCAACTCATCTTGACTTTTATTTTTAGCCTTTGATCAAAAGCTGGCATGATGCTGCCACCACCATTGTGGAACAAATGCTGCAACACCCTATGCTTGTGGCAGGCAGGGTGGAAGGGAGCCATTGGTCAAGAAAACAAAATAAAACCCTGATCCAAAAGATTTTGGACTGCTTCTGCGTAACATACGATCTAGAGATTGGGGAACAATCTCCTCTCATTGAGGCTGATATCAGGGTGTTGTGCCCTCACAAGGGGCCAAAGCAGCTGAGTTTCAGGGATCTCCTTTGCAGCTATGGTGTTTTTGCACAGGGAACGCTGGTGACTCTGGTATGGAGACAGCTGCTCCCACACTACATTGCTCCCTCCATTTAGATTTGCTTATCCCCCCAAAAAACAATGAAACAGGCAACAGTTAATAAAGTTACCCGAAGTTCATCCCATTTCTTTTGTCTGTTCTCTTTCTTTCTCAAGTTGGGCAGCTAAAAACTACATTATCAGTGGCAAATGACCTTCCATCCTCTGCTTAAATACCACAAGTGAAGGACAGTTCACTACCTGCAACTACAGTCTTCTCCAGTGTTGAACAGGTCTTACTGTTAAAATGTTTTCATAAAGTTTCAGTGCAGTTTGCAGTGCCTACCCATTGGCTTTGCCCTCTGAAATATATAGTCCTCTGCACTATACAGCTAAAGTACGGTAGTTTCCTATCATTTGAGTCATCATTTCATCATATAGAATCCTGGGATATGTAGTTGGTAATATACTTATAATTTTTGAATGCTGCAGTTCAGGAGAATTTTAAATAGCTTGTCAAAGTGCCAATCTCAAGATGCCATAGGATGGAGCCATTGCAGTAAAGTCCTATCTAAGTGATATAATGGTGTAATCTAGATAATGGTGTAATCTGTTCTATCTTCTCTGTTCCTTCTTTCACCATCCCTTCCTCCCATCTTTGCTTGTTTCTTTATGTGTGTATAGGTATCCTTTTGTGTGAGAATTATACACCCATTCATGAAATGTACCATGAATTATAATTTAAATATCTATACCAATGATCCTATAAATCTGTTTGAAGGTTGAAAATATTTTGATATATGTTTAATATGACCAAAAGCTTCCTTCAAAGGTCAGTGACTCTTTCTCAAGACAAAATGATTTTATCCTCTGTAGATTTAATCACTGTTTCAATCAAATAACATTCATAAATGTTTAACACTTAGAATAAATATTATAACAGGTTCTTTATGAGGCTGAATTAATTTTTATTTGCTATTCCTATAAATGTTATCTTGACTCTCTGCCCAAAACATAATGAGGCAAAATATCAATAAGATGCAATATAAATGAACAGTCCATTATGTTTTAATATCCCTTTAAAAGCATAACAGCTTTAATACAATTATATGGGTCTTTGGGGACTGCTGACACATATACAAGCAAAACTAAATCCTGGTGTTGTTTAAAAATCAGGTTATGCAATTCCATATCTCTTATAATTGAGGAGCTGTACTGAAAGGTTAGTAAATTATTCACATGTTGTTGCACTTTATTTGTTCCACTCATTTTTATTAATTAACAAAATACTGTGCAAAAGTCAAATGTATAATAATTTCTGCATTGTTCATATCTAAGGGTTTTATTTTCATGATGAAATTAACCTCCCTGGCTTAAAACTCCATGTGAACTACAGTGTGTAAATGGAGCCTCCATATAAACCGATCTTCCCATAAGCTTCAGCAGTGGGATAACTCTTCAAGACTCTTCAAAATTCAGTGCTCAAAAAGATATCACTTAAAGACCCAAGCTTCACAAAAGCCAGATCTTAAAAGTTAAAGGTGATGCCTTAACAGCATGTCCTGTGATCAGAAATGATGTTGTGCAATGTCAAAAAGCTTACTTCCTTGAAGTTAGCTACTCACACTGGTCTTTAGTCTTTCAGGTCAAGGGCATCCTTTCCTTGGCGAGCTAGAATAGGGTACATTTGTAGTATTCATCCACAGTTGACAAATATATGATGTGCCTTTCTGAAAATATGACAATACTCAATGTTTTGATGTTGAGCACCCTTTCACCTTCTGTAGATGTTATCAAACCAATAGGATATTTGGCACATTCTCAGACTTGTTATATAGTTCATAGCTGCTACATTTCAGATGATTTGCTGAAAATGTATCATTTTTATTAGCAATAGAACCTTTTAATCTTATGACAGCTTAACTGAAGGAACAATTTCATATCTCTAAAATGTGCAGAGTTTAGAAGGGTTTCTACCCTTTAGAGAACAGGGTTTCATGTTTCAGTATGCAGAAACATACACATCACCTCTTTTAAAATATTTTACATAAATATTGCAAACCGGAAATGTCTATCATTATGATAGATTTACATAATGTACGTTGTTCATGTCATTATTTTGATGCAACGTATGTATAAAATGTAAGCCATACACATCAGTTAAGTATAAGTAAGTAAGTAACATTTTCTTTCTATTCTGCCCCATCTCCCCATGGGGACTCAGGGTGGTTGACAACATAAAAGGCAAACATTCAATGCCATAAATGTTCCACAATAAACTTGACAATTCCAATAAATAAAAGCAAACATTCAACAATAATTAACAAATTATACACACTTAAATGAACAAATTATAAGCCATATCCGAATTCCATTCCTTATTACAAAAAGCCGGATCTTTAAACATTCTTATGTGCTTAGGTATATAGGAAGGTTTTTATTTGCATCCTAAAAGAGGACAGCAATGCGCCTATTCTGATCTCCTTCAGATGGGAGTTCCAGAGGTGGGTGGCAACAGCAGAGAAAGCCCTCTCTCTCATTTCCACCAGCTGGGTTTGAGACAGGGGTGGGACTGAGAGGAGGGCATCCCCTGATGAATGTAGTGTCCGGGCAGGCTCATATGAGGAAAAGTAGTTAGCCAAGTAGTCTGGACCCGAACTATTTAGGGCTTTAAGGTAACAACCAGCACTTTAAATTTCACCCAGTACCAAACTGGAAGCCAGTGGAGCTGCTGAAACATGGGAGTTGTTCTCTCCCTGTACTGTGCTCCTGTTAGTAACCTGGCTGCTGAACCAGCTGAAGCTTCCAAGTCAAGGATACAGGCTCTATTTGGTTATACCAATAGAGACTGCATCAACACTGGTGTCTAAATTGGAATGAATCTAAGTGATTTTATCAGCAAAGAACCTTGAAAATTCTTCACAATGTTGAGTAGTCAGGGGGCCCCGTCTGAGGGACAGGGTGTAAAAGTCCTTTAACCACTCAAAATAGTTTGGGCAGGTGGCTCTTTGCATATGCAATTTTGACAGCGGCAAAAGAGTTCTGTGCTGCCTTCATTGCTTCGAAATAGGCTTTTAAATATGCTCTAGACTAGGCTTTTAAATATGCTCTAGAGCATTGGTTCTCAACCTGTGGGTCCCCAGATGTTTTGGCCTTCAACTTCCAGAAATCCTAACAGCTGGTAAACTGGTTGTGCTTTTTGTAGGCCAAAACACCTGGGGGCCCACAGGTTGAGAACCAATGCTCTAGACTGTGCTTGGTAAGATTCGCTGTGAAATTTCCGCCAACACAACTCTAGTGTTTGTTTCACTTGCTTCATCATCACCAGCTCTCTGGAGAACCAGGGTGCTGATTTGGTTCTGGAGTGATTGTGTCAACCACCAAGTGATTGTGTCAACTGATTAAAATATGATAGAAATTCAGTTCACCCATGCTGCAATCAATAGCAAATCTACTTTTTCCCCGTGTAGCTAAAAAGCATTTTTGTTAGTCTTCATAATTCAGAATAAATTTGTTATTATTATTATTATTATTATTATTATTATTATTATTATTATTTGTAAATCTCAGAAGGCTCCCAAAGTCAGTTTCATATTCCATGCAAGGAAGAAAAGAAACAAAAGTCAAGGCTGCCTTTGTGCCTAGCCTTCCCTCTGTAAATTGATGGAGTCTTGGCATTACGAGCTGGGGAATAGAGGGAGCAGTGTTTCTGGGAACAGCACAGAACTCTAAGAAATGTTGTTTGGAAAGGGAGGAGCCCTATGCCAGAGAATTCAAAAGGCCCTTCCCAGAATGCAGTGCACTGCTCAATATGAGAGAAATTTTCACCTTTGTAGCCAGCCAGAGTTCCAATAAATTATTATTTTTGTTCCTGTGTTATAAATGTCATTTCCTAATTAGTTCTATCATAAAGACATGGCAAAAGTTTACTAAACTGCAAAAACGTTGTCTTTGTGAGAGGGGCATTGTGTTATAGCACATTTTTCTATAGTCTCCAGTCCACCACTATAGTCTCCAGTTTTTGGTGTAAAAACAAAGTTCCTGGAGTAGAACAACTACTTTCAAATAAGGATTACACAATGGAACAGGAAATAACACTTTCAAACTAGAACATCTTTCATTATTATTATTATTATTATTATTATTATTATTCAGAGGCTGGATGGCCATCTGTCGGGGGTACTTTGATGATTTCTACACTATGGTTTTTGTTCCTGAGTTATACATGTCATTTCCTAATTGGTTCTATCATTAAAACATGGCAAAAATTTATTAAACTGCAAAAACTTTGTCTTTGCACGGGGGACATCGTGTTATAGCACATTTATCTATCCAGTCCACCAATTGAACATCGTCATCCACCCATGTAGCAAAGTTCCCGGTGTAGAACCACCACTGTCTACACAATTAAACAGGAAATAATATTTTGAAACTAGGAACATATTTTCTTTATTATTAAAAAAAGTTGTTTATAAACACTTTGAAAATTCCCCAAAATTTTGTGGATAAGTGAAATGCTCTAAAATTTGGTGGGCTCAGAGTGGTAAATGTGTTCTACCAATCTAGTGAGTTGTAGCTGTAAAAATGAGGGAGAAAGGAGCCCCTGAAGTTTATCCAATTATAATAATTATGCACAATTACTATTACAAAAGAGTAATGAAATTTTATTACTCTCGTTATAGTAGCATTTTCACTAACTATACTTTAGAAACACTTTAGATTTGACTTTTGAACCATTTTTAATGTATCACATATCCCTAGCTAATGCTCAGTAAAATAGATTGGAGGAGGGAGCTATGTTTCAGGCTGTAGTGTCTCAATTATGACAAAATAACAATCATGCATATGGAACAAGTACCTTGATTCTATGTGTGCTTCCTTTGTGCATGGGATTGGGGTTGCTTTGTTGAGCTTCTGTTTTGGTAATTTCATTTGTAATGCTTAAGGGATTCAGTGCTATCTCTCACATTTTTCAACACCTTTTAAGAAAGAGCAATGGAGGATCTCCTTTTTCCAGTTAGGTCCCGAAGGGCACCTCTATGCAGCATTACCAGAGTTATTTCCAGAGGCTCTGCAACTGTTGTTATGTCCTTAAAGCCAGCAGATATTGGGAAATATCATTTCCTCTCTCCTCTCCTATAGCTCTAGCAGCTACCTTAAAACAGGTGTACATGATTTCCAAGCAGATTCGATAATATTCTCCCTCTGAAATTATTTTGCCTTTTTAAGGAGCCTCAAACAGGGTTGTAAATTAGAGATAGCCAGTTTCTACCCATACATAATTTAAGTATGTAATGTTTTGAAGAAAAATAATCTGATCTCCAAAATACAAATCTTTGGAAAATAAAATTTCTCTTTCATTAAATTGGGATTAGCAATTATTTCCATAAAAATATATTTTATAGCAGTAATAATCAGCATTTGACAATGCAAAGATCCAAAAGGAGATTTGTGACTTCAGATTGTCTTAGTTTCGGCAGTATGAGCCAGGTCTTCTATAGTTTTATGATGGAACCTGCCGGATGACATTGAACTATTTCTGGTGGGACTCCATTTTAAAACTATAGAAGATCTGGTGCATGCCCCTTTGGTAACAACTTGGGAGGCTTCTCGTGTTGTCTTTGAGACAATGGGAGAAGAGTGGATGACTGGTGCTTCCCCCCATGGGATGTGGTGACCATCAAGTCAGGCAATGCAGGACATGGGGTGACAGGATTCCAACACCCCCTGCTGGGCACCACCAGATTCACCATGATGCATGATGATTCTGGCAGCCTATGTGAAGAGGTCCTTTGATGCCTCTAGGTACTTCTATGTTAAGCTTTACTATACCTGAGAACATTCCTTTGGATAACACTCAATAGAGAGGTGTCCTCCAAGGTGATTTCATGGTACCTTCCAGTGGAAGCAAAACATAGAATCACCTAAAGGACCTAGAAAATTCCTAGACAGGATAAATGTATTTTGCCATGTGTGGGTAAGTGAAACTGTGGGTATCCGTTCCATGGTCTAAGAGTCTTCTGTATTTCAGGTTAGTGCACAGAGAGTCAACAACATTGACAATTCCAAAACAACTGTGATAACCTCTTTGTCACTATTCTATTGCAAAAAAGGCAAGCCATCACACATACTACCTAAATTTACAGTTCTAACAGGAATATGGTTTCATGTCATCTACAAGACATAAATAGAATGTTCACCATCATTATTGTGGAGACTAAAAATTATCTAGAAATGCTCACCTTTTCTTCACCTCTTACTAAATATGGATTTCTTGCAGTAATGTTAATAAAAGTGTTTTTCCCCTTTCCTAATGGACTGCAAATGCCACAAGGACCAATAAAATTAGCATATAAGAATCTTTAAAACTTTATAAAATACTTTAGAAAATATTATTTTGCAATATCTACATTGTCTGTAAAATTTAAGGATAACATTTCAAATGATTATAACACTATATTTTTGTGCTATTCAGAAACCACAGAGTATGCATTGTGTTTAATGGGTATTGGGCCTCTATTTTTAAAATGATGCATCTATTATGTGGGAACTTCAACAGCTCAGTAATAAAAAGGTTCTGAAAAAAAAATCTAAGTTTCATGCCCTGAAAATCTTTTTCTCCCCAAGTACTTGTAAACACTGTATGTATAAAGACCTGATTTACATGTGATCTTTTTAATGCCATAGACTGTTAGGGAATCCAAAGTTAAACACAGATTACAGAAAGAAATATAGAAGAGTATATTGTTGATAGCATCAACAGTCAAGACACAAAATAGAGATTCCATCAAATACATTAGGAAGAGGAGGCAGGGTGACAATGGAATTAATTAAGTACTAAAGAAGGATAAGGAGATTGAAGAGAAGCTTAATGAGTTGTTTCATTAGTCTTCACTGGTGAGAATATAAGGCAGATATCTTTGCCTGAACTGACGTTTCCAGGTAGATAGAATCCAGTTTATTCCATAGTGGGGAAATCAAAGAAGCAAAGAAAAATCCAGACTAAAAATGAACAAAGGTAATTTTGTGAAATACTAACCCATAGGTCTCTGAATTCACTTTTTGCATGAAATATCTTGTTGGTAATAGAACTGGTTCAGCTCTATAAAATGTAGATTTTTTTCTGGCATGCTGCAGGCATTTAGCCCAATTATTGCATAAATATATGTTAAAAACCTGGATCTGGGGTAGAAAATCTTCAGGCTTCTAAGTGTTGGTGGACTGTGGCTCCCATCATTCTTTGCTATAGTCTATGCTGGCTATCATTGATAGCCAGCATAGTTGCAATTCAACACTGTGTGGGTCACTTTTGACTGGATGAGGTGCAGGCTATCCAACAGATACATTTATAGCTGCTACCAACTTAAGAAAGCATTATGCAAGCATTTAAATCATAGAAGTTATAGTTAATTAGTTCATTTGCAGAATCATTTTGTTCTGTGCTCTGAATCCCTTAATGCATGCAAAATTGTCCAATAATGAAATAATAAACTACTTACTTTATTCGCTCTCTGAAAAGAGGAAACCTCTTCCCAGATCCTTTCCCCTAATTTATTCTTTGGATATTATTTGTTCTATTAGAATCAAGTTTTGTGAGTTCCATCCCGGTGAATTTACATTTAGTTTTTTTTATCCATTAGTGAAAGTGTTGGATTTTTTCCTTCTCACCAAGATCTCATTTCCAACTGCTCTATTCAGCAAAAATTTCCATAATGTAGTCTAAGAGAGATTGACATGCTAACAGGAAAATGTATAGTTCAAAGGAGGGAAGAATGTGCAGAAGCATAAGACACAATAGAACAAGTAATAAAAGATATGTGGGATAATAATGTTTAGTACAAGATACCATCTATATAGACTTTTTTCAATGCACATATTTCCAGAAAGTGGGTTAAGAAACTCTTTTCTTTTCAGAAAGTTGTTCACCTGTGCCAATTCTTTTGTATCCTTAACTGCTGCCCCAAAGGGTAGGATTGGGTCTAATGGTTCTCTGTTACAGGTGGGTAGATTTTGACTGAATATTATAAGGAACTTCTTGACAGTAAGGACATTCAGCAATTGAAGTAGTTACCTATGGAGGCGGGGTAGGGTGGGGTGGGGAACCTCCCTCTTTTGACATGTTCAAAAAGGTTGGTGATGAGGATTTTTTTTCATGTCAGAAGCGACTTGAGAAACTGCAAGTCGCTTCTGGTGTGAGAGAATTGGCTGTCTGAAAGGATGTTGCCCAGGAGACACCCGGTTGTTTTGATGTTTTACCATCCTTGTGGGAGGCTTCTCTCATGTCCCCACATGGGGAGCTGGAGTTGACAGAGGGAGCTCATCCATGCTCTCCCCAGATTTGAACCTCTGATCTTCAGTCTTCAGTCCTGCCAGCACAAGGGTTTAACCCATTGTGCCACCGGGGACTCCGTTGAGGAGGATATCCCATCTAGAATTCCTGCACTAAGCAGAGATTTGGACTGAATGGACTATGGGGCCTTCCAACTCTATGATCCTACTGAAAATTCTCCTGTGGGTAGCAATGAATACTTCTAAGTCTGATTTATTTGGAACCACAGTAACCTGCATTCCAGGGCTCTTCAAAAATATTGTGTTCAGGTCAAGACATTCAGAACTTGCAATCAACTGTGTTGCATCTCAAGAATTTCTCTTCTGCTCGATTTCAAACATTTAGTAGGAAAACCATACTGCGGGTTCGTCATTTGAATGTTAAGTGGTTGCAGTAATCACTTCGAAAACAAATAATGACACAATGAAGCACAGCATGTGAAAGTAAAGGAATAATTACACCCCAAGGGCATTAAATGGAAGCAAAAATATAATGAAACATGTCCCTGGATTCAAAATGCATGATTAATATGTATCTCAAAAATAGACCTTATTAAACTGGGCTTTATCATTTGAAAATAAATTACATGAGAAAGGAATGAGAGAACAACAATCTAATACAATTTAGAAAGCTGCTCTTTTATTTGCCCAAAACAATAATGTAGATTTGTTTAATATTAACGCATATGCAGAGTGATCTGCCTATTGTCTGATGCCAACAATGCAGAAGACTTCAAACCAGCAGAAGGGTGGATTTATTTTGAAAATAAAACATATTTTGTTATTTCTAACAACTGAAGACTGTCTGTTAAGGAAACAGCCGCAGAGTAAACATTAACCATTTTAGCATATGTAATGTTTTCTTGGAGAGATATCAGATTACTACTGGTCCTTGTTATCAGATCTAACTGTTTTCAACTCCATTCAGCCTTTTAAGCTACCATTGGAATAGCTTATGCTATAAAGTGAGTTCATAGGCTCCTGATCTGATCTTTGTTTTTTTTTTTGCACGTAGCAGATATAGATTTGCTTTTTACTTTTGAGGCACAAAAGATAAATCAGAAGGGAAAACTCCACACATATCAGTTTTCTACTATGTTGGCTTGGAAAATTTCCTGATAGGCTTTTAAATCCACTGTACAGATTATTTTAGCTTACATTAAACAGGTTTAGCTTCATTTCTGTTTCTTTTAATTTCACAATTCTGTAACTGATACTATGCAAGCAGAATTTGTAATCACAAAGTAAGAGGCAGATACTGTGGAAACAGCAAGAAAAGAAATACATTAAAATGCATGGGCTTTCCTTTAATTTTAATCAATTAATATAAATAACCCAGGACTGGGCCTGTTACATTTTTATTCATTTACTCTGTAATGTGGACCATATTGCATTGCTGGAAAAGAACACACACTGAAATAAAGTGTTAATCAGTGAAATTGTCTGATAGATATTGAGGGCTCCTCTGATTGCTGATTAGCATTTTAACTATGTTAATAATACCTAAGGTTTCAATTGGCAAATGGACCGCATATGCAGGATATTATAGGCATCCTATGACCCACTTGAAAACCAAAAGTTTTTTTTTCTATTATAGGTTAATTATCTTTTTTAAAGAGAAGAATGTAGAACTTAAAATTATTATTTTACTAAAATGATATTATTCCCAGATTTGGCCTCTGTGGTAGTGAAATGAAGGGTTGTGTGTCATCAGTAGAGACGTGCCATGTATCTTTCATCATAGATGAAAATCCATCTCTACTATGGACAAATTACAACTTTCACAGCCTGATCATTGATCCAACATCATCCTTCCCTTCTTCTGAGCATAAGCTCAACATAACATCAGGAACGATTCCACTCTTACAACCTTATCACATTGAGAGGGGAAAGTATGGGTGACTTTCCTTTGAGCATAGGGAATCAATCCTCTTATATTGTCTGCAGTCCCGTTTCGATTTCTGCTTCCCCATCACACCCACACATGGAAACTTAAGTGCCTCATCTTACATTCATCATAAGGTTATTATTACTTCTAAAAAAATCAGGGCAAACTATAATATCTAAAAATCAAAAGATCCCTTGCCCTGGCCAAAGCCCCTTATATTAAAGGAGACTTATACCAGTTTAAACCCACTTCTTTCCATGGGATAAAATGTATTTATTATTTTATTTATTTAAGAAATGTATATGCCATCTTTCCCCACTCAGGGGCACAATGCAGCTTACAGCCAATAAAACATACAATATAAAAGTTAAAACAAAGTTAAAACCATAAATATTAGGCATGGTGTAAATTCTAATTAAAGTTCAATAAAATATATTATGCTAACCCAATCGTATAAAACAAACCCATAGGCCTTTCTAGCCATTTAGTATCATTGAATTATGATTCCCCCAAAGCTTCCTTAAACAGGAAGGTTTTAAGGCACTTTCTAAATGTTAGTAGAGAGGATACAGATCTAATATCATCTGGCAGGGAATTCCAGAGGGGGAAGCCACTCCTTGTTCTCCCCAATACCCCATAGGATACAAGAGACAGTGATCCAGGTTAAAGCCACTTCTTTCCATGGGATCATATTATTCTGTTTCAACAAGCCTTTGAGAATGACTAGTTCTAGCTCAGCCCCAGACATTGTTGAATATGGCCTTATTCTTCCTACCAATTACCCAGGTCACTTCCTCTAATGGGCCCTGGAAATGAACAGCCATAGACCCGTACCTATTATTGTTGTTGCCTGCTATAGCACTGCACTTAATTCTCGGGCCCCCTAGAATTTTTGAGCTTGCACTAATCTCGGCCTGGCTTTTTAAATTGCCTTGATCAGGCAGCATTACTTTATATATATGTGTGTGTGTTATGGCAACAATTTTTATGCTTATATTGTTTTGTTAATCTTATGGTTATGTTGTTTACTCTGTATGTATTGATTATGTTACTTGGAAACCACTCTGAGTCCCCTCAGGGAGATAGAGCAGTATATAAATAAAGTTTTTTATTATATACTGTCAGCAGTCTCTTATATCCAATGGGCAGGCCTGTATTTGGGGGGGGGGGCATCTTAATCGACCCACCACCCCTGCAGAGGTTGGAGGCTACATTAGTCTAAAACTGATCAGATGATGGTCAGCCCATGACAATGGAAGAATTTTTTGTTCTTCCACACCAATGTTTCCTCTATCCACAACAAAGACTAAGCATAGAGTGTGTCCTGCTTGATGGGTGGGCCCAGATATGACTTGCGACAATCCCATGATCATCATGGGGTAAAAGCGCTCCAAATAAATAAATAATAAAATGGCAACCATGAAGTATTGAGCTGCTCCAGATAAGGTGGACTCTACATGGACATTGAAGTCCCCCAGCACTACCGGTTCCTGGGACTCCAACACCAGGCTAGAAACCACCTCAGCAAGCTCTGGCAGAGAGACTGCTGTGTTACGGGGTGGTCAGTACACAAGCAGAATCCTCAAACAGTCCCAATTACCCATTTTCAAGTGGATACATTCGAACCCAGAAGACTGTGGAATGGAACAGCTGATCAGGGAGATGGAATCATGATAGACCACCACAACTCTGCCTCCCCACTCCCCAGGCCTGGTCTTCTGGTGTATCCCAAAGCCTGGTGGACAC
This sequence comes from Anolis sagrei, assembly GCF_037176765.1. Taxonomy (NCBI): domain Eukaryota; kingdom Metazoa; phylum Chordata; class Lepidosauria; order Squamata; family Anolidae; genus Anolis; species Anolis sagrei. Next base: position 251,361,212 of record NC_090022.1, on the reverse strand, counting down.
AGCTGGGTGAGATTGACCCCACCCAGCTCATTCAACCAGGTCTTGGTGGTGCAGGCCAGATCTACTTAATAGCAGGCCCTTAAGTCTGGGGGGGGGAGGGGGTCTGTCATGTATGCTATCTGGCTTATCTTACCTTAGTACCAAGGGTTGCAAGAACTTTAATGAGATATCATGGAGATCGAAATCTAAAAATAAAATTCATTTATATTGCATTGACACCTTACACACATAGCCTGAAAGAAACTTTATGCATAATATTGTTAATAATTCTGTACATGAAACAAAATTTGGATACACTGAACTATCAGAAAACAAAGGTGTCACTATCTCAGCTGCTCACATGGATTTTAGACTCTTTCAGGATTTGAAATTCTGGATAAAGTATGCTCAATAAGGATATTTCAAGAGACTATAGAGTCTGAAATGTTGGGGAAGGGGAGAAGTACATTTTAATTAACTAAATGTAAAACTGGTCAAATGATTCTGTGTTACAGAATGATAAATAGTGTGCAAAATGAGCTGGCACATTTTTTGTTTGTTCGTTTAATCACCTTCTGTCACATTCATATTTTAGCATATACATACAAGATGTAGTATTTTTGATAGGGTTTCCTGGGATTTCTTTTAATTCTTAGAGTGTGTATTTTTTTCTGGGATTCCATAATCCGTTTTGAGATATATTTGGAATAAAGCAGACCAATCCTAGTCAAGCATTACAAGCTAAAAGCTTCCAGTTAACTTCTACATTATTTGATTCATTGTATAAGCAAACTGAGTTGTAGAGTCTTATTTGAATCATTGCAAATATATCCTTTGAGACAGGAAGATGTGTTTAGCTCTTCCTGTAGAACAAATATTGTCGAGGCATGTTTTGCAGTGGCAGAAGGCTACTTTGCTTTGTTTAATTCTCGTGATACAGATTACAAAACGGCATTGCCACTTTCTCTAATGAGAAAGAAAACTTTTTTCCCCTTGCTAGGACAATAGGGGTGCTATTAAATGTGAAGGCAAACTACATTTCCTGTGGCATAATTTTAATAATTAAAAAAAATGCTGCTTCTGTAACTCAGCTAATTTACTCTGGTTTACAGTTGCACAGAACATTTGCAAACAAAGGGTAAATAATTAACTACCAATTGGTGCCATTGTGGGGGGAAAAACATAAATAAAAAGGAATACATCATTTCAATAATTGCATACACTGAGAAATGGCTTACGCTGCCAGGATAATAGCATTCCCTTTTCCTTTCCTTTCCTTTCCTTTCTTTTCTTTTCTTGGTAAGCAAAGAGGAGGAGGTTTCCTACCCTCATTATAATAATAAAAAAGAGTTATTGTGATTTGATTTGTAGTTTTGCTTCTATTATGATTCAGAACTACTAACACACAAGCCCCAAAACACAATTGCCATCTACATTGTGCAGCTAGAAAATATCTAGCCAAGCACGGAGTTACAATATCCTGGAGAATTGTTATTCCTTTTTTATAGCTGGAGGGAGGGACTTGCTATAATGAACAAAAGAATATTCAAAGGCAAATATTCTGTTCCATTTCTTTGAATGTAAAATGCCTATAACTTAAAATCTAGCCATGCTGCTGCTCCATAGACCTGCTGGCTCCACATGCATGCCATGAAAAAGAGCAGTGTTAAAAAGAACAGAGTGTAAACATTATTTTTAGACTGTGTCATGGCCTTGTTGCCTGGGAAATTTTCAAATATGACCTCTAGAAAAGTAACTTTTCAAAGCTTTGATAAAAAAAGAAAATCTCCTGGCCAAAAGTTTGAAGGTTATTGTTTTCTGTTATGTTTGCTGATACACAGAGAGAGATATAAAACACCTTTCCCTATTTGTTTCTTCCATTTTCTAAAAATAATAAGACCACAAAATTATGACACTGTGGAGTCATATACAGTAGAGTCTTGCTTATCCAACATAAATGGGCTGGCAGAACATTGGTTAAACAAAAATGTTGGATAATAAGGAGGGATTAAGAAAAAGCCTATTAGACATCAAATTATGCCATGATTTTACAAATTAGACATCAAAACATCATGTTTTGCAACAAACTGACAGAAAAAGCAGTTCAATACATGTTATGTAGTTATGTAGTCATTACTATATTTATGAATTTAGCACCATAACATCACAATGTATTCAAACAGCTGTGGATCTGGGTGGGAGGCAGACTGCATTGGATGATATAGAATGCTGGATGAGCAAAGATTGGATAAGCGAGACTCTACAATACATGTATCCATCCATACAGAGAGAGAGATAATATAAAGAAAGAAGTCCATTAACATATGTAACTGATAAACTAGAAGTAGCTCTGCAGAGTAGAGAATACTCTATCCAAAAGGCAAAAAGTATTTAGAAGTAACAATTCATATGGAAATGAGTTCTAGTTATTTTAGAAAAATAATCAGCAAGAATGCTTCTTTTACCAAATGTACGTTTGGTACACTTTTTGTGGAATATGAAAGTGATTGTCTTCAAATTATGTGCCCAAATGGCAAGGACAGGGAACTTGAATCAAACTTAAAGAATGTCATACTTCTGAACTAATACAGAAAACAAAAATTAGTTGTCCTTTATACTTCATACTTGCCACACTTTTGTTATTGATTTTTTTAATAAAAAACAACAACATACATACATACACACATACATTTGTTTCTATGTTTATTAGATGAAAATAACATGAACACAACATTGTAAAGATTAGAGGATGAGACGTACACAGAAAAATACATATACAGCACAACCTCCATATCTGCAAGGGATATGTTCCAAAAACCCCAGTGGATATCTGAGTAAATGGGATAAACTATAAGGGGAGAAGGGGAGGAATGAAAAAAGAGAGAGAGAGAGTAAAGGGGAGGTGATAGGTTAAGAGAGATATTTTTACTTCCATCTACTTCATGGTGTTGCTCTTGTTGTCCTTTCAAAAATATTTTTTTTTCATTTCCTACAACCCGTTTCTCTCCTCACATCTTGTGAGACAACTATTTCCTTTGATCTTTTTTGGTTTATATTATTATTTTCATCTTTTCACACCTCAAATATTCTTTAATAGGTTGCCAGTTCGTTTGAATTTTGGATTTCCTTGATGTGCTGCCATCAATTGAGTTAGTCTGTCCATATTCATAATCTCCATTATTTTAACTAACCATTATTCAATTGAAGGTGTTTCTTTTATTCTCCAGTTTCTCTTGTAAACTATTCTTGCTGCTGTTAACAGGTAATTGAAGAGTCTCTCTTTGGTTTTCTCTTTTTCTATGCCGAGCATTCCTAAAAGGAAGTCTTCTGGTTCCATTTTGATTTTTGTATCCAACATTTTTTTGAATTTTCTCTTGAATTTCACTCCAGTACTTTCTTGCTACTTTGCACATCCACTACATGTGGAAGAACATACCTGTCTGGGTATCACATTTCCAACATTTGTTTGAGGTGTTTATGTAACATTTAGCAAGTTTTTGTGAGGTGATATACCACTGGTACATCATCTTGAATGCTATATTTCAACTATATTGAGGCAGAATAATGCTATAGAATCACACCGACAGAACTAGCAAGGCCCACAAAAACTTAGGAGTGGGGGAGCAGGAAAAAAAAGAAACAATGGGTATCAAATGAGTGGATAAGCAGATCATACTGTATTACAGGAAAGTACACTCACAAATGTATTCATGGAAATATTAAAATGCATGTATATTGCTCTCTTGCTCTCTTTCTCTCATATGTGTGTGTGTGTGTGTGTGTGAGAGAGAGAGAGAGAGAGAGGGATAAGTGTATGTAAAATGTGCACACTCAAACTAATATGCACAAAATTCAGATGAGCTTTAAAAAATGTAAAAGATCTGAAGTTAAGAAGAAAGAGTAGTGGAAAAATTAAAACTGACAGTCAAACATATCTTCTCAAAAGGTTATTAGTAGAGAGCATGATCCTTGAAATAATCTGATTTTAATATTCTGTTGAGCATAAGCAACCATTATTATATTCAGTGTTAAGGAATGGCCTCCACACTATATATGTGTGAAGAGCATTGATCCCCCTGTCTCTTCATTATTCACTGAATGGAATGGTAAATCTGTTTTGTATTTTAGTTTATGAGGAACCTATTTTGCATTGGTTAGACCTCACCTGGAATACTGGAATAGCTGGAAGGTGTCAAGAGGAGAGCAACTAAAATGATCAAAGGTCTGGAGACCATGTTCTATGAGGAGCATCTTAAACAGCTGGGTATGGTTAGACTGCAGAAGAGAAGGTTGAGACAAGGCATGATAACTATGTTTAAATATTTGAAAGAATGCCATAAGGAAGAGAGAACAGGCTTGTTTTCTGGTGCCCTGGAAACTAGGGCTCAGAGCAATGGGTTCAAATTACACGAAAGGCAATGGAACTCACTGCCTTGGAGTGTGGTGGAAACTCCTTCCTTGGAGGCTTTTAAACTGAGGCTGGATGACCATCTGTCAGAGGTGCTTTGATTGTGCTTTTCCTGCATGGCAGAGAGTTGGACTAGATGACCCATGTGGCCTCTCCCAATACTATTATTCTATAATTTTATGAGAGATGATTCAGCACCTTAGACAGCTCAATTGAAGTAGAGATTAAAATTCAGCGAAAATTCACTAGCACGGTAGCATCAACTTCAAGTAGCACTATTGGTAATTGACCATAGCTGTCATTTATATTTTGTTTTTTGTTTTTTAATATGTGTCCTTGAATAAATTAGCTAGATGAATAGATGTGAAAACAATTGCATCTTGACAACTTATTATTAACATAAGTCCTCAGTGACCCAAATGTTCTAAAATACTCATCCACTATCAACAGACTATTTTATTTGGCAGTTTATGTGCAAGCCTGAAGTACAACAAGCGGAAATTTCCAAGTGACAGAAAAACCTACAACAAGAATTCAGGAACATTTCTATGCTAAACTAGTAGACTGGACTTGAATTTAAATTGCTGCATTGAACTCAACCTGCCGCGTAGAAATGATGGGACACAATTTATTTATGGTTTAATAAGCATCAGAATATGAAAATAATATGTTTGTGAGGAATAATAGTTTTGGGGTGATTCTTGTTTTAGAGGAGATTATTACTTCATTGTCTTAATAATTTCTGTAAGGACTTCTTCAAAATTAATCTTAAAATCTCTTTTATTTGGCAAGTGGTATCTGCAATGAATTATTACAATATGGAGGGAATGCTGTTCAAGATTTATGCCCCTGCGATCTCCTTCTGCATTCGATTTTATTCCATCCTTCCACCAGTAGTTTTTTAAAATGTCCACTGAACATGTTCCATCTTCATTTATTTGGTTTGGCAAATTGTTGGTATTGCTTCAAAGAATTAGCTTCCCACACATATTTTGGTACCTCTCTCCTGTAGATGGTGCTCTTCCTGATCCCAAAGAGGGATGAAGAGACCACATTCACATGTGAGTTGAATATAATCACTTTATTCAGTTGAATAACTTGAATATAATCACTTTATTCAACTGAACTTCTAAACCATTTTAAACCCAAGGGATGCAAAACTGAGGATGGGTAGGTTCAGCTGAGGCAAGGAGTACAGATTAGACTTCCCAATAAACTATGCTGTACTTCAAGATCGGCACTTGTTTCCATCTCCCATATACTTCCTGGTGTGAAAAATACAAAGCAAGAGGTGAGAACTTCATTCTAATACCAGACAGAATAAATGTAAAACCTAAAAACTCATGATAGAGTCACTCAGTACAAAGGTCTATGATAGAAGCTGTAGATGCCACTTCCATATGGAAAGTTCATCCCTTTCAAGCACAATTTGCCACACCTTTAATGCCCAGAACTGGAATTTAGGGAGGAGTGACTCATCACTGTGCTAAAACTGCATTCCTGACTGTGTAAGTCAATATGTACCTTTTCAGTGACCTATCCACCTGGTCTCCTTTGGATGCCACCACCAATTGTTTTCATGGACAACCAAAAAAAGTCTGCATGAAAGGAAAAACATTCATATCACGATTCACATATTCCACTCCATAATGGCAACACCTAAAGGTTGTTTGGAGAAACTGGCTCTCCCCAGTGTTCCAAATCTTAACCCACTCCCTAGTTCAGGCTTTCAACATTTTCAGGATCCCAAATTCACAAGTGGCTTTTGTATGGCTCTAGCGCTTGGGTCCCCTGGTGGTGCAGCAGGTTAAGCCACTGAGCTGCTGAACTTATTGACCAAAAGGTTGGTGGTTCGAATCCAGGGAGTGGGTTGAGCTCCCGCTGTTAGCTTCAGCTTTTGCCAACCTAGCAGTTCGAAAACATGCAAATGTGAATATATCTATAGGTACTGCTTCTGTAGGAAGGTAACGACATTCCATGCAGTCATACTGGCCACATGACCTTGGAGGTGTCTACAGACAACCCTGGCTCTTCATCTTAGAAATGGAGATGAGCACTACTCCCCAGAGTCGGACATGACTACACTTAATGTCAGGAGAAACCTTTACCTTTATCTCAGTTCCTAGAAAGGAAGTCTAGAGCTGACAACATGCCCATAATAGATAATAGTGTCAATCCCCAACCACACCTGATGCATACAATGCCAAAGCACATATGGTGTAGGAAATGCTCACATATCAGGAAGGTCCTCCCTACATCAAAATGCTGTAACATTCTGTAAAAGTAATGTGATAATTGGGTCTACCTCATCTTTCCAGCCACTTGAGATCTTGGAGGAGCCCTGATATCTGGTGTTAACTGTCTGATATGCTCCATCTGCATGCAGGGTAGAATATCAGTAATGTATTTGTCCACCCTGTTCTCATGGAGCTCCATGAAATTAGACTTATCTTAGAATAAAACCTTTTACTAAGTACATTACCCTTGAGATTTTGAAGACAGGAAATTCACCATCTGTCCCATGGGCAGAAAAAAAACTGAGAAATTGAAGAGTTCTGTGCTGCAGATCCAGATGGCCACCGAGGAGAGAAAGAAATCCAGTAGTAATGTCATTGCCTGCCCATGATTGTAGCTGCTCATGGAAGTACTGTCTGCCCTGGAAATAAACCCTCAGTTTTGTTCATCTGCCATGACTGAAGACATTTGAAGGGTATTTCTCACTTTAAAATTGGTTCTTCCAAAATGGAATTCTATTAGTTATTCAAACATTTATCCAATTGCTGAAAAATCCTCTGTAATTCCCCTTGTAATCCTAATCATGTAGCATGGCCTGCCTCTTCACTCATCACACAGGCACTACATGAAAGCCCTGCCGCCTAATAGAGAGAGTTCAAGTGTCCCACCAGTTCTTGGAATTCTTTGAGTGTAGCCTTCTTACAAAGTAAGAAATGAGCAACCCACTGCCTTGGTTGTAAAAGCTTTTCTTGTCTGCACTACTGCTGGGAATTGTCTCTATGGCTTGGAAGGTTAGATTCTGACTGTAGCCCACTGTCTTCTGTTTTGCCAAAATTACCTTTTGTTAGGTCATGGAACTGACTCATAAGGACTCAACACTGTATAGTGCCCTTCTTCTAATTAGAAGAAAATCATCCAAATAATTTGCCACGCCTTTGAGTTCAGGAGAAATATTGCACAAATGCAAAGTGTAAAGTATGTTCTGGTCAGCTCTGATAGTGAGGATGAGGGATTTCTGTAAGGGCCAGTGTTGGAGACCAGTAGCTCCCAGAAGCCCTCCCAATCTAGCTTAATTATTGCAGATGAGGAGCTTTAAGGGGTAACTACCACTTCTCAACCAGTGAAGCAAGCAGAAACCAGTACATTAGGGCAGGCTGCTGGAGGGTTAAATGTGCTATCCATTTTACAATACAGATGAGAGCATCCTGCAGTCTGCAGGGCTGTCCAATTAGCAGAGAAATGGACTCACACAGGAAACACCTGAGAACATAGGATAAACGGTTCTCAAGGCTTCAACCTTGTCAAAGAAAGCAACATATTTCTTTTGTGGTGTGAATCTAGGCTCTTTGGATGATCGGCTTTGGTGATTCAGGACTGCTGTGTTTTGGTTTCTGACTTGGACATCTGACTGTGCAGTTTTCAAACTGTTGGCTTTGTTGCTCTTGGACTTGAATTCTGATTGGTGTGTGTTGCTGAATGGACTCTGAAACTCTTTTGGGGTGACCACAGCAACTTGGACCATGAACTTGGGCTTTATCTTGCTCTCAATATATGTACACTAAAACTATCAGCCTACAAGGACTCTGGCATTTAAGGCTGTCTCTGTTAAAATATTCAGACTGTTTGATTCTTCTGTCATTTGGGGAGTCTTTGTTTGTTGAACTGGGACTTGGCATAACACAGCCCATTAGTGCATATGGTCTGTCCCAGAAGGGTGCTATTTTTTTTTTTCAAAGGCTGATCAAAACATGCAATGAAAAACCAAAAACTAAAAATCCCCAGAGTGCACAGGTAATAAGTGAAAGGCAAACTTTATATTGCATTTTGCCAGCTCTTCCCCTACACCAGTGGTTCTCAACCTGGGGTCCCCAGATGTTTTTGGCCTTCAACTCCCAGAAATCCTAACAGCTGCTAAACAGGCTGGGATTTCTGGGAGTTGTAGGCAAAAAACATCTGGGGACCCCAGGTTGAGAACCACTGCCCTACACCAAAATTCTGAACAGAGTAAACCATGGTATCAAAGGAGGTGTAGCTCAGAGGTGCTTGGAGGCAGCATTATTTATTGATTCTCCTCTGAAATACGAAAGATGGTGAATCAAGTGAAATTGTCCTGGCCTCTTTACAATGCCTGAGGGTGGACGCTTTAAGATGGGGGCTGGGAGAAAGGGCCTATCATATTCCCTTTCTTAACTTCCTTATTTCTTCCTGCACCATAGCCTCTAAATCTATAACTGCAGGATTGCATGCCAAAAAAATTAATATTGCAGCCAAATTGCTTGTTGGCCATCCTTGCTCTGAGCTTAGGAGCTAAGGATTATGGTCTGCAACAAACAAACCATTGCAATGAAGTGCAGAGGTAAAAATCATAGCCACCAGACCCTGAAATGCCTAACTGATCATTGTGGCCTGTGATTAGCGAAGCCCTCCCTGTACCATTGATCCCAGGTGCTATCTAAACTGATGCTTCCCATGAAACTGTCCACATCACTGTGACTCCTGTCTGTGGAAATTCTTACAAATTTCTCCTGAGCACATCTTTCAACTCTACATGTTTATAGAGGGACTATTACACAGTATCACACTGGCCAAAGATTAATACATGCAAATATGTGCACAGGATGCTTCTGCTAAAAAAATTGCTTCAGTGATCATTGAAAAACTACAACAATAGTTCACTCTTGAGTGTGGCCAAAAGATGGGCGCTCTCAGTTGACATTCATGCCAAATTTTTCTTCTGTTCCAGTTGGATATTAAAAGAATCTTCTATAACAGAAGGTCATAATGATACTGTCTAATCTAAGAGATTTGGACATTTGCCTCTCCAACCATTGAAAATGGTTGGACTGTAATAGCAGCAGAACCTGGAAATGTTCTTTTTTGGATTAGCGTTCCAAGAATCCCTCAGCAGCATAGTTATTGCCAATGTTGGTCTAAAACAACTAAGATTTATAGTCCAAAAATAAATATTTCCAAGCTCTACCTAACCATAATGCTGGAATATTGCTGTCGGTGCTGAAAGGAATAGGATTTAGCTGCATATAAAGAAACTAAAAGATCATCCATTATCCCCCCTCCCCTTCAACTTTTGCAAAGATTCAAAAGCTTTGCAAAAAAGGGAGAAAATTGCTGAGTTAAAGTTTTAATAGTCTTAACTTTGGTAAAAACCAAGTGGATGTTACAATACATTATGGATTTTTTGTGGAAAAGATATTTATTTCATATTAAGCAGTTAAAGTGCGGGAGAGAGGGATAATTATTTCACAACTTGTTTGCAAAATATTTATTGTGTGATTAAAACCCACAGTATATTTAGCAGATGGTTTAAAACTAATTTCAGCCTATTAAATTAGCTTGTCATTTGAAGGCTGCAGTTGTGTTGCACCTTCCCTATGGGTGGGAGACTGTGCTTCCTAATTAAATAAGAGAAAAATGTCTATCTAAAAAAAGAATTCTTTGTTTCCCAACAGGGTTAATTGAAATAAGGTGACACAAGAAAAAGGTTTTTTTCTTCCCCAGAAGCATATCTATCTATCTATCTATCTATCTATCTATCTATCTAATAAAAGTCAGTGTTTGTTTGCATGTATGTGTGTATGTACGTGTTTGGCAATGTAATTTTCTGGCCAGGGTTCTGACTTCCAGAGACCACTGCAACCCTCACCAATGACAGACCTGGACAACTCTTGGACACAGACCCATGATGACTCACTTTATGTCTTGGCTAGATTTGGGGGAGCATACACTATGCTCTCGTATTAATGGCAATCTAAAAAATGAAATGCTACTATTGCTCCCATATTTAAGAGCGTTTGAAAAAAAAGTACTTGTTCAAAGAATCGCAAACGGCATAGTTCCCAACCATGCTGTCTGGAGAATTTTGTAGACTCTCACACTCTTTCTAAGTATTTTTTTTTTACCTTTCATCCACATGCTGCTGCTGCTGCAGCCTTCATAAAATTTTATCCTCTTCATTTATACCTAGTGAAATGTCTTTCTGGTTCAGTGTTGCCTAGTATGATTAGCAGCAATCCTCTTGGAGAGGCAAACTTTTGGGTGGCTTGAGTGCTGGACTATAACTCTGGAGAAGTTGTAGTCCCAATTCAAGGTGCAGGTTATGACCTACAAAGCCTTAAACAGTTCAGGCCCTGCCTATCTTTGCGATTTCATCTCCCCCAATGAACCGGTGCTGGCTCTAAGATCTGCTGGAGAGGCCCTCTACTTGCTTCCGCCACCGTCACAAACACAGTTGGTGGGGACGAGGGAGAGGGCCTTCTCGGCTGGCATGTAGCTGGCCCGAAATTCTCATGGTGGTTTGCGGAAAGGCCTTACTGGTGCATTATTTAAACTGTTATGTTTATTCATATCATGATCTGATCACCATGCTCAATATATCCCATATGCATGGGGGTATTGGGGTAATGATACAAAAGGTTTGCTAGGCTAGACCCTCTTTCACTCAGACTCAGCCCCCCCAGAAACTCAGCCCCCCCCCCCCAAAAAAAAACCCCTGAAAAAAATTCAGCCCCCTCCCCCGAAACAAAATCCTGGCTACGGGCCTGCTTCTCGGTGGTGACTTTGGAACTCACTCCCCAGAGAGATTAAACAAGCCTGAACACTGTCCTCTTTCCATAGGGACCTGAAAACCTGGATGTTCCAGAAGTTTTCTGAGAATGATTAGTCCCCTGGACCCTTCCCTAGGCCATCTGGTAGTACTCTGTTCTGCACTTTATCCATTTCTCTGGCCCTATGATACACTGTTGCTCTATCCCTTGCCCAGCTCTTTTATAGTTACCATGTCTATTTTGTAATGCTGGCATTTTGAACCCATCTGTTGGAGCTACAATGGAATTGGTTTTTATGTTGGTTTTTAACAATTTTATGTATGCGTTAGTAGAATTTTATGTTTTATATTTATTTTATGTATGCGTTAGTAGAATTTTATGTTTTATATTTATTTTAATTTGTCTGTATGGTTTTCTTTTCTGGCAATTGAATGTTTGCCTTATATGTTGGAAACTGCCCGGAGTCCTCTTGGGGAGATAGGGCGGTATACAAATAAAATTTTATTATTTATTATTATTTCTTGAGATGACACTTTGACTCTCATTCATTGAAATCCACTAGGTGACATTGGGAATGCCAACCTTCCTAGCTTCAGAGGAAGGCAAAGGCAAACCCACTCTGAACAAATTCCCCATGATAGGTTCACTTTAGGGTTGCTATCAGAAACACCTTAAAGAGATAATCTTCAAATACCACGATTCTGTGGGACTTTTCATTTATTTAGTGTCAAAAACATTGCGTAAATAAGTATAAAACTGATACAAATAGAGGGGAAACAAGTGCTTGAATAATTTTGGACCAAAAATGGGCAACAACAACTGCAAGGTCAGTAGCTTTAAACAATTCTTCCTCTGTGCGTTAGTCATGGCATTGTGGGCAAGCATTACCCAAATCATACTTATATGCAGAGTTGTTTGTTCTGCTCCACAGTCACACAAGGTGGAGGATTCTTCTAGGTAGTGCCATTTTTCCAGATTGTCTTTTGATCTGTTCACTCTGCTTCTAAGTCTGTTCAGGGAATTCCAAGTTGCCCATTCTTGGTTTGACCCTGGAGACAGACCCCCATGGGGGGCCATCCAATTGGGATTTCCTGGTTTAGCTGCCCAGGATATTCTTGCTGTTGTTGGGGGAACATTAAGAGGAGTGGTGGTTCTCATGAAGCTTTTCCTTGATTTGAGTCTACTGGGAGGAGGCTGATAGCCATATAGAGGATGGATTTCACAGTGTTCAACCTTATTTCTGTCACACTTAGCAGCAACTTCCCATTGCACATTGGAGGGGGGCAATGCCAGTTAGCTGATAACGTTAATCAAAATGGCTAATCCAAAAGCATTGCTTTTAGACCTTCTGAAGGACTGAAACCATAACGAATAACTTACGTCAATCTGTTCTGTGTAATCTTAGTACAGTCCATGAAGCTGAAGTCCCAAGAGCCTCTGTAAACATTTTTATCATTGTTAGTTTTTGCCTTCAAGTTATATCTGACCCTAAGGCAACCCTATCATAGACTTTTCTTGGTAAGATTTTTTCAGAGGCAGTTCTTCTGAAGCTGAGAGTGTGTGAGTTGCCAAAGTTTACCAGTGGATTTCATGGTCAAACAGGGATTCAAACCCTAATCTCCAAAATCATAGCCCAACTCTCAAACTTCTACACCATGCTGGCCCCTTTTTATTGGTACAATAATCTCTCATATTTCTTGAAACCTGAATAACCTCTACTTCTCATTTACTGAGAGCAGCGGCTGGAATTGGAAGGGAACATCCCCCTAACCTTTAAATTTCCTTTCCAAAGTTGCTATCTACCTATGACAGTTGAGTATTTCAATGCTTACCTCCATGTAGATTATTGCTGCAGACAAATCCTTACTCATTCTTTTGTTGTCTCTGTCAGGGAAAGAGAAGTTTCCCTAGGTAACCAATCCACAGCTTAACTGTTTTTATAATTAGGACATTAATGAGTAACCTAATTCAACCACCCCATAGTTTAAACCTGCCACTATAGGATTTACCTCAATGGATTGAATGAACCACCTTCCCTACCTGCTTCTGGCTTCTTGAAATACTTTTTAAAGTCAGCATATAACCTTGCACCCATCTAGAGATTTATTTAGTGATATGCTTGGATCCCACTAAATAAATACATTTTCTTCGAATGGGTTTTCTTCTAGACATTTCACATCTTCCTGCATTCCTGAATTCCCTCCAACTTGCCAAAATCTATGTTGCCCATAGAAATGTGTTCGGTAGCAAAGGTATGTCTTGGAGAGATAATATGACCATGTTGCAAGTAAATCAACAAATTGCCACCTCCTGCCAAACTGAGAAGCTGACATACACTTTGTTGCAAACACATTCATAAACCACACTGTATATGCATCTGTTGAGGTTCTGAAACCACTCTGAGTGAATAAGCCAAATGACAAGTGGAAGATAGTGATACCTAAATCCAGCCAAAAATCCCCAAAAGGCATGCTCCACATTTTAAATGAGTTCTGTCTGTGTGTGAGAGAGACAAAAATTAATATGAAAACCCCTCCAAGAACTTTTACAGCTTGAACCAAGATCAAAGAGACTAACCCAAAGCTGCAATTCCTTGTTGTAAAAGTGATTGAAATTCTCAGCATCCAATACCCTTTTTAACAAAGCAGACCCCTTGCATAAAAATCATTCACCCACCAGAGTAGGACAAGACATTCTCATTCTCCTGGCTACAGGAAGGGCATTTCTTTCATGTCCACTGCAAGTTTTAACTACGAGACAAGTTTTCACATCTTGAACTGTCAAGACTTCCTCAGCAAAGCATCGTCAAAATGGTCAAGGGTGAAGAACTAGACATTTCAAAAGCCATCTGAGATGTCAGGATCCTGTATTTTAATATAGGTTGCTAATACTCCGAAATTAATTTAAAGCCTTTTTACTTAAGATTTTCAATCATCACTTCATTACAGTGGGATCTTGGTATTTGCTGGGATTTGGTTCCAGGATTCCCCATGGATACTAAAATCAATGGATGCCAAGTCCTATTATATTCAATGGTATTTTTGGTGTCCTTTATATAAAATGGCAAAATCAAGGATTACATTTTGGATTTTTCGTTTCTTTGAACATTTTAAGCCATGGATGGTTGAATTCATGGATGGTTGAGGGACATCTGCATTTGATGACTCTGACCAATAACCCTGTATTTTGACAGGTGTCCCTTTAAAAGGTGAAGGTAAAGGTTTCCCCTGATATTAAGTCTAGTTGTGTCTGACTCTGGGGTGTGGTGCTCATCTCCATGTCCTATGAGAAACATCTTAAAGAACTGGGTATGTTTAGTCTGCAGAGATGTGACATGGTAGCTTTTTATGAATACGTGAAAGGATGTTACCAGGAAGAGGGAGCAGACTTGTTTTCTGTTGCCCTGTAAACTAGGACTTGGGGCAATGGGTTCAAACTACATGGGAAAAAAGTTTCCACTTGAACATTAGGAAGAACTTCCTGACTGTAAGAGCTATTCAACAGTGGAACTCTCTGTCTCAGAGTGTGTTGGAAGCTTCTTCCTAGGAAATTTTTAAACAGAGGCTGGATGACCATCTGTAAGGGGTAGTTTGATTATGCTTTTCCTGCATGGCAGAGGTTTGGACTAGATGGCCCATGTGGCCTCTTCCAATTCTATTATTCTACAATTCTATGATTAAAAGGTGAAAATGGCCATAATTTGTGATGAAAATTCAATGCATTACTGAAATTGTGGTGTGACAGGTAAAATAATAGATTTAGTAACATGCGCTTATTTCAGAACTCAGCAAAGAAAACTATACAATATTAAATGCATATAAGTATGATTTGGGTAATGGGTATATTCATATAAAATGCATATTTTTGAAAATTATATGGAAACATATGAATTAATCTCTGCATAGGAAAAAAACTTTCTGTACTTGTACCAGGCTGGAATGAACTTTTAGATGGGAATGGGTGAACTTCAATGAACTTGAGCTGTCTATGTGTCTACCTAATGACATTCTACGAAGTTGAACCCCCATCTTATCAAATTCTGAATGTTTTGTTTTTGTGCCCCATCTATTGTTTAGTAATTTTAAAATCAGCATTTGGCAACCCAGTTAAGCAGTGTCTTAGATTCACATAAAAATTTTCCCTGCAGTAGACGATAAAGCATCTGCTGCTTCCCCTTCCGCTGCTAGTTCACCCACTCCCTCACAAGCCTTGTGCAATTGATCAGGGCTCCAGGTAGGCTACACCACAAGCAGGGAAGAAGGATGGATGGATCTGGAGAACATACGTGTGGTTTTCTCCTGTCATCTCTGTAGAGTTAAAGGTATACAAATGTCCTTCAGTTCTGAATTTGGCAATCCTGTTTACATTCAGTAATGTTTGACCATTATCAGGGCTCTCAAATCTGGGATGTTCTGATCTATCTTGGCTGCAGTTCAAAGCATTCTCATTACACCTATCTTAGTCAGAAGTATGAAGCCCTTCCTGCAATTAAGAGCCCTTCTCTGTTATGTCCCCATTAACTGAACCAATGAACCAATGAATCATCATCATCATCATCATCATCATCATCATCATCTATTTCCTTGGCAGTAGACAATGGCTTAAAGCAATTTTAAACAGTAAGGAGGATTTTAAAAGATTTTAAAAAATCAAACAACTTTGCAAGTGAAAATACAGTTTAAATCCCGGTAAAGCAGTTCAGATATTAAAAGTAAGAACAAGTGCAGATTCTGATGAAGACCTTGAAGAATTTTAGGAAAAAGCCATAGTCTACTTGGTACAAGAACCGTTCCAGACTGTTGGTAGCACATGAGTCAATGGTCCATGGGAGGAGGGGGGGGGAGGAGGGGGAGGAGGGGGAGGAAGGGGAGGAGGAGGAGGAGGGGGGGGAGGAGGGGGAGGGAAGAAGAGATCAAGAAAGAATTTAGATGTAAACCTAGGGATATGTATGTAAAATCAAAACAAGGAGAGCTGGAAAGTTTTGATAGTTCCTACAGCATTTTTTCTCTTCCAGATGGGCCCAAAAGAAGAATTTTAAAGATGCATAAATCCTGCTGAATTAAATGGCCCTTACCCCTACTTAAGTATGCCTGTCATTATTGGTTTAGCCTTGTATTGAGCTAGAGACAGCACTGAAATATGACCATATAAAGTAGCCTGCTAGAAATTGAAAATTCTGATATCCCATATTATGTCATACTTCAGTGCTCTTTGGAGTTGATGTTTCAAAGCAATGGGCTTAATCTCATGGTCGAGAGGCTGAGAGGCCATGGATATAGTTAAGAAGATTAGTTTCCTTTCTGGGATCATATAGTGGTGGTTGTTTTTATCCATCCATTTTTAAGCGTCCCTGGGAGGTGAAGTTCTTTAACCTGATATGTATGTGTGCGCGCGTGTATGTTTGTGTGTGTGTGTGTGTGTATCCAAACTAATTACTCCAGTTCTCTAGATGTATGCATTTTTATCTCAACATCCTTAGCGATGCATAAAAAACAATCCTTTTATATTCACATTGCCTTTTGCTTCTCAGGGTTTAACTGAGGATAAAGGCTTTGTATTATGCAGAGTAGAGTAAATATAAAGATGCAAGTCATCTAAAGCTATCTTTGTGACAAAATATTCACGAGAGTAGTATATACTTGAAAAGGTCGCTGAATTTCAAAAGCATGACCGTCCTGGAATAATCTCAAAATGATTAATTGCCATCATTTTATTTTCTATCAAACTTCACTCTATCAGAAATAGAGTGAAATTTGATAGGACAGCAAAAATGTTTTTAAACTAAACTACTTCTAAAGCACAATTTCAATAAATTAAGGTGATTAGGATATACTACTTCTGAATAGGTAAGGTACATAACTTAATAGTATAAGCTTCCATATAAAAGGTCCCATATTTCATTCCTTGTATTTCCAGAATTTGTGTGGGAGGATATCTGAAACCCTGGAGAACCATTGGCAATAATCTCTACACTGATTTTGCTGTCCTAACAAATTACACTCGTTTTGTGATGGCAGTCAGAACCTTCTCAGTGATAGCTTTTTTTTTTTAAAACAACTTTATTTATCTTCCACCCTATCTCCCCGAAGGGAGTCAGGGCAGATTCTAATCACAAAAAGGCAAACATTCAATGCCTGAATAACCAATACATACACAATAGAAAAAATAAACCAACATATAAAAACAAATTATAACTTAACATCTAAAATTAAGATAAAACATAACTATCAAATAAATTATATCAACATAGAACAAAGCTTCAAACAGAAGCCTCAATTTGCCAGACCTGACTGTATTCCTTGGAAGTGTATGAGTTGGTTATTGCCAAAGATGTGAACTGGGGTAGCAAGGTAAACAGGGCCCAGATATGAATGACAGATATTAATAAGATGTATAGTAGCAGTATCATTATCCAATCCTCCTCCTCTTCATAAGCCAATGAGCAGAAGTATGTTTTCAGTTGTTTTTTGAAAGCGAAAGGAGCATCTTTCTTTCCTTAGGGAAGGAGTTCCAGAGGTGGGTGGTGGGCGATCTTGGAGAAGGCCCTTTCTCTCATTCCCGCCAGCCATGCTTAAGATGGGGGTGGGACCAAGAGCAGAGCCTCCTCCGATGACCACAGTGTCAGAGTTGGTCTATAACGGGATATGTGATTAATCAAATAGCCTGGACCTGAGCTGTTTAGGGCTTTAAAGGTAATAACCAGCACTTTGTATTTAGCCTGAAAGCAGACCAGCAGCCAGTGGAGCTGCCTTAAAAGGGCACTTATTAATTTGTAAGTCAATCATGTTTCGTTATTAACATATGGACTTTGTTAAAAGATATAAACTTTTGAAGCCATCATCAACCAAAATTGGACCCAACCTGACATCTAAACCGCAGTTCCACCATTGTGTGTGTGAGAGAGAGAGAGAGAAAGAGAGAGAAAGTTAACATCCAACAAAATCAAATTGTAAGCAGCACATTAATACAATACTATTCTTAAAGCAAAAAGTATAAACAAATGGAGGAAATGTAGCAATAACCTTTGCAGATCACATACTAAGGGCTTGTAAAACAATGTTTTTCTCTTTAGACAACATTCCAGACTAAATATTTTCTTTTTTAGAGGCATTTATTATGTTCCTTTCATCTATCACAGACCAGCTCAGCACAGTATCTGACTGACCAGCTGGAGAAAAGCCATTAAGCAATCCCCCACAAGCCATGCTGGTCCCAGGAAAGACAAGCACACAACTTGGGAAGATGACAGCCACTTATCACTATGACTCATCTGACTGGGCACAAATGGGAATCCTAGTGAACCCAAAGCAAGGGCCAGCATAACACAGTAGTTTGTGTTTGACTACAACTCTGAATGGTTAAATTCCTGCTCAGTTGCTGTGAATCAGAAATGACTTGAAGGCACACAACAACAACAACAACAACAATAACAACAACAACAACAAATCAACAGCAGTGAGCCAGATATTTGATTGCTTTTGGTTTTGTCCCATATGTATCTGGGGCATATGGGATTTTGTGATTCTTGTGAACAAATTAACTCAATATTGGACTCCACATAATTTTGTGATAGGATGCCTCTCACAAATAAGCTATTTCCACAATCCTTGTGAATAATTATTGAGGTAGGCAACAACCCCAGCTCAGTTCAGCCATTCTAAGAAATGTATCCAGTATAAAAGTGAATGTCAAAATTAAAGTGCTTTTGAATGTATGTTAAATATATGGACATGTGAAACTCAATGATACTTTCAAGTAACTCAGAATACAATAAAGCTGAAGTTCAATCAGACCATTCCAAGGTTCCGCAATCTGGACATTCATCTGGGTTTGGATTTGTGTTGAATTATTTAAAATACATGAATATGGAATATGACCTCCATATTCAGGGAGATGGATTCCCAATTAACTACAATTAACAAAAAATGTGGCTAATACCAAACTATTGAATAAATGACTTCCAATGGAAGCGCATTATAGAGTTGCACTGTAGGACCTAGGAAATGCCTAGGGGGGCATTTTTTGTTGGATGGAGGTAAATGTAAATAGATACATAGCAAAAACTAGTTGCAATAAAATGTTTTAGACATAGTATTTAGCAACTCTTGGTTCACATATATTCTAATTTGGGCTTCTCATCCAAGTTTTAACAGTCTTTATGTGGGCTTCTAACCGAGACTTATACTGGTTGTGAAATTCACATCACAGACTAATTACAAGTGGGAACAGGTTATTTGTGGGCCAACAGAGTTTTACAGTGAAATATATTTCATTGATCTAGGAATATAAGGAGAGGGTTAATTGAATATTATCCACAGTCTTGGTTACTGGAAGAGAGATGTCTCAGTTGAGATTTACTTGAAGTGCTTGGAGTTCAAAGAGAATTACATTAGTGAATGGAAGTCAAGATAATGTGGAAGTAGGTACTATACCATTAATACCAATTATACCATTATTACCCTAGATTTAAGAAGCATTTGAAAGGAACCTAAGAGGCAGTAAGACTGGAAAATGAATTATTAAGAAGGATGCAATTTAAGTGCCAGTCAATACTTTTTTCTTTTCATACTATGAAAAAGGAATGTGATTTTTTTCTTGTAACTTCAAATACATAATTGAAACTTGAAATAGGATTCGTAATAAGTACTCGTAACTACTAATAACTACATAACTACAATAACTTTTCAGAAGAGAGGGGAAAAGAGAGAGAATATAAATCTCTGCTGTCTCGAAAAGGAATCAACCTTACAAATAGTCCAAGGTGAAATTAATATTTGCCTAGACAGTATTAAGACACTGGCAGAATAATCTGAATGAAACTGTTAAAATGCATAAAGACTAAGGAAGTGGTTTAGTCTAACAAAGGCTAGACTAAAGCATCCCTGTTGCTTGATTGCAATATCCAGCATTCCTCATCATTGGTCATCCTGGCTGGGCTGAGGGATCCAACACCTAGAGAGCCATAGGGTTCCTACCTCTCTTCTAAGATGTTTCTCACCCTTAGATTTTTAGTAAGATTATCTCTACACACATGGGTTTCTGAATTCTTAGGTGTTCTTATTTGGGAAAATGTACCTTAACTTTCTAACAGACTTATTAAGCATTGGTGTTAAACATAACGTCTTCCATGTCAACAGGTGATGTTAAGGGCTTTCAGTGCTCACTTACACTCTGAAACACCAGGAAACGTCACTTGTTACAGACCATGAACAGGAATGGTGTATTATTTATACCAAGGATTCTTAAACTTTTCCACTCGGGACCTCTTTCAGCCTGAGAAATTTTGAAATGACCCTGGATAAATAGGTATCAAAACCAAACATTTACTGACAACATATCAGCAGTGGGTTGTTGTAGGTTTTTTGGGTTGTATGGCCATGTTCTAGAAGCATTCTCTCCTGACGTTTTGCCTGCATCTGTGGCAAGCATCCTCAGAGGTTGTGAGGTTACTCACAACCTCTGAGGATGCTTGTGACAGATGCAGACAAAACAACAGGAGAGAATGCTTCTAGAACATGGCCACACAACCCAAAAAACCTACAACAACCCATTGATTCCAGCCATGAAAGCCTTCAACAATAAGCACATAAGCACTTGCAATTTACTAAACAGGTTGATTTTCTCTGCAGAGACCACTGTAAACACTGCACAACAGATCTGTGATGCTACTAAGAACCTCATCACATGGAGGTCCAGGGGGCAGCATGGCAAATCTGTTGAGCCCTAAAAGTAACCCATGCTGAAATCCATCAGGCCCCAACTTGATCCTGTGCTGAACCCAGTTTTCTCTATGAGAATACAAGTACCCATGTTGTCAGAACAGTCATTTAGCATGCTGCCAAGGCATAGTGCACATAGAGCCAGCACGGAGCCTCGCGGACATAGCCCTGCGTCATGTGATGGACTCTGATGGGTTCTGTCCTGTCTACATGTTGGTAGCATGCTAGGATGGGGCTGAAAGCCCATGTGATGAGGTCGTGAGAGATGTTAGAAAAAAATGGGGACTACAACACTGCGCTAAAGGGACCCCTTTTGAGGTCAGGATCTCAGTTTAAGAAGCAGTAATATAGACAATACATGTTGTTATTAATTCTAATATTACCTCTACCTTGGAGCTAGTTAACTAAAGTGCCCAAGGCCATGACTCCTCCGTTCACTTGGAGAAACCTACAGTCTCAAATGGCAATCAAATGCCATTGCTGGAGAATGAAAAAGTTGTAAGCAACCTTGGAGGTCATCTAGAGAAGCATTCCTTGGCCCTGTTGTGTGCAAGACTCCTACATATATGGTGCACACAGAGGGAGGCTAGTGCTAATCAGTATCCAAGAACAAATTGATATATATACCTTTTGGAAGAAACTCTACTAGAAAATATGTTTAGCTGCTGAGTAAAGCAGAAACAAAGACCAGGAGACTGTTTTTGGATATGTTTTTAGTTCATGTTTGAAGTTAAATGGCACCACAACCCCCTGTGTGCCATCATAAATATTGAATCAGTAATGATAAGAAAATTCATACTTAGCTCAAAGAGCAGTCCAATAATTATTGAGAATCATTTCAAGTGCATTTAATTGCCAAGGATAGGCGGAAACAGAAGACACAACCTTTAATCTTCTACAGATTTTTCACCCAAAATGATTACAAAGTTATCATACAACACAGACATGCTGCATTGTTAGCTACTGGTGCAAACCCCTTCATACTGTGGATATATGCCCAGATGGTATGGGTTGGAGCCAAACAAATGTGAACAGCAGAAAAATAGCCATTAGTGATG
The DNA here is from genome assembly GCF_037176765.1 of Anolis sagrei. Taxonomy (NCBI): domain Eukaryota; kingdom Metazoa; phylum Chordata; class Lepidosauria; order Squamata; family Anolidae; genus Anolis; species Anolis sagrei. Next base: position 251,339,251 of record NC_090022.1, on the reverse strand, counting down.
CCTCCAAAATACTTGGACAGAGCTTTTCCCAAGAATCCACACAATGATATACTGGCTCAGTTTCTACATTATGCTTGTGTAATGCAGGTAGGCTCTCACATAGATGCAAGGCAGATGCACAGAATACTAATATTATGCACCAAACTATTCCCATCCTCATTGTCCTATTTTGCAGTGGGGAATAATACATTGAAGGCACTAAAGATGAGTTAGGACTACATGGCTGCAATTCTTCAAGATTTTATTGCACACAGATGGTAAACCGACACAGAAACAGGACCATCACCTTTGGTGACAGTTCCTATCACACAATGCTGAGTGCGACTTGTTGTCGGTCTGTCACCTCCCCCTAAAAACCTATCCCCTGCCTTCAATGGGCAAAACTGTTCAGTAGCCTCTTATTGTGTCACAGTGCTGCAACCTCCCCGGTATGATGATCTGCAACTGCTTCTGTGCCAACATGCTGACATAGAAGTTGTGTCAGAGGGAGGGATTGCCTTCTCACACTCTCCCCACACAAAAGTTAACAATTTAGAGATTTTTTTTAAAAAAAATAGACTACACTTAGTTGAATCTTTAATGAAATAAGAAAAATACTATAGTGGCAGAACTACAGGGGAGTGAAGTTATGTCCATGCTGTATATGCAGCCACAGATGACAGATCACAGAAGTATTGCAGTAGCATATCAATTCTAGGTGTGGTAGGGACTGTCACCATTTGCATAAGTTGCCAGTTTTGCTGATCACATGAATAGTGTAGGATAATGACATCATGTAATAATGTCCCTAGTTAGTAGCAAATAGTGTTGACACATTCAAAGAGTTATTGAATGATGAGTCACGAAAAACAGGAGGTAAGCAATAGAAGTTGCATTGGCCAGAATACCTTAAATTATAAAAACTTGGTTATTAAGAATTAACCATTTTAGGAACTGGGTAGCAGATGTTGGAAGTTTGCAGTGGAAAAGATTTTGTGCTCTGATATCTAGTTATTGGCTTTCCAAAGATTCTTCTTTCCTGGACAGCAGGGCGCCTACCTGGTTCAGCAGGGCTCTTTTTGTGTTCTCATTACTGGAGTTTTGTTTTCATTAGAAGAAAGGTAGCAGCACCTTTAAAAAAGTATTTTCCCCTAAGTTCTGTCTATTGCACACTAAACGTTTTTTTTAAAAGAATGTACCCCTCTTTTTACAACAATCTTCCCTGAGCCACCACTTTCAGATATAATGGAGTATATTACAATTTCCATCACTCAAGCCAACATGAATTTTGGGTATGCTTTCTGGGGGGAGGGGTATGGAAGTTACAATACAGCATATGTGTTCATTTGTAAAAATATGCTATTTTTGGAAAATGTGAAAATCCATAACCATTTTGGAAATGAGATTCATAACCTTTTTTGGAAAACCACTGGTCAAATGGCCTTTTGGAAATATATACAGCAGAGTTTCAGAAGTGTTCCTTTAGTTGCCCAAAAACATATAGTCTCCCTTAAAATATATTTGCCTTCAAATCATGCTCTCAAGAGACAAAGTAAACAGTCTTCTTCAAAAGTAACAGAGTTGGTTACTCACAAAACTTCATGTATACAACATACAGGTACTTTGCTTATGAATCCTATTACAATAGGATTTTGTAGTAGTTTCTCTATGTAGGTAACACAGGGAATCTTCATAGAAACAATAGTCCATAGTCCAAAGCATCTCTCTGTTCTGAGAATCTAATACGTCTCTAAGCATTTTCTTTCTGCATTTAAGTCTAAACTGAACTGTACTTGCAGTCATCTAAAGCATATAGATTGATTCTACTCTCTCTAATGACTTTTGCCTTCACTGAAGTCTAAAGCAAAACTGTTTTTAAAATGGAGACGGAGTCCTGAACATGCTCAGTTTTGATCACATCCTCTACAGCCCCTCCCACAACAAAGAGGTTAGGTAAAATTGCAAACCATTACACACATGCAATATAGTAAGCAATTATGTACATAACAAATAACTGGTGGAGACTTGAAAAGGTTGCTATTTTCAACAGACATGCCAATATTGCTCATTCAACGGCCACTTCAACTCTGTTAATATATATCTGGATGGTCAATATGATATCTCTAATTCAGCATAAGAAGTAAAGCAATGACATACCTGATGAAGTCTAAAGTACCTTTGTAAGTGAAGTGAGCAAATGAAACAGAAATATTGAATTTGGGGCTCTTAACGATAGAGATTATATTTGGCAAAAACTGTGCTTTAGCTAATCCAGTCTTCCTGTCTTGCTGAGTTTTGAGGCCTACTGTACATTGGCAAAGTTTAAATTTCAATTTGCAAGAACTTTTAATGGCTCCTCTCCCACATCATGCATTTAAATGTGAAATGAATTATACAAGAAGAATGTGTGCCTGGCATTCAGCCTACATAAAGGTGACCTGCAGATCTTTCTGCATCATTTTAGACTGCAAAGGGGAAACTTAGTAGCGTAAATTCACCTTGTTAAACTATAGTAATAAAAACATCTTTAGGAGAAGGCTTTTATTACATTAGGAAACATTTGTTGTTTCAGTTTTTTGTTTAAAATGAAAATATAATGCATTAAAATTTGAATGTTAATTATTTATGGCTAATTTTTCTCATCTTATTTACCAATTAGTAACTCAAACCCACCTAGCTTCCTTGTCAAATATGTGATGAATTCATTTTGTGTTTTATTTGTACTTTTAAAGAGTTATCCAGTTGTTGGAGCGTATCTCCCTTTTCTCTGTTGTGGAGAAGTAAGGGCAGGAAAACTTTCATTGCTCAATAGCCATCCATCACTGTTCACAAACTGCACGTCCTAGAATGATGTTCTATAGTACTCTATAGCCATTATTATTACACCCAACAACTCTCCATAACTGTTCACAATTACAAGTCAAGAGATGTGCCTACAGTGTAAAATTAAGGAATGTTGACACCACTTTAACTGTCATAACTCAATGCTATCATATCATGGGAATTATAGTTTTACAAGGCCTTTGGCCTTCTTTGCCAAAGAGTGCTGGACTAGGCTACAACTTTCATGATGCTGTAGCATTGAGCCATGGCAGTTAAAGTGGCATCAAATACATTGATTCTACTGAGAGAAACATGATTAAGAAAGATAAATTTCCAATTATTACAAGTCCCAGAATCCCTGTCTATAGAGAAAACCTTGCTTGCCAAGGGCTGCTGCTGATAGAGAAAGAATAATTATTCTCTGTGTTCCTTGTTCAGTCAGACACAAGCAGATGCACTCCCTCACTCCCACATTCCCTAAAATTCTTTCAGCCATGGGTAAGCAAACTTACAGATAGATAAGCCACAGCTCAGGGTCAGACATTTCAACAGAATCATTAATACGCTTTGATGTTAGAAACAGAAGAACCAATCAGAAGTTGCTTACGTGTTGTTTTTACCAGTTTAATATAAAAACTTGTTAAGTGCGCCACAAATGATGGACAGTTCTTTGTTTTTTGACCGGGATGGTCAAAGGCTGTTCATCTCAGTGTTGATCAACTTGAAATAAAGCCTTGTTGAAAAACCTCATCGGAATCTCATCTCCTCCCTGCCCTCTGGGCCTGTCACCCTAAATTCCCAGTCTGTAACACTACACTGTAGTGTGGAGCTAGTCCTGGGGAAAAGCAAAGGTTTTCAGCACTCAATTGCAAGATAGCTATTACTACGCAGCTCAATAGCCATAAATAGCTGCTCCCAAATGACAAATCCTGGAATCTTGAATTAACAGTATTCTCCTGTTCATGGTCCCATCTTGCAGTTTCAAACCAATATTTAGGAAAGTGGTTTCACTGTACAAATGATTGCATAGGAAATCCTGGATGGTGATTGTACAAACCACAAAGCACTGATGTGCATTAAGAGCTTTCTTTCATGTGCTTTTGTGGGAGTGTGTTGTCTGGCTGCTGCAATTTGAAGCTAGCTTGCTTCAAACTGTATTAAATTATCAGTGTAGATGTGGCCCATGACAGAGCTCAACAGCCCTCACTCTCTCAAATTACAAGTCCTAGACTACTAACAGGTAAACTCTAACTACTTTCTAGACAGTTCTGTGTCAAACTACTCAACATCCTCTACAAATGCTCCCAAATTACAAGTCCTGGAATGCAGTACAAGTAGACATTCTTAACGTTGGTGTACTAGATAGAGCTTGGAAAGGTCACTGATTTGTGTTTATTAGAATCCCACAGCCAGCACAGCTGGAAATTCCTAGCCACCTTTGGAGCACTGCAGTTCCTAGCCACCTTTGGAGCACTGTTAATCCTGCTGCCACTACTGAGAATGTCTGAGCTTTAACTATCTAAGCAAGATGGAATTCATCAGAAGGCACCTGACACAGACCTCCTTGGCTATATCACATTTAGGTAAAGTAAAAGCTGAAATTATGAAATATTGACACAAACTGTTTGACTTCTATAAATGTGAGTTTCATTTAGCTAACACATATTGACTTCAACTTAAACACCAATACAAACATACATGCAAAACACAAGCTACATTTCATTATCATCTGGAGACACTTTTTTAAGCCCATAAAATTAAGTATGGGTGACAAACTTGAGTGCAAGAAGACTCCCCTCATACCTAAAAACCATGGCTGGAAATGCAAGCTTAAGCATTTATATGATTTCTCATAAGCTGCTTTTGGTAGAAAACCATTTGTCTCACTCACCCAGTTCAGGTGGAGCCCCCGGTGGCGCAGTGGGTTAAACCCTTGTGCCAGCAGGACTGAAGATCGTCAGGTCTCAGGTTCGAATCCAGGGAGAGGCGGATGAGCTCCCTCTATCAGCTCCAGCTCCTCATACGGGAACATGAGAGGGGACTCTCCAAACCAACGCAGTTGGTTGGGAGAGCAATTTGCCCCTCCATCCCAGAAGGCAGAGAATTGGGAGGTGCTTCGAACCTCCTAGAAGAAGGGAGGGGGCTGGCTGATCACGTGAGCCAGCCTCCTTCCTTCAGTCTTGTTAAAGACTTTCTACCCACCACTCCCACCCATTGACAGTATATTTGGTTGCCCGTTGGAGCCGGGTAGGAATTTTTTGCCTCTCATGTTCTGGGGGGTTTTTTCGCCTACCCTATACTGTTATTAGGGGCTAGATGGGGTGGTTCGGGTTAACTAGGTTAGCATAAATAGTTCAGGAAAACACGGACATGGAGGTATACACAAGGCACCCCTTAAGGGTGGGGGGCACTGTACAACAATCACTCACCTAGAAGTCACCAAATGGGTGAGGGGACATCACTTGGCACAGAAATTGGAGAAGCTGATTACAATAATATGAGACAGGCTTCTCCAGACTTTTACCTTCAGGTTGCCCGGTTGGGGATCCAGGGCACACAGATATCACACACTAAATAGCCGAGGACGCTGCCTCGGCTAGCCACCAAGTTCCTAGACACATAGTTTAGTTCAGTTGAACTTAAATAGGTAACATTCAATAAAAGTTGCCCAATTTGAATCCATATCACGGTTGTTTGTCTCGTTATTTCTGGGATTGAGGGGCAAAAGCCTCCCACAAGGATGATAAAAACATCAAATCATCCGGCCGTCCCCTGGGCAATGTCCTTGCAGACGGCCAATTCTCTCACACCAGAAGCGACTTGCCGTTTCTCAAGTCGCTCCTGACACGACAAAAAAAAAAAAAAACAGTTCAGGTAATATAGTACTCAAGACCATTTAAGTTGTTTTGGCATGTGAAGCAGATGCCTCCACAAGCTCCTCTGACTACTGAAGAGTGTAAAAATAGTATAATGACAAATCCAGTGTCAGTTTGCTGCTCTTTCTTGATATCAACATTTTCTGCTCAAGGCAACCATCTCACTCTATATAGAGAGCAACAGATATCTATGTATAAGTGTTAAGTTGTTCTATAACTAAATCAGTTATAACACTGAATTACACAATGCATATAATATATACAGTAAGATTATTATTGTATTAATACCATGGGCAAAACTTTTGTTTAATAACAAAAGTTATTAAAGTTATTAAAGTAATAAGTTATAACGAGGAACTGTTGATATGAGAACTTACTGTTTAATGTTTATTATGGATGTTTTTTCTTGTTTGAATATTTGTTTATATTCATTTTACCCATAGTATTGATGCAATAATAATTGAATTGTATATATAACTGTTATACAATGGGACTCCATACAATCATGCCAGCCACATGACCTTGGAGGAGTCTATAGACAAAGCCAGCTCTTCGGCTTAGAAATGGAGATGAGCACCAACCCCCATTTGGTCACTACTGGACTTAATGTCAGAGGACAACCTTTACCTTTACCTTATATATTATATGCATTGTGTAATTCAGTGTTATAATTGATTTAGTTATAGAACAACTTAACACTTATACATAGCTATCTCACTCTGCCTAATGGTAGGGCCGGATTTTGTTCCCCAAAATTCTTGTCTATGAAGCAAAATAATTGGTGAGTTTTAATTAATCAAAGACACATAACAAAAATATGAACCATCGCTACTGGCATGGCAAAATTTGGCACAGAGCACAGGTAGGTACCTATATAATCAGTGCAGGAACTGCGAACTTGCTAAGAATATTTCTACCTCCTTTTTTCATACAGTCAACATTCAGATTGGTTTTCAAAATAAATAGAAGAGCTGGAATTAAAAGTTGTATATATACCCATGGTATTGATGCAATAATACCATGGGTATTATTTAGTTCAGCAACACATCTTTAGTTCAGAAACACATCTCCATTATTTCCTGCAATCAGAAGATTTGAATAATCTGACTTTTCATTTTAATTACAGCATGTATCTATCCAAAATATGAAAACAAAACAATCTGACTATTCATTTCAATTACAACGTACAATTAAAGAGCAGACATAATTATACAATTCCTATAAAATAGATATGAAAATCTTGTAGCTCTCCAGATGTTGAATATCTGAGTTGGAAGTCCCATAGCCCTCCAACCTATGTTGAATTTGTCATGTCCACCTGCTCGAGTTAAAAGACCCAAAATGCAATTCAACAACATTGGGAAGGTCTACTGTTTTCATCCCTGCTCTATATACTGAACTTTACCTTCTGACATTCTTTGTCTTTGGCTCTGCTGGCTAGGACTGATGATCACTGCAATTCAACAAAATCTATAAGGACATACCATTCCCATCCCTGGGGTAGAACTATAAACCTCACTTATGGTTCTTGTCCTGAAGTCAGTGGTTTCCAACCTGTGGTCCACAAGAATGAAAATCCAGTCAGCGGCCTCACCATTACCTCAAAACCACGTGGCAATGAGAGCTACTGGATTTGTGAAACCTTCTTACAGTGCTAAGGCAACGGGGATGTTGGGAGGGGAGAGGCTGAATACACATGAAAGATTACTACTACCACATCAGCTCTAGATTATTAAATATGGTATTCTGTGGGTGAGCAGATGGCGACTAATGTTCTGTATCAGGAACTAGAGCTGATGTGCTCTATCCAAAGCAATTTTCTGAATCAGCACCCGAATAACCAAACCAAATCTAAAATTGACCAAAAACTGATTCATAACTGTTTTGGTACTAATGTTGGAGAGTGGTCCCTGGTCAAAGTGGTCTCTGGTCAAGTGGTACCTGGTCAAAAAAAGGTTGCAAACCACTGCCTGAAATGATGGTATTTCCTCTGCACATGCAGCTTTAAAAAGATTATTTTCATTCAGAACCAAGAGGTGAATTACACCAGACAGAACAATGTATAAATAAAGCCCTTGAAGAAATCTTGCTTGAAGCTCTTAGTGTGAAATGTCACAAAAGAATTATGAAGAGTAGCAGCTGCATGACTATGCAGAATAAAAGCGCAGTTTAGCAGAATGCAGTGATTTTTCTTCAATTACATCCCTCACCTTGGCCTGCCTTCAATATACGAGCAGAATACTAATCCCCAGTTTTTGCCTCATATCATCAGGAACACTGCCTAATTTATTAGCTGTTATATTAATTTCCTTTAAGGTACTTAACAGTAATTTAAGGTACTTAACAGATCTATGTGAGAGAGCTTCTCATTATGTTGTGTCCAGATGAACTGCAAGACAACAATTAAATTTGAGATACTTTTATTACTTGGAAATCAGGGGACAAAAATGATGGGTGGGCAAAATGAAATTATTTTTAAAAAGAATCTCAGTGTCATAGTGGTATAGTGTAACACTAGAATAATAGAACCATAGAATTGGAAGTGACCTCGTGGGCCATCAAGTCCAACGCCTTCCAAGAAGCAGGAAAATCACATTCAAAACATCCATAACACATGACCATCCAGCCTTTGTTTAAAAGCTTCCAAAGAAGGAGCCTCCACCACAGTCCAGGGCAGAGAGTTCCACTGCTGAACACCTCTCACAGTGAGGAAGTCCCTCCTAATAATCTCTTTTCCTGTAGTTTGAAGCCATCGTTCAGCATCTTAGTTTCCAGGGCAGCAGAAAACAAGCTTGCTCCCTTCTCCCTATGACTTCCCCTCACATATTTATACATGGCCATCATGTCTCCTCTCAGAGCCCTCCTCTCCTCTCAGTGCTATAGTGTTACACTACAGCATCACACTATAGCACTATGACACCAACATTGTTTTTTGAAAATCATTTAGCCCTACAGTTAGAAAGAAAGAAAACTAAAAGAAGAAAAAATGCCTCCCAAACCATAGGGCCATCTTAACAAATCATGCCTCACCCCGCCTCCCAAATTGAAGAGCCTTAGTTCAGACCTCAGAAATCACAAAATGTACCCCTCCCCCCAAATGTAAAAAAGTGGACAACAAGGTGACAATTATAATTAAAATCAGCAAACCCCAATTTACTATATCATAAGAACTTATAATCCTTTAGATAAATCTGAAAGAATGGAACACAATATTGTATTTATTAGGCCTGGGTAACAACGCAAAAATTTGTTTCTAAAATCGATTTGTAATTGGGGTTTTTTTTTTGTTTCGATATTTAAAATAATTACAAAATTTTCCAAAAAAAAAGTTCAGTATTTACGAAATTTCGTAAATATTTACAAAACATTTTGTAAAGATGGCGCCCTTTTTTTTCAATATTTTTTAAATATTTTCTAAATTTAATTATTAATTTAGTAGAATAGGGAGGAGAAATTAAAATTATTATTAAGGAGGGAAGGCAGGCACTCACTCTGGCGGGCTCTCTCGCTCGCCGCTCGCTCGCCGCTCGCTCGCCCCTCTCGCTCGCCACTCGCTCGCCCCTCTCGCTCGCCCTCTCGCTCGCTTGCTCAGCCGGCGCCGAGAGAGGAGAGCTCCCAGCAAGCATCGGCAGGCGGCCATCTTACGTATTTCCGAAATGGACGGAAATACAAAATTTTTTGGCGCCTGCCGTTTCGATATTTAAAAACACTTCCAGGTTAAAAAAAAAGTTTTGTAATCGTTTCGTAATTCAAAAATTAACGAATTTTTTAACGAATTACGAATTAACGAAACGAATTGACCAGCCCTAGTATTTATCTATTTAATGAAGTTGTCTGAAAATTTAGCCATTGTCATTGTTAATAAAGGAAGGCAGGAGAAAGAACAGAAAGTCTCTTCAGCTATCCATAAAACTATCACCCTCTTCCCATGAATTTCAGATGCTTTATGGGAAAGGGTGTTAGTAAATATATGAATCTGGACAGAAGGCTATTATTCCTCTACAGGAAATGGAAAACATTAGGATACCTATTCCTAATTCCAGCATTAAATGCCACTGTATGAGTCAGCTCAAGAAAATAATGCAATGAAAACTTTCCGAAAAAAACATTTGAGAAAATGTCTGGATTGCAGTATTAGTGGGAGAAAGCCAAGAATTTCCTTTCTGGTTTATGGACCTAAATCTAGCTACTAGTATTGTTAAGCCACTATAAGTGCATTCTGCTAGGATTTCTTTCTCAAGCGAACAGCTGGATTAGCTGGGTTTCTAGCTGCAGTGTATCAGACAATGGAAGGCAAAATCCATCCTGTCTTGTTCTGCTTGCAAGCCAACCCTTTTATGTATGAAAAGGACATGTGTTGCGGGGTGGGGAAAGGCATCTACATCTTGGATCATTCAAAAAGATTTTGGGGCAGCACGACAGTACCAGCTTAGTTTGGAAGGCTGACTGTTTCCTAGACAGTGCTGCTTAAGTAATTTAGCATACATGCTTACAGCCATATTGTGCAAGGAGGCCATGTTTCAAAACATCAAAGGGTACTCTATGTGATTTTTATTCTTGTAGAGCATCTTTGTGGCTGCCATTTTTACAGACCAGAAGTGATAAGTTGTCACCTCTTTGTATGAGAAGTTTCAATCTCTACATTTGGAATATCAGTACTTTTGAATTTTTCAGGAGCTAATGGGAGAGGCTTTCATTTGAATTTGTTCTGACCAAAATGTATTCTTATCCAAATACCAGAAGTTCACTAACATCTGAAAAATTCCTCATATTTGGGACAGGGTTTGGGGAGGGGGGGGGGAGAAGAGGATCGGCATGATGTAGTGGTTTGAGTCTTGGACTACAACTTCAGGACACGAGTGGACAAATTTCCACTTGGCTATTGAAACCCACAGAGTGACCTTGGGCAAGTCACCTTCTTTCAGCCTCATGGTTGGCAATGGCAAAACCCCCTCTGAGCACCTTGACAAGGTGGGTTGTCTTAGAGTTGACTTAGAGTTGACATAATTGGGAAATGACTGGAAAGCACACAACAATGTATGGAGTTGCGTGCTGAACTTTTAGGAAACATGTTTTGCATCATGAGTTATCCCACAACCTGAGTTGTGTCTTACTTTAAAAAGATATATTTTGTAAGCTGCTTCAAATCTCATCTTGGGAGAAAGGCAAAATATAAATTCAATCATCATAATCATTAATCATGGGGGGGGGGGGGGGTTGCAAAATGTATTTCCGATGGTATTTGCTTTTGTCTTCCACTGGGGCTTTCTCTCACCCAGTGGGTTTCTATGGCTGAATAGAAGAAATTCAAACTCTGGTCCCTAGAATCATCATGTATTGCTCAAAATGCTACCCCATTCTGGCTCTCAATATGTACAGCCCTCCTAAATGATCACTCCAACATTTGGATGTATTGGCATTACAGCTGTGAATACTCCTGGAACCATTTCCGGTCTTTTTCCCATCTCCTGGACACCTTGGGGCAGGAAAATGATAAGGAAAAATGCATTTTGAATGTCCCACAGAAAGTCAAAGAAAGCAGAAAAGCATCTGAAAACAGACAACTGTAACACATACACATCTAGACAGCTAGAGACACATTTCTCTTTTGGAGATGAAATATTTTCAGAAATGGTAAGGCTCAGAATGTTGTATAGAAGACTTGGCTGGCCACTGGCATAATTTTTACTCCTGCTTCAAGCAGAACATTGTGGATGCACACAAACACATACAGTGTGTACTTTATAGCAGATGCTGGTGGTGTTGTATATAAGAGACAGAAAATATGAATTTTCTTTTAAACCTCATATGTGAATTGATGATAAAAGTTGACAGTTTCACCACTGAGGTCACAAGGAGTTTCATAGCACGTTTTATCAGTTGAAGCTGATATATAGTACTAGGTGTAACCTCTCAATACCCAACTCTGATCTATCCTATGTAGGACACTTTTACAGAGTTCTCAGAAGCTTCAGTTAGTGGAGAATACAGTGGCTAGAAGTCAATAGAGATTGGTCTTAAGGAATAGATCTTGCTGGTTTTAAAACATGTTCATTTGCTGTTGATATATCTTCAAGCAACCTTTTCAAACAACTTTCCTATCATTGAGGCTTTTCTATTTGGATGTGTTAGTGCATCCCTTTAATAAGTAGCTCACATATTAAAATGATTATCAGAGGTGCTTCTCTAAGCACCTTTTGATTTAATGAAAGAAATGAGGGCCAAACTAGGAATTAAAGTGATTAGACTGGGTTTTGTTCCAAAATCAGATATCATCAGATACGAGGCTCGTATGTGTGGCTCAACAATCAGCCTTACGAATTAGACCAGTGTTGAATTTAAATAACCAAATGCATGATAAATAATTGAGTAATATTGCATGCTGTGACAATCAGGCACCTTTCACCTGTTGGACAGAACTTCTTTTTTAAAAAGCCATGATGGATATATCGTTTCGACTGATCTGCAATAAGTCACTTTGGCTGCAGTGCCTACTAGACAGAGTGCCATCTCCAACTGGAGAGGGGAAAACTAGCTATTCTGCTTTCTCCTGTGTTCAAGTTTGGTAGAATAGGTAACAATCCCAATTTAACATTAACATGGTTCAGTTCAGCACTGACTCTCTACTCTTCAGGGCCTACATTTATTGAACGGTAAATAGTACATAGCTTCTTTCATCTTTCATTATCATTTCTGTTTAATAATTACGAAGCGAAGCCTTCAAAAAAAATCAAAGGACTCCAATATATCTCTTATACTAGATTTAAAGTTTTTTTTTTAAGTAAACATGCTTTGTTAGGAGATTGACTTAGCAGCTACATTAAACTCTAGTATGTTATCTTCTTTTAAAAGACAAGGTACATTTTTATGTCTTTAAAATAATAGGGGAAGCAAATGTCAATAGTTTGTTAAATGGAATCTAGTGTGTCTGTCTTTATTTGAAATGACAGCTTCAAGGCACCCATTAAGCATTCTGGCAGGCCTGGTATTGACTTTAGGAAGAGGAAAATTTACCACTCTCTCAACAAAGACAAAACATTCACTTACATAGAAAACTTTTCAAATCACTTTTGTTAAATCTAGGCTAAATCAATGTGTTTGCTGAGCTTCAAAGTATGGTCTGCATAAGCTACACATGTAGGGGGAAGAAAACCTTATCATTTCAAAACACAGGTTTGGCATGTATTTAAAGACCCAGGAGGGTACTGGGATTTGCATTAATAGACATGTTACAAGTAGTAGTTGGTGGCTCATATATATGCAGGTCAACGAATCTGTTCTATGTTTAGTCTGAAATTTAAATGGGTTCTTCCCGGGAGCTGAATCTACATTTTAGGATAGAGTTTACAATCTACTTAGCTCTTTTAAAGTACAGATTAAAACACAAATGACATTGGAGTCATCAGCTGCACTTCATAGTACTGTCTATTGTCTAGTGACATTAGTGATGTTCTCCTGGTATTGTCTATCATAGTATTTCCCAACCAGATGCTCTCCAGACATGATTTTATAATTCTATGTTCATGAGTATGTTCATGTCTTAAGGTTGTCTGTTGATGTATGGTGACCCTATAAATTTTATTATATTATTTTCAGGCAAGAAATACTCAGAGGTGGTTTTGCTCAGTTCCTTTATCTGAAATACAACACCTGTATTCACTGGCAGTCTTCTATCCAAATACTAACCTATCTGGCCTTGCTTAACCTCTGAGATTAGACAGGATCTCGTGCCTTTACAATATTCAGGCACATTGATCTGTAATGCAGAATCCTGCCCCCAAGATATGCCAGTTTGCTGGGACTTGTTGGGAACTTCTGGGTAAATATATTTGGTAGGCACCTAGGATGGGAAAAGCTAGGTGGCTTGCTCAGCCTGAGAAGTTTGCTCTGTACATTTATCAACGTATGTATCCTGTCAGAGGAAATTCATGCTGCATGTGCCATCGCGCCTGGGGGCTATTATTCTCAATAAAGGAGGGATGGACGTGGCATCTTTTCCCCAGGGGATTGCTTCTTGCCCTCCTATAGGAAACTGGAACTCCCAAAAACCCAAAACGCTGTAAATAGCTCAAGATAAGTTTTATTTATCACAAAGTCATTTCTTCAAAGCAATGAGCTGGAAAACTTTAGAGGGGTGAAGAAAAACATACATTACAGTCTCAATCAGTCCTGGGTCCAAGGGGTTTGAAGCTGAGAAGCCTCACCAAGTTTCCTCTTTTCTCAATGGCTGTGATTGCCGGAGCAAACCACAACCCCAGTTCAGATGGCCTATGTTTTGAAGATTCAGGATCTTCCTTTGGTGCCAAAAGGACCGGCTTGAAGGTGCCTGGGTTTCCTCAATAATTGTCCAGGATGATCTGGACATAAAGCATGAGTCCCAGGGCTAAAAAAATCTCAGAACTGGTGCTAAGAGGTAACTTAAATCAGGGTCCTTTAGAGTCAGGTCTCTTACTCACGTCCATCTGGTGCAAACTCTGATGGCAGAATGAAGAAAAAGGAAGCTCTCCCCTCTTGCAGGAAGAGGTGGAGCCAAACAGTACTGATTGGCAGCTACAAGCAACCAATCCATACAACTATACAAAAGCAGGGTAAAAAGGGGCAGGATTAAGCATGATATAACAGTTTAAATCTTGCAACGAACAGTTCTATACATAGGTGGCGCCACTTGCGCCGTCACACTGCACAGAGAAAAAAATTAAAGACCTTTTAGTAAAAATGCATGGAACATGCAGACCTTAATATAGCCTAGCTTTTGGGGCATCTAACGCTGTTCAGCATCTCATGGACGGAGCAAACAAAAACTCATCTGAGCTACAGAAAGAAACTCTATCACTGAGCTATGCAACTGGTGGAACGTAGGGAAAATACATTTTTTCTTATTATTTCTTCTGCATACTCCAGCACCCTTTCACTACTGTGGCAGACATGCCCCCATTCTCCAAGCAGATTTGAGGGTGAGTAAAGGAGAATGGAGGAAGAAGATCAAACAGTTAAGTTTGCTTCTTCCTCTGTTCCAGAAGTGAACATACAGCCCCACACTTCATTTAGTTTAATGAAATTTAGTAGGATCTCTCTCAAGTGTCACAGTTCTACCAGCAGACATTCTCTGGTGGAGTCCCAGATAACAAACCAATTTAGCTGCCAAAATCAAATATGTATAGATACCTTTAGGGTAGCAGTTTCTCGATGTTATACATTTTAGAAAGTGGGGAAGGTGGTGACATCACAACGACCATAGTAGAAGTGAAAAACTCAGAAAATATTCTACATCCTGTAAACACCCTGATTCATATTTTAGAACTTAAATGTTTATAAAGATGTATATATCTGAAAGGTACATATCCGAAAGGTCACAGATTCGAATCCAGGGAGCAGCATGAGCTCCCACTGTTAGCCCCAGCTTCTGCCAACCTAGCAGTTCAAAAAAATGCAAATGTGAGTAGATCAATAGGCACCACTCCAGTGGGAAGGTCATGGTGCTCCATGCAGTCATACCAACTACATGACCTTGGAAGTGTCTATGGACAATGCCAGCTCTTTGGCTTAAAAATGGAGATGAGCACTAACCCCCAGCGTCAGACATGACTGGACTTAATGTCAGGGGAAAACCTTTACATTTACCTTTACCAGATATGGTAAAGGTAACGTGTAGTTTGCTTTGAGAGAAAACACAGACAGAAAGAACAATCATGTAATATAATCCTCTAATACAAAGATGGCCTACCTACTTGCCACTAAACTTTCAGTTTGCTGTCTGTTGCTACTGGCTTCTTCCTT
The DNA here is from genome assembly GCF_037176765.1 of Anolis sagrei. Taxonomy (NCBI): domain Eukaryota; kingdom Metazoa; phylum Chordata; class Lepidosauria; order Squamata; family Anolidae; genus Anolis; species Anolis sagrei. Next base: position 251,323,796 of record NC_090022.1, on the reverse strand, counting down.
TCTTTAACTTTCTGCTTGCTCACTCTTGTTCAGTTGCACATATAAACACTAGGAACCTCATCACATGGAGGTCCAGATGCCAGGGGACAAAGGGAAACAGTGGGGGAAAGCATGGGGCAATGTTCTGCTTTGTCCCCTTACTGTCATGGGCTGCCACTCCATGATGTATCCCCTCTGTCCTCGGCTTCTTTCCATGCCGTCCCCAGCTTCTTCTAAGAAGAGTCAGATCCTTCCTGTATAAAGAGTTGGACTCCCCAGGGCTCTGTCTCTGCACGCTGCTGGCACACTACTAGCATCGAGCCCCACCGGAAGTAGCCCTGTCATTTGATGGGCTCCGGTGAATTCCATCCTGGCCACATGCCAGCAATACACAGAGATGGGGAAAACCACCCATCTGATGAGGTCATGAGACTAAACCATGAAGTATGGAACCTAGAATTCTAAAGATTCACTCTAGATATTATATTAGGATTACACATAACTAGCTCTCTTTTTCAGTGACTTTGTTCCATCCCTAGGAACAGCTGATGGAGGAAGTAGATGGGGATACTGTTTTGGCAGGAAACCACAGAAAAAAGCACCAATTTCAGCCTTCAGAAGAAGATCAGAAGATAGGACACAATGGGATTTGGTGATTAACTAGGAACGAATGCAGTGAAGTAGCTGAGTCTTTGGCTATGGGCTTTATCACACAACCTGGTATTCCACTACACTTGCATTATCATGCCACATTGAGTACCTTCGATAACACACTTCTCCCCATTGGTGTAATTGTGCTGATTCACCAATATGTGGTCCTGTAATTGTACTTCCACACACCCTTGTAGCCTTGCCTTTCCATGTTACCTTTGTTCCTAATTTTTTAGTATTATTTTTATTTTTGGTGAAAATTATGACATTCTAGAATTTAAAAACAAAAAGCAATACAAATACAAATGTAAAATCTAAAATACAAGGGAAAAAGTCAACTTGGGATGGGATGGGGAGAGGGAGAGAATCCCACCCCTGACATCACCTTCTGCCAGCCTGCCTCATGTGATTGTCCTATGACTCTTGGATAGCATGGTATGAATCCCTATTCCAGTGGTTCTCAACCTGTGGGTCCCCGGGTGTTTTGGCCTACAACTCCCAGAAATCCCAGCCAATTTACCAGCTGTTAGGATTTGTAGGAGTTGAAGGCCAAAACATCTGGGGACGCAGAGGTTGAGAACCACTGCCCTATTCAGACATAGAAACCCATACGATAACTCTAGTCAAATTACATTATCTCAGCCTAAGAAGGTGATGGCAAATCCTTCTCTGAATAAATGTTGCTAAGTAAACTTTCAGTTAAGAGCCAACTTGAAGTCACATAACTATAAAGGAAATCAAGAGTTTGCATGAGAGATCCCTAAGGATTTTATCTGATCTATGACTATGAATATGTTGAAGAAGGAGAGGAAAAAGAAAATCTCCTGAAATGGAGTGGAGGTAGGGGTGGAGGTAAATAATTTTTGTCTTTCCCTGATACTGCAGCCACTGTGACCAATTCTCAAGAACTGCAGGAAATACACCAAAACAAATGGAGGCCACAAATTCCCCTAGTTTTGTCCAAAGAAAAATTATTACTTTCTCAAGACAGGTACCAGTTTAAGAGCTGTCTTTTCCAGCTTTTTAAGGCATAACTGCACATTGCATACAAAAATACATGACTGCTGCTAAAATGATGTCCCCGCATTAATGGCAGACATGATCACATAATTGCCTGTTGCCAGCAGGAATGAATGAGAGCAACCTGTGCTAATAGAAGTGATCCTACAGGAAGACAGAAGTGAGAGGCGAGACAGCCTCACATCTCACATTTAGTTTTGCCAAGAGGAACTGAAACCTTATCATTATCATCTTGTATAATACTTACAAAATGCCATATCTGGGCTTTTTAAAAAGTAAATTGCTCTTTCTTCTCTTTCTTCTAGAAGTGAAAAAATAAAATTATATGTGGCCGGTGGCCGGCACTTTGCATTGACATACTTCTAACCACCACCTCCTTCTACCCTCACAAAGGAAGTCAAGAGACATCCCATTGCTGTTTCCTGATAACGTAGGGATGGTGATACAGAAACCAAGGACAGACTGGAAGTGACTGGAGATAATGGGAAAGGAGTGAGAGGAAGATTGCAGCTAGGAGGAGGAAAAGGCAGAAGAAACATGACCATATGGATTCAGGGCCCCATCACACTACACTTAGTAGCACTACTGTTCCACTTTAACTACCATGAAAACATCATATGGAGTGCTGGGATTTTAATGTTAAGGAAGACATTTAAAATTATCAGCCAGAGAGGTCTTTTGCTTTACTTATGCTAAACTTCAAACCCAGAATTCCACAAGATGCAGTCATAGCAGTTAGTATCACAACATAATGTGATAGAATCCTCAGTGGCAGTGGAGGTGAAAATAGGATTAAGAATCTCTATGCACATTAAATACATGTTTTAGTGTATGTGTGTGTTGATCAGGGGATGGAAAGGGCAGAGGAAAAATATGTTTGACAGAAAGTTTCTGAAAGATTTGACAACAGATAGCATTCTCAGGAGCTGGTTTTTACGATCTCAAAGCAGATCCCAGTGAAGCTTCCAGCCAACTGGGATAGGTGGCCTATCCCCCCAATGTTGAGAATCCATGAAAACTCTTGAGTCTCTTTTGAATGGGATAGCTCAGTTGTGCCTCTGCTGTAGACTGCAAATAGGCTTCAGGGTAAGTTGTGGGAAAGAGTTCTTTTCAAGCATGTGCTACCCACTATTACAACTATGGGACAGGCAAGAAACAAGGGGGCATCAAGCATGCTGATGCCTTTCACACACAATCCACTCCTGGATTTCTTCCTCAGATTTATTTATTTATTATTTGAACTTATATGCCGCCACTCCCCTGGGGCTTGGAGTGGCTTACAAGAACAGGCTAAAATCGAACACAATTTAAAACAATTTAAAACAATTTAAAGAGTTGCTTGCTTTCAGGCGATCGACCTAAACTAGAGCAGTGGTTCTCAACCTGTGGGTCCCTAGATGTTTTGGCCTTCAACTCCCAGAAATTCTAACAGCTAGTAAACTGGCTGGGATTTCTGGGAATTATAGGCCAAAGCACCTGGGGACCCACAGGTTGAGAACCACTGAAACAGAATAAGGCTGTTTCCACACCACAAAATTATAGCTGTTTGACACACCACATTGACTACCATGGCTCTGCTATGGAATTCTAAATTCCATAGTTTTATGAGATACTTATTCTTATCTTCCAGAGAGTTCTGGTGCCACAAAAAACTACATGTCCCAGTATTTCATAGGATGGAGTTATGGTATAATTGCTATAATTCTGCAGTATGAATAGTCCCTAAATTCCAATGAACACACTGGGAATAGGATAAAGGTGTTAAGCATAGCACTATAAGAAGAATAGGGAAACATCTTGCTATTGCTCTCATGGAAAGAGAAACTCTTGAAGATTTACCACAAGTCACTCAGAAATATACCAGTAGTTTCTGGAATTAGGCAAATAGATCCTTACATGATGAAAATGAACAATGGGGGATGAAAGAAAGAAAGAAAGAAAGAAAGAAAGAAAGATTCTTTATCACCATTATCTAGTGATCTATCAGTTGATTCCGATCTATCCTCTAACATGATCAAACTGCTTTCCTGATCAAACTGGACTATGGAAAATTACAAAAACCCAAATCCTGATCTCCATTTAAAACATATACAATCTACTATGTATGTCAAAGATAACTATTCAACTTTGAGGAAGTTTGAGCAAAAAACCAACAAAAAAACCCCCAGAAAAAATCAATATAATAATAATGGCTGAATGGGATTCTGAAACCATTCAGAAGCCCAAAAAATTAAAAAGGAACAAAACTTTGGGATATTCTTCATCTCAGGGAGTTTACAATCTTGCAAATCTTCCATTTGACTGCATTCACTAGTCAATGCTCCCTGGACAGAATATGTTTCAGGATGTGAGAATTTGCAAGCACATATTGAAAATGCACTTAGCAAAAATAGCAAGTCCCAAAATCTGGGTGGTAAAATAAAATGCCAGCATCACCAGTGCAGTAGAAAAAAAAGCAAGGGGAAATGGCAATGGAGGTTCCAGTAGAGCCTCTAGGAAATGAAACATTTCTGCTGAGTTCATGGACTACTCTTGATTCCCCTCAAAGTTCACTGAAGACATCTATCAATAGTGCAGCTCCATTGCACTGCCAGCATTACTAATGAGCCTGTGATGAAGTGAATTTAAAACCTGCCTCAAAGCAAAAGGTCAACTTTGCTGCACAATTGGAATGTAAAGAGCCACTTCAACAAGGTCAACAAAAGCTGCCTTTGCTGTAATACTCAATCATTTCCCCTCCAAACAGACTGTGCATTGTACAACAAAAAGAAGGCAAGCATATTTCATAAGTATAATGATTTCATTTGGGGCTTATAGCAGAGGAATAAAAACAAATGTGGTTTCTATGGGTTTCCTAACATGCTTCCTACATAGATAATTTGGTATAAACCTGCAGTTAAGTCTATAGGCTACATAATCAATACCACTGATGCACAGAGCTTTGGCAACCATGAACCTGGATAATAGGAACAGAATCCCAGAATAACAGAAAGTTAAATAATAGTTTTCAAGTTTCATTGAATATATTTTCAGTATGAAAGGAGACATTTTTATACACACCTAGTAAACTCATTTGAATAGATTAGTACTCTTGCTATGAAGACACTATCTAGAGAATTCAGTTTTTAACCAGTTATTCACAATCAGGCTAGATAATTACAACATATTCATATTTCTCTGGATGCATCTACACTGTACAATAAATGCAGTTTGATACCACTTTAATTGCCATAGCACAATGCTATGGGATGCTGGAAGTTGTAGTTTAGCGATGTCCCAGCAATCTTTGGCAGAGAAGCCTGAAGACCCTATAAAATTACACCCCCATGACGCCATACCTTTGATCCATGACAGTTAAATGACCTCATCATATTAGCCAGTCAAAGTGTCCCACTTTACCTGGCATCCAGGAGAAAAGGAGTAGTGGGCGAATCTATCACCCTGCATGCAGCTCCCTCTCAGTGACGCTTTCCCCATCACATGAGGACATTTCATAAGTACAATGATTTCATTTGGGGCTGATAGTAGAGGAATAAAAACAAATATGGTTTCTAGGGGTTTTCTAACATGTTTCCTACATAGATAATCACACGGGGAAAGTACTGCCCTCCTGGAGAGGCCCCATGCTGCCTTCATTGGAGCCAGCACAACACTGGAAGCCTACTGTGTTGAGAGGGAAGCATCATGTAACGCTTTCTCTCCGGTTGAAAGAGGGCTTTCCACAGGAAGCTCCCTTGCAAGGTCATGAGTTCGAAGCCAGCCCGGGTTGGAGTGGGTTTCCAACCAATTCTGTGTAGCCTGTTGTCGACCTTTGCAACCCGAAAGACAGTTGCATCTGTCAAGTAGGAAAATTAGGTACCACCTTAAAGTGTGGGGAGGCTAAATTAACTAATTTATGAGGCCATGAAGAAGACTCCAGCAAAGCATTCCAGTGGGGAAGCATGCGGGGAATGTGGAAGCGACAGCTCCCCTGGCGGCCAGAAAAAGTTAAATAGCCTCTGGTTATGTCCGTATATGTTTGTATGTCAAAAATTGGCATTGAATGTTTGCCATATAGGTGTACACTGTAATCCACCCTGAGTCCCCTGCGGGGTGAGAAGGGCAGAATATAAAAGCTGTAAATAATAAATAAATAAATAAATAAATAAATTGTCTGATGGGCAGTGAGTCTATCAATCCTCCAGCTGGAGTAGAAGCATCATAGGATGCTTCCCAAAGTAAATGTGATGAGGTGGTAAGTGATGTCAAATTGCATTAAGTCTATAATCTAGATGCCCCTTAGGGGCACATCTATACTGACCATTTAGTGACACATCTACACTGACCACGCAGAACTGATCTTATCTGACCTCACGCTAACCATTTAGGTGTTGACTAAACATGTATGGGACATCCATACAATAGGAAATGCTTGTCAGAATAATAAGGGACTAGTTTCCAGAACTTCAGATAAGGGTTATCCTTTATAAGAAGGAACACCTGGCAACCCTAAATAGGGCTGGAAATAAATCATCAGGAAAAAAAAGATACAAGCAAAAGACTGCATGCTGTTTGCAGAGAGAAAAAAAGAAAATTGTAAGTAGATAAAACTGTTGTATTGCTACTCTGAATACAGAAAGACATCAGAAGCATGCAGAAAAATGTTATGCTTTAAATGCATTTATTTTTAGTCTAAATTGATACAGCAATAGGCAAAATATATCTGAAACACATAGAACTCTGTTAGAGATATCTTAAAATAATAATTCAGCAAAACCTTGCCAACCTGGGAGGATTTGCCATCTGTAGCTGAGAATTTAGCAAAAATAATCAAGTATTATAATCATAAAACTAACTCTGCTTACACTCTTTAAAAAAATCACATTTTTGATGGTGAAACAGAATCTCACAAGTGATCCTATAATTGTTATCCTCTTAACATGGGCCAGCAAGAACTGAAGATGTGGGACACGTGGATACTTAAAACCATATAAGCTACATAATCACTTTGATTCCCCAAGAAAGTTCTCATATATTCTCTGCTAGAGATAAGAGATCCAAACAAGGGAATCTTGAGGCTTTATCACAAAAAGCAGTAAATTACAGCAGGACAATAGCATCTTTGGCAGTGACTTAGCACACAATGCCATGTCTCTCCTGTTGCTGCATTGTATTCCAATTGTTATTGGTTCATGTCTTTTCACTGATGGAAAACACACATTAATGGCTCTTCCACTATTGTTTCAGGGCAATTGCTTCTACTACAATTGAAATATCTTGGTAGTCATGAATGGACATTATTTTGTTTTACCCCCTTGCTATCCCCAAATAAGAGAAGTCATTACAAGGAAACAGAGCCAAGTTTTCTCATTGCTTCCTTGGATTAATGAAAGGTTTTTATGCCCTTGTTCCCATATCCCATTTCTCCTGACATTTTCTCCCTCACCTTTCTCTCTCTCTAGAGCAGGAGTTCTTAACCTTATTGTTCCACAGACCTCTTTGCTAGTCAGGTGAAAAACATAGACCTCTCCTCAAAAAGTAGCGGCAGATGGTTTTATGACACTCCATGACTCCATATAGGCATGTCATGCAATAATTTGTACACAGAAGGACTGTGATCATGTATGATCTAGTGTTGGGTCTAACAACTATTGTAATTTCAAAGTATGGATGAGCATAATGATTTTTTGAGATATGCAACAACTTTCATGTGATACAACATGAATAATACTGTAATTTGTGAAAAAAATCAAATGGCTGCCAAAAAAATGCTATGCAATGTTTTTGAAACTTCATTCATATAGTGTTCATAAAATATAAGCAGAGATATTATTGACCAGATTATACATTTATAAATTTCATTTTATGAATATCTATAGTGACACTTCCATAGCAGCAGCATCCACTCATCTTTCCTCCTACATGAGTTTTTCCTCTTCAGGAACACATAACACTTCAAGACAGAATAATTTCACAATTTAGGATCATGCCACATTTTTTTATTTATGGCGTGTTTAGGCAACTGAATTTGCTTTAATAACATTTACATTTAATAAACATTAGACTTCTACTTCCAAAATACCCCCCACACACATTTATTTTAAATTAACTTCCTACCCTTCTGCTAATCAAATTTAATTAGTTTAAAGCACTGCTAGCCCTTAAAGTACATTGAAAATTAAAATTTCATCAAGATCCTGCTAATATGCTTGAAGCTGCAAGAAACAGGAATTTTAGTAATTACAAAAAGATCCATATGTCATGTGTTGATAGCTGTGTTTCGACACTTGCATATTTACCTAAGGCATCTTTTGGATATGCAGCTCTTACCAGGGCTCATACTAATCCGGTTAACACTTAAAAACTGGCTCTACTATGCAAAATGGTGGCATGGAATTTCCTGTAGTAAATTTACCAAACAATGGTACATACTCCTAAGCTTCTTCAGAGGCAGCTTAAATTTGTTGGAATCCATAGCTACAGAAAATGAGCAATTTAGGCATCTATTATTGATGACATGCATGGTTTCTCATGCACTTAGGGCAAGAGTCAGTGTTACTCTAGTGGAGCAAAAAATTGTAGTAATGTAGTTAGTTACACTGGATATGATGCAAGAGGTAGTATAAGAACATTAAACAGCTACTTGATAACTGTACCAGATTACACTGACTTTTAAATTACCGTACACTAACTCTAAAAATTCATTTATGCTAGCATAAACTGTAGGGGTGACGCAGATATCTAAATGGCTTGGATTTGTGTAATAGCTGGCCTATTTTAACCTTCATTTTAACCTTCGTTTTTAATTTTTGTGGTATGAAATTTTATCTTGACATTTTAATGATAATATTTTTAGTCATCTTTTAACCTAATGTGTGTTGGTTCGTTGTTGTGGCGGTCTTGGGATATTGATTGTTGTCTGTTTGTGCACGTGTCTGTTTTTGTTTTTAATGTTGATGCGGTCAATAGACTATTCAATAAACTTTGCTTTGCTTTGCTGTATTTATGCTAGCATAATGGCACCTTTGCTTCTACAGTGCCACCACTGAATTGAAGCTCACTATATAATCCCAAGGGGCAATTGACATTTCTCACCCTCTCTCTCCCCCCCCCCCCCCTTTGTGCTGCTGTTGCTGTGTGCCCTCAAGTTGTTTCTAACATGTGGGGACCCTAAGGCAACCCTGTCACTAGGTTTTCTTTGCAAAATCTGTTCATAAGAGATTTGCCTTTTGCATTCTATTGATGCTGAGAGAGTGTGACTTTCCCCAATGTCATCTACAACCTCATCAGATGGGGGAAGAATCAGCAACGTGCTCCACTTCACCATCCCTTGAAGCACAGAGCTCGCAGGCTCCCATTACATGGCATACTACTACTTTCATCATGGCTCAGTGCCTAAAGAGGTGGCAATACTTTTTCAAATCAGAGGTCCAGTGCTGATTTTTTTGTCTTCTCTGTAATGTTTAGATTTATAAGCAAAGGGTAGGGAGAATAGGGTTTGTGTCCTAGTGCAATCAAAACTGATTTCATAATGCAATCCTAACTATAGAAGGTTCATCGATTGAGTGAAGGAGAGACTCCCTTCCCATTTATTCTTAAGGAAGTTTGCAAAGTCTCTAGCAATAGAAGATGTGGAAAGCATCGGAAAGCTTAGCTACAGGATGTGGATTAGATCCACCTGTAGAGAAGCTTCGTTTCTCATAGCATCTGTGGGAAATTCCAGAGGAAAACAGTTCCAAAGCTCTGGCTGGGGAATTTACAGCCTCACAACTTTAAGGAAAAGCCTTTAAAAGAAACAGTTTCACAGCGCAACCCTTGTTGGGGTTAAAGAAGCAAACCCACGATATTCGTGGAGAAAATCCAAAGGACTCCAGCTGGAGAATCTACAAAGCCTTGACTGGTAGGTCTCCTCAGGACCCAAGAAGCAGTTTGGAGCCGGGAGTAGAGCCCACACCAGCAAAGTTTAGAAAGTAGATTGCCCAAGGAGGAGTTAAAAAGGGTTTTCCTCTTAAAGAAAAGAAACAGTTCACGAAGCCAGTTGCCTGTCCCTTGTGGGCAAGATTAAGAAAGCCACCAGTTGATTCAAAGCCTTGAAGTATTTGTTTGACCTGTTGAAGATCTGAGAAATATTTGATTGTTTTGTTGAAGACCTAAGCAATAATAAAGGACTTTGTTAAACTTTTCAAGCTTCTAAAGACTCTGTATAGGAAAATCCTTAGGGCCTCTCACTCGAGGCACCCCGGTTTCCCGCTGGGCACAAGGAGCATGTCCTGTTCAAAAGCCAATTGTTCAAAAGGCCCAGCGCATGACAGCACGAAGTTCCTATCCCCAGTCCATGAGTTGCAATTGCTCTTAACACCCTTTTAACAATGCTGACTATATAGAATAGTGTAATAATTAATGGCTGCTCATAACTTAAATCTCTCTTCTTGTCCACAATCTTAAGTCTCCTCATTTCACTGAGTGCAGTCCATAAACACCTTCCCATTGCTAACACCAGTTTCATACAGCACAAAACTGCATTGTAAAAGTACATTCATTTGTGAAGGCCTTTTCTCCTCTTCTCTTAGAACAAGAGCTAATACTGTATATTTAACCTTTAATGTTCAATAACTTTTATTTTTGGAACATTACAACAATTTTGGGGTGAAGTGGCTTGGTTGAATAAAAATGATCATGAACAGTTCAGAAGATAGCATTTGCGTTGGTATGGGTACATGGTTACTAAACTATTTCCTTGTAGATCCGCTTTTTTTTGCCAGGCATGAACCTTTGTAGTCAAAATTTCATAGATCAAATTATACTTGCATTTTGACATGTTTTCTCGGAATAAACAAGCCCCGCATGTGTAAGAGCTGACCTGAAGGTTTGGAAGTTCATGACTGACTTTTCTGCTCCTGATCACTCTGTCTTTCCTTTACATCTTCCATTTTCTCTGGATGTGACATACTTCTCTGTTGATCCAAAGCTGTCATAATGTTCATGCACAATGGCTGAAAGATTTATATTCAGCCCGTGTGAAGCAAATCTGAGGACATCGAGGTTTTCTAAGCCTCCTGTTGGCAAGATGTAAATGAATTTCTGGGCTATGATAATATATTTTGGCACTTGGACACACAGAGAATTTCAATGTGACATGACTTCACAACTCAGATACCAAAGATAATAACACTTTTTTTTCCCTTTGGCATCACAGATGTCTAGGAGCTGGTGGATGCTTGAGTTCATTACTACATGAATTGACTCAAACAGTGGAACTAATTCAGAAGCCTATGATAGTTCAGCATCCCCATGCCAATTGTTTGTAGGTTATGCTTTATTAGTGCACTAAATATTCAGCCCATAGACTCACTGCACTGTAGAATCCAAAGGCATCCGTTCTTTTGTTTAGAAAAAGAAAATGCGATAGCATTTGGCATTTCTTTTCATGGGCTATTTTTTAAGAGGCAGAGAGATTTTTTAAAAAAAATAAAATGAAATTAAAAAGTCACTTGCATACATTGGTGACATGAATTAGAAAATGGAATTGAAATGATTTTTCTAATTTTCAGTTCCTTTGAAACTTCAGCACATTTCTAGACATCTTCACAGATTTCTTTGTCACTCTGCTTGTTATTACTTGATGCTATGGGTTATAAACTTTAGAATTGAAGGAAGATTCATATTAAACTCAAACATTCTTGTCAAAATTGCTCTTAAAATGCCCTTGAAAGTAACATTTGAAAGCAACTATAAAATAACTCACCAGTAAAATAACTCTACTTTTCCTGATAGGTTACTTTTGATATCTGGATTTGTTACATTTTCTTAGCTGTCCTTATCACAGGTAACTACATTACTTATGACTTTTCTTTTGAGGGTTTTTCAAACAATTTGGACTTAAAACCTAAATTAATCAGATTTCCTATTCTTATTCATATCAGTCCATCCACGTAAAAAAATTCTGTATTACAGTTACCTTCTGTCAGTACTCTCCTTGGATAAAAAGGACAAATCAGTAAAAATGGATCTATTCCAGGGACTGCAAAAAATGATGATTTTGCGCAAGGGTGTTTTAAGAGAAGTGATTTTCCTTTTTTAAAAAAGGCTGTCCCTGAGATCTGTGAAATTGGACAATCAAATAAAATCAAAAGTATTTGATTAGTCCAATTTTCTCACCAACCTTACGCTATCCAGTTGTTTATTCATTAAACTTGGGCCAATGGTTATGGAGAATTAGCAGTTAGCAGTGAGCAGCATATTTGTGAGGTTTCCTGCTCAGGCCAAGGAAGAATTTCTGTCACAACTGTGTAAAGGAAATGTTATAAACATGCAAGTGACTTTAAGCTTTATCTGTCTGAAGTTATTGGATTGTGTTGCTGTTGTTTTTGTTGTTGTTGTCACATTTATTTAAAGCTTGCCTTTTCCCCAGTTTTAGTTTAAATGTGGTTTACCACAGATGAAAAATATGGTTAAAATCCACGAAATACAGAAGTTAAAAATATAATTTTAAATTTAAAGTAGTTAAAAGCATAAACTATTTTTTTTAAAAGTAAGCAATAACAGATAGAAACATAAATACATTGTTTAGGTGGGATGGGCCTTATACACTCAATCCTCAAAGACCTTTCAAAACCTGTCTGTGGAAAGATAGGAGAAAGAGTTCCAATCTCTAAGAGCACATCTGTACTGACCTTATAATCCACTTTGAAACTGACTTCAAACTGTGTCAGCTACAAAATGCACATTGCCAAAGCCTGTTGCAACACAAGTCAAAGCACATTAAGCAATGTTAAGACCCTTAATGCGCTTAAACAAGTCCCAAATCTAAATCATACAATATGGGAAAATCAGCTCCACAAATGCAAAGTGTTTTATAACCACTCATCTGTACTAAAGCGCTTTGTAATATACAGAATATGTGAGCCTGCCTCTTTCATCTCTTATGCCTCCAGCTGATCACATCTCACCCAGAAATAAAAGAAAAAAAAACATGCATTCTCCAATGGCTCTCAAACTATAGATACTGTTGATTCTTGAACTGGTTTGAAGTCACCTTCCATGCTTAATGTAATTACTTTCCTGGCCTCAAACTGTTCCAGATATGTCATTTTAGTCATCTGCACAGTGAAACCGGTTTCTCAAAACCCTGTTCCAAGCAAATCAGGTTTTTTCACCTCTTATGCTTCCAGCTGTTGCATATCTCAGTCAGAAATGAAGAAGGGGCTGCATTCTCCAGTGGCTTATTTATTTATTGTGTCAGGAGCAAACCAAACAGTTGTATTGTATTTTTTATATAAACACACAAAGTTTGCAAACTTGGCATTCTATTAAATATCCTTTGACCAGTAGCTGGCCACTTGGAGTGCCTCTGGTGTTGCTATAAGAAGGTCCTCCATTGTGCATGTTCCAGGGCTCAGGCTGCATTGTAGTAGGTGGTCTGTGGTTTGCTCTTCTCTACACTCGCATGTCGTGGATTCCATTTTGTGACCCCATTTCTTAAGGTTAGCTCTGCATCTCATGGTGCCAGCGTGCAGTCTATTCAGCATCTTCCAAATTGCCTAGGGAGTCTCTCATTTGGTATCAGCCATTGATTGAGGTTCTGGATTTGAACCTGCCACCTTTGGACTCTCATTTGCTGAGGTGTTCCTGCAAGTGTCTCTGTAGATTTTAGAAAATTATTTCTTGATTTAAGTTATTGGCGTGTTGGCTGATATCCAAACAGGGGATGGACCAGAAATGTCACTGCCTTGGTCCTTTCACTATTGGTTCCTATTTCCCTGTGGATGACAGTTGGTGCAATACCGGCTAAACAGTGTAATTTCTCCAGTGGTGTAGGACACAGACACCCTGTGATAATGCGGTATGTCTCATTAAGAGCCCATCCACTGTTTTAGCATGGTGAGATGTTTTCCACACTGGGCATGCATACTTAGCAGCAGAGTAGCAAAGCACAAGGGCAGATGTCTTCACTGTATCTGGTTGTGATCCCCAGGCTGTGCCAGTCAGTTTTCATATGATATTTCCAGCACCCATTTTTGTTTGATATTCAGGCAGAGCTTCTTGTAGGTCAGAGAATGATCCAGGATCACTCCCAGGTATCTCTACTGGCTGTCAAAGCATTAATACTGTGGATTCTTGATCTAGTTTGAAGCCACCTTCCATGATTAATATAATCCCTTTCCTGGCCTCAACTCTGTTCCAGACATTTCAATGTAATCATCCGCACAGCAAATCCAGTTTCTCAAAAACGTGTTCCAAAAAAACCCTAATTGGTCAGTATAGATGAGCCTTCCAAAGGAAGCACCTTCTTAGAGGTTGCTCCCAGTTTCTGGAACTCCCTTCCAGGATGTTTAGACTGGCAATTTCCTTACTGTTGTCTAGCAGACAGAGGAAGATTTGCTTATTTCTGAAAGCCTTTAAAAATTGTAAAGTATTGTTTGTTTGCTTGTAGAGGAAAGATATGTATAATGTGCTAGACTTCTGATTCTTGTTTTTTAATGGTTTATGCTTTTAACTGATTTTAATTTTATGATGATTTAATTGCTTTTTTGTAAGTTGTGAATTTTAAGTATGTTTGACTATTGTAAGCCATGCTGAATCTCAAGCTGGAAAAAAAGGATAGAAATACAATATCATACGAATCATAATAGGCTCAGTACTTCCTTTCCATCTGACCTGCCTCATATGTTGCCACTGTCAATATTCAGTAGGATAGAGAAGATCCATGTACGCTACACTGACAAGAGGAAAGGTAGGGTATAAATTTGATGAATAAATCAATGGACTTAACAAGGTAAGATTTATGACATGTCCCTAACCTGTCCTTGAAGGATGACATGGCTGTTCTTTAATCAGTACCTTCAGTTATCAGAAATGCAGATTGAGGGATGACTCTTCGTTATGCAACTCATAAGCATTATTTGATCCGTTGATCACTTTTTGCTTAATGTTCCATTCATGTTGCCAATAAACTAAAAAGTGGGCACAGTATTTGTTCCATTCGGGTATTTGTTTCATATCGTCTATTTGGATGGCACGAAACAAAAGAGCAACTAAAAATGCATTACAAGGTAAGAACATAGAAGGAGTCCAGAAGATCTTCTTGGATAAACATATGGAAACTGCCAGAGCTCTTTCCCATGGAATCCAAGTATCTGTACTTCAGGAAATTTCCATTAGAGAAATCAAACCTTATACGGTAGTTCATGGCAGTGTACAAGAGTTTTTAAAAGAGATTTTAAGTAGCACATCAAACTACAAACCTGAGATCCTTTAGGAGGTAGCTAATGCAGTTTAAGCAACATCAAAGTACTATAACTGTGATACACTCACAATATTCAACTCATGTCTGTAGAAAGGATATAGAATGAGAAGATTTCGTTGTCTTTTATGGGGATAAAAGGTTATGGTGATTCTTATAACATTTTAATTAAGAAATAAACTGAAAGAAGGAGGAAAGTTTCCTAATAAAAAGGAAAGGGCTGTATACTTTCTAATGATAGTTAGACAAGTATAAATGAGGAAGAAAAAAGTTATTACAGTGAGAAGCCAGGGCAAAAAATGTATCTTGAAATTTTCAAATCAGTTATCCCCTCCAAACAGCACCAGAAAATTGACATTAAAAACAGAGCTTAAAGTCATTGGCAAGAGATTTTTTTTTAAAAAAAAAATAGTTAACAGATATTTGTTCTTCCCACTCTTATCAGAAAGAGCACCTTAAACTTATGGCTAAAAGAGTCCAGCTATCTTCTTCTATTGCAGTCATGGGAGCAAAAAGGAACAAAAAGCAGGAATTTAGTCTTGCCTCATCTTATCATGCTACTTATGTTTTGAAACAACTAGACTTCTGCAATGCACTCTACATGGGATTGCCTTTGAAGACTGCTCGGAAGCTTCAAATAGTCCAACAAGAGGCAGCCAGGTTAATAACTAGGCGGCATACAGTGAGCATACAACTCCCATGTTATGCCAGCTCCACTGGCTGGCTACTGGGCACAATTCAAAGTGCTGGCTTTGGCCTATAAAGCCCTAAACGGCCCTGGCCCAAATTACCTGTCTGAACGCATCTCCCCCTATGAACCATCATGGAGATTAAGATCCTCTGGGGAGGCCCTGCTTTCCATCCCGCCATTGTCACAGGCACGATTGGTGGGAATGAGAGACAGGGCCTTCTCGGTGATTGCTCCCCGGCTATAAAACTCCCTTCCTGGTGAGATCAGGTCAGCCCCATCCCTTCTGTCCTTTAGAAGGTGGTAAAAACTTGGCTGTGGGACCAAGTTTTCATGACAGCGCAATGAAGTGGCAGTGGGAAAGATGACAGGGTTAATTGGATTTGATGTGGATGGCTAGGACGGTTTTAAATGGTGTATTTTAATATTTTGATAAATGTTTTTTAATGTTTATGTATTGTATGTGAATTTGTGTCCCGGCATTGAATGTTTGCCACGTATATGCTGTGCTCCGCCCTGAGTCCCCTTTGGGGTGAGAAGGGCGGAATATAAATGTTTTAAATAAATAATAATAAATAAAGTTTGAATACATTTTTGAAATAATTAAAACAACTTTCTACCACAGGAACACAATTGAAATTCCTTCTCCAAGAAGGTCATGAAATTAGCCCCCACTTTGTTCAGTTTTAGGTAAGCAGCACAAATGTTTCTGTTCCCTTCTGCTTTTATCTGGTTTGGCAATTCTGATCTCTGTACCCTTCAAGAGAGTTCTTTGTATTTAATCTGCTTGTTATAATCCTTTGTCATGAATCCTTTATTATAAGCTGTTTTAACATTAATGGCAGCTACAATGAAGCATTTAAATGGTTTGTATGTTTGAATGTATTGTGAATCACCTTGCCCTGGTACATTACACCAGGACAGATTTTCCCTCTTCAGAAAGCCAGTAAAGAGCTGTTCCACACCTATGTTGCTCCTATGATAGGGAAAATCAAATAATTTTAAGAGCAGAAAAATGTTTACCTGAAATATGGCAGATGGCAGGAAAGAAGGAGGGGTAGATATTAAACAAGTTAGGGAGAGGACATTGTGGTTGAACAAACTCACTTTGACCAGTATTGATTAAGACTACCACATAGACAGGTATAAAGCATACACAGCAATTGTTCACTCTTCCATAGCATTTTATAATTAAGTTTTGAATTTATATAATGATTTTTTTAAAAAAAATTAATGGGAGCTACTTCATATTATTATGAAAATCTATATTTTAAAGAGCCATTTGTTTACCATATAACAAACAGATGTTATTGGAGCTTGTGGGGGAGACAGATATGAAATCTTGATGATATACAAAAATAATTATTATGCTGAGCTGTGGATTTCAAAATCTATGTCTGCATCAGGGTAGTACAAATAAAGAGAAGGAACACATACACAGCACTGCAAACCTCCACAAAGCCATGCTCTGCTGCTCACCATGGTATAGAGTTGAGCCTAGAATCTCAAAGTAAGCTCTGCCAAGTTCTACAAAGCTGGTAAGGCCTTGGAAGTGGAGCCTGTCTATGCTATTCAAAGACTCATCACAAGAAAACTGGGCATCATACAAGAAATTGACCACAAGTATAAATGTAAAGAAATCCTGTGTTGTTTCTGTGTCATTCTGTGTGAGTTTCAATTTTGTAGCTACATTAAAACCTCTATATGGCGTAATGCTCAACACTCTCCTGGCTTTGAATTGCCTGAGCATATTTGAAGGTCTTGCTCATTAATGAGAAAATTATTTCACTGGTGTTTTAAAGAAACCCACATAGATGCCAAGAAGATAGAAGGTCTGGACCCTTCTTTCAGTCCTACCATCTCCACAGGCTCATCTGCTGTAAAATAAAAAAGGACCTCCTGGGAAGCTGCTCCCAGACTTTGAAAATTCATCCTCGGAGGATACTAGGATAGTTTAGGAGAGGGTGAAGAGAGGACTAGCCAGCTTGAACCCCATCCATCCAGCCCTTCACTGCTGCGGACATCGGCAGCTGGTCCTGGGCCCTATAGACGGCCGCGTCTCTTCCATCTGCGCTGGGGATCCTGCAGACAAGATATCTCCATCAACAGCCGCTTTCCTTCCCCCGTGGCCTCTAGGGCCTAGGTAAATTCAACCGGAGTGCCTTTCCATTACAAGGTTCGGCGTTCGGCCATCTACCAGCAAACCCATAGCTGAATAAGACCTGACATTTTCTCAAACACCGCCCCCTCTGGTGGGAGGTGTAAACTACGCCACTCCACATTATTGCTGGAAACTATCTCAATACTCTTCTGGCACTGCTCTGATTATACAAGGACCATCTCCCACTAAACTGTACCATCTCCTCTCAGGACGGTCGAGAAGAACTGGGACCAGGCCAAGGGTGCCGGCTTGTTGTCCACGGGCCTAGAAGCTGGGTCCTTGTTTGGAACTGGCCGTCCCAATTTGAGTGACTTCTGGGAATTTCTAAGGTTATGGTGCTAAACCATCGAACTATTAAGCACTTTAGCCCAGCACTTTAGATCATTCTAGATCATATGATCCTGCCAGTACTTGAGTCATAGAACTACCAGCACTTTAACCTGTATTTTAGATTTTTTAGATTGCTTGGTCTGTAAGAAACCGTGGCCTGGTCCCAAACCACTAATACTGCTGCTAAGCTGTGAGCACTATAGCACTTTAGACAACTGTGACTCTCTTTATCCCTAGGTTATATTGTAATTTAACAGCAACTTTTTGATGTCATCTTCTCTGTTACCACTAGTACTACTATTGCTATTACTGAGATTTCATCAGCTGTCCGTCCTCTTTGGTAAGGCACAAGCGCACTTTATAAGCGACAACACACTGGAAGGACTAGGAAGGTTTGAAAGGGGGGTCTCGCATGGTCCAGATTTCTATAATTATTATCATTACAACAATGCTTATTACCATACAACAACAACTGCTACAGCAACTGAGGAGCATGGAGGAATCCCCCCCGGGGAGGGGGGGTCTGCGGGTGATGGGGCTGCCATAGAGGTGGTGATGGGCAGAGGAAGATACGGGAAAGGGAGAACAAAGCACTTATTACGGCCCAAAAACTATCACAGTAATCTGGAAAACCCAAAATTTAACAAGGATTCGACACAAAAGCAAATCCGGCCCAAAATTTACAATAGAACATTGGCAATCCCAAAGATTACTCATATCACAACTATACAAACGATTCGGCCTGAAAATAATAGAAATGTATTGGCAACTCCAAAAAATACTCCCAACAAGATACAACTGAGATGTCAGGATGGTGGCCCCTCTGGGTTAAGGATGGTGCTGTTCAATGCCAGGTCGGTAAATGGAAAAACCTCCATTATTCGAGATCTAATCCAGGAGGAACAAGCCGACCTGGCATGTATAACAGAGACCTGGTTGGACGAGGGGGGAGGGGTGAATCTCTCCCAACTATGCCCACCAGGTTACTCTGTGCAGCACCAACCAAGACCCGGAGGGCGGGGAGGAGGAGTGGCAGTAGTCTATAAGGTTTGTATTCCCCTGATCAGGTGCCCCATCCCACAATCATCATCATTTGAGTGTGCCGGCTTCAGGTTAGGTGACCGGGACAGGATAGGGATTCTGTTAGCGTACCGACCACCCCGCTGCACAACAGTCTCCCTACCTGAGCTAGCAGGAGTGGTCTCAGACATGGCTTTGAGCTCCCAGCGGCTTTTGGTCCTGGGAGATTTCAATGTTCATGCCGAGACCTCTCTCTCAGGAGCGGCTCAGGACTTTATGGCCGCCATGACAACCATGGGCCTGTCCCAATTAGTATCTGGTCCCACCCATACTGCCGGACACACACTGGATTTGGTCTTCACTCAGGGATGGGGTGATAGTGTTGGGGCGGAGGAGCTGACCATCGCTCCATTGTCATGGACCGATCACTTCCTGATTAGGTTTAGACTTACTGTACCTCCTAACCTCCGCAGGGGTGGTGGACCCATTAGAATGGTCCGCCCCAGGAGGCTTATGGATCCAAATGGATTCCTGATGGCTCTTGGGGAATTTCCCACCTCCTTGACTGGCGACCCTGTCGATGCCTTGGTCTCTCATTGGAACACCGAGATGACGAGGGCAATTGACACAATCGCTCCGGAACGCCCCCTTTCAAGTAACCGAGCTAACCCGGCCTCTTGGTTTACTGAGGAGCTGGCAGCAATGAAGCGAAAGAAAAGGTGGCTAGAGCGTGTGTGGCGCGGGAATCCGACCAAATCGGCCCAAACACATCTGAATGCCTTTCTAAGGTCCTACGATGTGGCAATAGCGGCAGCACAAAGAACATCCTTTGCTGCCAATATTGCATCTGCGAAGAATCGTCCAGCTGAGCTCTTTCGAGTTGTCAGGGGTCTGTTAAACCCGCCGAAAAGCGAGATCCCTGACAGCTCTGGAGCTCGCTGTGAAGCGTTTGCTCGATTCTTTGCGGATAAAATTGTGCGGATCCGGTCGGATTTTGACACCACCTTACCTGCAGTCTCTGAGAATGTGACGAGAGCATCTGCTTGTCCAGTTTTGTTGGATTCATTTCAATTGGTTCAGCTTGAGGATGTGGACAGGATCCTTGGAGAGGTGCGACCCACCACATGCATCCTAGACCCCTGTCCATCCTGGCTGATAAAAGAAGCCAGAGGGGGATTGGCGGAGTGGGTAAAGGTGGTGGTTAATGCCTCCTTACAGGAGGGCAAGATTCCAGCGAGCTTAAAACAAGCTATTATCAAACCGCTGTTGAAAAAACCATCACTGGACCCCACTCAATTAGACAACTATCGGCCAGTTTCCAATCTCCCCTACTTGGGCAAAGTCCTGGAACGTGTGATGGCAGCACAACTCCAGGGATTCCTGGTAGACACTGATTATCTTGATCCGGCACAGTCTGGCTTTAGACCGGGACATGGGACGGAAACAGCCTTGGTCATCTTGGTAGATGATCTTCGCAGGGAACTGGACAGGGGGAGTGTGTCCCTGTTAGTTCTGCTGGACCTCTCAGCGGCCTTCGATACCGTCGATCACGGTATCCTTCTGGGACACCTCATAGACATGGGTCTTGGGGGTACTGCTTTGCGGTGACTCCAGTCATTTCTTGAGGGACGGTCCCAGAAGGTGTTACTGGGTGACACCTGTTCGGCCCCACAACCATTGTCGTGTGGAGTCCCACAGGGTTCGATCCTGTCCCCAATGCTGTTTAACATCTACATGAAGCCGCTGGGAGAGATCATTCGGAGTTTCGGATTGAGATGTTATCTCTACGCAGATGATGTCCAGATCTGTCACTCCTTTTCACCTGTCACCAAGGAGGCTGTCCAGACCTTGAATCGGTGTTTAGCTGCTGTGTCGGACTGGATGAGAGCTAACAAATTGAAATTGAATCCAGACAAGACAGAGGTCCTACTGGTCAGTCGGAAGGCCGAACAGGGTATAGGGTTACAGCCTGTGCTGGATGGGGTTACACTCCCCCTGAAGACGCAGGTTCGCAGCTTGGGAGTGATCCTGGACTCACCGTTGAGCCTGGAACCCCAGGTCTCGGCGGTGGCCGGGAGAGCTTTTGCGCAATTAAAACTTGTGCACCAGTTGCGCCCGTACCTTGGGAAGTCTGATCTGGCCACGGTGGTCCACGCTCTTGTCACATCCCGAATAGACTACTGCAACGCGCTCTACGTGGGGTTGCCCTTGAAGACTGTTCGGAAACTTCAATTAGTCCAACGAGCGGCAGCCAGATTGCTCACCGGAGCGACATTCAGGGAGCATACCACCCCCCTGTTATGTCAGCTCCACTGGCTGCCTGTTCAATTCCGAGCACAATTCAAGGTGCTGGTTTTGACCTATAAAACCCTGTACGGTTCCGGTCCAGTGTATCTGTCCGAACGTATCTCCCTCTACGTCCCACCTCGAAATCTAAGATCATCTGGGGAGGCCCTGCTCTCGACCCCACCACTCTCACAAGTGAGGCTGGTGGGGACGAGGAGCAGGGCTTTCTCAGTGGTAGCCTGTGGAACTCACTCCCGGGGGAAATCAGGACATCATCATCCCTCCTCTCCTTCAGGAGGAGGGTGAAGACGTGGTTATGGGACCAGGCCTTTGGACAACCAGGCAATTAAATAACACAATCAGGTAAACAAGAACAACAGGATTGAGGAAGTGGAATGGAAAATGAGAACTATGAGTTAGCGATCGCTGACCTTGTAAGAGAGGAATTGGGTTTGTATTGGTTTTTATTGATTTAATTGATTTTATTGATATAATGCATGAATTGTATAATTGTGTAATTGTGTAACTGTGTAATTTTCTGTCTTGATTGTTTTGCACTACAGGCATCGAATCATGCCTTGTTTCTGTAAGCCGCCCTGAGTCCCCTTCGGGGTGAGAAGGGCGGGGTAAAAGAACCCCAAATAAATAAATAATAATAAATAAATTTCTTCCTTGGGTCCACAAAAGATTCATTACCATTGAGATTGGCCCTTGTACTTATAAAGGTTTCCATTCTAGCAGTATGAGTTGTACTGAATACATTCATGAGGCAACCCATGAGTGGAGAAAGCAGAGTTCACTGGGAAAGAGACTGAGAAAGCACAGAATTCTGGGAAATGTAATTTGGGAAGGTGAGGAACCATATGTCAGAGAATCCAAAAGGCCATAACCTAAACTACATTTCCCAGAATTCGGCTCCATATCAGAAAGCTCCAGTCAAGATAAGGGAGAGATTTGTCCCTCCATAGCAGCAGCCAGCCAGAGTTCCAAGAAATTATTGAATCCACAAAGAGGATGACTGACTAACAATTCTAGTAAGTAAATCGCTGTGCTGTGCTGGGAAGAAATCCCTAAATGCAAATTTAATTGGTTAATATGAGAGACATTCAATGAAATAGCTGTTGTGGCTTTTTAAAATAATTTTTTATCAAAACTTTAGATAATCTTCCTAAAATTAATAGATGTATGAATATTTCTGAAAATTGGAGGGCAAGATACCCTGTTACCCTGTGCCATTGTATAGAAAATTCAAGGAGATGACTCGTGTGTGTGTGTGAATATATATATAATTCCCCAAAAATTCATGGGTAAGTGAAACATTCTGAAACGTGATGGGCTAACAGTGGTAAATGTGTTCGATCATTGTAGCAGGTTTCACCCCAATAGCTGTAAAAATGAGGGAGAAAGGAGCCCCTGAAGTTTCCCCACTTGCACAATTACTATAACAAGAAAGTAACAATTTTTAAACTCTTGTTATAGTAACAACATTTTTACTAATGATACTTTAGAAACACTTTGGAAATGAAATGTCAGCATCCCCTAATTCTGAAATGACTTGAAATCCGTCTGCAAAGCATCACAGAAATTGAGTATTTCTAGACAATATTGAAATGGTAGTATTTGGAAAACTACACAGTGTTCCATCACTTAAGCACCATTTTTGCATTTGATCAGGAACTCAGTATGCAACCTGTCAGCAACAGTACAATTTGTCATTGTAGGCATATCTGGTGGGCTCAGTCTCATGATCTCAGAGTGTTCTTAATGGAAGCAGCCACCATTTCTGTTTGGGACATCAAAGGATAAAAATCTCTGGGATTAAGGAAATCAGGAGTTGCTGCTTTACCACTTTATATTTTTAATTTTTTAAAACTGAAATCTGTGCAATTTCTTCCTCTGTTGTAGATGTACTGAAGCAACAGACTTTTAACTATTAGAATCTCAAAAAGAGAAGCAGCATTGTCAGGAGCTGCTATTGCCTTTTCATTGCCTCGAGTTCAGCTTCATAAAACGGAAGTAGTAGCAGCAGCATCAATAGATACAGCAAAGGAGCCATATCTAATGAATCAATAATATATTGCTTAGACATCTGATGAGATCAGATTTCTCAGAACTCTGACTATAGATCTCTGTATTTTGCACCAAAAGGTAGTGATCAGGCAACTGCATTTACTGCAGAGATGTGAGTACATTTTCAAGTCTCACGAGAGTGGTAGTTCAGAATGTGGGGACTATGTCACAACAGATTTAGAAAAAAATATCTTTAAAAAGGTCACAGAGTGATGTAGGGTCCATTTTGAATGGATTGTGGTGAGTGAAAGCAGAGGATTTTTCTTTTAAAAAAAAGTAAGTGTTCTGTCCCCATGCTATCTTAACTACTTGGAAGGTGAACAGGCTGTGCAGGGAATAGATCTGAGACTATATAGCTGAATCAAATAATTCCAGGAACCTCTTTGGTTCCTGTAATTAAAAAACAGGTTATGGTCATTTTCTTCCTAGCTCGGTGTTCTTGTCATCTTTGGTTCTGTTGGTGGGAGGGGCATCGCCCATCCACACACAATTGGAGGGAGACATTGGGGAGGGGGTCACGGAGGGAGTCTGGCAGTGCCATCCCTCTTCTCCATGCTACCTGAACCTAGGAAAGAGGAGTTGCTGTGTAAACAGGCACAGGGAACATGGAAGGTAATCCCAGAAATCTGTTTCCACAGGCCCCATACTTCCAAAGACCCAGACCTTCGGGAAAGGTCCAGATCTTTAGAGGTATACTATTTTTATAAACTGGCTTAAACTGAGTAAATTCGGTTTCCTCCAAGTTTAGCCTGAAACATCATCTGGATGCCTCTGGCTAAAGCATTTTTAGCCAAGTTTTAGGGCTGTGTAGAAGGGCCCATAGAGACTTCCAGAGGGGGTTTTTGTGGAGCATTTGGAGTATAAGTATTGAATCCATGGATAACGGTGTTAAACTGTATATCAGGATTGTTTTTTTGGTCAGTTTTTTTTTATTTTGAAAAAATGTAAAAAAATGCTAATTTTGTTCTTGTGTGTAGAATTAGTTGTTCTCCAGGTTTTCCCACTGATGGTTGAGAACTTTTTGTTATGAGCTGTAATATTCTGCAGGTCACCTTTTGCAATCTAATATCCTAGATTAATATTCTGACATATAGTTGGGCAATTCAACTATTAAAAAACCCGTTTGTCTTTTTGACAACATGATTTTCTGAATGAGGCAACTGTAAGTGGGAGTGGAACTTTTGTAAGTCACTTGAAGTCTGCAACCTTTTTTACAAACTAGCCAGATGTTAGCTATACTGGATAAATAATGATACAACCCAGCATCATCTGGGAACCATACGTTGAGGTTTTTGGTGGAACAGAAATGCAACCATCCATAAGAATTATAAATTACAATGATAATTGGGGAAAAACATATAGACTATAGTTTTTATTATTGCTTTCTTAACCAAATACTCAGCATGTGATTTGTTATCTCCCCAGTATATGGTTAAATTTATCCCTAACTGGAAATAATAAATTCTCATGCCAGCACTCCCTTCCTTTCGATTGGGTAGTATCATTAATCACTTTATAGTTAGAAATCCTTCAGGAATTGTAAAATAAAGGGTTGTTAGGAATAGGTAGCTAAATATTACATAGCTATTCAGATTTTTAGAAGTTTGCAATATCGTGGAATTTTTTAAGCTCAGTTGCTTGTTTAAAACAATATCTTCAAGCTTAGTTTTCATCCATCACTGGTTTGTTTGTTTGTTTGTCTGTCTGCTTGTTTTTGTGGGGGAAGCAGGAAGATGGATTACACTCAAACATGCTCATTCATCTTCTAACACATGACATATTAAATCACATTAGGATAAATTCTGTGTGTATTTTACTATGCCCATTCTTCAAGTAAAAGAAGCAATACATGAGTAAATAAGAATAGCATTTGTCCCAAAACATTTGATTAGTGTCACAGATGGTTGTCTAGAAAAGCAAACACATGGGTAGCTCTGCAGTCCCCAGACACGCAACAGGCCCAGTTGGGCTCCCATCTGAGGAATCAAGTTTATGAGGTTTGTCATTTCTCAGCTGGGCTGGGAAATAGAGGAATCAACAGCTCCAATGGATTTTGGAAATTTTCAGGAAAGCTTAGCATTGAACCAGGGATGGTACAGAATGGTCAGGATTTTTTTTTTAGCAAAATAACCAAAACCATATTTGCTTGCCTAATCTGAAGTTTTATGATTCAGACTGCATATGACTCTGAAATTTGAAATGCAATTATCAGTTCAAAAATTATATTGGGAAGAATGTGTACCTTAGGGAAAGTGATATACAAGAAGTAATAGTGGTTGAAAATAAATCTGAGTTTGTGTATTTATTTATTTATTTATTTATTTTATTTACAGCTTTTATATTCCGCCCTTCTCACCCCACAGGGGACTCAGGGCGGATTACAGTGTACACATATATGGCAAACATTCAATGCCAATTTTGACGTACAGACATATACAGACTTACACAGAGGCTATTTAACTTTTTCTGGCCGCCAGGGGAACTATCGCTTTCATCGTCCATCTGCAACGCTGATGAAGTACTTCCGCATTCCTCGCATGCTTCCCCGCTGGAGTGCTTCTTCATGGCCTCATAAATTAGTTAATTTTAGCCTCCCCACACATTTAAGGTGATACCTTATTTTCCTACTTGACAGATGCAACTGTCTTTTGGGTTGCAAAGGTCAACAACGGGCTATACAATGGTTGGAAACCCACTCCAGCCCGGACTGGGTTCGAACTCATGACCTTTGGTCAGAGTGATCTTAATGCAGCTGACACTCAGCCAGCTGCGCCACAATCCCACCCGGTGTATAAGGGTGTTTTGAGAACAGAAGCTGGGCATATAACGCTGCTGTATGCCAAAGGAGAATATTGAGTCTGTGGTGTTCACAGTGACAGAAACCAACTCTCCAAGGATTTTGGAAAGATGTTTTTGCCAGACCAGCTTGAAGAAAGGTACTGAATGTTACATAATGTTTTACATACAGACCACAGATTTATAGTTTTCCCCTCTCTAACATATTATACTCCTAGAACTAAGGATGATTTGGACCCATGGGACATCAAGGTTTCCTTCTGCCAACTTCCTGTCATAGTTCAGAACAGTAGAAGCAGAAAGCTGAATTCCCTCTATGTACAGTCCGGTCCATATACAGCAAGAGCCTTTATTTATTTCTCCGTTTTGGTGAGACAGTTTTCTTAGCCCAGAGGGTGGGGTGAGTAGACCAGCAAAAATGCTTGCTGCAATTGGAGTTATAGAAGAAATAATAGGTTCTCAGTCTGAACCCAATTTAGATCAGGATGTCATTACTAAGTTTGCAGGACTCAGAGAAACTTGCTAGGTAAAGTCAATCCAATTTCATGTTGGCCATATTCAAACCAACTTCAGGATTCTGAACTACTTATGATCCAATGCACTTTACATGTAGCCCTTTATATAGGTGCTAATTAGCTTATAGTTTGTGCACAGAGTTATTGTGCCTGCTGGGGAACTTCATTTATTATATTCCCTTTGGTTAGCAAATTGATGATCCAACTACTGGAACCTGAACTACATGTACCCTGATGTGCTTTAGGTGCATACTGTATAGTATTGTGTATAGATTTTTTTAAAAAAAAAATGGAACTGAGATTGCTAAATTACATTGTTTGGGAACTGTTCTCAAAATACATTTAGTTATTTTATAGGGACTATTCCAGGAAAAAGTGCTTCATTAAATGTTGTTCAATGTCTTTTAATAGCTGCTTTGTGATTTAGGCTTTGAAACACACTGGTGCTTTCCTTACAAGATTAGATTTCTTTGCAAGTTCTGTTACCACAACTTTGTCTAATATTTTTCGGGGGGGAGGGGGTGTCAGGAGTGACATCATCATCATCATCATCATCATCATCATCATCATCATCATTATCATTTAATTACTTATTAATCACCCTCCATCCAAGATGCTGTAGGCGATTTACAAGCTAAATTGTAAAGGATAAAAATACATACATACGGATACTGATAAAATTAACATAGATCAAAAGCTCTAGTAAAAAGCCAGGTCTTAAGTGCTAGGGTAAAAGGTCCTATATCACACATGGCTCTCATATAGGGCAAAATTTTGAAGGTGTTCAATGATCTATCTCAGAATAACTACCAGGAATTAAGAATTTCAGTCCACCTAACAAATGTATATCTACCACTAGCAACCCTATCAACTTTAAATCAGGCATATGAAAAGGACAGTCTGCAATTTTTCATTTTCAATGATACACCTCTATTTCTGTTTTATAGTTTCAGTCCCATCGGTAGTAACTGATAGCAGTAATGATACATGAAAAATTTCTTTTACAGATACTTTAGGTATATCTGACAATGATTTGACTCAGAAATGATGCTGTGAATTCTCACTGAAATTACCAGATAGAGAATTTCTGGTTATCCAAAAGATAGACAGATAGATAGATAGATAGATAGATAGATAGATAGATAGATAGAGGCCCGTAGCCAGGATTTCGTTTGGGGGGGGGGGGCTGATTTTTTTTCAGGGGGGTTTCAGGGGGGGCTGAGATTCGGGGGGGGGGGGGCTGAGTCTGAGTGAAAGAGGGTCTAGCCTAGCAAACCTTTTGCATCATTACCCCAATATATGCATATGGCATATATTGAGTATGGTGATCAGATCATGATATGAATAAACATAACAGTTTAAATAAAGCACCAGTAAGGCCTTTCCGCGAACCACCATGAGAATTTCGGGGGGGGGGGGGCTGAAGCCCCTCAAGAAGCCCCCCCCCCCCCCCCCCCCCCCCGGCTACATGCCTGGATAGATAGATAGATAGATAGAGAGATAGACGGACAGACAGACACACTACTTCTATGCTGCTTGTAATGTTCTGGGACTACCTACCCTTCAATGATTCCAGTTACTCCTTTATCATATTGCCTTTTTAAATTCTGTTAAAATATTCTAATTTCTGGGTTGTTGTAGGTTTTTCCGGGCTATATGGCCATGTTCTGGAGGCAATTTTTCTCCTGACGTTTCGCCTGCATCTATGGCAAGCATCCTCAGAGGTAGTGAGGTCTGTTGGAAGTAGGAAAAATGGGTTTATATATCTGTGGAATGACCAGGGTGAGACAAAGGACTTTTGTCTGCTGGGGCTAGGTGTGAATGTTTCAGCTGACCACCTTGATTAGCATTCAATGGTTTGGAAGTGCCTGGGGGGAATCTTTCTCTCTGTTTTCACTTTCTGCCTTTGTCCTCAGCTTACCTCAGTTCTGCAAACTGAGTTCAAAGCAGTTTGCACTCAGGGCCCTTCCACACAGCCATATAATCCAGAATATCAAGGCAGAATATCCCACAATATCTGCTTTGAACTGGGTTATCTGAGTCCACACTGCCATTGTAGGGGACCCCCTGCTTGGGGTCCTTGCTGAGTCCGTCACAGAGGGCAGCAAAATGAAGAGAGTCTAGTCTCCAGAAGTAAAGCAGAAATCTCTTTATTTCAAGTGTGGCCACACAGGGAGAAACAACCAAGACAAACCAGTGTCTTCAAAAAAGGCTGTCTCTCATATTTGGATATTTCAGTCACCTTATATACATGTCTTTTCACTGTGTCATGGGCACACACCTCTCTTATCGGATCAACTATTCAAAAACATGTTTTTCTCATATTTTGCCACTTCAGTGTCTTTCACTGCTAACCTTCTACAAACTACGTAAACACACACATTATTGTTACAGATAAGCATTTTGGGTGTTAACCCACCCTGAGTACTCCCTAGGCGAACTTGACAATACAGTATCTTGTGTCTTCCAGATTCATTATCTCCTCTTAGCTTTTGGTCTTCTGCAGGCCAGAGGAGAGGGACAAACCCCTCTTTAGGTTTGCATTTCAGCACTTAAACACTTCTAAGTTCTGTTAACCCTTTCACTCCTCCCTTTTCTTTTTGCGAAAGCTGATCATACAGAAGCTGAAGCAAGATCAATATCTAGTTATAACATTTTTACGATACCCTGGCATTTGGGAACCGCACTTGTGGTGAACTTATAACACATCCTCATGATGATGGGTAAACACATCACAATTATAAAAAATACAATAATCAACAGGACAATACCCAGGAACAATCCCTTTAGCCATCCGAAATCTGGTAACCCTGAGGTTAGCCAATTCCACCAACTTTCACCTGTTGGGGAGTAGATAGATTGTACCATAGCAACAATCTTCTCACAGGTGGGGTAATGTCCTAAATGTGTACTAACAGCAACTGTAGTATTTAGAGTCACACAAGTTTCTTCTTGGCACAGGTATGGCATCAGGATGCTACAGCCTAAGTCATAGAATCATATCAGAATCACATCAAGGAGAGCTCTCGTGCACACACACATTCATTCATACTCATGCACACACAGGCCTCCTCCGGCATAGATGATCAGTCTTTTCCGAGGAAGCGTGGACGCTCTGTTGCTGCAGTTCAGGAAGCGTGGAGATTGTCAGGGGTCCCCTGCATTTATAGGCCAAAATCCATTTTTCTTCATTTCAACAGTCAGGTTGCTCTGTCCTCTTACTAAAGGACAATATGTCTTTGTTCTCTCCAAAGTTCAAGACATTCGCATTCCAGGCCTCATGACTTATGGGGTACCTCCTGCACTCCTTACATGCTCGGCCGCACACCTCATTGTCCATTGTTGTTCAGTTATGCCTTACTGCCTCCTCGCTTCGACTGCCAAGTTCGTCCCATATCATAACTCCACGTTGGTTTTTCTTCAGGCCTGTTTCTTCTCTTTTCCATGCATTCAAACATTCATTCCTCACATATTCCTCCCCTTGATACATAAATGCTAATTTATCGTATCACATACATGATCCATACATGATAAGCAATTCAGTGTTGGTTATACTTATAATCAAACTTGATTAAGTGTAGAGTATATATGTTTAGGTTAATATTGAACTTGTATGATTAATCAAACATCATAGTTCATAATTGTGTTTCTAAACACGTTAACTTGTTTTCAAATATAGATAATCGATTTGTCAGTCCTGTCATTCGTCTAAGAGGCCATAAGATCCAAATGATTAGCAGCAATATAAGTATCCCTATCCATACTATTGGATGTATCCAGTGAAGATATCATACCAGTGGTGTTCTGTGTTTCCCCATCAGACCAATATAAATCATTAGGTGATATAACACATAGGCATTATATTCCATTGTCATATACCATGGTTTTGGGCTTTAGCTTTTGTAACCTGCAGATTGCATCTGCCATTTCCAATGCACATGGTTCAACTTGTTTTACTGTTAAAGGACATACATATCCCATTTATTGCATCTATCAATATCAATTGTTTCATTCAAATTTGTATATTTGGACCTTGTGCATATGGTTTTCTTGGATAACAAATATGGAACCCAGAACCATTTCCCCACATGCATAGGCATAGGAACTATATCACAAACCAAATTTTCTTCAATATTGACCATTTTCCCCAAGGTTTCCAGTTCCAATCTTAGTCTATCATCTTCCCAAGAATATTTGACAAGCTTACTTCATCCTTTATAATCTGTTCTTAACCAATAATGTAATTTTGTTAATTCCAGGAAGGCTTCTGAGTGTCCTCCCATTATTAACATCAACATTTTTCTTTCCAATATCTCAAATTTATTTCCATAGTCAAACAACTCATAGACTTACTTATTTGTTGTAAGGTTTCATTTTTATCTTTCATTAAAGCAACCAAGGATGATTCAGCTGGTCAAATATACTTAATTGCAATCCGGCAGTAATCCCATGAGTCCTGAATGTTCCCACAAACATTTTCCCTGTCAGTTGTAACCTTCCCATTTATGAAATCAAAGTCCTGTTACTATTGGTTTGGCTTCTTACCATGATCTTACCAAAGAAGGTGCATGTTTCTTTATTGAACCCTTATTATATCACATTTTGCTGGGGGACATGAGAGAAGCCTCCTCGCAGGATTGCAAGACATCCGGGCGTCCCCTGGGCAACATCTTCGTAGACGGCCGATTCTCTCAACCCAGAAGCAACCAGAGACGACCAGGATTACCACCTCACCCGACTCATAGGAAACCTGCTACAAAACAGGAGCTTCTTTGTTGAGTTCCAGGGCCAGAGAAGCAGATGGTGGAAACAGAAGAACGGCCTGCCTCAGGGGAGCGTGCTTGCTCCATCCATGTTCAACATCTACACAAATGGCCAGCCACTGCCAGAAGGGACAGAAAGTTTCATCTATGCTGATGATCGTGCCATTACTGCTCAAGCAGGGAGCTTTGAGATGGTAGAACAGAAGCTTTCCGAAGTTCTAGGTGCTTTTACTGCCTATTACAGGGAAAACCAACTGATCCCTAATCCATCTAAAACACAGACATGCGCCTTTCACCTTAAGAACAGACAAGCTTCCCGAGCTCTGAGGATTACCTGGGAAGGAATCCCACTGGAGCATTGCAGCACACCCAGATACCTGGGAGTCACTTTGGACCGTGCTCTGACCTACAAGAAGCACTGCCTGAACATCAAACAAAAAGTGGGTGCTAGAAACAACATCATACGAAAGCTGACTGGCACAACCTGGGGATCACAACCAGACACAGTGAAGACATCTGCCCTTGCGCTATGCTACTCTGCTGCTGAGTATGCATGTCCAGTGTGGAACACATCTCTCCACACTAAAACAGTAGATGTGGCTCTTAATGAGACATGCCGCATTATCACAGGGTGTCTGCGACCCACACCACTGGAGAAATTACACTGCTTAGCCGGTATTGCACCACCTGACATCCACCGGGAAGTAGCAGCCAATAGTGAAAGGACCAAGGCAGAGACATTTCCAGCTCATCCCCTATTTGGCTATCAGCCAGCACGTCAACAACTTAAATCAAGACATAGTTTTCTTAGATCTACAGAGACACTCGCTGGAACACCCCAGCAAGCGAGAGTCGAAAAGTGGCAGGCCCAAATCCAGCACCTCAATTCATGGGTGATACCAGATGAGAGACTCCCCCCTGGGCACTCAGAAGACTGGGCGACTTGGAAGGCACTGAACAGATTGCGCTCTGGCACCACGAGATGCAGAGCCAATCTTAAGAAATGGGGCTACAGGGTGGAATCCTCAGCATGCGAGTGCGGAGAAGAACAAACCACTGACCACCTGCTGCAATGCACCCTGAGCCCTGCCACATGCACGATGGAGGACCTTCTTGCGGCAACCCCAGAGGCACTCCAAGTGGCCAGATACTGGTCAAAGGACATTTAACCAAATACCAAATTTGCAAAATCTGTGTGGTTTTTTTCTCTTTCTTTCTTTCTTTCTTTCTTTCTTTTCTTTTCTTTTTCTTTTTAATCTCTGTGTTTGTTTTGCTCTGTTAGAATTGTAATACAATGGTTGCTGATGACACGATAAATAAATAAAATCACATTTGCTATTTGAAAAATCCCATATACCAAAGCTGTACTTCTCTATTTGAAGCTCAATATTTTCCATCCATTGTATTCTCTGTCTTTCCTTCTATCACTTGGTTGATCTGATTCAAAACATCATTTCATCCTTATTTTTTTCTATACCCTTTATACAATAAATCTTATACTTTATACCATATATTGCTTTCATTTGTGTTAGAGCAATTGTTCTTTACCAGTCATGTAAACCAATCTTAGCAAATTCTGCATTTTGATATCTCATTTGCTTTGTTTTTCAAAAAGGTCTGATGCTGAATAGCTCTGGAAAAACCAATAGGTTCTGGTACCAGATAATATGAGTCACCATTATTATTATTATTATTATTATTATTATTATTATTATTATTACACTCCTTAAAAACTATAAAACACAAACAATACATATATTTACTGTTCCAATTAATAGTCCAATTGCAATTTTTTCATAAGCTTTGCATCCTTTTAATTGGTGGCCAGTTGCATTCCTGTTTAGAAACCAAATAAAGGGGGATATGATAGCCATGTATAAATATGTGAGAGGAAGCCACAGGGAGGAGGGAGCAAGCTTGTTTTCTGCTTCCCTGGAGACTAGGACGCGGAACAATGGCTTCAAACTACAAGAAAGGAGATTCCATCTGAACATGAGGAAGAACTTCCTGACTGTGAGAGCCGTTCAGCAGTGGAACTCTCTGCCCCGGAGTGTGGTGGAGGCTCCTTCTTTGGAGGCTTTTAAGCAGAGGCTGGATGGCCATCTGTCAGGGGTGATTTGAATGCAATATTCCTGCTTCTTGGCAGGGGGTTGGACTGGATGGCCCATGAGGTCTCTTCCAACTCTTTGATTCTATGATTCTATGAAAACTGTTAATTAACTTGCACAGCTTTCCAAGTTTTTCCTGGTTCGGATGAACCCACTTCTGTTTGTCATTAGCCTGTAATCAATAAGGATGAGGGTCTTCTGCTCAAAACTGCAAATACTTTATGAAAACTATCATCAATAAGAGTGAGACTAAATAAAATCTAAAATTACATATGTCATGAATGACTTTTCAATGATTTTAAAGCATATGTTCTTTTTAGTGCAATTTCCAGTGTGAGAAGGTATATAAGATTACAGAAAACATTTAGACAAAGAATGACATTGGACATACAGACATACAGATTCTATGCAGCTACATTGGATTCACAATTACATTGGTTAACAAACAAACAAAGGGGAATTATATTTTCACTCAACATTCATACACATGTACACGCATTCATCCACATGCATCCAAATATTACCATATCCTTTTCTCCCTCCTTGGAGAAGCACCTGTAAGGCCAGACCCTGCTTTCCTGCAGCCTGCCAATGCACAGTTCCATAACTTCCATAATGCCATAACTTCAAAACACTGAAATGCCAAAACTTCTTTCCCTAAGCACAATGCCAAGGACCAGACCTCTGTTTTCCATACAGCAGAACCTGACTTCCTGCACAAAATCTAAGACTCCAAAAGCGCACTTCTTCCTCTTCCCTTGAGAAAGAAGCCCCAAAGTGTCCAGAATCATGCTTTCCCATAGCATATCTGACACTCTCTGAATACACCACCTCTGTCCTTCCCATGGAGCAGAGCATGTAAGTACTGGAGTCTGTGTCTATTTTTTTCCTGAAAGTGCCTAATGCAACCTGTCTCACTAAAAGCGGAATAAAAGAACCTATTTAATGTTTTTAAAAGTACTTATGACACATATGGTCCCTTTCTGTATCCAATTCATCCTGCCTTTCCTTCGGTTAAAACCTTACATACATTATTGAATCTAGATGGTTGGCAGCTATGTAACGAAGGCATTGCCTTACTATTTTCAAATCATAAGTTCCGGTTTCTGGCCATCTGGGATTTAAATTAAATTTCAGCCATTCCACCTGACACAGAAATTGCAATTTCTGGGCATTGTTACATCCTGGCATCTGTTGCCTAAACTTAGAGAAATTCTTAACCATACATTCCAATGGGCTTGAGCATTTCTTACTCCCTTTTTGCCCCATTTTCCTAAGGGTGGTGCCTATTCAGTTGTATCACACTCCCAAACAGACAATACTTTCCAACCTTCCACCCTTCTGGCGCCTGTTTACTAGTCTAGACTTTCCCTTTCCCCAAGAAAAACTCTACTCGCCTGGTCACGATGACTTGCGTTCCCTGACATTCCTGGGGATGAGATTTCCAACTTTCCTCTCAAGTGGAGCGTTCCTGCTGACGAGGGCACCCAACAAAGATGAACAAAAGGATCGGTCTGTTGTTTTGGGATCCCTTCTCGACCTCTGTTGATACATCCCAATTGGGCAGCCTTCGCCTTCAGGAATGGGTTGCCAACAACCTCTAGAATCTCATCAAACCGGCACCTCTGCTATATCTCAGTGGAACCTCCAGAAATGTAGGGGACCCCCTGCTTGGGGTCCTTGCTGAGTCCGTCACAGAGGGCAGCAAAATGAAGAGAGTCTAGTCTCCAGAAGTAAAGCAGAAATCTCTTTATTTCAAGTGTGGCCACACAGGGAGAAACAACCAAGACAAACCAGTGTCTTCAAAAAAGGCTGTCTCTCATATTTGGATATTTCAGTCACCTTATATACATGTCTTTTCACTGTGTCATGGGCACACACCTCTCTTATCGGATCAACTATTCAAAAACATGTTTTTCTCATATTTTGCCACTTCAGTGTCTTTCACTGCTAACCTTCTACAAACTACGTAAACACACACATTATTGTTACAGATAAGCATTTTGGGTGTTAACCCACCCTGAGTACTCCCTAGGCGAACTTGACAATACAGTATCTTGTGTCTTCCAGATTCATTATCTCCTCTTAGCTTTTGGTCTTCTGCAGGCCAGAGGAGAGGGACAAACCCCTCTTTAGGTTTGCATTTCAGCACTTAAACACTTCTAAGTTCTGTTAACCCTTTCACCATATATTCCAGTTCAAAGCGGAAAATGTAGGATTTTATTCAGTTGTGTAGAAGGGGTCCTAGTTAACTCAGCAGGGATGAGAGAAGAAGGTGAATTCTTACAAACTAGTGCAGCCCCTCATAACATGTGAGGTTTTTCCTCATTAAAAACTCCAGCTACCTTGGCCACACTCTGATGTTATTTAGCCACAAGTTTATGGTTTGTGGAGTAGACATTGCATACATATATGCAAATAGCATTTTTAATTTCTGCCCAGTTGTAATAAAAACATGAAATTATTAATTATTTGTACAGAAATAATTACAAAAAGGCACCACATAAAATTAGAATAAATCTTTCAGAAGGATATCACTGTGAGAAAAAACCTTTGGGTCTCCATTTTTGCAATGTTGTCTGTGTAGACCCTCTTTCATTTATATACTTTATGGATAACTCTGGTGCCGTTTGGATAGGAGATACTTGCCCTTAATTTGCATGAGCTACCAGAAAGTAGTCAGGTTACTCTTATGAAAAGATGCAGTGCCAGCAATAAAAGAAATAAAATAGAAAATAAGGAGAGAGGAAAGAGAATCTCCTGTGCCCCATATACTAGCAATCTGAAAGGACATGGGAACAGCAGTATAAGAATTCGTTTTGAATCTCATTTTCTATTCCACAGTGAATTAATGTTTCACAGCCAATTAGAAATTCCTCTCCTCAGTCAATATCTAATCTTCTTTCTGTTATATTCTCATAAGCAGTTATTTGTTTCACTGCAGTGACAGCATGCATTTCCATTACATCTGCAGTAAGCAAGATGAATAAAAACTGAGTGATTCTGATGAGAAATCCATGTCTAGCATGAAGAGTAAGCAATTGCAACAGCTTTTGCAATGGCGCACGCAGATCTAGATCTGCATTTCTTAACATGATGCCACCACCACGCCCAACAATACAAATCAATCCTGACTTTGGTCATGCCTGGTAGCACTGCAGTACAAAATATCTAGAAGGCACAATATTGAGAGATGCTGATGTAGACAAATGCAATATTCCTATTGTCTATTCTATTATTTTATTATATTTGTAACCTAATCAGTCATAATAGAAACATATTATGACACTCAAAACAATAGCCATAAAGAGACAAATAAGCTCTGCCATAGTAGATATACTAGTAGTACCTGCCCAGCACATACCTACAACAACTTTACTTATTAAATTAGTCTCCTGATATTGTCAGTGCGCATAAAGCAGCAACTCAAGAATGGGCCACCATAATGTTGCTCTATGCAGTTCTCTCTCTCTCTTTCATGCACAGAGACTGCAATTACACATCAAATAGTGTAACAATTGATATCTCAGTGCAATAATGAACAATTACATATGACCATTGGAATGGATCCTGACTTATATTCCCAGATTATGTGATTTTTAAATAATTGTTTTAATTGATATGTTTTAATGATGCAATTTTAATATATATGTTGTTTTTTGCTGATATGTGTAATATGGTTAAGGTTCTTAATTTATAGTATATGTTATTGTCTAGAAATTATGTTTTGGTTTTCACATGTATGTAAGGCATCAAAGTTTGACACTATTATGTTGGAAAGCGTTTTGAGTCCCCTCAAGGGTGAGAAAAGTGGCATATAAATGAAATAAATAAATAAATAAATAAATAAATAATAGAGGAGACCATGAAATGGTAACCAAATGTATTGGACTCCTTGCTCCAATCAATACTAGTGAAGCTTAATTTGGGGTACTTCATTCAGTTATGTGGGTCAAAAAAAAGTATTTTCAGAAAATCGATGGAAGGATGTTGATAGAGTGTAGAAAACAATTCACATAAGAGAAGGAAAAATAGGCAAAGATGTACAAATCTCCCCTCGGAAATTTAACTACAAATACCTCAAGCACATCACTGCTTCTTTGGAAAGACCATAGTCGCCAGCAAATTCAACCATATCCTTTAAAGATTTAAAGATTTCTGGTTGAGTATACCATTAAAAATGCATGGGCCTGGATCGTATTTAACTTCACAAAACATTAACAGCCTAATTGCATGAAATAAGAGGGCAGAGAATAGAGAAAAGACTTGAAAAGGATTATGTCTGCATGAGGTGGGATAACAGAAATTGGCAGAGAGTTCCAACATCCAGCTGCAAACATACTCCATGGACCAATAAATGCAACTATGGTTGTGATATAACATTTAAAAACAAGAAAATGAGTTGCTGTCTTAGTTTATGGGGATGCGAAGCTGCACCTGACTGGGAGAATTGCATACATAAGGATGATGTGCCTCTTTGCACAAGCCTTTGGAAGGTACAATCAGGAGTTTCAAAAGTGTGCTTCCACTACTGAGTCATGGTCATAACTCGTGTTCACAACAAAACATACTCAAACATATCTCCCCTTGACTACAAAGCATAGATGATCAAAAGATGTGCTAATCTGAGGCTTTTCTACACTGCCATATAATCCAGATTATCCAAGGAGATAATCCACATTATCTGCTTTGAACTGGAATATATGAGTCTCTGCCACAGTAAATATACTAGTAGATATACTGCCATACAATCCAGTTCAAAGCAGGTAATCTGGATTTTATATGGCAGTGTAGAAGGGGCCTGAGTGCCCTTCCAGACAGACCCTATATGCCAAGATCTGATCTCAGGTGTTTTGTTTATCCCATATTATCTGGCAATGCAGACTCATATAATCCAGTTTAAAGCACAACACCTGGGATCAGATCTGGGATATAGGGCCTGTCTGGAAGGGCCCTGAAATAGCAAAAAGAAAGAAGATGCATATCCTCAGAACCGAAAAGAGAAATTTAAAAAGTACTGTAGCTTTCATAAACTAAGGGTGGGTTTAGACAGCCCCTTTATTACAGAAACTTCTGCAATAAAAAGGGGGCTGTCCAGATGACGTTCTGGCCAGCCCACAATTAATTTGCCACAAACCAGGAAAACCCTAGTTTGTGGAGAATTAATTAGATAATGCATTTATTCTGCGTGGGATAAACCAACTACTTCCTGTGCCTGGACTGCAGTCCAGACACCATTCCCACAGTTTTCCAGAGTAAATTAGTCTGGAAAACTGTGGGAATCCCACCCCCCTCCCACAAAGCCCCCAACCTTCTTTTAAAAGTAAGGAAAACTTATCCGGCCTCCATTACAGTGTTGCCAAAGCTCCCCTGGCATGTAGAAATGATGTACAAGGAGAGCTGGGGGGGGGGGCGAGGAAAATCCACCCCCCACTCTCCTAGTAAATCATTTCTACGTGATCAAAAGATGTGCTAATCGGGTAATTTTCCTTACTTTTAAAGGGGGTTTGGGGGCTTTGGGGGGGGGAGGGTCTGCATCTGTTCTGCCGGTCCAGTCCTAGAATAACATCTGGATACCCTCTGCAGAAAGCGCATGCTTATTGCAGTGGGTGTGGACAGGCTTCCAGGAACATCCCCATTTTTAAAACGCAGATGTTCCTGGGATAATAGCCTATTTGGAAAGGCCCTAAAGTTGGATCTACACTCTCCTATATCCTAGGATCTGGTCCCAGATTATCTTCTTATCTCAGATTATCTGGCAGTGTAGACTCATATAACAAATTTAAAGCAGATAATCTGGGATCAGATCATGGGATATAGGGTAGTGTAAATCCAGCCTAATTTGATTAAATGAATTGCTCCTCATTGGTTGCAACCTACTAATTAAATAATTATGGATTTATGTTTAAAAGCAGGAGCAATTTAAATGAAATAAACTTAGTTGTCAATAAATACAAATGTTGAGGAATTTTATGGCTAGTTCTTATTTTACAGGAAGAGTATGTTCTGCTTATAAAAACTTAATCAAATTGGGATCATCATATGGGAGTGAGCAATGAGGTAAATAATTCTCTGATCAATATGTCTGGGAAGGAAGGTGAGAAAGTACTGGCATCTCATTTTCTTTCATTTTCAGTTAGCATTCAGTAAGCATTCTCCTTCCATTACTTTCCATGCTGTTTGAGACTATTTCAGTTTTTATACTGTAATAATACAAACATAGCTTATATAAAGTTTATTTCATATATACAATGGTTATTTACACTTGTATAACAGCAACATCATATGTAGCTGATTACCTTGAGCTCAAAAGCCTATGATTTTGTCACAAAGGCACGTCCTTTCGGATGAAAAGCAGAACACATCAGTAATTTTATTTATGTTTCACCAGTTTAAGCCTGAACACAGCTTGGGCTTTATGAGCAAGACGGAACACCTGGTATCATTATACACCATTGTACCTCTTAAAGTACTTAGGATAAGAATGAGAATAAAGGGGAAACCTTCAAAACAGATTCTTTAAAATATGCTTTGCTGGTACAGGGAAAAACTCTGTATTACAAAAACTTGAAATCTATGGACAGAGATACATTGTCACAGTGTAAGGAGACAGAAGGAAAAAACATAAGCAGTACCCACACAGGGGAAAATGGAATAATCGAAAAACCATGTTCAGAAAAATGTACATGAAAAATATTTTTTTTCTAACCAGCTTCTGAGACCAGGCAATTAGTGTATGTTGCCCTCAGCTAATACCGAGATATGATCACAAGCTCAAACTAAATATGTTTAGCTTTTTGTTGTTATAGTTCTACTCCCTCAAGCAGTACTAGATGTCTGTCATTTCATGTGATTTTTCACAATAAGGCATCTTGCATTTAGTGTTTTTGTATGTGTTAGCTCACTGAAAGCTAAACCCAGGCTTAATTTTTCAGTTTGATTGCTGAGCTTTGTGGCTGGTGGCTTCCATGCCTATATGACTATTAATCCATAAAAGGGTTTAGTGTGAACTTTAAAGCAGCTAAATGCTGCTCGATTTTAAAAAACGGGCTTCAATAACTTAACAGCCCCCTGAAATAAATTTTAGACTAAAAAATGGACCTAATTTATGGACCTACCAATGTGGAAATCACTAATCACCACTGACAGATGCTAATAGATCAGGAAATTGTCTGTACTCTCCCTGAGGACTGTATGAGATAACAGAGAAAGCATTCAAACCTTAAGCAAACAATACATAGAATCATAGAACTGTATTGATAGAAAAAGTAGTTGATCTGAAGAACAGAGAAATGGTCATAACTGAAAAGTTTAACCCACATTACCCAACCCCTCCATTCAATATGCACCCCACCCCCACCATATGTCTTTAATACATACTTCAGCTAAACTATCATAGCTATTAGGCATGTGTGATCCATAAAAATAATGGTTCAAGAGTCTTTACAAAACTGGATGGCTGCTGGTGCCTCATTTGTAAAGTGTTTCTAAAGTATACTTAGTGGAAAAATCATTACTGTTATGAAATTTTGTTGTTATTTTGTTATAGTAATTGCTCATGCACGTTAATTAAATTATTATAATTGGGCAAACTTCAGGGGCTCCTTTCTCTTTCATTTTTAAAGCTATTGGAGTGAAACTTGCTACAATAGTTGAACACATTTACCACTGTTAGCCCACCAAATTTCAGAGTTTTTATAAACAACATTTTAAAAAACCCACAAGAGCCTATCTACTTGAATTTTATATATAATGCACAAGAAAACCAGGGCATAAATGCCCAGAAGTTTAAAAAGATTCACACATATACTGATTTTTAAAGGTTTAGACAAAAACACCCCCCCCCCAAAAAAAAACAACAACACAAAGCCACCACAGCAATACCCTTGAATGTCTGTCTAACAGTCTGTCTAATATGACCTACAATTAATCATAGAATTTAGCACAGATTTATACCATTACTTACATACTTTAGTCTTCTTTGCAGATTTAATAATTTTATTTATTATTATTAGACTGACTCTAATCAGCTGGTGCCATGGGA
The DNA here is from genome assembly GCF_037176765.1 of Anolis sagrei. Lineage (NCBI taxonomy): Eukaryota > Metazoa > Chordata > Lepidosauria > Squamata > Anolidae > Anolis > Anolis sagrei. The sequence continues at coordinate 251,282,143 of NC_090022.1, read as the reverse complement.
GCTTTCTGATGCTGAGGAATGCATTCTGGGAAATGTAGTTTAGAGCAGGGCCTTTTGGATGCTGTGCCACAGGGGACCTTGCCTTCCCAAACTACATTTATGTTTCACCAGTCCCCTTCCCATTAACTTTGCTAGTCCTGCCCCCAGTGCCTTGCTTATGGCAATGATCGGGCAAAAGAAAAAGGATTGGTTTTTAAAATACTTTATGTTTTCTTGGCTTTCCAAAGTTGCTAAATGCTTAAAATTAAACTGACCTTAGGAGGAATCCAAATCTTAACGAAAATGATTGGTGAGTGTTTCGATTTCTAAATCCCCCCTTCGATCTTTCCTGCATGTTTGTAATAGCTATTCGTATGTATGAATTTAATGAATTTGATCTGAAAAATGAATAAAAAATGAACATTTGCACACCCCTAATAGCTACAAATGCTCCAGTGACTTATTGCAGTGCCATGCTTTTACAGTTCAGATGCTATGAGCAAAAGGAAACTCTTTCAATTACACCCTGGCTATAGGATCAATAAATGTTGAGATACCTATATTATGAAGACATTGACCTGTATAACTGGACACTGGCTGGCTTTTACTTCTTTTTCTTGACATTTCCATCTCTGGTCAGCTAATTACTGCTATAAATGCATAGATTGATTTGCCCTTTGCATTAACATTTCTATCTTGTGCTCTTTTGCTTCAGGATAAAAGGTTATGCCACTGTATATTCCTAATTAATTTTAGATTTGAAACTTTGATCTTTGTCTCTGTAGCCTGCAGTTCTCAACTAGAAAAAATAAAACATTCTTACTCATATGAAAATCAAAGAAAATGTGCACGCACTAGATACCCGGGAAAAAAAAAGCATGGTCTATGGGATGGAAGAGTAGATGTTGTGGATTTAACCCCTGCCTCTTCAGTAGATTCCTTCTGTGATCTTGATAGTGCTTTTATTCAAGTCTTTGATTAGCCCTGGTATATATGGTTAATACTTTATTATTTATCCCCATTCGCCATGGCTGATCACTGCACCAATATGAAAGAAGAGAATGCCTTATAGCATGCATAGACTAAAGCTATCTTATATAGAGGCACAATTTGAAGTGGTTACTGTGAGGGGAAAATAAGACCTTATGTGTAGATGTTCTAGTATTTGCTGTATGTCTATTTACATGGATGCAACCTTAATGTGCTAGCTAGCTATGTTTTGACCAGATTAGTGTGCCAGCTATATGGGATATGCCAATTGCTGCAGGATGAGCTATGGGTAATACGTTATTGCTGGGAGCCATGCTTTCCATTTCATGTCCCTGATCTTAAATGATACGAATTTTAACAGGAATTGGGTTATGATTTAACAGTATCAAAATGTCAACTTGCCCAATGAACTTTCAGGGCCCCGCTCATACTACACAATGATAACACTCCAATTCAACTTCAACTGCCATGGCATTAGTGCAAAATAAGAATTAAAGGTTCAATTACAGTATATGCTGATCTGTTTTGGTGATCCTGTTCAACAACATCTTAACAAGATCTGACATCTTCCAAAGGTCTGCATTGCATGCTGAGCTATGTCATTTGTGTTAAGCTAATGTCCATGTTGGCTGTGGGAGTCAGTGGGTTGCAGTCTAAAAAGGATCCCCACCACCAAGTTATACACTGAGGAGGATATACATTGAGATTATGAACCAGTTTCAAACCATGAAAACTATATTCTGAATTGTTGAGAACTGATTAAGCTTGATTTCTATTTTTAAAACCCTCTGGGTTGGTTTATGATTAAAAATACATAATAAACCCATTAATGAAATTTTGTCAGCTGCTCCACAGAGCTGTTTACAACTGACTCAGGTGGAGGAAATGTCAGTTTTATCCTCACATCTGTCACAGAGTTGGATATTCACAACTGAGACCCGCCTGACTAAAGTCAGATCTGCTGCTCCTGTCAGTACAAAGATCAGACTGCTTGTGGCAATTCTTCAATATAAGCAACAGGCAAACATTTAATTTTATCTTTTGCATATATTAAATCCTCCCTTTTGTGGGTTTATTTTTAAAAGAATTTTGGTACTGAGTAGAGAGTTGTTTCAGGATTTTAGATTTCTCTTGCTACTAAACAAATAGATTATGAAATAGTCCTTTATTAATTATTATTTTGACAGAGCTCATGCATGTCCTTTATATCAGGACAATTTCATCAGAATCTTACAAATGTAGAAGAAAATCAGAGCTATGGCCAATGAATTTTCTGGAGAAGCATCTATAATAACTCGAGCAAATGTATTATCAGGCATCATTTGCATTCTGTAAACCCAAAAGTCTTTGGTTTTGGGAGATTATGATAACTTTTAGGAAAACAGAGAAGACAGTAGGGAAAAATGAAAGTAATTTATATTAAAGCAACTTTTGTTTTCTGAAACATAATCAAATTACAATCACACTTCTAAAAGTCACATAAATTATCTGGTGTTTATATGAAGAGAGGATGAATGAAGAGGCTCATTGTGTGAGATATATTCATATATGAATAGATGGACTAGAATCTTGTACTGCCTGCTCTGTCACTGACCAGAGTGCAGCCCTTTGACAGAGCTTAACTGTGTAGGAACAATGCATAGATAAGAAACCATGTGCCTCCACCTGGTGGAATGAAGACCCCTAGTGCCCCCCATTTTTTATTTTTTTTTGCATTATCAATTCTGTCACTTGCTCTCCTATAGACTGATCTGTTGGCATAATGTAAATCACGCGTAGTTCACGTTTCATCAGTCCACACACTGTCCTGCCAGAGAAAGAAAATATGCCACTCAGATGATCAATAAAGAACAAGTAGTTTACTCTTCTTAAAGCATATTTACAATCATAAGATCAGTTGCATTGACTCACACAATGTCCTTTTAGAGAGATATTAATGGTCTTTCGGTGCCGATGTGGAGAATCTCCCTCCAGCAGCTCAAGAAGCAAGAACTCTCTCTCTCTTTCTGCAAGCATTTGCATAGCTCAAGCCTGAATATGAAACTGTTGCCAAAATTCCCAAGCTCAGCTAGCTCCCTGGGCATGTTCCAACCAATCAGCTTCATGCCTTGCTTTGTACAGTTGAACATACACACTAACCGATTTCTTGCATGCCCCAACATGATCCTGTTAAGTTTTACTTTATTTGTTCCATACATCTCTTGCACTTTCTCTCAAAAAATGTGACTAATCTGTCTGGTGTTCCTGGAAGTTCTACTTTTTAAAAAGTTTTGCAGACTCTGCTGTTCCTTAGTCACATGATGTCTCATCTGTAGTGGCAGACCCCATCATTCCTCTCCCCCAGATATGTAATTCACCCTAATAAGATGTTTCATTACTGAAAGCAAGGATTATTCCAAGCCCCAGCTGCTATACATCTGAATAGATTGTCAGCTCCCTTTCCAAAGTGGATTTTTAGGACACAAAGCAGGAATTGCTCACTTTCTAGTTATACCAACTAAAGCAGTTCCCATAGTGGAAAAACTCCACTGAATTTAATTTAAAACACATTCTTCAGAAAGCACTTCTGGACTAGTTCATGCATGCTAGCTCATCATTTGTTCCAAAAGAACTTCCCATGATGTGTGGAGAAATCCCACCCGACAGCTAAGGGTTGTATGAAGAGAGGTTGTGTGAGAAAAATAAGTCACTGACTCAGTCCTTTCATTTCCATATCTCTAGTAAAACAGATCTTTTGGGGGAAAGTATTATTCCTATCACACAGTCTTCCAAAAATAGAGCCTTAACATCAGGGAAAGCAGAATGCATCATTCTGTGTAATGATGCTGTTGAGCACCACCACAATAAATCCCCCGGTTAGTTACATGTTTGCACAGCTGAATGATGGAAGAAATTCACCAAACATTTATTTGCCAAAACCATTTTTAGTGTTATTGCCTACTTTGTTTTTAGGTACTTTATAAAAGCAAATAGTAAGTTCTGATATGCTTAATGATGCACTCTACATTCTATGATTAGAGTTACTTTTTGGAGATAAACTAGGAGTACTTCGAAGTGGTAGAATGTAGGGCAGAAAATATTTGTTTCCTTGGCAGAGCTATTTTGATCTAAAACTCTGGGGAGTATTGCCAGTCAGTGTAGACAAGACAAGCTGCAGTAAATGGAGAAAATGATCTCAGTATGAAGTAGCTTCTCAGCTTAATTTCAGAATTACAGTACAACTATGTTAATGCCACTATATGATCACACTACTGAAAGTACAAGCCGCTGATTCTCTAAGGCAGTGGTTCTAAACCTGTGGGTCCCTGGATGTTTTGGCCTTCAACTCCCAGAAATCCTGACAGCTGGTAAACTGGCTGGGATTTCTGGGAGTTGTAGACCAAAACACCTGGGGACCCACAGGTTGAGAACCACTGCTCTAAGGCTATATTGCATCTTTCATTGGAGTCAGTTTACTGCAGTCATATGCAGTTGGGACTCTCTTAACCCCCTTCTACATTGCCATATAAAATCCAGATGATCTGATTTGAACTGGATTATATGGCAGGTGAACTCATAGAATCCAGTTCAAACCAGATAATGTGGATTATCTGATTTGATAATCTGGATTACATGGCAGTGTAGCTCCAGCCTCAGGTTTCTAGAATCTGGGATCATCTCCAGAACATGAAGGGTGAGAGACTTGGGACAAGTAAACCAAAGGATATAATTAACCTGTAAAATTCACAAACATAGAGCCTTGTTTCAAAATTAATTCCATAATACTGTATTACATGTTAGAAAATGGAGAAATAATTCACTACCACAAACACTAATAAATTAAGTCATTAATTAACTGTGGTACCATTGATGAACAAAAAAGGCTCTTCTTTTTCTTTTAAACCTTTAAACTGGATTTTTCCTGTATGGACTATAAATATGAGGGTTGAATGAAAAGTAATGCCTCCACTTTCGTAACTCCTCAACAGATGGCAGTACTGGTATGTGGCAGGTACTGGCTTGTTGAGTAGACTCTCCTCTACAGTTTGATTTTGGCAGGAAGCCTTAGCATTGAATGGCTGTGTTGTTAAAGTACAAACTATGGAACCCTGTGCAGACAGTCAGTGTGACTTAAGCAATGTGCAGTCACTGAATTCTTGACAGCAGAAGGTATCACCCCAAAGGAGATTCATCAGAGAATGCAAGCTGTTTATGGCGATTGTGTTGATGTGAGTACTGTGTGTCATTGGGCGAGTAAGTTTAAAGATGAGGTGGGAACACCTGACTTGTATGACAAACAAAGAGTTGGATGTCCTGTGACAGCAACCACCAAGTTTCACAAGCAAAAGGTTGACAGATTGATTCAGGACAATCGTCTTATCACTCAGAGAAAAATTTCAAGGATAATTGGCATTTCACAAGAACGTGTGGGTCACATTATTGCTTTGCTTGGCAATCGGAAGATCTGTGCACAATAGGTACATTGAGAAAACTGTGAGACACTGGTTGCTGAAACAGAGTGTCAACTTCTTCTGTGACAGCTTCAGAAAACTTGTTCATCATTGGCAGAAATGTATCCAATTGTCTGGTGATTATGTGGAAAAGTGAATATTGGTAGTTAAAGAGCACATTCTAAGGATTATTTCTGCATTTGATTTATTAAAATATTCCCATCCAGACCCGAGTAATGAAGGTGGAGGCATTACTTTTCATTCAACCCTCCTAGTATTGTTATCCATGAATACTGGAAAATCAACGTGTCTGGGAGCTGTCAAGAGGGAAAGGCTCTCCAAAGCATGGATCTTTTGACCTCTTCAGTTCAGTAGGCTGCTCATCTACATCTCTTTTTTAAACCACCCACACTAAGATGTAGTCTTCCTTCATTTTTAAAATACCTTTTATGCTAAAGATTAATATTGAATGATTTATTTCAGGACACAATACAGCAATCAGTGGGTAGGTACGAAGATCAGAATCAAGGGTACATGAAATCAAGGGTGCAGAATTATCAATCAGAAATGGCTTTAGGATCACTGAGAACATTTTTCTTCATGTCTGAATTCTTTATGTCTCCTCACTCCTAATTAAGATCAGTGGCAGAGCACCTGTCTTGCATGCAGGAGTTGGGGATCCCCGATTCATTCTCTAGATTTAAAAATCACATATCCAAGAATTAATTATTCTCTAAATCAACTTTATCTTGAAAATAATTTGTTTAACTATTTTAAACTGGCATTGTGAGACTAGTGTAAAGCAATATTTACACAAATTCCTTTTGAATTAATGAATCTTGGATCAACAGAAGTATGCAAAGGAAATAACATACTTTAGGGACCTAGCAATTTCTCTGTTGGATCATCTCAGAAAAATTGGCTTATTAGAAGTGAAGGGGCAGTTCTATCCTACATATTTTGAAGTAAGTTTCATTTAATTGAAACTTCCCCTTCTTATTGCTGAGATTGATTTCCAGACATCTTACAGCAGCATTCGTGTGGAGTCTTTGCTGCCAAAGAAGAAAAATGTTTCTAGTGGTCTGACTGTGCTAACACATATCCACCTAACAAGAAAAGGAGGAGGAGAACAATGAATGTATGGCACCTGTTTGAAGTCACAAGTAAATGGCAGACAAAAACTCTACACCAGGTCTGCACAACCTGTGGAATCATAGAATCATAGAGTTGAAAGAGACCTCATGTGCCATCCAGTCCAACCCCCTGCCAAGAAGCAGGAATATTGCATTCAAAGCACCCCTGACAGATGGCCATCTAGCCTCTGTTTAAAAACCTCCAAAGGAGGAGCCTCCACGACACTCCAGGGCAAAGACTTCCACTGCTGAACGACTCTCACAGTCAGGAAGTTCTTCCTCATGTTCAGATGGAATCTCCTTTCTTGTAGTTTGAAACCAAAACACCTAGACCTCCAGGTGTTTTGAACATCAGCTCTTTGAATTCCTGTCCATTGGACATGCTGGCTAGGGCTTCTGGGAATTGCCATCCCAAACACTTGAAGGGCCTCAGATTGCACAGGCCTGCTCTACACTTTTCCCATTAATAGCAACTGTCTCTCCAAGTAGTCACTTTGTAAGTCCCTGGCTCCAGAGCTGTAGAGGTTGGGAAGATTTATTTATTTACTATATTTATAGCCTGCCTTTCTCAGCCATAAGGTGACTCAAGGCGGGTTACAAATTGGCACAATTCGATGACTGGCATTCATAAAGGTGCCATTAAAAACAATCAACATTACAACATAAAACATATATAAAAACCATTAAAACATATAATAATCGGTGTCATCCCATTAAAAATGTTATCCAGTAACATTATCTGGCCATTCCATGTTCATCATTCATAGTTCCATGTTATCTATTCTGCTGCATTCTCAAAAGCTTTCTCAAAGAACCAGGTCTTTACTTTTTTTCTGGAAAGTCAGGAAGGAAGGGGCCGATCTAATATTCCTGGGGAGGGAGTTCCATAGCCAGGAGGCCACCACTGAGAAGACTCTGTCCTTCATCTCCACCAATCTCACTTGTGAGGCAGGCAGGATCAACAGCAGGGCCTCCCCAGATGATCTTTAGCTCCTAGATCAGTGGTTCTCAACCTGTGGGTCCCCAGGTTGAGAACCTTCAACCTGGGGACCTACAGGTTGGCCTTCAACTCCCAGAAATCCCAACAGCTGGTAAACTGGCTGGGATTTCTGGGAGTTGTAGGCCAAAACACCTGGGTACCCATAGGTTGAGAACCACTGTCCTAGATTGTTCATAGGAGGAGATACGTTCAGACAGGTAAGCAGGGCCAGAATTGTTCAGGCTTTATAGGCTAAAGTCAGCACTTTTAATTATGCTCAGTAGCAAATTAGCAGCCAGTGGAGCTGACGCAACAGAGGAGTAGTGTGTTCCCTGAGCGCTGCTCCTGTTAGTAACCTGGCTGCTGCCCATTAGGCCACTTGAAACTTAGGCACAGTCTTCAAAGGCAACCCCATGTAGAGTGAGTTGCAGTAATCTATTTGGGATGTCACAAGCGCATGGACCACCGTGGCCAAGTCAGACTTCCCAAGGTACAGGCGCAGCTGGTGCACAAGTTTTAACTATGCAAAAGCTCCCCTGGCCACCACCGAAACCTGGGGTTCCAGGCTTAGTGATGAGTCCAGGAACACTACCAAGCTGTGAACCTGCGTCTTCAGGCCCTCACCTGTGTACAGTTATCATTACTGAGATATCACAATTTTTGTTTCTTATCACATGTGCCTTCCTTAAGGAGAAGGTCCCACCAGTGTGGCATCCTCCTTCTGTTCTCTGGGCAGTGGGAGTCTCTTAGGTGGGCAGCTGCAATCATGCTATGCTTCTCTTACAGCCAGGTGATTTCCTCAACTTATCATCTTAAGAGAAATATGAGCTAGTGATGGTGGTCATGCTTTGGTCCTTCCTCAAGCATCAGGACATCTTGATTGACCTTTGGAGAAATGAAAGGAAAGAGAAAAATGAGGACAGGGAAATCTGCCTAGAGGAAAGGGAATCAAGGAAGACATAGCCAAGAATTGTCCACCCCCACAGAAACAAGGAAAGGTTAACAGCAACTGTTGAATATAGATGTGGGAAAAGTGCATTGTAGCACACCACGGGAAAAAAGCATTTTATCGAAGTAGCATGAATAGTTAAATAGAAATGAAATGAAATGATGACCCATTATCAACTATGACTTGAAACTGTGTAATGGAATAATGTGGAAAAGAATATTTAAAAAGCACCTATTGTCAAGTTTTCCCTCCTCAACAGACAAGGAAAAAGTCAGCTGATGATGTCTCCTATCAATGATTGAAGGTAACTTCTGGAATTCCACACAACAGGGAATGAATATTGCATATCAAACTTAACTGTCTCAGCCAGCTTTTGCAGGTACTGTTGCATCCCAGTTCAAGAAACGAGACCATAAGATTAAATCCACCACACTGGACTGTAGGAAAAGCAATCCTTGTTTATTGATGAAAAATTGGTTACAAAAGAAAGGTAAATGCAAAGTCAAAAAGCCACAGAAAAACACAGCAGTCAGTAGAATCTCTGAACTTGAGCAAAATTTCAAAAGCCACAATACAAGAACCAGGAACCTGTTGGCCTTTTACTAACCATGAACTTGATAACTAGAAGCCTCTGGGATTACCGGCCATGAAACACAGGAATTCTGCCAAGGCACAGCCGCAGTCCCAAACGTTGCTTGATCTAAAGAGGCACCCGGCAGGAGGCCTCTTAAACCAAAGAAGCTATTCTTTGAAACGCCCCTTTACTTTGAAGCCTGGGCCTGTCTCTCCTGTAAACGATTTGACCTTCGTAGAAACTGTGAAACATTTCTGTCTCTATCTGTTCTCTTCGGTCCTCATTAAAAACCCTAGGTGGAGAGATATCACGGCTAGCAATATCACGGCTAGCTTCCAAAACATTTTCCTCCAGCTGTTGAGTTTCATTTTCATCGCCGCTGACCTCAGCATCAACAACAGATTCCACACTGTAAGGGTCAGGGAGAGCTTGCTCAGTTGAAAAACTATCAGAGAATCCGGTTCACATAGATCAGGATCAGGCTGAACCCCAACAGGCAATACATAAGAGCCCATCACTTTGCTGCCAGTGACAACTGGTGGCTTTCATGTAAGTCGGGAGGTGGAGCTACAATGTGATAGCTATTAAAAGTTCTGATTCCTTTTCCCAAAATAAGCCCTAGAAACTTGGCTAGTTCCTTTAAAGTTCAGTTTAAAAATGTAGAGCTCCCTCACTATATAAAAATTCTCAAGCATGTGAGTGAATTTCACAGCTTCCTTTCTTTTCTTGGTAGAGAAGAGAGAGGAGCCAAAGCACTAGGTGGAAAAAAAAAACTGTGAGTCAGTGGGATGTCCATTAGGTCCAGAGGGAGGTCCATATCCCTTGAATCATTTCACTCAGCTAGAACTGCAGAAGAGGACTCTAGACTTCCACTTCCCATATGATTCAGTTCCCCAATGTTTTTCATTTAGCCTCTGAAAAACATCTTTTGCCTCACCATCTGAGACAATTAGAATGAAGTTTCAAAGATTCCACAAGAAATTGCACTCTGTAGAAGTAGTATAAATCCATACACCATAATGGCTAATACTTCCCGAGATGTTGTCATTTCTCTACTTTTCAAAGGACCATTGACCACAAGCAAGTACCTAATCCCTTCCTCAGTGAAATCAATAATGAGTTATGCTCCAAAGCCAATTTTATTGTACCTTAATCCCTCTAGCTTGTGTGAATCTACTAAACATTCTGTCTGCTACATCATTTTGGCCACAGATAATGTAATGGTCTTCATATTTATAGCCCACAGGGAATATCTAAGACATGTTTGGATAATCAGGCATTTAGGAAAAGATCAAGTACTAGATGGATATGTTTATACTGCAGAGGGACTATAATCAGTAGTATGCATTATATAACAGTGCTGATACCATTGAAAAGTATTGGGCTAGTAAGGAATCAGAGGTAAGAAAAGTGAAGCTCAGAAATCCTTTTATTGAGCCAGCCCCCAACATTCAATTCCACAAATTTGAGCATAAAATTATGTATTTTTATTTTGTACCAGATCACATTGCAAATTATTCCCCTTCTCAGAGCTGCTAGTGGTCAGTTTGCTGCTTTGGCTGCCCTTCTCACCCATTTTTATAAGGGACTGGATTTTTTTTTAAAAAAAAAATCATCTCCCCTCCCCAAAATGTAACCCCTAATTTGCTGGGAGGCAAGCATCTTAAGCTTTCCCTCCCAGCAGGCTTAGTTGCATTAAAAACACTTCATCATAGTTCCACATCCCTGAATTCAATTGCGCAAAGGTGAGTAGAAACTATAGAGGACTATAGGCTGGCAGAAATGTGATGGAAGCCCCTTTGAAAGGTAAAACCATCCGATCCCCCCCCCCCCCAAATTACACCACATCTGAGCAAACCTATTCAACCCTAATATTCAATGAAGAAGAAAGAACAGCAGCAGTAGGAACTGGGGCAGCTGGTTTGTAGCAAGATATAGGAGAGCCTGGCACAGTCATTAGAGAATTAAGAGGACAGGTAGGGAGGAGGGCTTAAAAATTTTTTACATTCACACATAATAATCCATCCGTTCAAAGCTCTCTCATCCTAATCACCATGTGAGTGCTGCTGTTGGGTACACATTCCCATTCTAAAGAAAAAGCCCAAGTATGGGAAAACTCAGATAACAGTTGGATAGCAATTGTAGTTTATCAGGCTATATTACAATGAAGAACTATCTAAAGCAAAATCTGGAATCCTATTTGCATCCTCTTGGAATTAGGTCCTATTGAGCTTTACAGTTAATAATTAGAATTAATTCTTATTTAACAGAGCTATTGACAACTGCAACAGGATCCAAAACAATAAATGATTTTAGATAAATTCATGGAAAATTATGGCGGTGTATCTATAAGAGGTGTCTAGACATTCTAGGATACTGAAAGATACGCTAGACCCAATCAGAAGCAATGTTAGGACAAAGAAAGTACTTCTCTGAATAACAAGCTGTCATGGCTTCAGTATGTAAAGCTATAAGACTCTCTCTCTCTCTCTCTCTCTCTCTCTTTCTCTCTCTGTGTGAAATCTATTATTAAATACATATTCTTCCTTTCTCCCGGATTAGGAATCTAGGAGATTAAAAAATAATTAAAATAGATACAGATAAAAAAAAACATATTTAAGAAAAATATGTCTGGTGGGGATGAGAGACAAGGCCTTTTCTGTGGTGCCCCCCCCCCCCAGCTATGGAACTCTCTCCTGATTGAGATCAGTTCTGCCCCCTCCCTCCTGACCTTTAGGAAGCTAGTGAAATCCTGGCTATGGAACGAGGCATTCCCAGAATGATGGTGGACACTGGCAATTGACTAAAGTTATTGACCACATATGTGGAGTGAGTGGGACATGATTTTATCTTGACGAACTGGCTTTTATGTATTTTAGTCTATGTATATATATTAGTTTATTGTTGATGTACGATGTTTTAGATTGTATTGTTAGCATTCAATCCTTGCTGTTAGCTGGTCTGAGTCCCTCTACAGACGTAGAGAAGATCAGGATACAAAAGTTTTAAATAAATAAATAAATAAATAATAAAAACAGATACATGTGAAAGCATACAAAGATCATCAAATAATACCAACTATAATTTTAAAAATCTTGTATATTAAAATCAATTTAACAACACTCTTTGAAAGAAATCTAACTTTCTAAAAGAATCAAGATATTCTCCAATTAACTTGTTTTGAGAAATGAAAGGGGCTTTCTTTTAACTGTGGATAAAACAGACAAGAAAAAGCAGGATGGGAGATGTTAGAATTTATTTTGATAGTGAGGTTATATTTGGGCAGGAGATCAAGATCTCCTAGTTTCAGTTATATCCACAGCAAAGCTAGGAAGACATCCAAATGCCACCTTTAGTTAGAAGAACTTGCCAAAGTAATAGTTAACGTAGTATCTAGCAATTCTTTACAAGACAGCTTTTTTGACATGACAATTCAAAGATTTAAAATCGCAACCGTCTAGTGCCTCTGTCCAGGATCCTCTTTTAATTGTGCTCCAAACAAAAGCTTCAATAAAAAGTCTATACTTAAGAAAGGAGGAAAAGAAAGAGGAAAGGAAAGAATGGAGAAGAGAGAAAGGGAGGAAGGAGAATGCCCTCCAGTGAAAAGATTATGTTCTCCATATTTGTAGTTCTATGTTATGTGAGGCTGTGAGACATTCTTGTTCATAGCACTGTGTTGTTCGTGTGGAATATTTCTGATTCTTTGTCCTTCCCAACATTGTTCCCTTACAAAAAAAATGTTGTCATTTCTTTCTGCATTGTGGTGTACAAAGAAATTTTAGCTCTCCTTTTTAGCAACAAGTCCATACTAAACCTCTTTGTACAATTATGATCATAAAGGTTTGTAACAATAGGAATATACTGTAGTAGGACCAACACTGTAAATCTCCACTTACATGATTCTCATATGTGAGAACAAAAAAAAAAAAATCAAAAGTTTTCTCCCTGCTGGATGAAATGTTTAGAAGTTTTTGTGCATATGAGAGAGAGAGCTAAATAGATATATACACACACATTTACAAGACTGCATGTTTATTTTATTTTATTTTGTACTAATCACACCAACATTTTTTTCACAAAAGTGCCCCCCCAAATGCCCCCACATTTTTGTGGTGTCTTTAAATAAGAAAATGTACTTTATAAATAAAAATAACATATAAATGCACATTCAAATGTAACAATAAAAAGAAAGATCAACTTTAAAAGGGCAGAAGCACAAAATTGTGTCAAGGAAACACATTTGAGGCAAAAAATGTGTGTTGGTCAGTGAAACAGCAAGGCAAAACCTGCACCTTCATGGCATAATAAAAAAGAAAGCTTAACTTTAAAATGGTATAAGATCAAAGTTGTGGTAAAGAAGGACAAAGCACAAAGTGAAAAAGCAGAAGCATCATTTTCTGTATACTGTATTCATTCCAGCCTCTCTCCCTCTCTGTCCTCCTCTCACTTCATGAAGCCAAACATACCAGGAATAAAAACCACACAAAATCAAGTAACCCAAAGTTCCTCAAAGCAGACAAGAGCAAAGTGGCCAGAAATCTCCCAAAGCAGATAAGAGCAAGGGGGATGGCATGAAGCATGGAAGTTGCTCCCTTGAAACCCTAAAGCCCTATACTCTCATGCTATCCTCTGGCACTAGTTCTTTACTCAAAACACTGCTCTTATGTCATAGCAAAACCCCAGCTAAGTGATGGCTCTTAACTAAAAATGCTTTTAAGCTGGGGTGCTCTTAAGTAGAGGCTCCACTGTACTGCTATTTGTGCTTGGCCTTCTTAAAGAAGTAGATTGCCAGAATTTTCTTTACTAGGCTTGTGCAATCTGGATAAATTACTATCAGTTTCAGTGTCCCAGATTTCGGTGGGGGTTCTGATTTGTTTTCCGGAAGCCTCCCAAATTTAGGAGAACAGAAATATGTTTTGATCTGAGTAGGCAAAAGATTCATTTTATATCCAGTCCATTGGGGGGGGGGGGTTCCCAGGCTCCCCTTCTTATCATTTTAGGCATTATTTGTCCTCTCTCGTTGTGTAGAGTCACACCATCCCCTTGGTTTACTGAGGAACTGGCAGTGATGAAACGCTGGAGAAGGAGTCTAGTGGGCAGCTGGAGGAAATCTCGTGACGTATCTGATCAAGCATGGGCTAAAACTGCTATTGGGGCTTATTCCGCAGCTTTGCGGGCAGCCAGGAAACTATTCTCGACTGCCCGCATAGCATCTGCAGCAAATAGGCCGTCAGAGTTGTTCTGAGTCATTGGGGAGCTCCTTCGGCCTCCTGAAGTTGGAGAGCTTCCTGAAGACTTGGCAACGCGGTGCAGCAATTTCGTGCACCATTTTGCAGGCAAAGTTGATCAGATACACCTTGAGGGGGACTCTGGCTTAAATACAGTGCCAGATGGGGTAACCGAGGCACCTGTCTGTTCAATCTTATGGGATTCGTTCCAGTTTGTTCTACCTGATGACATGGAGGGGATTCTCAGGTCTGTGAAGGCGACCACTTGCGCTCTGGATCCTTGCCCTTCCTGGCTAGTGAAGCTGGCGAGAGAGGGGTTGTTGGAATGGTTTGTGGCAATAATAAATGCCTCACTGGGCCAGGGTAAATTCCTGACCTGCCTTAATCCAGGTAGACAACTGATGTCTTCTTCTAGGGCTGTTTTGTTGACTAATTTGAGAGTATAGAGCTTGAGAACCAGCTTCAGTCACATTGCACATACACAAAAACAAATCATGAATTTGAACCTATTCATTGGGAGACAAGAAAGTATTTTGAACAAACATTAATATTATATTCTCAAAACCTACTATTCAAAATTCAACAAACTTTTAAAACTACTTGATCTTAAATTGTCATGAACATAGAAAGTTGTAAGTAAACCTGCAAAAGAGGAATGTTATATTGTTCTGAGACATACAGATGAATCCTGTCAGGTAAGCAGTTACTTGTTTTCACCCTTCCTAACTTGAAAAATGTGTTTTGAAAAGGAAACTCATGCCAGCATGTAGAGTGGGTGACCTTGTCATAAAAGATGATGAGCATCCAAAATAATAGCAAATATATTTTTTAATTTCTACTACATTCTAAATAGCCTCAGCCCTGCTTGTCAATTTGACAGATATAATTAATGACAGCACACTAGGCAATTAACAAAATGGTTCTAAAGAAGGATTTGTTGTAGGGTTGAAGCTCTCTTCAGGTATTCCAACTCATCTAAGTACACATATGAGGAAGGGAATGTTTTCTAGCCTTGCCCCTTTCTAATGCTGTTCTCAGGAGAAAAGCAGCAGTCTGGAAAGGAAAGGGTCTTCAATACATGGAAAGTGACCATGCAATCTGAATCACTGTGAAATCAACAATCAAATCTGTGAGAGCAGCCTCTGTGGATAGAGAAGTCTCTTGAGGTTACTTTTCTCTCTGTGAAGGTTGCAACAATGGGTCAAGGGCATATCTATAGCTTCCCCTCATAGCATGTTTGCTTAGGATCTTATCATATTAGGAAATACTTTGTTTCTGATATTTTTTGAGAATGATTTTAAATGGGTTCCATCAAATGACATTTGTCCCATTCTGTCAGTATCCTGTTGGAATCTGTCTGCAAAACTTCACAGAAATGAACTATTTGCACACGGAATTCTAATCGTGTTTTCGAAATACTATGGATTTTTCCATTGCTGCACTATTTCTTCTGTCCGTTGTATCTGTATGTGTAACTTAATGTTAATATGTAACAGAACTTTAATGTAAAAGAAGTAAAAGAGCAGTTCAGCTGTGCTTCAATTGTCTTTTTACATCACAGAAAGATTTGGAGATGTAATAAAAATATTTGAAACAGATTTCATGCCTTTCTTTTCTTCATTAACTAAACTGCTACAAAAACCTCCCACATTTCTTTCTCAGCTAACATCGCCTTGGCTTTGGAGTGGAGTGTCCTCATGTAAGGGCACAGTCCGCTTCAGCCACATAATCAGCAAACACTTTAAAGTAATGTTTGCTATGATTTCCAAAAAGGAGAAGCAGTGCTGACAGAAGCTGGGGCTGCCTCTCAATTGAATTATTAAACTAAGCAACACCACCAATAGATTTTTTGTTTCATGCCAAAAGGTAGCAATCAGGCAAACCTATTACTGTGCAGACGTAACATCTTTTTCAAATCTCACAAAAGTGGTTGTTTGAGACTTCGAGGCTACATCTTTGTTGTGTGTATTTTTAAGGCCATGGGGTCATGGGGGGGGGGCACTTGAATGGATTGGGAGGGGCCAGATTTCGGTGGTGTGATGTGTAAAAGTATTAATTGGGTGTGATAGGATCAATTTGCATCCTGTCTGAATACATTATGCATTCAGTCATAAATATATATATAGGATGGATACTGATTAAAACAGAGTTTTTTTCTAATGTGATAAAGTCCTAAAACACCTAAGTGAGGAGGGCAGACATATTGTTGCACTGTCCATTAATGAACCTTCCTCTGATGAAGAATCAGAAATGACATGCTAGCAAGAAAGAGAAGAAACCCAAATGGCAAGGGAATAGCCAGACCCCTTTTCCTTTTGGTGAACCAGATCAGAGTCTGGGCAAGAGGAAAAACTACCCAACTAGCAGCCAAGAAAAGCATAAGAAGAGATGACGCAAACTATTCTTCAGTTGCAGTGGGAAGCTATAGTCAAAATCTTCTCAGAAGAAGCTCATTATGAGCAACATAATAAAACACATAATAAAAAGCCTAGGGGACTTGGAACATTCAGCATTATAAGCCATATGGTAGCATTCATCATGATTTGAAATTAACACCTCTATCGGTGAATCTCTAGCCAGGCGTTTAGAAATCCTTGAACAGTGTATGGTTATTACTTTCTTTTGTGGCTCTGTGTTTACTGGCTGTTCACTATTTACTGTGCACTCTGTTTACTGTGTTATATTCTTCAAGCAACCAATCCCCTGGTGCCAATATAGAAATAAAAAGGGCTAAGAGTCTTGATCTTAGATGTCTCTACTCTAATGCACAGAGTATAGGAAATAAATAATCTGAACATTTACTCTTAACACGTCAAAGCAAAGGTGATGTAATAGGCATAACTGAAAACTGGTGGGATAAGCCTCATAATTGCAAGGTAATAGATGTGGGTGTAACCTATTTCAGTGAAATAAACCAAAGAGAAAAGATAACAGTAGCATTATAAGTCAAGTATAAGAGATCCTGTAAAGAGATCCATGATTTAAATCCTGAGAGCCAGGTTGAGAGTATCTGGGCAAAATTAAAGGAAAAAAACAGCAGTGATGTCATTGAGGGAATCAACTATAGAGCAAGTAGCATGATCAAGTACAAATAAAATGATAAGGGACATAATACAGCAAAGAACAAAAAAAGATTAAAAGATGACACATTTATTCAGTGGAGAACTATTTGAAGATGAACTTATTGTGTGCATGTGATGCTTTTTGTCATGGCCTTGGGCCCATGCAATAAACTATTTTGATTTGTTTGGTATCCAACTCCCATTTTTTTTGCTTGAAAAGGTTATATTGCATTTGAGAAAAAAATTAAAATGTTTATAACCTCTTGGCAAAACAGCAGAATATTGTTTCAAGGCAGTTAAAAGACACAGTATCCTAGAACATCCTGAAAGGTGATCAAAAGTGATGTGTCATCTCTTCTGGCCAATCAAAATAGCAATCCTAATTATATATGCCACCACTCTAGGGTAGTGAAGGAGCCAAAATGGAACAATGTGTCCTTCCAGGACTTAGATCATGCCCAAACCTAATTTAATGGGTATTTTAAATGGAGCACCAGAAGGAGAAAGTGACTATCCATTTTGGGCTGATCTCATGAGTCAAAGTCACATAATTATGGATTTTAACCGTGCATTTTTAAATTGATATTTAATTCTGTTTTCATGTTTGTATATTTGTAGATTTAAAACTGTATTGAAATGCTTTTAATGTAAGCTGTTTTGAGTCTCCTTGTGGAGAGAAAAAGCAGAGTATGAATAAACATAATAATCCTCATCATCCCTCCTATATAGGCTAGGTAAGCCCTATTTGTTTCTTGTATCACCTGAAAACTGCTGAATCAACATTCTGCAGTACCTTCCTTTGGTGATGTGTGAGCTGGCCATGTTTTCTAACACCTTCAAATTATATGGAGTAATTAAAACAAAATGAAACAAAACAAAAAGACAGAAAAGACCTCCGATCTGGAATGGCTGAATAAGTCTTGAAATAACAAATGCAATTCAGACCAACTAAGTATGAAGAGATATAAATTCAGATTTTTCAAATGACATTTTTTATATTGTTCATTAAGTTTTTATCAATGATGAACTAGGTAAAATTCTCAACTACTGGCACTAGTAAAATTTAAAAATTATACATTGTCCTAGGCCCTCTCACTCTCATTCCATCACTTTCATCACATAGAGAAAGAGCAGGAGAGCTTCTTTTACATATGAAAACTGTCTGTGCAATCTTAAAAGACTAATCTTTTAAGACTGCTGATCATGTGTAGAGTACCCACATGTAGGGGAAGCTCTTCAGTTCAGACATGTTGCTTTCCACATGTAGACATCAATGGACTTTAAGAAAGAGAGGCAATGCTAGGACAGTCCTCTTTGGACCTGTTTAGAGCTGAAAGCAGCAGGGACAATACAGATAGTTAAATGATAGTCCAGCTGGGTCTTGGACGAGCTGGATGCCAACATGGCACCACAGCAGGTTTGGAATGGCACCAGAAGTAGCCAGTTGCATCCAAACAAACCTGCTGTAGTACCACATTGGCATCTGGATGGTTCAGCCAGGCCAATACCACATTGATTGTGCTGGACCATCATCTCAGCCCATGTCACCAGTGCCCACTTGTCATAGAGCTCCATGTGCACCTACTGATTGCAGGTGCCCACACTCCTTCTTGTTGGCTGCATAAGCACCTCTGTTGATGTCTGAATGCGATGCCCATGAGAGTCAATAACTTATATGGAGAGGGTTGCCTGGACAGTGGCAATGGTGCACAAGCATAATCCAATGTCACTAGTATCCCATCTGGACAGTGATCAGATCTGTTCCGAGTGTCCAGATTTCCCCAAAGATGTAGAGCACAGATTTCCCCAAAGATGTAGAGTTCACAGCAAATCCCAGAGTATCTATCAATTTATTCCAAAGTCAAGCAAAGTCAGTTTAGTCTTAACAACCTGTGACACTCTCTGGAAGTAGGAAACAGCCAGAAAGAAATTCTAGGCGAATTTTTGTTTTCTTGTCCACATAGACTCACTCTTTGTTGATTCAACATGCTTTGGAAATGAGAGAGCAGGGCTTGACTTTTCTGAATAATCCTTTCATCTCACCCAGAGTTCCATAATTTCCTGCGATAAAGCAGTAATCAGAGAACTTGTCCATGACCATCAAGTCAACACCAGTCACTTCCCCAATTCTCTACAATCAAAATTCAAGGTCTTAGCTTTCAATCTTCAGTCTGGTGCTCTTGGAAACTCCTTGTTTATTTGCACTTTTGGTCTTGCTCTTCATTATCTTGACATGTTCTCTCTGCAGCTTATTATTATTATACTTGAGTCTGCATATTTTTATGCCAACAAACTGTGTCTGCAAACACAGCAACTTCCAATTCCTTGACCTTCATTGATTATGGTAACTTGCATTGCTCTTGGAAATCTTCCCAGGTATCAAATTGAACAAAGTGAGCCAGATGCTTGTGCCCAGTTCCCATATCTTACTGTTTGCATACTGCTAGGCAAGAAAATGCCCAGCTATTTGACTGGGGCTGACAAAACCATGCTGTAGTAACATCTGCAAATAACTTTGATGTAAAGAAATGATAGGTGACATTATATATGTGTGTGTGAATGTGTGTGCATGTATATAATTAAAACTAACCACCTCATCACATTGAGAGGGGAAAGCATGGATGGCTGTCCCTTTAAGAGTAGAGAATTGTCTCTCTTGTATCATCAGCGATACTGGATTGTGCATGTAGGTCCTCTATTGTGCATGTAGCAGAGCTCAGACCATCTGCTGCAATGCAACCTGAGCCCTGCTACATGCACAATGGAGGACCTTCTTATAGTAACACCAGAGGCACTCCAAGTGGCCAGCTACAGGTCAAAAGACATTGCAAACTTTGTGTTTTGTTTGTTTGTTTGTTAAAAAAATGCCATACAACTGTTTGGCTTGCTCCTGACATAATAAATAAATAAATAAATAAATAAGCAGTCCTGTTTCAAATTCTGCCTCTTCATCACACTTACACTCACATGTGGAAAATTAAGAGCTGGCAATACATTCATCTTTTACATTAATCACAATGTCAATTTTACTTTTTTTAAAAAATCAGGAGAAACAACAATATCTGAAAACCAAGAGATTCTTGCCCTGCCCAAAGCCCCTAATATTAAAGGAGATACACACCAGGTTAAAACCATTTCTTTCCATGGGATCGTATTGTTCTGCCCCAAACCCCATAAAATATAGGAGACTGCTGAAGGTTAGACAATGAAACAGGATGGGAAACTTTTGATGGTTCCCATCCCACCTGTTTTTCAGTTGTAAAGATGTGAATAAAGTGCGATAAGAGATAGAAGCTTTGAATGAGATGCTGGCCTATGTTTAGAGTTCCCTCCTTTCAGGTGATTTCTGTGTCTTTTCAATCGTGGAACATGTGATGAGCTCCATACCTCTCAGGCTGAAGTGTGGAAATATCTCAATGTGATGAGGACAGATTGCTGGAGTTCCCTCCTTTCAGAACACTTCTGTCTCTTTTTGACCATGGAGGGCTATGCATGACAGCCAGAAGAAGTTTAACTCATGTGATGAGCTCAGTGCCTCTCCATGCTTGAAAAGAGGATGAAGTGTCCTACGACTGGGAAATTTCTCAATGTGATAAGGTGGTAAGACTAGCAGGGTGGTAGTAAAAGGTAAAGGTTTTCCCCTGACATTAAGTCCAGTCATGTCCAACTCTGGGGGGTGGTGCTCATCTCCATTTCTAAGCCGAAGAGCAGGCATTGTCCATAGACACCTCCAATGTCATGTAGCCAGCATGACTGCATGGAGCGCCGTTACCTTCCCGCCAGAGCGGTACCTATTGCTCTACTCACATTTGCATGTTTTTGAACTGCTAGATTGGCAGAAGCTGGGGCTGACAGCGGAAGCTCACACCACTCCCCGGATTCAAACTTGTGACCTTTAGGTCAACAAATTTAACAGTTCAGCGGTTTAACCCACTGGGCCACTGGGGTGGTAGATCCATTTAATGCAAATCCAATGTGCTTTTTGTTTTCATTAGCCAAATTGCCAATGAATCTATCAAAGACTGTGATCCAGCCTTCTGTTTCCAGACAAAATGTTTACTTGCAAATTTTTGGCCTGGAATCAAAAATTGATACATCTGGATATTAGGAACACAACAGCTTTGTAGTTCACGTGTATTGTTGCCACACAAAAATGCCATTTTTACATGTTTAAAATAAAGAATGAATTGTGACTTATAGCCTACTAACATTTTTTTTTTTAAAAAAAATGTTATCCCTAATAAGTGAATTTTTATCTTCTTGAACTTCTTTTCAGAATCTGCATCATGATGGTGTTAACAACTTCTGGTAGTCTGAAGAATTTGGTTGGTTTTTGAAAACTTAAAGACAGGAGTATCTCTAAGGTACTGGGAAACAGGACTAGAACTGTCCTTGAAACAGCGCCACATGACTGCAGAACGTAACACCATGATTGCAGAACGTAACATCATGACTGCAGAACATAGCACCAGAGGGCGCTGGGGGGGACGGGGACATCTTCTGACTTTTTTTCCTAGTCAAATATATAATATTTATTCATCCATAGCTTTAAGTTCAACATATGGAAGTGAATGAAAAAGACTATCACAGATGCCAGTTACAGTAATTGGTTTGTTGTTGTTTTTTTTTTTTTTTGAGAAAAATTGATGATGACCATACTGAAGAATAATTAATTGTCTCTAGCAAGGGTTGGAAGAAAATTGTTTAGCCTTCCTCCTTTCAAAATGAGTCAAACATAATAGAACCTAAATGTTTCCAATCCAGATCTCTCTGGCTTCCTCCAGATTTCCTTACTCCCTCAACTGCCCCACATATTAATCCCAAATGGCAAAACTGCCCTAGAAGTTTAAAAGAACGCAGCTTTCAGTTCAAAGGATATTTTGTTCTGTACCCATGTTCTGCTTCAGGCTCTCCTCCTTTTGGTCTTCTGTATTTTCCTCCACTCTTCTTCCTCTTCTTTTTCAATTTTTGGGAAGTAAACTGTTTTTTTAATGAACACACATATATAGTCAAGATTGAATATGAAGTGGCCCTCAGACCAAATACATTTTAACACACAATAGTTCGATTTGACATCATGCTTTAAGAATATACAGTTATTAATTACTTAAAGGACAACTCTAAAGAAGGAATGAAGGAGGGAATAGTTTGGGAGGCTGGAAAAGCAGTAATTAGAGGGTTACTGATACAACAAAACTCAATTTGGTTCAAAGGAAAAAATAAGGCCCAACTGGAGCTGTTGGCAAAAATTAGGACAAAAGAATTAGAAATAGAAAAAGAAAAAGGAACAAAGATGAGACTACAAGGGGAATTAAAAAAACTGCACCAACAATATGAACAGCTAATTGCCAGTGAAATAGAAAGGAAAATGATGTTTAATAGATACAACTTTTTTGAAAACGCAAACAAACCAGGGAAATTATTAGCTTGGCAAATAAAAGATGTAAAGAAAAAACCATTGATAATGAGAATAAAAAATAAAGGTGAAATTATCACTGACTCACAACAGATACAAAAACTATTTGAAGAATACTATGCAAACCTATATAAAAGAACTCAGGGGGAGATCAGGACAATCTCGCAGTATGTAGAGGAGACAAATTTAAAACAAATTTCAGAAGCAATGAAAGCTGATTTAGATAGAGAAATTACACCAGAGGAAGTAATTAGGACAATAAATTTGGCTAAAGCAAACAAGTCCCCTGGGGCAGATGGACTCTCAATCCTATATTATAAAACTTTTAAGGAAGAGCTGGTCCCATTGTTGGTGTCAGTGATGAACTCGGTAATGAAAAAGGGGGAACTTCCAGAGTCATGGAAGGAATCCATAATTGTTTTAGTGCCCAAACATGATAAAGATTTAGATTTAATTAAAAATTACAGACCAATATCTTTGCTGAACTGTGATTATAAAATATTCGCCACCATATTGGCAAACAGAATTAAGCAAGCATTGGCACAGTTAATACATAAAGATCAAGTGGGGTTCCTACCAGGAAGACAAGTAAATCAAAACATCAGACTGATATTGAACACCCTGGAAATAGCAGACAAAGACCCAAATAGAGATCTGGCATTGTTCTTCATTGACGCAGAAAAAGCTTTTGACCATGTTAGTTGGGATTATTTGGAAAAAGTGCTAGAAAAATTCGAAGTTGGCCACCAATTTAAAAGGGCAGTAGGGGCAATATACACCAATCAAAGAGCAAGATTAAAAATAAATGGTCAACTATCAGACTACATTGACATACAAAAAGGGACAAGACAAGGCTGTCCGTTGTCCCCACTATTGTTTATTATGGGATTAGAAATCTTAAATGTAAGGATAAGGGAAGAGAAAGAAATCACTGGTTTAAAGATCAGCGGCCAAGAACTAAAAATTAGGGCTTACGCAGATGATATAGTCTGTATCCTAACTAATCCACTACAAAGTATTAAAAAACTATTGGATACAATCCAAAGATATGGTGACATATCAGGATTTATCATAAATAAGGAGAAATCTAAATTTTTAGTAAAAAATATAGATGTTAAAAGTCGCAAGAAATTGGAGGCCGCAGCAAACTGCGAGGTGATAACGAAAGTAAAATATCTAGGAATATGGCTCTCAAACAAAAATATCAATCTATTCCAGGATAATTATGTTAGAACGTGGGAAGACATAAAAAAAGATCTCACTAGATGGCAAACAATCCCTCTAACATGGATGGGCAGAATTGCAGTAATAAAAATGTTGGTACTCCCCAAAATGTTATTCCTGTTTCAAAATATACCTATTATTAAAGGAACAAAAATCTTTGAGAAATGGAAAAGAGAGATTACTAATTTTATTTGGGCTGGAAAAAGAGCGAGGATAGCATACCAAAATTTAATTGATGATAAAGGAAGAGGGGGGCTAAGCTTACCCGATTTAAGGACCTATTATGAGGCTGCAGCAATGTCCTGGCTGAAAGAATGGATAAAATTAGAAAACAAGACCCTACTAGATTTGGAAGGATTTGGATTACGATTCGGCTGGCACGCATACGTGTGGTATAATGGAGATAAATTAAATAAAGATTTTAATAAACATATAATTAGAGGGGGACTATTGGATATTTGGAAAAAATACAGAAAAGGTATGGAACCCAAAACCCCCCTTTGGCTGAGGCCACTAGAAGCAGTCACAAGACCAACCTTAAGGGTAGAAACAAGAACATATAAAGAATACCTTATTAAAGAAAATGAAAAGTGGAAATTAAAAGGGCGGGAAGAATTGGAGATTAATGATTGGTTTCGATATCACCAACTGCATGAAAGATACAAAAAAGACTTGAGGACTGGATTTGCAACCAAAGAATCAGAATTGGAAAAAATATGGAAAAAGGGGGATAAAGGGTTAATCTCTAGATTATATAAATACATACTAAGTTATAACTTGGAGGACAACAGAGTCAAGACAGTAATGATATCCTGGGCCAAGGACCTAGGCAGACCAATAGAATTGGACAAATGGGAATACCTATGGAACAAAGAATTCAAATTTACTTTATCGGGTTCAATTAGGGAGAATCAATACAAAATGTTTTACAGATGCTATATCACTCCAGCTACATTGGCTAAAATAGACAAATCACAACAAGGTATTTGCTGGAGGTGCAGGAAACAGAAAGGGACATTTCTCCACATGTGGTGGACCTGTGTGATCATACAGGAATTTTGGGATAAGGTAATTAAGGAGACAAATAAAATGTTACATAACAAGATTAAAAAAAGCCCAGGACTGTGTCTGCTAGGTCTACAGAGAGAAAACAATAATCAAAAGGACCAAGAAATATATCAATATAGCTTTGCAGCGGCAAGATTGACCATAGCCAAAGATTGGAAAGGGGAAAAAGGTCTAACCAAAAAGGATTGGAGGGAAAGAATGCGAGAATATATGCTAATGGCCAGACTAACTTATAACAGGAGGAATAAGAGTAATGAGGACTTTCTAGAAAAATGGAAGTTGGCCATGGCATATCTGAATAGAGAGTCAGTAATATAGAGGAGCTCCATTAGGAATTTAGGTTGACCATGAATAAGGATAGATAAATAGGCTTAAAGGCTTCATAGTGTTTCGGTGCGGGAAGTCATGGTGAAGGGTGCACGGGTGTGGGGATGAGGGTTTAGTTTGTTCAGGATAGGGGTTTTGGGTTGAGTGTAAGGGCTGGGGTATGTGTGTAAAATGCCATGTGCTGATTTCCTGAATGTTATGAATTTTTTTTAATATTAAGCTCTGACTGAAAGCAGTGGAAAACAGCCAGAAATAGCAAGTTTATGTGTATTAAGATATGCAATTGATAATAATTTGTACATAACGTCAAAATTAACTGATTGATTGAATAAGGTAGATAGGCATGTACACGTCAAAATATTGGTACCTGATTATATTTGATTTGCCATGGTTTGCTTTTCTGTTATGTACCAAAATCAAAATAAACAGTTTTAATTTAAAAAAAAATGAAAGAAAAAGGAGGATACTGAAAGTTAGGAAAGGGGACAAAGATGCCAGATCTACTATGGTGCAGTAATTTGTGTGTTGGATACAGACATTGGGAAACCATGGAAACGCATTGGATGACCTTGTGTAAGTCACACACTCTCAACCCCAAAGGAAGAGTGTGAACCAATGGTGCCAAAAAACCCAAACCATGATCTTACAGTTGCCATAAGTTTCAAATGACTTGAAACACACAACAACAACCAGAGCCACATGAAAAATGTGTAGAAGTCTTTCAAACATAAAAAGGCCTCAAACACAGGGCTGGCAGGCTGCCATTTATGGAGACTTCCTCCTAAATTACTTGTAAGCTGTTTTCTTTCCAGCAATGTAAATTCAGCTTGTGTTTGCAGCATCTACAGTAAACACTACTTGCTTCTTTTCCTTCTAAGAGTGCAGTTTTATCTAAATCCAAATGTACAGCATTAATATCTCGACTGTAATTCAGCTTACTACTAGCAGCAAGAAATTACTAGATGGTGCTCTAGCTTCTGGGCCTATTACATAAGGCAATAGCCAAGACCATCTAAATGTTTTTTAGAAAGAAGCATACTTCTGAACGGCTGTTTTGTGCCTGTATTAAAGATACTGAGTCTCCATTTCCCCTATCATTTATATGCATTTTGTTGTGTTTTCCTAGCACAGGATATAAGATTTTGCTAAGCTTCTTATAGCACGTTTAATCAACTGTGTTCATGGGCCTCTGAAAGCAAGACAGATGATCTTTTATTTTTATGTTCATGTATTCTTTCTGCACACTCATAAAAAAACATTTACCGACAAAAAAAAAAAAAAGAATATACAGTTACAAAGTGGCTAATTAATATCTAATTGACTTTCCTACCAAATCAGGATAGGCGGTACCTGTGGTTTCTTCTACCTACTTTCCTACAGGTTTGTTTCTCTGGTGTGTTTGCAGGACAGAAGTGTGTGTGCAGTAGGGGGAAAAGAGCCAATGTTGAGCCAGTGAGTTTTAAAAAGGCCACTTAAAAAACAAGGAACAAGAGTTTTCTGGCTAAAGAAGGCTGATTTTACAGCTCTATGGAGATTTATACAGCCCAATTCCATCACTTCTGACATTCTGCTTTAGCTTTTGATTATACATCTCTGACATACATTATGGAGGATTCTACATTGTTGACAGTTAATATTAGGACTTGTATTTAGAAAGACAGAATATTGATACTCTGTTGTCACTAGAGTGTAAAGTGACAAGCCAATAATATGGTTGGATTGAAGACCACCACCATTTCATGCCCATGTTGAAAATAAAATTCCATTTTCCATCAGTTCTATAGGTGCTCAGTGTAGATCAGTACTGTATCTGTGCAAATAGCTGATTGTATATAACATTAGATTGTACTACAAACTATAAACCAGGAAGACATTGACATGCCTTCTGCTCGATGCAGATACAACAGCTGAGTTGAAATTCACATCGAAACACAGAAATGTTAAGTTTGGCTGACAAATAAGCATTGCAAGTCAACAACATGATGCATGCTGGAAGTGATTTGAAAACTCATACAACTGTCTCTCTTACAATTGCAGGTTAAGCATTTGCAGAATTGTATTTGTTATATTTCTCTAGACATTTGTACATCCTCCAGAGTGATTCTGTAGTCAACATGCAGTGGAAGATGACCACAGAATCAGAAAGGAGGAGTTACAAATGCATAGAGAAGCATTCATATTCATGATGTTTCCATTTTGGCAGGGGTCTTGTACTCCCATCCCCTGTGAATGGGGATAACTAATTCAGCAATATTAACTGAAATATATTAATTGAAAAATACTAAACATATTAACTAAATGCTAACATATAGATTTTATACTTTGTAACAGAGATTTACATTATACAAATTTTGAAGTCATTATATATTATCATGATGCAACAATCTGTGTGACTACATTGTAGTATTTATTTATTTATTTACAATACAGGGTTAGTCAAAATGCATAGGCCAATAAGCCATTCAATTGAATGGCTTATTGGCCTATGCATTTTGACTAACCCTGTATTTATATTCCGCCTTCTCACCCCGCAGGGGACTCAGGGCGGATTACAATGTACACATATATGGTAAACATTCAATGCCAAGACACACAACAGAAATAGACAGTCAGAGGCTATTTAACTTTTTCTGGCCACCAGGGGAGCTGTCGCTTTCATCGTCCATCTGCGACGCTGATGAAGTACTTCCGCATTCTCCGCATGTTTTTGCTGGAGTGTATTTGCTGGAATATTTTTTATGGCCTTATAAATTTTGTTAAATAAGCCTCCCCACACATAGGTGGTACCTAATTTTCCTACTTGACAGATGCAACTGTCTTTCGGGTTGCAAAGGTCAACAACAAACTACACAATTAGCTGGAAGCTCGCTCCAACCCAGGCTGGCTTCGAACTCATGACCTTGTGGTCAGAAGTGATCTTAATGCAGCTGACACTCAGACAGCTGTGCCACACTCCCGGTAATTCCCCTGACTTCTTGTTTCTTAATTGTTTCTAACCTGCAAGAATATTAGAACCTCAGATAGCTAAAAATATAAAACTGGTCCTAACAGAAGTTGCAAGGTCTTTCAAATAACTTTGTAAACAGTGGCAATTAATGCACTGTGCTGCACTTTTCAGTCCGACATTTTAAATCAATATCAGAGATGCTGAGTACTGTGCACCAGTAGCTCAGCACTTTGGATACCTACTTCCAAGTTCATACTAACACACATAGAGTTGGGTCAGAGATACACTGATTTCCAAGACACTCAGGTTATGGCTATGAATCTCTACAGCCACTTGCCTGAGGAGTGTGACTTTTGATTTGAGGGCAATCAATATTCTACTCCACTGCTCATCCACCTTATGGTTTCGCAAGGTGCTGGAGAGAGAAAAATCATCACTGAAGAAATAATGAATGGTATGTTTTAAGAAGACTTTCCGCGCTTCCTTCCCCAAAGTGAGAAAAATACATAGGAGAATCCATTAAGCTGGACATGTACATGTTTTACATTCAAAAGGATCATACATTCACTTTGGGGCATCTTAAGTGCAAAATATCCAATAGTAAGTAATGGGAAAGATCTCTGAAAAGCCACTGTGAATTGAAGTAGATTGTATAAAATTCCATAGACCTGACAAATAGTGGCATGACTTCTGTAGGTATATTAGTCCCTTGCTTTCAGATAACACTCAAATTATTTTTTTGGCCATTGGTTGTGATAGTCTCTGAAACTGTGGCCTTTCATTGTTTTCTGACGTATTATCCTTAGTTTATTTATTTTTTTGTCTTTCATATTCATTTAAATTACAAGGAGCAAGAAGCAAATACCGGTAGAGACTCTCCTATGAAGTTAATACCTCCGTTAGGTAACTCTATAGAGAAAGATCTAATGGTAACAGATGAATAGAATGCAATATCATGACAGCAACCAAAATGAAGGAGACACCCCATTGAGAAAGAAAGCACATTTAAACACAAAGTGCAGTTGTTATACTAAAATTCAGATAAATGAATTACAGATGCACATAAAACCTATTCAGACTTTCCCCACTTAGGTGCTAAATGTATTGAGAAGAATAATGTGTGAGAACTGCAGTTCGTAATGTCATTTGTGTTCTTGATCCTAACTCCTCAGCATACTTATATGCAGCACAACATCTGCCAACAGTTCATAGGAATGGAAAGCATTTTGACTAAGGAACTACCATAGGGATCCTCAATTCAAAAATTTGATTCAGACCACATTCTTCCCTGCATGATGATCAACCCCATCATAGTACACTAGATGGGAAGCCTGGATGTGTGGGAATTAAAATTAGGCCCGTTCTTCTTTTTAGCTGATCTTTACATAGGGAGGAGTATATAAGTTATTCCCTACTTCTGAACTATGAGTATTTATTTGACTATGACAGGGCAGACAACAGTGTTGGGACTTTTAAAAAATGAACAAGCTTCATTAGTCATCACCTTTCATGGATCCAACTCACTTGATCAGATTTCATGGAGCAGAGCCACTTTCTGTAGATTATGTTTCTTTAGGTGAGCAAGGAGTGGGAGGGTAAGAGATGAGAGGGACTGAAGTGGAAAAAATACAGACAATGGTCAAGAGGTTAATGGGGATCAATAACAAACATAGTTGCAAGGTAGCACAAACCTTTTGGCAAAGATTAAGCTATTAACCAATATATGGCTATTGTCCCATTCATATCTCAAGAGAAAGAATTGAACATTTTAAGGTACCTGAAGACCTATTACTGTTTATGAGCATACGAGAT
This sequence comes from Anolis sagrei, assembly GCF_037176765.1. Classification (NCBI taxonomy): domain Eukaryota; kingdom Metazoa; phylum Chordata; class Lepidosauria; order Squamata; family Anolidae; genus Anolis; species Anolis sagrei. The sequence goes on along the minus strand of NC_090022.1, from coordinate 251,252,025 downwards.
ATGGCAGAAAAGTAATTCACGGTTAAAAATTCTTTTAACTATGAATTTTATTCTGTGTCGAAATCAAGGTTATTACCTTCAAAGTAGTTCCCTTGGGCAGATACACAGCGATGGAGACATTGTTTCCATTGTTCAGAGCAGTACTGGATGTTTCAGTGCATCGGTTATGCTCTTCTTGGTATTATCCGAAGTACCAAAATGGCATCCTTTGAGGTGGTTTTTGAGCTTGGGGAATACAAAGAAATCACAGCGACTGAGATCCAGTGAATAGAAGGGCTGAGGAACCACAGGAATGTTTTTTCTGCCCAAAATTCATTGATGGAGTTTGCTGTGTGACATGGGATATTGTTGTGGTGCAGCATTCAAGTGTTCATAATGTTTGGTCACACACTCGCTTCCTGGGCCTTTCAAGGAGTTCTTGTTGAAAAGTTTGATTGACACTTTGTCTTCAAGGCATACATTCTTCGTGGAAGATCCCCTGACTGTAAAACACACGCATTGATTTGATAATCGATTTGCTTATTGGGACAGAAAGAGTTTGCAGTGTGCCACATCCAACTTTGGCATTTGGTCACCGAGTCATACTCGAAAATCCATGATTCATCAACTGTGATCACATGACTGAAGAATTCTGGCTCCCTCTCAAAATGGTTCAAAAGATCAACACACACACATCCCTCTGATTGGCCTTCTGCTCAATTGTGAGGTTTTTGGGGGGATAATTTCCTTTTTGCTGCCCATTTCTAATGTGCCTCCCAAATACAGCTTCACATCAAACACTCTCAACAATTGCATACCAACTGTAACAAGTTCAAACATGTACTGAGTTTATGGCAGGGGTTAACCTAACTGTCATGTGAAGGAGTAGGTATAAGTGTTGACAGTTTGTTCATAGTCAGTCTCATTACTTTTGTGCCATATCTCGTATGTGCCAGTGATAGCCAGTAGCTTCCAACTCAGTAAGGCAAAGAATCTATTACATGTTTTACTCTGAATTAAAGAGCTGTTATCCAAAATGCTGAAGCTTTGGGTGGGTAGGATCTGATCCAGCATCTTTGATAATAACTTTGAAGTTTGGATTAAAACTCAGAGCAGATTTGCCATCCTATTGATATGGATTCTACCAGCCACTGTATACATAACACTACCCTGAACTGAGCGGTGTGCTATATTGGCATAGTTGCTCATAGCAAACTGACTGGTATGATTGCACAACCACTTTAATTACATAAGCAGCATAGTATCTCCTAGCCTGCTTCCCCTATCCTTGTTGTCATGTATTGGACAAGCAACAGAGGTGTCAGTCAAGAAACATCTGACTAAAGTTTTCATCTCCTCCCAAGAGCAATCTCTGATGACAGCCAGAAGCAGCCTTCCTGTTACAATTCCCAAGAACATTCCTCTGGAGATTCCATATAGCAGGGAGCTTGGAAACATCAGTCAGCTGCTTCCTCATTGACAAGAACACACTCCTCTCAATCGCAGCAGCTGTTGCTGCCTAGTAAAGGAGAGTTGGAGGACTTCCACAGTCCCTACATGATCCCTAAAATGGTGAATAAATAGAGATATAGGGTATGAATCAGTCACAAATATGTAATGGGTGCTCCTAGCTCAATTCCAGTGATTAGAGGCCCAGATTGACTCTATGGTCCAGAATGCTTGATGCCAGCTTCAATTAGGGTGCCAACTATGGTCTTTGCCAGATGGAGATAATCTAGCCACAGTACTCCATGCCGTGGTAATCTCGCAATTAGAGTACTGTAATGAGCCCTATGTGTGGATACCATTGAAGGAGACTCAGGACCTTGTCACATTGAGGTCCATAAGCCAAGGAACAGCAGGAGACAACGGGGGACACCACGAGACAGCATAATACTTCATCTCCTTACCATTACTTCCCTTCCCATGGCATTTTCCCTTTGTCCCCAGCTTCCTTTCTCTTCCTCCTCAGTTTCTTCTATGAGCCCCACTGGACTCATACAGAGCCTCACTGGACATAGCCCTTTATCATTTGATGGGCTCTGGGGGACAACACGCTGGCAGCATGCTGGCAGCACAGAGAAGCACAGAAAAGCCTCAATGTGATGAGGTTGTCAGAAATTACAGCTAGTGCAAAATGCTATTGCTTGCCTGCTGACTGGAATAGCATATGGACAGCATGTAATGTAATCTTAAAAGAATTGCACTGGTTTCCAATACGTTTTCCATCTGAACTTATTGTATTTCTTTACTTCATTTCTACCCTGCCTTTCTCAACCCAGGAGGGGACTCAAGGCGGCTTACACTTGAGATGTTTGTGATATCATTTAAACTCCTAAAAGACTTAAGACCTTGATACTTGAGGAAGCATCTATTTCCATATGTATCTGCTTGAGGAGTAAGATCTGTGGGAGGGAAGGCTCCTCCATGTCCCTCCAGTGAAGTCAATACACTGTGTCAGGATATGGCAGAGGACTTCCCCAGGTGTGGCATCCTGACTGCAAAATGCTCTTTGGCTCTTGACCACAGCTTTTTAGTCTCCTTAATTCAACACACACATATATAATTTTAATCTGGTTTTTAAATTGTTATATTGTAAATGATTTCACTGGATATTATTATGGCTACAGCAGCTAACCTGTTTTGATGCTTTTTGTGAACTCTTGATATAGGAGAGGTATAAATATTTCAATTAATAAATAACACTAGGTAACAGATTCCAACTTTCTTTTAAAAATTCCAACTTTTGTGTTGAGCAGACTTACATTAAAAAGAAAACTGGTTGGATGTGCATGGGATATTTGAGGTGAAGTGTGTGATCTCAATCTTCCCTTTGCCATGCATTTAACATGCACATGGAAAAGATACAAAGCAGGCTGTAACAGTGTAAATGCTCAATTTTGCTTTGTTCTTTTCAAAAATTGGAGTGCATTGATATTGTTAGAGGTTGAAAAGTGTTCATAGATCATCAAAAGCCAATTTTAAAATAACGCTGCAGTAGTTACAATTGTGCTTCTGTCTTTTCATAGCCTTTGGATAGAATATTTTAACAGAAATGGTTGTTACAAAAGGGCTAAAAAGAAAAAAGGTGGTAGTACATCATTATTTTTCCCTTTTTCATTGTTACATGTCCTAAGAGATACTTTTCTGAAATCTGAAAAGATGACAGTCTTGAAACGAATGATTCTAGATATGGCAAAGAGTAATAAACAAAGATGTACTGCATATTTCATTGCTGACATCTTGCACTTACATTGAAATAACTGACTATCTTCCATAATAACTGAAATCATTATGGAAAATTGTCTTACTGTCTTATATCAGGTTTTTTTTTTTTTTGGTCATCTAGTTCAGAACTTCTTAAAATTTTCTCTTTGCAACCCTTTTCACCACAAGAAATGTTTGCATGACTCTGGGTGTATAGGTATATAAAATAGGTATACAAATTACACTTTTACTGGCAACAAATCTGCATCCTGCAAGGCTTGCTAAACAGGCTGATTTTCTTTTTAATGATGTACAGCTGAAGCATCTTATGCAAAGTTCACTATAAACACTGCACAACAGATTTGTGCAAATGTCTAGAACGGCCACTAGGCGATGTTCAGAAAACTTTTACTATGGCCAATTTTTTGGGACCTCAGCATTGAATTAAGGGGGCCCCATTTAGGGTCAGAACTCATAGTGATCGCGTGCAAGATTGCTTCCCAATATTTTTTTAAAGCAATAATCCAAAAGTTTTCCCCAGCATATTCTGCTTGTATGTTGTTAACTGAAAATACCAGAGATTGAACCTAGAACCTACTACATGCAAGCATTGTTCCACTAGTGAGCTGTATAGCTTCTTCCCAAATTTCAACACTAGTTATGTAAGTCTGCTGCTTACATGACAAGTTGGCATTGCATGTAAGTAAATTGCTATAATATTGTGGTAGTATTCAGGCCTTGCTAATGTAGGAGGTCATTTTCTGGATTTCTTTTCAAATTGAAGAACTTGAAAAGCCATGGAAACAGTACTAGATTCCTGTCCCAGTTATAAAATTTAGGAAACAGTCTTGTATAGCAACAAGACACCCACAACTTGGTCTGAACTTCAAAATAGGTTCTATTTATAACTCAGGTTCTCTGATTGGGAATCGGAGTTCTAAAGACCTAGGCAATTAGGCAGCAGAGTTTTAAATTAGTTGAGATCAATGAGAGTGATGGATATTTTGCATAACTGAAAACCAAACTACTATTTAGACAAATTGTGTCTAAATAGTATAATCTTGTGCATAGTTACTCACATGTTACTGCCACTTAAATCAGCACGACTTAAATGTTTATAATTAAATACAGGACTACCATTTGCAGGTGCAAACTTATGCATGAACCATAATTTTAATGTAACTTAGGAAGGCTCAACTTAGTTTGGATCTCATCACTAATTCTTTATGATTAAATGGAGAAGTGTACACCCTTTTATATGCTATCAGATAGCAACTTCTAGGAATGTGTTGGTCACAAGTTGCCAATCACTGGTTTAAATGGTCTTGAATTTAGTTTACCCATGTACTTCCTTAGGTTCCATATTGGGAGAACAGTGGGATATAAATTAAACAAACAGACAAACGACTTGATGATTTCAGAGTGTATATTTAGTACATAATCTTTTTAAAATAAATGCATATATCTTTGCTATGCATTACTTGACTTTAATTTCACTGAATATTGCTTCAGTCATCAGTGATCGGTGTTTTCATGCGACATTGTATAGTTCATGACTTTTGTTCTCTATCTAGTATATAGAGCAGGGGTCCTCAAACGTTTTAAACAGAGGGCCAGGTCATAGTCCCCAGAATTGTTGGAGGGCCGGATTATAATTTGAAAAAAACATGAATGAATTCCTATGCACACTGCACATATCTTATTTGTAGTGCAAAAAACACTTAAAAACAATACACTAATTAAAATGAAGAACAATTTTAACAAATATAAACTTATTAGTATTTCAGTGGGAAGTGTGGGCCTGGTTTTGGCTGATTAGATAGGATTGTTGTTGTTGTTGTTGTTGTTGTTGTTACGGTTGTGTGCTTTCAAGTAGTTTCAGACTTAGGTTGACCCTGAGCAAGGGCCGGGTAAATGACCTTGGAGGTCCGCATCTGGCCCCCGGGCCTTAGTTTGGGGACCCCTGATATAGAGAGTCAAGTTACACATCTTTGAAACAAAGGAATAATAAATAAATGGAAAACACATTAATTTGTCATTTAATATATTTCAGAATTTGCTCACAAAGTCAAGGATAATTGGGAAAGTACTACCTTTTTAGTGCCATAAAACATAATTTAATTGAACAATCTGTCAACAAACAAAAACATACACTTGTATCAAAGGGAAGACCATATTTGATATGTTTATCCCATGTTATCATAAAACCCTCTATTCCTATTTGTAGCCTATTATTTTGGGCTTGCAGAGATGGGTCAAAATGACTATCAAATTGCAGATGGAAAACAGGAAACAGCTGTGTGGTTCCATTTCAGGTGTAACAAATTGAAAGTTAAAACATCTAGGTGAAAGTAGTTGCTTACTATTGAAGAACCCCCCCCCCCCCCTACACACACACACATTTCTGGGGGACAATGATCAATCTTTTTCCTTTCCTTTCCAAAAAGTAACATTCAACATTGTAAGATCCAGTAGCAGCAAAACCCTTGGCATTGTCTCCATCAACGCTCTAGAATGGGGGGTTTCAAACTTTTAAAGCTGTGGAGCCCTTTTTGAAGCAAAAGTTTCTCATGGAGCCCCAAGAAAGGTTTATATATAATATATTATATTATATATAAAGTATATATATCAAGCATGAGCAAAATTTTGGACATTGCCACATTGCATTTGAAAATTTGACAGACAAATTGGGCCAGAGACAGATGGATGAAAAGGAATTGAAAGAAAAATTGAACAAATTCCTATGCATACTGCATGTATCTCATTTATAGTGCAAAAAAGAACAATACAATATTTAATACGAAGAACAATTTTAACTAACATAAACTTAACAGTATTTTAGTGGGAGACTCGGGACCATCTAGTCCAACCCCCCTCTGCCATGCAGGAAAAATACAATCTAAGCACCCACAACATATGGCCATTCAGCCTTTGTAATAATAATAATAATAATAATAATAATAATAATAATAATAATAATAATAGGGGCCATCCAGTTCAACTCCCTTCTCCATGCAGGAAAAGCACAATCAAAACACCTCCCTGAGCAGTGGGAGGGAAGTAGTGTTTTGGAAGCAAAATAGGCACGGGGGTCTGGTTGTTGAGAAAGAGTTTGGGCAGCGAGGGAGGTGTTGGAGAAAGGGTCTATGCCCTGGGAGGACACTGCTGCTGTTTTGGCAAACTTCAATTTCCCTGCATTTCTCAGGAGGAGGAAAGAGGAGGTGGCGGGAAGTAGCATGGGACCACTGAGCCTCGCACTATCACTCTTGGGACTCTGCGGAGCACAATTTGAGAACCACTGCTCTAGAATGACCCTGGCCCTGGTTTGGTTTTTTGGTTTTTGGTTTTGGATGTTTAGTCATAGCACTGCCATATTTACCCTTTCCCTGTCTTAACTGTGGAATGTGCCAGCTACAACAAGTAGATAAAATAAAATCACACAGTTTATGATTAAGCCAAAGTTGCTGGGACCAGATGTTTTAATGGCTGAGAACATCCTGTTATTATATTTTGACAATAAAGCTTATCAGGCATGTAGCCGGGGGGGGGGGGGGCTTGAGGGGGCTTCATCCCCCCCCCCCCAAAATTCTCATGGTGGTTCGCGAAAAGGCCTTACTGGTGCATTATTTAAACTGTTATGTTTATTCATATCATGATCTGATCACCATACTCAATATATCCCATATGCATGGGGGTATTGGGGTAATGATACAAAAGGTTTGCTAGGCTAGACCCTCTTTCACTCAGACTCAGCCCCCCCCGAAACTCAGCCCCCCCTGAAAAAAATTCAGCCCCCCCCCCTCCCCCGAAACAAAATCCTGGCTACGGGCCTGAAGCTTATGCTCACCTTTTTACATAGGGTGCTTATCTTTTAGAATCTTTTGATTTGGAAACAATTGTTGTAAACCTAACCCATACATAATCAATAACGCTTTTCAAGCAGGTGTGAAACTATATAATATGAGAATAATCAATGATGTCTGACTACCGTGTCTTTTTGTTGTGAGCAGCTCAAAGGGGGTCAGATTTTAGGTGTTGTTGTTCCTCCCTGACTGTTTCAGGACTGCTCCTGCAGCTCTGTACCTACTCCTCAGGATTGTGGTAGGTACGAGGGTTCAGCTTGTGCCCAACACTTCCACCAGCCTCCTTTACTTGCCTTGTGATGCCATTGCAAACTGGTTGTATTGCCAGGAATGAGAAGAAGTGTCTTAGTAGGATCTGTTTAAAAAAATTATGTGGCAGGCTTTGTGGTGCAAAATGTTCTGCTATATCTCAGGCAGGAAAATGTCTTCTACCAGCCATAATGGTGGGTTTAAAAATTATGAGATCAGCATTACTAAGCAATTACAATGCTATGATTTTAAATTAACTGAGCACTAGAGTTCTCTGGCCCTACAACACATCCCAAGATTCCACAAGATGGAAACGTAGGCACTAAAGCAAAATCATAGTGCTATAATTTTGCAAAACGAAAGAGCCCATGTTTCCATCCTATTGAATCCTTGGAGTTGCAGTTTCAGGGATATTTAGAATTATCAGTAGATAATACTAATGCCTTTGCAAACTACAACCCCCAGGATACCATAGGATCAGGGGCGGCTCAACCCATTATGCAAAGTAAGCATTTGCAGTATAGTTGATTTTGCCCAGGGGCGCTCTTGAGGCGCTCTTGGGGGAAAATAGACCCTGGCATATGCAAGTTGTAGTTATTGGGATGTATCGTTCACCTACAATCAAAGAGCATTCTCAACACCAATGATGGAATTGAACCAAATATGGCACACAGAACTCCCACGACGAACAGAAAATATATATCAGTGATTGGTTGGGGGCGCACCAAAATACTGTTTGCTTACCATTGAAAATTACCTAGGGCCACCTCTGCATAGGATACAACAATGGCAATTAAAATAGAATGATTGTGATGTAGTTCTTTATTATATCCCAGCATTTGAAAATGCTAGGATTGAATTTGTAATATTCTGAATGCAAGACATTTGTTTTACCAAAATGAATGGTATTATGACCTTCCTGTAAAGAGAAGCGGACCCCCCACCTTAACTAAGTTGTAAATTCCTCTTCCAAAACTACTGGTCTCTTCTCTTTTCATGAGGTGGGGTCACTTTGAAACACTCCTAGATTTGATACAATAACCATGAAAATAAAATAACACCCTAAAGAACTGTCTAGTGCAATTTTAGGAGTGTGTGTGTGCATGGAGTGGGGTGGGGGGGGGGATCCAGATGGGGAAAAGGTAACATTCCCGCTCAAGTGTATTGCCTTCAGGAGATGCTACTGGAAGTTTGGACCCAAGGGAGAATAAAGAATGGGCATTCCACAATTGCTCAAATAAAATAATCATAATCCAAATAAAGTTCAGAGGAAACCCAATTTTGCAGGGAGAGGATGAAAAAATAAGATGTTTTGAAGAGTAATCATATGGAAGATTTAATCTTAAAAGTGTATATTGCATCTTTTAAAATAAATCAAATACACTGCACTGTGGCAAAGAGAGAGGCATTTGCAATTTAATGAAAAAAGATTACAAGGATAAATGGCTTCATGCAACTAAATGCTCTATTTCTTATCTAGCAAAGAAAATGCAAGCCAAATTTGTCATTGCTATTAAAGGAAAAACAATTCTTGACAACTTTATGATATAGTCTTTAGAGGTTTCATATATTAACACCACCCCCCCACCCCCCCCACCCCCACACACACACAATATCTGAATATTGGCCCTTCCACACAGTAGCTATAATCCAGGAGAGAATGGGTTAAAAGGGGGGGGGGGTCAGATGATGTTTGTGCTAAATGCACACTTAATTGCAGCAACAGAAGGAAAACCCATTTCAAAAAAGTCCTCCTTTATCCTGGTTCTGGGTGAAAAAAGCAGATTTTCCCATGATAGTGTGACCCTGCAGTTATATAAAGTTCAAGATTTCCCTCTTTACCCCCTGTGGAAACTGCTTCCCACCCATGCTAGTTTTTAAAAGGCCGAAGCCGTTAGAGGTCTCTGAAAGTATTTATTTTAAAATGTATAATATTAAATATATTGTGAATAACAATTGGGAAAAGAGGAAAATCCAGGAGAATTTTTTAAAAATCCTGCCGTTATGCAATGATGCTTATACACGCACATGATGCTTATACACACACCCTTAGACTCTTCCCTTTTGCATCAGAGAAAAAGAGGTTATACACACACACACACACACACACACACAAAGAGGCCTGCTATGGATGGGTTCCAGGACAATCCCCTACCTCGACGCCCATGGATACCAAAATCTCTGAATGCCAAAGTCTTATTATGTACAAGGTCAGAGTAGAATGATGTCTCTTATATAACAAAACAAAATCAAGTTTTGTTTTGGGAATAGACAGAGAGATATACAACATACATGGTAGACACTAAGAAATCTGTAGATTTAGAGGCCAACTTTACAACTGTACATTTGCTTCTAGGGTTTGTTTCTTTTTGCTTAATCCCATTGCTGCAGAAAAAGGAAGAGGGATATACAGTTTCTCTCATTTTCCAAAACAGTATTAATTCCTAGATACGTAAGTAGGCAGTGGCTAGCAGTTAAAAGAGGAGGAGAAATGGAAATCTTCTCTAATTTTTTTGTGACACATATGAATCTCAGCGACAACTCTATTTATTTTTTGTTCCTAAGATTTTGTGTAACCTTCTTTTGTATAGTGTTTACAAGCTAGTTTACTAGATAATCAAAATACAGTTTCAGGTATCTGGGGGTCCTTTATATAGCCCTATGACAGAAATTTCAGCTCTTCTGCTCACCAGCATGAGAACAGTCCTTACAAAGATTAGTGGGACATAAGGATGATAAAGTTATATAATTGCTGCAGCCAGAATACAGAAGAGGGACTCATCATCTTGCCAGGACAACCAAACATATTTTGGTCCTTGTGGCAAAGGACAAGACGGTGTCCTACTCTGCTGCATTTATGTGCAAAAACTAACCAGATTGACACCACAGGGGCATTTTGTCATGCCCCCGATACCATAGCTATAATGCACTGGTCATGGTACTTTACAGAGATTTTAACCTTTGGCTCTACTTCTTCATAGGCATAATTTGGAAGTTATTAATGTATAATTTTAATTAACTACTTGTTTCTAATAACAAATTAAAAGAAAGGAGATTTCACCTGAACATCAGGAAGAACTCTGTGACCCTATGAGCTGTTCAACAGTAGAGCATTTTGCTTCAAAGTGTGGTGGAAGCTCCTTCCTTGGAGGCTTTTAAACAGAAGCGGGATGGCCATCTGTCAGGGATACGTTGATTGTGCTTTCCAGCATGCAGGGGGGTTGGACTAAATGGCTCATGTGGTCTCTTTCAACTCTATGATTCTATGATTCTACCAAATGTGGAAGGCTATCATATGCTAAATATGATTGTAACCTTATAAGGAATAACTGCGCCCTCTTTGTAGTATAACTGTTGTGCTCTTCTTTGCTGTCATGTCAATTTTGGCTTATTTGCTGCCAAGGCAACCCTGTGAATGTAAGGCTTCCACCTGTCATTCACTGCCCTCCTTGAGCCTTGCAAACTGAGCTGTGGCTTCCTTGATTGAATTGATCCACCTGTGGTGCAGTCTTCCTCTTTTCCTGGGTAGAACTGTTACTTTTTAAGTTATTTTTAGAGATGGGCCACTGTTACTTCATTACATAGCAGCACAATTTCCACCTACATTATTGTTACATATGGGCTTTGCAAGGTGCAGGTGTATTACAGGGTGCAGAAGCAACCTCCCCCAAGCAGCTTATGAAGACTGGGATATGGATTTTCCCATAACGTGGAAGGAAAGAAAAGTCAGAGAGAGAGGAGGGGAAGGTGACTAAAAAAATCTATTTTCTACAGCCTAAGATATGGTGCTCTGGAACAATAAGTGAAACTAAAAAACATGTAACTCCATAGAATGCTACAACAGAAAACATCCCAATTTTGTTTTAGAGAACAGGTAGTATATCATATTACAGTATATACAATCTACATTGAGTTTACTTCTGTGCCACAGAAGCTTGACATAATTTGCCTATAATTTATATTGTGTGTGTGTGTGTGTATGTGTATGTGTATGTGTGTGTGTGTGTGTAATGAAGCTTATGTTAAGTTGGATTCTCTATGTGGTATATTTTTTCTTATTGCTATCTGGGGTTACAAGCTTTGCAGCTACAAGGATTGGTCTATACCAGGGGTCCCCAAACTAAGGTTTGCAGGCTGGATGTGGTCCTCCTAGGACATTTACCCAGCCTCCACCCTAAACTTTAGACTTACAGTCATTCTAAGTCATAAATGACTTGAAGGGACACATCAACAACAATCCCAATTAATTTGACTATCTCATTAGTCAAAAGCAACCCCATACTTCCTATTGAAATATTGGTAAGTTTATGTTGGTTAAAATTGTTCTTCATTTTAAATATTGTATTGTTCTTTCATATTTTTTTTTTGCACTACAGATAAGATATGTGTAGTGTGAATAGGAATTCATTTATTTTCCCCCCAAAACTATACCACCCCCACCCCCACCCCCCAGCAATAGTCTGAGGGACTATGAACCAACCCTCTGTTTAAAAAGTTTGAGAACCCCTGGTCTATACAATCACCCAGTTGTGGAATTTTACTTGTTTTCTTCTGGACATGGGCAATACAAAGTCCCAAACAGTCTGCAGCCAATCTATATAAATAAAAATGTAATGTTAGTTTGTGGGATAAACATAACTCAAAAACTACTGGACAAATTGACACCAAATTTGGACACAATACACCTATCAGGCCAATGAGTGACCATCATTCATAAAAACAATGAAAAACACAGCAGAAGAGACTTAAAAAGCAAAAATAAAAGAAATAAAAATACACTATAATGCATGCACAAAACAACATAAATATATACAAACACACATATACACAAATATATATACACACATATACACAAATATATACACATAAAACACACACATACAGACAGGGCCACAGTAACGTGTGGCAGGGGACAGCTAGTGTACCTATAAAGTCTTGGGAAGCATAGGAAGCCTACCAAAATAGACACACCTTTACAAGTCACAAAAAATCAGGTAAACTTTATATTGGGAAAAAACATTTGATAACAGGCTTTATTCACTTTTTAGCCTCAACTCTGTCTCCATACAAGGAAGTTTTGATAAAATTGAGTAGAAGTTATTGGGATATCTGTATAGGAGAGCAAGGAGTGATAAAGTCAAGAGTAAGGCTATAGAATTCTGTAGAGAAATCAGATGCAGAACTACATAGTTCAGAATATCTCCCATCCAGGTACTAACTAGAGGCAACCCTCATAAGCTTCTAAGATCAGACAATGACTTATGGCTTTAAGGTATTTAGGTGTAGAAATACTATAGTTATGACTTATTAAAGATTGTTCATTATGAACTTAAATGTGAAAAGAGCATGTCGTGTTCATATTATTTCTGGAGTTTGTTTTGACAATGTCATCTTTTTCTTTATACTGTGATGAAGAATTAAATACAGATGAGATTCACTTTGGGATTCTACCATAGTTCAACACATTCTCCTCAGCACAGTCCATAATGAGGGACAAGACTTCAGTCACATTTGTCAGATGCAGAAGCAAAATGCATGAGGATAATCTGTTGACAGAATTTTACTGAAGCATGAAGCCTTGTCTGCTTTTCTCATTCTTCATTTTTCTTTATTGGTTCAATAGCTTTGCTGAGAGGATATCAGAGAAAAGCCAATTTAAAGGAACTATAATAGCAGAGGGAACTAACCACTGAAACATAATATCAAGTAGTATTACTTATCAATAACATGTGAGAACCACATGTACCATTCAGGCAATAACCCATGCAACAAGCAACCTATTCTTACAAAGTGACATATATTTTTCAAATTGTCATATAATATGCTTTCTCTAAAGAAGCAGGGTGGTGTCATGTTTGAATGTTAGATGGTGATTCTGGAGATTAACCATATTATCACTCCAGCACTTTAAAGTGGTCACTCCCACATTTCTGCCACCTGCAGTATTCTGGGAAATGTAGTCTGGGAAGATGAGGACCTTTGCAGCTGAGAACTCAAAAAGCCATGCTCTGAACTACATTTCCCAGAATTCTGCAGGTGGCAGAAATGTGGTGCTGCCCGCATTAATTAATTAATTAACTTCATTTCTATCCCACTCTTCTCACCCCATGGGGGGTGCAGAGTGGCGTACATCATATGTCTAGTCAAAACTTTAAAGCCCTTGTGTGATAAATGTTGTGGATCACAAATCTGTGCTCTGCCATTGAAACCCATTGTGCCACCTTGGGTACATCACACACTCTCAGGTTCAAAGGAAAGCAGTGGCAAACCCTTTCTGAACAAATCTTGTCTAGAAAACCTTGTGATAGAATCACCATATGTTGGAAATGATGTGAAGACCCACAATTGCAACAAGGCTGTCTCAACCATTCTCCAATCAATCCATTTCCCACTTTTCTACCAAGGATGAGACACAAGGTTGCTTGCAATATATTGAAATATCTCAATAAAAACATTAAATTATAAATATTAAATTACACACAAATTTAAAGAATTCCTTAAAACATCACATTCATTTTTTTCCCAAAAATAATGGAAGACTGTCTCTTTCATTCAGACGCCTGTTGTTTCTAAAGGCTTTCCTGAATAAAATGGTCTTTATCAGAAAATCAACAAGAAGAAGACCGCCTTATTTCCCTGGGTAGGGCACTCAATTTAGAGTGGTCTCTGAAAAGAACCCTCTTGTATCCTTAGCAAATGAAACGCTCAGTGGTGGAACTGAAAAAAGGATCTCTGACATAAATTTGTAAAAAGTGCATATGGGGAGATATGGTCTTTAGGATAGCTTAGACCTAAGGCATAACATATTCAGTATTTTCACCTTTTGTCTGGAAATCAAGGCCTTTTAAAATAAATTGTTGCTTGTTGCTTGCTCTCTGTTCTTCAATTCAAACAGGTCTTGAGTGAAGACTTTGCCGCTACATACAATCTTGGCATTCAATTTGCATGGTGATACTTATTTATTCATGAAAAGAAAGGAAGGATTGAACACAGAATTGCAAATGATTTATGCACACTACCATCCTAACAAAAAAATTAGTCTTCCCACAAGGGAAAAAAAACCCCATCCTTTTTAAAGAAAAAAAGAAAGAACAAAGCTCCCCAAACTCTATAAAACTGAGAAGAAATTAATTTAAATTAATGTGTAATAGCTCTATGCTTAAAGATATATGTATAATGGGGATTTTTAATTTTTTTGATTTATATTAACTCATACAATCATCATCATTGGCGAACACTTCTGTCTGAGAATTGTTGTCTTCCAAGTGTAGGGTCTTGGCAGTGAGTCCGTAGGTGACTGTAGAGACCTATTCTTGATCTGCATATTCTTCCACAGTGAGGACATCTATTTCCAAATGGAAGGCAGTCCTAGTCAGGATTGGCTTGACGCGCCTTCCTCTTGACATGTTTCTCCCTTCAAATTCCACAGCACTGTTGGTCACAGCTGACCTACAGTTACAATGCTCAAACTTCCCAGTTCTTGGTGTCTATGCCATAGTTTTTAAGGTTTGCTTTAAGCCCATCTTCAAATCTCTTTTCCTGCCCACCAACATTCCATTTTCCATTCTTGAATTGGAAGTATAGTAACTACTTTGGGAGACGGTGATTGGGCATTTGAACATTGTGGCCTGTCCAGCAAAGTTGATGGTGAAGAATCATTGCTGCCATGCTGGTGGTCTTCGCTTCTTCTAGCATGTCGATATTTGCCCGCCTGTCTTCCCAAGAGATTAGAAGGATTTTTCAGAGATAACGCTGATGGAATCATTCCAGAAATTGAATGTGATGTCTGTAGAAGGTCCACATTTTGCAGGCGTATAACAGGACAATAGCTTTATAAACAAGCACCTTGGTCTCCCTACGAATGTCCTGATCCTCAAACACTTTCTGCTACATTTGGAAAAATGCTACACTCACAGAGCTCAGATGGTGTTGCATTTCAGTGTCAGTGTTGATTTTTGTGGAGAGGTGACTGCCAAGGAAGTGGAAATGGTTAACATTTTCTAATGTTACACCATTGAGCTGTATTTCTGGCATTGCTGAGAGATTGGCTGGTGCTTGCTGAAAGAGCACTTTGGTTTTCTCAATGTTGAATGAGAGGCCAAGCTTTTTGTATGCTTCTGCAAAGCTGTTTAGAGTGGCTTGTAGGTCTTCTTCTGAATGAGCACAGACTACATTATCATTATCATCAGCATATTGGAGTTCCAAAGAATATGCTGTTGAGACATTGGTTTTGGCTGTCAGTCTGCTGAGGTTAAATAGCTTGCCAACTGTCTGATATGTAGATGCTTTCCACGCCAGTGGGTAGTTTCCCATCAACAAGGTGCAGTATCATAGCAATGAAGATGGAGAATAAGGTTGGGGCAATAACATATCTCTGTTTGACACATGTTTGATACAATGTAGTACAAGGTTGGGGCAATAACATATCCCTGTTTGACACATGTTTGATACAATGTAGTACAACTGGGGACCTCCAGATTCAATGCCCAGATGTCCTAACTAGCATAGCCAACGGCCAGGAATGCTCTGTGGTTCAGCAATATCTGTGGGCATGGTTATGTGTGTTCCTTCATATCCTGTCAATTTATGGCAATCTCATAAATGCCATAAGGTTTTCTTAGGCAAGGAATGCACAGAGAGGTTTTGGACAATTCTTTGATCTGAAATGTAGCCTATAGCACATGCTATCTCCTCTTTAGGTACTAACCAGAGGTCACTCTGCTTAACTTCCAAGATTAGATGGTATCTGATGCATTTAGAGGAGTGTTTCTCAAACTGTGCTCCTCCAGGTGTTTTGGACTTCAGCTTCCAGAAATTCTTATGATCTTACCAGCTGTTAGGAGAAACACTGCTTTGCGGTATTTAGGTCTATTCCCAAGTTAAAACACAGTGATGTTAGATCTTTGGGAAGGATTGTAAGAAAAATTCAGTAGACCCATATATTATGCTATGGATCTGTTCCAGGACTATGCATAATACAATATCCCCACAATCTCTAGCCTGGGTTTTGTTTTGTTTTTACCTGAAATGAACAATGCCATGGTCTTCCAGCTGAAGCATATCATAGATTCATCCTAGAGGGCCAAAATGCCTAGAGAATTGTTCTCTGTTATTTTCTTCCTGTCAGGAGCAGTTATAGAAACTTATAGAAAACACAACTAAGCCGCTATAATTTGCAGGAAAAAAATAATTTGTAGAATTTGTTAAAAATAGTCTCACAAAAGCATAAAAACTCTTGTCTCGGTCCACTTATACATCAACTTTCTTTAAATAAAATGGACACCACATTTGAGATTTTCCATTCTAATATTTGGGGGTTACACTCCCCCTGAAAGATTGTGTGCACATCTTGAGTGTGCTTCTGGATCTGACTCTCTAAAGGTAGACATGACTGTCAGGAGTGCTTATTACCAACTTTGGCTGATATGTCACCTGCATCCTTTCCTAGATTTGGAGAACCTAAAGATGGTTGAGCACACACTGATAACCTTAAACTTAGATTTCTGCAATACACTGTACATTGGGCTATCTTTGTAGCAAGCTCAGATAATCCAGTTGATTCAAAACACAGCAGTGGTTGCAACAGTGGTTCCCAACCTTTCTTTGATCAGTGACCCCTTGAATAGGGACCACTTTGACCAGGGACCATTTGACCAGGGCCACTTTGAACAGGGATCACTCTTCAAGATTAATACCAAAGCATTACGAATTAGTTTTTGGTCAACTTTAGATTCAGTTTGGGGTACTGATTCAGAAAATTGCATTGGATAGACCACATCAGCTCCAGTTTCTGATACAGAACATATGCCATGGTCAGCAACAGGGATGGTGTGGTATGAAAGGAGCAGAAATAAACTAAATAAACTAAACTAAACTAAATAAAGAGGAAGGAGGCTTGTGGCCAAAATTTTCATCCTCATGGCCCATTGGTGGTTCGCGGCCCACAGGTTAACAACCACTGGGTTACAGGAACATCCAGGAGTGAGCATATTACACCCATACTAAAGTCACTCCACTTGCTACCAATTATTTTCCGGACAAGCTCCAAAGTGTTGGTTTTGACACTAAAGTCCTACATGGTTTGGGTCCAGGTTACCTACAGGATCACCTTCTCCTGTATGATCCAGCCAAAATACTTAGGTCCTCTGGGGGGTGGCTACTTCAGCCTGCCAGAACCCAATTGGCAATCATCAACCAGAGGACCTTTTTATCAGCTACCCCAGACCGTGAAACGACCTGCCATGAGAGCGCCAACAGCTAAATGAGTTGTTGAAATTTAAAACACATTTGAAGATCTATCTCTTCAGGCAGGCTTACCCAGTCAGTTTTAATGTTAAAACTGACATCTTGTGTTTATTATATTTTAATATTTGTTCTGTGTATATTAATATATGTATTTCATTGAAATACATTTTAATATGTATACTTTATATAATGTTTATGTGTTTTTAGCTGTGTTGTAACCTACCTCGAGCCACAAAAGTGTGGCAAAACAATGTAGCCAGGAGTCCTCCTCCATGTTTCTACGAGTCAAGACCCTGACAAGACTTCTAGCTATGCCGGGAAAGGATTGCCTCAGGGACTTATCTTGTATTACTAATCTCAATGTGGAAAAGAATGGTAAAATTCTGTTTCTACTCTGACACATGTTGATAGAATGATGCAAAAGGGCATTGAGGATGCTATGAAAGATAATTGCAGCAGGCTACATGTTACTATCTTTTCAGTTCTTGAAGAAATAGCTTAGAATGATCAGAATCTTAGAATCATGGTGTTGTGTTCTATATTGTTATGAAAAGAAATTAAAATTACAGGCTAGACTTGTTTACCATTTAAAGGTCAGAATTGGAAGCCATTTTACAGTATCTGGCATTACACTTTTCTTTTTCTGCTCACTATTGCTGTGACTCTTATTTAGCATTCTCCACAGACAAATCTTATTTCCCTTGTTTCTCTTGAACATCTAAATTGGTATAGAGTGTTCCTTCAATATTTCATACTCTATTTCTCTATAGATAGTGAGACTTCTGCAGCTAAAATAGTGCTAAGCCCAATGTGACCTGCAAAGTTAAGATGTTCTAGAACTGCCTATTAAGATAATCATCATAGGGCTCGCAATGGAATAAAATGACTACGACTGTATCTGTGTATTTCTTGTTTAAAGTATAAGACAACCTATGACAGTTTTATATCTTTTTTAAGCATAAACATAGTGACACTTTTTTCTTTGTAACTGCAAAAGCAGTTGACCAGAAAAAAATGAGGATTTTTCAACATCAGTATGTCAATTTAGGGACACGAGTTGCAGTTTATCAAAGTATCATTCATGCTGAAAAATGGGGAACAGTGAACGTAGATGAAGATTGGGTGATTTATTCCCCTCCAAATATTCTCTTTTCTCTTATATCTCTAAACACACCTTTTAAAAGAATCATATTCTCTTTGTCAGGCTTTAATAAATGGAAAAAATCTTACAAACATGTGAATGCACAATAGCAAGGACCAATGTGGAGCAGCATGTCTATTGATCATCAGAGTCAAGCCGTATGTTACATTGATTCCTGAGCAGTAATATCAAAATCAAGATCAATACTTGAGGAAAGAAAAAAAAACTCATAAAGGATTGGGTGAGTGTATAACACAGTCTACTGCTTAAGAGTTTGATCTAATATTCTAGTGAAATGCAAGCATTACATTTTCCAGTAAGGCAAAACTATTGTAAAATAGCATTTTCATGATCTGATTATAAGTATACAACTCAGTTCCCATGTTACTTATTTCAGCTGGTATCACATGGGAAATAAGAATGAGATTAGATAAGTTTTCCATTAAGTTTAATAGCAAAAAGTATTCCTTTATGCCACAGCTGAGCAAGGAACAGTTTAGTTTTCTACTCAGCAAAAAAACCGAACTGCTTTTACCAACTGCTCTTTGGATACCTGGGACCTTTTGCAATTGAAAAGAACTAAATCTCTTGGTAGTAGCACTCAGCACTACAAGACTATGAATTACCAGCTCCCTATATATTTAGAGTCTCCTTCAGAAGGGGATCGGGGGTAAAGCATCCATGCAGAAAGTTGTCATTTGTTTCCACTGTCTGAATAAATCAAGAAAATCATTTCCTACTTTTCCCAAGTGGATGTAAAACAAAGTGAACATGAGCAAGTCAGTACAAAGCATTCATTCTCGTCCTGGGATCAAGAGCAGGCAGATCAGAAGGCATCTCCTCCACCTCCTGCTGACAGTATTGATCAGTCCGCCTGTTATCATATCCTTATGGGTTGTTCCAGGAAGAGGTTTTAGACTTTACATTTATTTAGTCCTGTTTTACTTCAGTAGAAGAAAAGCTAGTTTTGGCACTCCCACACCCTGAATTTCCCAGTTACCATAATTATTTGCCATAGGAGGGGTCTGGGAACTTTAGCATGCAAATCTGCTTTTTTCAAGCTCTGGTCTTCTGTTGGCCTGATTCTTTGCCATCAAGGAAGGTCTGTCTGTTTACAGTTTGTTAATCTCATCCATATCCTTCCTTTTATTTCACTCTGCTTCCATTCATTTTTCTTCTAGATTTATGTCTCTAAGCTCCTTGATGTTAAAAGTTATTTGTTGTTTAACATTGCATTTTTATATACAAGATTGAAGAGTGGCTTACATAAATGTATGGAATAGATAGAAGTTGAAAGAAATCAGTACCTGGTGGTGGCTCTGGTGTCCTTGATATATTTTCTAATGATATATTCACAGTACAAGTTTCAGTTTAGTTATCTGTGTTTCTGTGGAGAGCTCAGGCTTAACTTGCTCTATGACCCATTTATTTGTCTTTTTAGCAATGATATTACAAATGAGTTATTTTTTTTGTATCATCTTTCTTCATTAATGACCCTTTTCAACCTCACTCCTGAAGAGTTTCTCCCTCACAAATAATCTGCTCCATCCCTATCTCACCTCATGTTCTTAGCTCTTAGCTTTAGTATTTTATTCTTTACATTCGGCCCACTCACTGTTACTGTGTTATGAATGATTTTATTTTAATTTTATATTGTTTGCTGTATTTTTATGTTTTATGTCATTTATTATGCTATTGTTTGTGTTTTTGACTTCTTTTATTGTATTGTGTTGTAGGGCTTGGCCTCATGTAAGCCACCCCGAGTCCCCATCGGGGAGATGGTCGTGGGGTATAAATAAAGATTATTATTATTATTATTATTATTATCAAAATTGATTAATGACTGAGCCAAGACATGGAAAACCTTTAACTATTGCAATACCTTCATCATCTACTTTACAATTATGTAAATAATATTTGGTCACTATATTTGTTTTCTTAATGTGCAATTGTAAATTTGCTTTTACACTTTTTTTCCTTGACTTTCTCCAGTAATCATTCTAAGTCTTTACTATTTTCTGTTAGCAGTATGGTATCATCTGCATATCTTAAATTGTTGAGGTTCCTTCCTCCAATGCTCATACTTCTTTCTTCCAAATCTAATCATCCAAGTCTAATCAGCCAAGTCTAAAAGTAGGGCCTTTGCTTTATAATGGCAATGAACAAAACTTTGTTTCAAGGACACAGTTGTTAAAAATGTTGTGTATATAATTACCTTCAGGTGGAAGGCGTCCATGACACATAAATGAATTCCATGTTTAGACTTGGACCCCACCTCCAAGATTATATATATGCAAATATTTTAAAATCTGAAAAAAAATCAAAAGTCAAGACACTTATGGTATCAAGCATTTTGAATAAGAGATACTCAGTCTGTATTAGCAATCTTACAAATTACCTTTAATGTTCTGTATAACCATCAAAATCTGGATACATCCAGAAGGGATGGTTTTATTATGGCATATAAATGCACAAAATGTGACTAGTAACAGTTGGTAATTAGTGTTCATAGAAGAAGAAACTATACTAATATGTTGATTTAAAAATGTAAAAGGCCATATAAACCCATTTCATAGATGTTAGCTCTGAAGTGTGTACTTCACCATCTGGACTCTTTGTTTATCACCTGCTTCAGAATGCATTTCCTAGGAATTTATAATAAAAGTTGTGGGAAAATAGCCAATTGGTTATATTCTCAAATATTTACTCTTGCTAGAGCTTATGATATGATTTCTGCCATCACATTACACTCATTATAAACAGAAAATGCCCAATTTCCTTAGTAGTCCTTTTTAAAAATCTGATCTTCTATACCATATGTATGATTAACCATGATGACCTCTAAACCGAATTCGCATATAGCCATTGTCCTCCTGTTGCAGTTATTTTAATGGCATAAGCATATATTTCTGAGTATCAGCATTAAAAGAGTCCTGGATAATTTCTTCTATTTTCCTTTTTGCTTTGAACTGTTGTACTTCAACATATGTTTGAAGATCAGAATGGAAATGCTTAAATTAAAAGTGAATGTCAAATGGAAGTGACTAGGATTTTTTTTTCTTTTAAGAATTCTAGTTTGGAAAAGACAAACATGCCAGATAAACATACCTTCTAATATTAAAATTGGATAAAGGGCGAATTGTAATTTATTTATAAAATTAAAAACATGTTTTTTAAAAAGCATTCACAAGTTCAACGGAGGTAGGAATAATTTCACCTTTCAAATAAAGCTACACTAAAAGGGCCGAAAATCCTAGCCAACATAGCCAATACCAATGCTGAAGCCAACGTTAGGATGCTCACATGATTACTACCCATGAGTACTTAGGTGGTAATGTACTTCAATATAAAATCAAACACTAGTTTTTTCTCGAACTGGTCATTGGCCATTATAAAGATATATATCTATACAAACACTTGTTTTTAAAATGTTCTGTGCTACACAAATAAGAAAGATGGAGGTAGATGACTACTGATACAATTTTATTGTTTGTGGTTTCTCACTTTTGTATATGTGTGTGTGTGTGTGTGGGGGGGTGTCCTGTGCCCCTACCCCGGTGAATAGGAGCCCCCGGTTAAACCCTTGTGCCGGCAGGAGTGAAGACTGACAGGTCGGAGGTTTGAATCCGGGGAGAGCATGGATGAGCTCCCTCTATCGCTCCAGTTCCCCATGTGAGGACATGAGAGAAGCCTCCCACAAGGATGGTAAAACATCAAAACATCCAGGCGTCCCCTGGGCAACGTCCTTGCAGATGGCCAATTCTCTTGTACCAGAAGCGATTTGCGTGTGGAGGGCTGACCATCCCACATCAACAACCATATACAAAGGTGCACGAAGCACCAGGACTGGAAACTGTGGTGTCTTCCTATCACTACCCCTGAGAGCCTTGTTCGAGCCACTTTTGTCTTTTGATTTCTTCCTGTTTGTCATGTGTTTGTTCTCCCAAAATACCTGCCTTTCATTTGTATAAGTGAAACTGACACTTTCAACAATGCAAGAGGAGAAAAGGAGCTTAATTCCACAGGGGTAAATGAAGTGGTGTGTGAGACCTGCTCATCTTCCTTTTTCCACTGACATCATGATGAGTTGATAACCCCTCCCATCCAGGGACCGCAGTGATAACATCCACCAACACAGTTTTTCTATTTTCATGGAGGTCTGCATTTATAACCATGCAACAGCTGCATGAGCCACACTCCTATCACAACAAGAGATTAGAAATTTAATAGTAAAGATGGTAGCAGGACTTAACATTTCTTTCTGATGCAAAACTTTCTAGTCGCTGGACATAGCATTGTTCCAAAGTGTAGCAAAACATAGATGTCTCATTGGCAGAAGACTGAAAGTACTATATATATATATATATATATATATATATATATATATATATATATATATATTCTTTCAAAGAAAGGTGTTAAAAGCAGATGGTTGTAACGCTGCTTTTACTAGTAAGTTTCTGGGGGTTTTTTTTCATCCTGCTCAGTCTTTTCAGAAAAATGAAGCTTCCCAATAGACTGTTGTCACCTCACTTCTAGGATCAAACAATAAAAAAACCTCCAGAATAGCACTAATTTTCATACAATGCATGTAGAATGTGATGACACAGAATAAAAAAGCCTTTGTTCTGATCTAGTGCTCCTGGGAATGCCCGTCCTAGGGTTTGCAAGAAGTGTAATATACAAAGGATCTGATATTTTTGCTTGATTCCTGCAGTATCTTCAAGCAGTCGCACACAAAATATTTTAAAACTCTTTGAAAAACCTGTCAGCAAATCTGGAGTTTGTGCCCCCAAATGCAAGTCAAATACTTAAAAGTTGTCCAGATACAAACTCAAATAAAGCCCTGTTTGGGTTTGCAAAAAAACAACAAAAACAAAACAAAACAAAAACACAGCTTTCTCTCTGTATCTGAGCAGGCAGCAGGGCCATGCGAGAGAGTCCTACTCGCCCTCTCCCACCTAAAATATTCATATTGGGGCAGGGGGCTCATTGCATAGTGCCCCCTGCCCCAATATTCATGTCTATATAAGAAGC
Organism: Anolis sagrei; assembly: GCF_037176765.1. Lineage (NCBI taxonomy): Eukaryota > Metazoa > Chordata > Lepidosauria > Squamata > Anolidae > Anolis > Anolis sagrei. Next base: position 251,228,304 of record NC_090022.1, on the reverse strand, counting down.
ACCCAAAGAAAAAAGCCAACTTGTTTACAGTTGTACAACATAGAGCTCCAGTCGACACAGAACCCCAATAACATTAGGTGCCAAAGCATGTGGAGAGGATTTGGACTCACAGCTGCATGTAAGGAAGTCTTTCTTTTTAAAAGGTTTTAACAAATGTCAAATGAATTACATCTGGAGCACCTACAGAACACAGAATGGGTTGGAGAGCAGGGCTACATAATAAGCTTTAACAATCCTGAATAGACCTCAAACATTTATGAAATTGTAAACTGATACCAGGCAAATTCCCAACTAATAATCTACATACATGGATTTATAAACAGTTATTAGGTTCTTGTTGTTGATTTTTTTAAAGATTAAAAACCAAATGTTTATTAATGCAAAATTCAGTCTCCGACACACTACATTGACAGAATTTATTGGAAAGGCTGCTATTAAAAAGATGTTTTCATGGAAACTTTTGAGTGATTTCTAAACATTTCTTGCCTCATTGAGCTTGGGTAACCACAGCTTTCCTCGCCATTAATGTTGATGGAAGCTAGGCATGTGCATTGAGGGGTAAAAAGAATTTATTGCTAGAAAGGGAGGATTAAGAGAGTGATTTTTGAAGATGCCATGATAAATGTGAAACATGATAGAAAGGAAACATGTTATACATGGTAATATCGGAGCCTGCCTCAGGGAAAGCAGCAAATGCACTGTTCCCCACCCTCAAAAGTATGTAGAAATCCACAGGCAGGGATAACATACATATATTTTGTTGTTGCTGCTGTGTGTCCTATCATGGGTTTTTCTGGGGCTGAGAGTGTGTAATTTGCCCAAGATCACCATCAGATTCTCGTGGCCAAACGGTGATTTGAACTTTGGTCTCCAGAGTCCTAATCCACTGTTCAACCACCTCACCATGCTGGCTCTCATTTACACAGTATGCACAGTTTTCCCTCGCTAATTCACAGTTCACTTTTTGTGAACTCGCTATTTTGCGGTTTTTCAAAAGATATGAATTTAAAATATACAAGTAGCAAAGAGAACACTGCATACCCATTACCTGTAAGGACCTCCACGTGGATTTGATGGTCATGGTTGGTTAAAATCCATCCCCTCTGGTGCCATGTTTCCCAGCGCAGCCACCAGAAAGTGAAGAAAGTGTGTGTGAGTAGGGAAAGAGGGAAGGGGGAGCCAGGCACATGAGGAGGAGCCAGCGGGAAGTGTGGTGTGCAAAGGGAGGGGAGAGGGAGGGAGGCATGGAGGGGGGAAGGGGAGAGGAAAGAGAAGGCAAAGCGATTGAGTGAGTGAGATGGGGGGGAGGAGAAGAGAGGAGTGGGCGGAGCCACTCCTAGGAGGGGGCAGTCCTATGCCTCGAACGTGCTGAGGCAGTACGTATACTGTACAGTGTCCCTACTTCACAGATTTTCACTTATTGATCCTGGAACGTAACACCCGCAATAAGTGAGGGAAAACTGTATATACATATGGTCTCTGAGACACAAAGTTCAATTTCTTTCTCTCCATTGCAGTAAACATACACAAAGGACTCTCAGTTAACCAGAACTCAGGCATCTGGAACTCTCGAGCAAACAGCAAAAAATCAAAAGAAATAATACTTCAACTAAAAATGAAAATAAAATCAGTTTTATAATTCAGTAAAACTGTGTTACATTAAGTTATGTTTATCTTTATTTGTCTTAATTTACTTTAAATTGCCGTATTTCAATATTAATGTCAAGTCAATACACAGTTTGTGGTATGGTATGAGGTATGGTATTAGTTAAGCCTATTTTTAATTGTAGCTCTCATGCAACGAGAAAGTACATTTATCTGGCATTTATAGTTAAATGAGAGTCTTCCTAAGGCTATAGCTGGCTCTAAATAAGTAACATGGGAGCAAATTCTTCCCTAACTTGTAGAAAAATACCCAATGATCATTATCATTCAATGAGTATCTAAGAGTTTTTGGGTTTTTTGTTTGTTTGTAGTAAACTGTTACAATATTTTGACAGAGCCTTTAAATGTGCTAAATTTTTTATTTTGTACCTAGCTCTTAGTCCTTCAAAGGGTACAATATAATCATCAGTAGGGACAAAAACTAAATCATAGCAGCAAAGAAGGTTTAAGAATAAAAAGCTAAGTATCACCCAGCAATCTGCCATCATTGGTTAAAAATGTTCTCAGAGAATCTTAATCAATGCCTGTGCTTCAAAAGAAGGAGGAGTGCCTTAAGGTTCTGTCCTAGGGCCACTACTCAACATTTTTTATTAATGACAGATGATGAACTGAGAAAAAAAACTTACTAAGTTGACCCATGGTACCAAAGTGGGAGAGCTGTATAAGACATTTGAATCTAAAAGCAGAATTTAAATGGACTTTGATAAAATTAAACATGAGCAGAAATTAATAAAAATCAAATTAATTAGAGGGAAATGTAAAATTGTACATTTAAAACAAAAAACTAAATACACAAGTATAGGGTGGGAGACACCAGTTCAGTAATACGTCCTGAGAAAAGGACCTTGGGATTATAGTCCATCATAATTTGAATACAAGCTGCAGCAGTGAGGTCAAACACTATTTTAACCTGCATTAACAGAAGCAAAGTTGCCAAATCAAGGAAAATAATGTGTTTTATTATAATCTATACTTTGCTCTATTTTGGGAAGGTATAGACAAGATGGAGCAGGTTCAGAGAAAGATAGCAAGGATAAGACATACAGAAAACAAAATGTATGACATATGTTTGAAGGAGCTGGGCTTGTTTAGCTCGGTGAAGAGAAGCCTGTATAGCTTTCTCCTACTATTCCCTTTCACTTCTTTGTTCCAAACTTTCTTTGCTAATCTAATAGGACATTGTTTTTTTTTACTATTAGTTTAGGTTGTTCAGGCTGATGACAAGTATGAGTTTGACAAAGATAAAGTCTCACATTTTATAGCTAGCATGTTAGCTAAATATATTGTTATGGATATAATATTGGACCTGGAATGTTTTGTAATTAGATTTATTGTACTTTCACCTCCCCTACAAATGTAGTTCACCTCTATCCAAAATGTCATTATAACAAAAAAGAGTCTGCCTTTAGGAAGCCAATTTGACAAAAGCTCTGCAGTATTGCCACGTTTTATTATCTCATTCCATACACACATTAACAAAAAGGGGAAATATATCAGTATATGGAATGGTGCAGTTTCAATAGCACTCCTTCCCCCCTAGCCATTCATAAGAAAAAACACTTATGTTTTACTTTGTGTTTAGAAAATAAAGGCTGCTTACAATAAAACTCTTGAGAAACTCTTTTGAGCTCAGATTTGCTCTTGAAGATTTAGCATGCTTTGTTTATACCACGTCAGGTGTGGACGATCTCACCTAGAAACATTGGCCACTGTCGCTTTTGCACTAAGAGCATACATAACATGGAAAGGCTGTTAAAGGAACACACTGGAGAGTTTCTTTACTAAGTTATCTGGTTAAACAAGGTAATCTTCAGATTATATCTCCTTTCAGTTATTGTTATCGAACACAACTACCCCCACCCCTAATAAAAAGAGAGACATAGTTCTGCCACCGAAGGGATCATAGTTTCCCAAGGACACAATGCCAGAATGGACTACATTGGCCTCCATCCCCCTTGTCTCCCTCAACCATTCCCAGACCAGCAGCAACCCCCCCTCCCCCCAAACATTAAAGCCCAGCTCTTCCTCCGCCCACACACTCCGGCTCAGCTGTTCAGCTTGAGCCAGTCTGCATCAGCGATCATCCAGAGCTCTGCTGAAGATCACTCCATGGCCCCACTCACTCCTACTGCAACAAAGCTAAAGCTCAGGTAGATACAGTGTAAGACCAGTACTATACTCTCTCCTATACAAAGTATATTTTACTGTTTTTCTTTTCTTTTTTGCTTTATGTGAATGTGCACACGAGTTCAGAGGAATGAATTAAAACGAATAAAGCAAATAATCTTTCCTATACTGCATGCAGGCAAGATGAGGCCCCTCACCCTTATTTCTATCTAAGAACTTATTCTAAAGCATCACATGAATTCTATTTTTACCTTTTCTTATTTTATTTTATTGAACTATATGAAATAGAAGACAAACCAGAAGGATCTCTAATAACCTCTTGAGCAATTTCAGCCACTCCAGATACTCCTTTCACACCCTGTGTGGGAAACAGGCACAAGACATAATCTGTTAGACAAAGAGTCTTCCTGACTGCCAGCAGAAGGCCAAAAACAAATTGTCTGGTTGCCCCTGACACGATAAATAAATAAGCAGAAGGCCATCCACTTGTCACCCCAAACTTCCCTTTTGGGGGTCTCACCTATCTGCTGGACAAATACTCAGGAAGAAACTTGGAGGGAACTGTCATTTCCAATAGACATTTCTGGGACCTTTTCTTTGTCTTCCAAGCATGGGAAGATGGCTGGGGACCCAACATTCATTGTCCTCACATCCAGGAACTGGTATCTGCATAATTCCATCATTCATCTTTTTGGACTCTCGCTGTTACACACCCAGAATGGCCACAACACCCTGGAGACCTCTTTGCCCCAATAACCACCTCTTTTAGTCCAGAGGTTGGGAGGGGTACCCCAGGTGAGTCATCGTCTCCACCAGTCGGAGCATGCACTGGTTAGGGCCTACCTCCCGACCAATCAGATGCCTGGAAAATGCTGGCTTTCTGGCACTGGCCAATCAGGTAAATGGGAGGGAATTTCTAACCACAGCATTGCTAATGCATGGAAATTCTTATGTATACCTTTTTCCTTGTGCTTTGTGCTTTACCCTTTGAGCACTTGCTGCTGTACAAGTGCCGCTTCTGCAAACTGAATAAAACTGTCATTTTCCTTCAACCTGGTGACATTCCTGATTCCTGACTCAGAACATTCACAATTAGCGAAGCTCGTCAGGCTTCCCTCAGTATCCATAGGTCCTTGAAAAACTTCACATTTTTGGCATTATTAGGTCATTGTTAGACTCCAATAACCACATCCACCCAAAGAATTCAAGATCCAGATTACATTTTTCTGTATTTCATACTTTCATGGTGATTTGGAGTGCAAAGCCCCATGAAAGTTGGGAAACTGCATATTTTAAAGAAATTATTCTTTAAGAATCCAAGAGAACACCTCTCGAAGAATCTCTAGGTCTTCTAATGTGATTCTGTGCTTAGTGGCTGATGGAAGTTGAACTTAGAATTACCCTGGAGGACCTAGAGAGCACATACTGATCAAATCCACTAATAACCAAATCCACAAAAGTTAAACTCACAAGTGTGGATGGCCGGCTGGACTTCAAGATGATGCTTTGTTGTTTGTTTTTAAAGGAAACAACAGACATCTAAAAGGGACAAATGAACCTCTAATAAACTCTCATAATTAAGTCTACAGGGCACAATGGCTATTATATGCACAGTTACATAGGAATATGCTCGATCAAATTCAGTGGTGTTTATTTCTGACAGCATAGATTTAAGTTGTGAAATATACTGACCTTTAAGAAAAGATGTTCAGCCAGCTGAAATGCAGCCTTTAGCTTTTAATTGAATATGCAAACCATTTTACAAAGACCTGTTGCCTTATAAATTGCCAGGGTAAACTGGCAACCTGATCAGAGTAAAGGAAGGAAGTGTTCAACCCCTGCTTTGTTATTTTCTTCATTCCTCTTTCCTAATGTGTTAGAAATAACAGTAACATTATCACCTCACTCACTTGGAAGGACAGAGGTAATTAAGGTTGCATTCCAACAGATGATAAAACAAATCATGGAATTGCACAGTCCTACATCAATTTAAACATGTTTGCAGTATCTTTTGTAAGGCGTTTCAACCTTAAGTAATGTGTCCCTCAATACTCCTCAAAATTAAATTTGACAGCTAAGTAGAGACAGTAAGTAGTACTGACACAGGATGCAGATAAGACCAATACAGGCTGCAAATAGCAAAAAAGCTGCCGATAGTGTAACAAAGCATTTTTAAAATAGTAGTTGTGTCTCCAAATGGACGCCTGGTCCTGGCTTTTGGACACCCAATGGAGACAAATAGACACTTACAATTTAATCAGTGAACCAAAAATACCATTTCAGGTTAAAAGCTACTGAAGCACTTACAGAGGAAAGGAATTGAATGCCAGCAGTAGAATATAAAGGCCTATTCCACAATAATTCTTTGAGTTTTTACAAGCCACCAGTCTTCTGATAAATGTTTGAGCAAAATCTCTCCCTGCTGATTGCAAAGTGCAAAGGGAATTCTTCATATGTTCACTTTAATTCCTAACAAAAGTGCCAGGGCTCAAAAGTTCACAATTGCCGAAATGATCTGCTATCTGCTCTGGAGACTCCTTTACTTCATTTTATCAAACATATAGGTCTATGGTTATTTACAGGCAGCAAGGTAAGGCAGGAAGGCTACAGCTATCTTTAGAGAAGAACTGAACAACCTCTGTGGATACAGAGGGTACATCTACACTGTAGAATTAATGCAGTTTGACACCACTTTGACTGCCACAGCACAATTCTGTGGTATTATGGAAGTTCACACAATCATAAAGTTGGAAGTGACCACAATAGCCATACAGTCCAGCCTCCTGCCATGTAGGGACCGGCAAAGCACTCCTGACAGATGGCCATCCAGCCTCTGCTTAAACCCTCCTCAGAAGAAGACACCACCATGCTCTGAGGCAGCATGTTATCACATTGGAACAGCCCTTACCATCAGGACTTTTTCCTATTGTTTAGGTGGAATCTTTTCCTGCAATTTGAATCCACTGCTCCATGTCCTAGCTTTTAAGGTGACAGAAACACGTCACTTTTCATTTGCAAAACCTTGGATTTAGTATGAAGATATGAAGAGTAAGAAGGAAAATTCATTAAAGCACTGTTCTTTTACCACAAAATTTTCATGGATCTTGCCATATTTAATATGTTTGAATCCTATTTAAGCTACTTATGGTTTTAATATCCTGTCCTGAAATTCCACAATAAAGGTTGGAATTTAAATATCCTATTAAATAGATAGATAATGCAACAATGGATAAAAGAAATTTCTTTTCAACCCCATACTGCTGCCATGGGGGAGTGTTTGAATGAGACACAAGAGGCCAATGAACATCTGGCATATCCAAAACGAAGGCATACATATATGCAATCCTGAGTTACATGCACTTATGCTACCAACTGGCTTCCAGTTCTGGCTGTTTAGTTTTTGCGTAGTGTGCAGGTATATTAATGCAAATATAGGTAATACTCCAGATGTTGCTCAATAACAACTCTCAGCATTCCTCAACATTACTATGGTGACAAAGGATGCATGAAGTCCAACATCTGGAGCACCACATTCTTCCTTTGCCTTCTCCAAGTTGCTACAAACCAAAAATAAAAATAACCTGTAAAAATGGATTTATTGCAATCCAAGATTAGTAATATTTTAAGACATTTCTCTAAGCTTTGATAAAATTCAGAATTATTATTTTTTTAATTCAGGCATTTTTTGATTATCATATACAAGTAAGCGTGCAACTCTGGGCTACATTCCGCCTTTAAAAAAACAATTTCCAACACAATCTGAATATTATGATTGTAAGTAATGGAGAAGCTTCGCATAGACATTTTCTGCGAAAAAATGAAGATGCAGTAAGAAATTCTATAAAATTCCCTGACTACGGCTATTAAACTCATTATAATTCCAAATAGCCCTTCCCTTAGTTGATCTTCTGAACAACCAAAGAATGTAGACACGTCCAGTTAAATGGATCAGTGACTTAATCACATACAACAAAATCAGTGTTTCTACACATGTAAGAATCGGCAACCCACGGAGCTCATCACATGATGCAAGCCTCAACTGTGGGTTCCAGGTATTTAACCGTTTTGCAAGTGTGGGTTTCCCCCACAATTTCTAAATCAATTGGCAATGAACTTGTTTTCATTTCCCCGCATTGAGACATGTAAGAACACCCAATTTAACATGTGATGGGAATCCACCCTCCTTGCCCATTTGTAAATTCTCAGGCTGAAAAGCACACCTGGTTCTCCAAAACTGGGATTAATGTATAAAACATTCACATATTTACAGTATTTGGAGTTCTTTTAGAGAAACTGGCAAGTCTGGATTTTGAACTCAGCAACATTAATTGGCATCAATTATATGTCACTATATTTTTTCTTCTTATTTCCATAAACAAATATTATATCAGAACCATAATTCAGCACTCTCTGCTCCAGGCTTATCACAAAATCCATATTAATCGCATTTCATGGCAAGTCTTCGAGGCAGAGTTTTCTTGAGATCAAACTATTAGTATTATTATTTATTCACTTCCTGTAGTAAGTGTCAGTACAAAGTGGTTAACAATTGGTATCTCATTTGTCCTCTTAATAACCCTGAGAGCTGGTTAGACTGAGAGTACATGATTTGCCCAAGGCAATACAGCAAGTGCCATGGTCCAGCAGTAGAAAAATCTGCAGCAACCTAATGCGACTTTCACAGGCATATTTTGGTAGCATTTATTCAGTGGAGCTTTGCTATTGCTGTCCTCTGAGGCTGAAAGTGTGTGCAACTTGCTCAAGATCACTCAATGAGTTTTCAGGGCTGAGTGAGGATTTGAACCCAACACTCAATCCACTACCCCATGCCAGCTCAATCTGTTATTCTCAGGGCACATCTACACTGTATAATGAATGCATGTTGACACCACCTTAACTGCCAGGTTTTGATGCTATGGAATCCTGGGAGTTATAATTTTACAAGGTCTTCACCCTTCTCTGCCAAAGAGTACTGGTGCCTCACCAAGCAACGAATCCCAGGATTCCATAGCACTGAGCCATGACAGTTCAAGTGGTGTCAAACAGCATTATTTCTACAGTGTAGATCAGGGATTCCCAAGCTAAGGTCAATGGGCAGGATGCAGCCCTCCAAAGTCATTTACCCAGGCCTCACCTTTTAGACCAGTGGTTCTTAACCTGTGGGCCATGGAACACCAGTGGGCCGTGAGGACAAAAATCTGGACTGCTCCTTCCTCTTTGTTTTATTTTATTTATTTTATTACTGATCCTTTCGCACCGCCTGCCACTCCTTCCCTTTCGCTGACCAGTCCCAACCCCTTGGATAGACCACATCAGCTCCAGATTATCAAATATGGTTTTCTGTGGGCAGGCAGATGGCAACTACTGGATGGAATATGTTCTGTATCAGAAACTAGAGCTGATGTAGTCGATCCAATGTAATTTTCTACATCAACACTCCAAATAACCAAACCAAATCTAAAGTTGACCAAAAACTGATTCTTAACCCTTTTGGGACTAATGTTGGAGAGCGGTCCCTGGTCAAAGTGGTCTATGTTCAGTGTTCCCTGGTCAAGAAAAGGTTAGGAACCACTGCTTTAGACTTAGGGTTATTACACTGATTCTGCAACTGCATTGGCTACCAATAGAACATCGGATCTCTTACAAGATAATGATCCTGACATTTAGAGCTCAAAATGGCCAAGGACCCGCCTCATTCCTTTTCTCCATCAGTGGTCACCTCGATCCACCCAGGAAAATCTCCTATACATACCGGGCCCTAGGGAGGTACACCTGGAAGCTACAAGATGTAGAGCTTTTTTGACCTATGCTCCAATTCTGTGGAACTCATTGCCTCCATATATTAGAGCAATGTCGGAGTTGCGACCTTTTGTAAAGGCACTGAAGACTTGGCTGTTTGGTTGTGCATTTAAGTAATCAGATCTAATTTGCCAAATAGTCACTGTTGGATGTTTTTATGTTGAATGTTTTTATATTGTGTAAATGCTATTTTAGATTGTAAGTCGCTCGTAGCACCTTGGTGGAGAGCGACTAAGAAATAAAGTGAAGTGAAGTGAAGTGAAGTGAAGGGTTACCCTAAATCTGAAACAACTTGAAGGTACACAGCGACAACAATCCTAATTTACTGACTGTCAGCCAAAAGCAGGCTCACACTTCTCATTAAAACACTGGTATGTTTATGTTGGTTAAAATGTTCTTCATTTTAAACATTGTATTGATCTTTTGTGTGTGTTTTATGCACTACAAATAAGATGTGTGTACTGTGCATGGGAATCTATAGTCCAGCCCCCAACAGTCTGCGGGACCGTCAATTGGCCCTCTGCTTAAAACATTCAAATCTAGGATACTATATCTCTGTGTGTGTGTCGTTATCTATCTGTATCTATAGCTGGATGGCTCTTTGTCAGGAGGGCTTTGATTACATTTTCTTGCTCTAGTGAAGGGAGTTAGACTGGATGGCCTTAAGTATTTTCTGTTGGTTCTGGGGGTTCTGGGAGGGAAGTTTGCCCCCAATTCTGTCGTTGGTGGGGTTCAGAATGCTCTTTGATTGTAGGTGAACTATAAATCCCAGCAACTACAACTCCCAAATGTCAGGGTCTATTTTCCCCAAACTCCATCTGTGTTCATATTTGGGCATATGGAATATTCATGCCAAGTTTGGTCCAGACCCATCATTGTTTGAGTCCACAGTTCTCTCTGGATGCAGGTGAACTACAGCTCCCAAACTCAACGTACAGCCACCAAACCCTTCCTAGTGGTTTCTGTTGGTCATGGGAGTCCTGTGTGCCACATTTGGTTCAGTTCCATCATTGGTGGAGTTTGATTGTAAGTAAACTATAAATCCCAGCAACTACAACTCCCAAATGACAAAATCATTTTTTGAGTGATGGTCATTCCTTGGGTTAGTAGGTGTCTTGTGGCCAAATTTGGCGGCAATTCGTCCAGTGATTTTTGAGTTATGTTAATCCCACAAACGAACATAACATTTTTATTTATATAGACTAGCTGTCCCCTGCCATGCGTTGCTGTGGCCCAAGCAGTAAGAACCAGACCTTGAAACTGCTGGGTCATTAAATGCTAATTAAGGTGGCCAATTGAAAAATTGTATAAATTGTGGGAGTTGAAGTCCCCAAAACCTGGAGGGCCAAAGCTTGTCCACACCTGGTCTACACTACCCATATAATGCAGTTTCAAACTCCATTATATGGCAGTACAGAAGTGGGGGGCGCACTGTAATTCTCAGGCTGAAAAAAACACCTAGTTCTAAGAATTAATGTCTAAAATGTGCACATATTTGTATTCTTTGGAGTTCTTTTAGTCGACAGCAGTGGTTCTCAACCTGTGGGTCCCCATGTGTTTTGGCCTACAACTCCCAGAAATCCCACCAGTTTACCAGCTGTTAGGATTTCTGGGAGTTGGAGGCCAAAACATCTGGGGACCCACAGGTTGAGAACCACTGGTCTACAGAAACTCAGTGGGAGAAGCGCGATGTAGTTCTGCGCATGCGCCCCGCCCAGCCAGCCTGCCAGGCAGGGAGAGAGGAGGCTACTCAAGGAGTTCTATCTAGCAGCGCGATGAAGTTCTGCGCATGCGCCCTGCCCGCTTTCCAGATGAGAGAGGAGACGACTGAAGCCTCTCGGCGTCCATGGCAACGGCCTGGGCCTTCCGGAAGAGCGAGCACTTCCGGTTCCGGTTCCTCCTCCCTGGGCGGCGTGGGGGGCCGAGTTAGGGACGGGGCGCCATGCGGCAGCTCTCGCCGCTGCCTCCCCGCACCCTGACGCCCCTGCCGGGCCTGCTTGTGGCGGCGGTGCTGGCGCTGGCCCTGCTCCGCGGGGAAGCGGCCCCTGCCCCGGAGCCCCGCTCCCCTCCTCCGAAGCAGGCTTTGCCCTCGGAGCAGTTAGGCCGCGAAGAGCTCCCCGAGGCCTCTCCGGACAGCACCGGCCCTCCCGACGCGGTGCCCAGTGGCAATGGAAGCAGTAGCAGCAGCAGCAGCCTGGCCGCCGTGCCGCCGCCTCCCCAGGCCAGCCCGCCCATGACCCAGCGCGCCCTCTCGGTGCTCGTCCTCGCCAGCGCCGCCCTCATCGTCTACTTCGTCATCCGGACCGTCCGGTGAGCCCCAAGGGAGGGTCCCGCCTCTCCACCTTGACTCCACGCTCACTGCTTACTGCTTCGGATCCCAGGAGTTGTAGTTTTGCAAGGCCTTCCCCTTTCTAGTTCCGCACAAAACTACAGCTCCCAGGATTCCATAGCCGTGAAAGTGGGGTCCCTCGAAATCCCAGTTTAATTAATTAATGCCATGCCGGCATGAAGTAGAATCGTGGGTGTTGTAGTTTCACGGTTTTTTTTTTAGCCAAATTGCAAAATGTATTGAACCCATAACACTGGGTCAGGCCAGATAAAGTGGTGTCAAACTGCATTCATTCTCCAGTGCAGATACACCAAGGTTATATCTGAGTGAGAGATTGGCTCAGGCGTGGGAAAACTTCAGCTCTTCAGGTGTTTTTGACTCCAACTCCCACAATTCCTAACAGTCATTGGCAAACTTGGGGCCCTCTGGGTGTTTTGGACTTCAACTCTCACAATTCCTAACAGCCATGGGCAAACTTGGGGCCCTCCGGGTGTTTTGGACTCCAACTCCCACAATTCCTAACAGCCGGCTGTTAGGAATTGTGGGCTTCAGGCACCACTTCTGAGGGCCAGATCTATTCTCCTCTGCCTACCTTTCCTTTAGACCTCTGTAAGGATCTTCTTTAAAGTTTGATCCAAAGCCTGAGTGTCTTTGTGACAAATTCTGATAAGTTTGACATGAGTGTAATTAAAGATTGTAAAATCCAAAGTAGGCTGCAGTTTATAACCCATAATACTTCTAATCAGATTGGTCCTCAGACCATAGAGCCTATCTTAGTTTTGGTCCTTACTAGCATCATGAGTTTGTTAGCTTGCTGGGATTTAGGGAAGTTGAAGTCCAAAATACCTTGAGGACCAAAGGTTGAGACTATCTAGTGTGATCAACCAAATATTATGGTAACCCATTCCTCTCCCAGTGATCCATGGTTTTACGTATTTTCATGATCCACACCAGTAGTTCTCAATCTATGGGTCCCCACATGTTTTGGTCTTCAACGCCCACAATTCTTAACTGGAGGACCAAAGATTGGGAACCATTGTTTTATGCAGTTGGAGTGCCACATCCACAGATTACACGTCCAAGGATTCCACCTTCCGTGGTGGGAGAATATTCTCAAAATAATCCAAAAGACAAACTGATTTTACTACTTTCTGTCACTTTACTGCACTATTGTATATAACGGGACTCGAGCATTCACAGATTTTGGTGTCCATTGGCGATCTTGGAACCAAACACCAACAGATACCCAGGGCCCACTGTATTCAGTCAAAATTGTTAGCAGTACACCATCATGGCGTTCTCTCCCCATAAGATTATGGGGATATTAAGATTATGTCACTGCTTTTCTATTTTATTTTAGGTGTGGAGAGCTCATAGTCCTAAGATGCATCAGTTCTCAAAAGCTCAAACTATTATGGGCAGTGGCAAAGTCCAAGACATCTGGCATGCAACGGGTCCCTATTTCTGCCTTGCACACTGGGGGCCCACAAATATTTCATATACAGTTACAGCACTATGACTGCCATTGTTCCATTTTTCTGGAATCCAGGGGTTCATGATTTTTCGAGGCTCTGAACTCTTAATGTTCTTCTCCCAAATTGCCAACCCCATACCTTAGAGTGGAACAATAGCCGTTAAAAGTGGAATAATGGTTCTTTAATTCCATTGTGTGGATGGTATTCATTGTGTGGATGGTAATCTTATCACCAGGAATGGAAATTCACTGTGAGTTATCATGGCAAAATGGTGTATCCACTGAAGCTTTATCACCAATCCTTATTTCCACAACAAGCCGAATTTTTCAAAATCCAATGATCACATGGACGGAAAGTGAGGTGAAATCTGAACAGGAGCACAGACAGAAAAATAAATACTGCAGGGGTGCTAACTCTTCCTTATTCTATCCAAAGCTAAAAAAAAAAAAAAATAGGCTGGAGTTACACTTAAAAATGTGCCTGTTCCAACTTACATACACATTCAACCTAAGAACAAACACACAGAACCTATCTTGTTCGTAATTTGGGGACTGTCTATAGATAATAGTGAAACCTTTTGAAATGAATGATCTCAATTAAATGTTTCCATAGAATTGCCCTGGAGGACTTACGAATTCTGGATATGCAAAACCATGGATAATAGCTAACACTATTAAAGTGAAATACTTTTGATCCAAGTATTGTAATAGAGTCACACGTGAGGACCCACACATTCCTAAAAGAGACATATTTTGTTGGGTGTGGATCAATGAAGCTGGAGACACTGGTCCTGAAAATATGGGGGTCCTACTTTATTTGAATAAGGAAGCAAGGATACCCCAATTAGTTGTACTACACCTTTCAACATCTAGTAATTTGTGAAGAAAAGTTTTATGTTGTAAAATAAAGTTTGTATATTCAGGTTGCCTGTTGCCTTATAGCAACAATCCTTCATCTGAAATATAGCCTACAGCATGTAATCTTTGTTGGTAGTCTCTCATCCAAGTACTAACTAGAGTTGACTCTCTTTAGCTTCCAAGATGAGATGGGATCTAGTATCTTCGGGATATTTAGGCTTCCACTGCACAGAATTTCAGTCCAAGGCTTCAGTCCAATCTTTTACCCATATAGATAGCTTCCTAATTGGAACTTTCCTGAATTACCATGTCTAAAATTACACTGATGGAATAAGTTCTGGTGAACATAACATTTATCAAACTCAGACAAAGCCTATAGAAAATTAACATGCCAATTCCATCATTGATGAAACTGGGGGTGGAGTGAAATACTTCCCAGCAAGTAAATCAATACCCAATATTGGTGAATCTCAGATACTAATTTACACTTTGGTGAAAAATGAGCCTAAATTGTGTTGGGGATTGCATTCAAAAACTGCATATAGAATACAAGAAAACATAGATCCCGTCCCTGCTACTTGTATTTATATAATTTTAGAATTTGGGAGTCACACAGTTAATTTTTTTTATTTACTTAATTTATACCCTGCCTTTCTCCCCATGGGGACTCAAGGCTCCTTAACAATCTCACACTTTGGTCATAAATCGATTATGTAGACTCTCTTCCAACCCCCTTCCAGATTTACAGGTTGCACAATTGACTTAGTGAATTTTCTGGCATCACGTGTGGTGATTGCCAGAGGCTTACATTGCTATAAAGCGGATTAGACAAATACATGAAGGATAATTTATATATTAGCCATGATAATTAGTAGGTTTTCCACATTCAGCGCTAGTAGGTCTGTAAATGACATGCTGAGGACAAACAAATTGTTCATGCCACAACGAAAGCTTTCTTGGTCCGCTCCTGGCTATCCCCAAGATAACTAAAGACAGAACAATTTCATTGAAAAATAAAAGGAAAAACATGCTAAAACCTTTTCAGTAATTTTTTTTGCTGTAGTTCTGATTATATTCTCATATAAGTGTTGGCCTCATGTTGAGGGCAAGTTTGATTGCAAATGCTTCTGTAATATGGCTTGCAGAAGTTGACTTCCCAGTCCTCCAAAGTTTGAAAGACAATGCTACATAGACTCGATTATGATATAAAGAACTGAGTGAGGCTTCTTCTATAGTTCTACATATAAAATCCAGATTATCTGCTTTGAACTGGATTGTGTAGCAGTGTGGACTCATATTCCAGATCAAAACAAATAATATGAATTATCTGATTTGATAATCTGGATTATATGGCAGTGTAGAAGGGGTCAGAGAAAGAAAGAGTCTCCAAATGGAACCTTTCGATCTTAAAAATTACTTTGTCTAGATATTTGGAGATTCCCACTTTTCTTTCCAATTTCTGATTTGGGTTGAAGGCTGTTTATGTGGCAGCCAAGGAAATAAGTGGGCAAGAAAGTCAGGTTCAGAAATCTCTTTTCTGTTTATATCCAACTCAAAATATACAAATATTTATCAGTATTTATTTATTTATTTCAGCACTTCTACCCTGCCCTTCTCAACCCCCGAGTGGGGACTCAGGGCGGCTTACAACTGGCACAATTAGATGCCAACAATTCAACAGATAAATTACATAACAATAATAACCACAATAGTTAAAACAATAAATTAAAACAATAACAATTAAAAGCCAATCTAGTGGCCAACGTTCACCAAGTTCTAATATCCATAAGTCCATTCAGCATTACCATAGTCCATTCCAATTTCTGGTCGTCATTACCTTATCAGTATGCCAGATTACCCGAAGTCCTGGTCCCATATCCATGATTTCAGCTTCCTTCTGAAGGAGAGGAGGGATGTTGATGACCTAATTTCCCCGGGGAATGAATTCCACAGGTGAGGGGCCACCACCGAGAAGGCCTTGTCCCTCGTCCCCACCAGCCTCTCTTGTGATAGCGGCGGGGCCGAGAGCAGGGCCTCCCCCGAAGATCTTAAACTCCGAGGTGGGACATAGAAGGAGATACGTTTGGACAGGTACACTGGGCCGGAGCCGTATAGGGTTTTATAGGTCAAAACCAGCACTTTGAATTGTGCTCGGAACTGGATCGGCAGCCAGTGGAGCTGACATAACAGAGGAGTAGTATGCTCCCTGTATGATGCTCCGGTGATTAATCTAGCTGCCGCCCGTTGGACTAACTGAAGTTTCCGAACAGTTTTCAAAGGCAACCCCACGTAGAGCGCTTTGCAGTAATCTATTCAGGATGTAACAAAAGCGTGGACCACCGTGGCCAGTATAAGTTCATTTGGGGTAGTATTTAAATGACATCTTAATAAAACTGAGAGTATCTTCTAAAATGTAACTAGCAAGGACCTTGGTAGAAAGCTGCATTTTTTTTAGAAAGTCTGTTTGCCCTCAAGGAATAGCTTGCTTTCTGAATACATGATGTTCAAACTGCAAGTGCTACTTTATTTTTTTAATTTCTTAGTTTCATGAAATACTAAACTAACAACAATTAAGTAGTTTGATTTTCTTGCCTACCCAATTTTATTCCTTGCCTAAAATATTATTTTTCATATGGTACCGTATATTTCATCAGAGTAAGTCTGATTATCCTGTTGTGTAAACTATATTCAGAACAAGAGGCTATAGAAAGGACAAAATATGGACAAACAAAATAATTTCTAATTGGCAAAAGGTTTAGAAGGATGCATATCACCAGTTTAATTTATATACAGAAAACCAATTAAATTTTGGAGGGAGGACATGTCAAAATTGGAGGAAGAAACATCAGTAATTTAAAATAAGCAGATGAGACAATGCCACTAGAAAAAAAATAGCAAAAACTTGGAAGGTTGCAAGAGAACGTGCAAAAAGAGATTATTACTTACCCATTTTAAACAACGATCACGCATTTTCATAGCTTTAAAGTTGTTAATATATCAGAATAGTTAATGTCTTTCTGTACCTTGGTTCAATCATCAGTAAAAATGTTGAAATCAGAAATAAGAAGAATGGAATGTGGAAAGTCAGTAGTGAAGGAACTAGATAAGATTCTAAACTATAAAGATGTGCCATTGAATAGGTGTGTATAGGACTACAAAATTGAAATGCTAAGAAATGAGGTGTTAAATAGTCTAATAGTATTCTCTGCATTTGTCCATCATATGCTTTTGGAAATGGCCACACAGTGTTACTGGCATGCCACTGCCAGTTGGTATTTGTTGCTATTAGTTTGTGAAGGTTTAATGTTTTTGCTTCAATCCCAATTTTGAGAATTTTCATCTCAAGCTTAAACTAAACATATTTGGATAACTGTCCAGTATTGTATGCTTTGTACTCCAGCTTCTCTATAAAATAAACATAAATGGTGATGTGATTTGCTTGCAATCATACATTTGAATCAAAATCTAACTTTAGGATTCTATTAAGATCTGCCAGGTATTGCCTGCTTTGAATGTTCAGATTCTGTATAAAGCATGCATAACCAGTAACATGATTTGATTGCAATCATACAGTTTGACCTTAGGATTCTATCAATATCTACTTTGGACTAAAAGTAACAGATTTTAGTATTGCATGATCATTTCCAGATCATGTTCCTCTCTCTTGGGGTACCAGCCTTTTAATGGCAATGACACACCTGTTTTCCGTATTATTTATTAAAAATATAGAATTAGGATAACCTTTGTTGTTTTTTTCCATCACTGAGGGATTATGATCAGGCAGGATACGGTGTACACTTATTCGTGCTGTTTACTTAATTCACATTTTACTTTTAAAAAATCTTGGTCTTATTATATAAACCAGTCCTATAAAACATATCTCTCTCCTAACTATACTAGTTGATTGTTCAGTTGGGCACTTGGGTTTCCCAAACAATCTTCCAGCAATGCATTATGCAAATGTGTCACTTTGATTGAGGAATATGCTCCCTTTAGAAAATTGATCAATATTGATTTTGCCTTCAGTTTTGATGCTAAATACAGCTTTTTCTTAAGACCTTTGAGAATTTATCTAGTTTGTTCAAGTGCGTGATTTAACATACATTAAGGTGCTAGATAGTTTCAAATGTTTTTAGATTATCAATTATTTTGCTATTTTTCATTTTAAATAGTTATAAATATTTAAATTAATTTTATAGTGACTTATACAGTATTTTAATAAATATTTTTAAAAATGTATAAGTATTGATTTTTCAGCAGTTTTATCATTTTGTTTAGTAGTAGAGTTTTTAAAAAATGTGTACATACAGTGATGAATGATAGTGCAGTGGGAGATCCTGAAGGGTGAGGCAAAGTAAATCCTTATTCCAAATATGAGAATATTCTGTAGATCAGCATACATAATTTTATAACAACAACAACACCTACTACTACTACTACTACTTTATTTTTATACCCCACCACCATCTCCGCGAAGGGACTCAGGGCGGCTTACAAGGGGGGCAAGCCCATGTTACAGATAAAAACAGCATTAAAATCAATCAAAGAAAACAACATAATCAAAGACAACATCTTAAAACAATAAGGCTGAGATATCAGTCAAAGCTGGGGTCAGGGTCAGTTAAGTTTTTAACTATGGTCATTCCCTGAGTTACAAACAGCCAACTTACAAATGGCTCATAGTTATAAATTAGGATGAGACAATAGGAAGTGAGAGAAATCTAGCTCTAGAAAGGGAAATTCACAATACCACTTTATTTGTTATTAATGTAAGATGGGTAGTATGTTAAAGTACTTGAGTATCTTAATGTTCATATCCTTTTTTATGCTATTACATTTTCAGACTTAGACGAAGAAATAGAAAGACAAGAAGGTATGGTGTTCTTGACACAAACATAGAAAATACAGAGCTGACGCCATTAGAACAAGATGATGATGAAGATGATACAACACTATTTGATGCCAATCATCCTCGAAGGTTTGTGGCTAGGATTCTGGAATTTTTTGCTGTAAGAGAGAAATAGTTGTATGGATACACATTCATAATCAAAGCACACTGTACTGTAGGTTTGCATCCGTGGATAAAATTAATACTATGAACAGTAAGACACATAACTACATATTTTTAAATTTTTAAATCACCAGGTTATGCATCTCAACTTCGCAGGAAGGATGAAAATCATATGTGTAACGTCAGTTCTGCGTCATTCCCTTTCCTTAATTGTCAGTATGAGAAATGAGTCTATTTGTTATGTAAAAATAATTAATATATACTCCTTTTCATTTATGCATCTCCTTTGTACTCTTGTTCTCCAGAATTAACAAATTGCCACCTGACTATCCTTTTTTTACATTTGATTTTTAAAAATATATTTAATGTTCTATCAACCATGAATGGCTATGTGGAACTGTGTGAATCCCATGAGTAATCACTAGTTGTGTACGTAGTAGATAAAGTTTGAAACTGCATGGTACCCAGTGGTCTGAATACTATAACTCTAGTAGTTGTAATTTTAGGGAAAGAGTGCATATATTGTTGAAAACAAGTGGTTGGAAGATAGTCTTGACCATAAGCACGTCAAAACGTTTTTTCTGCTAGCAGGCATTTGGGGAAGGATAAAGGGGCGGACTTTAGGGAGGTTGCAGGTGGGATTGGGGGACTATGCGATTTAAAGACTATTTTAAGCGTATTTATTATATTTTAATCTGTTTTTACAACACTGTACTATTTAATTGTTTTCTAACTTTTATATTGCATTTTTTATACTTGACTAAAGTGTGGGATTGTTAGCTGCCTTGAGTCCCCACGGGGAGAAAGGCAGGATATAAAGTTAGATAGTGATGATGGGAAAGAAATAAACCAATTTCTTTCCCATCATCACTATCTAACTTTATACCCTGCCTTTCTCCCTGTGGGGACTCAAGTGGCAGAAGAACAGTGGAAAATGAGTTGAGTGTGCATCAAGTTTTATGTATGCTTAGAAAGAGGCACAAGTATGCTAACTGATCACAGTTTTTGAACCTATCCCTCAGAAGAATTCTGTCCTTACCCTTTAAATTAGGGAGAAATTATTCTGATCTATAATTCAGAAGTTTTTGGATCAGAAATTTTGATCAACTTTATTTTGGCACAATGGTGGCAAATTAATGTAACAAACAAGAGAGGATCAACAGGAATAAGTTCCCTTTTTTATGAAAGATTTTCCAAACAAAAGAATGATTAATTTGTGTATAGAAAGTCTAGTTCATTAAGGATTCCTATATCTGGGAACTGAATGTTTAAATAGTGTAGGAATGATGTTAGCTAAATATTAGATATTATGAGGCATGTAATAATGTGAAATCCTACTGCTAATTTCAAGTGGGATGCAAAGATTTGTTTTGGAAGTATGTCAAGGTTTCATTTGGACAGATTATATTCAAATAACATTTTCCTTTTTTCCTAGATAAGTGCCTTTTGAGAAAGGTTTCCGATTGCAGAGCAACAGAAGAAGGTGGTTCAAAAGGAATAAGAAGCCAATATTGAAACTGGGAGGGGGGGGGGTTATAAAAATGATGTATATATTGTATTATGATATCCTTTAGTTTGTTGCAATAAACTCTTAACATTTTATTCTATCTTTTGTATATATATATACAGAATTATTTTCAGTTCAAGCCTATGGAAATAGCACACTAAACTTTAAACCTATTTTAAACAGGGTATTTTCTGTTCATTTGCTGTATTGTGGTCTTCTCTTGTGAGATACATTTGTGAGTTTCTTAGCCAACATTTTTAAGTATGTCAAATGTAGTAACTTATTTATGTGATTTTTTTGAAACAAGTCTTTCATTTACTAGCACTGCCTTGCCAAATTTAATCACTATGTCTCTGAGGAATGTTGATTTTTTTTAAAGGGGGAGGTTAACATGGATATACACTGTAGGTCTGTGAGAGTGATGCAAATAAATGTTTACAGTATTCCTAATATTGATCACTTGTTATGTTTTTGCTGAGTTTAGGTTTTTTGACTCAAAAATGGAAAGAATTTTCAGACATTTTCAGGCAACCAGATTGTTAACTGAGGCTGATTACAAGGAGCACATGGTTTTCTTACAACAGCTCCGGTAGCTATCGCAGTATGGCATATAAACCATATATGGCTTGGACTAGGCAATCTGAAAGACTGCATCTTCTCATATCAGTATATCTAAGTTCTGGGATGATCTTATCTGGGTCCCTTCATCCTCAACCCTATTTTTGGTGGGTGCATGGAATAGGTGTTTCTTGTTGACTGACCCCAAGCACTAGAATTCTGTTCCTATTGAGATTATACTAACTCATTGCTGGTCTTCCAAGTGGAAACAGACTGCAAAAATTTCTAATAGTGTCTTCTCCAGATTTCATTCATTTTAATGGGAACATTTTAAATGTTTTTAATATCTTGTAATGATGCACATTGGATTTTTTAACATGGAGGCCCCTCCCTCCTTTGGCACCAACTGCTGCTCTAGCCAGAGTGAAGACAGAGGGGAGCAGAAGACATTTCCATCTTGTCTTCCGCCTATATAATCAGTTGGGAGGCCTCTCCCCGCTCTGGCACCAACTGCTACTCTGCAGAGTGAAGACAGAGGGGAGCAGAAGACATTTCCATCTTGTCTTTACTAATAATATAGTATATTGTATATACATATAATATTTATAATATTATAATGTAATACAATATAATACTAGTAATAATAATATAATATAATTATAATTATATATTTACATTACATGTAATATTAATAATACTACAATATAATGGTATAGTGCAATATAGTAATACATAATACTGATATTGTACTATGCTAATAATATATTGTATGAAAATATATCTTGTAAGCCGCTCTGAATCCCCTTCGGGGTGAGAGGAGCAGCATATAAATGCCGTAAATAATAATAATCCTTGTCCTGATATTAAGGTGCCTTCTCACATACATGTGCTTGAACTGAGTTTTCCATATTTTGTTATTTTGCAAACTGGAATTTAAATGTATTTCACTGGTGTTTTCACCACTTGTGTTACCACTTGATTGACACAAGATATGCAACACTGAAGGTGCCTGATACTGTGCTATAGGAGTGAAGTAAGCAAGAACCTGGTTGCTGCAGTGGTTGCAGTACTCCCTTTAGTTCCCAGCTGGCAGACATTGCTAAGCTTCCCAATGACAAGATAGAGGCAGACTTATGCTATTCATTTTTCTGTAATACGGCTTCAAGGCAGTTCTAAATGTTGCTTCCCTTGATCTCTATGTTTAAAATGAAGAAAGTGCTCCAATTTGATAATTTGGGTAAAAAAAAGTAAGCAGAATGAAAGGCATATATGAGCACTAGGGAAGACAGAAAGTCCAGAAAGATTATTTTTAAGAAGGGAAGATAGGGGAGAAAAGAGGAGCACTAGAAAGAAGAACATACTTTGAAGAAAAACCTAAGATTTCTAACTCTTTATAACCTGAGACCTTTTAGATCATCTAATATTACTTTTCAAAATGCAGTGTCATAGCAAATATGTGTTTTTTCCTTAATTTGTATGTTTTAAACCAATGACAAAGTATGTGATGCACCCTCTTGTTTACCACCTGATCCTGTATATGTTCACTTAGAAGAAACCATTGATTTAAAGGGAAAATGCTTCCATTGAAATGTGTGCTTCACTCTGGAGTGTTTGTCAGGCTTTAATTATGTTACCTCAAATGACAGCAATTCAAGCAAATAAAATCCATCTGCATGGCTGTTGTTTATACTGGCATGTTGCCACAAGGGTTTTCTTTGATTTGTTAGATCTTTCTACAGTGGAAGCAAGATTAAAGCTTAAGAATTGGAAAATGAGAAAGCCACCTGCATAATTCGGGGCAAGGAGAACAATAGTACTGGGCATAATGTTTTAGAGAATTGGACATAAACTTAACAAGCTCATGGCTACCCTCTGTTAACAGATGCCATGACCCTGTGTAAAATACACCAACCCCTAACTCCCACGGTATAGTTCAACATTTTCAAGCAACATACCATAACATGGTGTCTCATGATCATCAAAGCCTGCATTGAAATGCACAATGCAGAAGTTGTCAAACAACTACAGTTATGAAACAGGAGTTCCCCAAGGAAGTATACAGAGTTTCACTGAGATCAATGCTAATTTATCTCTCTGATGAATTTCCTAAGTGTAAAGCACTGCAATTTGAAGCAGCCCTGATTTTTATTGTTTCCCCATACAAACAGCCCTACCATTTTGACTTTTTAAAAATCAAATTGAAGTCTTCTGAATGTGGCAGCTAGAGAACTGGACAGGGGGAGTGTGTCCTTGTTGGTTCTCTTGGATATCTCAGTGGCTTTTAATACCATCAACCATGGTATCCTTCTTGGTCAACAATCGGTAATTGGCTTTGGGGATACTGCTTTGCAGTGGCACCGTTCCTTCTTAAAGGGTCGTACCCAGTTGGTGAAGCTGGGGGATACCTGCTCGGATCCCTAGCCTTTGACCTGTGGGGTCCCGCAAGGTACTAGTCTTTCCCCTATGTTCTTTAACATCTACATAAAACCACTGGGTGAGGTCATCCAGAGTTTTGGAATTTGGTGCCATCTCTATGTGGATGACACTCAACTCTATTACTCTTTTCCACCAGACTCCAAGGAAGTCCCCTGGATCCTTGGCTAGTGTCTGGCTGCTGTTATGGGCTGGATGAGGGCTAACAAACTGAAGCTTAATACTGACAAAACAGAGGCCCTCCTTGTCAGTCTTGGGGCTGATTGGTGTATAAGGTGGCAGCCTCTGCTTGACAGGGTTACACTCCCCCTGAGGGCACAGGTCAGCAGTTTGGGGGTCCTTCAGGACTCCGCTTTGACACTTGATGCCCAGGTGTCAGTGGTGGCTGGGAGGGCCTTTGCACAATTAAAGCTTGTGCGCCAGCTGCACCCGTACTTCATGAAGTCTGACTTGGTCCATGCCCTAGTTACCTCCAGGTTGGATTATTGTAACACACTCTACATGGGGTTGTCTTTGATGACGGCCCAGAAACTGCCGTTGGTCCAAAGATCTGTGGCCAAGTTGCTAACGGGAGCTAGCTACAGGGAGCGGTCAACCCCCCTGTTTAAGCTGCTTCACTGGCTTCCAATAAGTTTCCAGTCCCAATTCAATTTTCCGATATCTTTTCCCTTATAACCCTCCTCTATGAAAAGCCAGAAGAGGGATAATCGGGTCTACATATCCCTCACTTGAACCCCTCCTGTATGGGGAAGTGAAGGAAATTTAAGAACAAAACTAAATTTTGGTGATGGATAATTATTTGCATACGCTTTCTTGACCTTCAGAAGAAGATAACATGTACTGTGAAAAAGCAATGTCAGACTTGAGGGGAATTAAATAATTTCTTCTCATAATGAAAAGTAAAATAATTGGAATCAGACCTGGAGAGGTGAAAGAGACCATGAGGATCCTAGTCCAACCTTCTGGAGATCTACATAAGTTTGACAGTTTTTAAAGAAAGTTAAAGCATATTTTCCAGTGACCCTATGACACTACTGTTCTTTTGTATGTGGTTATAAATTTTAAAAGGTGTCCCTCATATATACTTCCGTGAGGGACACCTTTTAAGGTTAGGTTACTCTGCCTCTCCTGTCAAGTACTATTGGAAGACAGAGTACTTCTATCACCAGTAGCCACTGGGTGTCATGAGATCTCACTACCTCAGAGGATGCTTGCCATAGATGCAGGCAAAACATCAGGAGAGAATGCTTCTAGAACATGGCCATGTAGCCTGAAAAACATACAACAACCAAAACTAGGAGATGGGCTAAAATGTGTTTATATGTGTATGTGGGGTGGGGGTTACATTCTGGGCAACAGTTCAAATCTCAGCATTCAGGAAAATACGAACGAATACATTTAGTTTCACAGTACTAAATGGTGGCCTCCCAACTCCAGGGATTTCTGGATGATACAGATTATCTAGATCGGTGGTTCCCAACCTGTGGTCTGCTGACCATCAGTGGTCTGCAAGAATAAAAATATGGTCCATGGCCTCATCATTGCCTCGAAACCATGCAGCAACAAGAGTGACTGGTCTCGCAAAACTCTCTTATAGTGCCAAGGCAACAGGGATGTTGGGAAGGGAGAGGCTGACTACCCACAAAGGATTACTACTACCACATCAGCTCTAGATTATTAAATATGGTTTTCTGTGGATAAGCAGATGGCGACTACTGGATGGCATATGTTCTGTCATCAGAAACTAGAGCTAACATGATCTATCCAATGACATTTTCTGAATTAGAAGCCCAAATAACCAAATCTAAAGTTGACCAAATTTGATTCATAATCCTTTTGGTACTAATGTTGGAGAGTGTTCCTGGTCAAAGTGGTCCCTGGTCAAATGGTCCCCAGTCAAAAAAGGTTGGGAACCACTGATATAGATCCATTTCAATCTGGTTGCAGGCCTGGAACAGAGACAGCTTTGGTTGCCTTGGTGGATGACCAACACAGAGAGCTAGACAGGGGGAGTGTGTACCTGTTGGTTATCCTGGATCTCTCAGCAGCTTTTAATACCATTGACCGTCTCTCCACTGGCTGCCAGTTGTTACTAAGCACAATTCAAAGTGCTGGTTATGACCTTTAAAGTCTTAAACGGTTCAGGTCCAGGCTTTTTGGCCGACTGTATCCTCTTGATGGACCTGCCCGGGCCTTGAGATCTTCAGTAGAGGCCCTTCTCTCAATCCCACCTCCATCTCAAGCTCGGTTGGTGAGAACGAGAGAACGAGCCTTCTCAGTGGCTGCCCCTCAACTCTGGAACTCCCTGCCGAGGAAAGTCAGAATGGCCCCCTTCCAGCTGTGCTTCAGGTGACAGGTTAAAACCTTTTTATTCAGACAGGCTTTTCAGATCCTCGGGGCTGCTGTGATTCTATATGCTTTTATGGTTTTAACCTGAATTGTTTTAATATTAATGATGTTTAATGCTGTTTTCATATTTGTATATTTGTATATTTTAAATTGCATTGTAATGCTTATAGTTGCGAGCCGCTTTGAGTCTCCGTATGGAGAGAAAAAGCAGGATATAAATAAGCATCATAATAATAATAATAATAATAATAATAATAATAATAATGTTCAATTATCTGGGCAGAGGCCACAAGGGAACACTAGAGAGAGAAGGAATATCCATTTTATGGGGGTAGAGGGTGGGTTGGAGTAGTAAAACTATTTCCCTGTTTTCCTGTTATTTCCCTCACCCATGTCCCTGTCGTGGAAACAACCCTAGTTTATGATATGGGAAGTGGGAAGGGAGCATAACCAGCAAAAATGGGGGAAATGGTTTTCCTCCTTCAATTCCCCCCCCCCCCCCTTTGTAAAAATGGATTATCTTTCTCTCTCTAGTTTCCCCTTTTGGCCTCCACCAGATAATGGAACAGTACCAGTTTCACTTTCCCATCTTGCAAAAGGAACAGGGTATGATCTTGTGCTATGAGACTGAGGACTAGATTGGGGGAATAAAATTCCTGGTACCTGAACAGAAGGATGTCTAAAGTAGAACTGGAAAAAAGGAAAGAGGGCAAACAGAAGAATAGGAAGGAGAACAAGCTGTGGATGTTTTTCTGCTTGATCCCTTTAGGGTGGGCTGAACAACTGTGTCTCCCCATTCCCTGGTGTATAGTATCACCCAGAATTGCCAGAACGGAGACGGCACATGTCCCTTTAATTGAAGTCAAGAAGAGGAGTTTGGTAGGTGTGTAGAAGAGCAGCAACTACAATTATTTCTTCTGTGCAACAGTAAAGGGGCAGGAGTGAGTTTTAACTCTGGCAATTCTAGTACCATCATACAGTATATTCAACAGAAAATAGTTTTTGGAGTTCCTATTTCCAGTATCTAGTTCTGAGTATTTCATTTGGTTTGGGGGTGTTGGATGATTTGTGAGTTTTGACAGGAAAAATATCATGTTTTGTTAGCATTTAGACAATTTTTAAAGGGGCCCATGAGATTTGGGAGTGAAAGACTCTGAAGGCCTTTCCCAACCTCTTCTGTAGCAAAGTACTGGCAGGATTATATATTATAAATATATTATAAAGACCTTCCTCAGCTCTTAGCCTCCTAATAAAATAAAACTGAAAGCATTTAATTCCCCTTTATATGTTTCCTATTTATTGATTAGAATATTGAGTTACTTGAATGGGCCATATTTATTTTTCCAGTGTTCATAATTCAAAGTTTGAATTTACAATTTACTTGATAACTTACTCTAGGACAAAACAAAACTGACAGCCTTCTGGTGTTTGCAAAGGCTAACAATTAAGGATAGAATGGCATAACTATCACAAAAAGATGAGATAAATGTGTCTCTGGAAGAGATTTTTTCATTTAATGTACATGTAGTTCTGGCATGGAGCATACTGCTGTTTGCCCATAAACGTGATATTCTAAATAGCCTAAGCGTGCTGGGTCTTAAGAATTCTGCCTTAGTTTACACGCAGCAAAATGACCTTCAATTCCCTTCAGTTTCTTCCATGATGTGCATCACAGGAAGATATATAAGTGAAGGACAAGGCTCAAGTGGAACTGGAGATAGAAGATTAAGATAGAAAGCCTGGGGATCAGAGTGAAAGAAAGCCTGTAGGAGACACTGAAGCAGCTGCACAGAACCTATAAGAAACATAAACCCCAGCATTTTCAGTCTTTTATTTCAATTACAGTGGATCACAATCTATTCAGTCTGAAAGAACTATAAAACTGGCCCAGATTCTCATAGCAAATGCAGTCTATCTGCTTACAAGGCTGCCCTATAGGAAATGCAAAGGTAATGCTGCACTGAACTGCCTAGGGACATTATTTATTATCATTCTGTAGCAGTTTCAAATTGTAGCAATAGTGCTTGTAGGTCTTTCCATTAAAAAGAGCTTGGCTTGTTCACAGGTTACAGAATTAGCTTGCCCTATTAAGGAAAGAGTAATGTAGAACACGTCTGTTAAAAATATCCATATAAGAAATGTACTGAATGACTTTCACAATGAAAAAAATGATTAGCAATTTCTACAGCAAATTCTGTAGACTATTCTGACAACATAAGCCGCTTCTACCTTGTGAAAGCCAAGAAAGTCTCAGCTTGCTCAATAGCTGTGTGAGAGACCATCTCAAAATCTCATTATCTAGCTTGGAGCTTCCCAAGGAAGAGCAGAATTTAAGTGTAAGAAATGAACAAGTTCCCAAAGAACTGCAAATTAAAACAGATTGCTGAAAGATATGGTTTCCTACAGCTCAAACAAGCCTCCTGTCTTCTGCATTTGATTCCAGGGGGGCAGTGCAAAGCTAAGCCAGTTGCAGTTGGTATAAAAAAGGTCATCACTGGCCAGTAGTGAGGGGATCAGATTTGGAGACTATACATTTGTACCATTGGTGTTACTCTGCTATAACTGACATGGCAGAAGCCTATGCAATTCTGAGGTTTGTAATCTGTTGAAGGGCTCCCTGGTGGTGCAGTGGGTTCAACCGCTTAGCTGCTGAACTTGCTGACCGGCGATTCGAATCTGGGGTGCGGGGTGAGCTCCCGCTCACCAAACTAGCAGTTCAAAAACATGCAAATGTGAGTAGATCAATAGGTACTGCCTTGGCGGGAAGGTAATGGCACTCCATGCAGTCATGTTGGCCACATGACTTTGGAGGTGTCTACAGACAGCTCTTTGGCTTAGAAATGGAGATGAGAACCACCACCCCCCCCCCCCCCCAGAGTCAAGACACAACTAGACTTAATGTCAGGGGAAACCTTTACTCTTTTACCTTAATCTGTTGAAGCACCTTTCCCTAATAGCCCGGAATTCCATCGTTCTGAACTATGCCAGAGCCGCGGTGGTGCAATTGGTCAAACCTTTGTGCTGAACAGTTGATCTGAACAGCTGACCTGAAGACCTAAATGTCAGTGATTCAAATCCACAAGACAGTATAAGCTCCTGTGTGGCAGCCCCAGCTTCCTATGCAGGGACATGGTAACAAATCCAGACGTCTCGTGGACAATATCCTTGCAGATGACCAATTTTCTCACACCAGAAGCAACTTGCAGTATATTTTCAATTTGCTTCTGACACAATAAAATGGCAGCTAAAGTGGAATAATAATGCTATAATTGTATAGAGTGAGTGAGTCCTAAGTGTCTTTCTGTCCCAGCATTCTTTTGCTCATTTCCTCATTCAATACTGTTTTTAGAAAGTAGGACCATGAATTGTGTTTTTATAATATAAATTATGACAATTGTTTGTTCTTCTACCCTCTCTGCTCCTTAATGCATACAGAGAAAGTGGCTCTTCTTTCTCTCTTTATGTGGCTCTCTCAAACTCCACCTCCATGCTATCACACCTACAGTCACCAGATGCCTGGTCCCCAGAAAGATATGAAGGTTCTTTGTGCTTTGTGTTAATGACATTGAAAATATAGAAAGCTGCCTTATACTAAGTAAGAATTTATGCTTATCTCCCAAAACAGATCCTATGTTTTTCAAGTTTAGATTGAAAGCAGGGGTAGATTTGGCAAAGGAAGAATAAGGCCCCTAGACTTACCATAGTTGCAACTCAGGACCTATCAAGTCTCCTTCTTCCCTTCTACTTGCCCTTTGCACTGTTGTGAGCAATTAACACAGTTTTTAATCAATAATGTGACACCTGCCACACTTTCCTTCCCTTCTCACTGTGCAAAGCCAAACATAAAGGCAAAGGATCAGGTTGTTTATGTAACACTGCTGTCATTACAATAGAGCAAAAAATAGCTGCAGAACTACAATGGAGTTCTGTTCCGCTGCGGGCAATTACCAGCTAAAATCTTGACTCCTGCTTCTTTCTTTTTGCGATCAACAATAGGGAAAAGGAAACCAAAATAACTACACTGACTGGAAGGCAAACTTGCTTTTATTTTTTTCCATTGGCTACATTTCTCATATGAAAGTCACTAGTGGGGGAAATGATAGAACTCTGGACTGTCATTTTCACAAAACCTGATTTGTTATTTGACATACTCTTAAAATCCCCCTTGTGCTACTTATCACTAATAACCGAGCTAACTGAGCAGGAAGTGGCGAGCAATGATTCCCTAGATACTCCACAAACATGTGTAATTGAGACATAATTGTCCTACTGTTATTTTCTTTTTGTAATATAATCACCTTGCACAATGAGCATTTGATATTATAAAGGGCCCAAATATGAAGCTGCCATCTGGAATTACATCAAGCTACAGTTGGCCGAATGCATGGTAGAGTACAGAAGCACACTATATATCCTCTTAAAGTGTATGTTTCAGTCTAAGATAATTCTAAGCAATTATTTTTAAAGCAAGAGTCTTCTTCTGAAGGAGAGAATGTCAAAAGTATTACATGTGTGATGTAAATATTTCTATCCACAATTCTGAAACTCAGACAAAGGGCAATTATATGATTAAATATGTAGCAGCTGTTAACACAACTTGTTTGAAAACAAGAATTAAAATGCGAGTAGCAAGCTGCCATCATGGAAAACCAATATAGGTTTGTGTTCTTTGACCGTGATTTTTTTCCTAAAAGATGTGTGTTTCTGTATTCTCTAAGGCTGCATTTCTTCTGCAGGAGAGAAATTGAAATGCTTTATCTAATCTACAGAAGGGGGAGAATTTGGTTTGATGTATATTTCTATAAGAATTTACTAATTTTCCAATTCCAAAGCAGTATATGAACTGGAACACATTTCATTACCTCCTGTATTCATACTTCTAAGAATTTTGTGATACAGTCACTGAACAAAAATGCACATAATGAAGGAAAATGCAACAAACTGCATATATTCACGGGAGAAAGTATGAAAACCATTAAAATTAAGAAAAACCCTAGCAAAAATATATTGATCAAGTTAAATGGGACATAAAATGCATTGATTTGTGTGAAATTCATGAGTTTTTGTGCAGACTTTATGGTGACACACTGACATAGAAATGGCATGGAATTAATTTAACAGTGATAGAAAGAAACACTAAATTGTCCGTTCTTAGTCTTTCTAAAAAAAAATATGGTTGGTCAAAGGTTGACTGAAATCTCCAATCTCATGAAGAATTTTGCTTCATAAGAAATGAGGTGAGAATTTCAGTCTTCCATAACATCATGGTAGACAAATATGAAATATGAACAACTAACCATCGGCTTGAGTTTGTCAAATTGGATAAATTATGGTATTACAGGTGGTTGAGAAACATCCATTGCTTCTGACAGTTGTTTTGTTAGTGTGTGGAAGAAATGTTTGACCTTGGATTGCTTTCATTGTGGCTATGATTCCTTGTTATCCTTGTACTGGTTCTTTATCAGCACAAGATTCTTAAGTTAATTTGAAAGTGGAGCTAATTGAGATGAAATAGAAAGGTGGAAACAGGTGAAAGCTCATCTGATTGTGAAATCCACATCTCTGCCAATGCCTAGAACAGTGTTTTTCAACCTTCCTAATGCCATGACTCCTTAATACAGTTCCTCAGGTTGTGGAGACCCCCAACCATAAATATATTTGCAATGCTACTTCATAACTGTAATTTGCTACTGGTATGAATTGTAATGTAAATGTCTGATATGCAGGATGTATTTTCATTCACTGGACCAAATTTGGCACAAATACCCGATCTGCCCAAATTTGAATACTGGTGCAGTTGGAGGAGAGAATTGATTTTGTCATTTGAGAGTTGTAGTTGCTGGGATTTATAGTTCACCTATATTCAAAGGGCATTCTGAACCCCACCAACAACAGAATTGGGTCAAACTTCCCACACAGAACCCCATGGCTTAAAGAGACTCACTGGCACGAACCTCCCTCCAACCTCACATGCTTTCCCTTGCCTACACATGCGCACCATTCTGCTTTGCACTGAGCATGCCTGCTCTCCCCTCCCCACTAGGAGTCTGAGAAACATCCATCTCCTTGTTTGAGAGTTTGGCGGAAAGGCCAGCTAATCACAGCAGAGGAGGGCTTTTAGTAGAAGGATTCACCATCTGTTTCCAAAAACAGGTGGAGAGATCTTCAGCTTTCTCTGCCAAAAGGGTTTCTAAGTCCATCAGAAATATATGTTTTCTGATGGTCTTTGGCAACCCCTCTGAAACCCCCTTGCAACCCCTCTCCCCCCAAGGGTCCCCAGGTTAAAAAACACTGAACTAAAAGAAACTGAAAAGCACACAGACATATAATGAACTACAGGGTGAACATAGAATCAAAGAGTTGGAAGAGACCTCATGGGCCATCCAGTCCAACCCCCTGCCAAGAAGCAGGAATATTGCATTCAAATCACCCCTGACAGATGGCCATCCAGCCTCTGTTTAAAAGCTTCCAAAGAAGGAGCCTCCACCACACTCCGGGCAGAGAGTTCCACTGCTGAACGGCTCTCACAGTCAGGAAGTTCTTCCTTATGTTCAGATGGAATCTCCTCTCTTGTAGTTTGAAGCCATTGTTCCATTGCGTCCTAGTCTGCAAGGAAGCAGAAAACAAGCTTGCTCCCTCCTCCCTGTGGCTTCCTCTCACGTATTTATACATGGCTATCATATCTCCTCTCAGCCTTCTCTTCTTCCGGCTAAACATGCCCAGCTCCTTAAGCCTCTCCTCATAGGGCTTGTTCTCCAGACCCTTGATCATTTTAGTCGCCCTCCTCTGGACACATTCCAGCTTGTCAATATATCTCTTGAATTGTGGTGCCCAGAATTGGACCCAATATTCCAGGTGTGGTCTAACCAAAGCAGAATAGAGGGGTAGCATTACTTCCCTAGATCTAGACACTATGCTCCTATTGATGCAGGCCAAAATCCCATTGGCTTTTTTTGCCACCATATCACATTGTTGGCTCATGTTTAACTTGTTGTCCATGAGGACTCCAAGATCTTTTTCACACATACTGCTCTCGAGCCAGGCATCCCCCATTCTGTATCTTTGCATTTTGTTTTTCCTGCCAAAGTGGAGTATCTTGCATTTGTCACTGTTGAACTTCATTTTGTTAGTTTTTTGAATCCTGCTCCTGTCCTCTGGAGTACTGGCTATCCCTCCCAATTTGGTGTCGTCTGCAAACTTGATGATCCTGCCTTCTAGCCCTTCATCTAAGCCATTAATAAAGATGTTGAACAGGACCAGGCCCAGGACGGAACCCTGCGGCACTCCGCTCGTCACTTCTTTCCAGGATGAAGAGGAAGCATGGGGGAGAATCACCCTCTGGGTTCATCCATTTAGCCAATTACAGATCCACCTTACCGTAGTTTTGCCTAGCCCACATTGGACTAGTTTCCTTGCCAGAAGGTCGTGGGGGACCTTGTCGAAGGCCTTACTGAAATCCAGGTACATTGTCATCCTTGAGCCAAGAGTATAAAATCTAAAATACGCCTGGATGCAGAATGTCTACATGACATCTTTGTTTTTTGGTGGTTTAATGTACGCAATTTTTGTTTCATGCACAAATTTATTTTAAAATATTGTTTAAAATTATTTTGTTCTGTATAAGGTATATGAAACATAAATGAATTTCATATATAGATTTGGGTCCCATCTCTATATCTATATGTAGTGTAGAACCTTGTTATCTGCTGGGGCTCAGTTCCAGAATTGCTTGTGGATGCCTAAATCCATGGATGCTCAAGTCAATAGTGTAGTAACCCCTCTTAAAATACATATAACTTATATTGTATCTGACAAATACTTGATAAAAATGCTCCAGAGGATGAAAAGTCTCCAAACAGGTTTTAAGCTTTTGAGAGATTTGCAGCATGAGGACAGACAAACATCCCACTAGTAGTGTTATCCTGAATTTAGACATACACACACACACCCTGTATATATGAGACATTTGACCGAGGCTTACAAAGTTATAATTTTCTGAATGTTTGTGTGTGTGTGTGTATCCAAAAATACAGAAAAAATAACTTTGTAGACCTCAGTCAAATGGAAATGTCTATGTCCATTGGTTCAATGAACTTAAACATTATTTATTCTGGACTGAATTATGGCCATATTGTTATTAACAGTCTACCAGTTATAACACAAAGCTCCAGCTTGTAATGAATTGCTCATAACATTGCTATTGATCTGAGACTTTTTCTGAGCTTTTCATATGCCAGGCTTCATCAGTCTTATGTGAAGCTGTCAGCACACTACAGGTAACTTGAGGCAGCCCGAATCATTATAGGTCTAGGTTCTTGTGGGTTTTTTCGGGCTATAGGGCCATGTTCTAGAGCCATTTCTCCTGATGTTTCGCCTGCATCTATGGCAAGCATCCTCAGAGGTAGTGAGGTCTGTTGGAATTAGGACAATGGGTTTATATATCTGTGGAATGGCTGGGGTGGGGCAAGGAGCTCTTCCCTGCTGGAGCTAGGTGTGAATGTTTCAACTGACCACCTTCATTAGCATTTGAAGGCCTGCCTGTGCCTGGGAAAATCCCCTGTTGAGAGGTGTTAATCTGTGCCTGGTTGTTTCCTCTCTGCTGTTTTGCTGTTGTAATTTTAGAGTTTTTTTTAATACTGGTAGCCAGATTTTGTTCATTTTCATGGTCTCTTCCTTTCTGTTGAAATTGTCCACATGCTTGTGGATTTCAATGGCTTCTCTGTGTAGTCTGACATGGTGGTTGTTGGTATGGTCCAGCATTTCTGTGTTCTCAAATAATATGCTGTGTCTAGGCTGGTTCATCAGGTGCTCTGCTATGGCTGACTTCTCTGGTTGAAGTAGTCTGCAGTGCCTTTCATGTTCCTTGATTCGGGTGCTGCGTTTGGTGGTCCCTATGTAGACTTGTCCACAGCTGCATGGTATACGGTAGACTCCTGTAGAGGTGAGAGGATCCCTCTTGTCCTTTGCTGAACATAGCATTTGTTGGATTTTCTTGGTGGGTTTGTAGATTGTTTGTATGTTGTGTTTCCTCATCAGCTTCCCTATGCGGTCAGTGGTTCCCTTGATGTATGGCAGGAACACTTTTCCTCTGGGTGGATATCTTTACTCTCGTGGCTTGTTCTTGGTCTTGCAGCCCTTCTGATGTCTGAGGTGGAGTCCTAATTCCAATAGACCTCACTACCTCTGAGGATGCTTGCCATAGATGCAGGCGAAACGTCAGGAGAAATGCCTCTAGAAAATGGCCCTATAGCCCGAAAAAACCCACAAGAACCTAGTGATTCCAGCCATAAAAGCCTTCGACAATACATTATAGGTCTTCTCCATACTAACCTATACTGTCCCAAGTTTTGACAAGCAGAAATCTCAGTAACATTTCATCAAGATACTTAATAAAGCCCTATTTTAATCCAGCATTGTTAAAGGACGTCTCAGTTCTCATAAGTGGTAGTATAATATAAGAAACTAACTTTCCTAAGCATCTAAATCCCCCTCTTCTCTAAACACCAACTCTCTAGAGAACAAAATTGGTTCTATAGAGTCTGATTATCTGTCTACTTGTCAATCAATCAGTCAGTCATCCCGGCACATTATAGATGAAGAGCAGTAAATGATTCATTATCTGTCTAGAGAGATGTCAAAAGTGGAATACAAGGAGTCTCCATTATAGGTCCAATGCCGTTTAATGTATTCATTCATTACATGAAGAATGGAAGAGAATGCACACTATTCTGCAGCTATGAAAATGGAAAAGATTACGAGTACTTTGGCTGACAAGACTGTAATTCAAATCTATCTGAACAATTTGTAATAATGGGCAGAAATAAATGGGATGAACTGTAACAAGGGCACGCATGAGGTTCTGCAATTCATAAGAACAATCCAAAGTACAATTACTGGTTTGGAAATATTTGTTTAGCGTGTAATAGTAGAAAAGGTATGATGGTTGAGGGGATTGTCCTTGATGAGAAGGTGGCAGAACTTGGAAATAATATATTTAAACATTTGTTGCATTTTAAAAAACATTTAAATGTAAAATTAATATTTTTAATTGTTAAATACTAACAATACCATTTTTCTTCCTGGCTTTGGACACCTCACTTTCTTACAACTTGTTCTATCAATACTTGCAAATCACAGATAAATCTCCATTAATTTGATGAGGGTTTTGTTCTTTCATCAGTAAAAAAAACTTGCTTCATCAGCCAAAATACATTTGCAAGCTAAATAAAACCGGGTTCCACTTTTCATGTGATTCCACCCTCCAACAGTGCTGTGGTCCCTAAACAATCAGATAAACAGATGCTTCCTGCATTGGCTGTAATCCTATTATGAAGCATAATTCTAAGTTTGCAGCAGCACCCCACTTCTCCACCTGTCATAATGGAAACCAGTCCTTCAAGGGTGTGGGGAAGGTAGGCAGCTGTTTTCTAAGTGACAACAGAACACACCCCTCTTCATCGAGATGGTTGCTGATCAATAAGCGGGTATAGGTAATTTGGGGGGGGGGGGGGTTTACATGTAATTTTTATTATAATAAATACGTACTACAAACACATTTGCTAACAATTACAATCAAATGGGACATGCTTAGTTTTGCAATCTTTACAATGCTTGCAAGATTTACATTTTCTAAATCATTACAGTTACAGAACCAGTTGCGATATTTCTTCACAGTTTTTCTTTCTTCTTTGGTTTC
This sequence comes from Anolis sagrei, assembly GCF_037176765.1. Lineage (NCBI taxonomy): Eukaryota > Metazoa > Chordata > Lepidosauria > Squamata > Anolidae > Anolis > Anolis sagrei. The sequence continues at coordinate 251,191,498 of NC_090022.1, read as the reverse complement.
AATTACAAATACTGTTGTAGTTACAAACAGAATTGCAAATTCATATATATATATATATATATATATATATATATATATATATATTCTCCTGGTTTTCCAACTTATATATATATCAAACTTTTCAAACTTTTCTTTTGTGTTAATTATACTATCATCTATCTGTCTGTCTGTCTGTCTATCTATCTATCTATCTATCTATCTATCTATCTATAAAACCTACATCCCTTCAGGTGATCCCAGGCGTGGTCTCCGCCAGCCAGGGACAGAACTCCTTCCATCGGTTGGAGGGCATCCTGCCTCTTTCCATTTTACTCAGGGCTCCTATTTTCTCTGCTACCCAATTCACACTAGAGGTAACATTTGCTGGGTTTTGAGTTGTTATTTCTTGGTATCTCTGGAAAACCAGGAGAACATATAAGTTGATCAACCTTGTTGACCAAGGTACATGCCAAAAGGCCTCCTGAGTGTCCCCCTGCTGTCTCCTCTTCCTCTTCCTTCCTTGGTGTCAATGTGACCCCTGAATACCAGTTTCCAGCTCCATTCCAGAGGTCACCACCTCCCACTGTTGGAGTGCCAGGTCCGGCCAGTCAAAGACAACGGCCACCTTTTGCCAGGTTTCTTTCATCGAAGGGCAGTCCCTGATGAAATGCTCAGTGGTCCCCCTAGGCTCACTTCCAGCAACACAGGCTTGTTTCTGGCACAGAAGTCTGGGACAAATATGTTCTTCTTCTTTCAGCCATGATTGGTTGCCCTTCAAATAGTATGTTTGATTGTAAAACCGTCATCGAATGTCCCACAGACCAAAGGGGATGCTCCGTTCCATGAAATATTCTATTTTTTCTGGTATTTTTAAATAACTTGACAAATGTTCTTTTTGGGCATTTTTTTCCCAACTGTCTGAAAGAAAACCACGCCCATCATCTCCCAGTAGACACACTGTTTCATATTCTTAATAACCCCTCTCTCTGCTCGAAACCACTCTGCCAATACTTTATTTTGTTGGATCTGTCCATAGTTTTATATTAGGAAATTGGGCACAGCGTGCTTCATGATAGTGATCAATAAGTGGGGATGGGGGAGGGGTGAGGTCAGGATTTACTATGTAGCTATGTAACTACTGTGATTACAAAACAATGTATTACATGGAGGACCCTAGCCAATAATTTTAAAGCAGCAATTAGCATTTCATGTTAATTTGTTACATTGATGTTTATCTGTCATTGATTTACTAATGTGCTTGTAAAGTGCCATTCACAAAAACACAGGAAGCTGCTCTACTCCTGCTCTGACGTTTGCTCCAATTAGTGCAAAATTTGGCACTGGGATCACTAGGGAATACAGTTGTGGCTGCCAATCCCACACGGAAAAAAGAAAGAAAGAGAGATGGAAACAGGCGAACATTTACAGCACTATCTTTTGATAAGCCTATTATATTTGTAACCTTTTACAAAAAAAAATCCCATTCAGCATGTTTATGCACAGAGACAGATAAGCATGTTACCACATTGTTGCTTCTTAAAAATGGCCATGACAACAGCTGTTAATCTAACTGTGTGATTTCATTTGAAATGGAATCTTCCATATGGAGTTGCCTAGAAAAATAATTTAAACTATGTAAACAACTCATGTTTGCTTTGGAAATATTCAGAGAGAGTCAAATTGAAAACCCATTCAGACTGGCCAGTTCCAAAATAGAAGCACAGTATAAATGCTCAGCTGCAATGTTGGACAGCTGCAAATATTTGCACGTGAACAGACATTCATCCATCAAGCCAACACCTGTTCATGTCGGATTTGTTCAAATATTTGAATATTTAGTTCTGAAATGTGAGACATATTTTAACTCTTCAAAAGCAAGATGAAAATTGCAAGCATAGAAACCACCTCTGATTAGGGTAAAACAGAAACATTCCTTGCTGGAAGGCTCAATGAATGTGATCTCTTATGCTTGTTCAAGAGCTGCCCATTCAATGGATTAAACCTATGCTGCTGGTGGTGGAGAAATACGAAAGTAGTTCAGTTCAAACATTATAATGAATAAGGTTTTTGCTGAATGTAATTTGGAATCAAACTATGGTTTGATTTTCTACATGTATAACAAAAAAACCATAGATTTCAGCTTGATTGCATTTGTCTTTCATATTTTCAGCACTTTTAGTCACCCGTTTACTTGTGGCTTAATGATACTGTAACCATGAAAGTCAGGAGAAATAGCCATAATTCTATTGTAATTCTATCAAAAGAAAAGGAGAAGCATGACTTGTTTTTGAGAAGCCTATGTTGACTATTTGTGGGTATGGAATTCCTTTTTAAGTGCTTAGAAGTCAGTCTGACTTGGGATCAAGTCAGACCGACTTATGGGTACTTCCTCCCTCCCTTTTTTAAAAATATGGGGACATTTCCCTTCCTCCAGTCTTCCAGAGCTTGTCCTGTCCTTTAGGAATTTACAAAGATGATTACCAGTGGTTCTGAAATTACCCCTGCTGTTTTATTAAAACACCCTTGAATGTATTCTAGTCTTGGAGACTTGGATTTGTTTAGATTAGCCAGTTATTTCTGTAGTGTCTCTCTACCCATTCTGTGCTGCATTTCTCCTGCTGCATCCTCTGCTCCATCATTCTCAAGCTGAGGAATGTTAAACTTTTTGGACTGAGGCAAAGAAGGTGTTGAGCAGTTCTGCTTTTTCTCATTCTCTTGTTAGCATTTTGCTATCATTTATATGCAGTGACCATAACATTTCCTTCTTCTTCCTTTGGCTACATATATAATCAAAAAAACTATTTTTACATATTGTTTTTAACTTCTTTAGCAAGCCTGAATCAAATATAATATTTGTTTTATCCACAACAGTAAAATACACAGTAAACTTTCAAAACTACATATATCTTTAACATGTATCTACACATAATAACTGTGGGAACACATCTAATAACAGGGGGCAGAATATGCTAAGTAGGTGGTGCTACCATCTTAATTTTCTGCACTGAATGACTGTGTACAAGACCTCAGAAGGCACTTCCAGAAGGAGTGCTCCCGAAGATCTCAGGAGTCAATATACCTATAAGGAAAAAGGTATTTGTTGGGCAACCATTTCCTTCTCTGGAGAAGCAATCGATCAGTCCTGTGGTGGCTAAATGGTAAATTCTGCACAATGCTGATTCAACTTAACTTGGTGCAAGACCTTGTTAAGATGCCCTTGTTTCATGTTAAACTAACTCCAAGAAAAGCCCAATACTGACCCAGGATTAGGGTTCTTCCCAGAGTTAGGGACAGTTAAAATAGCTAGACCAGTTTCTAACCAGAACTGGTGGCAGCTGTCTTTACTGACATCCCAAATTCCCTGGGCTCAGGCCATCCAGACGCAGTCCCTGTCATCCCCTTCCACCACATCAAGGCTGTCACCAGCCACAACACTCCCCACTACCTTCTTGTGGGCAATCTGTCTAATGTTACCTAGAGCAACCACCAGAAGGTAGGTGGGGGTGTTTCAAGAAGCATTCTTGGAAGGGGGTGACTTATGGAGTAACAGAGTGTGAGAGTGAGAGGGAGGGTCTTTGTGTGGGCGGGATGGTGGCTGAATGGGAGGATGGGTGAACAAGTCAGCGAGGAAGTGAGTGAAGTGAATTTGGGGGCCCTTTGGGTGGAGGGATTGGTGGATGAGATGTGTGCCCTTGCCAAGAGGGACTGGCAAAGCTGTTAAGGTAGAGCAGAAAGACACATGGAGGGAATGCTGGGGAGTGTTTACATCATAGAGGCTTTCTTCCCCCACAGAAATAGCCATGAGTACCAGTAGCAGTAGGAATATACAGTAGTTACTCAGCTGTGTTCAAGCTGAGAGTCATTGCTTTTGCTGAAGAGCATGGAAACATAATGGCAGGAAGAAAGTCCAATTTTTCTGTGGGATTCATGTACAGGTGCAGGCAAAGGATTGGATGGACTGAGAACCGATGGTAGATTGGTTCAAAACTGTGTGGAACAAAAGACAACGTGCACTAAGTGGGATATGCTATTTTGGACAGTTTCCGAAGTCACATTGTCAATTAAGTGAAGGAACTTCCTTGTGACAATAAGACACAAGAGGTAGTGATTCTTGGTGGCTTAATCTCTATCTTGAAGCCATAGGATGCAATGGTGAACAAGCCCTTTAAATGCTACTTGCGCTGTTTGTATAATGAGTGGATGAATGGTGATCACCAATTGGCACCTGAAGAACCCATTCTTTGAACTGATGTACAAATTGATGTATTGTGGGACAGGGAGGGAGAGGAAAAAAATCCATGAGCAGTGCCATGGATAGCGCAGCACCTAATGCCAGCAATGACAGTGACATGGAGACTTCAGACAATGAAGATTAAAATGTTTTAATATTTAAATTAAATGAAGTTTCCTGGACACTCTTGGATATGTTCTCAAGTTGTTTTCAACATCAGTTTTTTTAAAAAAATGGTACTGTTTTGGAACAAAAAGAAGGGTTGCTTTCCCCTGTGTAATAGTCACACCCTATTTTGTTTCTTTAAAAGGCGGGGGTGTATGACTATTATGCAATGAAATACAGTACCTCTCTAAAAATTATTTATATTTAAGGCACAGATTCTTTTACTCAGAGAATAGAACCAGAGATTAAGTTCACAGAGATTAAGTGCAGCATTCCTCAATCAATTTTAGTTGTATTTATCTAGGAAAGTGGTTTTATATGTTTATGTGACTCCTTTGTATATGATTGTAAAGGCATTGAATGTTTGCCTATGTATGTAAATGCTTTAATCTGCTCTGGGTCCCCTAGGGGAAAAGGGCAGAACAGCAATAAAGTGTATCATATCATCATGATCATCATGATCATCGTCATCATCATATTATTATTATTATTTTTAATTTTAGGACATACACAAACACAACAGTTACAATTTCCACCATCACGAAGATTATTTTCTTTCACATATTAATCCTTTTGAAGACAATCCTAGATTTATATACTGTTTAACATTTGTATTCTATTTCTTATGGCTTAATCTCTAGACATTTGTATTCTACAGGGTTAGTCAAAATGAATAGGCCAATAAGAAAATTAATTGTAGCCGAATTGGCCTATTCATTTTGACTAACCCTGTATTTCTTATGGCCTGATCTTCTTCTTCTTCTTGTATACCTTTTGATTTTTTTTAAAAAAAATCATTTTTACAACTTAGAAAAAGGAACATTTTTTTGAAAACCTGATTATACTGAATTCTGTGGCAATAAAATAGTGTTAAACAACATGTTCACAGTCTCCCCAATATTTTTCTCTTTTCTTAAGTGAATAGTTATTCTATTAATTGGGAGTTAGTTCATATTACCTCCAGTCCCTATTCATCCTCCTGTCTCAAAGTTACCATTTCAGAAAGACACAAGTTTCAATTCTGGTGTTTGTTTGATTGTTTGTTTTAACAAAGTAAAGATATTTTGAAGAAAAAGCATGAATAAAAGTGAATCATTTTCTTAGCTGAAACACCTTGAAGTTACTCATGAATGCCTGTATTATGTTTAACTTTCCTTCAAAATAATGCTTTTCACTTTGTTTCCAGGACAGCTAGCTAAACGTTTTCATTTTCAACCCAGGCTTTTTAATTATTAATTTTACATGAAATTGCACATTTCAAAACCTCAGAGAAGATGCTATTCTGAGTTCATAGAGGAAGACTTTCTAACTTATATGGCAGAGGATAAGAGGGGTCGGTGAGATAATAACAAAGCCATGTCAAGGAATGTCGTGCCTTGCATTTTTGATTTATTACTCTGTTGCCACAAAAAGCATCTGGTTTCTGTGCAACTATTTCAGGGACTGTTGGGAGATAAAAACAGGGAACAAGTGCTGTGTTAGTTCATAGGTCAATGTAATGTAATAGTGTATTCTTTGGATACAGATTGCATCAGTTGGAAGCTGAATTGCAGGTTGTGTCTGACATAGCAGAAAGATTTCATTTAGGTTTTGTACATTGTAGTCCAAGAAATGTTCTGAGATCTGTGATTTCATTCTGATGACTTGGCCTTATGTAATTATATGATTGTATTTTAATGTATTTCATGTATTAGTGCATTATGTGATGTGATATTTTAAACTATTGTTTATGAATCTTTTGTTGTGAACCGACCTGAGTCCCTCTGCGGAGGTTGAGAAGACCGGTATATAAAAGTTCCAAATAAATAAATAAATAAATAAATAACGGCATTCTCACTCACAATTGTCTTTCTGAAGTTTCACCCTAAAACACAAAAAGTACATTGCATTTAAACATATCTATATAAATAAAAATGTAATGTTAATTTGTGGGATTAACATAACTCAAAAACCACTGGATGAATTGACACCAAATTTGGACACGATACACCTATTATGCCAACAAGCGACCATCACTCACAAAACACTGAAAAACACAACAGAAGAGACTTAGAAAGCAAAAAACCCTCAAAAACTACATTACGCATGCACAAAACTACACACACACAAACACATATATACACATATACACAAATATATACACATATACACAAATATATACACGCACACACACACACACTCAAAACACATATACACAGACAGGGCCACAGCAATGCGTGGCAGGGAATGACTAGTCATTTATAAAATGAAAAGCTCTGTTGTACACGATCAATTCCTAGGTCTACATGGGTTCTTCAGCCTCTCAACTTGAATTTGAAACACAGTATCAAAGATGTCCTGCCATCTCCAGGGTTTTGCATGATCATGAACGTTAGCAATAGGGTTCCAAGTTCAAAACTATTCCAGACAAGGGATTTCAGGGTCAAAACATTAGGTATATCTTATTTATTTATTTATTTATTTATTTATCTACTCTATTTATACCCACCTTTCTCTACCCCAAAGGGGACTCAAGGTGGCTTACATAGAGGTGATTATTCAAAGCCTTAAAACACATACAATTCCAAAAGATTAAAATTAAAAACATATTAAACATTTTAAAACATTACAGTCCGTAGTAAAATCATGGCATCCATAGTAATAGTACAAGCTGTTCCATAGTCATTCCATATATTCCTGATCTGTTAATTGCACTGCACTATTTTCTGAAGGTCTGATCCCACAGCCAGGTTTTTACCTTTCTGAAGGCTAGGAGGGAGGGAGCTGATCTAATGCCATTGGGGAGGGAGTTCCATAGCTGAGGGGCCACCACTGAGAAGGCCCTGTCACTTGTTCCCACCAGTCATTCCTGTGAAGCAAGCGGGACCGAGAGAAGGCCTGCCCAGACAAGCTTAATCTCCGAGGTGGTTCATACCTTATGTTGCTATAGGTGGGTTTGGATGATAATATCACAAGGGCTGTATCATAAGAGATAGTCACTAAGAATGAGGGGTGAGCCGGCATACTGTAGTGATTTGCACGTTGGACTATGATTTTGGAAAACAGGGTTCAGTTCTCCTCATTGCCATGGAAACTACTGGGTCACCTTGGCCAAGTCATATTCTTAGCCTGAAAGGATGGTGTAGGAAAATCTTTCCAAGAAAATCCTGTGATACAAGTCAAGAACAGAAACAACTCATAGACACATAACAGTGAATAAGGATGTACATACTTGAACACACAGAGGAAGTCAGAAACATCTTGAAGACACACAAGAATGAGTAAGGATGCACACACACACAAACACACATAGAATGTCAGAAACAAGTTGAAGGCACACAACAGTGACTATGGATCAGCCATGGGCCAACTTCAGCCCTCCAGGTGTTTTAGACTCCCACAATTCCTAACTGGAGAAGAAGATCTGGACTCTGATATTTGGGAATCATAATTAGCAACATCAGAATTCTCAGAAATCACACCAATAAACATCTCACATTTCTTCTAAAACTATGATAATGAGAGAATATGAATAATTCACCTACCACTACAGATTAATGAAAATTAAGGAAAAGTTGCCCCTGGACTAAGAGGCTCTGAGGCACCATCTGTCAGAATTTTTCCTTTTGTTTTTGCTATAATGAAGAATAAACATATTACCCACTTCATGCATATCAAGACATTTTTAATATGAAGGAAACAAAAGCTTTTTCTTTTGTTATTAAAGATGCTGTCATTTTCCCTCGAGCTTTAAATATTATCAAAATCTTTGTGACTGTGGAACATGAGAAACATTGCTTTGTTTTCATTGCTATTTTCTAGAAGAAAAATGAATGCTTCCCAGAAGTACTTACAGCTGAATTTCATAGAAGTGAACTGAGGGAACTTATACATAATGGATTGTTGCTTTTTGCTGTCCAACAAAGGCTTAAATCCTCAAGGTAAACCACAGTCCTTTTCCCCGATCTGCTTACCAGAGCACGATAAAAATCAATATGTGTAAGTGGACTGCTTTCCTCCAGAGAATGAGGTCATTACCTTTGTGATGCAAAGTTTACTCCCCAAAGAGAGCTTCCTCAGTTATTTGGTAGCACGCCAGCTGCTTAAATCTTAAGACATTTTATGTTCCAGAGGGGAGGAGGATATTACAATGTTGAAATGGCATATTTTGTACTTCATTTTGTGAAACCATAAGACTTTTTGACATATTGCAGGAGACTATCAATGACCTGTTGGCTTCTGTGCCATTCTGGAGAACTTATGAAGGAAATCAATATTAAAAATAGTGGGATAGTAGTTGGAGTCATGGGGCCGAAGAGAGCACTTCTCTACCATGGCTCCCTTATCTCCCTGGCTATCTCCCAAAGTTCTTCACATGATTCATTGTCTACAAACAGGTTGTTTAATCCAAGCATGCACTGTAAATTCACAGGGAAGGAAATGCTCTTGAGAAGTAAAGGGATCCTAGCTGCTGGAGAACATGCTTCTCTCAATTAGTGGGAAAATACCTATGAAATTATTGTGGAACATTAATCAAAATCCAGAGGGCAGTTACCATCCATTTGATACTGACAACAGCTCCATTTCTCTTTTTCAGCTGGGTCAAAAAGACCATAGAGATTCTGAACTGGTGCATGCTTCCAGGGGGAGATTTAATGTGGGATAACAAATCGAGAGACAGTCATTTTGATATAGTGGTTAGAATATTGAACTGTGACTCTGGGGACCAGAGTTTGATTCTCTGCTTGGTGATGTTAACAAATTGGGTGACCTTGGGCAAGCCATGCACTTTAAGTCTCAGAAAATACTGTGACAGGGTCACAAGAGACATGAAGGTAGAACAACAATAACATTAACGAGAGTCACCATTGATGTTCATTTGACGGCAAATAGCAACATAAACAAATTGAGGCTTCTTCAAGGTGTGCATCCACACTGACCACTTTTCCCATGGTCAATCTACAGTGGCAAATGCTGGGTTCTCCCCTGGGATGGTTTTGAACGTCAGCTCCAAAAAATCTTAGCCAGCTTACCTCCCATTTTCCTTGTTGTAGCAGCCAGCAGGCATGACATGGGTCATATCATTCACTCATCACCTGGAGTGACACTGGCCAGGATTACAAAGTGATGAGGAAAGGGGGAAGGGAAGAAGAAGACTTGCTCCCTCATCTCCCCATTCCCTTCTCCAACTGCCTCATCATTCCAGCCAGCATCACTACAGGGGATAAACAACCACTGGTGGCCACAGTGACAAGGACAGAGCGCACCAGCTCTTATTACATGACACACAACTACTTCCAGTGGGGCTCAGTGTTTAAAGGAAAGGCAAAATGGAGCATGCTGCTATGGCGGTAACACTGGAGGCTTCCTGTGTTCCACCAGGAACAATGGGGGGAAGCTGGGCATTTGGTCTATTAGGTGAGTTGGGCAATGCGAGGCATGGGGTGATTGGTTCCCCATGACCCCCAACATGCACAGCTGGAATTGCCACAATGCATGGTGATTTTGGTGGCCTTTCTGATAAGGTCACAAGTGATCAGTGTAGATATGCACAAGGACAGTCCCAAATTGAGTGTGTTGCAGTAATCTCATCTAAACTAAATCTGACTTCTAAAGGATTGTAGCTAATGCAGCAGCCACAGTTGCACAAAAACACTCCTTGCCATTCAGGAGGAAGTTTGACTCTTTAGAAGACATGCACACTGAACACATTGTGCTTCCATTCTCTTCCAGGTATTTCTGCTGATTGGTTATAAATCTGTCTTTTCTAGATTAAAGGAACTACAGAAACTGCTGCTAGTTTAAAAGACTGCAGCCCAAACTTTTCAGGTACATATTTTTATGACTACATTGTCATGGTCTTGCTTTTATTTGAATCTGGGATATATTTAAAGTGTCAATTGTTGTTTAAGTGTATTTTGATAAAGATATTTCAATGAGTAAATCTTTCTCCATGAACATACTGATCTTTTCCAAACATTTTCAGAGGGCCTCCTCTGTATTCCATCATCAAGAGGGCTGCAATTGGTGGAGATCTGAAACAGCAATTATTCAATTCCTTCAATAGGGAGGCTAGACTGGACCAGTTTATCTTTGGCAATTCTGTGTTTTGTCCTGAACACTTATGGCCTAGAATAATCTCAACACAGCAACCTTATTTTTTCCCAAATATTTCTTTTTAAAATTTTATTAATGCTTTTGAAAAATTATATTGGAATGTCATTATTGGATTGTTGGGTGTTTTCCGGGCTGTATGGCCATGTTCCAGAAGCATTCTCTCCTGATGTTTCACCTGCATCTATGGCAGGCATCCTTAGAGGTTGTCACTTCACAACCATTCAGGATGCCCGCCATAGATGCAGGCAAAACATCAGGAGAGAATGCTTCTAGAACATAGGCATACAACCCGGAAAACACACAACAACCCAGTCATTCCAGCCATGAAAGCCTTCGACAATACAATGTTATTATTGAAGACAACTTTAAGAATCCTTTTAAACAATATTATAGTATAAAGTGGAAAGAAGACTCCACTGTGGCAGAGTTTTGCTCATAGTAAATATAACACATTGTAGAATCATCTTCTATTGAAGGGGGGCAATAAAATATCTAAATGTGATATCACAAAAAGAAAACTGTAAAAGTAACTGACTTGCACTGCAAGTAACGGAGATTCTATGTCTATACAGTGTGACAAGGATTGTGAATTGTATCCAGCTTCCGAGGAAAATCCTGGAGAATTTTATAATAAAGATTTTGTAAAGCAGGTAAATGTAATCTAGCACCTCTTTTTTGTGTACATTCCAAATGAAAGAAATGCTTGCCTTTATTTTATCTTGACTATTTCTAATGCTTTTTAGTCTCCAGTGAGATCTGAACTGGAAACATAAAGGTAAATGTCCTACTCTTGTGGAGTGTTGAGTTTTCACACTATATAATACTGGTGACAGTTAGTTAAATTATAGTTAAACAAATAGGAGTTTTCACCTCTGCAAACAGAATAAATTATCAAATCTCTCTCTCTCTCTCTGAATCCAAGTCACCTGTCAACCTATGGAGACCAAATGAATTTAATAAGTTTTTCTTTGGCAAGGAATACCCAGTATTTTCCTCTGAAATATAGTCTACAGCATTTGCTTTTCATTGACAGTTTCCATCAAAGTACTAACCAGAACTGACCATCTTAGCTTCCAAGATCAGATGGGATCTTGTACCTTTAGTGCAATCATTTTCAACTTGTGGGTCCCCAGGTGTTTTGGCCAACAACTCCCATAAATTCTAGCCTGTTTACCAGCTGTTAGGATTTCTGGGAGTTGAAAGCCAAAACATCTGGGAACCCACAGGTTGAGGACCACTGCTTTAGTGTACACATCCCATAACTGTAAAGAAATAAATGAACAAAGTACCATATATTTTGGTTGTCCACATATTTAAAGGCAATCCTTGAAATATATGTACTTTTGGCAGCATGAGAGCCAGGATGTTCCAGAGGTATAAGGACTCATGAAAGACCAGGGTTCACATCTGTGATCAGCCATGGATACCCACTGGGTGACCTTAGGCAAGTAAATATTTCTCAGCCTTAGAGGAAGGCAAAAGCAAACTGCCATGCAACAAATATTCACTTTAGATTCATGACTTGAAGGCACACAACACAGAACAACAACAGTAGCCTGTACTCTGTATAGCCTTGATGCTTCCTGCCTGGGGTTATATATATAACATTTAGCAGGCTGCAGCATTTCTTGCAATACATCTTGTTCTCAGTTTCTGTGAAGCTAAAGCAGTGTGTAACCGGCTTGAATGGAACATATTTCTCTTGGTTAGACTGATGGCAAAGACATTTAGTCTTGAGTGAGGGCTAAATGACACACTATGTTAACTGCATAACAAGTGTCTCTTTCTTTCCCTACTTATAAGTGAGCAAAAAGGCCTCAACGTGAAATAAGACCACCATGTCATGATAAAGGACATATAAACCTTTCACATACAATCATTTCTCCCTTAAATTCTCCCCACTCCCCACTTAGAAGCTAAAAAATGAATGTGTAAAAAAATCCACCCTCAGTTGGCACCAATACAGAGTGAAGAAGATATGGAGGGGGAGGGGAGACAAGCTTTAAATCTTTCCTAATGCTATACAAAGGTTCTGTACATGCTCTATGTGCTTGCTAGTAAAAGTAAAGGGGGAATCAGCTGCATATTATGATTTCAACACAGCATGTAGTTAACCCTATGTTATAAAAACGTAATCATCTAACACCAGTTCAATGGGTTCATCATGGGACTGACATTGTAGTATTAACAGAATGGGCTTGGCAAAGTATGGCCCCCAGCTTGCACGTGATCCTCCAGGGTGTAACACATTGCCCCTTGAAGAATAATTGTCTCCGAAATTACCCTTCCTTCCCAAATCTCTAGCATTACAATAATTTAAAACTTTAGTTGAGCATTCAGAAATACAGTGTAGGCAAGCAAAGAAGAGAGTCAGTCAAAGTTATCAGAGGACTGTGAATATAGCAAATGGAAGAGTTGTAGGTGTGAATGATTTTCAGTGCCTCACTTTTTGTAGTGCAGTGTTTCACTTTCTGGGGAAATTTCATGTTGGCAGCAGAATTTTTATTTGAGGAGTAATGGGCTCATTTTACCTTCCCTCATAGCTACAGCCTAGATGAGCTCCTCGGAATGCTCTGATGGACATTGTCCTTCAGATTCTCCCAATTTTCTAGTCAAAAAGAGAGTGACCTAAAGGTCGCAGCGAGTTATAATTTCAAATAGCTTGTGCTCCCCTCCCCACAGCAATGCTTAACTTCAAATACCTTAAATGTTGTTGTGTCTAAATTACAAGTATGATTTTGGTTTCTTTGAAGCTTGATTACATTCTGTTTTATGTTCTAGCATTTTTGACAATATGTAAGAATATAAAATGACTAATGTTTGTAGCTATCTAATCTCTGAATACAGTGCTTTTGATCAGAAGGCACTTCCAGTTGCATCTCCCCCCCCCCCCCCCCAGAAATCTAGTGTTAGGAAACTTAGGGCTTGTATACACTGGCCCACTATTCCAGTTTCAATCAGATATCACTTCCCTCCTTCTTGTACATATGGGCACCTTTAATGTCAGCAAAGGTGCCCAGTGAGGATGAGGCAATCTCCAGTGCTCATTAGAGCACTGTCAAAAGGAATGACACTCCAGGTAAGACTTATCATTCAGTGGACCTGAACTCTGGACTCTCCTGCTGTTCCCGCAGCTCGAAGCCAGATTTTCTTAACAGATTGGTGGAATCCAGGGCCAGTCCAAAGCTGCAATGCTCCAACCCAGTCTTGGACTTCAGTGTTCATGGAGATGAGCCCTCAGAATTGAAAGGCCATAGACAAAGTATAGTCTTGAAGATAGATTTGAAATGCATGCTCTCTTTAAAGAAGATGAAGGCATGATGAAAATAAAGAACAGTAAACAATTCACATGCTTTTATTAAAAAGGGGGCTTTAGGCAGTAGAATCCATGTGCATGTTCATGCAAACATAAGTCTCTTTGTATTCAGTGGAGCTCATTCCCAATAAGCACGTATAGGAGCACAACATCAATTTAGCTTTGATCCTTTTTGGTTATGTTTATTTGGCCTGGCCCAAATACTGGTCCTTGATATTTTGAGTCTTGTTTATTTTTGTCATTTGCTTTCTTGTCTTTCTTTGACTTCTCTGTATCTCAACCTCCATTTTGCATCACTAGTGTCAAGAAAATTAATGACCTACTTTGCCAGTCTGAAGATGAATGAGAGCATTGTAAAGCAATTTACTTGCTATAAATGCTGCACAATAATTAACCATGATTATTATTGCAGCAGCATCTCTTCATAATGTGAATTTGATTGAGAACAGTTGCCTACGATCACATAATTTGCAAAATACCTTTTATTTTTGTTTTTTTGTAATGCGATGCCTTTTAAAGATATGAATTCTGCTCTTCTAGGGTCAGTGATCCTTGCCACTTTTCAAAGTTTAAAAAATGTAGATTGTTCGCTCCAGTTGTACAACCCTTCAGTAATCTTTCCTGAGCTCACAACTCTAAGGAGAGGACTCCTGTCAAAGCCCTCTCTTCCACTAATCTGGTTTTTTTTTGTCTACAAGGACATAGAAATATATTTTGAAAATCTCTCTCCATAACATTTTTTGTTATATAGTTTAATGTCACAGCATGCTTTATTTCATTCATACTAGCCCCTTGATATGAGTAGCTCAGTAATATTTTCTCCACATATTTTTTATTTTAGGTGTTCCAGATAAAAGCTGGTTATATATTTTGTTGCAGTCTGTCATGTGAGGATGTGTTTTTCTCAGTGGTGGGCTACGTGAACAAATCCAGACGCAGGCAACCTAGTCTTGTTCGAAATATTGTCCTCAAGTTGTATGGATTTGCATATGATCAACCAAGATGCTTGTGCAAAGGATTCATATTCCTTAACAAGAGCAGAATAATATTGAGGAAGTATGATAACTAAAACAGAGCTCAGAAAAGTTACTGTATATACTCAAGTATAAGCCTAGTTTTTCAGTCCCTTTTTTAGGCTGAAAAAGCTCCCTTTGGCTTATACTCGAGTCAAGGTTATTTATTATTTTACTCTGTTATAAGTATTATTTTTATTACATTTATTATCTTACACTATTATTACATTTACATTATTTTACTCTATTATTATTTTATTACATTTATTATTTTACTCTATATATTACTGTTTTGATTACATTTATTATTTTATTCTATTTATTATTATTATTATTATTATTATTACATTTACATTATTTTACTCAGTTATTTTTATCACATTTATTATTTTGCTCTCTTTATTATTATCGGAAGGATATGTAAGCACATTTACATTGAAGAAGGTTAAAATAATGGTTTAATCAGAGTTGGACAGTCTTATCTTAAATTACAGTTTTATGTAAATATTTGAAAACATTTATCCTATTAATGCCTCAATTAATGTAATTTTATTGGTATGTATTTTTATTTTGAAATTGACCCATAGTGGATGCATTTTGCACCCTTGGCTTATACTCGAGTCAATACGTTTTCCCAGTTTTTTGTGATAAAATTAGGTACCTCGGCTGATATTTGGGTCGGCTTATACTCGAGTATATACGGTAGATTTTTGTATTAGAATATTCCAACCATTCTAGCTAGCAACCAGATTCTGGGAGGGATTCTAGCAACAGTAGTTTAAAAAGTAAATTTTATATCTATTATTAACTTAGTTTCTACACTAACAAATACCACAAATATCTGGCATTTGTTTTCTCTGGGTTTTATATCTCACTAACACTTTGGCACCTTCAAGTCAATTGTAAAATGTACAATGACATAAATTCAATTTTTAGTCCCAAAGATGAGCCGACATGATGTATTAGTTTGAGTGTTGTACTGGAGGTCAGAGAGATCAGAGTTCAAAGCATTCCTTCCAGCCATAGACACCCCCTCCCCCACATGAAATTGGACAAGTCATGCTTTCGCAGTTTTAGAGGAACTAAAACTGGGAAAGTATGATTTTCTCCCCAGAAAACCCTATAACAGGGTTGATATGAATTGAAGTTGACTTGAAGATGCATACCAACAACTATTTCCCAAATAGAATAAACTTATTCAACAAGTACCTAGTTTTGGGCTATGTAGAAACTATCTCTTCACACTTACCTTTTTTTGGCCGCAGCAGGGTTTTTAGACTTCAGCCATGGAGCCCAATGGCTCCCATCAGACCCCAAAGAACTATGTTAGGGGTGGCTCTGTGGATAAACTTCCACCGTGGTGGAAAAAATTGTGTAAGTGGGCAACAATAGGCTCTCCATCTTTCCATTAGGAAAAATTGGTTGAGCCACTAAAAACAGGCTTCCTCTGATGAGGTGGGGGGAAGCCATGACAGAGCAGAGTGCAGAGTGACATGTTCCCATGCCCCACGCATGCGCCACCAGGATGTGGCAATACCTATCAATTCTGGCAGCTCGTGTGTGATGAAGAAAGTTCCAATTTCCCTACTTACTGTGAAGCAACCACTGTGCTCAATGGAGGTGGGGTCTGTTCCCCATTGAACAGGAAGCAATTGGCTGCTCTTTCCACCCATCCTTGCATGAATGAGCTCCAGTACCAGCGAAAATTGTGACAGGATCCCTGATTTTGTCCGTTGAACTGGAGATTGCTTATGGGAAGACATAGCAATGGCAGACAGTTGTTTCTGGGTCAAAAGGAACTGTACCACATCCATCACAGTGGCTGTTTTCAGTAAGTGGGGATTCAGTGGGTCGGGCTTCATAATACTGCAACTACCATGCTTATATATAGGTATCTCCCAACAGGATTTTGGATTTTTTGTTCATGTGGTAAGTGATCCTTTAGTTTGTACTGAAATCTTATGACCACGTACTAGGGATTAAACCCTATTAAACTCAATGTGGCCTATGTCTAAGCAGAGATTTATAGAATTTTGTAGTGGAAGTTTTGAAATTTGTCCATTTTGTGACAAATATTTTAGTATGTTCACATCTGCACTCTTGCCTTTGCACTGCTGTCATGTATAACAACTTGCTATCACCTTAATATTTATCCACAGAAGTCTTAAAATATGCTACTTTGCTTAGATTCTTAGAAATAGTTTTAGTTACAGGGATCACATTTTGATAGTTCCTGATTTGTTGTCATTTGAAATGTTTGGCATTAGTTAAAGGAGCATGTTGTTAATGCTTTCCAAGAAAGCAGGGGGCAGCACAATATTCGAGGATCTGCACAGTACTATTTATCTAAGGCTGGATGAGGTTCCTACATAAACTTGTGGAACAGAAGGCAAGTGTTGAATCAATGTTTTTCCAGCATTGCTTCATTAAGAAATAGGCAAGCATTTAATGCTCAACATCCAACAGAGAAACACGCCTCTCTTTTTCCTTAGGCATCCTTTTAAGCAGCTATAGAGGAGCCATCAGAACACAGCATTCAGAGCGCTTAGTGAAAGACCAGCTGTCTGATAAAAATCAAAATACAGCTATATCTGCAGTTTGGATTAAATAATTTTGGAAGCATCCCTAAACAGGATGAAGCCAAGTCAGGAGGATACTACTTGCCAATAATCTTTGCACAATGCATGGAGCATTCTGCTTCTAAATGTAACTTTTGTTTTAAAGTCTCTGTAAATATATTGGATGGATCTGTTTCCCTTTCTCCTAAGAGCAAGATTTTAAAATCTCACTTTCTTCCCTTTGCATGTTAAATTTATAGTTGTGTAAATTATTTTTTTAAAAGTAATTATAACAAAATAATAACAAAATAATATTGTCATCTACTTACTTTGACCATGTTTCCAAAGCAAAGAAGATTGTCTAGCTGGATTCTATGTAGTGATTGGCAATGATTCTATCATCTAAAAGAGATGGTAACTCATATTCAGCATAACTAAGAGTGCATCTAAACTGTCCCCAACATGACCATAAGCATTTTGCAATGCCACTTTGGCATCCACATGGTACAGCCTACCAAGACTGCATTGACCCACCTGGACTGTCACATCACCACTGGTACTCCTAGCCAGACATGGAGATCTGCCCAACCTCCTGGCCATTGCCTGTTATGTCCATGATGTTCTAATTGACTAGCAAGATGAAAGGGGAGATCAAGTTACGCATTCTGGATGGTCATTCAGGTACTTGTTTTAACATCTCAAATGTGACTGAGACAGCCAGGTGCCCAGAGAGAGCTCTGTGGCAGTGGTGTGTGCAGCAGCAACACAGAGACAAGCCATTCCATTCCATTGCACTGATCAGTGTGGTGTCCATATGAACACTGGATCAGATCAAATTAGACTCGATCCAGCTGCCCTGACAGCCACAAAGCCCTGGGATACTCCAGAGTTTCCAGCAAACTCCAGAGTATCACCTGACTTTGCCAAAAGTGGGGTGAAAGCAGGTTAAGTTAAGAAAACACAGAGTGCTCGTTGGATACTCAGCATGTGTTGTGGGGACAGTCAGCACTAGATTTGAGATGAGTCAAAAATGGATGAAAACACAAAGGATTAAATTAAACCCACACTTTGAAGAGTACAAACACTTAAAGCCTGCTGCATAGCTCAGCAAATTTGTCACTTTTGCTTTGCCGAGCATTCAGATATATTAAATCTTGAGTTCTTGTCATCACGTTCTTGAAGACACTGGCAGACTTTGAGAGGTTCTTTTCACAAACCAAACCAGATGAACTTTTCAACCCCCTCCATTTGTAATCCTTCCCCTTGTGCTTTTATGTGAAAAGTGTCACTTTTCCAGTAGCCTTAGTTGTATTCCGTGTGTGATTGGGTATTTTATCTAAAATATACAATGAGATATAATGGGCCAATCAAGCAAAATGTTCAAGTAAAACTAATCTAAATTACCTTTTAATGGTGTAATTTATATTCATCTGCACATGTTATTTAATCATGAATTGGAATACTCATTTTCCATAGAGATATACAAATTTATCAAAAGGTGCTGGAAATCATTTCTTAGACTCCCTTTGTTTAAAAGGTAGTTAATGACAATATTTTATACTGAAGACTAAATGCACTGTTAGTTCTACATAAAGCATGCATTAAAATCAGTGGGGCTACTTTAAGTAGGACTAATTGTTGATTCATCCCAGAGTTGACAAGAAGTTTTTAATAAGATGTTTTTGTTGGCATTTGAAAGAAGAAGCTTCCAACAGATATACCAATAAATCTATTAATTTAAATGAAACATTCCTTCTAATATTTTATTACAAGAGTGAACAACCTGTGGTCCTTGAGTTGCTGCTGGGCTGTCAATACCATTAGTTTCATCCTGTATGGCTAGTCATCAGAGCTGATGGGAGTTGTAGTCTGATGTCATAGAAAGTAACACAGCCTTTCTCCAGTTTTACTAAATTATTTTTTTCCCATTTGAACATGTTTTTATTTATTAGTATTTATTTATTTTGGGTATTTATATCCCGCCCTTCTCAACCCCAGACTTAGGGCGGCTTCCAGCTGGTACATATTTGATGCCTACAAGCAACACAACAAAATACACATCAAAACAATAATTATAAATAGTTAAAAACATTAGGTTACTACAAGCAGTTTCTTATTACTTGATGGTTTCTTTCCATTTCCTCACAGTTATATGAATTTTCTGTTTTTAGCCAGTGAAGAAAGACACAAAAGATTTGTTAACTAGTAGGATGGACAAAACTTTGGGCAAAACAAGAAGGCCAGTAAAAAAAAGTGTTAATGCATTATGTTAATTGGTAATTACTAAAAAAAATCAAATTTAATTAGATTTCCATTGGAGTGGAGAAAATTTAACTATTTATGTTAAATTATCATTTACATTTCGACCCCCAGTTGGCACAGCTGAGCTACTGAACTTGCTGACCGAAAGGTTGGCAGTTTAAATCTGAGGAGTGGGGTGAGTTCCTGCTGTTAAGCCCAGCTTCTGCCAATCTAGCAGTTCAAAAACATGCAAATATGAGTAGATCAATAGGTACCACTTCTGCAGGAAGATAATGGCACTCCATGCAGTCATGCTGGCCACATGGCCTTGGAGGTGTCTATGGACAACATTGGCTCTTCGGCTTAGAAATGGAGAGGAGCACCACCCTCAGAGTTGGACCCAACTAGACTTAATGTCAGGGGAAACTTTTACCTTTACTTATCATTTCCATTTAAGTTAAATATAAGGATTAAAAGTAGAATAAAATTGAAAAGGCTATCCATTATTTTACTCTTCCGAACTCTTTTAAACTTGAAATAAAAGGAACTAGCTATATGAATTTTTAGACATTTCATTCCTCATCCACCAAACTAAAACCTATTTCCTTTTCTCCCCCTCTAATAAGTTAATCTCCTTATACTCACTCTTTTTTTTTACTTTGCCATTCCCTCCATGGATCCCTGACATAGTCCTGGGTTTCAGAGCTTCAAAATTCAATTTCTTAAGATAGATGAAGGTTGAACTCAAATGTATCTGGATGCACCATTACTTTGCAGTTTAAAATAGCAAAGTGTCCTTTTTTTTTTGTTTAGTGCATGGTAATCTTGGAATTCTTGTATTGTATTGTAACTTGCATTCTAATCAAGATAAAATAAACAAGGATTCTTTATCTTAAATAGTGTGTGGAGATTACAACCTGGGTATCTTACATCCCAGTCCAATAAATTGTTTTGAAAAGAGTATGATTCTGCCTCACTCCTTCTTCTCCTTCTACTATCAGTAGTAGGTAAGGTCTCAGAAAGCTGACTCACAACAATTACTCATGGGTAATTTAGCTGGATCAAGACCTGTAAGGGTTAATAGGAGACTGTTAAGTAATGCCATGTGATGTAGGCTATATTTCAGAGGAAGGAACTGGGAAAAAAAAAAAAACACCTCTGAGAATTCTTGCCCAAGAAAACCCTATGAAATTCATGGGGTCACCATAAGTCAACTGGTATCACACAAGACAATCAAAGTATAAGGCTGTGTGCATTAAAATGCTTAAGTGACACAGTGTGCAAGCCGTGGAGAACTATGCACATGAAGCAATAAAAAGTGAATAAGTGTGGAGCTTTACCGTGTAAAATGTGATCGACTGTAGCTAGAAATCTCTTGTGATTGAAAGGGAAATATCTTAATGCCTTTTCATGCAATAAAAACCCAAAGAAATTCTCAAAGGACTTTAACTTTCAAATAAACTGTCATTTCCTTTGTAATGAATACATATAAAAATGAAGAAGAAGAGAGGTCAAAAGGTTCATTTTTCTCTTCAAGAGATCGTGACCTCCATTGTTCAGCTCATCCTCAGAAAAACCACCACCATCCTGTTAGGCCGATTTGCACAGAATAAGCTGCTAATATATATTTCCTATGGAAGTAAAAGCTCCTTGTGTGTCTTCTTGTCTCAACAGTGAAGCCTCAAAGATCTCCCCAGCCAAAGATCTCCTACACTACAGGCAGTTACTTTTCAAGGGCTTGAACACAGAGTTGTTTAAGCAAGCATCAACACCAAGAATTTTCCTTACCATACATTGATTTCTAGTTGAGTGATTTCTGTTGGTCTGTGACATGGATTTGGCTGTTTGTCACTTTAGGCTGCATTGGTGAACACACTTAATGCATTTGTCTGACCTATTTAATTAACATACATTATTTAAAAACAAAACTGCTTCTCTGACAGATGTTGCATTGACTGCTAGGCATCTGTGGATGGATTACAGTTGGCATGCCTCTGTAACTACAGTTTCTGCTTCCCTGTTGAGGCTAGCCTTCTGTACACCAAGGTGAAGTGACCTGCTATGGATTACACCATCACAGAATACAAAAATGATATCTGAATCATGTTAATAAACTTCTAAAACTGGTTTCTTCAGGGGCAGGAAGTACTATGGATGGGGAAACTGTTACTTTCATTCTGGAAAAAAAGGCAGTGGGTCAAATTATGTGTTAGATCTCATATGTTGACTGGCATTTTATGTGGGGCTTCTTTTGAAATCAACTTGGAAACTTTACCAAGTGCAAAACGGACCTGCAAGCATCAGGAGTTAAAACCACATTATTCTGGTCCTCTCTTATTTTCTGTAACCTATGCTTCATTTCCAGGTCAGGTTCAAAGTGCTGGAGTTTTTGTGCCAGATCTTGCACTTAGGAATGTTATATAATAGTAATATTTTTACCCACTTCTCCATATGAATCGAGGTGGAAAACAATATATTAAAATGCTGCAGTAAATAGACTGTTAAAAACACAAGTGCCAATTGAAAATACCTAATCAGTTCAAAGAGCTTAATATCAGGTTAAAAGGCGCACATTCATGCATACTCATATATGGAGGAAATAGTTCACACATAATCATTCTGCCTTGCAGTAGGGAACACTTTATAGTAAATGTTTGCCTCTATATGTGAGGATGAAACAATCCAGAACTGACATCATTATTTAGTACCCAACACTAGCCAAGTTGCTTTAAAAAGCAATATCCATTGGATTTCAAGGAAAAACAAAGTTGGAGTACAAATAGGTTCAACCCACAGAAGCTAAACCTAGAGCCAACTCATGTTTTGTTCACACTGTGGATTTCAGACAGATGGATACTCTAATGCTAAAAATGAGCACATGATAGTATTTCAAAGATACATAGTATACATCTCCCCAATCAGAATGACTCATTGATTGTGACATGTTTCTTTTGGGATGAATGACGATGTACACAACTGAATGCACACCTGGACAATGGCACAATACCTCTTCTGTCACCTTGGATTGAATGTGGCATCAGAAAAAAAGTCAAACCATTTTCATAGGGCATGCAACATGCACAATTACATATATATAAGGCAGCAGCAGAGTCAATATTTTTTCTGGCGCAAATACTCGAGGTAGGAAAGAATGGAGAGAAAGCAGACTTGAGTGACTGGTATGTTTTATGAGAGACTCTGTAAGGAGAGGAATCTAACTCAGACACCTCCTTCTTCTTTCTTTCTTTACAGCACCAATCTTCATTATTTAAAAAAGGCCTGAAATTGTTTTTTAGGTGGAAGACAAATCTTCTCTGAACAAGTCTTGTTAAGAAAACTCTACAGTAGGCTTGCCTTGGGTTGCCAACTTGCCACGTGTCAGAAACAACTTGAAGGCACACAGAAACAATAGCAAACCCTTTTGAAATGTTGCAATTGTCTGTCCTGAGGACACTTCTATGATGTGTCCCATATTCTTATAATTTGACCCTAAACATATGAAAATGATAAAGCTTAATGAATAAATCCACCCACCCCACCCCCTTGTTTCTCACATAAACCACAAAACCTATATATGAAACTTTTCGGTGTTAATATTTAAGGCCACCTCTTTGCTATCTGCCATATTATTGCAATTGTCTGCAAGGATCATAAAGAGATAAAGCACATCCATTTTTGAACATGCTCCAAATGGAATGACTGCTTCTGCACACAACATCCCTTTTATCTATTTATTTTAAATTTGGCAGGTGTAATTCCCTCTCAAGGGGCTACTAAGCTTGAAAACCTCTTTCACTTATGCCAAGAAATAGAAATAGTATTGACAGTTTCTGTTTTAAGGGAAAAAACAAATTTAAAGTTGTGTAGCAGACAAATCCCTGCATCTCTTTGATGGCAATTTGGCAGGCAAAAGCGCCTCTGAAGATACTACTAAACCATTGCACTTAATCCAGTCATGACAAAAAGAATAAACATCACACCCATATATATGTTTCCCATGATAGTTAGTGGAAGGCATGAACCTCTGAAAATGTTGAAAATCAATGTATTCAGGATTTGAGTCAAAGAATAGTCCCTTTGATTTGGTGTAAAAATAAGCAGACAAATTTCCAAAGCATAAAATTAGTCCAAGCCAAACTGGGAGTGGGGGAGAGCCATTTACATGTCTCATTATTTTGGCATGTGAAGCAGAAAGCTCTTTTCATCAACCCATGACAACTATGACCAGTTCCTATACTACCAAGATGAATCAGTGATATATAATGCCACATATAGCTTATACTGGTTTCCAAATTTCAAGAAGTTCTTTTTGTTTTTCGTTCTTTTCTTTTTGATAAGTTCCTCTAGGAATATTTTCCCATAAGCAAAATACAACAAACTACAAAGTCCACAACATGGTGACATCTTCAGACCAGTTCTATAACATAATAGACATTATGCAAACTTTCAAAACTTCATTGACTTCTTAATCAGACAAAGATATTTAAAATCACGCAGGATAAAAACTGCAACTATAGGCCACCTAATACAGGGCCGGACAAGAGAGGCAGTACTCCATACAGGCCCTGGGGTTGGCTACACTGCCCATCTCCATCCCACTGTGGTGGCAGGATTGAGTCTTGACTTCCCAATTGGTTGCTGGATAGCTTTCCTTACCTGTGTTGTTTGCTCGTGACTCAGAGAGTTAAATGGAGAAAGGAGGAAGGCAATCCCTCCTTTCTTCAAGTCACATGGACACTTTTCTGACATTGGAACTCTAAGACAAAAATGGCACAGGAGGCACCTCCCTTTCCTTATGCTCCTCAGCATGGTCCAAACTGAGAGGGGCTCAACTGTTTATATCACAACAAGGTGTGGAGCTACTCTTGAACTTTGGGGAGCCTTGTTGTATTTTCATAATAGCTGCTTTGGAGATATGCTGTCTCTGTCATAATGCAAAGGTCACTAATGGAAAGGTGTAATAGAAATTATGGTGTAAATCAAAGATGGAAATTATGAGACTCTCCTAAGGTTGCTGGACTGCAGCTCCCATCATTCCTGAATATTATAGCCAATGACGGGGAAAACTGGACTGCATTTCAGTAACATCTGGGAACCATTTCCACAATTACAGTGTTATGGTTCTATTTTAACTGCCTTGTAATATTATATGAAATCCTGGCATTTGCCATTTAGGGAAGGCTACTGCTAAACTGCAAATTGCAGAATCCCATATGATGTTGCCCTAGCAATTAGAGTGGAATCATTGTGCTATAACTGTATAGTGTGAAAATGAATCACCGCCTCCTCCTGAGAAAAATGTATAATATCACAAAGGACTACCACCTCACCCGCCTCATAGAAAACCTGTTACAAAACAGGAGCTTTTTTGTTGAGTTCCAGGGCAAGAGAAGCAGATGACGGGAACAGAAGAACGACCTACCTCAGGGGAGTGTGCTTGCTCCATCCATGTTCAACATCTACACAAATGATCAGCCACTGCCAGAAAGGAAAGAGAGTTTCATCTATGCTGATGATCGTGCCATTACTGCTCAAGCAGGGAGCTTTGAGATGGTAGAACAGAAGCTTTCCGAAGCTCTAGATGCTCTTACTGCCTATTACAGGGGAAACCAGCTGATCCCCAACCCATCCAAAACACAGACATGTGCTTTTCATCTCAAGAACAGAGAAGCATCCCAAGCCCTGAAGATCACCTGGGAAGGAATCCCACTGAAGCATTGCAGCGCACCCAAATACCTGGGAGTCACTCTGGACTGTGCTCTTACCTACAAGAAGCACTGCCTGAACATCAAGCAAAAAGTGGGTGCTAGAAACAATATCATACGAAAGCTGACTGGCACAACCTGGGGATCACAACCAGATACAGTGAAGACATCTGCCCTTGCGCTGTGCAACTCCGCTGCTGAGTACGCATGCCCAGTGTGGAACACATCTCACCACACTAAAACAGTGGATGTGGCTCTTAATGAGACATGTCGCATTATCACGTGGTGTCTGCGCCCTACACCACTGGAGAAATTACTCTGCTTAGCTGGTATTGCACCACCTGACATCCGCCGGGAAGTAGCAGCCAATAGTGAAAGGACCAAGGCAGAGACATCTCCAGGTCATCCCCTGTTTGGGTATCAGCCAGCACGTCAACGACTTAAATCTAGAAATAGTTTTCTAAGATCTACAGAGACACTCGCTGGAACACCTCAGCAAGCGAGAATCCAAAAGTGGCAGGCTCAAACCCAGAACCTCAATCAATGGCTGATACCAAATGAGAGATTCCCCACTGGGCACACAGAGTACTGGGTGACTTGGAAGGCGCTGAACAGACTGCGCTCTGGCACCACGAGATGCAGAGCCAACCTTTAGAAATGGGGCTACAAAGTGGAATCCTCGACTTGCGAGTTTGGAGAGAAGCAAACCACTGACCACCTGCTGCAATGCAACCTGAGCCCTGCCACATGCACAATGGAGGACCTTCTTGTAGCAACAGCAGAAGCACTCCAAGTGGCCAGATACTGGTCAAAGGACATTTAATCAACTACCAAACTCACAAATTTTGTATTTTGTCTGTTTGTTTGCTTTGTTCTGTTAGAAATGTAATATAATTTGACTGGTTGTGCTGGCACGACAAATAAATAGTGTGAAAGTGCTCTTGGACAGTTCCTTAATTCCCAGTTCTGTTATAAACAGTCTGATAGGTAGAGATTCAACCCACATAGGTACACTCAAGTGCCCAATGTTCAAATGGGTCCTAGATTTTTGGTGTCTTATTTACCTGCCCTTCTATCATATGGGACCACTTGCAGTATAAACATTATCTTCTGCAAAAGTCTGATGTAACAGAAACTGCAAGGAAAGCCCACTCCCAAAGGCTTTCCACTCATTCTGATGCCACATGCAGCCGGTTTGCACCAGAAAAGAAAGCCTTAGGGAAAATCAATCATAAAGGTACATGTAACGTATTGAACCATTCTGAAATGAATGGAAGTTAAATAAAAGCAATATGAGAAGTTCTTCATAAGCTACACTCTTATGAAATAGCTTGCTGCTTCATTTAACATCCCCAACTATTTCATAGTTATTGAGAATCTCTTCCTATCATATCCTGTTTGGACATGGAAAAGTGTGTGTGTGTGTGTGTGTGTTCAATTCATTTATTTGTTCTATTCTTTTATTGTTCTGGACATCAAAAAATTATTTGAAAAATCTAAATATTATTGATTGTGTTAGGAAAGATCACTGTCCTTAATTTCTATTGATTTCATTGCTTAGGCAACCTGAACATTTTTGTAAAATTCATACTTTATTGTATGAAGGTGGTAATCCAGCATTGGTGACAGTTCCTATTGCAAAATGCAGTGCACATCTCATTGCCAGTCTGCTACCTCCTTGCAATAAGCACAGCCCCCTGCTATTGATGGAAAAATCCATCAATAGCTGCACACTGTGTCATATTTCCATCATTTACCTGGTGCAATCAGCCCATTCCACTTCTGTGCTGGCATACCAACACTGAAATTATATCAAGGGGCTAGATTTTTCTCTTCTCCCACTGTCATCCTCTTCACTATTTCCCAGCTAATGGTTTGCTCTTTTTTTACCAACTAAACTGGGATTGCAAAATTGCATTTAAAACCATGGGTTTTTTAAAAAACAAATTGAGCAGCAGAACTGTGGGAGGATGGAGTTATCAGGTTTGATTGAAATGTGGCTGCAAAGCATGGATCAATGAATCAGCACAGTTGTGTGAATGCAGTGAGGTTCAATAGTGAGGATGATCATCCCAGTATGTTGCTGATATCCCTGATCATGTGACAGCCATAGCATAGTGACTCGACATGATAAAGTCATAAAGAAATAGTAACAAAGATCACCTTCCAAAGTCTACCATCCTCCATGTACTGCAGCCCAATTATATAGGCAAAAAGACAAAAGTCAAATAGGTTAGAACAGTGGTTCTCAACCTTCCTAATGTCATGACTCCTTAATATAGTTCCTCAGGTTGTGGTGACCCCAACCATAAAATTGTTTTTAATGCTACCTCATCACTGCAATTTTGCTACTGTTATGAATTTAATGTAAATATCTAATATGCAGGATGTATTTTCATTCACTGGACCAAATTTGACAGAAATACCCGATACACCCAAATACCCCAAATACTGGTGGGGTTGGGGGGATTGATTTTGTCATTTGGGAGTTGTAGATACTGGGATTTATAGTTCACCTACAATCAAAGATCATTCTGAACTCCACCAGCGATGGCATTGAACCAAATTTGGCACACAGAACTCCCATGTCCAGCAGAAAATACTGGAAGTATTTGGTGGGCATTGACCTTGAGTTTTGGAGTTGTAGTTCACCTACATCCAGAGAGCACTGTAGACTCAAACAATGATGGATATAGACCAAACTTGTTGTTTATTTGTTCAGTTGCTTCCAACTCTTCATGACCTCACGAACCATCCCATGTCAGAGTTCCCTTTCGGCTGTCACCACACCCAGCTTTTTCAAAGTCAAACCAGTCACTTCAAGGATACCATCCATCCATCTTGCCCTTGGTCAGCCCCTCTTCCTTTTTCCTTCCATTTTCCCCAGCATCATTGTCCTCTCCAGCCTTTCCTCTATTCTCATTATGTGGCCAAAATACTTCATCTTTGTGTCTAGTATCCTTCACTCCAGTGAGCAGCCAAACTTGGCACGGAAACTCAATATGCTCAAATGTGAACACTGGTGGATTTTGGGACATTTGGGAGTTGTAGTTGCTGGGATCTATAGTTCACCTATACTCAAAGAACATTCTGAACCCCACCAATGATAGAATTGGGCCAAACTTCCCACACAGAACCTATGACCAACAGAAAATACTGTTTTCTGATGGTCTTTGATAACCCCTCTCACACCCCCTGATGACTCCCCCAGGGATCTCAACCCCCAGGTTTAGAAACACTGGGTTAGAAGAATCTGGTTGACAATGTGCACTGCTGCACAGATGAAAGAGTATACAACACTTTAAAGAAAGTCACAGGAAAGCCTGAGTTCAGTCCTTTAATGTGCTGCAGCAGATCCCAATATATCCCAGATCCCAGGACAAAAATCAGCTTTGCAGAATGTGGGGTACATTCTGCCCTTGCTGATTCACTGTGTAGAATTTGGAATGAGGGAGAGAGGGGCCGCAAAAAATGGCCCAAGGGCACAGCTGGCAAGCAGAGGGCTAATGGAAATGAAACACACACACACACACACACACACACACACACAGCAGTTTGAGGTCAGGTTCTGTAGTTAATAAAATCACCCGCCTGGCCTCAAACCAGATCCAGACCAGTCAATCCAATCGCCTGTGCAACAAAAACAGTTTCTCCCAAACCACTTCCAAGCTGCATTGTAGTGTCAATGTAACATGATATGAAAAAGAAATGGTCTTTAGGTCACACATTCAGTGGAATAAATTATGGAAGAAGAGAAGCGAGAGATGGAAGTGAAGGGCTGTATGAGGAACTGCATTCTATCATTAATCTCATGCCTTTTATCATTGCACCAATGAAAACGGGGATGTTTTAATCCCCCAGTGCTCCAACCAATCACTTCATGAATCTCATCCTGTCTACTACATGCTGTTAAAAGGTTTTCAGTGTCTGTGATAAACTGTATTCATTTATTCTGCATTAGCATGCCCTCCATTGATTTAGAGACAAGGGGGCACTGATTCCTTGCGTTGAAAACATGGCTTTCCTACAATTCATTATCAACTTGTCAAAATATCAAGTGTGTGAAATGGCAGATGCTGGACTGTATAGTGTCTTAGCTTTTCTGCACAGGTATTTTTATTTATATTGCACATCAGAAACAAGATACTTTTTGGAATTTCACAGATACAAATAGAGTGTGCATCTGCACTGTGGAATTAATGCAGTTTGACACCACTTTAACTTCAAGGGCTCAATGTAGTTTTACAAACCTATCCCAAAGTGTGCCTCGCATCGCTCACACCACCCACTTGCATGATCTTGCATTGTCCTCATGATTCTCTATGTGAACACAGATAGTCTCCTATGTTCAGGTTTCCCCCTCCTACCACACTTCCTCATTGCATGGAACACCAATAGAAGTAGATGAGCATTGTGGGATCTGGCAGGCTCCAAGCTGGTTGCATCAAGGAATGGTTGTAGGACAGGGAATTTATCTAATGTGATGATGTCCAAGGGCAAACATTCTCTGAATAAATGATACCAAGAAAACTGCATGAAAGGGTCACCATAAGTTAGATTTAAAGGCATATAGCAAAACAAAAAACTGTGTTAATTTCTTGCAGCAAACAAACAAAATGCCTTGCGACACCTCAACATAGGGTTTTGTTTAAGGTCAAGTCACAACTTCTCAGTTTAAAGAAAGGCAGTGAAAAACCTCTTCTGAATGCCAACAAAACCCTGTGAAAGGTGTTAGGATACTGGGGGGGGGGGGGGGGGGGAGGAGGGGGAGGTTGTGACATGCCAAAGGCCAAGAGATTTTATTTGTAGTAACGCCAGCCCCATCAATGGACTACAGCAGGCAAGTCTGCAACAAAGTTTTCTGCAAAAGCATTCAGAAAAGACAAAGCTATCAGCCAGAGAAACAAGCTTTAAAACAAATCTCAAGAATTCTACCTCACCATCCCCCATCAGATATTTTCCTCACTCTCCTATGATTGAAAAAATGAATGAACTAAAAATATACTAAGCAGTCAGGTAGTCTTTGCTAAAGGATTTATTCATGGGCACGAATACATATGGATCATGAAGAGAAAGGTTGTATCTCTTCCCCCAAGAAAGAAGCAGTTTGTGTGTTAAAACCACAACCAACAAAGAACAAGCAAGCAAACATTTAAGAGATCAGCTGGCGACTTCCTGTACTGCTCTACATTTTAGACAGAAAAGCCATTTAGAAAATGACTGTTGGGCAAGCTTTAGGTAGTTTTTAAAACTATGCCAAAATATACACTGTACTCCTATTAGTAATGTACCCAGCTGTGCATCCAGTGTATGCCTATATAAGTCTACTAACTTCATGCAATGACCAAACTCCCTGTTTCCCTCCACCGGTTACTTGCTGCAGCCCACCCACCCCCGGCCAACATTGCATTTACTGGCTGGTAGAGCATTGGGGGTGCTGATGGCATGTTCACAACATTGACATCATCTTCCATGACCACTGAAGGATTTTCCAGGAGCTCAAGGAATAGGCCTTGTCACTGTGCATTCAGTTTTTGGATCTTTCCACTAGCTAGTAAATGATCATGTGGAAGCAGGGGGGCTTCAGCAGCTAAAAAGTATGGTTTTAGATTGATGAGGATATGTTTTGAGGTTCTGCTTTATGCACCATCTCCTTGTTCCAGCCATAATTGGTTGCCAGGATTGGGAGCCATCTAAAGAGCAGTAACATTTAAACAAAGGTTTGCTCACTGCAGTGGTAGCTGAGTGAATTTAGTGTTCTCCCTATAATGGGAAATAATAATTCTGCATGACATGTTGCAAGGCAGAGTTCAGATATTTCCCCAAGACTTTCTTTGGGATTTTGTGGCAGTTGGGAGATATACAGTTTGAGAGAAGAAAAATATTATGGGGGAAAAATAAGTCTAAAATTGAAAAAAGAAAACCAGCTTAACGAGGACTGAGCCCACTTTGCAGCCATACATTATTGGAGACAGAAGTCGTAACAATTACACTGAAAGAAAGCATGGGCCGCTACGCTAAGCACTGCAACATGTGATGACAGGTATACTAATATTTAGTACACATACTGTTATCTCCCTTTCCATCCTCAGCCTAGAAGGTCCCAAACATTAAAGAAAAGTAAATATTGGCCAGTCATGGAATGCGAGTTGAGCATGTTTATGCAAAATACCTCTGTATGCATTTCTCTTGATTTATATAACTTATTTGGAATGTATGATTAGTTTTTGACTAATTCCCATACAAGCTCTATACTACATTGCAATTAACTGGGCTGTATCTAACAGATGACTGTAAAGAACAGGGTGAATGCTGGGAGTGCACACTCATTTTTCTCAATTAGTTTGAGTTGTTGCCCACTGTGGGACTATTGCCCTCACAGGTTATATATTTTTAATATTACTCTACTGTTTCTGTTGTAATATATTGCAATATTTATTAGTTTCTGGTTGTATTGTTACAATACTATCGAGCCAACATTTAATTGGTTTGGGGGGAGGGGGGCTATTCCTCAGTTCCATAACACTGAGTTGCTTTCCTAATTCAAGCGAAGTGTCTAAGGATATAGCCCAAAGCTATGTTTTTAATGGATGACTGCTGTTGGTCCTTGGGTCGTCTGGTGGCAGCTGTTTGGGAAGAAACGGTTTCTGATGGAAACGACAAAACAGGTGACCTATATTGCTGTAAAGACATGCAGGTGTATGAGATAAAAATGAAGGAGAAGTGGGACAGTGATGTAAGTTCCATAAGATGTGTAGCTACATAAATACTTATGCATAATAATTTCTGTTCAAACAATGCCATTCCCTTCAGGAAAATCAATGAAACAGAAAAATCAGTGCACACAGTCTTTTACTACCAGGGATTCCTTAAAAGATCAGAGTCATGAATAAGGAAGGGAAGTTCAAAGATGACAGGGAATCAACCATAACATTCATTACAGGGTGGCCTTTACATGTACTGTATGTATAGCAGACATATAATTGGAAACATAAAGGTGCTGGACTGGTTCTACCATTAATTTGTGTGTGTCAGGAGAGACTTGCGAAACTGCAAGTCACTTCTGGTGTGAGAGAATTGGCCATCTGCAAGGATGTTGCCCAGGGGATGCTCAAATGTTTGATGTTTTACCATCCTTGTGGGAGGCTTCTCTCTTGTTCCCACATGGGGAACTGTAGCTGACAGAGGGAGCTCAACCCACTCTCCCCGGCAAAGTGTTGTGCCGGCCACATTTGCCGGCACAATTCTTTAACCCACTGCACCACCAGGGGCTCCTACCATTAGATAAAGAGGATTTGAATATCATGAAAGTATCATAAACACACACACACACACACCTTGTTTTAATTGTATCAATTCTGCCAAGGATTGAGAGAGGTGCCTGTGAGTTTTCTGTTTTACTTGGTTGACTTTGAGTACAGTATTACCCTCATACTCATGGGGCCAATACTTGTGATTTCACCTAACAAACAAAATATATCCTCTCTAGGAATTTTCTAGGACCTCCAGTGATTCTATGGTATGCTTCCACCAGAGGTTATCAAGAGGTACCATTTTCTAGATCCTTCAAAATGACTCTATGATATCTTCTGCAAAAATCAATTTATTTCAATTGGGTTCACTCTTTTCCATGGTTTCTTGTTTCCATGATAAGTTCAGGAAAGCATCCCCTGGAGTCATACTGCTCTATGCACTTTAATTTGGAGAAAGATAATAGGAGATTTGAGACACTGACACCAACTAATTTGTTCAACTATACATCATCTCACAATAGAGGTGGTGTGCACTGCATACTGCCACATGTCATTCTAGATTCCACTTGCAATGTCTCTGCTCATCCATTGCTGAAGAATATGAGATAGAGGGCACAGGTACAGGGAGACCGCTCAGTGACAACTAGATAACCATGAAAAATGTACAGGACTACCTTTACAGCAAAATTTAGAGTTTGTACAAAGCCTTATTGGCAATATAAAAAAAATGTCCCAAGCACCACTTCAGAGATGTTTAATTCTGTCCATTGGAAATGCTCTTGCCCTGTAAATAAAAATAATGAGAAGGATATTTGGCTATTTACTGGAGATAAACTATTTATTGGTAAAGTTCAAAATCCTCTGACATATCTCTTTAGATCTACTCAACATTTAACAGACTTTTGCCATTTCATAGAATCATAGAATCGTAGAGTTGGAAGAGACCTCGTGGGCCATCCAGTCCAACCTCCTGTCAAGAAGCAGGAAAATTGCATTCAAAGCACCCCAACATATTGCCAACATATTGCCATGACTTTACCCCAACTTATCACCATGAATATTTCCTGGAAGTAGATTTACCCATTTCTTGAAGATTAATCTTTAGGATGACTGTACCCCTCTCAGGAGATTGCAATTTGACCAAGATATTATATTGAAAGTTCATTTATTCAGTCTTGACAAACATATTTCTTAGATATTTAAAAGGGTATAAATATCAATCATATAAAAAGTACTCTACAAAGCAATTATACTAAATTATATTTAAAAGTAATTTTAAAAGCTTGATCTTACTGGCTAAGGCTAAGAGGCAAGTCAGATGAGGAGCAGAGTTCTCTTGTTTTACTGGTCCTTTTTTCTGTACAGACATAGGGGTGGTGCAATCATTTTATGCAGGTAGGTAGCCTATAGAATTTCAAACTTATCTTGTACTTTAATTCCAAGCACTTATGTGAAGCATTGTCCTATGAATCCTATATCCCATACATTCAAGCCCAAGATATGGGGTTTATAAGCAATGAGTATAATTGTAAAGTGAAATGCTGGACCTGTCAGAGGAGGCAGGCTGGTAAGTACCTCTCCGAATGTATTCTCCCCTACAAACCATCAAGATTATTAAGATCATCTGGAGAGGCCCTGCTCTCAGTCCCACCGGCCTCGCAAGTGCGCCTGGTGGGGACGAGGGACAGGGCCTTCTTGGTGGTGGCCCCGCGACTCTGGAACTCTCTCCCTCTGGAGGCCAGAACTGCCCCATCCATCCTAACATTTAGGAAACGGGTGAAGACGTGGCTGTGGAGTCAGGCCTTCGATGAATGAGACACCATAGGACCCTGGATGGAAATTGATGTAGATCCATCTTAATAGGACGACTGACCACTGTAGTTTTATATATAGTGTTTTTAAAGTTGTTTTTGTAATTGTGATATATGATATTTTAATGAGTGTATATGTTTTTTATGGCTGGAAACCGGGCTGAGTCCTTCAATGAGGTTGAGAAACTCGGTATAGAAAACTGTGAAATAAATAATAATAAATAAATAAGTAGGATCTTGCAGATCTGACTTGCTGGGTTTGGGGCAGAGGACTGTTTGGGGTGGGAATATAGCTAGCAAGCTATGGAAATTGGGAAAATAATATCCAAGTTTGGGGTTGGAAAATTTCAACAGAGGAAGGTTATATACTGTATAGGTAGGTATAGAAGCTAACAGAATTATCAAAAAGTTTAACTTTTAAGAAACACAGAGAAACAAAATAGACCCCCCAACACACATCTTTATCTCTCTTCTGCAAGCACCTCAATGACACAGAGATGCTGAGGGAAGAGAGACCAGCTTTACAGAAAGCCACGTGATTGGCTTTCTTGTTCTGATGGGCTGTCAAGGAAAAAAGCAACATGCAGCTGCCCTTGTCAATCACATCAGCCTCCACCCCCTCCCACCCCAGAGAATTATGGACAGAGTATGTTTAAAAAACCTGAAACACCAAATCTTTACGAATCTCTCTGAAAGTGTTGGAGGTTTGTGTTTCGATTCATAATGCTTCAGAAGGATCCCTTTCTGATTAGTAAATTGGAGATTCATATCAACGAATCCTATGAATCTTCAAATCACTAAGCGGACGTCTGAAGCATTGTACACCTTATACGACACTTATTTGTTCAGATCATTTAAAGTTTTCATTGCTACAGTGATGTTGGCTTCTTATGAGAAATTTCCTCATTGTCAGCAAAGTTATGCTTTATGGAAGTTCATTTTACTGTATGCTTTGTATCTCTTCTCTCCAACTCTTCAACCTACATGAGTTGACAAATTCCTTATTTGAAGCACTACTGTAATATCTACTATTCCCCAATGCAATTACTTTTTTTAATTTATTATTTTTTCATCGGCTTACTGGGACCAAACTGCTTGGATGCACTGCTGCCAACTCCGACAGATACTTTTTTGCAGTATATTCTCAGACTATGTGGAAGTTTAGACATGTGTCAGGAGAGTACACCTGGAAACACTGTACACTTAAATACAAATGTTATTAATTGTTTAACTATCTTGGCTTGATATAAGACCAGCAAAACAAAAGAGATGTGTGAACTTGAAGCTGTTGTACCTGTTTACTATGGTTATTTATTCTTGTTTGATTCCTGTTCCAAAAAAATAAACAAATCACTCTTGTGAATTTCTAAGCTGTGTAATTCTAATCAAGCATTTTAACAAGCCTCGGGCATTTAATTCTGATGACATACTTTGCCTCTGTTCTCTTTGAAGGCTTCTTTTTCCACACTGGCTATTCAACAGAGGCTTTAAGTACTTGTTGAGATTCTCCTTTTAAGCAGCAATACATTTGGTATCTTGTCCTTTAGGCACTTTTATTAATTTGCATTTCTTAATTAAAATTAAAACATTTGTCCCACCAGACTAGTTTCATCGTTTCCCAGCAATATGATTTCATTTAAATGTATTGGGGTATATTTTCAACTGGTCTGTAAAAAACTAGTTCCATTGTCATTTCTTTTTCATATTTAAGGCTTCATTTCCTACTTCTTATTCACATTTCCAATTTAAAGATGTTATTCTATACTTCCATTGAAATGAAATAAAACAATCCCATGCTTTTTCAAATAAGGATAATTTAAATAACATACATGAGGATTTGGGTTTTCTGGCTTGTACATGAAGTATTCTTTCCCATCCTAAATGAAATAAGAGGATTAACATGACATTAAGCAATACTTTGAGATGGATAAATTTGTTAGTATTATCTTCTGCCTGTTTTTTTAAAATAAGAATTCTTTCTAATATATGTATTGAAAATATAAAATTTGGAGAGAGCAAAATGCAATTCTGAACCACATTAGTTGCTGCTGCTGTGTGCCTTCAAGTCACTTTTGTCTTATGGTGACATAAGGTGACCCCATCACAGGGTTTTCATGGCAAGATTTATTTAGAGGGGCTTTGCCATTACCTTCCTCTGAGGCTGAGAGTGTGACTCTCAAGGTCACGTAGTAGATTTCCATGGCTACATGGGCATTTGAACGCTTCCCTCCAAAAGCTCTAGTTCAGTAGACTGACCACCATACTATACTGGTTCTCCCCAAACCACAGGCACTAGTCAAATTAACTCTGTGGAGCTATTCTCAATATAGAAAGAAACATGTAAATGACCACCATATACTGGTTAAAGATTGTCACCTCCAACTCTATGATACTATGAAAGATAAGAGCATATCAGAAAAAAATGTTGCCTCTCTTGATTTAGTATCACAAACTTGGCTAATCATTCAGAGATCCAGAAATAAAATTTAAGAGCAGCCTATTCAATCTCTTTGGGAGAATCTGCAAATTTCCATTTCCCCAAAGTAATGTTTAACAACCCTTGTTTTTTCATGCTATTTATGATGAAAATTGTTATTTGATAACATCTTATTAAAAGGGAATCAGGTTAAATTTTGACTCATCCCTTACCTTCTCTATAAGTCCCTTGTGATACAAAAGGAAAAAGGAAAGGAAATGATGCAGAAATGTTTGGCTGGGATGAAAGCCCTCTTAAGACCTCTGTTAGGCCCAAAGTCTTCCCTGTTCCTATGATGGCTGTTTGCCTCTGTGTCAGTGGAATGGCAAGTCCATTTCAGGTTTCAATTTAGACTTTTAAGAAGCATCTAAAGTGCTGACTCCATCTTTCAAAAACTCAAAACTTCTTTTAAAGTAGTTCCTTGTTTTATCCATGTATTTTAACTATGTTGTACCTTTTCCTCAAGCCACAAGGAGGAGCAGGTAGCAAATAATAACAATAGTAGTAATAATAATGGTAATAATGACAATAATATACACTTCAGACCTATACCTGGAGTGGATTTATTACCAAAATCAGCTATCTGCCACCAGGAGGTGGTGTAGGTTTGCTGCCTGGCACATCATGCTACTTTGAAAGCCACAAAAAATATGGGCAGAGTTTGAAGACAGAAGCAGAGGTTTTATTCAACTGGCCAAATGGATGTCGGAACAGCGTAATCACCAAAAGAACTGATATAACTCATACAGAAAGGTGCATCACATTTTACACAGTTTAGCAGCTCTTCAAACCTCCCGCTCCCTCCCCTGGTGAGCTAGGAGATGTTCTTCCTAGAATCCACTTTTGCATTGGTTGAGACTGCCTCCTAAAGCAGGGTATTATTATTGTTATTGTTATTACAATAATAGCATGAAGAGCAGTAATGGAAAAAATGCAAATTAGCTTTAAAAACAGGCATTAACCAGAACTCTTTTATAACATAAAAGTCATGGAAGATTTCATCAATAAAGTGGAGAATATAAGAATTACTTAATAGGCTGATAACTGCATGGCAATTTGTTACATACCATTGCTCCCAAGTATGATTCTGAGTTGCTGATTCTTTCATAATTCAGCGAATTTTGCACAAAATTCACTCATGATTTTTTTATACAGAAAACAGCATTTGCTGCACAGAAAATTTACACCAAAATATTTTATGACAAAAATGCTATTTCCTGTGCAACAAATACTTTTTTCTGTGCAAAAAAAAACATGTGCAAATTTTGTGCAGAATAAATCCCCAATGAAAGCATTTTCTGTGCAGAAAACAACATTTGCTGCACATGAATTGAATTTTCTGCCTTGAAATATTATTTTACATGTGGAAAATACTTTTCATTGTTGAAATCAACCAAATTTTAATATTTTGCAGAATAAGTCCCAAACTGTGAAAGATCTCATTAATCCAGAATTTGTCTCATTGAAATTTCTTTATACTCAGAAACATTTTTGAACATTGCTTGAATATTTTTTAGTATTCTTTCATCCTTATTGCTGAAACATGTTTGAGTACTATGTGCCTAAATATCATCTGAATATAAAGTCATATACAACGGAAGCAATCACAATACAGTATTGTATTAATTTGCATTTCTGTGCTTTTTAAGAGCTTCTTACTATTGTTGCTGATGCGGGGATGGGTGAGGGTGGAACAACAACTTTTCCTGGAGGAATTTGTTCACAGTTAATGACCAAATAAGGGTGCCCCATGCTCAAAAGAATGTGAATTTAATTAAAATTCAATTTCTTTATTCCCCCTGATAGGCATTTGCTTATTGTAGTTATTTCACTAAAGAAACTTTTAATAAGACACGCTTAATGTCAGTGACCATTCTATCTTATTTGTTCCCTCTTGTCCTATCTTGCCAGGCATCTGTCAACTAGAAGCCTTGTTAGAAACACTGCACTAGCTCATGTAACAGCATAGCCTTTCAACAAATCTGTTGATAATATGTTCATGAAATTGCCTAAGAATATATCTAATATGTTGCTATGACTTTCAATTTAAACAAAGACTTTGTGTATTTTGAAGACTGTTCCAGCAGAAACAGGTTGACTCAAGTAGAGTCAGACAATTACAGACTCTACAATTATCCATGACATTTACTTATAGTCCAGAATAATTTTCATTCTTTTATGTGCCTAATCATCATCTTGTAGGTAGGTATATGAGACGCTAGTGAGTTGTTTATTGATGTTTATTGATGTTATTTGCTTAGTGTATTATTGTGTTAATTGTCTTTTAAATGGTTGTGTGCTGTTTGCATTGATTTTTTGCCGCTGCTTGTTGTTAACCGCTCTGAGTTGCCTAATGGCTGAGAAGAGCGGTATACAAATAAAGTAAATAAATAAATAAATAAATAAATAAACAAACAAACATCACAGGAAGAATCCTCTTTGTTGATTCCACTTCACTTTAACTTTGAATTTGCTAAAAAGATATCCTGCATTTCCTTAGAAGTATAGCAAAAACATATCATATATCAAACGTATCTACAACTAGGTAATGAAAACATTTTGCATGCATTTCCAAGTCCAGTAAGAATAGACTCATAACGTTTAGATGAAATTTACCAATAATTTCCATAAACAATAAATAATTTCTATTGCTGTGTTAGCTGTAAAAATATCAATGTAATCTATAATCTATTTTGGGGGTACTAGTTCTTTGCATTATATACATGGCCCTGTAAGAATCCTATACAGCAAAGTCCTATTTGTGTGTTCAGAAGTACTACAGATGCTGTCAGCATGAATTTAATCTTATACATTTGTTTAATATTTCAGTTATTTATTTCAGTTATTTTGTTTCATGGGCTTCACTCTATAGGTCGCACAATAAAAGGATTTAGTTCGAACTATAACACTTTCTAATTTGAGAATCATGTGTGACACAAATATTGACTCATCATATGCATACAAAAATTCTGACAGAAGCCTACACTTCAGGCAGTCCCCGAGTTACAAACGTCTGACTTACAAATGACACATAGTTGAAAGTAGGGGTGAGATAACAGAAAGTGAGAGAAATCTACTCCTAGGAAGGGGAATTCAATCCTGAAAGAGTTATCATGGGGAAGAAGTGTCTCATCTGAAGCTTTCCCACCAATCCTTATTTCCACAACAAGCCACAGAGACAGAATGTGAAGTGTAATCTTCTGAACAGGGATGCAAAACAAACACAACAGCGCTGTTAACACTTCCCTATGTTATCTAAGGCTAAATAATATATTGTTTTGGCTATTGTTACACTTTAAAAATGTACCTGTTCTGACAGGTTAAAAAAGGTTTAACTTAAGAATAGACCTATAGAACCTATCATAACTTGTTCATAACTTGGGGACTGCCTGTAATTGCATAGATTAAACTGTTTGTCTCTCAGGAACAAAGTTATTGTACAATATTAAAGGGAAAGATATAGCATGTCAAGAGGGAATTGGGCATTGAAAGCTAACTACTATACAAAGTAAGACAGAGGTGTGCAAAGGGACTATAAGGCAGTCAGTGTACTCAAGAGAATATAGCAATCATGATTTAGAAGAGCTGCTAATTAGTTAATGTATTGGAAATGTGAAGCACACAAGGAGCTAATTAAGTTGAATTGATGTGTATAATATTGGACTACACTGACCTTCATTTTGAATAGAACTGTCTCTTTGTTGTTTGAGCCCTCTGCAAAAAGTGACAAACACAATTCTATTAGGGTCTGATATGGATGAGAGTCAATTTTGTTGACTATACTTGAAATATTTTCTTTTCCACTTTTCCCCTAAGCCTTTTCTTTCAACTTGGCAAGCCTCATTTGCTACCAGTTTATCAGAAATTTTGCCATGGGATTCTGTATTTACATAGTAACCAATATGAATGCATAATATCAGCTTAAATTAGAATATTATAAATTCTCTCTCAATGCCAGTACATTTAGCCGAATTCCTGCTAGTCATAGGAATACCTAAGAGCTAGGATAGCACATGTGACTTATTAGTTCACCAAAATAGTACTAAATGCAAAGAAGAAACAGGACAATGCCTGCCAGTCTAGCCACATCTTTTCAATGTCCAGACATTCAAAGAACCATCAAAATGGAAAACTTGTGCATATACAACTGTATGTTTTAGTCTATTCTTCCCTTCAGGAACTGCAACCATCACCTGTGCTCACTTATACAGCATATTGAATGAACACATAAAAGCCAAGACCCTGCAATTAGAACTCTACTATGGTTTTGCTGTAACCATATTTTTCCAACAGCTTCCTCTCACTTGTCATTCTGCCAGATGCTAAGGGAACATAGTCAGATGCTTCTCTGATCCTATGCAGAAGATCCACTAAGATATTTTAAGGTCCTCTGGTGGTCCCAGCAAATTATGTCCTCAGTCAAATGCTTCTCTTATCTCCTCTGATCTCCCTCAGCTATGGAAAAGTGATCAGAGCAACATGGTGCATTTAGGAGGCTTTGTTACTTGTGCCAGGAAAGAGGTAATACCAATTTCCAAAATGAGCAAAAGTACATATGCAGTCATAAAGTAGCATTGCATTTGCACATGTAACTAACACAAAGCCAATTATATGTAATCAACAGAATGCAGTGTGCTAACCTCACAACTTCTTTCCCCCAATTTATAATTCTATCCCCCTTCTCAGATAAAAAGAATCTGAACAGAGGATTTTCCAAAGTAGATAGAATCGTGGGATTTGTAGTTTCATGATGTACTTAACATCTCTGCTTTTTTTTTTTTGGTCGTGTCAGGAGCGGCCTGAGAAACTGCAAGTCACTTCTGGTGTGAGAGAATTGGCCGTCTGCAAGGACATTGCCCAGGGGACGCCCGGATGATTTGATGTTTTATCATCCTTGTGGGAGGCTTCTCTCATGTCCTCGCATGAGGAGCTGGAGCTGATAGAGGGAGCTCATCCGCCTCTCCCCGGATTTGAACCTGCGACCTGTCGGTCTTCAGTCCTGCCGGCACAGGGGTTTAACCCACTGCACCACCGGGGGCTTCAACATCTCTGTTAAAATACTCCGACATTAAATTACCAATTCTAGGACTCTGTGGGGTGCATCTGCAATCAAAGTACTATAGATTTGACATCAAAATGCTATAAGTATGTATTATGAAAACCAGTTTTATAATGTTATTTCTTAGTTACCATTACATTTACTCTATGTCCTGCCTCTCTCCAATAAGCTCAAAGTCTCTCCTTCCCCACACTCTCACAAAGGATTGAAGCTTCCTATGTCAGGTCTGGAGTGTGATTTTTTTCATGAAACAATGGAGCTAGAAATGACAATCAGAGTCTTATAAAATTTAGGAAATGTCACACTATTTAAAATGATCGTTGTCGGTGACATAATACAGAGAGTCCCTGAGTTACAAATGTCCCACTTAAAAAAAGAAATTTACTCCTGGAGGATTTATCATGGGGAAGAGGTGTCTCCATTGAAGTTTTATCACCAACCTTTGTTTCTGCAATAAGTCATATTTTCCAAAATCTTGTTCATAACTTGGGGGCTGCCTGTACATGCTTATTATATATGTAAACAAATGCCTAGATATTTGCAAGCTGTGGGCCATTTAACTAATAATCCACTTTAGAATTATTAATTTA
Source organism: Anolis sagrei (assembly GCF_037176765.1). Classification (NCBI taxonomy): domain Eukaryota; kingdom Metazoa; phylum Chordata; class Lepidosauria; order Squamata; family Anolidae; genus Anolis; species Anolis sagrei. The sequence continues at coordinate 251,149,005 of NC_090022.1, read as the reverse complement.
CAAACTTTAATTGTTGCCTTTACTAATTTAAGATTAGCAATAGGATTTAAGATTATGAACCCTATTCTAGGGTTAACTAAATGTGGAAAAAGAAGCACAATTCTTCTCTTTTATCACTCTGATTATCTGGAAAGCAATACATCTGACGCATGGAGTTTCTTTTATGAGGGAAGACTCTCCACATATTTCAGAAACTGAATTTTTCAGGATTGCAGCTTACAAGGAGAGCATCTATGAGTAGAACAGGCTCTGTTCTTGAAACTAGCTGCTATCCATATGAGCAATCTAAGAGATAATGGAATGGCATAATTCTGTTGTGTAAGTTAATTGCCATCAAGTCAACTTTGATTTATGCTGGTCCTAAGATTGAGAGGACCAATGTACCACAGTAAGCTGAGTACTGGATTTTGATTCCAGGAGATGAAGGCTTGAATTCCCTCTCAAACTTCAACAATAACAACCAAAAACAAATGAACAGGTGTGTCACTACCAGAGTGCAGAGTGTGTGCCCCACAATAGGTGACATCATCAAAGGGGGTACACCAACTGTGAGGGTTGTGAAAGTGGTGGGCAAGTAAGGAATACGACAGCCAATAAAACCTGAACAACAATCTCTGTTCCCTTGTTTCACTGCTGGCTGGTGAGGGAGAGCTTTGTTTTTCTTTCACAGCTGGATTTATTTACAGCAATCCAACTCACTTCCACTCCTTCACTTCCACATGCTCAGATGGACCCCTCCTCAGTCTCTCTTCCTTTCCCATACATTTACAGAAAGTGTTTCACTACTTTATGTCCATTCTTTCAACAGTCCCCCCTTTCCTAAAAACGAAATAATTTAAATGAAACCTTCTTCTGCAACAGCTGTTTATGTATTTCTTACTGTATTTCAAAGATATGATTTAGGGTGTTCTTTGATCTGAGAAGGAAAACATGGTCTAAATTTGAAATGCTGATTGCTGAGAGACACAGTTGCTAAATGGACTTACCAGACAGCTTGAATTCCTGGATCTTTTCCTGCTTTCTTGGTAGTTGGTTTCACTTCTCTGCTGGTGGCCCTGTTGCAGTCCCCGGGCAGAATCAGGAGTAAAGGACCAGGCACACTATATGAGTGCACATGCCATGTGCACATTTTTCTTTCCTTCTGCCTTCTACTTTCCACAGCAATTTGTGTTTTCCAATAAGTCATGTCACCTCATGATATGTTCAAAGTACATTAGCCTCAGGTTAGTCATTTTTGCTTCTACTATGAGGTTTGGCTTGATTTGTTCTAGGACTCTTCATTTGTCTTTTTGACAATCCATGAGGTATAAGTAGTGGCTCTAAAGCAGTATCTCTCAGTAGCCAATGAGGTTAATACTATAACAGAAACGGAAAAAAGGGTGTTTTGGTTTTTAGATCTGTTCCTGGGGTTATTTGGGATGATGATTTAGAAAAGTGCATTGGATAGACCACCGCAACACATTTTTCTTACATATGGTTATCATGATTTCTTATGGACAAGTGGATGAAGACTGGATATATGGCATATGTCCTGTATCTCAAAAACTAGAGGTGATAGGGGGATACTGGTGCCATTTTTGGAATCTGAATGCATCTCCCTTTACGAAACTAAGATCTTCTGGGGAGACCCTGCTCTCGGTCCCACCACCATCACAGGTGTGTTTGGCGGGGACAAGGGACAGGGCCTTCTCAATGATGCCCCCTCCCCCGGTTATGGAACTCCCATCCTGGCAACATTAGATCAGCCCCCTTCCTCCTGTCCTTCCGAAGGATGGTGAAAACCTGGCTGTGGGACCAAGACTTTGGGGCAGTGCAATGAGGCAAAATGGTGTCCTGAGATGGTTTTAAAGCAACTTTTAATATGAATATAAGTGATTTTAATGTTTGTATACATTTATGGTTTTATGTCCTGGCATTGAATGTTTGCTGTATATATGTTGTGCTCCGCCCTGAGTCCCCTGCAGTGTGAGAAGAGTGGAATATAAATATTTTAAATAAATAAATAAATAAATAAATAAATAAATCAACAGGTCAGATATACCCAAAATCTGATCTGACATTTGAGGTACCAAAATGTGCGAAATGGCAATGCACTACTGTGCACAACGTATTGTAGGATTCTTCTATATGAAGAAACAACAGAGGGCTTTATATAAAGATCTGGTGTTTGGCCTTTAAAGGGTAGTGGATTCTGTTATAATTCAGTAGTTTAAATGACACAATCCTACAAGCTTCCTGAAGTAGGCCTGTGTTTCTAACTTTTTAAGAATTAAACATCTTACTTGTGATACTTGATACATTTAGCTACCCACGGTGCTGCATTCAATGTCATGGCACTCCTTTCTACCACCCTTCTAATACAAACTTCACTCGTTCTTGGTTCCCAGCCAACCAATTCATCAATGCCTTTTAAAAAGGAGATAACAAGGTGCTTTTAATAGTCCAAGAATTGTCTACTTAAAAAGATTTACAAGAGCTTCTAAAAGAGAATGGAGAGCAGGACATGAAATGAAATGAGCTGTTCTGTCAGGTTTCATCATGTACTGCCTTTAAACCTTCAGTCAAGCCACAGCATACTAGACGTGGTGCTAAAAGGCAGAGGAAGACATTCACCTTTTACATCCCAAGGCTGCCATCAGTAACAAGACCTTTCTAAGTTTCTATATATCTTCCTGTGCAAATAAGAGTTATAATTGTGTGTCAGATTCACTGTCTCAGATTATAAGTACTTTATATTCTTCAGGCTAGTGGTTTATAAAGTTCCTTAAAATCTTGCAGTTTGGTATCCACAAGCCTGGGGAAATGTCTTCTGAAGGCCACTTTCATTCTAACTTGCATCCAAAGAAGTTAAACACTTTTATTTAGATTGAATGATCTTCTTGCGTTACCTTCAGATTAAGAAATGAAGTCTTGGATTCTCCACATAATGACAGGATTCTTATATATGCCATTTCCAGTTAGGAAAACAGATGCTTAGTATTAAAAGTCTCATTTTGTATTCAAAGTTAAGACTTCTTTTCCTATCCTGTGATGGACAGATCTGTGCTTGATGGGGTTATAAGCAAGTTGACTGTTGATTATCTCTCTTTATGGATAGTTTAGTTTTGAAATTGAATTCAGCTAAGATTCAGTAATACTTAATGTTAGAAATTGGGAAATTAATTTGTTGATACTAATCCAAAAACCGAAAGTGTTGGGAAATGAAGAATTTCCTCTCATTCTCCCTTCAAGTTTCCAGTCCCAATTCAAGGTGCAGGTTATCATGTATAAACTCTAAATGGTTCGGGACCTACCCACTTTTGTGACCACATCTTCCCCCACGAACCTTCATGACCCCTAAGATCCTGAGAGGCTCTTCTCTCTCTTAAGCTGCTGTCTCAGATATGGCTGGTGGGAACTAGAAAAAGGGCCTTCCTGGTTGTCACCCCTTCACTTTGGAACTCCCACCCCAGGGAGATCAGGCTAGCTCCCTCTCTGTCCACCTTCTGCAAAGAGTTAAAGACGTGGATGTCCCATTCTGCTTTTGAGTAGATATGCCTTAGATAGCTGGCCCCAGCTAGGACCCTAATTCTGTCCTCTCACTTTACCATTGCTCCTATCTTTACTGTTGCCTTATGAACCATGCACTTTACCATTAGCCGTATCCTTTAAGTTATTGTTGCACCAGTCCGCACACCCATGACGATAAACTGGATTTTGTTAATGCTTTGTTGATTTTGATGCCTGTTTAATTCTGTTATAATGATGTTATTTCACTTGTTTTATATTGTTGTTATGTATTTTAATGTGTTACATTCTAACTGTCTTGATTGGGCTTGGCACTGCCCTGAGACCCTTCAGGGAGATGGCAGAGTATAAAAATATTATTATTATTATTATTATTATTATTATTATTATCATCATCATCATCATCATCATTAATTGCTGTTAGAGGAACAGAGGAATTTAGATAACCTTTGTGAGCTTTAAAAGCTATTTTAAGTTTATGTATCATATTTTAATTTGTTTTAACCTTAATCCACTTCTGGTTGCTTCTGAAGTGCTGAACCTGACTCATCACATAGAAGATGGCTTTGAAAGGCAGCAGATCACAGGAGCTGTCTTCATACACCTGTTAGTGGCTTATGATACTGTGAACCACTGCCTCCTCCTGAGAAAAATGTACAATATCACAAAGTACTACCTCATAGGAAACCTGCTACAAAACAGGAGCTTTTTTGTTGAGTTCCAGGGCCAGAGAAGCAGATGGCAGAAATAGAAGAACGGCCTGCCTCAGGGGAGCATGCTTTTTTTTTTATATGATCTTTATTCACGTTTTCCATATACATATGATTAAAAAGCAAAAAATATTAAAATAGCTTAGTCTAGATAGTCAGAAGGGGGAGAGAAAGAGTAAAAGGGAAAGGAGAGGAAGAGTAGCTAGGAAAGGTAAGCTTGGGGAGGTAGGAAGTGAAGACATGTGGGGATAGAAGAAAATGAAAGAAAGGGGTGCAGAGGTGCATTAAAAGAAAGGTAGAGACAGAATTTGGGGTTTCCCCCTTCCTTCGGACTGTCTTCCGGGTGTCTTCGGCATGGAGTGTTCCTTTTCTTTCTTCTTTCCTTACTTCCCCTTCTTCGTTTGGTTTTATTTCTCATTCGGGTCATGGAAATTGCGTTCCTCCCATCTTTAATTTCTGAATCAGTTCTGTTCACAGTATTCATCTATTCTTGTCCAATCGGTTTCTTTTTCTATCCTTCCTTTATATTTCTGCATCAAGTAACTTAGTTTGTCCATATTTTTTATTTCCATTAATTTCACCTCCCATTCCTCCATCTTTGGTATCTCTTCTTTTCTCCAGTGTCTGGCGTAGCATATTCTCGCCGCTGTTGTCGCTAAAAAAATTAATTTGTCCGCACTTTGATCTGTTTCTTCATCCGTTATTCCCAATAAGAATATTTGTGGGGAGAGTGGGATTTGAATCTTCAATATGTGTTGTAGTCTTTTCTGGATCTCTTTCCAATATAGTTTGGCTTTTTTGCATCGCCACCACATATGATAGTACGTGCCTGTTGTTTCGCCGCACTTCCAACATTTTGTGTTTAGATTCTTGTAAAATTTCCCCAGTTTCTGTGGTGTTAAATGCCACCTATAGAAAAGTTTAAGCCAATTTTCTTTTAGGTCATACGCTTTTGTATATTTTAATTTCTTTTTCCAAATAGTTTCCCATTCTGCCAGATTTATTGATCTCCCTATATCCCTAGCCCATTTTACCATACACTCTTTTATTCTTTCTTCTTCCGTGCTCCATTCTAATAGTTTTTTGTATATAAGTGATATTGTTCTTTTCCTAATTCTTATAATTTTATCCCAGATGTTTTCTTCTTGCATAAAGCCCAATTTTTTGTCCATCATGAAATATTCTTTTAGTTGTCTGTATTGCAGCCACGTTACATTTGGGTATAATTTCTTTATTTCCTCTAGAGGCTTTAGCTGTGTCTCCTGGTCCTTTTTTCTGTGATTACTCTGTAGCAAGGCCACTCTATCCAACCCAGTTCTCTTCGTTGACATGCTTCTAATGGTGAAACCCATAGTGGAGTTTTATTATACATTCTTTCTTTGTATTTTTCCCAGACTTTTATTATCGCCGTTCTAGTGAAATGATTTCCGAAACCCTTTTCTATTTTCCTTTTCCCATACCAAATGTATGCATGCCACCCTTTCCTAAGGTCGTGGCCTTCCAGATTAAGTTGTTTTTCATTCTCTAATCTGATCCAATCAAGTGCCCATGTTAGTGCGCACGCTTCTGCGTATATCCCTAGGTCCGGCATTGCCAAGCCTCCTCTATTTTTCTCGTCAGTTATATTTTTAAAACTAATTCTGTTTTTCTTATTTTGCCAAATAAATCTTCTTATATCTTTGTTCCACTGATCTATTCCTTTCTTATTCCTTATAATTGGTAAATTTTGGAATAAAAATAACATTTTTGGTAGTACATTCATTTTTATACATGCTATCCTGCCTAGTATTGATAATTTTAAATTTTTCCATTTTTCCAAATCTCGTTTAATTTCATTCCACTTTGCTGTATAATTATTTTGAAGCAATTGTGCATTTTTTGGCGATAGTACGATTCCCAAGTATTTTATTTTTGATGTTATTTTTATATTCCACTTTTTTCCAATTATTGCCAGATTCTTCTTCGGGATGTTCTTTGTTATGGCTTCTGTCTTGTCCATATTTAATTTGAAGCCCGCTACCTTCCCAAACTTCTCAATTGTTTCGAACCATTTCTCCAATCTTGTGGTTGGGTCCTCAACTACGCATATGACATCGTCGGCGAATGCCCTACATTTGTATGTTTGTCCTCTGATTGTGGCTCCTTTCAATTCTTTGTTTCCCCTAATATCATTCAGTAGAATTTCCATTGTTAAAATAAAAATCAATGGTGAGAGCGGGCAGCCCTGTCTGGTCCCTTTCTTTATTCCAATTTGTTTTGTCTCCTGGCCGTTTACTATGATTTTTGCCTGTTGGTTGTTGTATATTGCTTCAATTGAATTTAAAAAGTAGTAGCCAATGTCCATCTCTTTCAATAATAACTTGAAAAAATTCCAATTGATCTGATCGAATGCCTTTTCGGCATCTAAAGCCAAGAACATAACTTCCTTTTGGATATTTTTGTCATAATAGTCGATCAGATTTATTATTGTTCTCACATTTTCCCGTTGATGGCGATTTGGTAGAAATCCCGCTTGTTCTTCCTTTATCCAATTTGTTAAAAATTTCTTAAGTCTCTCTGCCAATATGCTAGTAAATATTTTGTAATCCAGGTTAAGTAAAGAGATTGGTCTATAATTTTTAAGTTGTTCAGGGTCTTTTTTCTCCTTGGGGATAATATAGATGCTAGCTTGTTTCCAGGTTTCTGGTATTTCCTTCCTCTCCCTTATTTCATTTAGAGTTTTTTTTCAAGAATGGTGTAATTTCATCCATCATTGTTTTATAATAGATCGCGCTTAGCTCATCTGGGCCTGGAGCCTTGTTTGTCTTCAGGTTTTTAATTGCAAATCTAATTTCTTCCTCTGAAATTTTCTTATTTAACGCCTCTCTTTCCTCTTCTGATATTTTATTAATTTTCTTTTCGCCTAGGTATTGGGAGATTTTTTCTTTCTTTATTTGATCGTCTTGGTATAATTTCTTGTAGTAGTTTGCAAATTGATCTCTTATTTCTTCCTCAGTTGTGTACGTCTTGCCATTTTCTTTAATTTTTACTATGTATTTTGACTCTCTCTTTTCAGTTATTCTTCTCGCCAACCACCTCCCCGGCTTATTTGCATTTTGGAAATGATCCGCTTTTATAAGTTTTAATTCCTTTGCTCTTTCCTCCAGTTCTATGTATTCTTTCTTTTTCTGTAACAGAGTCAATTTATTTACTATTTCCTTGTTTCTCGGGTTTCTTTTCAATTCGTCTTCTTTTTCATGTATTTCCTTCATAATTTCCTTTAATTTCCTTTTCTTTTCTTTGTTCCTTCTCGCCTTCTGTTGAATAAAGTGGCCCCGTATAACGGCTTTGCTCGCTTCCCATAGTATAAATGTGTCTATCTCTTGCGTGTCATTGTTTTTAAAGTATTCCTTTATAGTTGTTTTAGTCATTTCTATGTCTTCTTCCTTCCTTAGTAAATTGTCGTCTAATCTCCATCTCCATTTTTGTTCTTCTTCCTTCATCTCTATTTCAATAGGGCAATGGTCTGAGTCTGTCCTGGGTACTATTTTTATTTTCTTTATTTTCAATGTGAGTGAGGTTGACGCCCACACCATATCGATTCTCGACCAGCTGCTGTGCCTGGCCGAGAAGAAGGTGTAGTCCTTTTTATTTCCATTCTTTATTCTCCATACGTCCTCCATCTTTAAATCTTTCATCATATTTTTAAAGTATTTTGGTAGGGTACCTTCATTTTCTTTCGATTTACCTTTTTGCTTTGTGGTTTTATCTAAATTTTTGTCAATTACACCATTAAAATCACCCAGTATCATTATTTTGTCAAATACTTGATTAGTTATGTTAGTTTCTAATTGTTTCACAAATTTAGATTTTGCGTTATTCGGTGCGTATATATTACAGATTAAGATTTTAGTGTTTTTCCAATTTATAAGTACCCCTACCATTCTGCCATCCTGATCTCTAAAAGCTAATTCGGCTTCTATATTGTTTGAGATGTAGGTGGCTACCCCTCTTTTTTTTTCCAGAGCAGATGAGTAGAAAACTTTTCCCAGTCTCTTATCCTCGAGGTGTGCGACATGTTTACTGGCTATGTGGGTTTCTTGTAGAGCAATAATTTGAAACTTTCTCTTCTTTAAATTGTTAAAAATTTTATTTCTTTTATTGGGGCCATTCAAACCATTCACATTATTACAGAAAATTTTAATATTTGAATACATTATACAAAGTGTGTCTTTCTTCTTTCTCTTGTCCTTCCTCTTCTTGTCCTTCTCCTAGTCCCTTTACTCTCTCTTCCTGTGTCTCTTCTTCCTGTTGTTTCTCTAGATTTCTGATCCTTTCCTCGTTGATGTATTTTTCTATTTGTTGGTTCAAGTAATCTCTTCTTGCCTCGAGGTCTTTTTTATTGGGTGAGATGAGTCGTTGTCTTTTGCTTTGTTTCCTTTTTGGTTCTGTCATTTCCTCCTCCTCTTCTTCCTCTTCTTCCGTATCTTCCTTCTTTATTCCTTTATAGAATTGTCTCGCTCTCTCGACTGTTTTAATCCAATATCTTTGACCTTTATATGTCGTCATGAGGCCTTCATCTTTCTCCCAACGAAATCTTGCATTTTGTTTCTTCAGTTCTTCTGTCAAGAAGTGGTATTTTCTTCTGTTGTTGATTATTGTTGTCGGGAATTCTTTCAGGATTACTATTCTTTTCCCTTTGTAGTATATTGACTTTCCCGTGTTTGCTTTTAAAATCGCGTCCCTGGTTGTTCTTCTTGTCAGTTGGATTATGACATCTCTGTCTGTTTTATTTTTTCTTGCGTAATTCGTGTTGATTCTATAGATTCTGTCTAGTTGTTCATCCATATATTGTTTTGTACTTTGAAGTAGCTCTGCAAGGACCTCTGTGATTATTTCTCGTAGGTTTTCTTCTTTTTCTTCGTGTACATTCCTCATCCGTATTTGAAATTCCATCTCTTTCCGTTCTAGAGCTTCCTGTCTTGTTTGGATTTTTTGTTGTAGTAATTCCAGTGATCCTATCTTCTCCTCGGACGTCTCTTGTCTTTTTTCTTGTTCGGTTTTCTGTTTCTTCAGTTCGTTTATCTCTTCTTTCATCGTTTCCGAGTCCTTCTTCATCGCACCTAATTCTGCCTTTATTTCGTTTCTTAATTCGGCCATCTGTTCTTGTGCGACCTTTTGGTACGCGTCTTGTTTTTCGTTCATTGCTTTCAGTTCCTTTCCGATGGTTCTAATCTCTTTCAGTAACTCCTTCAGTCTTCCATCTTCTCCTATGGACAGTCTTCTTGGCGTGTTTACTGTGTTTATTGCCTCTTTGGTATTTTCTTTGTTTATTTCGTTATTGGATTCTTTGTTCGTTTCTTTATTCATCTCTTTACTTGTTTCTTTGAGCTCTTTCTTGGCTTTGCCTGCCATTATTTCTTCCTTTAATTTGGGTAGCCCTGTTTGAAACAAATTTAAATTTTTAAGGTCTGCCCACATTTGAGACCCTCCAGTCGGATGGTTACTATATCTCTTGTTTTTATGGTCGCTATTGTTTGTTCCTTTGTTTGTGGTTAGTCACTTTTTCCTATCTTGTTTTTAATATCTTGATTATTTCCCCTTTGTTTCGCTGCTTACTTTGTTTATTTGGTTCTTCGTTCTTTGTTGGTTCTACTTTTGTTTTGTCTTGTTTTTTAATAAATTTATATATATATTTTTTGTTAATTGTTTTCTATTTATTTTTTATTATTATTTTTATTTATTATTATTATTATTATTTATTATTATTATTATTCTTATTTTTTTTATGTTTATCTTCTTGTTTTTCCTTCTTATTTTCCCTTTACTTTACTTCCCCTTCTCTTATATGTATTTATTATTTGCCCTTATTTGTCTTTATTCCTTTTTATTATTATTATTATTTATTATTATTTATGTATATGTATATTCCTTGTTTATATTTGTAGTCCACTTTATCTCTGTCGCACTTACTCCTTTCTCTGTGAGTGAGACTCCTCCTTCGTTCCTTTCTGCCGCTCCTCGTTCTTCTCTATCCTTTCCTTGTCTTGCTCTGCTGTTGTTTTTGCGCCGTTCGCCTCTCTCTCTTTGTTTTGCTTAACACTTCCTGGATGGCTTCCGAACTCTCGTCTCTGGTCTCGTCTGTGTTCTCGCGTTCTTTTAAATCTCGCGTTTCTTCCGCTCTCGTCCAAGCTCTCGTCCAAGATCTCGCCTGTTTCTCTCGCGACGCTTCACCTCTTCTTTCCTCGTGGGGCCTGCGACTGCGCGGCTGCGCAGAAGCCCTCCTGGACAAAGACTCAACACAGCCTCCCCCGCCGGCTCTCCTCAAGGTCAGCTATTGGGGTTTTTAATTATTTAATTTGGTTGGTTTGTTTCTTGCGTTTTCCAGCCTTTTTGGTTTTGTTTCTTGCGTTTTCCCAAGGCTTATTTTTGCTATTAATTACCAAGAATAGAGAGGGAAGTTCCAAACTCGCAAATTCGCGGTTTCTAAAACACTCGTGTTGCTAGTTGCAGTCTTTCATAGTCTTTTCAATCCTTCATTTCTCAGCTTCTCTTTGTGGGGTATTATCCTCTTTCTGTTTGCATTTGTGGGGTTTTCCACAGCCCCGTCTCTTCTCTTTGACCTCCCGCTCTGGGGGCTTTTCTCCCTCCTCGCCCGTCACCTCTCTTTTTTACTTACTTAGATTCTTCTTTTCGGTCTCGTGCTTAAAAAACGCGTGGCTGGAGATGGGTCAAGATAAATCCCTAGACACCTCGCCGCGACTCGCCGTACCTTGGGGCCCTTGCCGGATCTATTTGGAGCCCCCTCTTGAGGAGAGGGTCCCCTTGTAGACCGTCGGCGGGTCCCCCCGGTTTCGCAGTTCCCCCTCTTCGATCCGAGGTCGGGAAGGGAGCTTGAGCTCTACCCAGTCGCCTGGTCGAGGCTGGCACACTAGCGGAGCTCTAAGGTGCCCAGCTCTCCGCCATGCTCGCGCACCGGAAGTCCCCCCTCAGGGGAGCATGCTTGTTCAACATTTACACAAATGACCAGCCACTGCCAGAAGGGACAGAGAGTTTAATCTATGCTGATGATTGTGCCATTACTGCTCAAGCAGGGAGCTTTGAGATGGTTGAACAGAAGCTCTCCGAAGCTCTAGGTGCCCTTACTGCCTATTACAGGGAAAACCAACTGATCCCCAACCCATCTAAAACACAGACATGTGCTTTTCATCACAAGAACAGACAAGCATCCCAAGCTCTGAGGATCACCTGGGAAGGAATCCCACTGAAGCATTGCAGCGCACCCAAATACCTGGGAGTCACTCTGGACCGTGCTCTGACCTACAAGAAGCACTGCCTGAACATCAAGCAAAAAGTGGATGCTAGAAGCAATATCATACAAAAGCTGACTGGCACAACCTGGGGATCACATCCAGATACAGTGAAGACATTTGCCCTTGCACTATGTTACTCTGCTGAGTATGCATGCCCAATGTGAAACACATCTCACCATGCTAAAACAGTGGATGTGGCTCTTAATGAGACATGCCACATTATCACAGGGTGTCTGCGCCCTACACCACTGGAGAAATTACACTGTTTAGCCGGTATTGCACCACCTGGCATCTTCTGGGAAGTGGCAGCCAACAGTGAAAGGACCAAGGCAGAGACATCTCCAGCTCATCCCTTGTTGGGGTATCAGCCAGCACATCAACGACTTAAATAAAGAAATAGTTTTCTAAGATCTACAGAGACACTCGCTGGAACACCTCAGCAAGCGAGAGTCCAAAAGTGGCGGGCTCAAACCCAGAACCTCAATCAATGGCTGATACCAAATGAGAGACTCCCCCCCTGGGCACACAGGAAACTGGGCAACTTGGAAGGCGCTGAACAGACTGCGCTCTGGCACCATGAGATGCAGAGCCAACCTCAAGAAATGGGGCTACAAAGTGGAATCCATGACATATGAGTGTGGAGAAAGCAAACCACAGACCACCTGCTGCAATGCAACCTGAGCCCCGCTACATGCACAATGGAGGACCTCCTTGCAGCAACACCAGAGGCACTCCAAGTGGCCAGATACGGGTCAAAGGACATTTAATCAACTACCAAGCTTGCAAACTCTGTTTTGTCTATTTGTTAAAAATTTGTTAAAAATGTAATACAATTGTCTGGTCGATACTGACACGATAAATAAGTAACCTTAATCCACACTGTATTATTTAATTTTTTAAAATTTTTGTAGAGCACTTTTTAAACAAGGACTAAAGTTTGGGATTGTTAACTGACTTGAGTCCCCATGGGGAGAAAGGCAGGGTATTAAATAAATAAATAAATAAATATAAAATATAAGCTACAAAACAACACGATCTGGTAAACACCTAGGGTCAAAGGTCTTGTAACCCCCCCCCCCCCCCACTCTATCAATTTCTTCTTTGCGTTTTCTCTCCTCCATTTTTCTCAGCTTCAAGATGGTGAGCTAAAGTTTTAAGCTCACTGAAACTTTTCCTTTTACCTCATCTTTTCATTAGTTACGGTACACCTTCATTGCAGAATGATTGTAGCTTGACCCTGCTTTAAATGCCATGGCTCTTATGAAGTCATGGGAGTTGTAATTTTACATGGTCTTTAGCCCTCTTTGTCTAATAATGCAAGTTCCTCACCAAACTACAACTCCCCTAAATCCCTAGCATTGAGTCATGGTTATTTTATTTATTGTATCAAGATTCAGCCAAGGGTACAATTAGGATGTATTCAAGGAAACACAAAGTTTTAAAACTTGGCATTCTATTAAATGTACTTTGACCAGTAGCTGGCCACTTGGAGTGCCTCTGGTGTTGCTATAAGAAGGTCCTCCATTGTGCATGTGGCAGGGCTCAGACTACATTGTAATAGGTGGTCTGTGGTTTGCTCTTCTCCAAACTTGCATGCCATGGATTCCACTTTGTAGCCCCATTTTTTGAGTCATGGTGGCTACTGTGGAATCAAGCTGCATTAATTCTATAGGTGCACACTTAAGGCCCTTCCACACTGCCATTTATCCCAGGATTTGATCCCAGATTATCTGCTTTAAACTGGAATATATGAGTCCCCACTGCCAGATAACCTGGGATAAACACATAATCTGGAATCAGATCCTGGGATATAGGGGCAGTGTGGAAGGGCTCTTAGTTAGGAATTGGACCTTATGAGTATGCCCATTTTAAAAGCAACTAGTAAAGATCTTTATTTTGTAACTGCTCATTATATACTTAAGTGAGTCCCAGCCAGGGAAATGCTGAAGACTGAGGCAACTTACTTCTCCTAAACTCTGCTGATAGAGGCTGTTCTCCTAAGATACATTTGCCCACAAAAGGTTAACATTCACCAATTTAATCCTTTTCCCCACATAAATATTTTAATCAATTTAATTATCTTTAATCAACTTGGGATTTCTAGAAAATACTTTAGGATTATAGAATAACATAGAGATGTTCACTGTTGACATGGGGGGGGGGATATACATTTTAATTGACATATATGATAATACTCTCCCCCCTACCTGATTCCCCCTCACCCCCAAATGTGCTACAAAGCCAACTGTTGTATGGAAATGATGGGAATTCCACATACCTGGAAATTGTTGGGTTTGGAAACGGAGTCCTAAAGTGTGGGATCTTGTATTACACTTTGATCAGCAAAGGCTTCTCACCATTACAGGTCTCTCTTTTTTCTACACCTCTCAACGTCACTAACATTGACATTATTTGCTTGTCCAACAAAACCCTTGTTTCTTAAAGGTTAATAAAGAGTGGTTTTAAAGGCTAATATGACATGATGTGTTCATGTACCACAAAAAGCTTAACTGCAGTTAACTTCAAATAAAAATGTGCAACACTATATGAATGTTCTTCAATAACTTTCTGCACATTTCAAAAATTTATAAAGAATTTCAAAAACAAATTACATCAAAACTTTAAAAATACAGAAACCTATTGAAGACCCCTAATATATTATACAAAGCTATACAGCAGAAACCAGAATAAAATCAATAGAAAAAGAGAACTGAAGAGAATCACAACTTTTCCAACCTCAGAAAGACATACAGGTCAGTATGTATGTGTAAGAGTAGGAACCGGCATTCTGTAAGACTGCTTGATCATTAAGCAAATAAACCATTCCTACCCCATCCAGAAAAGACTCAATTTTTCCTGCCTTTCCATTTCCAGTTCTTTTCAAATCCCAACATTTCTGGTATTCCTGCCCCCCAGGCAGGCTCGTAGCCAGGATTTTGTTTCCGGGGGGGGGGGGGCTGAGTATGAGTGAAAGAGAGTCTGCCCTAGAAAACCTTTTGTATCATTACCCCAATACCCCCATGCATATATTGAGCATGGTGATCATATCATGATATGAATAAACATAACAGTTTAAATAATATACCAGTAAGGCCTTCTCGCGAACAACCATCAGAATTTCGGGGGGGGGGGGGGGCTGAAGTCCCCCAAGCCCCCCCCCCCCCCGGCTACATGCCTGCCCCCAGGTATGTTTCTATCACCTCTCCAAAGACAGCCATAATACAACTGGTAGAGTAACCTGTGTAGCAATAGAGTCATATGATACGTTTCCTTCCATTTCTAATCCTGCTTCTCCTAAGGTTTTCTTGTTTCACCACTTTAGCAAATATGTACAGAAACAACTATCCATCCTAATGAATTCTAAAAACTTAAAAAATAATTGAGTAAATCAAATAAAATTAGTTTCAGCATTAACCAGGAAGTATTATAAATCAACCCAGAGTAATAACATAATATCAAATGAACTAACTAGCAAATTCTGGGCTCTGGAAGATTTATTTTTAGACTGTAATTCCTAGGATCCTACTGTCAAAATATAGAGTGGCTAGACTAGCCAGGGGATTCTAGCACTTGTCACCCCAAGCTAACCTTTCCAAGCTCTGTTAAGAATCCTTCAAATAGCAAACTGCCCTCTTTAAAGTAAGATATAGGGCTGCTCTAATTGATTCCTGCTAATATGTACAGCTAGAAACTCATAGAAGACATATTAAAATTATTATTGTAATTATTGTAAGACAGAAACAGAATCCATTTTTTAAAAAGCTGGCCATATCTACAAAATCCAGTGTTCTCCTCTAAAGCATACACCAAATTGATCTCTTAGTAAATTGTTGCCAAGGATGTTCCTCACTGCATTATTTATCTCTTTCTTTCTCTAAAGGAAGTAAACATTGCTCAGCTAATAATTCTGGATAACATTTCTTTCATTTTTCCTTTTTTTTTTTTTGTAGCAGTATCTAACATCTTGGCTGATGGCTCAAACAATTTCCTTGGCAGCTGTGCAGTTGTCCCACGGTGAGCCTGCTGCTAATGGGCTGCTTGAGTGAACTGGACTTCTTTGCCATCATTGTTCTGTGATGTGTGTATTCATTTTGATGATGTGCAATGTTCACATAAAATGTGAACCTTCACAAAATATTTTTTGTTTACCAAAGAGTCAGAAAAATATTAGAATGTTGTGACCAGCTGGCATCACAACATTTATAAAGCAACTGGTAAAAAAGATTTCTCTTTGTAGTTTCATTGTGAGCTTCCTATTCTGCTTGGCTCCAAGCAGCTTTCCAGTTCTTTTCTGAGTATAACACACAGAGAAAGAGAAAATTGTTCATTGAACTCTACTTTATTTTTGTTGCTTTTTAGCCACTGTAGGCATGTTGTATTTTTATTAACTCCAATACTGAATTCATGAGACACTAATGTGTGACTAATATAGTGATCAAAAGATAAAACTACCATGATCTCAAAGAATGAATAGCAGTATGTGTCAGCTGACAATTCTACTGGACTTACTCATGTGCAAATATCTGTTGTGAAAACATATAAAATCAGTATTGTCAGACTGAATCATCACCTTTTGAGAATGTAGATGATTCTCTCATAAGTCTACTAGGAACAGTGCATACCTTGTGGAATAACACTTAAGGCACTTCCAGACAGCACCAAAATCCAGTCCAAAGTGGGTTTTAAAAAACCAGATTTGGCCCGGATTCCCATCTTCACTTTCCCAAAAAAAACAGGCTTTCTTAGGGGCTGGTGGCTACATGCCATCCCAGTTAAAATCGGGATGGCATGCAGCAACCCAAGGCACCCCATTTACCCCCTCCCCCAAACAAAATAAAACTTACCTGGCTGCCATAACTTTCCTCCTTGTACCCTCCTGGCATGAGGAAATGATGCACCAGGAGACAGGGGTGGGGGTGGGGAGGAAAATCCCTGCTCAGCCCCACATCTCCTGGTGCAACATTTCCTTGTGCTGGGGGCATGAGGAATAAAGTTATGTTGGCCAGGTAAGTTTTACCATATTTTTGAGGTAATTTTGGGGCTTGGGGGTGGGTGCCATCCTGCACCTTTGGGCTCCAGGAGGCCAAAAGGTATGAGATGGAAATTTGGACTCACCTCCAGACTACCTAGTAGTGAGTCCCCTTTGCATCTCAGATGGGAAGCAAGAAGAAGTGGCTTCCCGCCAAGCCAAGCAGAGTCTGGGTTTGCTGAGGGGCATGGCTTTCCAGCTGGCCTTATTCAGAGCCTGAATGAGGTCTTCTGGGAAGCCACTGCTCCTCTATCAGGCGGAGGCTGGCAAATCCACTAGCCTCAGCCTGATGGAAGGGCACAGACACCTTTTGGCACACAATTCTAACATGCCATTGAATGTAACACACATCTCCATTCTGTCTAAGCAATTAAGCCAAAAAAGATGTGCATTACATTCAAGTAAATCTGGTAATATGGCCCAGAATCCTGCATCTAATGCCTTTGTAAGTTCTCCTATGGAAGCATTTGGACATTTTTGTTTGATATGGAATAGATGCATTCAGTTCAAAATCACAGAAGCAACATTGCTCATATGGTACAATTGTGCACAATGTACACAGATATTAATGTTAAGTAAAATAGAATGCAGTTGGAAAAGAAGAACAGCATATTGCTGATGGAGTTTCTCAACAAAATATAAGCCAAAGTCCTGTGTTTGCAAGACCTGAGTAGGGATGTTCATGATGGTAGTATCTCATTATTAGGTTTGCCATATTGAAGCCAATTTGATGGGTGGATGGGGGCGGGGGGAATCAAGAGACAGAACTTTTTGGACAGCTAAGTCTTTAAAAACATGCTCAAATCACTAACCTGAGCCCCTCCTCCAGTTTCACAGCATGCATATAACAGGCATGAATTCAACTGTAAGGTTTTCCACTAATCCTCCCAGCCACCAATGTGAGAACCTCTGCCTTTCCTGGTGTTATACTATCAAATGTGAGAACATTTTAGATGCACTTGGGGTTCCTGAGTAAGACTTCATTAATCTCATCTCCTCATCGGACACAACCACCCTGTATTCACTGGTGACACCATAGACACAGAATTCAGGCTGTCTAATACATAGCTTTCATGGATGCTCAAATGTATAATATAAAGAAAAAAGTTTTATTAAACAACTTGATACAGATTACTTATTCAATCATATGTCTCATTTTCTCCCACACACATCTCCCAGCTAACTGTGGTGCTGCGTTTAACTCACCTCTGTATCTGACCCTGACTAATTGTCCTATTGGAATATAAACAAGAGAGAAGACAGTCCAAGGTTGAGACTATAATTACCAGGAGAGCAAATAATACAGCAAATCCTCAATTTCTAGGTCCCCACAAATGGATAAATGGAGGGTCACAGGGATTTGATAATATCTGCCAGCAATCATTGCTGTAGGAATGATTAGAAGATGCAGCGTTTTGGAAACATGAGCTTTGATAGGTAAACAACAACCCTTTAATCTTCAAATTTATACAGTTTGAGAAATTAGAGTTGCTAATAGCTTTTCTGGACAGTTGTTCAGCATTTTCACAAATGTATTCCTGGAGCTTCATTTTTGAATGAAGCAACTTTTGATATCTTGAATTACAAAATTTGCAGTTTGATAGCTGTTCAAACAATGTCTTGGAGAAATTCCTAACTGAGGAATCTTTTTAGATTCTCCAATAGTTAAATAAAATAAATTAAAAGGAATGGGAGATCTAATAGAAGGAAAATTGACCTCTGCCTGAACCAGAAACAGCAGGAGTGCCAGGTGGAAGTATTAACAACTTCTTGAAAAATATATTCTGAAGAGTCTTTAGCCAACTGAGAATCATTTCATCCCTAGACAGTGGCACCATGCAGACTCCGGGCAATGATTTTGCCCTGGTATATTTTCAGGGCTAGAACAACTAGGTGACCCCTGCAGTACTGTAAAATCTATGGGTTGTTCCAATAGATGTCAAAGCCACTGCTGAGATAGCTTTTACATAGTGCTTCCAGAAGAGGTTTTCTAAAAATGAAATGTGTGAGGGGCATTCATTAAAGATTTAAAGATCCACTTCCCATGGACCGAGAGCAATGAAACTTGGTACAGTTATTAGTCCTTTTCTACATAGGTGCCACCTAGGGGCATACACTTCTCCCACCCTTTTAAGCAACTGTAAATACTTCGCTTGTAGAAGTAGACAAGTTTCTCCAAAAGCCACATTGTGATTTCAGAAAACAGAGTCTCATCATCTGAAAAGTGCGTACCCTTCAAAAATAACTTTATTGTTGGAAGTCCAATGGTGTGAGGTTGGGTGAATAAGGGGGATGCAGTAGAAGTTCAAAGCCACAGGAACATGCTTCTATTTGGGCAATATGTCCGTTGTGAGCTGGAGCATTGTCTTGCAGAAGGAGGACAACTTTGGTGAGCATGCCACATCTCTTGGTTTTGATGGCCTCCCACAATTTCTGTAGCAGTGATGGATCATGGTACCCTTTGCTAGGAAATCCATCAATACTACTCCGTGCTGGTCCCAAAATACTGTGAGCATGACCTTGCCTGCTGGGAGTTGGGCACGTGCCTTCTTTGGAGCCAGAGAGTCATGATGCTTCCATTGCATCGACTGCACTTTAGTCTCAGGATCATAGCGATGGACCCAGCTTTCATCCTGTTGATCAGTTTGTTGAAAAAGTCCTCCTGATTTCTATGACACATCATCAATAGAGCCTGAGAGTATTCAACTCATTCTTGCTTCTGAAAAGGTGTGAGTGAGTGGATACCTTATATATGTGAAGATGGTCTTGGATTATTTTTTCCATGAACCCCATACTAATCTTGACCTTTTGGGCTAGGTGATGAATGGTTATGCTGTGATTTTCCAAAATGGTAACCTCTACTTGCTGGATGATGTGTTCATCAATAGCAGAATGAGGTCACCCTGAAATTGGAGCTGTTTCCACTGAAGTCCGGCCACATGTGAATTGACGATGCCAGTTCTTGACTACATCACTTGATGGGGAATCATCACCATAAACCTCTTTCATCTCATCAGATGTCTCCCTTGCTGTGCGGTCTTTCAGGTAAAGGAACTTGATGACTGCTCTGTATTCTACTGGGCCCATTATCAAACCTCACACTACTTCAGCACCTGTAAAATCAAGACCATTATCAGTTCTGAGTTGTAAATTGGCATGTAACCTATACAGACTTATATTATTACACATGTGTAGTTTCAGCATTCTGTGATAAATAGAAGTGGGTCGGGGAAGTCTTTAAGGAATGACCCTCTTACTTAAATTCCTAGCATTGCTCAATATTATGACCATTGGTATCTTTTTTCAAAACGCCATCACCTTTGTTTAGTATAGTTAACATTCAGCTTTTCTTTAGAACAAAATACGCTGAGCTTATATTAAAAATGTAAGCAAAATCATCATCAGGTAACAATGGGCAAATTTTATTCTCTGTTTTAAATTCTAATTTTTGTAAGTTTATTTTTTTTAAAAAAGAAAACCCCTATGTGGTACCTTTTAGGATAATGATTATGTTTAATAGTGAGCTGCAACAAGCGACCAATGAAACCAAGAGATGGTTTCTAGAGACAAAAGAACAAAACAGGGAGATATGGCACCTTGCTAAAAGGGATGTTTTCCTTCTAAAATGCTACCATTAGCAATAAATGTTTTATTCAGGAGTAATCACACATCCTTCTTGCTGTGATGCAAAGATGTCATGGGATCAAAATATAAGTGTTTATGGTTTCTCTTGGCCAATCTAAAAGAGATGCTAAGCACCTGTAACTCTCATTAAACCCAATCTGAACTAAAAGCCTTCACCAGGTGTTCATTTTGTCCTCTCTGTATGTGCATGTGTTTTCAGCCTTCAGAGAAGCCTATTAGGATCTTCCAGTGCAGCAGCCCCCCCTCCCCTTACCCAGCCCATTTCATCCTTTGATTATTATTCTAATTGCTGGCATTTAAGTACTTCAACCCCCGTTGCATTCTTACTTCGAAAATCTTGTACTCATTTGGTGTTGCCAACCCCCTTGCTTGCAATTTAGCCACTTATCCATTGAAATAAATGACAGAGAATGAGGGCTCTCTGGGTCTGTCTGATGAGCTTTAATGATGAGGTAAGTGTACTTATGCAGAGAGAATGTGAAAAAAACAAAATCAGAGATGTGATGGACATAAGAAGGAAAGAGATGCTGCACAGTAGTTGTAGCTCCTTAAAACTGAAGTGTATTGAGATAAAATAAAGCCGTGGTAAGATGTATCTGTTCCTAATGATTAAAATGTCCCTGGACTGAGGCCTAAATCAATGTATAAATGGTAAATTAAAACTTCCATTGATTCCATGAGTCTGCTCTGGTTGGGTTTAGCAACTGGATTTAGGCTTGAATGTGTGCAGTGATGCCCAAGTGCATCATTTGAAAACATTGAAGGAAGGGATAGCTCACTGGAGCCTGTAGCCTTGGAACATCATTTGTGGTCTATGCTCCTATTTTTTGGAATTGGGCCATAGAGATGACATGGAAAACCAAAGTCCCCTTCTTCAAAACTCATACCTGATAAAATTCCTTTTTCTACACAGGTGTTATAGATACATGAGTTCTCTTTCTTATGTCACTTGGCAACTTTAACTGGGAAAGTATGACCCCTATGTGCCTAAAATGTAAGTAAAATTGAATAGAAGACATTGAATATGAACACAAATTACACAATAATTCTTAATGTTGTTACCAATCATTAGGCTTTCTGGGGAAATAAAAAAATGAACATTTATTTCGCCATACACCATGATAAGAGAAAGGAATTTTGCATACATCGAGAGGCCAGGATTTAGTTCCTAATGAAAATATAATGACTCAAAAGTTTAAAGCTGCTTGAATATCATGCTAACCACCTTGGAAACGTTACTGCTTAATTTGATCTAACAGACTGGCTGTGTTGGACAGCAGAGCAGAGGGCTAGTCTAATCTGTACAGCCAACCAATGGCAGCACTTAGTTGATGGGGGCTGATCTGAAATGTTAAAGTAGTGGAATGGCTATATAATTAATAGTTTTGGAGTTTGGTTTGGTATAGGAGGAGATCGAAATGGTGTTTGAGAAAAGGAGGGATAAGCTAAGTAGATGGGAGTTCATTAAGGACTGTAGTTTGATGCAAACATGCAGGTGCTGATGGAGATGAGGAGGTGGCATTTGGGTCATTGAACTGGATATACACTATTCAGTTCTTTCTTGGGCATTTGTGCTTACCTTTGAGGTCTATTTGATAGGAGCTTGTTTTAGCTGGTAGCTTCCATGACATTGGAGGGGTAGATCTGATGTATGTTTTAGTTAGAACTTTAAAGTCTTCTAGTCTTTCCCTGTTCTCTTCCGTATAGGTAAAGGTTTTCCCCTGAAATTAAGTCCAGTTGTGTCCGAATATGGGGGTTGGTGCTCATCTCCATTTCTAAGCTGAAGAGTTGGCATTGTCTGTAGACAACTCCAAGGCCATGTGGCCGGCATGACTGAACTGAGTGCCTATTGGTCTACTCAAACTGCTAGGCTGGCAGAAGCTGGGCTATCAGTGGAGCTCATGCTGCTCCCTGGATTTGAACCTATGACTTTTCAGTCAGCAAGTTCAGCAGCTCAGAAGTTTAATCCACTGGGCCACTGGGGGCTTCTTCTCTACAGTATAACTGTACTTGAACTTTGAACTTTGAGATGCTCTTAGGGGCTTTTGTACAGTGTGTCAAAAGTAGGGGGGGGGGGGCTCTGTCCACATGGAAAGTTTGCATACTTTCTGCCTTCTCTTTTTTCCTTGTGTCTGTATTATTTGTGTGTGCACACATATCTAGGAACTACATACATTTGCAGTTTGACATTGTATATTTCCTCTGGCAAAGCTATCATGCCTCCAAATTTCAAACTTTTGTTATAAATAAATAAATGCAGACACACCTCAGTTAATTAAGAACATTCATAACAATAGCAAAAGCAGCAGCAGCAGCAACAACAACAGATCAGTCATAACATAGGACAAAGAAATGTTGGCATAGGATGAGGGTTCAGAAAGAGCAAGTTAAAAAAAAGGAAACAAATGCAATTGAGTAAGCAGAAGAAGACGACATTGTGAAAACGAGTTTGTTTTTCAGAGGCTTTGTTATCTGAGGTATACCTGTAAAGCGAATTTGGTTTCTCAGTGAACTTGTGAAAAATTCTAATTCACCAATTTGGGATCTGGTGATCTGGAAAACTGGGGGGGGGGGGGGGGGGGCAAGGATTTTTGACCTGTATAAGAGCCAAAATAAACATATTCCAAGGGAATAATCAAGAATGTCGTGTGTCCATATCATATCAGATATTACTTACTTAGGCGATACCTCGTTGTCTGAGTATGATGGTCTTCCAAGATCTCTGTGTGAGTTTTTTTTAATGTGTAGAGGTTGGTGCATAGCCAATCAACATGCAGTCTTCACAGAGTGAGGATCCTAGCCAGTGGCATGGTTAATACAATGACAATGGCTTCTCAATCTATTGCAGCCTTTGTCTGCCTACACAGCCATTGAGGTCTTTAGATTGTGTTCAGTCTGGAACCTCCCTTGCCCCCCCCCCCCCCCCAAGTGCATGACTCTGGTGTTTGTGCCACTGGGAAACACAAACCCTCTCACCACAACAAAATGACAATCCATTGAGGGGGGACGGCAGATATAAGGTCAATATGATTTTTCAGTCGTGTAGACAAGTCCCATTACACCCTTTGAGCCTCCAGACCATTAAAAATGCTTTGAGATTTCATTTGTACTCGACAGTTTCATGATAGTGCAGAACTGCTTTCTGCACATCCCATACTTCTCAAATCTTACCAAACATAGCCAAAATAAGAACTAGAAGTGACATAACCCCAATTCTAGTTCTGGGGTGAAAAAAACAGTGATGCCGGTCACCAGAAGTATGCAGAGGTGAAAAATGGCTCCTGCAGTAGCATAGCTGCCCATGCCTGTTCTAATAACAATTTAGACCCCTTATTTCCATCATCATGCTGTGTTTCCCACTCTTCGCTCTCCTGACATGCCTATTACAATTAACCTAAAAATGTCCTTGGCAGCAATAAACAGGCATGACTCTTTCATTTGAGACACCACTAAAGGAAAACATGATTATTTCTCTGACAATAGCAACAATCAGCAGCATTATTGGAGGCTGTATTTTGTTTCACTACTTCGCCACACTGTCACAGAATCATAGCATTATAAAGTTGGAAGTCACCACAATGTCCATCCAGTCCAACCCCCTGCCATACAGGAACATACAATCAAAGCACCCCCAACAAATGGCCAGCCAGCCTCTGCTTAAAACCCTCCAGAGAAGGAGAGTCCACCACACAGTGAGGCAGTAGCATATCCCAATGCTCCACAGTTCTTACTGTCAGGATGTTTTTTTTTTAATGTTTAGGTGGAATTTCATTCCCTGTGGTTTGAATCTGTTCTGCTGATCTGCTGTTCTGTGTATTACAGTCCATCTGCACACTGTAGAATGAATGCAGTTTGACACCACCTTCACTGTCACGGCTCAATGCTGTGGAGCCCAGGGAGTTGTGTTTTATAAGGGTTTTTTTTCCTTCTTTGATGAAGAGTGCTGGTACTTCATTAAACCACAAATCCCATAATCCCACAGCATTGAACTACATTGCTTTCTTTTTAAAAAAATATTATTATTATTGTATAATACATAGAAACATACTATCTTTGAAAATAACATTCAAAATGCATTGAACTATGGCAGTTAAAGTGGTGACAAATTGCATTTATTCCACAGTGTAGATGCATCCTTAATGTTTGGAGCAGCAGAAAAGAAACCCGCTCCTTCCTCAACATGGCATTCTTTCAAAAATTTAAACATGACTATTGTGCCCCCTTACTTAGTCTTCTCATCTCCAAACTCAGTATTCCCAATCTTTGATGCCACTCCCCAAAGAGCTTGGCATTAAGACCTTTTACCATTTTGGTCACTCTTCTTTGGATATATTTATACAATCAGCCCTTTGTATCCATGGATTTAACCACCAATGACTTGAAAATATTTTAAAACTCCAGAA
The DNA here is from genome assembly GCF_037176765.1 of Anolis sagrei. NCBI lineage: Eukaryota > Metazoa > Chordata > Lepidosauria > Squamata > Anolidae > Anolis > Anolis sagrei. Next base: position 251,124,419 of record NC_090022.1, on the reverse strand, counting down.
AAAAATTGCCCTTTTATATAAGAGACATAGTTTTACTATGCCATTATATTTAATGATACTTGAACATTGACAGGTTTTGATTTCTGCCAGGGGGTGGCAGTTGAACCAAACCCCAGTGGATACCAAGTCCTCTGGTAAGGAGCCCCCGGTGGCACAGTGGATTAAACCCTTGTGCTGGCAGAACTGAAGTCCAACAGGTTGGAGCTTTGAATCCGGGGAGTGTGCAGATGAACTCCCTCTGTCAGCTCCAGCTCCTAATGTGGGAACGTGAGAGAAGCCTCCCACAGGATGAGAAAACATCAAACTTCCAGGAATCTCCTGGGCATCATCCTTGCATATGGCCAATTTTCTCACACCAGAAGTAACTTGCAGTTTCTCATGTTGCTCCTGACACACACAAACCAAGTCTTCAATATACTTCTCTCTCTTTTTTTTGCAAAGGAAAATATCATAGCTTCGCATCTAGTTTTACCCAAAGACACATCACTATTAGAGTGGAATATTGTATTTTGAAAATGACACTTTAACAGTCCTACATTAATAAAAGTGTATGAAAGCATGAAATGCATTTTAAACCCCCTGTGTCTAAATATTCTGATAAGGGGGGCAGTCTGAATTTGCCCGCTTTTCAGAGAGAGGATTACATTTTTCTTTGGCATAACTAGCCAGCAGCTACATTGATTTTATCTCACAGACTCTGGAATCTTATCTGTATGCTGAAGATTTATAAGGAATGAAGAAACACAGCACTCATTTATGATCAGGTTTTGGCGTGAATGGAATCCACATGATCTCCAGTAGGAGCATTAATTGAACAAAAGCCTGGCAGCATCTGAAGACAACCTGGATGACTGATTGAATCAAAGGAAAATGGTGGCACTGTGAAATATTGATTAGGTCTATAAAATAATATTGCTTTTTGTTGAAAAGCCAGAGAGGCCATACTGAAGGCAACATGAAACCTAAAAACTACTGTTTCTTTCACATTCCGCAAAGTTAAGATTCTAAAGATAAAGTACACCCATGGAAGACATTGAAACACCATTTTTCAAAGAAACGGCTCTATAATTTACTTTCATTTATAACATTCCCTTTATTCCACTCCCACATCTTATTCCAAATATACCTTCTTCCCTCCCCCTGCCTTTATGCCATGCGTCTTTGAGACATGGCCAAAAATAAGAATAGTACTTTTAAAAATTGTTTTCTTTATTAATATTGGAGGAACATGTGCAACATCTGTCAGCATAATTGCCAGTTTAAAAACCTTAATTCAAAGAGACTTGGAAGATATTGTCAATTATATGGCAAAGAGAAGAAGCAGTCTTTAAACAGGAATAAGGATGGCTAAGTATTTGAGTTGCATGGAAACAGTCACACAATATAATCCCTGGCATCTCCAAACAAGGCTGGAAAGTATTTACCTGGATTACTCACTATGTTAGCTGACAGATTTTGGAAATTTTAATTCAGTGAGATAAATAGTCTCACTATGATTCTTTCTAGCTCTACTGCCCTAATTTTCCATCAGATAACTCCATACAGTTTTCTCATCATCCCATCGTTTTAGCTTCAGAAATCTTAGCAGCAGTGCTTTAGCCCTCTACTGTTTTCCCACCTGTTTATTCTGACTCATGAATTTCAACCACTATCTCAGATAGCCCACTACTGTTTTCTAACCTGTGCTTTCTAGTTAAGGCAAGCCAATCTTTCTTTATGCCTAGGACCCCGCTCCTTCAGAAATGTTAACTTGAAAGCCAGCATCTTGGCTGGGATAACAACCAAAAACATTATCTCTAGTTTGAAGGTGTCCAGAATGGTGTCCTGAAGAGATTTACCTGCCACAGACAGACAGGCATGCCAACCATCTCTTTTATAATTGCAGAGAGGCTTATTTATTTGATGGTTTTCAGTGATCATTTTGTGAATTGCCCAGAGAGCTTTGACCATTGGGCAGCATAGATATGCAGTTAATAAACTAATAAGTGAGGCATAAGTAGCTGAATTCCCTCTGGCAGAATCTGGATGTGCATCCAGATGCACTTTGCATCAAAAGCAGTGTTGACAGATAGTTTCATTGAATTCATATACTCTTCACAAATCCTCAACAGTACATGGGACTGTTGGGGAAAATGAATAGTTGCTATATGGGAAATGGATGTCTGTAGTACATCATCTTTAGGTGGAATGTAAGGTTCTGCCAAATGGAAGTATGCTCACATTCTCTCTCTCCCTATAGAGACCTCAACTGTTTTCTTTGAACCTTTCTCTTATGACTATTTTGTGGGCAGGAAAGTGTAGCTTATAGCCTCACAGTATCCTACAGTTGGATGAATGATACTGACATCATCCTTCAGATGTTTCGGGGGTGATATCATCTTCATCATCACGAGTTCAGCTGTAGGAATAAAGCTGGATACTGCAAGGTGAGTCTTTTTCTTCCTTCGGACACTGTGTGTAGGAGGTGAAGGATACAGTTGAGTTCACTGTTCAGTGAATGGTTGCACAAGACAAGCCATGAGTATCTCCCTCTGGTAGGCTCATAAAAACATGCAAGTGAAAGCTGGACTTACATTTTTGTATATCACCAACAGGTTACTAGGCCTCTAATACCCAGACCCCGCGAGCGAGCTGCTGCACCGCAAGGACTACTGGCACGGGGCCCGGGGGCCATCTGAGCCGGACCCTAGCCATCTTGCCCTCTTCCATCTTCCACCACCTGGACCTTCCCTAGCCGGGCAAGCAAGGCGTAGAGCTCTTGTGCTGTCCTTCTGTATTGACCGACATTGTGCAGACCCTCTTGTGTTGTTCTTTCTCTGTGTTGACCGATATTGTGATAGACCAATTGATTGATATTGTGATAGACCAATTGTGCCGACCATTGCCGTGTTGACCATCTCCGGAAGACTGAAGATCCATCCGCTTTTCTACATCAACCGTCCAGAGATTACACCTTGAATCATAATAACCTTATCTGATTGTTACTACTGTTACCCTCTTAATAGTGTGTCTACGGATTGCTAACATAGTACGTTCCTTGGTTACTTTTGCTGTTAATTTGGGCATAAGAACGCAATATAGCACTTTAAGGCGCCTGCCTAGTTGCTGCTAAACCACACTAGCACTTACGCCCTCTCCCCTATCCCTCCATGCCGCACTTTAGTTAGTGTTAAGAGCCAGTTCCGGGTATTTGCTGCACCTTAGATCTTTGCACTTTATGAATTTACCCCAATGGCACACAATTGTGTCATTAACTGAGTTGTGTTGTTGACTGTGTTGCACTTTAAGACTCTTGCACTTTATGAATTATCTAACTGTTGTAGCTGGATCACTCATCTCCATCTGACTCTATTATCATCCATGTGGTTCCACATCCCCCTATTGTTACTGTCCCTGTTATTATTGACCAGTGGAAGGGACAAGGGAGGAAGTGGGCTGGAGCCTGTGAACAACAATGAGATGGGGAGGGGGGAGAAAGGGAATCAAGGGAGCTGGCAAGCCCCAACAAACCAATCAACCAGAGAAACTGAAACTAAGACATTGGACTTAGACTGCGGCATGGAGGAGGGGAGGTGTTCCACTAGCCGAGGGGCCCCCATAGAGGTCGTGGTGGGGAGGGGGAGATGCAGAAAAAGGAGACCTCGAATTCGGCCTAATTCGGACCACTTATCTACATTAACAATCCCCAATCGGTCTCCTAAGGTAAATTGGTGTAACCAGGTGAGCGGGCCCTCTGGATTGAAGGTGGTGCTGTTGAACGCCAGATCTGTCAACGGAAAAACGACCTGGATCCAGGACCTAATCCTGGATGAGCGGGCAGATCTGGCGTGCATCACGGAGACCTGGTTGGATGAAGCTGGGGGTGTAAATCTCACCCAGCTTTGTCCTCCAGGCTTCTCCGTACAGCACCAACCGAGATCCGGAGGATGGGGAGGCGGGGTCGCAGTGGTCTATAGAGATTCCATCCATCTGACCAGGAGCCCCATCCCGCAGACCACAAATTTTGAATGCGTCCACCTGAGGGTGGGTGACCGGGACAGAATAGGGATTCTGTTAGTGTACCGTCCACCTCGCTGCACTACAGTCTCCCTACCTGAGCTAGCGTGTGGCGTTCGGACCCAAGCGAGCCAAATCGAGCACGGTTTGTGTCCTTTCTTAGGGCATATGCCGCGGCAATAAAGGCTGCAAAGAAAACTTTCTTTGCGGCCACTATTGCGTCTGCAAAAAACCGTCCGGCGGAGCTGTTTCGGATTGTCAGAGGTCTTTTAACTCCCGCCACCTCAGGCGGGAGCCCTGACAATTCGGTCACGCGCTGTGAAGCATTTGCTCGGTTCTTTGCAGACAAAGTCACTTTGATCCGTTCTGGGCTGGACACCATGTTAAATGCAGTCTCTGAGGATGTGTCACGAGCACCTGCTTGTCCTATTTTGATGGATTCTTTTCAGTTTGTGAAGCCCGAGGATGTGGACAAGATACTTGGAGGAATGAGGCCTACCATGTCCATCCTAGACCCCTGCCCATCCTGGCTTCTGAAGGAGGCCAGAGGGGGATTGGCTGAGTGGGTAACGGTGGTGGTTAATGCCTCCCTTCGGGAAGGCAAGATTCCAGCGAGCCTAAAACAGGCTATTATAAAACCGCTGTTGAAGAAACCATCACTGGACCCCACTAAATTTGACAACCTTCAGCCTGTTTCCAATCTTCCCTTCTTGGGCAAAGTCATGGAAAGCGTGGTGGCCTCACAACTCCAGGTATTCTTGAGAGACATGGTTTCAGACCAGGACATGGTACCGAGATGGTCTTGGTCGCCTTAGTGGATGATCTGCGCCGGGAGCTAGACAGGGGGAGTGTGTCCCTGTTGGTGCTCCTGGACCTCTCAGCGGCCTTCGATACCGTCGACCACGGTATCCTTCTAGGGCGCCTTGCGGAAATGGGTCTTGGGGGCACTGCTTTGCAGTGGCTCCGGTCATTTCTGGAGGGTCGTACCCAGAAGGTGTTATTGGGGGACTCCTGTTCAACACCACAGCCTTTGACCTGTGGGGTTCCTCAGGGCTCTATATTGTCCCCCATGCTGTTTAACATCTACATGAAGCCGCTGGATGAGATCATCCGGAGTTTCGGGGTGCGGTGTCATCTGTACGCAGATGATGTCCAACTCTGTCACTCCTTCCCACCTGCTACTAAGGAGGCTGTCGAGGTCCTGAACCGGTGCCTGGCCGCTGTAATGGTCTGGATGAGGGCGAACAATCTGAAATTAAATCCAGACAAGACAGAGGTACTCCTGGTCAGTCGCAAGGCCGAGCAGGGTATAGGGTTACAGCCTGTGCTGGATGGGGTCGCACTCCCCCTTGAAGGCGCAGGTTCGCAGCTTGGGTGTGATCCTGGATTCATCGTTGAGCCTGGATCCCCAGGTTTCAGCGGTGACCAGGGGAGCATTTGCACAGCTTAGGCTCGTGCGCCAGCTGCGCCCGTACCTTGGGAAGTCTGACTTGGCTACGGTGGTACACGCTCTGGTCACATCCCGCCTTGACTACTGCAACGCTCTCTACGTGGGGCTGCCCTTGAAGACGGCCCGGAAGCTTCAGCTAGTCCAGCGTGCGGCAGCCATGTTACTAACAGGAGCAGGACGCAGGGAGCATACATCGCCCTTGTTGTTCCAGCTCCACTGGCTGCCGATCTGCTACCGGGCCCAATTTAAGGTGCTGGTGTTATCCTATAAAGCCCTAAACAGTTCCGGCCCAAAATACCTTTCGGACCGCATCTCGGCCTATGATCCCACGAGGACCTTGAGATCGTCTGGGGAGGCCCTTCTCTCGATCCCGCCTGCTTCACAGGCACGTCTGGCGGGGACGAGAGAAAGGGCCTTCTCGGTGGTGGCCCCCCGGCTGTGGAACACCCTCCCTGTTGACATCAGACAGGCACCCTCCCTTATGTCCTTCCGTAAAAGCCTGAAGACATGGCTATTCGAGAAGGCATTTAACTGAACGCTACAGTAACTGGAAACGACAACTGGAACGGAATATGGACTACGAGCTTGGTTATGATTCTATGATAAGACGGAGCGGATTATTTTAGTATAATTAGATGATTGTATATTAGTGATATGTTGGTTTTTGTTGTTGTAGCTTATTGTAAAATGTGGTTTTATATGTTGTACACCGCCGCGAGTCGCTCTAGGGCTGAGAGCGGCGGTTAACAAATGCATCAAATAAATAAATAAATGTGTTTCCTCTTCCTGCTGCTAGCTGCCTCCTTGTTTTTACACCCTTTGGGTGTCCATATTATTCAATAGGCTGTAAGACATGATTGACAAGCATGTTTCTTTTTAAAACAACACAAAATACAGCCTTATGAACAAAGAAAAAGTATTTCCAGAATAACATAGACAAAATTGACCAGGAGTGAGAGATCTATCTTCAGAAGATGAGAAAATCAATTCATTAGCTCACCCGATATTACCAAGACATGAATGTATTACTGTAGCAGAATTGTAGAAATGTATTGGTATAGCAAACAGTACCAAATGGCTCAAGTGACTGATCTAAAACACATTTTAAAAGGATGAAACCATCTCTTTCTGCCTCTTTAGCCACTTCATCACATTATTTTAAAACTGTTTATATATCACTATTGATTGTTATTTTATTATGTAATTTATATAATTTATATTTTATTGATTGTTTTATTAATGTTGTGTTATTGATGTTGTTTGATATATTTTAGGCTTGGCCTCATGTAAGCTCCACCGAGTCCCATGGGGAGATGGTAGCGGGGTACAAATAAAGTAGTTATTATTATTATTATTATTTACAAAATTCCACTGAATGCTACACTTAAAATGTGGTAAGCCACTGTGTTCATCACATTAGCTTGGGTTTAAGTGCAGGGTAGAGCATTCTTTGCATATTTTAAGCATGATTGGGGGGGGGGGGAGCAGCATCCTTTTCAACACTTCAGGAGGTGGTGTGGGGGGTGGATTTTTGGTAATGAACCGGATGTTTGGACAATTCTGTAATGTGATGGCATTCGTTGCTCTCAGATTTAAAATGAAATATTTCCCCAATTTGTGGGAGGTGTTAGGGAAAGTTCTGCCATTACCTTTTGCTCATGGAGTTTATAACTTTAAATTCCATTATTATTATTATTATTATTATTATTATTATTATTATTATTATTATTATGCCATGTCTCCATGCTGTGCAGTCCTGGGAGTCATAGTTCTGTAATATCCATAACCTTCTCTCAATGCATTTACAGTATGGAATGAATGCCCTTGCACCCCACTTTAAATACCATAGTTACATGCGATGGAGTCCTCCTGGGAGTTATAGTTTCCTAAGGTCCATACCCTTCTCTGGGTGCATCTACACTGTGGAACGAATGCAGTTGGACCTTACTTTGAATGCCATGTCTCCATGAGATGGTCTCAGGAATTGCAGTTTCCCAAGGTCTATGAACCTGCTCTGGGTGCATCTTCACCAGTGGTGCTCAACCTGTGGGTCACCAGATGTTTTGGCCTTCAACTCCCAGAAATCCTAACAGCTGGTAAACTAGCTGGGATTTCTGGGAGTTGTAGGCCAAAACACCAGGGGACCCACAGGTTGAGAACCACTGACCTACACTGTGAAATGAATGCAGCTGGACCTTACTTCAAATATTATAGCTCCATACTATGCAGTCCCGAGAGTTATAGTTTTCCAAGATCCACACCCTTCTCTGTGGGGCAGCCGAGGGGGGGGGGAAGGGAGAGGGCATTGCCGCTTTCACTCTCCCCCTTCCTGCTTCCTTGCTTCCATTTCAAAGATAGGAGGTTTTCCCCCACAAAGAGCATGGGGGAGGGATGGTGGGCAGTGCCTAACAATTACAGCGTGGTGGTAAATGAACTGAAAGAATGCTGAATAACACTGTTACATTTAACAGTGTGATGAAGGTAGGGAAATCATCTGTTTCATTTCAAAACTGAATAAGACTGAGCTCTACTCTGCCAAACACTTGCCTGCTTCAGTGTGATCTCTGCCTCTCTCTCTCTCTGCCTCTCTGTCTCTCTGTGTGTATCTCTCTCTCGCCTTTTCCCTCCAACCCTTCTTTTCCCAAACAGATACATAGATTTTATCCAAAGTGCTTAGCAAATAAGGTTCTTAATCCACCGCTGTCTACCTAGTATTGTGATTTTTGTATCTGCAAACAGAAAATTGCTAGGAAGCAGAACACAGCAGCGATATAAGGAATATTTTGCCTTGCTGGCTATTTTAGAATCTAACGTTAGCAAAGAAAATGAATGCAGGAAAGCAGATAGGATTTAATCCCCCATATTAAATATTTCAACTATTTGCTGTTGGTTACTTTCTTTTTCAGAAAGAAGTGGGTAATTTTAATTTGGAGATAATATAAAACTATTATAGGAGTTTATTAAACACAAACACAAAAGAATTAGTGGAGCTTTCTAAGTGGTAATTAGAAATAGCTGATGTGTGTCTAATGCCTTTCTTCAGAATCTTTTGAGCAGCAAATCACAATAATGTATGTTTAACTTTTTGGCCAAAAGTAGAGAAATGCATATTGTAATAGTTTGCTACTGGTAGCAACTTTATAATCATAGATATCACAGTATCTTTTTTAAAGGAAAAAAAGCTGCAGTGATATCTGTTTTATTATCCCAGTCAATGTATTCAGAAATACACAAGGCGCAATTCACAACAATCTTAGCTGGAACATATATATTCAGGATGTGCAAAATAAAACAGAATTGCTTAAGTGTGAAAGATTGGTTTTTTGTTTTATGTTTTGTCTGTGTGTTATATACTGATAATACTGCTATATTCCATATCAAATTCATGCTTTGAAGCCTTTATGGATCAACAGTCTGATGAATAAGGTATAAGGCTGAGATAAAATTTATCCCTCAAGTAAGTTCTCATTTACATCTCAGGACCTTCACAGGGATAGCAATGAACAAAATTAAAAATTAATTTTACTGGTGATAAAACTACAGATTGCGCATATAATTGATGACTAATAAGTTGCATGGAACTCATTCATGAAAGAGATATAATTAAAATGATAGATGTACTAAATGAAGTATCACAATAGTATAGTTCCAAAATATCTAATAATATAAGAAATACATTATTCAAAAAAAATAATAGAACCAAAACCAGGATAAGTCAACAAATTTCTCTTTGAACAACTGGCCAAGGCTGTGCTGTAACAGTACTAAAGAATTTGCAAAGCCCCTAGCCTGTAGTTTCAAAACCACATATTCATTTTGTGGAAATAAATTACCTAAGGGACATAGTAAACATGATGTTAAATATGTTTTTTCATTTAATGTGTACTTAAAAGAGAAGTGTGCTGTTTCCCTGGGGCAAAAATCTGTAATGTAACAGAGAGACTGACAAGACTAATCACACCCACTGACTATTACCTCTTTCTTTTGGTTTACATAGGAACCAATGATAGTGCAAGCACAAAAGATTACAAAGTTTTGGGTAGACAACTGAAGGAACTTGATACAGATGTTGTCATTTGTCATCCCAAAGCCAGGACCCCGGAAGGGGCAGAAGAATGGAAGTGAACAACTATCTTCACAAATGGTGTTGCAGGGAATGATTTGATTTATAGTAAGTGATTACATGAAGATGGACAGCTCACAAGTGATGTAACACATCACAGTGTCTCACAAACCTACTCAGTAGGGCTTTAAACTGCATTATGAGGTGGAGGAAGACAGTGTTTTTGAGGGCAGGAATTCATCAACTGTTGGGTTTAATAGTCCAAATGTTACAGATAGTCTTGGGAAAATAGTACAAAAATCCTACAAGGGTTCTTGTAGTATTCATTTACAAGGGTGTGTGTGTGTAAATAAATAGAATGAGAATACCTGAATACTCTAAAATTTAAAATCTAAATGAACTGTAGTCCCCAGGACCAGATGTACTACATCCAAGGATATTAAGAGAACTGGTAGAAGTAATTACAGAACCACTAGCAAAAATCTTTAAAAATTCTTGCAGAACAGAAGAAGTCTCAGCAGGCTGGAGGAGGGCAATAGTTGTTTTCAACTTCAAAAAGACAAAAAAAGAGGATCCAAACAATTACTGTGTAGTCCCTCTGACATCAATGCCAGGAAAGATTACAGAGCACATCATTAAAGATACAGTCTGTAAGCACTTAGAAAGAAAGTCAACATGGGTTACTCAAGGCATACCAGATTAATCTTTTTTTCAAAAAAAGAGTTGAAAGCTTGGTAGATGAAAGGAATGTTTTGGATGTAGCCTATCTTAGTTTCAATACAGCCTTAGATAAGATCCACCATCATATTCTTGCTACGAAGAAGTAGGCTAGATAATGCTACTGCTGGGTAAATTTGTAATTAGTTGACCAAGTGAACCCAAAGGGTCCTCACCAATGGCTCTTCCTCATCCCGGAGAAAAGTGGCTATATGTGGATGACGTTCAACTTTATCACTCCTCTTCACCAACTGCAAGGAAGCTGTTGAGAATGTAAAACAGTGTCTATTCGCTCTCATGGACTGGATGAGGGCTAACAAGTTGAAGCTTAATCTAGACAAAACGGTAATACTCCTGGTCTCCTGTATGATGGACCCAGAAATAGTGACACCACTATTATTATTATTATTATTATTATTATTATTATTATTATTATTTTGTCGTGTCAGGAGTGACTTGAGAAACTGCAAATCTGGTGTGAGAGAACTGGCCGTGTGCAAGGACGTTGCCCAGGGAACGCCTGGATGTTTTGATGTTTTATCATCCTTGTTGGAGGCTTCTCTCATGTCCCCACATGAGGAGCCGAGCTGACAGAGGGAGCTCATCCACGCTCTCCCTGGATTCGAACCTGCAACCTGCTGGTCTTCAGTCCTGCCGGCACAGAGGTTTAACCCACTGCACCACCGGGGGCTCTCTGCCATATTATTAATCTCACTGTTGAGATTAATTTCACAATTCAGCAGCAGATCGCTCGCACAACTTCAGCGCTTTCCAGTAGCTTCTTCCTCCACAGTATTTTCACTCAACTGCTCCCACAAACTGCAGTCACTCTGGAACTCTTTTACAGACATTTGAGCACATGCCCGGCCATTGTCAGTTTTACTATTGTTTTCCCCTCCAATCTAGATGATACTACAAACTTACCACAGCTCATGGTTATATCTTGTCTTAGCAGACAGGTTCTTTTAATCAATTACATAGAGCCTTCAACGAACAGCATCACAGCACAAGGAGAGAAATATATACTGTACATGACTTCCTTATATACAATTCTATACAATTACACATAGCAATCTCTGATTGGTTCCCAACTCATTAACTTAACTCAGACCCAGGATTACATCATTCACAATCACCTGGACTAGGCCAGAACACATTCCCCAAATGATTCCCTATATACAGTTAATGCATGACTCAGCATTTCCAATAGAAGCCTATAAGCAGTGCATGACTCAGCTATATTTATTTATTTATTTATTTATTTCTTGCATTTGTTAGCCGCCGCTCTCAGCCCTACAATACATTGTAAAACCTGACATACACAAATATAGTTCATCTCATTTCCTATTTCAATCAATGTCATTCTGTACTAGGCTGCATGCCCAAATGAATGTCCCCCTTCAGTGACTTAGCATGTCAGAACAACAACACTCCTATGCCATATTTTCCTGATTTAGTTGACATGTGGAGCCAGAATACAGTACAGAAAAGCATAGACAAAGATAATTGTGATCTAGTTGCTAGCAATGCACTATTATATCATTCTGCCTCAAGGATTGGGTTGCTGACTTTGTACATGCAAAGCATGTTCTGCCACCAATCTACAGCTTCTCTCCTGGAAAAGTGCAGTTTCTCTCATTTATTAGGTCATAGAACAGTATTACAGACCAATAATGCCTGCTCACAGGAGTGGAAGAGAAATTAACAAAGTATTGTGCCCATACTACTTTTGCTTTTTCCCCTTCTTGCAGTACTTTTGATAGTTATCCTTTTATGTGATACCTACATGCAGGTTCCAAGAGAGAAGCAATTTTTCAGTGATTCTGTAGGAACCAGAATATGAAGATAATTGGTAATGCCTTTGTGTTTGAATCCACTTTTACAGATCTTGTAATAAAGTCAGAAGATGGTGAGCAGGTGGCTTTGTAGTTGATGAAGATGCTATCTAGCAATGATAAATGGGCAAGATGAAACCTCCAAAGCTCAGAAGAGTGACAATACTTGCAACTTTCTAGCAACTCCTGGCAGTATTTAGTGTCCATTCAGTAGAATTTATTTCTAAAAATGTTTGAATCAGAAAGTAAATCCAACAAAAAACATCTTGAAATATCTTTTGAATGTTCTCAAATAAGCACTTAAACTTATCTGCAACATATATTAAAATATATTGTAACTCTTCTAAGATCATCTTGGTTGTAATAATAAAAAATAATATCTTGGCCTTGACCTTGTAATGATTAGATGCTATGATCTACACAACCTCCTGAAAATCTATCTGAAACATTTTTAAAACATTTTTCACTCCTTTTGTTTTTACTTTTAAATATTTTCTATTCACAAAGGCCAAATTTTCACTACATTTTCTATATTACTCAGGCTTTTTATTCTGCCAGCCATGATATCATTTTCCTCATCTTCTTGTTAGTGCTATCAAATGGCTTAGTCATTTCTTATATCACAACCCTCAAATTGCTTTTTAAATGTAGCGTAATGCCAAATTGTAATCTCTTTGTGTGTTTCTGTTCAGAAGTTATTATTTACTGCAACACCCTTATGATTGGTTTATATGAGAGGGGATGAGACATCACCAACTACACTGATTTCCTACAATGCTCTTTCAGCTGCTTTGGTGCCTCTTGACTTCCTCATTTGGATCCTATTCACAAGAATGTGATTAATAATGTTCCTTCCCCTAAATAAAATTCAGCTTCTATCTGCATTCTTCATAAAATATTTAACAGAAATTCATCCTGGGAACAGTAAACATCAGCTCTCTAATATCAAGATCAATTACTTGGATTTTTTTCCTTCCATATGTTTCTGTTTTATTGTTGTTGCAATTTTAACTTCCTCCCCATTTGCCTTGCATCAAATATGACTTTAATACCTAGCATGAAAACAATGTAGAATATATGATAAAATGAGTGTACCCCACAGGAAATCAACATTCATTTCTTAGTTCCTTGGAAGATCTCTAAATGATACTCAGCTTCTACTCTGAAGGTAGCTGACTGTACGTGTGGGGGAAGGAGAAATGCAGTTTGGGTTAAAGTTAGAAAACCTGGCATATTCATCAGAAATCACTGGGCATCTTATAGACAGTTGGCATTGGATTCAAGATGAGTCCAGGTTTTTAATTTGTGTAGAAAAAACCATTATTAATTTGAATAAAATATTGCATACACCAATGCATTCTTTTGTTATGTGGGAAAAATATTGGGCATACACGTACATTCATTTCACAGCAATAATAAGACCAAGTTATGCATATTTGTTTAAAGCTGTATCAGGGGTTAATTTTTATAATGCAGATTAAGCGTGCAATTTTAGATGTTTATTTCCAGAAGTCAGACACATTAAGTGTGGTGGAATGTGCTACCAGATATATTACGTAGGACTGAATGCTTGAAAAATTACTGTTTGTATTACATTTCACAGAATCATCCAGCCAACATGACCAGAGCCATGGTCAGCGCCATGCAGCATTAATAATGTCCTAGTGAGAAGAGGTGTTTCAAAGTGGAGCAGACTATATCAGAAGGTGGCAGAACCTAATTCATTGGTTTTTAAACAGAGGCTGGATGGCCTTCTGTAAGAGATGCTTTGAATGCGATTTTCCCTGCTTCTTGGCAGGGGGTTGGACTGGATGGCCCACGAGGTCTCTTCCAACTCTATGATTCTAAGTTTTTAAAGAGAGATTAGATGGCCTGCTGTCCATGGTAGATTCTCCACGAGGTAGGGGCTGGACCAGATTACCCTTGAAATTCCCTAAAACACTATGAATTTAGTAATTATATCAACAACAACAACTTTCCTGAGTTCTTAAGAATCAATAGATTCAGATGTGAGAAAAGAATAAATTGTGCTCATTGTACATATCAGTGGGAAATTACATTTTCTCTAAGCCAGGGGTCCTAAAACGTTTTAAACAGAGGGCCAGGTCACAGTCCCTCAAACTGTTGGAGGGCTGGATTATAATTTGAAAAAAAAAACATGAATGAATTCCTATGCACACTGCACATATCTTATTTGTTGTGAAAAAACACTTTAAAACAATACAAAAATTAAAATGAAGAACAATTTTAACAAATATACACTTATTAGTATTTCAATGGGAAGTGTGGGCCTGCTTTTGGCTGACGAGATAGGATTGTTGTTGTTGTTGTGTACTTTCAAGTCATTTCAGACTACGGTTGACCCTGAGCAAGGGCTGGGTAAATGACCTTAGAGGGCCATATCTGGCCCTCAGGCCTTAGTTTGAGGATCCCTGCTCTAAGCATTTCCTAGATCCTCTAACATAATTCTATTTTATGCTTCTGCCAGAAGTTGATCATATAATCTCAATGGAAGACCTAGAAATGCTAGAAAGATAGTCTTTGTAGGCATTTTCTAGGTCCTCCAGCATAATTATATGGCATGCTTCAATTATATGGTATGTTTGGACCGCCAGAAGATCCAACCAGTCCATACTTCAGGAAATAAAGCCTGACTGCTCATTGGAGGGAAGGATAGTAGAGGCAAAGATGAAGTACTTTGGCCACATCATGAGAAGAAAGGAAAGTTTAGAGAAAACAATTATGCTGGGGAAAATGGAAGGAAAAAGGAAGAGGGGCCGACCAAGGGCAAGATGGATGGATGGCATCCTTGAAGTGTCTGGATTGACCTTGAAGGAGCTGGGGGTGGTGACGGCTGTCAGGGAGCTCTGGTGTGGTTGGTCCATGAGGTCACAAAGCGTTGGAAACGACTGGACGAATGAACAACAACAACAATGCTTCATTTCTATAGGATTCATTATTAATTGCAGTTTGACCGTAACACAGTAGGTCCAGGAGCTACTAATATGAGACCATACAGTATACTTTTGAACATCAGATGCTGGGCTTATATGAACATAGAAAGGTCATTCTCACAAGTCCTATTCATAAGTATCCTGGAAGCATTTGACCAGCTACAACTGCAAACAAAACACCAGGCGAGACTGTCAGACTAAGCAAGGTGCTGCTTATGTGCTTATAATTTTATGTCTATTTAACAGACTACAGTATTTCCTACTGCAGTATGAGATTTATACTGCTTAAGATGATTTAGTATTCTGATAATGGGATTTTAAAAATAGTACAAGCATGCAGATACTGCAAAAATATTGGATAACAGCAGAAGGGTGAGAAAAAGGTAGAAACATATTGATATGAACAGCGGGGTTGAGAAAAACAGCAGATTTCAACAGAAACCTGTTACAGCATTCTAAATGTTAGACAAGTAAAGGCACTATTGAATGGAGCTGGATGGTAGGTGTGCAAGTCCCATTTCCAACCACTTAAATTTCTATCACACATAGTGGGTGACTTTCTGAAGACAGGGGACTTTTCCATCATTGGAGGCTTCTCTGTGATGTATAATTCTGATATGGGACACAGTGAAAGCTTACTTTTGCATATGAAGGGCAAAAAAAAAAAAAAAAGGTGGGTCTATGATACACATAGACCAGTTAATACGTTACATGCAAATACGTAATGTCTGAATAGGACTTATGTTTTATGCATTTTTTAGAATATTTTTTGTCAATGTGAAGATCAAATTAGATCTGAGCTAAGATTTAAAAGAAACACGCACAAAAAATTGAAAAGGAGGAAATCACCAAAGAGGAACTCAAACAAATAACCAACATATGTAGGGAAAAGGTTCATAAGATGCAAAATGAGCTCAGGTTTGCCAGAGAGATTAAAAACAGTAAGAAGGCGTTCAGTAGGGAAAAAAATGGTAGAGACTCTGCGTGGAGAATGTTGTGAAATACTAACAGGGGATAGGGAAAAGACAGAGTTGCTCAACACCTCCTTTGCCTCAGTCTTTTCCCAAAAGGAGATTGGTGTTCAACCTGAGCAATATTTAGCAGATGAGATAATAGGGGAAATGCAACCCAAAATAGGTAAAGAAATAGTTCAGGAATACCTGGCTACTCTAAATGAATTAAAGTCTCCAAGGCCAGATGAACTACAGTGTGTAATGCACAGATATCTATGGCAGCAACCAACAAAATAACAATGTATGTGTGTGACTTGCAAACTCTGTCTCAGAGTAAGTTACTTCATGCTGCATTACTATGTCAACAAGACTTCAAAATTCATAGTACTACTATGAATTTTAAAGTCTTCTCAACATAAGAATACAGCATGAAGTAACTTACTCTGAGACAGGGTTTGTGGGTCACACACATACATTGTTGTTTTGTTGATTGCTGCCAGATGAACTACAACCACGGGTATTGAAGGAACTAGCAGAAGTCATTTCAGAACCACTGGCAATAATCTTTGAGAATTCTTGGAAAACAGGAGAAGTCCCAGCAGACTGGAGAAGGGCAAATGTTGTCCCTATCTTCAAGAAAGGAATAAAGATGACCAAAACAATTACCATCCAGTCTATCTGATATCAATACCAAGAAAAATTCTGGAACAAATCATTAAGGAGGCAGTCTGCAATCACTTAGAAAGGAATGCTGTGATTACTAAAAGTGAACATGAATTTCACAAAAACAAGTCATGCGAGACTAATATTATTTTTTTTTCAATAAGAGTTACAAGCTTGGTAAATGAAGGGAATGCTGTGGATGTAGCATATCTTGATTTCAGTAAGGCATTTGGCAAGGTCCTCCATGACCTTCGAGCAAACAGTCAAATGTGGGCTAAGCAATGTTACTTTTAAGTGGATCTGTAAATGATTAAGTGACCAAACCAAAAGGGTGCTTCCCAATGGTTCCACTTCAGTCTGGAAAGAAGTGGAGTGCCACTGGATTTATTTCACAATTAACACATTTCCCCTACCACAACATAATATTCCTCAGCAATCAGCAATCAGACTTACAAATTAAGTCAGTGTTTATTTTCCAATGACCAATCTCAAAACAAAGCATGCTAAATGAAAAATATGGGTGAAAAAATATGTGTTATGTCAAGCAGATAGCTTTCATCACTTGAGGCTACAGCTTGTCTAAAAATCTGCTAAGTGTATTTTAACTTACTAGAGCTTATTTTTCATGGTTACACCCATGTTGTCATCTCTATCCACATACATGGCCATATATTGGAAGAATATAAAACCTGCTTTGCCAAACACAAGACCTCTCTCCATTCTTTGTGATGCTAGCTCACTCACACTATGGCATTCAGTGAAAATAAGTAATGAACTTCAGGGCCAAGTAGATTTTTTTTTTTAAAAAAACCCTATTATCTTGATTGACCACGTGTTAAAATGTGAATGTTTTATTTGTCATTTTACATGGCCCACACTGATCCAGCAAGAAAGTTATGGAAGATTAGAATGTGTAGTGCTTTTAGTTATAACAGGAGATCAATATGTGAAGACAGATAATCAGCAGCAATAGTCAAAGACCTTCTGTGCGTCTTGTCTCAGTCATAAATCAAAATGTATTAAGACTTTAGTCAATTAATCAGAAGATAATGGGAAATAGAAGGGTGGAATGAGATAAGATTCCCCCAATGTAACCATAGTATCTATCAAAGGCAGAATCATCTATGCCAAAATATTTCTGATTTCTATGTTTGGCAATAAAAGCTGGACAGTAAAGAAAATTTTAAAACAGCTGACACGAATAGCTGCACTTGAAATGTGGTGCTGGAAATGTGGTTCTATAGATTCCAGGAACCACTAAAAAGGACAAATGAATGGGTTCTCATTCAAATCAGGTCTGAACTCTCATTAGAAGCCAAGATGACCAAAAGGAGGCTGTTGAAGTTTGGACATATTATGAGATGATAAGGCCCAATGAAAAAAAATGATAATGCTAGATAAAGTGGAATGGAGTATTAAAAAAGAAAGAAAAGGATCACACTACAGATGGATTGATTCTTTCAGTAAAGAAAGTCAAGAAAGTCAAACTCTGAGTTGTTAATAAGATGACGCCAATCCATATGAGGAGAGGCTTAGGGAGCAAGGTATGTTTAGCTTGGAAATGAGAAGGCAAAGAGGGGACATGATAGTCATATTTAAATATTTGAAAAAATATCATATTGAGGAGGGGACAAACTTGCTTTCTGCTGCTGTAGAGTCTAGGGGCCCATTCAGAGAGGCCCTATATTCCAGGATCTGATCCCAGGTTTTCTGCTTTAACTTGCATTATATGAGTCTGCACTGCCAGATAATATGGGATAAACAGAAAACCTGGGATTACATCCTGGGATATAGGGCCAGTCTGGAAAGCCCTTAGGACATAGAGCAATGGATTCAAATGGCAGGAAAAGAGATTCCACCTAAACATTAGGAGGAACATCCTGATTGTAAGAGCTGTTTGACAGTGGAATATGCTACCTCAGAGTGTGGTGGAGTCTCCTTTTCTGGACGTTTTTAAGCAGAGGCTAGATGGGAGTGCTTTGATTGTGTGTTATATTGGACTAAATAGACAGCCCTTGTGTTCTCTTTCAACTCTGTGATTCTATGGATTGTTGCTTTGGGTTGCTGTTAAGAATTGAACACTATGTTGTATAGTCTACTGCTGTTATACACTCAGATATATTATGAAATAATTCTTTAGTTCCTTATCCTAAGGGGAAAAAAGATGAAGTATTTAGTGAAATAAGATCGATTTCTGATTGTAATGATTCAAACGATAGACAGATTGCCCATTATTTTGTTTCACAAATAAACATTAGCATTCTGCTTAGTGGGATTCAAACAAAAATAAAGTCAGATAGTGGGAAGCAACCGAGCTCTCATTTTCTGCTGGTGTATAAAACAAAAGCTGCTGTTCAAATCCCCCTGGCCAACCCTCCAGATAAAATCGTTTAATTGATTCTAAATATTTCACATTTGGAGTTTCTATAAAACAAACACCCTTCTACTCATCATCCACTTTTTCCCTTGGTTTGAAGCAATCAAGCCTTGCTGTAGACTAGTTAATATGTTATTCTAAGCCATCTGCTCATCACTTCCAGAATGAATTTGTCCCCCAGAAGCCTGCAAAAGCTAAAGCAAAAATAATTTAGTAAAGCTTAGCTGACAAGGGACATTAAAAAGGTGTAGTCAAGGGAACCGTGCTTTTTCAAAACTGAATTTAAACTTGCAAATCCAATCTGATGGAACAGTTTGAAACACTTCACTCTCAAACTAATGTTTTTCTCACATTCAGCATTTTAAGCCAATCTAAGAAGAGGGCAGCTGTCCAGAAGAGTCAATTCAATAACTCAGTTGTAGAGAAGGATTTATTTAGGTTTATTCCCTGCTTTGCTCTACTTTTTCTCTGGCCATCTTGAAGAATCCCTTTTTAAATGAAAAAAAATTGTAAAAGATACATGTTTGTTTAAAAATATATCATTGCCTTTTGAACTAATCAAGTATATGTGTAGTAGACAATGTCACAAAATATATTGACTCTCCTTACTTATTCCTCACTCATTCATGTATTTTGCATTCAAGATGTATCTTTAAAAATTCCCTTATTATTAACCATCCTGGCTATTATTATCTTAAGAAGTAGCTATCTTGAAGGTAGGTTTTCCTGAAGATTTCTGCTTGGTAGATATTATAAGAGAAGTTTTTCCTCTATGTTGCTTTCACTACAATGTATTTTCTTTGGCGTTGCAATCATTTCCCACTCTCATTGCCTTTAGAAAGGACATGTAGGTGTGAAGTCACATCTTTTTGATATAACTTAAGTGTTTGGATATTGTGCTTGGTAGCCACCTTCTTTATTTTTTAAGAAAGTACAAAAGCAGAACAAACTTAAAAAAAATTAATTATAAGCTGAGGGAGGAACTTAAGAAGGAAAAATGATCTTTCAGGAAAAGACTATGACTACTGGATTGTAAATGCATGAGGAACCCCTGTTCCTTAGCAAATAAATGTTATCTGTGATTCAGGAATAAAAGTTGTCTATTGTTCTGGAATAATAGAAAAGGTAATATTAGATGGTTTTATATACCTAGTGCCAGGCATGTAGCCGGGAGGGAGGGGTGTCTTTGGGGGCTTAACCCCCCCCCCCCCGAAAGTCTCATGGTGGTCTGTGAAAAGGCCTTACTGGTACATTATTTAATCTGTTATGTTTATTCATATCATGATCTGATCACCATGCTCAATATATTTCATATATATGGGGGTATTGGGGTAACGATACAAAAGCTTTGCTAGGGTAGACCCTCTTTCACTCAGACTCAGCCCCCCCCCCCCCCCGAATCAAACTCAGCCCCCCCTCCCCCCCCCCCCCCGAATCAAAATCCTTGCTACGGGCCTGCCTGGTGCAGCAGTCAACAGACAACATCGGAAAGGCCAGTGTGCAGGGAACATCATGGTAACATAATATCCATTGAAATTAAATTTGTTGTTAACTGTCATCAAGTTGATTTGGACTTTCTTCTTCTTTTATCTTTATGATTGAAGCATAAACATGGATTATGGTAAAGGGTTTTCACTGGAGTCTTGATATTTTTCAGTCAATTTCCATCATATCGTTTTACTGCTTCTACTAAATCTCTCATTATTTCTTCTTAGATTTTCATTTCCTGATTTAAACATCATGTAATGATTTGACTCTAAATGTCCCATTCCCGTCCCCTTTAGTTCACTCACCCAAACATTACAAAGTTTAAATATTCAGTTTCTTGTTTTGCAGTGTTTAGCTTCCTTTGATTCTTTTGAGGAGGAGGACTAGTACATCTTTATACATACCCTCGCCTAGATACTGGACACCCATCTCAGCTTGTTATGGAGCCCCCGGTGGCGCAGTAGGTTAAAGCCCTGTGCCGGCAGGATTGAAGACTGACAGGTTGCAGGTTCGAGGGATGAGCTCCCTCTATCAGCTCCAACTCTTCATTCGGGGACATGAGAGAAGCCTCCCACAAGGATGATAAAACATCAGATCATCCGGGCGTCCCCTGGGCAACGTCCTTGCAGATGGCCAATTCTCTCACAACAGGAGCGACTCCTGACACGACAAAAAAATTAAATAAATCTCAGCTTGTTGAAAGTTGTAAACTACCTCATGCTTTTAATGCCTCTTAGTTTACTTTGTAATCTGTGGGATTTTATCCTGGTAAACGTGTGTGATATGTTATATTGAGATTGGTTTTTTTTACTGTTTTTATCTGACTTGTTTGTCTGTTTGGCACTAAACATTTGCCATTTTGTTAACTGAGTCCCCTCAGAAAGATAGGGTGGGTTATTGTGCTGCAAAACTCTGTAAGTCTGAATCCAGAAGTCCCAGAGTCGTTTGACATGTTCATTTTCTGTAACCTTTTCAGGCTTGTGATCCCATCAGTTTTTTGTTGCAGGCAGATGGTATTTGTGGCACAAGTTCAAATGGATCACCCGGGTAACAGTATTATGCCTCTGCTTATTGTCTGCTAATAATAATAATAATAATAATAATAATAATAATAATAATAATAATTCAAAAATATATCACACAATCCTAAACCTTTGGGTAGTGTTCAACTTGTGATTCTGTGATACGAAATCCAGCATATATATCTCATTTGCTGTGACATACTGTGTTTTCGTATTAGTAAAATAATAATAATAATAATAATAATAATAATAATAATAATATATTATTGCTACTACTGTTATTACTATTATCATTATTTCTTCCCATATTCTACCTTCCTAAATGTATTGTTCAGCTTTTGATGCTCATTTCACCTTTGAGCATACCAACAGCTGAATATTCAATTGTGCCATTAGACACAGTGCTACTCATAATTGTCTTCTGATGTACTCTAGGAGTGTTGAGTGCCAATATTTTCAAGATAAAAGACACACAAAACATGTTTACTATGCCCCCTTACAAGTGTCAGGTATGGTTCCACTTCTGTTTCTCTGAGAGATCCTCTATTAGTGTCAATGCCATTTTTCATCCTTGGTTTTTAGAATCCAAAAACAGCCTTGTAGAAAGTGTGAAGTATGCACTAGACCATGATCTTGGTACAGAATTACCTAAAAATGAATAGGAAAATGTGGTCCTTCCTTCTATTTAAATCTGTCTCCACTTCTATAGAAGGATGGATGTCTGACTGGCTGATGGCAACTCCCAGAATCCTTCACCATTGGTTAATTTGGTTTAGGGTTCCTGTGGGTTGCTGATGGGAATTGCAGCCCAGCAACTCTTAGAGAACAATTTCCATACCTGTCCTAAATCATACACTATACATTCCTTACTTTGCCTACCAGGGTTGGTTGTTATGCACTCCAACTTCAATTTGAGCAGCAATTGAAGAAATCTATCCTACACAGTGGCTTTGTCCTGACCCAAATTCCCAGTTAGGTTTATTCCTTGTGTTCTGTCCAGATACTTTCAACTATTTAGTCCTATCTAAAGATTTACTTACTATGCTGAAAAGGAAAGCAAGGTTATTAGGAGGAGGTGTAAAAACTTGGTGGAACATCAACAGTTATATAAATACCAGGAATGACATATTACTTGGAACTTCTATTGATGAAAGATGAAAGAACTGTTGATGAAAGATAAGGAAGAAAGTGCAAAAGCAAGGCTACAGATTAATATTAATAAAAATAATGGCTACATTTGATTTACATAACTTTAATGTGGATAATGAAGACATCAAAATATTTAAATATGTTATATACCTTGAATCAGCTAAAAATCAAAATGGAAATAGGTATTCAAACAAGCAGAAGAAAGCTAAGACTTGGACGCGCAATTATGAAGGACCTAGAGAAGATCCTCAAACATAGAATCATCCAAACCAAAGTTCTTTGGATTTCTGTATATAGTTATGAAATCTAGATAGTAGATGGAAAAAAGCTGACAGGAAGAAAACAAACTCCTATAAAAAGTGGTGCTGGAAGGGATTTCTATAGATACCACATGTTTCTGAAAATATTAATGAATGTGTCTTAGAAGAAATTAGGTCTGAACTCTCACTAAAGGCCAAGTTGAGTAAACTGAGGCTGTCATAGTTTGTATATATAAAGAGATGACATGATTCATGAATGAAAAAGAATACTTAGTAAAGTGGGAAATAGGAAATAGTAAAAGAGGAAGAGAATTCAACAGATTGATTGATTAAGTCAGGGAAGCTGTATAAATATGTGAGAGGAAGCCACAGGGAGGAGGGAGCAAGCTTGTTTTCTGCTTCCTTGGAGACTAGGACGCGGAACAATGGCTTCAAACTACAAGAGAGGAGATTCCATCTGAACATTAGGAAGAACTTCCTGACTGTGAGAGCCGTTCAACAGTGGAACTCTCTGCCCCGGAGTGTGGTGGAGGCTCCTTCTTTGGAAGCTTTTAAGCAGAGGCTGGATGGCCATCTGTCAGGGGTGATTTGAATGCAATATTCCTGCTCCTTGGCAGGGGGTTGGACTGGATGGCCCATGAGGTCTCTTCCAACTCTTTGATTCTATGATTCTATGATTCTATGATTCTATGATTCTATAAGCTGATCTTGTAATACTGAACAGATCAGTTACATAATAGGGTCTTGATGATCTCTCCTTCACATGGTTGCCATAAAGTGAAATCAAACTGACAGCTATTAATAACGACAAATGCTAAAAAAAATCCAGTGCCTACAAAACATTATTTATCTGGCAGTATGAAAAACAAAAGATGCCACTGATTAGCATTGCCTCTCCACCAGAACTGTAAAAACTTCAGCTTCATCAAGACGTATTCATATCAAAAACCATGTAATATTGGGCTGAGTTTCCTGTAGCCAACAGATACAAATATGCAATCAGGCAAAATTACAAATTTTAATCAGACATATTAGTTTTTCAGTTTTCAAACCATCCCATCTGTACTCCATGATTTGTACTTAAGAGACAGTGTAGAAATCATTTTTAGAATTACACAGAGATGGAATGAAGAGCTGAATATCAGAACCTGGAGCTGATGTCCACATACATATGTGTGTGTGTATAGACAGCCCCCAAGTTACAAACAAGATAGGCTATATAGGTTTGTTCTTAAGTTGAATTTTTATGTAACTCAGAACAGGCAATTTTTTAAACTTCAGCCTCTCTCTCTCTCCCCCCCCCCCCCCCTTCCCAATAAGCTTTGGATAGAATGTTGTTGTTGTTCATTCGTTTAGTCGTCTCCAACTCTTCGTGACCTCATGGACCAGCCCACGCCAGAGCTCCCTGTCGGCCGTCACCACCCCCAGCTCCTTCAAGGTCAGTCCAGTCATTTCAAGGATGCCATCCATCCATCTTGCCCTTGGTCGGCCCCTCTTCCTTTTGCCTTCCACTTTCCCCAGCATAATTGTCTTCTCTAGGCTTTCCTGTCTCCTCATGATGTGGCCAAAGTACTTCAACTTTGTCTCTAGTATCCTTCCCTCCAGTGAGCAGCCGGGCTTTATTTCCTGGATAGAACAGGGATGGGTTAATACCCCTGTGGTGTTTATTTTGCTGTTTGTGCCCCTATTAAGAAGATTTTACCTTGCTTTCTATCCCTGTCATAATTGGATTTTGAAAAATTGGACTTGTTTTGAAAAGTCAAATTTGAATATCCAATTGATGTGAATATCCAATTGATGTCAACTAGAGTATCCCCATTAACAAAATGGAAATATAGTAAGTGGTGGAGATGAGGGACAGGACTTTCTCATCAGTGGTCTCCTGCTTGTGGAAGGTTCCACCCAGAGACATCAGAATGGCCACCTCCCTCCTGTCTTTTAGAAGGAAAATCAAGACCTGGCTGTGGGACCAAGCATTTTATCAGTGAGCAGCAATTCAAAGAAGATTTTAACACTTCTGGCAATGATTTGACCCAGACAGGATTTTAGATTCCTATTTTTAATAGGCCTGTATTAATCAATTGTTTTAACTACTCTTTTAATATTTTAAATATATTTTTATTGAACTGTTGATTGTTTTATGATGATGAGACTGTATGGTGCTTTTGTGAGGCCGCCCTGAGCCCCCTCTTGGGGGTGAGAAGGGTGGGGTATAAATATAGGAAATAAATATGTAAATAAATAAATAATTCACACTTCTCAGAAGTTCAATTGGATGAATAGGTCTCCTCTAGAGTGAAATAACTGATAACCCAACACCTGTGTAAGTTCCACTGAATCACTGTGACTCCACTGTGACTGGATTTAGGTCATGCTATCCAAGGGCATTCAAAAGCAGCCAGGTTTGTTCCATCAGAAAGATTTCCCTGCAGCTGTGTGTCCTTTATAAATCAGGGCTCAGAAGAAAGGTAATGAACAACTAGTATCCTCATAAAAGCAAATGTACCCTTTAAAGGTACCTTTTAAAGTTTGGTTTGATAGAGCAATCGTGGCCAATGATTTTCTACAAGCATAAAATTAAATTAATTAATGTCATCGTTATAGCCTTTATCGTTAAATAGCATCACCTGTATGCCTAGCAAAACAAGTACCGTTGATGGATTATTTGGTCATCACTGAAACAAAGACAATGCCACTTTTGGTGTCTTTTGGAACAATGTATGTTTTAAATTTATGGTACAGTCTGGGTAATACAATAGAAGCAATTTGGGCTTTCATTATATAAAAGCAAGATTTTAAGAACTGTCATTTTAGATTCGGTCTCCACTCCCACCATTCTTTATTATTAAAAAACAGTTCAGCCTCCATTTATTCTTCTGCAAGCAAAATCCATTATTTCCAACAATAGAATGCTTTACACCCAATTACTTGATATGCACAGTTTACCTTAAATTTGAGAAGAACAAAAGCAATTTTGAGTAAA
The DNA here is from genome assembly GCF_037176765.1 of Anolis sagrei. Taxonomy (NCBI): domain Eukaryota; kingdom Metazoa; phylum Chordata; class Lepidosauria; order Squamata; family Anolidae; genus Anolis; species Anolis sagrei. Next base: position 251,098,509 of record NC_090022.1, on the reverse strand, counting down.
TTATATTTCTTAGTCCCTTTTTTGTAATGCTATTTCAAACGCTTTCATTTTGACAAGGGAATGAGCTTGTGCTAAGTCTAAGCATATTTTCATCGAACTGTTTGCAATAATTATAAAGCCATCTATCAAATGACAATATTTTATAGTTAAATAATAAATATATGAACAAATCAGGATTTCGGAGATCAAACAAGGCTTAATCAATGCCGTTAGAACAAGAAATGCCTGAACCTAGAAAACAACTAAGGCTTTCTGGTATTTTTATATATCTCATTTCAGAGAAATGTCCAGCCACTGTAAATCTAAAAATAACACTCAGCCAAGGGCTGTATCTCAGCAGAACAGCTCATGCTTTGTAGGCAGAAGAGAAAAAAAAGCCTCAGTGTTAGTTTGAACCAGAGTAGATCCAATGATTCAACTGAAGTTACACAAATGTTGATTTCCAACTTCCAATTGATTCGATCACCTACCCTCAAGAAGATCAGGTAGCAGGTGATGAGATAGATATCTCTTGATACCCTGAAGAATTGTTGTGGATGTTATCGAGTAAGATAAACAGATGTGGACAATATTAAGGTATATGGACAGTTTGAGCATCTGTGCTAACTTGTAAACAGATTCAGCCAATTTTTAGCTTTTGAAGTATAGAGGTTTTGGGGAAATCAGGACAGCAGAAGGCAAAACTGGTTTGCAATGGTTTATGACACTTCGGAGGAGTTAAAAATATATATGGGATATTCCTGGGGGTCTAGGAGATGCCATGTCTTACATTCTGGTAATAATGTCTCAATAATGCTGAGGTCATTTCAGGATGTGTGTATGTGTGTGTGTGTGTGTGGGGGGGGGGGGGATATTTATTTTGTTGTATAAATTGTAATACTTAATCCTAAAACATTACATAACTTTCAGGAATATATCATGAAGATGTGTATTGATATTTAAATGTCTGGATATTTTTGAAATGGCACCAGTCCTGTAACAGTGGACTGTATCTCACGGGCAGGAGGAAAGGGGGAGGGGGCTAAGGAAATCAGGGGAAAGCATCCTTAAGAATGGGAACTTGACTTATTCCAGCAAGATCAGTTTTCGGGTATGGCCAGCCATCCCAAGACGTTTTCCCATTTTCTTCCAGTTTTCCTCCACTTCCCATTGCTTTCTTCAATCAGGAGTCATGGAACACCCAACTCCTGATAATGGACTCCTCCAACTTTGCATGTTGGTCAGATGGATTTCCACGCACAGCCACCAGAAGTGGTTGTGCAACATGAGATGCACTCTATTTTGCCAATGTATGAAGACAGTAAGTAAATGGAAAAATTGGAGTGGGATAAGGTCATTTGTCAGTGAGGAGTGAAAATATTACATTTTCGAAATAAAAAAGTTGTAGATGGACATTCTTTACATTCAACATTGTATAATTATTTAGAAACAACTCATTTGAACTTCCATTTCATAGAAGAAGAAAAGATGGAAGCAACAGGAGGACAACCTATCAATACTTCAGATTAAAGTTGTTTATAAATGTTTTGTACCATACATGGCACTGTTCCAGCAAGTACCAATTACATCAGTTTAAGCTTTCCATTTGATTTGGCTCATAAGTAGTGGGCCCCAATCTAGATTGGGACTAGAACAAGGGTGGCTGTCAAGGGGACCTTCTATTCTACACGTCAGCCCACTTTTCTTGTTATTTGTTCTTTAAACCACATATTAAAATGAACCACAAGGTAATCAAGTGAATGTCTCCATGTTTCGCTTGGCACTTGAAAAACATGTTCTTAGAATGTTGTTTCTGAATGTTGTTCTGTGAGATCTATATTGGAACATAATAATGTTGCTGAAGGTAAACAAATAAAGGGCTTTCTATATTAAGTCACAACAAAAAGACAGAACAGATTGTGTTAAAACCTATGTAAGTTGACTCATGTTAACATTACCTGCAGGAATCCCTGAAACAAACAAAATAAATGGAGACTAAATTATTTACAGAAAGCAGCAGATCAAAAGCTTACATACAGGAGCTGTCATTCATCTAGTCAGTGTGTGTTACCAGTATAAGACATCCTTTTGTGTTGACAGACTTTCCAAAAAGGCACAAAGGAGTGTCTACAAAGGAAGTCCCCGCAATATGTTGATACTCTTGCTCATTAAATCCTTGTAATTTTTTTCTTGAACAATACCAGAAAGAAAAGATCTAACTGAGCCCTTGTGGGACCAAGCGCCAAATCTTGTTTTATGCATTACACCAGTTTACTATACTGGTGCAGCCCAAAGTGGCATGTCATGAGTGTAGTGGCAGCCTTTGTTAGCCTGTGCCATCCAACCCTTTTAAAAACCTAAAATTGTTCTTGTTGTGCTCTAACATGATTCATAACACAAGTTTCATTGTCTCTTTACTTGGTAAGAGTGGTCTGGATGTCACTTTTTGTGACCCTTGCAGCCATTACCAGTTCTTCAAAAGAGAAAATCCCCCCCCCCCCCAAAAAAACCCCCCAAGATCTGCATTTTTTAAAAGTCAGTACAATTTTCATGTCATGAGAGGGAGGTGGGTGGCCTCTGGCCACATACTGTTGCTATCCCTTAAAATAACTATGTGTTTTTCCATCACTAAATGAGATAGTGGGTTCCTAACTTTCTTTTTTTTTTAAAAAAATTGAAAACCAAACACATTTTGAATAATAATTGAAAGATTTGTGTAAGGGGGGGAAGTAGTCCAATAGGAGAAAAGTGTAGAGAGGAAAAAGAAGATAAGGAAAAAAAAATAAGAATATAAAATAAGGAATAAAGTGTTGTTGAAACTTTCATCTACTTTGTGGAGATCTATTCACTGTCCATTTCAAGAAGAAAGAGAAATATAAGTTCTTCATTTCCTGCATCCACTTTTTTTCATATGTCATGTGAAAACAGCTGTTCTATTGGTCTTTTCTATAATTATATCATTATCTTTAACCTCACTTGCTTTAAATATTCTTTGATAGTTCCATTCTGTTTGGGTCTTTAATTTTCCTTGATGTTGTGTCATCAATTGAGTTAATTTGTCCATATTCATAATTTCAGTTATTTTAACCAGTCATTTAACTAGTTAGGTTCCTAACTTTTGTTGCCAATGGAAATGATATCTTAGTTCTTAGTTCATTGCTGGCTTTCACTGAAGTTCAGGGTACAAATGTATTAGATAAATATCAAAGTACATGTCATGAATGGCAAACATTTCCTGTTAAATGCTAGGAAAATCCTCACAGCAATTGCAAAACTGCCATTTGAGACAGTAGCATTCACTCATGGCCATAGTTCCAATACAACGTAATGGCTGGACCGGTATGATATAGTGTATGTGATGTCTTGAACATTTTATAAGATTTTCATCGAAATTATATCCATTTTCATTGTTATCAGCATAATCTCTATTTATATGTACCTTGTCTCTGCCTCCCAAATCTGGAGTCAATGTACTTAGGATAAAAACGACAGAATACTATTTATAGGCCACTCATTGTAAAACTATCATTCTAGCAAGGTAGGTATGTTCTTTTCCTGGATATTTGACATTTGTGTATCATCTGTTTCCTTTCTGAAATACTGTTGGCATGACCCAAATGCAAGAGCTTCTCTGTTTATTCTATAGAGGAAACACTTTTCATACATGTTGAAAATGTATGTTATTTGTAGGAATTAACCCTGTAAGCCTCTAGCCAAACATCAGTGCTGAGAACTTATCATTATTTCATTTCTAATTTGACCCAGAAAGCCTTCATAGCCATTTCAACACAAAATACTTTCAAATACCATTAAACACATGTGCAATCTTGTCAAAACTGAGGTTAACACAAATAAAGTTACTTGCTTAGGAACTGATTTTTGCATTGGAAAGCTGCAATGTATTTCCCCCAAGTGCATTCCTGACAGTAAGCAGGTCATTGAATAAAAATCTGACATCTTCAGAATTCTGTAGTCTTGCCACACACTGCGTTGGGAATTGCCTCTGACAGAATGGCAACCCATGAGCTTGCGATCCAACCACTTGTCGAAGCTCTGCAATTCTGGCATATCATTACAGCAACAGCCTCGAAAAAGAGCCCATTTTTGATATCAAATGACATTTTGGGATCACCCCTTCCTTTGCTAAGATTGTAATCAGCAGACTTATTGTTGCTTCAGCTGGAGTACACATATGTCTCCCCAAGATGCTGTGCCTTTCACGCAATCCCCTATGATCCAACCTGCAGCCGACAGTGCAATTATATACTGAAAGCAAGAAATGCAATCATATGTTTGAGCCACTGATTAAAAAGTGGGTATTGTTTTGCCAGAAAGGCATCAGCTGCAGAGCTTCAGAGTGGATATGGTCGCTTGCCTTTGAAAGGGTCTGATTCAGTTAAATGCAGAAATCTTTCTGGAATACTAACTAAGGAAATGAAGCAGAACGGATTTATAGCTCATGTTGCCTTACAGCCAGCAACACAGATATGTACAAACTGGGGGACAGTAAAATTGAATGAAATGGAATTAAAGGACTTTGATTTTAAGAACACATAGAAACTGATGTCCTATTAATGTGTTTTGATTTTACATGCAACATTCCTTGAGGATATAGTTGAACTTCTGCAGGTAGAGGAATCATACAGTAGTAATTTCACTCCCGCCCCTTCCTGGTTTTGGCTTTTGGCTTGTTGGTGAGCTTATTCTGTGCCTGCATTTTTCTCACAGCAGTGCTTGCTCAAGACCTTTCATTGCAAATGTCTCTCTCTGCTTAGTCAGCCTAGGGCTAGTCCCAATTTTCAGGGGGGAAAATATGATTTCTACCTTCCCTTTTGTAACATTTTCATTTGTGGTGTTGTTTAAAACACATGGATTCACCTGACTGAATGGCAGAATAGTTTCAGGTTGTGTTGCCAGGTTTTCAAAATTGCAATAGAGGACAGTTGACTTTCATGATTTCATGAATTTCATGGTTTGACCATCAAAAAGTAACTATTAACAAGTTTGAGTTCTATCTGAATATCAATTAATCTGATCATGTATTTATTTTTAAAAATACTATTCACAGTCATGCAAACATTTCTGACTCTATGAAGGAGCCATAACTCCAGATACAGAATTTTGGGGAGAAAGGGGCATCTCTTTCAGTCTATATCACAAAAAAGAGAAAGAAAAGAAGCTTTCTCACCCTCAAATATAATAGGGGACACATACCAATTCTATAAGGGACAGGTTTTCTTGAATGAAAATACAGAACATTCCTTATAATAATGAATACCTAGCAACTCCACACACAGAATGATTGTACCTTGCAAACAGATTGTACCTTGCAAACATATTGTGGGAATGGTTAATAAATACAAGGAGATTGCGAATATTGAGCCATCAATCCTTAACCTATGTTCTGGAAAAAAGCTCCATTGGATTTAGAGATTTTTCCATAAATCCAATCAAGATGCTGCTGGATGTGTTTGCCTGTTGTAAGCATGCTATGAATACTTAAACATGAAGGCAATTTTCAAGATTTTCTGCTTACATTTATTCCGCAAGTTTGAAAAATTCTGTTGAATACCACCAAAATCATGACTGCAGTTCTGTTTAATGTCATTCCAGGTCTTTTGATGATTATGATAAAACTTATGTAAGCATACAATGTATGTGAGTGTATGTGTTTGTGTAGGATTCCTCATGGAGCCCAAGTTGAAGTAAGAAACAACCTTAATATTGGGTTGCTGTAGATTTTTTGGGGCTATATGGCCATTTCTATAAACATTCTCTCCTGACATTTTGCCTGCATCTATGGCAAGCATCCTCAGAGGTTGTGAGGTCTGTTGGAACTAGGAAAATTGGGTTTATATATCTGTAGAATGCCCAGGGTGGGAGAAAGAACTCATGTCTGATGGAGCTAGGTGTGAATGTTTCAATTGGCCACTTTGATTGGCAGTTTTTTTGATGTGGCTTGTTAGTGCCTGGGGGAATATTTTGTTGAGAGGTGATTAGGTGTCCCTGATTACTTCCTCTCTGTTGTTTTGCTGCTGTAATTTTAGAGTTTTTTTAAATACTGGTAGCCAGATTTTGTTCATTTTCATTGTTTCCTCCTTTCTGTTGAAATTGTCCACATGCTTATGGATTGCAATGGCTTCTCTGTGTAGTCTGACATGGTGGTTGTTAGAGTGGTCCAGCATTTCTGTGTTCTCAAATGATATGCTGTGTCCAGGTTGGTTCATCAGGTGGTCTGCTTTGACTGACTTCTCTGGTTGAAGTAGTCTGCAGTGCCTTTCATGCTCCTTGATTCGTGTTTGGGCAATACTGCATTTGGTGGTCCCTATGTAGACTTGTCCACAGCTGCATGGTATACGGTAGACTCCTGCAGAAGTGAGAGGATCCCTCTTGTCCTTTGCTGAACGTAGCATTTGTTGGATTTTCTTGGTGGGTCTGTAGATAGTTTGTATGTTGTGTTTCCCCATCAGCTTCCCTATGCGGTCAGTGGTTCCCTTGATGTATGGCAAGAACACTTTTCCTCTGGGTGGATCTTTGTATTGACTCTCGTGGCTTGTTCTCGGTCTTGCAGCTCTTCTGATGTCTGAGGTGGAGTATCCATTGTCCTGAAAAGTCCAGTTTAGGTGGTTCAATTCATCTTCGAGGAGGTGGGGTTCAATTCAAAACAGTGGCTATTGTGTTAGCTAATTAGTTGTAGGTTAATTAAAAATTGTCTAATATCTTGGATTCTATGAGATCATTTTGCATTTTCTTTATGCCAATTAGCAAAGATGCTTTATGCATCTGCTATCATTACTTCTGAGGAATCTGTACAAGGACCAAGTAGCAACAGTCAGGACTGACCACGGAACAACAGACTGGTTCAAGATTGGGAAAGGCGTACGGCAAGGCTGCATCCTCTCACCCAACCTTTTTAACTTGTATGCAGAACACATCATGCGATGTGCGAGGCTGGATGAATGCAAAGCTGGGGTGAAAATTGCTGGAAGAAACATTAACAACCTCAGATATGCAGATGACACCACTCTGATGGCCGAAAGCGAGGAGGAGCTGAGGAGCCTTCTAATCAAGGTGAAAGAAGAAAGCGCAAAAGCCGGGTTGCAGCTAAACGTCAAAAAAACCAAGATTATGGCAACAAGAATGATTGACAACTGGAAAATAGAGGGAGAAACCGTGGAGGCCGTGACAGACTTTGTATTTCTAGGTGCAAAGATTACTGCAGATGCAGACTGTAGCCAGGAAATCAGAAGACGCTTACTTCTTGGGAGGAGAGCAATGTCCAGTCTCGATAAAATAGTGAAGAGTAGAGACATCAGACTGGCAACAAAGATCCGCCTAGTCAAAGCCATGGTATTCCCTGTAGTCACCTACGGATGTGAGAGCTGGACCTTAGGGAAGGCTGAGCGAAGGAAGATCGATGCTTTTGAGCTGTGGTGTTGGAGGAAAGTGCTGAGAGTGCCTTGGACTGCGAGAAGATCCAACCAGTCCATCCTCCAGGAAATAAAGCCCGACTGCTCACTGGAGGGAAAGATACTAGAGACAAAGTTGAAGTACTTTGGCCACATCATGAGGAGACAGGAAAGCCTAGAGAAGACAATTATGCTGGGGAAAGTGGAAGGCAAAAGGAAGAGGGGCCGACCAAGGGCAAGATGGATGGATGGCATCCTTGAAGTGACTGGACTGACCTTGAGGGAGCTGGGGGTGGTAACGGCCAACAGGGAGCTCTGGCGTAGGCTGGTCCATGAGGTCACGAAGAGTCGGAGACGACTGAACGAATGAACAACAACAACATCATTACTTCTTTAGAATACCAGGCAGCTGAAATATTTTAAACAGTAAGGAGTTATAAAAGAAAAAAGCTTATATACATTTTTTAATAGAATTCCACTATCAAATGACCAGTTTGCTTTATATTTTACCAGTAAAATTGTTCTTTTTCATCCCAGTTTGGATGACATAGTTGGTAGAATCAGTAATGGATATAGTCAGGAAACCATCTGGTCATACTGTTCTTGATCATTTTTCTGTTTGTATAAATCTAATGACGAAGTCCCAATTGATCTGAATGGGTCCAAATTGCTTCAAACTGGGCCAATAACTCTAGAGCCAAATCAGAATAACTCAGCCTGGTTTGGACTTTGTGTGAATTTGTCTCAGTTAGCCAATTCAGTTCAAATTTTAAAATTGTTTGAAGTGATTAGTTATGTGGTCTTTCATGCTTATACCAAAAGTGTCCTGCTCAGAGCAGTGTCTTTTGTATTAAGTTTTTCTAGGACAATGTAACAGGATGTGACACTGTTTTCACTCTTCCAAGCAAACTACCTCAGGGATTTTTTTTCAAACAGATGACTAAAATTACCTGCTGTGGAATATATATCCAAGTTCTTATCAAGAAGAAAGAAGAATACACAGGGCTGGCAAACTCCTGAAGAGAGATAACAATAAGCATGAGAAAAAATGTTGCTTTGACTCCAGACATTTCTAGCTGAGAGATAATATCTGAAAGGTTGAAGCCTTTCAGGGATTCAAAGATTCTTTGCTACTTCTGGCTAACTATGTGGCTTATGAATTCTAACATGAAAGAGTTGAAAGCATGTGTGTATGCATGTGAGCACACACACGCACAACTTTAATATTCGATAGTTTGACATCCATATTTTTGCCACATAACAAAGTTACAGCCACAGTTGTATTCAGACACTGTTGAAAAAAAATATTACTTTAAAAAATTCTTCTCCATAGAATCAGATTCTCCTCCTTTGCTATCTCTCCAATTGCTCTCCATTCCTTTTCCTGATTTTTGGGTTTTTTTTTTCTATACCAGCCCCCATTAGAGTCTTTCTGCATTTAGTCTCCTGCCTTATCCAGTTTCACCCTCTCTCTTTTTCTGTGATCTTGTTTCTTCTTCTATGACCTCTAGGTTCATGAATTTCAGACCTAGATTTCCATTTCTGTTGCATCTCTTCATTATCATTTTTCTATTTCACCAACATTTTCTCATGGATATGCTGCCAATGTCACAAAAATAACTACAGATTGGGGCATATAATCTTTCCATATGGACCTTTATCTTAACATACATGTCTTCACTTGCTACTGGTATCTTTTAACTTTTAACCCTGCCTTCACACAGACACAAAAGTCCTGGCTTCATATCACACTCTCAGATTCAGTCTAACAAAACTCTTTCTTCTCATCTGGTCAAAAGTGCCTTCTCTCCCAGCCAGGGAGCAAGATAAAATGTTCCTAGGTGCCAGAGGATAAATAATTTTTACACTGATGACCTTTCTATAGGTTTCCAAGAAATATTTGAAAGGCAAATCATGAAACTAGACCAATAGGTTAAATGGAGAGAGGCAAATAATGTTAGTTCATGAATATTTGGGGCTTTTGAGCAAGATGCACCATTATGTGAGTGTCTGCCTCCTCCTTGCCACTGTCACTATTTCTCATTAGCATGGTCTATCTTGTACTATCTGTAGTATTCTCAGTACTATTGCTCAGTAGTAATACTATCTATAGTATTGCTCACAAGAGAGAAAGTTAGAAGCAACTGCAAAAAGTACCTTCACTTGCAGAGAATATAATCTAGTATCTGTGGTGGAACAAGGCACAATGATATTTATTTGAATGATGGGTTTATATTCATTGATTCCTTTCAGTCTTATTGGCTACCTTGTATTATCTCTTGGGTTTTGTGTTTTTCCCATTATTTCCTTTAGGTGTAGGTCATAGCTGAAACAAATAAAGTGAACTAAAATTAAGATGACAGTTTTGTGAATGCAGCCCCTGACTAGAATGCTATATCATACAAATGGAGCATATCAACATACTGGTACACATCTGCCAGCATCCCACCCTGAGTACTGCCACAGTCATCATCATCATCATCATTGACTTGTGTTTTAAAGAGATGAAAAGGTTCTGTGAAGAGAAGTTCTGTGTCTACATCTATTGACTTTACCGGATCTTCTTGTCCCCTTCTGGTCAACAGATATACATAAAGTCTATGTATGTATGTATGTATGTATGTATGTATATTGGTTTGTTTGTTTGTATGTTTGATCCATAAGGGCTCCAACATAGTTTGATGGATCAGGATCAAACTTGGTACCCTCTCCCCCATCATGCTCCAACTTAAAATACTGATAGGGTTTTGGAGGGACCAATAAGTAATTATGAGAGATGTAGTCAAGCCACATCCAGAGAGCGGCGTAATTCCCACCAATAACTGAAGGCACAGCTCTCCTTCTAACTCATCAGATGACTCAGGATACTTGCCAGCCTACCTCTCCCAACATCTATTCCATACCCCTTTACTAGGCAGGCTGGGGTTGATGGGAATTACAGCTTAACAACACGGCCGAGCCATGAGTTGCAACCCAGCCAGATCTCAGAGTGATGGCAGTAGAATCATAGAATCATAGAATCAAAGAGTTGGAAGAGACCTCATGGGCCATCCAGTCCAACCCCCTGCCAAGAAGCAGGAATATTGCATTCAAATCACCCCTGACAAATGGCCATCCAGCCTCTGCTTAAAAGCTTCCAAAGAAGGAGCCTCCACCACACTCCGGGACAGAGAGTTCCACTGCTGAACGGCTCTCACAGTCAGGAAGTTCTTCCTAATGTTCAGATGGAATTTCCTCTCTTGTAGTTTGAAGCCATTGTTCCGCATCCTAGTCTCCAAGGAAGCAGAAAACAAGCTTGCTCCCTCCTCCCTGTGGCTTCCTCTCACATATTTATACATGGCTATCATATCTCCTCTCAGCCTTCTTCAGGCTAAACGTGCCCAGTTCCCTAAGCCGCTCCTCATAGGGCTTGTTCTCCAGACCCTTGATCATTTTAGTCGCCCTCCTCTGGACACATTCCAGCTTGTCAATATCTCTCTTGAATTGTGGTGCCCAGAATTGGACACAATATTCCAGGTGTGGTCTAACCAAAGCAGAATAGAGGGGTAGCATTACTTCCTTAGATCTAGACACTATGCTCCTATTGATGCAGGCCAAAATCCCATTGGCTTTTTTTGCCGCCACATCACATTGTTGGCTCATGTTTAACTTGTTGTCCACAAGGACTCCAAGATCTTTTTCACTCGTACTGCTCTCGAGCCAGGCGTCACCCATTCTGTATCTTTGCATTTCATTTTTTCTGCCAAAGTGGAGTATCTTGCATTTGTCACTGTTGAACTTCATTTTGTTAGTTTTGGCCCATCTCTCTAGTCTGTCAAGATCGTTTTGAATTCTGCTCCTGTCCTCTGGACTATTGGCTATCCCTCCCAATTTGGTGTCGTCTGCAAACTTGATGATCATGCCTTCTAGCCCTTCATCTAAGTCATTAATAAAGATGTTGAACAGGACCGGGCCCAGGACGGAACCCTGCGGCACTCCACTTGTCACTTCTTTCCAAGATGAAGAGGAAGCATTAGTGAGCACTCTCTGTGTTCGTCCACTTAACCAATTACAGATCCACCTCACCGTAGTTTTGCCTAGCCCACATTGGACTAGTTTTCTTGCCAGAGGGTCATGGGGGACCTTGTCGAAGGCCTTACTGAAATCCAGGTACGCCACATCCACGGCATTCCCCGCATCTACCCAGCTTGTAGCTCTATCAAAGAAAGAGATCAGATTAGTCTGGCGTGACTTGTTTTTGATAAATCCATGTTGACTATTAGCGATGACTGCATTTGTTTCTAAGTGTTTGCAGACCGCTTCCTTAACAATCTTTTCCAGAATCTTGCCCGGTATCGACGTGAGGCTGACCGGACGGTAGTTGTTTGGGTCATCCTTTTTTCCCTTCTTGAAGATTGGGACCACATTGGCACTCCTCCAATCTGCTGGAACTTCTCCCGTTCTCCAAGAACTCTCAAAGATGGTTGCCAATGGTTCTGAAATGACTTCCGCTAGTTCCTTCAATACTCTGGGGTGTAGTTGATCTGGCCCTGGGGACTTGAACTCATTAAGAGCGGCCAGGTATTCCTGGATGACTTCTTTCCCAATTAACCACTTTGAGTCGCCTGAGGGCTGAGAAAAGCGGTATATAAATGAAGTAAATAAATTAAAGCCAGGTTAGATCTGAAGCTGAAGGGAGTTGCATTCTGACCAGATCTTGGGCTGATAGGTTTTGCACCCCACCAGCTGTACAATTTTATAAAATGTATCATTATAAAATAATGCATTTTCTATTCATAAAACTGACAAATGACATAAAAAATGCCTAACCTGGGCAATATGCTATTCCTGTGATATAATTAATGTATGAAAACAAGATTACATGCAATGCGATGAAAGCAAAGTGCCCAGACATTGACTGGTTTATATTTCTTCCTAAGGAGAATGTATATATTTGTGTATCTATGACTGTATATAATAAACACTCTATTACCAAAGGGCCTGCTAATTTTCTAATATAAATACCCTGAGATTCCATGACTTAGGAATCCTTTAATGAATGGGTTAATGTTAAATCTGCCTGTCTGGATTTCACTACCATCATATGTTGGACTCTAGATGGCCAGAAGGTGATTCTGTGACCCCAGGCAGAATCCAAAGTAGCTGAAAAATGGCAAAAGAGCCTCTATCCAAAAAGAGACAAGGTGTGGAAACAAACTTGTTTCAATACCAGCTCTGAGCAGTTGCTAAGAGACACTGGCATGAACATATAGGTCCCAAAAGAGACTACAATGGGATACTTTAATGATGAAAAAGATTTTCCATTAGCAATGCATTAGCAACAAATTTTGAACATCCCCTCTCTCCTTGGAAAATACGATTAAAAGAATAGATGTTAAAATAATTGTAATTTTATACCTGAATTGAGACAAACAGGTTCCATATTAGATACTTTTATCTCATTCTTTGAAAATGATAGATATCTTTGTAATTTCTCTTTCCAAACTGGCCAGCTAAAAAGATATAATTTCTTTGAAAAGCATAATGCACTGGGATTTTTTTTCTAAAAAAACAACCACTTATTGAGTCATGTATTTTAGAGGAAAGGGCTACATTAATCTCTAATTTAGTTAAATTAAGAGGTAGCTAAGGCAGGCTTTTTAATGGTTTGCATACATTTGTCAGCCTAATGGATAGTTAAATATTTTCCTCTATTGCGGTATAAATCTTTGGCACAAACAAAGATTTTGAAAGGTATGAAAAGGGAACTGGAACTAAGAGAACTGTTTATTTATTCTTGTCAAACATTAGGGAATATTAAAGAAATTATAATACTTTAGGATGTTTCACTGACACTTGCTCGATATAAGATGCGCCCCCCTCCTCTAAATAAGGAGTCAAGATGTTGTTGAACTGCATCTCCCAGAATTCCTCACTCATGAATCTAATGGCAGTTGACCAGCAACTCCTTCATAGACAACATGGATATTGTGCTTTTGGACAAGAGATACACACAATCATGGATGGGCAATGATGAAGAATATGGTGTGGTGTGGAGTGTGACCACATCCATTCTGTTGTTTTTCCCCCCTCATTCTAAGTAGTGCCAGTCAGAAATGGACTTTTAGCAAGAAATATAGAATAGTGAAAACTCAGTCTTACTGTTCTCTGAGTCATGATGGAGGACCTAGTAATTCCTAGAAAAAATGTTCTCTCTGGTTAAAAAAATAGTGCTTTTTTACATGGAAATTTCCCACTTTCATGAGAGCTCTGGGCCCCAAACTCCAGCAAATGTGGAGGGCTAACTGTATTTGTGTCAAATTGTGGCATTTGTTTGATGGACACTCTCACACAGCTGCACAGCTACACTCATAGCTACCGTATATATAAATTATGCTTATGGCATGTTAGCCATTTTACCGCATGGCTTTCTAGAAAATAAAACTAAACAACCTCAATTTTACAAAGAAAGGTCATGTCAACAACCAGGGCCAGATTCCTGTTTGACTTTTTATCCAGTGTAATTTTGCATGCACTTAACTAAGTATTGAATTGCAGAGATGTACAATGGGATACCAGTAAGAGTATCCATTGCACTTCAGGGATCCTGATGGGCCTGATGAACATATGGGGTCTCTACTGCATTGGTCCCAATTTGTTTTGGTCCCATTGATGCTACTGTTTGCTCTGCTGAATAGTTATGTAACAGTAACTCTCTACCGGATATGGATGTTACACATATTTTCAATTCCATTAAGTTCACTTATGAGCATTCAAAGTCCCAACATAAAGATATAAATACATGCCTCAACTAGAAAGGAAGCACAGAAAGCCAGAGAACACAAATTCTCTGAAATCACTGTTGGGTAATTTTTTGTCTTTTGGCCTCACCCTCAATATGACTACATTCTGTTAGGTGTGCTTCTTACTTTTACATAGTCCTAATCAGCATTCCAATAGGGAAGGGATGTCCATGCACATATGGCTGTAAGCTAGCTTTCATGACTTTGGATTGATGTGTGGAGGTTGAGGGGCCATTTTAGTAGTGACATAATGGTTGGCTCCAGTTTTCCATGATGTAAATTAAACTATCACAATTCCATTGAGTACATAGATGTTGACTTCCTTTCATTTCATGATTCAATTGACACATTCTAGTGGAACTAGCAACTGAATTTAAGCCCACAGGTTCATCTGTGATGGAAATGACTGAAAGGAGTTAATAGAAACTACAAAGACAGCAGCTCCTGCTGAATATTTTAATGTCATCTCTCTTACATCTTAAAACTCTAGTTAATTACCATCTAACATATGACCAGTCCAAGTAAATTTTCTTTTGATTTCTCCTATCTCTTGATTGTTTCTTGAAAACATTTTGTATAGTTGCTCCTCAGCATTTAGATCCAAAACTGTCTCATGTTTCTGAGTGCCATTTCCTTTTGTAGCTGAATTTCAAAGACATGAAGAGTGACATGAACTAAAATTCCCTGCAGGGAGGCAAACCTGCATTGTTATGGCTTATAATGTTCACACATTATAGTGTAGCCATGCAATAGCACAATGGCACTAAAGCTGTTCTATGTGAAAACATTTTAAAGCAGGATAAAAATATATAGAAAAGACCTACAGTGGGCCATCTATGGTTTCTACATCCACAGATTAAATCAACCGTGACTTGAACATATTTTTTTGGGGGGGGACCCCAAAAGCAACCCTTGATTACTTTCTGTCATTTCACAAGGCCCTTTCCAGCACTTGCTTCAGTTATTCACCATTTTATATATGTGATGACATTTTATTATGCCATTGTGTATGATGAAACCTGAGCAACATGGATTTTTTTTATTCATAAGGGATCTTCGAACCAAACCTCAGAGGATACTGAAGGTCCATTGTATTTTTTTCTTCTATGAATATCAAGAAAATGTTACATTTTGTATTTTAATAAATGAGATATACTTCACAAAAATCATTTGGATCCAGGTGCAGCCATACTAGGAATATACCTTTCTATTCAGATGACTTAAGACTGGTTCTGTTTAATTAAATCCCACAGAGTTTAATAGGTCTAAACATGTGTGTGTGGGGAAGGGGTTGAATGTACTGCCAGTCTTCAATAGATGGGCCTTTTTTTTTCTCAAAAGAGGAAGGGTGATGCTGGATCTCAGTGAGAAGCTATCGCAATTCTACAAGACAGAGGGAGCTCTTGACAGAGGATAGGAATTAAACTTTAGTAGAAGAAATAGCAACAGGATGATAATCCTCTCAAACTGTTCTCCAATTAGACTTGATAGCTTGGACAATAGCCTCCCTCCCCTCCAATGAAATCTATTGGTTAATGTTGGTTCAGAGAATCATAAAACAACTTGAGTTGGACCAGGATGAACATTCCAATGTGGATGGATGAGACTGTAGGGATATTATGGCCCACCTTTTTCCACAAAGTTTCTCTGCAACATCGGGAAAGACCTGGGTGGGTTTTTAATTATTGTGATTTCATGTGCACTATCTCAGTTTTCAGAATTTAGGGGTGTTTGGAGTGGCTCAGGACTGGGCCATGACTATCATGGGCATGTCCCAAGTGGTATCAGATCCCACTTGTACTTATGAGCCAACCCTAGAACTCCTTTTCTGTTCTGTATGTGTTCATAGCAATGTGGGAATGGAAAAAAATGTCTGTACTTCAATTGTTGCCAATACATTAATATCTAGTGGAGTTTAGACTGGTTCTCAGAACCTCCGAGAGTGCAATAGTTCACCCCATGAAATTTATGGATCTGGAAGGCTTCCTGATGGCTCCTGTGGAAAATCCTGTTGCCTTGGCAGGCAATTTTGGTGAAGCTCTGGTCATGCTCTAGAATGGGAAAATGGACGCATTCATGCCTGAGTATGCTGTCACACAAGAAATCAGCCAGACTCCTGGTTTTCTAGGGAACTAGTAGTAGTGAACCAGTAAGACAGCAACTAGAGTGGTGTTGGCAGAAAACTTAGAATGGAGCTGATTGAATGCAGTTAAGAATCTTAAGGCCTAATCTGTGGCAATGTGTGTAACAGAAAATAATTTATTTTCTGTCACCAATGCATCATCAAAGACTAGGGCAACAGAACTATTTCAAGTGGTCACAAGTCTTTTACATGCTGGTATGTGAAATGATAATCCACATCACTCAACAGCCTGCAGTGAACAATGTGACCACTACTTTGCAGATAAAATAATTCAGAATCACTCTGACTTGGATACTGTAATTATTAATAGAATTCTGGTGGATGCAACTTTGGCAACTACTTGTCCAGTGATAATGGATACTTTTCAATTTGTATAGCCTGGGATTGTGGGGAAGATTATTCCTCATTGTTATTTGACCTTGTTGTTCTTGGCTTAAGAAAGCCAGTTGGGAGCTGGCTAAATGGATAGGAGTAATCAATAACTTCCTAAAATAAGCCAGAGTTCCATTATGCCCAAAGGAGACAGTTATAAGTCATAGAAAAAATCCTCTCTGGATACCACTGTATTGGATAATTGTTGGCCAGCCTACAGCATTCCATTATTTTCAGGCAGAATGTAGTGGTCACCCAGCTCTGGAGGTTTCTGAACACCCCCAGGTTTCTGAACAAACCACTCCCAAATGTTTGCTCAAATAGAACATAGTTCACTTGTCAGCACAGTAAGGAACAAGGCCCCCTAGTCTCCTAATGAAGGCTGTTTTAAATTGTAACAAATACCAAGAGGCCTTCTGCTGCATTCCACCACTAAGTACTAAGACTGAAAGAAGGTACTAAGACAGTACTAAGATTGAAAGAAGTGTTTACTGCAAGGATCTCAACATTTGGAAATGCTCATTTGGGAAAAGATCACAGATACCCAGAATCCAAACGGTATAGTCATGCAGAAAACACCAACCCTACAACACAGTGTTGTCCAATTAGAGTTGCACTAGAAGCAACATTGTGTCACTTTCAGTCACTATTTTGGCCAATCTTCTGTTGATATTTTAAAACGTTTTGTGTTTTGAGTGAGTTTGATGAGACTCCAGGATTGGGAACTGTAATGTCACATTTCTACCTGGTTTGGGTAATTCTGAGGTGTTTTCAGGGGAAAAAAAAATAAAATTAGTCTATATTGGTGGCATTTTTTAAAAAAAAAATAATAATGCATGGGTTCAGACAGTTGTAGGGTTGTTGGTAGGCTGCCTTTTCCTCACTCCTGATTTAGATTAAATATAACTAAGTTGACGTGCATTCCTAAATCTGTGTTATCTTCAAAATAAGAATGAAATTCTGTGACTTGTTTTCTGTCACATATTGGGTGGGTCACTGCTAAAGTGGAAAGATGTTGCAGAATTCATTAAAATATAACATCCTTTATGAATATTTGAAAACAACACTCTGTATTTAATTAAACTGAAGCACATACTTTGAATTTGCAGGGTCTTTTGCAATTGCTGGACAAATATATTAATTTTATTGCATAGGACATCTTAAAAGGTCTACAGTTCTTTATGAAGACTTTAATGGATAGAGCATTATTTAGTAAAAAATGTAGGTTTTCCATGCTTCTTGGACAAATATTTTCATGTTCTATATTGTACCATAAAATTTTATGGAAGTAGTAAGACATTTTGTTAAGATTCCTCCATTATTATATGTTATTTTTTAAAAAGTTTTATTCCTTTGCTTTAAAGAAATCAGCTTATTGCTCACTGCTGAAACAAATGAATAGCATCCAAAATTTGAATAAACAAAGACAGTATTGGAAAAAGTTTAATTTATTTTACAGCTTGTACAAATAACAAAGAATTTAACATCAAGTTCTGTACACAAAATAATCTTAAACAGCATCAGACAAGATGATCCAGACAGAATACATCTCTACAGTGCACACAAATGGGACCTGGTTATGCTCAATACCAGTAGTAGTCTTCAGGAAGGCTGTTTGCTACAAACTTGCTTCCTCCTATATATACAGTTAAAATAATTGTGCTTTTTGCCTATCTAGGATAACAGTGCCATATTGTAAAGGAAAAGGAGAGAAGAATGCAGAAATGCCCATTCTCATAGTATCATCTAGAGATATGTGTGCACCACCTCAGACTAACAGGAGAAAAAGATTGTTCTTGGTATTCTGTTAGTAACATATGCCTTTGCAAAAGCCTTTTTGGATGGGACACAGAGTGCTATTCACTTATCCCTTGCATTGTCTCCAAAATACTCCTATTGCCCATCAGCTATCAAGCCCCAGGAGGAGTTCCTACTGCTGTCAGTTATTGGTGGGGAGGGGAGAGGGAGATAATTCAAACGATGGAGAAACAATGTTCTCATTTACTTAGGGAAGTAAATAATGGACCAGCTGCCCCATCATGTTCTCAATCATCACCCTCTCCACCAGCAAGCTTAAGCAGCAGAAGCACTTTCTTGGGTTTGACAGCTGTTGGGCAGTGGAGGTACACAAAATTGTGCATGGAAAGCTATGCAGAGATGTGATCCGGATAAGAAACCTTTAAATTTCAGGATACATAACTGTCTTTGCCTGTCTCCAACCCATCCTGTCCCATCCCCAAACAATTCTACTTTCAATGGGCTTTAGGGACCATTGTTGATTTCTGTAACCCCACTTGTTTCCTCAAACTCATCTCATTTACAAAGGGACGCATGAAAGATTAAGAACACAATAGGTGATACTTAAGCACCTACTGAATAAAAAAATCTGCTCTATATATGCTACTCCCAGTCTGCATGAATATTGCCTTTAAGTACTGCCATGTATGGTGAAGTCACTGGACATTGTAATAAATGTCTAAGGCCCCACAAGGGCAGACTAACTGGAATCCTTAATTTAGTGGATTTTCAACAGGATATTGGAGATGTGTGTACCTCTTAGTTTTCAATTTGAAAATAAGCTAGACAATATTTTCAGAAATAGCTCCATTGGATCCAGATTTAGCTTTGGGCATTTCAAAATCAATGGTACAAGTTGGTCATGATTAAATCAAACTCCATAGATTTTAGTTGTAAACTCATCACTCAGTTTGGATTCAACCTCTTATCCCTATGTTTTGTTGGTTTCATGTGTGTATGTGTGTGTGTCTGCATGGGGGATAACGTTGTGGAAAATAAACTCTCTAAAGACACCCCAAACTAGAGTAGATATCACAGGAATAAGGGGGGGGGGGGGAGGGAGAAGTATTCCTAAGGAGAAAAACAAATATATTATACATTTATTTTCATTAATCATAGAAACTCTGTGAAGTTTCTACAAAAATAAAATCATTAATTATAAAACACTGGTTTATTATTTACAAACAGGTATAAGAAAGATTATCCCTTCTTACTTTGCATTATACTGCACAAAAAGACTTTCCAAATTGTTGGGAAAAATGGGTTGAGACTGGAAATTTGTTGGAGATAGTGCTGGGCAATCATGATTTGGAAAGCTATGTATGGTATCATCCAGGCAACAATTGTAAGTTATGGCATGGAACTATAATATGGAACAGAATGGTGGACACACACATGTGATTCTTTAGTGACAGCTGAGTAGATAGAAAACATTATTACAACTTTCATAAGAATATATGCATATATGATTACATATCCAAATCCCATTGATTTTACTCTTGCCATAGTTTCTACAGACAACTGACAGACTTCTCTTGGGGCTTTACATCTTTGTAAGTGGATGTATATCTGGAGGAAATAGAATTCTGCAACTGAATAATGTCCCTATCCAGTAGAAGACAGCTATTATGGTACTAAGTAGCAAAGCTGGCTAAGCGTCTAATGCACATCAATTTCCAATGTATATTACTGCACAATAAGCATAGATCCCAATGATTATTGGGTGCTCTTGTCAGTGACTCCTGCAATTCAGCATTGGGGTTTCTTAGAACATTTGATGTGTAGGAAGGTCTATGTAAAGTTATGCTAGGTATAATATAGGATTCTGTCATATTCTATTTTTAAGTCTCCAAATGGTTGATTTCAAATCATACCTTTCTTTTCCTTGCATATAAAGAATACACTAAAAGCTCAAGTTGTTGGGCCAGAACTGTAGTGGAGTCATGACTTATAGGATTGGAAGAATGGGATTTTTTTATGAGGAGGGATGATTATCCAATCTGATGCTCCTACAGTCTTTTGGGCATCTTTTCCCCCTCCAAGTTCAGTTGGGAAAAAAAATGAATATTCTAAGCAGTAGTATATTGTTTTGAGATGATCATGCTTTTGTTTACATGGATTGGTCTTGGTTGAAACTCCCTGCAAGACAACTGCTAACAGTGAAGATAAAAAAAATAGGTTTGTTGACATAGATCAACCCAACTGCCTAAATGAACCAAACATCTGCCTGTAGGTTTGTATTCTGCTTTGAGGTGGGCTAGGGAGATTGTTAGGACGAAACTAATTTAATATAAAGTCACTGCAAAAGGTTGAATTTGAGTGATGTTTTTAAATTAGAGTCCTGTTGATGAAATACAAGAGTTCTGCCATTCGTGGGAAATTCAGAATTTGAATATATGTCACTGATAATCTACAAGATCAAGAGATTTGACAAACAAGAGAAGACACGGATGCTCCAATTTTGGGCTCCACTTATTATACACAAAAGAGAAAACAACTCAGTAAGATGGCAGTTTCTATAAAAAGACAGTTCTGACATCTTGATTCTAGATACTGTCATCTTAGATTTTCAGTAAGTTAAACACAAGACTGAAAGACAGGCTTGGTCGGCCATTGTAATATTACATTATAAATAGCTAATCCTATCCTCTAAATCTTTTTCAATGGACTTTTAAGTCTGATTCCAATATTCCTAACCAGTTTCTTTTTTTTACAGCACAAGTCTATATACATTTGTTCACTGCTGAGTTTCTTTGTGTTCAACAGGGTTTGCTCCCAGTTAAATCTGTTTTTGAATTGCAGCCAGTTTAAATTATATCAGGAGTGGGGAGATGTATCTTTGCAGCAGCAATATATTATTTGGAGGTATTTGTGCTATTATGCAAAGTGTTTGGGTAGCTTGGTCTTGAATAAGTCATTAAGACTTGTTAGCTAACTTTACAAAGGATCACCACAACTGCCAATATGTCACTTGGGTATGCTGCTAGTGCTTATAACAGATGATTGATACTGTCTATCAATATCTGGAGGAATATTGTTATTAAAGTAAAACCTTCTGGGAGGAACACCTCAGCCTCCCAGAGGAAAATGCCACTAACGTCAGAGTGATTGCTCTTGAACTTCAAAGAGGGATTTGAACATGAAACAGCTTCAGTTTGATTTCCTGTGGCTTTAATAAGAATTCCCCCCCCCCCCCCAATCTCACATGTGTTAATTAGCTGTTCAAGGTAGGGATGTCAGTTAACTACTGTTTGGTTAATAATGACTCTGTATTTCCTACCCTTTGGTTTCCCCTGAGTCACTGTTTATAATTCTCCTCCTTTATCTACCTTGTATAATACTTCATCCATCTGATGATCTGATGATGTGAAGTGAGTCCATGAAATTTTATGCCAGTCAATCACAGACTTAAGCAAATATCTCTCTTGATTCTTTTAGGTGCCAGAGGAATGTTTTCGATGTGGAACATCAGATGAGATGCTTCCATCAGTTTTGAAATCTGACTTTTCCTATTGTACACATATAGAAAAATCGAAATTTCCCTGAGATGGAAAAATGAAATATACCGAATCCTATTAATCTTGTCTAGAGTTGGATCTACTGACTCAATTAAATTTATATAGGTATCCACTTACTATTGAAGACCTAAGTCGATGGGCTTATTGTACTTGGAATTAGGTATCAGAATTCAATCCACATTTAAAACCAGTATTTTAGCCCTTTCTTGGATCAGGCACAAGGCAATAACATCAATAAGGGAGGGGGAACACGTACCATCAGAATTCAGTACAAGATCATGTAAGATAATAACAAAGGCACTGCTCTGAGGATGTAAATCTTTGACTATTTCACCCTTGCATGCAAGGATAAATAATTACAGTAGTTTTCTCCTTGCTGTATGAGAAAATGAATCTTCCTCCAAAAATTCTTCACAAGAACTGAGTGATTCCGGCCATGAAAGCCTTCGACAATTCTTCTTATATTTGAATGTCCCCAAAAGTTGTTGCCATTGTTGTCATCGTTATTATTGTATACAGAAATACATGTTGGGGTATTGTGCAACCTCTTTACATTTTTTTTTTCAGAAAACCCATTTTTGTACCCAAAATAAGGTATGCATGGGAGCGGAGGGGGCATTCCCCATTTATTTCTCCTCACAGTAATTTCTCTGCAACATTAAGTAAAATTCTTGCTGGTTTGCTGTTCTTCTTAATGGGGTTTCCTGACTTTTAGAAAAAAATGTTTTTTAAACCTGGGAAGAAATGAGTTCAACTGTTCTTGCCACCCTACACTCATCTCATCTACTGCTAAGGTGGCTGAATGTAAATCTAGATTTCTATGGAGTGTCTGCCCATTTTGGCTCTGAAACTACTATAGCCAGAATCTACATATGAAAACCACATTAATTACAATATTGCACTGTGACTCCTGCCTCTCCTCCATCTCCACTTACCAAGAGGCAGCCACTGTGATTCAAGGGGGCACTGACACTCAGGAAGCAGCTAATGGATATTCCCATCCCTTCTTATGAACACTTGCAAATATGACAGGTACAAGCAGGACCCCTGTAACGATCCTTTCTCATGCCAAAGGACACTCATGTGAGTGGGTGGGAGGGAACATGGGTCAACAGCTGTGATAGCAACTGAGGAACAGATACTCATCAATTGCAAGAACTGGAGCCCAGGAAATAGGGCAGCACAACCTTAAGTTAGGGGCTGTGCAGGCTACATTTGTAACGGCCATAGAAAATTCTGGTCCATGTCTCAAGCAAACATATATGTCTCTATAATATTAGTTAAAATCAGTATCAGGATATCTTCAAACATTACTCTTTTCAATCCTTTTTTTAAAAAAGTCACAACCACTCCTCCTGTTCCAGTATGTTTAATGACCTTGTTGTGTTGAAATACAAAGGGTAACCCTTGATCATAAAAACAAACTGAAGGCTTTTCTGGGGTGTCTTCTCAGTGAGAGCATTAGCCTGGGGCCTCATCCCATGTGCAACACTTTAAAAATGCAAGTTTATACCAGACTGTGTCATTGAAAGATGATAAATAGCAATATATTGAAATATAGTCAGTACCAAATGTTCTGGTTTCAAACAGTACTTAAGACTACAACCCTAAACATACTTGCTAGTTCTTAGAAGCCTAAGCTAATGAGTGGTATTTCTTTACAAGAGCACATCTGGCATGATGATATGGTAACCGAGGGATTTATTATTTTCTATTGGCTTGCTATCCTCAGCAAAGTTCAGTGCCCTCACAAGGTGTACTGATTTAGATCAGGACAGTAAAATAACAAAATATACGGCAAAAAGAAGCCACATAAGGAACCATTAAAAGGGGCAAAAACTAGATATCTATGCATGTGCTATCTTGGTGCTTTCAAGACTGCTGCCGGAAACAGGATACTAGAGTAGATAGTTCTTGTGGGGAAGAGGTATTCATATCTATATCTAACATGCAGCTGGACTGAACAAACCAGTAGTCTTCACTTGGTAGGTGCTGCACCAAACCGATGGAGCAGTACCATGGACATATTTTGGAAATGGACACAAAGTGAAAGATATGCAGCAAAGATATAGTATAGCTGTTGTGTTTCAAAAAGAAATCAGAAGTCAAAGTCTCACTGCAAGTTGAATTTAATGTAAATGACACTGGGACCCCTTCTATGCTGCCATATAAATTCCAGATTATCAGCTTTTAACTGGATTATATGGCAGTGTAGACTCATATAATCCAGTTCAAAGCAGATAATGTGGATTATATGGCAGTGTAGAAGGGGCCTGGGTTGAAGGATACTTAAAGGAACTATCCTGTTTGGATGGCCAACTTGACTAAGCATTGTTTCCTTACTAAAAATAGTAACATTCTAAGATGGAAATATAAAACAAGCTTAAGAGTTGCTCCAGTAAGCATCATAACTAAAAACCAGAAACAGTTTTATAGGAATTCAAGATTGTTCTGCATGAGAGAAAATAATTCCGTTTACCTACTCTACCTAATATAGTCCACTCATAAAATGTATGAAAAACCCATTGTTTTTTTTGCTTTTCATCAGTTTTTCTTTTTCTTACTTAGAAAACAGAAAAAATTGCAATTCTGAGCAAAGAAATCATACTTTAATTCCTCCCCTCTCTTGCAATTCTGAAGTTTCTTAATTGTGCTTTCAAAAGTTCCAGATAAGCTTGAAGTTTCCAGCCATTCTGTTTACAACCGTCCTTAAATGAACTGGATTTTTTCATAATCCTCAATGTGTAGCCTTCCCAAAGCAACACTTCAGCTATAGAACTTGCTCACATATTAATAATAGAAAATGGAGTGTTCAGCAACAGAATTGAGCAATGGTATTGTCATCTATCAGAACATCAAAAAAAGGGGGGGGGGCGGGGGGCGGGGAGGACACACATTGTCCAGCACTATGTAGAGTGTATTTCTTAAAGAAATTCTGGAAGTCAGGGGAAAATCAATTGTGGCCACTAAATTAATTTTCAGTGTTTATCTCTTCTGTCTGATTAATTATCTTATCTAGACTGAAGATTATGGCCACTTTCCAATTTTGAAAAGGGAAACATCTGTTTTGCCCTGTTTGAAATATTCAAGGTGAACATTAAAAAACAAAGTCAAGGGATTTTCCATTCAAACAAAATCAAGACATCAAGTCCTAGAAAACAAAATAGTCTGAAACAGTTCCTTCAGCAGCATAGCAATAAAGTACTAAATGTACATGTTTACATTATTAAAAGAAAAATAAACACACATCAAATACAAAATCAGCATAATCTTTGGTACCAAATGTAAGGGCACCTGCTTATTCATGGTTTCATCTTCATTTGCCATGTGAATTAACAACCATATCTAAAAAAAGATTTTCCCGGAGAATTTAAACTGTAGTGAAAGGGCAAATGATATGGTCCAACTTCAACGGCTAGTAGTCTCAACTAAAGACACTCAATGAATCAAAGAGTGTCAATGAATCACATGAGCGATTGATGCAATAAATCTGTTCTAGCTGGAACTAGCAATTCAGTTTAGATGTATGTTATTAACTCCTGTTGCAATTAACTTTCATCCAAACTACAAATTACCCCCATCATTTATTAAAACATGCTCTAATTGTTTATTTTTATTTTGAAGAAAATGCAGTTGCAAGAATGATATTTCCAACCTGGTTTGGAGGACTACATCAATATCTTGGGGAAAATTTATTTCCTCGCTTATGGACACAATGTACAACTACTTAAGTAGCCAGATTTAGAATTGGTTCACAATCTCTCCTGGAGTCCCATGCCTAGTTTTCTTTAAACCAAAGAAAGGGGGCACTGTTACATACGTTTAAAAAAAATGTCTGGGATCCTATAACAGGCAACGTATGTCCAGCACACAACCATGATACATTTCCTGATGCAATCGCCAACTCATCTGTTCTCTACTGTATTACCTTGATGAAATATATTATCCTGCATTTCTTTTGTTCTGGTCTATTGCTCAGAAAGATGAAGGGCCATCTGGAACTAAAAGAGCAATGCAATATATAGCAATGCAATAGCCACTTGAAGCTTTGTCGGAGTTTCAGCTCAAAGGATGTGAGGATACTTTTTGCTTACTGATGCATGCTTTCCCCTTCTTTTGTCATTGAAAAATGTCATGATATTTATACTCTCAATGGTTAAGTGTGTCCTTTAAACCTAAACTGAACAGGAGCTGAGTAGGTCAGGCCATCTGGATTAATCCCCCTAATACACACGTAGAGCAACTTCTGTATTGGTGGAGAGCATTGACACAGAAATGGTCATGGGTGGGAGGTTGGGCTTAAGCAGAGAAGAGACAGGTTTTGCAAGATAGGGGGGGGGGTACCCTCCAGACATGTTGGATTATAACATCCATCTCCTCAGCTTGTAGGGTTATGGTTCAGTGAGGATGATGGAAATTGCAGCCCAGCTCTGCTACAAGGTGTTAGGTAGGGCAAGGCATATGGGAAGTTCTAAGCCCTGATCTGCTTGGGTTATATTGTTCAAAAACTAATGTCCCCACACAGCATCTGTTAGATTATGCTTTCCCACCACAACATTTAGGTGTAAAGTGAATATCCGCACATCATCTTTGCCAGCACTACATTTTTCTGGCAATGGCTATTGCATCTCCAAGGGCTGCAGAAGCAAACCTGGCGACTGGCCCCATTTAGTGCAGCAGCTGCAAGTCATGGCATAGAGGCAGTTTTAGCTGTAAAGCATATGCCAAGCATAAGCTGAACAATAGCATACAACAAAGAATTTAAAATGCACTGGGGTTTCTCTTCAAAAAATAACATCTTCTAAGACCACTTCTTGAAGATTGCTTAAAAGGTTCATATTGTTCTTTTTTTCAAAATCCCTTAAAAGGTTTCCAGTACTCAAACAACATAAAATGAATGACAATTTCAAAATCAGGAGGGAGAGAGAGGGAAAGAGATTATAATACAAAGTCAGGCATTCTCCTGACTGAAGGTATTTTGCTTGATCTTTGCAATGTTTTTCACTGCTCTGCCAATCACACCTTGGTTTTTTCATGGCCAGAGGCATGCATTTTCATAAGGGCAGATCCCACCAGTTAGGTGTTTCTTTTTATGTTGTCCGATGCTTGCTGTGGCAAATGAGCAGCTCATTTTAACAGGTGATGAATGCATCATTGGATCTTGTAAACACTACTGATTTTATACATTCAAGTTTTGTTTTCAGTGAAAGTGGCACTTACTCGAACCATTGCACTCAAAGATTTAGCACTTCAACAGGTGAAACGTTAGCTGGTAATGGGAGCTCTTCTGATGTATTTCCTTTTTCACCAATGGCTTGCTACAATGCACTGGGATATATCCAGTTTGAATACCCCTGTTTTTCCATGTAATCAAAATCACAAAGCCCATTTCCTTTACTTCTCTTTGTTCTTGACTTGTAAATTATTGCTGTGCACATTTTCCCGTGGTCAATTTAAGAGCTCCCCTGTTATGTAACATGTTCAAAGTTTTAAACTCTAATGGCATCCTATGAGGGCTGGCATTAGAAAAGTATCGATACTTTAAGTCATCGTAATAATGATATTTGACCGTTTTTCCATTTATATCCCTTGGGAAGGGCCAAAATCCATAGAGGTGAATTTCATCGCAGAATCGTGTAGCAAGCGTGTACATGAGGAGTCCTGTGCTGGGTCGTTTGATGAAAACTTTGTTGGTTAGCCAATAACTGCAAGACAAGAGATAAAACAAACAAACAAATAGATTAGCATTTCATAATCTGGGAATATATCCTGAAATGTCAGTTTTTCCTGAATGGGATCAACTAAGAATATGCCACTTTAGATTGGCTACCTTATGGTTACTTGAAAAAGCATGTGCATTATCTCAATACATTGCATGCAATGGAGACAAAAAGGCAACACAATGGCAAAAAATAGTTGATTTCTTCAGGTGTTCTTGTTTGAAAAACAAAACTGAAATTTACACAGTCCAGGAATGATGTTTATAACTGTTCAAGTAACAACACCACACAATTTCTACATTATTGGTCATTGCAGAGAAGACTAAAGGCCTTGGAAAATTATTATTGGCCCTCCACATTTGCAGATTTGATTACGCTGGCCAACACACATTTTGGATCATCAAATGTTAGCCCTGTTTTGGGGTATACTTGCCTTGCTGATTCTGTAAATAGCATCAGTTTTCCCCTATTGGCTCTAGTTTTTGAGATGCAGAAAATATGCCATCTAAAAGTCACCATCTGTTTACCCATAGAAAAATCATGGTAACCATATCTAACAAACTAGAGCTGATGCGGTCTATACAATGCCATTTTATGAATCACTATCCTAAATAACCTCAAAAACAGGCCTAAAAGCTAAGACACCAAGATTTTTTTTTGTTGGGCTTTTTTATCAACTGATTTGATTTAAATGTTCTTTCTAAAAATCTCTAGGTCTTCCAGTGACAGTCTATGGTTGGATCCAATGGAAGCTGACCCAGAGTCATGCTGGAAGACCTAGAGATTCCCCGAAAAATGTTCACACAGGTAAAAAGGGATTTAAAAAATGAGTTTTTTTCACTTTCACGGGGAATGTGGAGAACGGACTGGACAACTCTCATCATTCCACAGCACTGAGCCATGGCAGTTAAAGTGGTGTCAAATGGCATTAATTCTATAGCGTAGCTACACCAAAGCAATTTCAATCTGCCTCACTTGCATTTTATTTGAAAAGGCATCAGGATGGCAGAAGTGGGAGCCAGTCGTTCCATACCTCTTCCAAGGGCCACGGACAGAAGTACTGCTTGAATAAACACCCAGTCCTATGAGTGTTTTATCTTTTTATTAGCTACTATGCATGTGGTTCCCAACCCAGGTTCAGCCAAGCTAAATAGCAAGAATGAATTTGGTTTTGGTGCTTCCTTAAAAGCAGTCAACCAAACCCTGAACTCAAACAGGTTTGAAGCCTTGGGTGGAAAGTAATGTTCTTCATTGCAGAAACTTTCCCCCTTCAAACTGCAATTTCTCTTGACTGGAAAAAGGTATGTCTTTCCAAATTTATTTACTAATTGTATTGATATCACACCTTTCCCTTTAAAAGCTCATAGTCACCTTGTACCCATGCAATTTCCAGCCCAGGGTGCAGAAACATATTAGTGGAGCATGAAGACCTTATCAAATAGGAGTATCGATTTTACTAATATCATGCCACATGCCTTCACTGCTTTTCAGCAAAACCACCCTGAATATAGCAACATCATAAATCTCTATTGCTGGGTTTAGCTTTGGATGTCACTAACAACATTAGCCAGGATTTCCCCTTCTTTTTGCCTTTCAAAATTTACATTAGTTGTGAGTAGACCTTCTAAGAAGCCACTATAGAAGCAAGAGCAACAGAAGCAGTGGAGTGTTCAAACGAGTATGCAAAACATTTGCTAATTTTAGATATATTTTCTCCTGCCTTAGGGAGGAAGAAAGAGAATTCTAACTGGCAGTAATTCCTTCAGGAGATAATTAAGGACCACTTTCTGGGTGTACACTGAATAATCCTAAACTGAATGTATTCTGCAAACACACTGAGCTGAAAGACTTGTCTCAAAGAACTTTGATTCCCTGCTTTTTTCCTCGAGCTTTCTGCTGTTTCCTAATTTCAGTCAGAAACTGTGTTGGTGTTGCTGCTAAAAACCACAGTATATAAAACACATTACATATCTCAGTTCCAAAGTTTATACTGCCTTGAATCAGCTGGTAATTATTCTAGGCCTTATTAGTTTGATTTGAAATAGATTAATCTAATTGCAGGAATACCAAGAATTAATAATTCACAGATGCATATGTTGTTGTTGTTCATTCGTTCAGTCGTCTCCGACTCTTCGTGACCTCATGGACCAGCCCACGCCAGAGCTTCCTGTCGGCCGTCACCACCCCCAGCTCCTTCAAGGTCATTCCAGTCACTTCAAGGATGCCATCCATCCACTTGCCCTTGGTCGGCCCCTCTTCCTTTTACCTTACAGATGCATATATTTGATACATTTCTGATTGCTGTTGAAACACCGCAGGTACTAAAAGGATAAATCACTGGAATTCACAGATCAAACAGTTTGGAGGGAATGCCTGCTGATCATCATATATATCTGTGCTTCAAGCATGATTATGTTCCTTCTTAGGCTGACATGAACAAAACAGTGATTGTTGAAACAAGAACTGTGTGATGCACAGTAGCATCAAGCCATTATTAATTGCTAATGGGACAGCACTTGTATTTGACCCCAAGCAGTAAATGAAGCTCCTATTTTAAGGTTATGATGCAAAGAGACCAGCCACGTGTGAATCTGGACTGTGCCTCAAATTCCCAAGGTAAGGTGGTATGGGAAAAGGTCACAGTCACCAACAAGAATACAGACTATTTGTTTTCATCTTGATATAAAATTTGCTGCATGAAATGTCTCAGGATGAATGGGAAGTTTTTTCATGGATCCAAGAAACGAACAAGCAAGCATACAAACAAACAACCTTGTGCCATTTGTTTGTTTTTCAGGGAAAGGAAAGGGAAAAAAATCTGCTATTTTCATTATTGTGTCCATGTGTTTATTGATGTGGAATTGGACATACATCTGTAGGCTCTGCCAAAACAATATGAAAGCCACTGTTAATAATGGCTACTCCTGCCACCCCTAAAACAATGTTGGAGTGAAGGGACTTATTAACCAGAAGTGGGGTGAGATTTTTCTTTCTATGGGGTATCTCCTAGAATTGAAGGTTAATCCATGTAGTAAGCAGGGCTGGCCAAACATATAGTTAGTAGTTTTGGCTAGATAAGTCACAGCAGACAGACAATGAAAGCTGGCTACGGTGGGATTTTTTTCCCTTGGATTTCTGCCTAGAATTAACATCTGTTGTTATTTTACTTTGGACAGTATTTCCTGGATGTGTTGCAGATTCAGATTAACTGTGCTTCCATACGTTCAGAGTGCCAGATTTTTGGTAGGTCCTTGGGAAATTACAGTCGTATCTATGAGCTCTCCTGGTGATAATTGGCCCATATGGAAAGCCAAGAACAAAGACCTTTGTCTGTAAGTGTGTATAGAATGTTTCACTCTTTTTAACAGTATTGAGTTAAAAATACTTAAAGAAAAGGAATTTCTGGAATGAAGGCTGTTGTTTCCATGAATAATCTCTCCATACATTTAAGACTTTATGCTCAGAAGTTAAACTAAAAATAATTAAGAGCTTGGATATGTGACTTTTTGGAATTATAATTCCTAGAAACTCTGAATGAGAAGGGGATGTGGCCATATTGGTTGGGGGATTCTGGGAGTTGTGGCCCAACACCACTCCACCCATCCTACAGAAGTGTATGACTTCAGTGGGACCATGAAGCTTGAGGTTTAAGGATTAACAGATGCTACTAAATTCCTTCCCACAATAGGAAACCATCAGCTGCCAGTGGTAAAAAAGTAACCTTCCCAAGTTCTTCATCTTATTGAAGATGTTCTTCATCTTATTGCCTCACACACACACATGCACAGAGAAAGAAGGGGGGGAGAGAGAGATGAACAAGAAAAAATGGTATGAGAGATTGTTTAGAGGTCTCTCAACAGCTCCTTGTGGGACAGAAGGTGCCTCAGTTCACTGTTTGCCAAGGTTGATCACAAAGTGGTCAAAGTGATATATGAGCAAAAGAGCAAACACAGATGAACACTTATAAGGCCCATCAAGCCAAAGGTCAACAGCATGGTGGATAGAAGTTTGAATACAAAGAATTGTGAATGGAATAAAAACAACTTCCACTGTTAGTAGGCAACACAGTGTGCATAGGAGACATACTAATGACGTTTGCAGCGTTATTTTGCTTCTGCTAGCACAAGTGTTTGGATGTAAGTCTTCAAATTTCATTATCACAGACATGAATGAATAATTTTACAATTTTTCCCCTCACTGAGAGAAAGTACGGTACAGTTATCAAATGGTACAGTTATCAAAGACAACCTACAGGTTAGGACATACTGTGGTGAAAAATGAATGTTTTGGAAGCAGAAAATTCATCTCTGCATAGGAAACAGCATTTTCTGTGTACTTTCCCATTTCTACAAAAGGGCATGTGTGCCTTAACACATTTCAGCATTTTGCTTCTCATCTCCAGGACAATAATATATCTCAAAATAAAAACAGTCTTTCTGTAGCAGATACCTGGATTCTGATATTGTACTATGGTCAACACTATCTCATAATGCAGGGAGGGAGGAAGATGGGCGATGTGTGCTCCTCCAGAAGAAGTTGGGAGTGCAACCTCTCTCACTTTAGATATGCTGACTATTACCACAATCCTGCATGGCTCAGCATAGTATTTTAGATCTACATGAAGAACTCCAGTATACTGAGCTATTTATAATACCTTGGATATTACATCATCTGCTGAAGTTTACCAGGATTCTCCTGAGATCTTAATAGCTGCTATAATCATTTTGTGACAGGCTATTGGAACATAGCCAGGCATTTCTTGTGATCCCCACCCCACTCTTCACCAGACAATGGAAGGGCCATGGGGAGGTTCCACTGTACATTGAGGGTGGAGCTAACTTGAACTTGTTTATGCCACTAAAGGGATGCCAGCCTTTGACAGGTGGGAACAATTGTCCCACAACATCTGGAAGGTCATAGTCTCCATCTTTGCTTTTATGTATAATAGAAATGGTGAGTCAAAGAGGTGACACTGTTGCGTCAGCACTAGCATTCCAAGCATAACCTGGAGCAGAAGCTGCAGTTGGCAGAGTTTAGTAATACTTCTTGAGTACATAAGGCGTACTCAGTGCTAACAATGCAAATCTGACTAGTAGTAAAACCTAGGTTTAAAAACTGAAAGTACAGACTGAGAGAACTACATAGAGGAAATTGGTGTTTCCATGCCCTGCAAATTTGTCTTCTTCAAGAACCGCAATAAAAATGGATACTTGCTCACAATGTCGATTGGCTGGTTCATGCTACCATCTCTCTGCTTGGTTGTGTTCTTACATTCATAACAATATGAACAATTCCATTTATCTAAGCTGGCCTTTGATGAAGAAAGGAAAACATAAATCAAGCATTTCTAATATATGCAAAAATTGTGATAATGTGATGAGGGAACATTGTTAACTACAGAAGAATCCATACTGAACCTCATTCTCTATAACTAAGGAAATATTTAAAATATCTAGTTGAGTTTTATAGCTTTCCAGCATGTTGATGAGAACCCAAGTACATTCAAGTAACAAAATGACTTGAGGCATTTAACCTGCAGTTTAGAGGCTGGATTTGTAATTAATCAGCCAATAAAACACCTCAGCCCAGTAAATCCTTGGCTTTCAGTTTCTGCTTTAAATTATTTAAAAACCGATCCACAGGTTTATTTGGCATCTATGATTTGCTTCTAGATTATATGGCTGAATTAATTAGTAAACATTACTGGTACTTTGCTAAGAAATCAATCAATACTGATTGCTGGAAGATTGCCTAAGCAAAAAAGTAATTATTTGATTAATAGACTGTATGCAGAAGATACTATTAAGACAGGATTTCCTGGAAAATACAGTTAGTGGATGGAATCTTTGTTTCCCAAATATAGATGGGAAAAATATTTGCAAAGGAGGTTGATCATGCCATAGGTAGAATCATTCAGTCAAGGAAGTCAAGACCTTCAGTTTGCAAGACCAGAGCGTAATTCATAGGGTTGCCATAAGTCAAAGTTGACTCCAAGGCAACCAAGTATTTGCAAAATTTCTCATTCTCTACCAGATAGGGTGACACTGACAGTTCTCACAAGGGCTCTTGCCTCCTAAGACAATGTTCCTTTTATTTTTCATAAAGCAGTTTCTACAATTTGTGCTCAAGATCCCTGCAAAATAATTCTCTCTTCTCTTTGTGAAGGAAATCACATACATATACAGAGAAAGCAAGTACAGATGGATTGATTTAGTGAGTAAAAAGATGAAAACAGACATCACGTCCTTAAAGAGTTTTTAAAAGTACATGAAACAAATCAGCAGCAATTATAGTTTGGACAAAAGCCATTCACAGTTTTTATCAGCTTCCTGCAAAACTCTCACGGATTAGAACATTTTGTGAGGTTTTAAAAAACAAAAAGTTTACACTACTCTTCCTGCAATAATCAAACAATGGAAATGACAAATGTATAGAGGAGATGTTCTAAATTAGTACATAATTAAAGTAAACCAGTGAGATGACACATGATAATATCTCCTTTTGTAAAAGAAAATCATTGTCATCGGAGTTTGTTGGGGCTGTGTAGGTGCTCAACGAGTTTCTGGATGTTGAAATGGGTTAGATAAGGGATAATTCATATCCCCCTTATGAACGGCCCATGTTTTGAGGTATGCTGGTGAAGCCCTTTTTTTGTGACCCACAAGAAAATTTATAGTGTTCCCTTGCTACTTCTGAATTTGCTTCTCATGTACTTGCTGTTTCATGGGTTTTTGCTTCCTGGCAACAATGGAGTGTGGAAGGGGATTTCACCCTCCTCCTCAGGAGAGAGGCAGCCAATCATTAAAAAAAGAGAGAGAGAGGAGATACAAAGCTGTATGTAATTCACGACCTTATAGCCCCTTCCTTATAGTTAGCAAAAAAAAAAGTGCATGGTGCCTTTAAATCTTTCCTCACCTCACCCTTGGAATGCAATATATAAATATAGCATCCCAACTTCGCGGATTTTCACTTTTCACGAGTGGTCCTGGAACGTAACACTTGCAATAAGTGAGGGAACACAGTACATCTGCTGGGAACATGGTGAGGATTTTTTCTTCGGCTGCCCTCTAGCTCTGGAGCGCCTTTCCCAGAGAGGTTAAACTGGCATTTTTTTCTACATTCTTTCTGAAAATGGATGAATATTTTTCTGTTTCAGAAGACTTTGAGGTTGGACTGTTCAGGTTTTTCTACTTGTTATTTTTTACTGTGCTACAGTGCTTATTTTTTTTGCTTGTGAGTTACATGATACATGGGTGTAGACATACAGTGAACCCTTGATATCTACTGTTTTTTGTTCCAGGACACCTGCCTGATGCCAAAATCAATGGCTGCTCAAGTCCTAATATATACAGTGTCACAGTAAAATAACATGCCTTAAATAAAATGGCAAAATCAAGACCTGCTTTTTGGATTTAAAAAAATATTTTCAAGCTATGAATGGCTGACTATGTGAATGGACAGTCTGTGGACACAGTTAGCCAACTGTACTACTGTGACAAAAGATGTTTTTCATTGTGGTAAGTTACATGGGTCCATCTTGCCAGCAAAATGTTACAAGTCCTTTCCTCAGTTTTAGCAGTGGATGAAATTATTGGAGACTATGTTGACTGGGCTGAAGCAATCACCAGATTTGTAAACACCTACCTACTGGTATCCAAGATAAGATTTCTTCTTGTTTATTTCTTTAGTTTATATTTTGCCTGTCCATCAAAATGATACTTAAGGCATCTAGCAAAACTAAACTGCAGAATGAATACAATTCTAATAAATAATAAACAAATAAATTGAAGACACAATTAAAAATAAAACAAAAACACAGCCAGCAAGAAATCAATTAAATTATCTCAAAGAGCTGTTCAGCCTGCAATCTTAAACTATCTAAATAAAAATGTTTTTCTCTGCCAATAGAAGAAGCAACAAAAATCAGTCAAACAGGCACCCATGGTGGGAGGGTGCAAAGTCTAGGGACTGTCACTGAAAAGGCCTTAAATGAGAACACAATACAGCTGTACCTTGATGAACAAAGTAATTGTTAACAGGCAATACTTCTAGTACACATTTTTGGCAAAAACAACATAGGCAGGAGGACACGGTTATTTCATAGCAAAAAAGAGCAATTCAACATATTTCAGGAGATTTTTTAAAAATCTAAAATGAATAACATGTACATCTTTCTCCATCCCTCCTCACCATCTTCCCAAAAAGCTAAACAGGTATTCTATGATGCCCCTAATTAGCTGACTGAGAAGATGCTTCACTTTGCCTAATGATGTGTGGGTCAGCCCTGGTTTCCTTAAAGATGGGGGAATCTCAGGGCAAGGTATACATTCACATCCTAGCATCATGTCCCAAATGCACTTTACTAGAGATTTAAGATTGTCTGCACACCGCACCTATCTCCAAAAACCTATCCATTTCACCTGTCATGTCCAGCATTTTTAAAAATTTTATCCATTACGTTTGGCCCGGCCTCAGTTTTAAATGCGTCGTGGTGTTATTGTCTAATTTTATTGCTATTGTTTTAATGTTATTGTTTTGCTTTATGAGTTTATTTATTTTGTATTTGTTATACTGTTGTTTTATTGATATGTTGGCCTTGGCCTCTTGTAAGCCGCACTGAGTCCTTTGGGAAATGTTAGCGGGGTATAAATAAAGTTAATAATAATAATAATAATCCTGTCATAGTCTTCCTAAAGATGAAGCAGAAAGTGAGAGCAACAGGAAATCTAATGCCCAATGACCATTTTCATCATGGAAATAATGGGGGACATAACTATTGAAAAAGAAAACCAGCAAGAAAATCCTCTACAGAAAGCTAGTAGAGAGGAAGAAATGGCTCTGTGTATTAGCAGCCATCAGAATTTAATGTCCCTCAATCAACAAGTATTCATCAATCATCAGAGGATACACTTGTCATTTTGTCACTATTTGTTTATCTATTTAATGGTCCTCAAGGAGTGCATTATATAATGTAATTGACATCTGTCACTGTAAACGACTCATTTTGTTGAAAAACTCATTTTTCCTGGGGTGAAAAATGCACTCACTCTGGTATTTTGTTTGGCAATTCAATTGCCTTAAGTGTGTTTAGATTGTGTTATTTCTCCTTCTTTTTCTTTCTTTTTTTTGGCATATTTAATATCTTTTAAAATGCTCTGTTTGGATAAAGTTTTATTTCAGAATATGTTATCCACAATGTAATGCTAAGAAGTAAGTCTTTTGGCTAAATCTCAGCTGAAGAAAGCAGCAGCAAAATGAAGACCACGGAAGCCTGCAAGAGTCTGCTCTGCCTGATTGCAGAAACAGCCCAGCATGTTAGATAGAGCTTTTACGCCTAGCATTTCTGCTTTGCCTACCTTCTGGGCTCTAGTATAAGAACTTCTGCCAATGAGACATGGATCTTCACAATCTCTGTCATGACATTTGCCTCTGGACATTCCCTGGAGACTAGGACGCGGAACAATGGCTTCAAACTACAAGAGAGGAGATTCCATCTGAACATGAGGAAGAACTTCCTGACTGTGGGAGCCGTTCAGCAGTGGAACTCTCTGCCCCGGAGTGTGGTGGAGGCTCCTTATTTGGAAGCTTTTAAACAGAGGCTGGATGGCCATCTGTCAGGGGTGATTTGAATGCAATATTCCTGCTTCTTGGCAGGGGGTTGGACTGGATGGCCCATGAGGTCTCTTCCAACTCTTTGATTCTATGATTCTATGACATTCCATCTCCCAGCTGATCACAGACAGGAAGAAAAAGGCCCATAAAGCACCCTCTACCTGTGAAGAAAACTTCCTGCTGTAGAAAAAACAGAGGCTGGGAGGAGAGGGATCAGTGTCAGTGGGTTGTTACCCCAAGGAAGGGATATACAGAGAAGACTGAGATAGGAAAATGGGGGATAGGCATATCACCCAGCGGGCAGAGTTAACAACAGGGTGTTGGTCACCCCAAACCTGTCCCCCATTCCAAATAATCAGGATAGCATTGATAGCAATTCTCCCTGTGCTGAAAATGCTGCTGCTTAATTCCATATCAGTAAATGCTAAAACAGCTGCGATTCAGGACGTAATCCTGGATAAGCATGCCGACCTGAATGAAACCAGCATTGTCTGTGCAGCAGCAGCACACAAGGCTGGGGGGGGGGGGGTTGCAGTATTTGGTGTACTGCTCAACCCACTGCTCAACAGTCTCCCTTCCTCAGCTAGCCAGGGTGGTTGGGGTTGATGTTGCAGTCTCCATAGCTCATTGTATTGAGGGACTTCAACATCTATGCTGAGGCCTCTTTGTTGGGAATGGCACAGGACTTCATGTTGACCATGACAACCATGGGTCTGGATCCACATTGGTATCTGGCCCCATACATGTTGCTAGACAAGCTCTAAGACCAGTGGTTCTCAACCTGTGGGTCCCCAGATGTTTTGGCCTTCAACTCCCAGAAATCCAAACAGCTCGTAAACTGGCTGGGATTTCTGGGGGTTGTAGAACAAAACACCTGGGGACCCACAGGTTGAGAACCACTGCTCTAGACCTTGTATTTTGTATGGAGGTGGGGGGATGATGATGATCTAGGAATGGAGGTTCTGTTGCCACGATTTGGTCAGGTTTAGACTGGCTAGGACTCAGAATCTTTTCAGGGGTGAGGGACCCATTAAATGGTCTACCCCAGGAGGCTTATGGATCCAGATGGATTCTTGATGACTCTTGGGAAATTTTCCACTACACGAGCAGGTAATCCTGTTGAAGCCCTGGTTGATCTCTGGAATGGGATGTTAGACATGGTTGCCCTGAAGCATGAAGTGGAGCTAAACCATCTCCTTGGTTTACTAAGGAACTCACAGTAATGAGACATGTAATGTGTTTTGATATTTTGTAGCACATATTGCTTTTGATATTTTGCTTTAACTTATATTGTAAGCTACTTTCAGTCTTATATTGGAAGAAAGGCAGGCTACAACTCAAATAAAATAAGTACATGCCATGGCAGTAAGGTTTTTCTTTGCAACTCATGTGCAAACTAAGGTAGCAAAGAACATTGTCTGCATTCCTAATACTCATTGATCCTCATTCTAATTGATGTAAGCTACTTCAGCTCCACAAGATACCAGCAAGGATTTTTAAGCCTCACAGGATTCTCAACTGCATTTGAAAACATGGGTTTGAATCCTGTCAGCAGTTCTAAATGCAGTAAACCCATTGACACAATTGTTGAATGGCAAGTCAACACTTAGAGATATCCCATTTGGGTCTTTTCCATATCAACAGAGTTCAGACCAAAAACCTTAGCATTTTCCTTATGTCTGCATGGGCATATCTCAGTTAGTAAATATGAGATGTTCATGGGCATTACTTCTTTTTTAAAAAACTTTAGTACCAGCAGAAGAAATAGCATGGAACAAACAGGAATGGGTTCATACACCATTAAAAAAGGAGATTAGTTAAATATGTTTCAGCAAACCTTTTATTTAAAAGTAACAATATGCTCAAGTGAAACAAAACAACTAGGTCAGACAAGCCTTGCATAGGTAAACAGAAACAAATAGGGATTTCCATTTTGTGGCCTAATGTGTACATCTATGATGCTTTAATTTTCTTGGGAGTAATTGATGAAGCAGGATTGTCTGATTTCCCATTTTCTCATTTCCATATTTATTATGGGATTCTGGAGTCAGCTGCTGATTTCTTTGCCTCTTCTAGGCAAGCACATACAGCTAGATAAGATTGGTTAATTAGGCAAATTCAGCTTAAACTTTAGTGCATTTTAAAAGTGAAAATGTGCTGCAAACTTGATACTACAATTCTGGTTTGTTTCTTTCACCATCTTCCCATTGTCAATATGGCTAAAAAATGTCAAGATAGACAGAAAAGAAGAAAAGGATTGGTGAGGCTTAAAAAATATTAAAATAAGTTTCCTCTTAGAGGCTTTGTTAAGTGAGGTATGTCTGTCCTTTGCAGAAAGTATCTTTGCTAAAAACCAACATAGACCTCTTTTGGAAAATACACACTCACACAAATACAAACTAAACAACTGGCTCACTGCTGAGAAACGTGTAAACAATCCATCCCATTTCTCAGTCCATGAAACACATTGGCGGAGATTGTTGTTTTCACAGTTTTATGTTTCTCTTTCACATCCCTGTAAAGGTCAGGATCAGATTTCTCACCTCCTCTGACTGTAACAAAACAATGATCAAGAGTCCCAATTAATGAACCTCCCTTAACTGCTCTTTATCTGGCCTGCTCTGACTTTAAACCAAGTATAGTCTTGCATATAAATGCCAGCTCAACAGAAGCAGAAAGGAAAGAAAGCAGACAGGCAGGTTCTCTTTTGAAATTTATGGGAAAAAATGCTCAGTATAGGATGAGGTGAATGAAAAATGTGGGATCTACCATGAATATATCTTCCACTTGGATAGGAGGGAAAGGCAAAGCCTCAATTTATCAAGTTATAATCCTATGCGTTAAATCCCACTGAACCCAGTGGAATTTATTTTCCAGTAAATATGCAAAGGGTTGGGCTGGAGGAAAGGCAAGGTTAAATATGCTGCCTGGACTGTTTATCACATCTACTTTTATTCTTGGGAGTTGATTTATTGTGAACATAAAGATTGTACCTATCAGGTTCTTAACACCACATTTAAACTGAATGTGTATGAATTTTGATGTTATGTCTGGGAAGATGGAAAGACAGTATGATGAACAACTTGATATATGTTCTTAAAAGGAAGACGACAAGGAAAAAACAGCCCCTTCCTACTTTAAAAATGGTGTATTTCTGCTTTATTTCAAAAGCAGAAACACACCATGTGTGCCAATCACATAGGTGGAGCTTATTTTGAAGATCCAAAAGAATACCTATCTGGGTAGCCAACAAAATAAGTCAGTATATTTTTGACGGTTTAATTTCTAACTGATGGACACAGATGACCTTTATATATGCTGTCAGGTGATTTGGTACAAAAAGTTAAGCACACTGTTTCAATCTTGACAATGGTCAAGGCAAAGTTAATCTCAAAATTAAAATCCTAAAATGGCACTTCATTATCCAATATAGTAAACTATCCCTCCAAATGTCATGGAATCCCATCATCTTCAGCTAGTAAATCCAATGCCAAGCTGATTGGGGATGATGAGAATCATGGAATGAAACATAACAATCAGGTAAAAAACAAAAATAAGCAAGATGTTTCCCTTTCCTCTCCCTTGATATGAAATCCTTTTTTTCCTTTTGGTCTTAAAAAAAGAGAAGACAATTATGCTGGGGAAAGTGGAAGGTAAAAGGAAGAGGGGCCGACCAAGGGCAAGATGGACTGACCTTGAAGGAGCTGGGGGTGGTGACAGCCGACAGGGAGCTCTGGCGTGGGCTGGTCCATGAGGTCATGAAGAGTCGGAGACGACTGAACAAATGAACAACAACAACCTAAAAAAAAGTTGGGGAAAATGGATTGTAGATTCTTTTTCTTTTAGAATGATGAAAAGTTTATTTTGCCAAGTGTTCACATACTTAATACCCATTTTTTTTTCCTAATAACTAATATGGTAGACTGCAAGTAGTATCGGAGCATCATAATTCATGGTCTTGGTTTCTTTTTCTCCTTTCTTTTTTATGGGAATAAGTATGTTACATCGACTTAATAGTATGGAGAACTGGTGTCAGTTTTTCTTTTTACTAATGTTGATGGTTTCTTCTCTTTTTATTGTTTGTTTTGTTCTGCCTGTTCTTATTAATTCGGATGTTCTTTACAGTTTGGGATCCTAAATCTCTATTTTAATTTCTTTTTTTTTAAAAAAAAAGAAAGTTCACTTTTAAATTGTGTTTGAGAAAGGTGACGTGTAAATTAAAGGCATAATGTGAGAAAAATTCCCACCACTTGGAAAGCTGAATTTTATTTTCCAAGTTTTAGGAAACTTTTTTTATCTAGTAAATGTAGGATAAAAATAGTCTTTATATCCCTAACCAAATGATTGACAGAAGACTTTAAACAACCCAACTTGATACATACATCTTGTACTAAAATGTGGATCAGACTGCTGTCATTTCGGGGGTGGAGGGTGAATAAATTTCCTGTAAGACAAAACAACCTGTTATATGCAGAAAATGACATTTCTGCACAGAAAACATTTCTATCACAGAATATCAGTTTCTGAATGAAGATATGTTTCTAGTCCTTGAAAGCAAATCAAATAGGGAAATCAAGGAAAATATTTATATGGATCCTCTCCTTTACCCTCCTCTTTTTCATCTATTATGAGTCCAAATTACGAGTTAGTGGGATTTCATATGTAAACTACAAAATGACTGATGGGAATTTGAATTCTATCAGAAGGGTGACGGCAAAGTAAAGTAGATATTGCTTTCTGCCATTATTGACTAGATTTGTTCTGACTAATCTAGAGCAATACTTTGCAATAACACAAGGTCTCTTCTGATACATTAAGATTAGACATGGCATATGATATAAGGAAAGAGTTATGTACATCATGTGCATGTCAGGTCTAACAGAAATCTAGTGTATCAGAGATGAATAAAGTAGGGACATTTCTAAGTCAGTGTGGGAAATAGGCAGGCATGTCCAGTTTTCCTGATGG
The DNA here is from genome assembly GCF_037176765.1 of Anolis sagrei. NCBI lineage: Eukaryota > Metazoa > Chordata > Lepidosauria > Squamata > Anolidae > Anolis > Anolis sagrei. The sequence goes on along the minus strand of NC_090022.1, from coordinate 251,056,209 downwards.
ACTTTCGCTCTACAGACTTAGTTTAAATTCACCACCTCCTGAAATCAGTGGGAACATTTTTACTATGTCAGATCAGGCTTTTTTAGCTGAGAATGTCAGTCACAAAATGATAGATTTTAAGTGACATTTAGTAAGACAATTTCAAGCAATTTACTCCATAGCATGGTAAGATAACATCCTTTCTTTACTTTCTTTTGATTGTGGAGATAAGTGAGACCATATAGTCTGTCAAGAAACATGCAACCCTCAGATGTTGTGGAATTGCAAGTGCTGTCATTCTTTGTCAGTTGCTAGGGTTATTGAAAATTGGCAACAGGATCATTTTTTCATATGTGATGGTCTTGCAAGATTGAGTTGAGATCCATAAAACGATTGAAAAAGTACTAAAGCTAAAATACCCATGCACCCAGAGGCATTCCTACTAGGAATAACAGACGGATCACTTCTGAAGTCACATCACAAACTCTTCAACCTGATGACAACTGCTGCGAGAATCGTTTATGCATGAGCTTGGAAATTGGAGGGAACACCAAAAGTGGAGGAATGGATTGTGAAAGTGGTGGAGGTGGCTGAAATGGACATTCTGATGGGATACCTTCAGCCAAAAGACCCTTAGAAGGTTGGGAAAGACTGGGAACACTTCAAAAGTTTTCTAGAAGGAAAGGAAAGACTATTTCAACTTGCAGATTTCATGTTTAAAATTGAAAGTTTGACCATTACGAAATCTATATTTCCAACATATTGAAGAAGGACACTGGAACTATTTTATGTGACTTTATTTTCCATACGATATGTATTATGGCAGAATTTTTGAGGTAAGAATGTTAAGCTTGTGTTCTGAAAAGGTGTTATGCATAGTTGTCAAAAAACTATTTTGAATGTTGATTTAATACTAATCAACACCGTTCTCTAAAAAGCTGACAAAAGTAATTGATTGATTTGTAGAAGGATGAAACCTGGGGACTGGTGATTTCAATGGCATAATGAATTCAAAGTTAAATAGAGTGAAAATACACATCTATGAAAATGCAGATATTGTCTAAGAAATTGACCAATGTTTTTATAAAGATGTGTTGAAAAAGCTATCACCATAATGAAAGAGACAGCAATTCCCCCTCATGCCTTCATAGCCTTTCTTTATATGAATGTATTTATTTTTACTCTTCCAGAAGTATCATATAAAATGGAAGAACATAGACATATAGGTTTATCTCTTTGTGTAGAACATTTCCTTTCATTTAGATTTGGAACACTTTTGGAACACTACTTGGGGAAAATGATAAATAAGTGTTAGATAAGCAATTACTTAAATGAGTATCCTGTTTCTGAAATTATGCAGGAGACATTGAACATTATTTCAAAGTAATTGCACAACTTACTCAACTTAGGCAAATATTGAGATTATCTCTATACACTGCTACCTGTGAGTATGTAGAGTCCCTCTCTATGATTCCTTCTCAGCTGCAGAGAAAACCCTGAATTCATCTGTCATAAGCAATAAAAGCAGGTGTTCTATTTTATTTTTTTTAAAAAACTGCAAGTCCCTCTAGGTCAGTATCCCACTTCTTGTTCATTCATTTAATTTTCTTCCTTCATATCTGAGTATGTGACCACACATGAGAGAACACCCAACGATGGCTATACTATGAAGCTTAAGGATGTGGTTGGATTATTGTTTGTTATTGTTATTACCTATAAAGGCCTAAACAGCTTGGGACCCGCCTACCTTCGTGACCGCATCTCCTTCCACAAACCTGCCCGATCTCTTCCATCTTCGGGGGAGGCCCTCCTTTCACCCCTTCCCTTATCACAGGCCCATGTTGTGGTAACTAGGGAGCCTTCTCTTCTGTGGCCCCTCCAACTTTGGAACTCATTGCCTGGTGTGATTAGGCAATCCCTCATCTTAGCAGCCTTCAAGAAGAATCTCAAAACTTGGCTTTTCCACTGTGCCTTTGGAGAGTGATCAGATAAGTCCTTTTGTTGCTCCTCCCAAAATGTTTGTCCCCATATTGTAATTCCCCCTGCCTGTTTGAAGACCTGTCTCCACTACTCCATCTCCCATGAGCTTTTCCCATACAAATATTTTCCCTTCATCTCTATCTCATCCTGAATTTTATAATTTTATCTCGCACATGTGTCCCACGCTTTGGGATTGACTCTGCATTGCATTATTTTGCATTGTTTTATTGCATTCTGTTGATTTTATTTATTTAATTGTGATATTTGTTTTGATTTTATTTTGTTGTAATGTACTGTTGGGCTTGGCCTCATGTAAGCTGCCCCGAGTCCCCTCTGGGGAGATGGTGGCAGGGTATAAATAAAGATGATGATGGTGATTAATAATAATAATAATAATAATAATAATAATAATAGATTATCTTATTGTCAGCTTTTTAATTTCATGTCATTTTTACTGGCTGAAAGGATGATGGATAATTTTTGGATATTTTGATCCATGTCACAAAATAATTTGACTGACAAAATGCCTTGGGCAGTCATCTGTACTAACTAATATAGATGCTCTAATTGTAGTGAAACATAGTCCTATACCATGGAAATTAATACAATATTTCTTATAATTTTCCATCTTTCACCTAGTATTAGTCTCTTCTGAATTTACACAACTATATCGAATAGGTGATGATATGTCCAAGTGGAAACTGTAACTTACTGTAGTTTTGTTTTGCTTTATAAAGGGAAGGACAATATTGATATAAAATGTCTTTTAATTCAAATATTAATATATTTTCTATTAAACATTTTTCATTCAATAAAGTTTGAAAGGGTAAAAAAGAAACATCTGGAGAAAAACATGATTTCCACAACTGGCCTTGAAAGAAGCAAGAGAAACCTTCCTTATCTATTGGTGAGATGGAAAGGATTAATAACCGCCAAACCACTCTAAGCATATGTGATCTTATCTTATGTCAAATGCTAAGCAAGTTAGAGTCTGGCTAGTATTAGGATGCACGACCATGAGAAATACCAGGGCTCTCTAGGCATGGTTAAGCAAGTAATTTCAAAGTTAGTGTTGCTACCAGACATGTTGACAGTACTATGTAAAGTGAATTACAGATCTGACTCAGTAGAAGGCATGTTCTACATCTACATGTTACAATATATGGCCTTCTTTTTATTGATTAAAATATTCTGCAAATGTAATGCCAATTAGGCTTAAATCTCTTTAGTTCAATTACTGTTTTGAGAAGTTTTACCACAGAATGTGGACCAACATTTCATTGTAGATCCTGCTTGTGCAGAAACATGAAAACCATGTAAAATAAGTGACTGCTCTTTAACAATTGGGTGCTGTAAGACATCATAGTTATTGAAATATATGCTTGTGGCTTTAAATCTGGTTGTAACCAGATAACCAAACAATGTATTACACCACACTGTGGTTCAGATTTGGATGTATAGAAATGTACAGCTGAGCCACAAAAGCTCAGACAGCACCCTAAATCAATGCACATTTGTCTCCCTATGCAATTCCTGATGTAAAGAGTTACAAATTACCAGATTGTAACATTTCATCCTAAATGTCAGCTGCAAATACTGCAGCTGCAGCTAAGCACGGAATAATTCTGAAGGCCCCAGAGTATGCTGGCTAAAGCCTTAAGATTGAACTGAAGCTGAAACCAAATAGATATACCTATATACTGGCAAGAGCTTGAAGTCTGACATGAGGCCAAAGCTTAGCTCCTAACATGAGGCATGCAATAAAATGTTGGCCTCAAGTACTATAGAAGGGGAATGGTGGAATGTGATGACACAATTAATAAGTGGGATTGCCTATGCCTTCCTCTGAGGCTGAGAGAGTGTGGCTCCCTCCAGACAGCAATTCATTAAGCATTGTTTTAATTTAAAGGAAGGAGTTGTCTGCAACCTTCCTCTGTGGCCCAGCAGTCATGACTTGAGGCTGAGAGAGTGTGACTCACTCAGGCAACAATTTATTAAGAGTTTATTCTAAAAGGAGGGAAGAGGACAAACCTCCTCTCCTACAGAATTTGCCTTCCTCGAGGAAACCCGTGAGGCCTAGAAGCCACCAGCTGTGGAGGGGAACTCTGCTTAGTTCAGCCTCCTCTGCTAGGAAATCCCTGCCTATAAATGCCAAGGGCAGAAATGCCCAAATTGTAGGGTGAATCCCTGGGGCAAAGGCATAGCAATGGGAACCTTGTTTTTAATATGAAATATTTCAGGGGTGCTTTGAACCCCTAACCCTACCTGGCTATGGGTTTGCGAGGTACTGATCTCTTTCCTCAAATATCTATCTCCTTTAGATATATTTATTTATTTATTTATTTCACGCATTTTCTACCCCGCCCTTCTCAGCCCCCGAGGGGGGACTCAGGACAGCTTACAAAGGCACAATTCGATGCCAGCATAAACATAACAATAGATAAAACATGTAAACAGCAATTATAACAATTAAGACAGTCAGTTTATACATCAAAATCAATAAAAATAATAAAAACAATCTAATGCTCAGCATTCACCATCTCAGAGTCCGTAAATTCATTCCACATTGTCAAGTCCTATTGATTCTGGTTGTCAATGTCCTTATCTAACCGCCAGATTGCCCGAAAGCCTGGTCCCACAACCATGTTTTTAATTTCCTTCTGAAAGAGAGGAGGGATGTCGATGATCTAATTTCCCTGGGGAGTGAATTCCACAGATGAGGGGCCACCACTGAGAAGGCCCTGCTCCTCATCCCCACCAATCTAACTTGTGATAGAGGTGGGGTCGAGAGCAGGGCCTCCTCAGAAGATCTCAAACTCCGAGGTGGGACGTAGAGGGAGATGCGTTCGGACAGGTACGCTGGGCCGGAGCTGTATAGGGTTTTGTAGGTCAAGACCAGCACTTTGAATTGTGCTTGGAACTGGATCGGCAGCCAGTGGAGCTGACATAACAGAGGGGTGGTATGCTCCCTGTATGATGCTCCGGTGACTAATCTGGCTGCCGCCCGCTGGACTAATTGAAGTTTCCGAACAGTCTTCAAAGGCAACCCCACGAAGAGTGCATTGCAGTAATCTATTCGGGATATAACAAGAGCGTGGACCGCTGTGGCCAGATCCGACTTCCCAAGGTACGGACGTGACTGGTGCACAAGTTTTAATTGTGCAAAAGCTCTCCTGGCCACTGCTGAGACCTGGGGTTCCAAGCTCAGCTATGAATCCAGGATATACATAAATACATGCCACCACTACCGCCATCCTCATCTAAAACCCATTCAATGGCTAGAAAATATAAGGCAGTGACAGGGAACATGCTGACTCCCATGTGTTTTGAATTATAAACTCCATTATAGCCTCAAGCAGTAAGGTCAATAGCCATGGAATACAAGAGCTGTATCCTAAACACTGGAGCCCCTGGTGGCGCAGTGGGTTAATCTTGCTCCAATACAGGGTTTACTCCACCTGGGTGTACTGCATAGGGAAGTATTTCACATAGTCTGAATTCCTGCACAAAGGCTTTTAATATGCAAAAGTCCTAACGGTTCCAGCCTAGCTTACCTGTTCAAACATATCTCCCTCTATGATCCATCTTGGAGATTAAGATAATCTGTGGAGGCCCTGTTCCCGGTTCCACCTCCCCCACAAGTACAATTGGTGGGGAAGAGAGATAGGGCTTTCTCAGTGGTGACTCCTTGGCTATGGAACCCCCTCCCCAATGAAATTCGATCAGCACTGTCTGAAGCTTTGTTGACAGAAATATACCTGGACGGCAAGACCTTCACAACAGGAATAGGTATTCCCATTTCAGTTATCATGTATTTTATTTTGCAGAAGATAGGGTTGCCAGAGATACCCTTTTCCATTCTCACTTACAAAAACTAAGCATGTCGAATGTTTTTTCCTACTTATTGAGATTACGTAACATTTCCACATGAATATTCATATCTCACATTTTGTTCTTCAGGGACATGTATACTTGCTTTCCAGGAATGGGTCTCATTCTGCATTTATGCTGCTCATACAGTCCAGACCTTTGGTTCAGGACCTTTCAGCTGAATGATACATTATTACTATAGTTCTTTCAACATCTATTGAGCTACTAAGGATTCCCTACTCTCTCTGTGTGCCTTTAAGTCACCTGTTGGCTAATATGATTGCATGGATTTCCATAGGGTTTTCTTTGGCAAGGAATATTTAGAGGTAGTGGTTTTGCCAGTTCCTTCCTTTGAAATATAGCTTACAGAACCTGGTATTTGTATGCCTCCTGCCATCCAAGTTCTAACCAGAGATTGATCTTACATAGTTTCCATGAAAATATGGGATCTGATGCCTTTAGTATTGTATATAAATAGATAAATAAATTCCTAAAGTCAACATGTGGGTGTTTGTTGGAGGATTCTCAAGCAGAGATCACAAAATAAGACAAACAGCTGTTTTATCTAAGGTGAAAAATGCACTATAATAAAGGCAGATAAGAGTCAAAACATTCAATCTCCTTTTAATGACAAGTTCCTCTCAGTGAATCAATACTACCCTCTCCTCCTTCCCACTTTGACCTCAGTCAGAGCTAAGTGTTTCTTGCTAAATATTTCAGGCACAGCTAGATTCCTGTTTGTAAAGCAGATATTGAATGAAAAGACCATTAGTTTGGCCTTTACACTTAATGTCTTTGTTCTCATTCAGAACAAGAAACCTCTATTCCTGCAGCTTTAAAGTGAACCAGAATATGATGTTTAAAACAATCGTTTTCATGGATATTTAGAAGTAAACCTCACTGTTTTCAACAAGGCTTGCTGTCTAATAAACAGATTGCTTGCTGGAAAATACATCTCCTCAAAATGAATGTTGTTGATTTTTTTTGAGCAGGGCTTTGGATTATGGTACAAGCAAGACATATTGCAGATAATTCGAATGTGCAATTGGATGTCAGTATTTTTATTACCAGTATTTCTAAAATAAATATGTGAACCATCATGTAAGCATTTCATTCTGTTCAGAAAAATAACCTATTACCAAATCCACATAGGAAAGTATTCAGACAGTCTTAGATGACTATAAAGTATTTCAATTTTGTTTCAGATGTTCCTTTTAAAAAACATGCATCTAGAATGCCTTCCATTTTATGTATGGATGCATCATTTCAAAACGTTTAGATCAAAGAGGACAACTGACATTCTCCACATATTATTGGGCTGCAATTCCTACCAGCCTTAACCAGTGTAGCTGGATTTTCATTCCTTAGCACTTTATAGGCCATGCTCCATTCACAAAGAGCATTGACCCTTCGTTACCTTGCATGAATTGAATGCCCTAAAAGAACACAACTGACACTTCTCTGTAGGAAAATACCAACACAGGCAGATAAGCTACCAGGAGAGGCAGGCAAGCTTGTCTTCTTTTATTGATCTTCTCCACAAGAAGGCCCCTGAAAAACTTCAAAGGATCCTGAGAATTTTCCCTGAACACAGCATGAAAGCCATTGGGGTACATTATATAACCTGTAAACAAGTCCAGAATGTTCAAACTGCAGCATCAAAGTAGTTATTACAGAAGAAGACAAAGCAGATAAAATAATCTGCCCTCTGTCCAGTGTGTTATATGTAAGAGCGGAAACACTATTGCTTATAAGAAATTCTGGTGAGGTGGTTCATAAATGGCAATGAGCAAATGACAGTTTGGAAAAGCACTAGGTCACCAAATTATAACCTTCATATGCTATAATGAAGTATAGTTGACTTTCCGTGTCCATGGATTCTCTATTCACAGATTCAAACATCCAAAGCTTGAAAATATTCCACAAAACAAAAATAATAAAAATAAACTGCAATGTTTCCATTTTATATAAGAGACATAATTTAATGTGGGTATAATGGGACCTAAGTATCCATGAATTTTGGTATCCGTGGGGGTTCCTGGAACCAAATCCCAGCAACTACCAAGGGTGCACTGTACTATTGTTATTCTTATTATGCTCAGTATATCCTGAATCCACATATGCAATGACCTAAATATTGGTATGCACCTGGGAAGAAAAGAACAAATGGAAATAGATGCAGGCGTGTTCCTGTTTACTACTGCAAAATTAGCCATCAGTATGTTTTGTACAATTGATAATGCTATTATGTTTATGATATGAATAAACAATGACCTAAACAGTGAGATGCAACTGAGAACAAAAACAAACAAACTGGGGGATATGATGCAGGTGTGTGTTCTTGATCACTACTGCAAAATTATCCACCAGAAGGCTTCATATATCTTTTCAACAGTGCACTAATACAGTTTTGTTTCATCAAAACTGTATTATGTAGCAAATTGAGAGATTACTGGTAAACAATTTCTTAAAATTAAACCATCTAGAGAAATATTATAATGAACCATCCTTGGTGGACAATCCCACTAAGGTGAATGATTCTTCTACTGTTGGAGGCATAGACCTATTTCTACTTATGTCAGTAAAACTACTGAAGCTTGTTATAAACATCTGACTGAATTGGCAGCAATAAACAGACCTTAAAGACATAATGAATCACTCAAACGTGTAACCCTGAAACAAAAAGAGTGTTTTTTTTTTCAGAAGAGAGGCATAGAAATTGGCATACATATGACCTCTACAAAAAGCCTAAGTGAAATATTTCATATTCTCCAGTTATTTAGTTATGTGGAGCTATATTTGAAAACATACTTTCAAGAAACTGTCATCAAATGTGAAAATATGTGCCACTCTTTAGCTATGGATTCAATATCTATGGTTTCACTTATCTACACTCAAAAACAATATTGCCCCCAGGAAGTGTTTGTGGGTCTCTCTGGGTACTCCATTGTGATTCCATGGTAGATTTCTGCCCAAGTATAATCAAAATGTAGTGACCACTATTATAAATGGTTTAGGTTATCCAAAGTTATCCAAAGGAAGGTATCTTGGAACACATTTCCTGTAGACAGGAAGTTGTACTGTTAATAGAAATGGGGGATGTGCTCTCAAAATAGTCCTTGGGCATCCCAAATGACTAGAAATGTAACGGATGTATTGCCAAACAGAAGGTACATACCTTTTGACTCTAAACCCCTTATCCGATACTTGCAAACAATGCATCAAAAAAGGCAGTGAAACTGGCTGCATGAAACTATAAAAGTTCAAAGTTATAAGTAATTGTCAAGTACTCTTTCAGGATGATAACTGAAATAGGTCCCCATATGTTCTGGATTTTGCCAACTACACTTGTCCAACTCTTTGAAACATAGCTCAAAATGCCCCAGAAGCATTGTAGTTTCTTTATTTCAACTGGGAAGATTCTGCATACCTTTTTAGAGCTATTCCTGATTCTTAGTATCAAAGACAATGCCATAGACCTCATGACCTCACCCGACTAAATGTCCACAGTTCTTCTTGATTTTTCTCTGATATTGACTAGACTATCTAAGCCACTGATGAAAATGCTCCATCTGATTGCCAACAATTGCTTTTCCCAGCTGTATGTTTCTCAGAGACCAAGATATTTTATACTGGAGATATTTAAACATGACAGCTTGGACCAGGTACGTGACATAAGATAATCAGGATCAGCAAATTAATGAAACTGATCAGGGTTATATTATAAGTTCAGGGTTATATTGTAACCAAGAATTGATTGACAAATCATGAATTCAACAACCCACAACCAATTGGAAGAATGCCATGCCCGACACAAAACAAACAAACAAATCCTGACACAATTTCTTTGTAAACTGACATATCAAGGTCTACTGAAGTTCCATTAAAATGGAGTACACTCACTCCAAACCTCTTGACTCAGCTATAGCCCTAGGTTGATGGTGAAATTTGTGCAACAAAGCCTTGCCTCATATGAAAAGGCCCTCTCTGGGTATGCAATATTAAGATGGCCACCTAGCTCCTGCAATTCTTGTAGACTAACTTTCTTTAGTTCCAACAATTTGCTATATGTGAGATAGGACAACTGTAGAATTAATGTGGATTGAAACCACTTTAAGGGCCATGGCTCAACACTATGGAATCCTGGTAGTTATAACTTTAACAAGGTCTTTAGCTTTCTCTGCCAAAAAGTGCTGGTATCTTACCAATGTCAAACTGTATTAACTCTACTGTGTTGATGCACCCTAAATAATATCAATTTGTATATCTAAGCAAGCAAGGTAGGTTAACAGTGCACTGAACCTCCCAGATCCAGAATATCACCACCACCACCCACTCTCCATATGAGTTCTTTATCAAAGTAGAAACCACCATCCAGTGAAAACTCCAGTAATTCAAAGTGTTTGGTGTAAACTGGAAGAAAGCGACCGAATCTGTGGAGATTCTTATCAGTTCTGGTTTCAAAAGATTTTCATTTTTTTCCATTTCTAGACAGTGCAAATCTAAAGCATTATATCTGATGCAACACTTTGTATGTCTAAAACCCAATTTTAAGTGTGCTTTTCCCCTTGCCCACTGATGCTACTATTTTCAAATATGAAGAAGAAAGGCAGAAGAGCATATCTTGAAACAAGCTTTGGGCTAAATGACACCCACCCACAGTTATAACTTTATTTCATATCATTTTTTTTACAAATCACCTTTAAGTATATTCATAACACAATTATTGTCAATAATGAATAAGGGGTATACATGAAAAAGCCTAGGTTTCTTCTGACCATGTTGGATTCATTCAGAAATTTATTTCAAAATGTGCAAACAAGTTGGTTAGTGTTCAATTCAGTTCAATGTGAGTTGCGGAGGAGGAAGAATGTATTACTTTATATGTATATTGCAATAATTGGGAAAGGAACAGAATATCTTAAAATAATACAATGTTATAAAAAGGAATGATTTGGACCAAATACAGAACTTCTCTTAGCATGCACACATTCTTTGTTCCTCACTTTGTTCTATTCATTATATAAACATTCCTATAAAATGGCAGCCAAATCAAATCAGCTCACTTCATTCATTCAAAAACATTTTAAGGTGCTCCATTTTCCCCAATCTTAAATCATTCACATTTTCCAATGATATCCATGTTTCAAGATGCTGGCTAAGTCAAGTGGTATGAAATGAGTCAACTCAGCTTTCTCTTTTAAAATAATGTCACTTGTTTCATTACAAAACACTTGATGGCTACTAATTAATTCCAAGTGCTCACCTTCCAAATTTTCCTGAAATCTGATTACTCCATTGAAATGATATGAGCAATATGAAGTTCTAAAAAGTACACAAACTAACTAAATGGAAGAATCAACTAGCAAATTATTTCTCCGAGTACAACTACTGAAGAATATGGCAAATAGGATTAAATGCTCATTAAAAGTAAAAAAAAAAGAGTGCAAGAGCATGTAATCCTTAAAATGCTGTAACTTTTTATAATAGATGTTCACCTGCAATTATTGTTCCATTGTTACAGAGATTTTGGTTTGGTTTTCTCTAAAATACAATGCTACAATATAATTATCATTTGCCATGCATTTTAGAAAGAAGCAAGTTTTGGAGGATTAGCTAAGGTGGAGCTTCTCAACACTTTCTGAAAATAGTTCACATTTTAATACAAAGTTAACCTGTGACTTCCCAAACTAATATGGGAACCAAAAAATACATACACTCTAGAAACTTACAAAATTCCACACCAACGTTTTTGTAAGTATTTTTCCTATTGTGCAGATTTTTGTAAGCCAGAACTAGCAAACTGTAACAGCACTACAGAATTCTGCTTTGGTAAATTCATGGAGTGGTTGAATCTGAAACAGACAGATCTCGCTGGAACTTTTATAAGAAGCTTGGGAAATCCATCATGTTGATTGGGGATTTTTAAAAAAAAGTTTACCAAGAACTGACCTTTTAGGATCACAATGAAGATGTATCTTTTTTTACTCCCCTTTTCAAAAATATTCACCCAGGGTTGTTGTAGGTCTTTCAGGCTGTATGACCATGTTCTAGAAGTATTCTCCCCTGATGTCTCCCCTGCATCTGTGGCAAGCATCCTCACAACCTCTGCAGGCAAAACGTCAGGAGAGAATACTTCTAGGACATGGCCATAAAACCTGAAAGACCTACAGCAACCCAGTGATTCCAGCCATGAAAGCCTTCGACAATACAATAATCTTGGAAATATGAGAAAAGAGCAAAAAGGTAACACTCTGTATGCTCTTAAAACCTCTGAATCTGGATGTCACACTGTCTATATGTTTTGGAATGCGACTTAGGGTGAATATGATTGGATCTTGTTAATGTGGCTGGATCTTGTGCCCTCTTACTGTAACTAAATGCTCACAGTCCAAAATGAGAAAGACAAACATTCACTTCCCACTGTGTTGTGGTCAAAAGCTTATGTCATTTTAACTACGTGTATAGGAGTTTGTATTCCATGGGCACTAACTCCAATGATTTTTTTGCAATAAGGTCATCTTATATTAGCATATACATGCGTGCCTTCAATATCTATCCCATATAACTATAAATGACAATAATTTCACAGCACAGTTGTCTTCCTCCTCCACCTTGAACATAAACCCCCAATTATGTTTAATCTTTCTTAGATCCTTGGTTTATTCTGGTTTTTAATTTGAACCTTATATTATCCCCCTCCAAATAGATGTAACATCTTGGATCATTCCTTTAAAGTCCAGATTAAAACCTGGAGTGGATCCACCACGACACTGACAACAGAGCCAGAAGTCAACACTATATGGGCCTGAAAATAGTGCCCCAATTCCTTTATTTTGTTTCTTGTCTTTGCAACAGATTCTAATCCATACAAGTCAATTTCTTTTATGCCATTTCTGCTTTGTTTATTTCTTCATTTGTTTGCTTTGAGGTGGGAGTGAGTGGTTTGTTATTTAGAAGCACTCCTGAGAGATTTGAATAGGAACATGTTGAAAATCTAAGAACATGTTGGATCATCCTTTGTTTGGACTTATTGACATATTCAGATACATGATATTGCAGGAGTACCTTTATAACAGCTATATTTCTCAATATGGCATATTCATTAACAGATTTAATACCTTATGGTTATGTCTTATTTCATGAGCATCAAAAAAGCAGATCTTTGCAAATTTATTTATAAACTCTGCATTTGTAAAATATAGTCTCTGCTTCAGAAAAAACACCAGAAAGTCAAATGTCAGCTTTTTTACCTTGCAAGATGCTGAGTTTAATTTAATTCCATATGCTGCTTGCCTTCATTTTGAAGAAATGATTTTGGAATGTGTATTGTCTTGAATACATGTTATTGTCTTGATACTATTTGCATACTGACTTGGTGAGTTTTTATGCCACCCCTTCTTCCATAACTGTATTCATTCTGTTTATTTCTAAAAGTGTTTCTTTTAAAAAAACAAAACACACACACACACACCATACTGTTATATCATTATAGCAACACATTAGTCCCACTTTTGCCTCAGTATTTTCACATGACATCATTGCTCTCCAGGGATTGTTGTATTGCTGAGGGGTTGAATGTCTTTTTCACACTTGAAATAAAACTGAAATAACCATTTTCCAGCAACAGTCCAGTAACCCATTTGGATGTGGATATCTCATACTGCTTTCATCTGTGACCAATGCATTTGTGGGTGCGGTGTGGGTTTAAACAGGTTACCCCTCCCATATGGATTACCACGGAAATCTCTCACAGAAAAGCACCATACTACCTCATCTGCTCAGGTGGGAAATACTACATTTCTAATATGTTTAAATGCCTCCTAACCCCCTCTTCTGATTTTTTGGGCTGTTATATTATTATAATATTATAGTACATCCTACAATGTCAGCACTATTACTGCTATATAAAAAAGCAGATGAGTTAATGGGCTGACTGCAGGGAGTATATAACTCTCTTGTTCCAAAAGCTCCATTGGCTACCAGCTGGTTTCAATCTAAACAGTCCTATATGGCATGGGCCCATGTTGTGGGAAAGCCCATATTTCTCTTTATGAGCCCAATAGAGCTCTATCTGTCAGGGCAGATTGAAACTGGGTGTCAAAGGAGTTTGGAGTGGAGAAGGAGTTTGAAGTGGAGAAGAGATTAGTGAGAGAGGCCTAAAGGGGTCAGTTAGCTAGCAGAGTTAGCTAGTGAGAAGATTACAGCTATTTGGGAAGGATAGTTGGGGAATGGAGAGACATATCCCAAAGGAAAAGGACTGCCTGTGTGGAGTTTGGAGTTACTTTCAGAGAAGAAATCCTGTCAGTAATCTCTGGAAGGGGGAAGGACTTTTATTTGTAACTAAGTTTTTGATCTGCTTTTAAGACAATATTTCAAACCAACTAAGCTTAATGCCTATTTTGTTCTCTTAAATAAACATCATTGTCTTATTGTTCACAACAACTACCTCACGTGTGCCTCTGTGTAAGAAGTTCTAAAAGCAATTTACTGAAGAAGGTTTAATGGCGCCAGCATATATTTTAAAGAAATAATCTCTTCAGTGTTACCTCAGTGCACAGGCCTGAGTGTGAATCCAGCACATTCTTGCCTAAAAGATACCTTAAGTAAGCCAAGGGCTTAACATTGCGTTTAAGTTTTGTGGGTGCCAGAGATCTTTCAAAAGGTTTTTCTGCCAGAAAAAGGTTCCAGCTTTATTACAGCTTTTGATTTTGGTTTTACATTACCTAAGGCCACATTCCATTATAACTGGTGTTCAGTGTTTTGGGGATTTATACCCCCCATTAAGCCTCAATCTATTATATCTTGTCTAAGGAAATCCTATGAAATTCACAGGGTCACCATAAATCAACAGGTGTCTTGAAGGCACATACATACAACCACACAACTATACACACACAGCACTCCACAATGAAGCACCACACAGAGTCCATATCAATATTATCTAAAGCTGAGCTCTTTCCCCTTTCCCAGAATCATATAGAATATGTGATTTCAGGTGGGCCTTTGGATCTTCAGACATGATTCAGTGTACTAAACTATACCAGAAATGTCTCTGTGCCTAGAATTTTGCTGTACTTCATTATCTGCTTATCCTCTCAAGCCTCCATTCTGAACTTTTCTCACTTTGCTAAATGTATTTTGATGGCTCCTCTGGGGATAGTAGGGGTTACTGGTAAGTTACTGAAGAGACTCTGATGGTAGCAGACTTCGCTCCTGCTATAAACTCAAGAGTAAGTCAGAAAATGGTTTGTACTAAAATTATTTTAGGGTTCCAGAAGCTGTGTGTGAAAGAGAGGATACCTACATTAATTTATTGTAACTTTATGTATACCAACTCACTATTCTTCTTTGAGGCTGAGTCCTGTGCCTTCTGGATAGTATGAGAGCCAAGCCCACTTATCTTTCCTTTGCAGTTCCTATAAAAATAATGAGATGAAGGTTCTGAAATCCGTATGCCAATGTGCTGTTTCTTATAACAATGGACCCTTTCTCTCAGTACCAAAATGCACTGTGGTGTTGCCAGGAATGTGTTAAAACAACAGCAGCAAGAATCTACATAAAACTTAAGTTTTATAAAGAACTCTATTAACATGTGAAAACAAAAGCAAAGTAGCTTGGGTTTTATGGAGGCTTTTTGAAGGACTTCAGAACGAGTTGCCTTCAATATATTTGGGAAAGGGGTTCTTTTTAAAAGCATTATCAGCTCCCTTAAGAACATCTGCAGAATACTGATATTTTAATCACCTCCTCCCACATGACTTGTTATCTGTGCCAAAACAGTGTGTATATTTTCTATATTTTTCTAATAGACCCTGTGGCAAAACCAAATAAAATGGCCAAAAAATTTTCACTTACACTAGACAGGAAAGGAGATTGAGGATTTTAGACTACAATTCAAGAACCTAATTCTGAAAAGGTCTTAGGGAAATTCTATGCATACATACATGAGAGGAAAAAGCAAGAGAATGAAAGGGAAATTATCTTTTTTGCAAAACATGTTGGTGAATTTAATGCAAAGTCACAAAATAATTCTGATTTCAAGTCATTATTTTATTCTGATTTCAAGTCATTATTTTGATTATTTCTCCACAACTAAGATGTCAATGCAATATAAAATGTTTATAAATGGAAGTTTAAGATTATTTTTTCTTGAGCAAAACTACTTGCCAAAGAAACAAGAATCCAACCTTTCTTTCATTATGATGTGCTGGATTGTAAGGCAGTTTTTATTTAAACTCTTATCAGTGGTAATCCAGCTTGATTTGCAGTCATAGTGCTGGTTAAAATCCCCTCAGAAATGCCTGAGGCTTGAATCACCAAGTAGATTCAGGATCACCATCTGACAACCCCGCACACAAATGAAACTGAACCTGCAATAGTTCATCAGCATTTGCTCACACAAACACCCACTCCTGTTTCATTCCTTCAATCAACTTTCAAGTCAAATATATATATGCACACACACACACTCCAAAATGTGGCCGATCATTACTTCTGGGTGGTTCCAAAATTGATGTGTCTGCTTTCAGGATTAGGGACTGCTGAGTTGTGCATCCTACATGTTTTGGGACCCCCGGTTAAGTGTAACTACTGAACATGACAAAATAGCTTTGACATGGAATACTGCATACAGTATTTCACGTCAAAACTGCTTTGCGGCCTAAGCTTGTGTTTCTGTGTCTTGATAGAACATCACCCCCTTTGAGCAATGTTCAACCCTCTCCACAGCCGACAAGACTTGGGAGGAGCTACTGCTCTGCTTACCTGTGTGGAGAGGAGGGAGGTGATTCTGATGATGCTGTACCAATGAGAAGGTCCCACGCTTCCATTTCCTCCCCTCCCTAGCCAACACTAACCACTGTAAAGATCTGAAAGACTTGTCTCAACTTTCCCAGACCTTTAAAATTGGAAGTCAAAGGATATTATTAGCCTCTTTCTGGGTCTTATTCTCCCACTCCTGCAACTATATAAATTTATTTATTTTATTTATCGTGTCAGGAGCAACTAGACATTTGTATTACATTTTTAACAAAACAAACAAACAAACAAACAGACAGACAGACAGACAGACAAAACACAAAGTTTACAAGCTTGGTAGTTGATTAAATGTCCTTTGACCAGTATCTGGCCACCCTGGTGTTGCCGCAAGGAGGTCCTCCATTGTGCATGTAGCAGGGCTCAGGTTGCATTGCAGCAGGTGGTCTGTAGTTTGCTCTTCTCCGCACTCGCATGTCGTGGATTCCACTTTGTAGCCCCATTTCTTAAGATTGGCTCTGCATCTCATGGTGCCAGAGCGCAGTCTGTTCAGCCCCTTCCAAGTCGCCCAGTTTTCTGTGTGCCTAGGGGAGAGTCTCTCATTTGGTATCAGCCATTGATTGAGGTTCTGGGTTTGAGCCTGCCACTTTTGGACTCTCGCTTGCTGGGGTATTTCAGCGAGTGTCTCTGTAGATCTTAGAAAACGATTTCTTGATTTAAGTCATTGACGTGCTGGCTGGTACCCAAACAAGGGATGAGCTGGAGATGTCACTGCCATGGTCCTTTCACTTGCTACTTCCTGGTGGATGTCAGGTGGTGCAATACTAATATGCTTTATCCCCGACGCCTTAATGCAGAGATTTCCAAACATTTCATGCTGGTGACACATTTTTAGACATGCATAATTTTGTGACACAGTAATTCAGTTTTACTAACAAACCGGAGGTTAAACTTAACCTTTATATATGGACACATATATAAATTGTATTAATAAATATATGGAGACACAATGTATCTCAGGAATACCTTTTATTTATATACCATATTATTTACTGCTTATTTCACATAGACTCTGAGGTTTTATGTTACATTTGCATCCCTATACTAATGTGTCATGACAGACAATTTGGAAAGCTCTGCCTTAATATAACTCAGTATTGCATATGAAGGAGTGTGATTAAAATCATAAAAGCTCACACTGAAATAAAAACCAGCTAGTCTTAAAGGTGCCAACATTTTTTTCCTCTCTACCTCCCTGCCTCCTTTTTATGGGTAGAGCATTATGCTTCACTTGCTTGATGTATGATCTCAGTCAAAGTCTTTGTAAAAGAAGCCAAAAGACTGAATGCACAGTACATTACATAACATTCTCCCTGTATGGTATCAGTCTGTGCTCTAATGTAAGTGCATTGAAACTCTGTGTAGCACCACATGCAGATTATGTCACTGCAGGCATAAAAAAAACCATGCAAGTGTCCTCTGGACACGAGATGGGCTTGTGGAGGGCTCTAATTACTCCTCTTTCAAAGCAGCACTTGATACTAATCTAGGTTTGATAGCCAAGGTGATTCAGATTAGAAACAGAACTGATGTGAGGAAATGTATCTTTTGAGGCAGTGAAAAGTTGTTGAGCGGAAAACAACACCACAGGTGTGGTGTAGCCTAAAGCTTTGTTGTTGCTGATAGAACATATAATTGTGAAATTAAACTGAAACAAAATGTACACTTTGGCTCTATTGTCACAACCCATACATATTGCTACAATGGCAGATCTGAGGTCAGAACCCGTAAATGGCACAGAATTATGATCCTGAAGCAAATAAAAACACATCAGGGGCCTCTAGGCTTGTTTGTGCTTCTAGCCTAAATCACATTGCCAGATGTGAAAGGCTAAAGCTCTTTTATGATTCAGGGTGTCAATGCTGTAATTCAGATGGCTTAAAGTGGAGTTAGAGGTGTGAAAGTAACAGTACAAGCAGGAGAGCAGTCTCTCTGGAAGCATAAACTGTGTGAATTACAAGTACATTGGGTATCATTACACAAATAGTGCCAGGACCTATTTCAAAGGAGAAATTCCTCGCCAAACACTAGGCACCAATAAGTACCTTGTGTACATGCAACATGCACATAGAGACCAGAAACAGTTCTTCTTTGAACTAAAGTTCCTAGAATGGCCATGCCGGTTAGGAGATCTGGAGAACTGTAACGTAAAATGGCCACTGGTCATGCTAGTAGGGGAGATTTTGATAGCCACATTCCATGCTATGAACCTAAAAACCCTAAAGCACCAGATTCATGGGGCTGCAGTTTCAGAAGAAAACTCACACGACATCCCATATTTGGTTGTGATTACCAGCTACCATAATTCCATTGAAACAGTGGGAATTGGTAAATCAAAACATGTGCAAGATCCACTGATTAAAAGGTTCTAGCTCTACTTGGAATCAGCAATTGCATTGAGTAATTACAAGAATAATTGCTCCCAAGCCAACACTCTCTCAATATATAGTAAACTTGCATGTTAGGGAAGCTCATAGTCTTTCTCTGACATGGTAATTTCTCTGACATGGTAATTTTATATAGACAAAATAGCTTTGTCATAGGAGAAATCTTATCATGTGAGCTGTTGCTTGTCATAAAGTAAGAAAGCCCCCTTTTCTGTATATATAAGTTGGCTCAATTTAATACTATAAATCACTGTCTATTAGCATTGCAAGGATTCCTAACAGGGTGATCTTCCTTTTTATTATGTACAGCTGAAGCACCTTCTGCAGAGTCCACTATAGACACTGCACTATAGATGCATGTAAATATCTAAAACAACCACTAAGAGAAGTTCAGAAAACTTTTTCTGTTACTAATTTTTCAGGACCCCAACACTGAACCATGGGGGCCCTTGATGTAGTCTACTTACTTTCAAAAAGTTCTTCCTAAGTTTTGGTGAAATATGTTTGTGGACAGAAACTGACTTGAAAGCACTCAGTAACAAGATGCAAAAATCTCTCTCTCTCCCTCTCCTCCCCCCCCCCCCCCCCCGCCACCACCTTGTCCTATTGAGTTTTCTGGAACAGCACTTGCATTTTCTTCCCATCCATATTTTGCATCAATTTGAAAAACCTATGTTTTATTCCTGCTGTGAAATTTACTCATTTTCCTAATGCATGATTTACAGCCAGCCCTCTATATCCATGGATTCAAAAAGCAAACCTCGATTTTGCTATTTTCTAAATAAGGGGTGTAATTTTGTTATGGCATTGTATATAATGGGACTTGAGCACCTGCCAATTTTAGTATCCAGGGGGGGGGGGCAGGAGGTCCTGGAGTGAAACCCCAGTGAATAACAAGAGCCTGCTTTATATAGTTTGCCTAATTTATGTTACTTTTTACATTGATAAAATCATATTTCTATAGTTTTTTTTCAATTGTGCATTTTTGAGACATAAAAAACTACCTTCTTTGTTTTGAAAGTTAGTTCTTAGAAAGTTCTTGTAAAGTTCTCATAAATGTGTAAATGACCCAGATGAGGTACAAATTTTCTCAGAAAAAAAATCTTTTTCAGATCATTTGTGAAATCTTTTAACAAAAGAGTTCTAATCATTGTGGGGTTTTCTTCGGTGCCAGACAAATACTTTCTAGTCACTTGGGAAACTGGGGGAGTTGCAGGGTGTAATGGGTTAAACCTTTGTATCCGCTGAACTGCTGACCTGAAGGTTGGTGGTTAGAATCCACAAGATGGCATGAGCTTCTGTCTGTCAGATCCAGCTTCCCATGTGTGGACATGAGAGAAGTCTCCCACAGGATGGTAAAACATCTGGGTATCCACTAGGCAACGTCCTTGTAGATGGCCAATTCTCTCACAATATAAGTGACTTGCGGTTTTTCAAGTCACTTCTGACATGGAAAAGAACTTGAGAAATTTGCAAATGAATATAGTACTTTTAGTCTCTGTGCTCTTTCCCCCTTTAATTTTGAGATTTTATTGTCTGACACAACATTTTTACCCTCATTGCTGATTTTATCTTGTTCCATTTCATTATATTATTATACCTCATATTTTTCATATGCCTTCATTATTGGAAAGTCTAAAATCTTTAAATGACTACATAAACACATATATATCAACCTGACCACCTTTCCTTTAATCAATGTAATGCAAAGTATCCTTTAAAGGACCTATCATATCACATGTCCATTATAAATGCTTTAGGTTTTAAACTGACTCAATTAATCAAATATAAAAGCTATTGATTTTACCATTCCATATCCCATTGGTGCCTGGGCACATTTGCCAACCAGTAGAACCACAGTGCATTAAAATAAAAGGTAACCTTTTAAACAAACAAAGGAAGTATAAATTGCTATAAAGGCAAAGCACTCTAGCATGAGAATCAATAGCACACTGAGTCACTAAAGTAGAATATGCATAGACTTATATAATGTTAGAATCATAAGTATGGGAAAGGCAATGTAGGTATGGGGGTTATGATTAAATCTGTTATTTTGCCTCAATTATCATATCACAGTGCTTTCAACTGCTTGTACGGGAACTCACCCTTAGCTGCTGGGTCAGGACAAACTGTTCACATGGCACATAATGTCCTGTTCAGCTCTCGGTATGCATGCAGAAATATCTGTCAACGTTTAAGGAACCTACCTCTACCTTTTTCATATTTACACAACTATAGCACTATGATTTCTTTTTTAAATGCTATGGCTGTGTCCTATTGAATCTGGAGGTTTAAAGTTGTATGAGACACAAGAAATATCTGGCTGAAATTTATAAATACTTCCCTCTAAACTGCAAATCCCAGGATTCCAAAGAATGAAATCATGGCAGTTAAAGTGCAATGAGAGTGAATGGCATCTAGATGCCATTACATAAGGTATAGTTATTTAGCTATACCATTATACTTTTAGCACATCATGCTTTCCCATTGTTATTTTCAATTATTCCAAACCTTAAACTCTATAAGACAGCATAGTAATTTGAAGTGTACCTTGTGGACCACACAAAATCAACACTGCTCAATATTTACACAGCCCAGATATAATTACCCACTGTCCCATCTCAGTAATTTCTGCTCCATGTGATGAAAAATGGAAGGAAGACCATGATGGGAAGGGAGAGCAAGATGGAAGCTCACTGTGAAGATCCTCTTGCTCTTATGCTCTGACATGTTGGAAGGCTTTGATATTTTAATAGCCAATGAAATGAGTAACAGTTTTGAAATTATCAAGCAGGGCAGTAATTATATTTTTGCTTAACAGATGTCAATTGTCATTTACAGAAGGAAAAAACTATACTTCTATATTGTCCATTGTCCAAATGAATTTAATAAGCACAACACTAGTATTTAACCCAAAATTATTGAGGAAGATTTGTTTTAAAATTCTGTATAATGAAATTGGTAAAGTAACATTTTCAACTGGTACATGCATGTTAAAGAATCTTCTCTCTTGATCACAGTAATGCAGTCATATATGAAATCATCTCTGGAGTTTCATAAACATCACAGAGATTCTAGGTTACTTCCAAGGCTGCTCAATATGGGATGCTGTCAACTCTACTGCCATATTTGTTCAATTGTAAGACACCAATTTTACAATGCACCCTCATTTAGTACAAATACCAACAACAAAAATGTATAAAATACACCTGCAATTCTAAGACACATTTCATTTTTAGAGATGTTTATATAGAGAAAAAACTGCACCTTAGAAGTGAATAAAAAGGGTAGGTCATTGTCCATTTCCAGGTACAATGTGTTGCTGATGAGCAGCAGAGAACTAGCTGTGGCTTGCCAATGGTTATTGGGACTGCAATGCCAATTATGTTTGCTGCATGACGAGTGGTGAGGGGCAATAAACACTGTAGTCCCACATCTAGAGAACCGCACATTGTCTATCGTGATAACAAAAAAATTGTCTTCTCATATGTATTTCTCCCAAGTTTAGATTTCAACACTCTTATCTTTTTGTTCTGCCAAATTAGGTAAGGTGATGGTTGCAGGAGAGGCATTCACAGATAAACACTTGTATTTGCCCTTCATAAGGAGGTTTGTCAGGCAGTCATGATTTTATATTTTTGGGGGAACAGGAGACTAAACTTATTTTCTACCAGGAGTTTTTAAATTATTGCAGAGATACAGTCCAGAAGACATATAATTATGATTCACCTGTCCAATCCTTCCAAATCCCCTTTCCCCCCTGCTATTACCACTCTGGAATTGTCATTTCCTGCCTGAGAGAGAGGGAGAACAATAGGGAAGCATCCAACTATTTTTCTATAACTAGACTGAGATAGGCATTCCCCATGACACAACATGTTCCGATGAATGATGACAATGCTGTGCATTCAACAAGGGAAAACAGCTGGATGTTTCTCTATCACGTCTGTTGCTTTCAATCACCCAGGAAGTGGGTGTGTTGGAGGGAGATGCAGTGGGGGCTGGAGGGGGGGGGGTTAGGTTGTTGCCCAGTTTGCCCAGAATATCATTCTTAACATCAGCCAAAAATGAGTTACAATGGCATAAGATAAATGTATGCCACTGTAGTTCATAAACAGGATGCAAGCCATTTTTTAAAAGTTTTCAAACTTTGTATTGTATCAGCTACTCTTAAATGTTTTGGTCACAGGGCGGCATAACAAACAGAATCTATCAATCAAGGCTAGATCAAGGTTGGAGACTTCTTTTCAGTTTGGTGGGAACAAATTATATTAGGAACTGCACTCCAGCAAGAAGCTATAATAGGGACTGAAAGAATGCCCCAACCAGTGGCAAGTGTAAATCTCACCAGTGTGTCCCAGGAGACACACCTGTGGACATGCACAACCTTCCCAAACAACAGCTTCAGTTCCATTCAAAGCCTTCCTAGTAATCAAACTAGAGTTTCTATTCCATGCACAGCCTTGCTATCTGCAAACCACAGATCTTGTCTTCCTTGTTTGAAAACCAAGTTCAAAAAATGTTCTTCAGCCAGACAGAACATCTCTATAGTTCTGATTAGGGTCATGGGGTGGTGCTTCCCTTCCTTTCCCTGCTTTAGGTTAATGGATAGTCTGTCTTGAAGAGGTTAAAATGGTGAAGGAGTCCTTCTCTAGTGGAAACATCAGCTCTACAGATATACCTATGGGAAGATTTTCTATTGTTCTACCACCCTGAGACTTTGTACTCAGAAGGGGTGGGGTTCTAAAATTCAATCCAAAGCCCCCATGTTGGGGTCTATATTGATGCAACTCTTGGGATTAACTAGAAATTTTTTACAACCCTTTAATTTAGCAGAATGATAGTAGGGTAATGGTATATAACCATTGAGAGAAAAAATGGTAGACAACCACATGTATCACTTTATGTTATATTTATTTTTGTTTCAACAAGTATCTGGATGTAATGGTAGACTTCCAAATGAAGACAGTATAGCAGTGGTTCTCAACCTGTGAGTCCCCAGGGGTTTTGGCCTTCAACTCCCAGAAATCCTAGATGTCAGGATTTCTGGGAGTTGAAAGCCAAAACACCTGGGGACCCACAGGTTGAGAACCACTGCAGTATAGAATTGCTTCATTTCTACATTTAAGGCCAGTATGCTACTTATTACCTAACATCCAAGATCATCAAAGAAAGTGATCTTTAAAACTAGATAACTGGTGGTAGTCTCTATTCATTTTCAATATAGTTGTAATAGAAGAGAAATAATAACAGTAGTATCATGGTACATCCCACTATCCACTACATCCTACAGGTTTTTATTTGATTGGAAAGATGTGACTTTTATCTCACTGATAATGTCTTTAGCATTTTGAAAACAAACTTTAAGGTCATTTATTTTTAAAATATCTCTAAAAGTAAATTGTGAACTTCACCGCAGGATGCCAAGTACTCTAGTTCTATTTCATCAAGATTCACGGTCTGATCCCCAACAAAATCAATGTCAAAGCACTTCATAAAAGGAAAAGACAGTGGAAATATTGAAGTATATTTATTTAGTGATCTTGTATTCCACTGTGGCACTTTAAGGAAAGTATTTTGTGATACAGCTATATATTGTTATTTTACAAAACAAAGAAGAAATCTCCCTGTGAACCTAACCATAAAAAACCACAATTTACTGACTTCCCTCAATTAAACTAGTCACAGCTTTGGATAAGAAGTTTGGAGAGATGATGTTATTGTCTTGACAAATAAGAGCCGGAAATATATTGTCTTGGACAAGAAGAAAAACAGGATGGCATTTGTGAGATGTTTGTACTTAAGGAAGCAGGAAGACTTCAAGGCATCTTTCTAAGCTTAAAACTTTGAAAACAAGCCCTCCATTTGAAATATCCTGTATAAAGGAGCATTACTGTTTTTCCATTAGTGACCAGAATGGGGGAGGAACCCAAAAATTCTTGTTTAGCAAAATAAGAGTAATTGTTGAGCAGATCTGGCTAATCCAGCAGGTATTGAAAGAATATTGTAAAATATTCAAACAATGGTTTAAAAGTTTATCAAGTGTTGAGAAACTTAGTTGAGAATAATCCTTGACTATGGACCCCCCCCCCCATTGTTGTTCCATTGGAAGCTGTCATGTTGTCAGTTCAGCGTTGTAGGACACTGCTGCCCCAGTAGAGCCATGGAGTCCAACCAGAAGTGAGGCTATAGTATCTGATCAGTGGCATGGGGCTCTGTGTCTCAATTGGGGCAGAGGTGTCCTACAATGCTGAAAACTAATTGTGTGATGAAGTGACGTTTTACACTTCATGACTTATTCTGTGCAAAACTTACATGTGGTTGTTTTTCACAAAAATAGCTCAAGTACCATGCAGAAAATAGATTTTTCAATATAAAATATACCACTTAATAGCATTTTCTTTGCAGAAAAATATTTGTAGTTAGATTTTTTTTTTCCTACCAGAAAATGTAATTGAGGACTAATCTGAATATGATTCATTTCATGGAAAACAACATTTTCTGCAGAGCATCCAGCATTCTGTGTAGGAAACTACTTTTCTATGAAGAAAATGCTGTTTCTTGCATGGAAAATGGTATTACCCATGTGAAGTAACTACATACAATTTTTGTACAGAAGTTTCCAGGGCCATGGATCCGGGGAGTGGCAAAAAGAGCAGAACAGGGATAGTCAATGGGGCTTCTTATTAGGCAGCATGACAAGTGGTCCTGATTAAGAATAGCTAGTTACAATAGTCTTGAAAGAGTCAACTCTAGATGTGCCAGTTACTGATACCAATTTCTGCTTTCTGGCAGGCATTCTTGTTTCATGACTTCTAAGCTGACTGCCAATCTTGCTGCTGCGTGTTTTCCCAAACTCAGACTAGACATGACTACACTTTTGCTAAATGGACTCCTACAGACAAGGAGGCTTTCCAAGCCCTGTTGATATCTTGCCCTTTCCTCATCTCTTTTTGAACTCTGAGCTAATTGCTTCCTCCCTTGCTCAATCTGCAAATGTGTTCTAGCTGAGCCAGGATAATCAGTAACTCTAATTTACAGGTGCATAACTGCAATGCTGGATACCAGACATTACTTGTAACTATTCTGGATTCAAGAGCATCACCCCATCACTGATCAAATATGGAAGGTTTCAACAGGTAAATGTTTTCATTGTTCTTAAAAGTAACTTTCCACACTCTACCACATGGCACACATACTTACTCTGTTTAGCATTAGTATCTCTGATAATTGGAAGAGAACAAAAGAGATACAAAGGAAGCAATATATATTATATCATATGGGCTCTCTGTAGATGTATGCATATCACTTTACATTAACTTCACAAAGGAATGTAACTCTGTGTGAACTTTCCTTGACATCTGTAGCACTCTCTCCATATTTCACTTCACTTCTTCACTTCGCTTTATTTCTTAATTAGTCGCTCTCCACCAAGGTGCTCCGAGCGACTTACAATTTAAAATAGCATTTACACAATATAAAAACATTCAACATAAAAACATACAACAGTGACTATTTGGCAAATTAGATCTGATCACTTGGCTTGACATAGAAGGTATTGGGCTCACAACAACAAATACACCCCTTTATGAAAAACTGTAACATTTTACTATATGGAAATATGCTGCTCCCATGACGTTTCACTAGAAAACATAATTTTAAAAAGTATTATTATTATTATTATTATTATTATTAACTTTATTTGTACCCCGCTAGCATCTCCCGTAGGACTCGATGCGGCTCACACAGGCCGAAGCCTCAAACACAATGCAACAGAACATAATACAACAACAATACCAGAAGCAAATCAAACAGTTAAGCAAAATAAACAACAATAATAACAATACATCAGGACACTTTAAAACTGGGCCGGCCAGAGCAGTGGGTACAGGATTAAAAGTGCTGAAGTGGCAGGAGGAATGTAGGATTATAAAATAAGTGCGGTGTGCAGCGATCTTAATTCTACTAAAGTGTTTCTAGGACTTGGTGATGGGGATTCCTAATCTGAGAAGGCACATCGGAACAGCCAAGTTTTTAAATTCTTTCTGAAGACTGCCAATGTAGGGGCCTGTCTAAGATCTTTTGGGAGGGTGTTCCAAAGTCGGGGGGCCGCCACAGAAAAGGCCCTGTCTCGTGTCCCCACCAAGCGCGCTTGCGACGCGGGTGGGATCACGAGCAGGGCCTCTCCAGATGACTGAAGTGAGCGTGTGGGTTCGTAGATAGAGATGTGGTCAAGTAGGATGGAAAGAGGTTTTACATCTTTAAATAAATTGCTATTTAATATTCCCAAAACTTTAACTGTCATCAAATTCAATATTTGTATCAAAGGTACATTTGTATCCTGGAAATTGGAATTATGTTACAATTAACCTACATGGCACTGAAATCTGGCTATAAAAAAGTAATTATCTTAATCTCACCTTTCAGTTATTGTTCCAAGTGCTCAGCATTAATCTTAAATTCTGCAGTGCACTACCACCTCAATTTTTTTGTCTGTAAAGGACCCAGAACTGTGCAACAACATTCAGTAATCACTATTAGAAACAAAATTCACAGATATGACAGTCAATTGCCCAAAGAAGAGTTCTAATAGAAAGGAGGAGGAAAGAGTTCCATCCCACAAAAGCTGTAAAATACAGCAACCTATTACAAAGCTATAGTTATCATGAACATGAATTTCTCCACAGAATAGCTTATTGAATAAAAAGTATTGATCCTTCCGACACAGAGAGGTTCATAAGTTAAAGCTAAATAAAGCGGTCACTTAAGATATAGTATTGCTATAAAATGCAGCCAGTGTATTGTATCCATTTTCTAAATAACATGGCCATATAAAAGATAAAGGTGCCAGTGGGTCTTTGACCATGGTTTTTCACTTGTATATTTAACAAAGGAGAACAACTGTGTATGGAATACCTTTTTTAAAACTACTAGTTTGCCATTTATTAATAACACTACCAATTATGCAAATATCAAGTAGTTTGAAATAAACTACTTTGGAACTATCTGCATAACAATATGGGAGGCTGGTAAAGGTTGAACAGATCAGTTGCACAGATTCCTGCAAACCTAGTAAGTTTACTGAAACGATAAAAAGATAATAATCTATTTTATTTTCTGAGTGAACGACAAATGGAGGTAGGGGCAAATGAAACCTGCTTATCTCCTGCAACCTTACCAGTCCTTTAAGGGGAAGGTATGAGTGACCATATAATTCTAATTGGCCAGAATAAATTTACCATTTATTCTCTTATTCCCTATACTCTCCCTTGTTTCCAAGTTATATTGGGAAGACTGATGATTTCAAAAGCCAAAGTGTTTTTGTTCTTCTCCCAACCACTGTGTTTAGATATCCATCTCCAGACAGTCAACTGCCATCAAACTGCTCTTTTAACTGATTGTGCATTTTTAATCAATGTTCATGTTTTTAACACTTTTGCATTTATTTGTTGCTCTACTTTAATCTGTTGTTCCTTGTCTCAATCCACCAGAAAGAGGTGGGTAAGTAATAAACATTATATTGTTGTTGTTGTCATCTTTACCACACTTCTACATTGCTTCCTTCACTCATTTCCTCCCCTCCATGTTTATTCAGAACATTGGAGGAGATGAATAATGGAAAAGTGTCCCTCCTATACTGGAGGTGCATCTACAATGTAGAATTAATGCAATTTGAAATCACTTTAAATATCATGTCCAATCCTCTGAAATCACGAGTTATAGCTCTCCGAAGTCTTTAAACTTCTCTGCCAAAGAGTATTAGTGCTCCACCAAATTACAACTCACATGATTTCATGGCATTGGGCTATACCAGTTAAAGTTGGATAAAACTGCATTAAATCTACAGTGCAGATGCACTCCTGAATGCTTGAACTAGGCTTGTGAAAATACTGAAATCTACAGAAATGATGGATATATTTTAATCATACATGGCCACTTGCTACCTATCATGTCAAGCCTCATTATACCAGTTTAAACAATGGTTTTTTTTATTAAGAACTGGGAGCAAGTTAATTTGTTTAGATAAACAAAAAAGGACATTAAAAAAAGAAACAATTTGGCTACAAATCCCTAAAGTAATCCACTGAAATTCAATCTACAGTCTCTAGATTTACCCTTCAATAAACTGAAAAAGTTGGTGCAACAATATTTAAAGGCTTATTCCTAAGATTTCCAATTTAATTGCAAGGATATTGTATACCAAATATTCTGAGATGAGACAAATCTGGATAAAAGATTTGGGCATAGATATAGCTGAAATCACCTGGAATACTATGTTGACATGCTTACCAATCCTACCATGTCAAGAAGTATGCCCTAAAGTGTTTCAGTGTTAGGACCTGATCGTTTTTCACCAATTAAGCAGAAAGTATTGGAGAATTTTTGACAATGAATAATTATATGCAGATATAGTGGTTGAGCCCATAGTTTTTGCCTCTGATTATTCATAGACATAATGCTACCAATTAGGGTATAACAGCTTCTCCAGCTTTGAGTTTATTTCCTCTATTTCTATCTACTGACAAATATTTATAAAACAACAATAATATATTTATATTCTCTCGCCTTTGTACAAGAGAATATAAATTGTGTAAACCTGTGGATAAGTCAAGGGTTGCTTCATGGAGAGGGAAAAGCAGCAGTGCCACCTCAGGGAGCTGTCTTCTCTCTCCAGTTACTGTTACTGCCACTTCTCCATCTAGGCATTCAAAAAGACCAGGCATGGTGCTGTGGTGGAGACGGTTTTGAGGTTAGGGTTAAGGTACAATACAACTGTTCCCAGAGGGTGGGGGCAAAGAAGGAGGGAGAACAGAAAAGGTTTTTGCCTAAGTTTGTGCCTTTCTCCACTCTAGTTAGATAAGGGGATGGTTCCTTTTTTATATGAGCTAAGGGACAGTTCTCATATAGACCTGTGGATAAGATGACCCATCTTTTTTGAATACTTTTCCAAATTAAATTTCTAGACTTACCCATGAGTATATGCAGTATATACATATCCGCTTCCATCCTAAGAAAATAAACACTGAATATTGTTTCATCATGAGGAGACAGCAAAGCCTAGAGAAGACAATGATGCTGGGGAAAGTGGAAGGCAAAAGGAAGAGGGGCCGACCAAGGGCAAGATGGATGGATGGCATCCTTGAAGTGACTGGACTGTCCTTGAAGGAGCTGGGGGTGGTGACGGCTGACAGGGAGCTCTGGCGTGGGCTGGTCCATGAGGTCACGAAGAGTCGGAGACGACTATACGAATGAACAACAATTGTTTCAGTTCATCTTTAAGTTCTTGTAAATTGGTTTAAGATTATGTTAGTATCCAACAAGAAGGAAGCACATCAAGTAAATGCTTGTTGCAACCACATTCTATCTGGAAATGTGTCCTCGATGTGAAAGACTGTGTGGATCCAGAATAGGGCTTCACAGTCGCTTACGGACCTACTACCAAGACTCTACCTTTGGAAGACAAATAATCTTAGCCACAAGTGATTGTGAATGCCAAGCAGCATTCGTTTTACTAATAACATGCTTTAGACATCAAATTGCCACACTCAGTGCTTTGTTTTGGGGAAACGGGAGGCTAGCAGGGATGAGCAAACTTAGGGTGCATGGAGGGCTAAAGCAGTCTGACTTCACTCTAAGTGACATGGCTCAATGCTATGGAATCACTACTATTGAGTAGTAGTTTTACAAAGTCTTTAACCCTTTTTGCCAGCGTGCTGATGCCTCACCAAACTACTCCCAAGATTCCATAGCATTGAGTCATGGCACTAAAAGTAGTATGAAATTGCATTCATTATTCAGTGTAGATGCACCATTAGATTGGGAGTTGATTTCAGGCCTGAGGTGCTGGGGATTGAGGTAGTGGTGAGGAGGGGAAAGAATGTTAGGCCTGTCTCACAGATGGAAACAATTTTGGAGGGAAGTAGTTCATATTTCCAGTAATCTATTTTTCTCAAATAATTATTTAATCCATATTACCAAGTCAGTATGTACAAAATCCTTTAACTATTTTAGGAGAAAGAAGTAGTAATTGAAATACTGTTAAAAGTGCAATATATTCCACAGGAAAATCTTTGCCAGTTTGCTCAGTGTATGTATTTGTCTATGTATGTGTGTATGTATTAAAAGGAGGGAGTATTTTGACTCTATATGGCTGATATGCTCAACTATATATTCTCCAAAAAGTAGAATAATGGAACCATATACCCAGTTAGAAGTTTTACTATCACTATGATATAAGCAAGAAACAATTCAATTGTGCATCTGCATGCAGTTTTGAAACTCAGGGCTCTTATAATAAAATATTACATAAAGGCTGGCTGAAAAATCATTTCATTCTGTTCTCTAGAGCAATTGAATTCTTCATAAGGTAAAGCAGAGTGTTTTGGAAAGACACAAAGGGACCCTTAGCTATCAAAGATAAATATTCTCTTTCCTCCAAAACAGTTTAATAGACTCACTTAGGCTGTTAACTATAAAATTGTGCTGTTTATTTGTTCCCTATTCAGATTATATCCATTTGAGTCCAGGTTGCTACTTGAAAAGACGTTGCTAATGATGTGCTTCTGTTGAAGCTTTTTTTAAAAAAAAGTTTATTGTAATCCTTTTTCTAAAAAACGAGAGTGGGTGCATTTCTGTGCATTAAAAACATTGTAAGAGCCTCTGTGTGACTGAGTAGTGCATCATTAAAGTCTGTTGTTTAAAAGAATCCTCTGAAAATGGGTATCATATGCAAATGTTCCTATTTTAAATAGAAAACAAGATAATGTGGGGTTTCAGAATGGGTCATAGTGAAACTGTTTGCAAATGTTTAAGTAAAGGGAATTTCCAATATTTTATAGATACAGTGTTTTAATGCAGGTGGATACATCTTGAATTTGAGTGCTAAATAATTATTATATACTTGTAGCAACAAAGAAGAGGAAGATTACATTACATATTAATGATTCTCTCAAAAAAATCACAGACCTGCACTTATTAGATCTGAGGGAGACTGTGGGCTACTGGGATTAAAGATGACCCTTGAGGTTATTATAATATCATGAGGTTATTATAAGTTCATACAAACTAGACAGCAAATGACAACAAAATAGTAATCATAGTATTGTCAAAAATTACCCTATAGTCTCATGTATATGTCTAGAAACTTTAGACAAAAAAAAATCAGCCAAAAAACAACAGCTAGGTCAGCTTTTCCGTGAGTCAATGTGAGTACTGTATCTGAACACACACAAAAAGGAAGTAGATTGATGAAAGGCAAGAGCTTAGTCTCTCCTGAAAGGACCTTTAAAAAATCACCTTCTGCTTTCTCTGCTGTGCCATCATTTCTGGCCTTTTTGAATGCCTGGGCAGGGAAATGCACCTGGCCATCTGAGGTAGCATTTGTGCATTCCCCTGTCCACAGAATGTCTCTTGGCTTAGTCACAAGTCAAAGCAAAATCTTCATTTTTGCTGCCCTTGACTTATACACATGATCAACTTACACATGAGTATACTATGGTACTTGCTTGCTATTTTGCTGAGAATTAAAGAACCTTCTATGGAATCAAGTCTTTGTCCTTTGTAAGCTTTAGGAGCCATTCTGCCTCTTAGCCCTCATCTACATCACATACCAATCCACTCCAGTATGATATATGAAATGTTGGATCTTGTTTGTAAAGATAAAGTGACCAATCAGCACTGGGCGGCTATTTCATGGAAATTAGATAGAAGACATACTCAGCAGGTATTGCTGCCACCATCATTTCTATCACATCTTATCCAGAGCAGGAATTCCCAAGTGTTCTCTCTCCGATCCTCTTCTGCAAAGCTTGAGAGCGCCTTGCCTAATAAAGGCTAGTGACGGCAACTTTCATTTCCATCTGTGTAACCAGAATATAGGTACAACAGATAGGTGCTGTTGTTGATCTTATGTTCCTTCAAGTTGTCTCTGACATACAGCTATCTAAGGATTTTCTCTGGAAATTGTATTCTTGTGCTGAAGAAGTATGACTTCCCAAAGGTCATTTGGGGGGGAGGGGGGTGTTTCACTGTTGAAAAAGCATTTGAACCCTGGTCTCCCAGAGCTTTAGTAAAAAAAAAAAACCTCAAAACCAGTACACTGTGCAGCTTTGCATCTTAGGAGGTATGCTTCCCCAAAGCCTGAGCTTCAGCTATTCAATAACTGATGACTTTCACAGTCTGCTTTTGATCTGGCAGGGAAAGGTGGCAGCAGGATCCTAGAATAGCCCATTCATTCTTCACTCTAGACTAGTCTATCCTATTACCTAAAGCAGCTATGCTAGGGTTTTGTCTTAGAGATTGTTCCTGTAGTTTGAGGACAGATCACTTACACTAAAGTAATGTACAAATTAGGAGTAGTGGCAGG
Organism: Anolis sagrei; assembly: GCF_037176765.1. Taxonomy (NCBI): domain Eukaryota; kingdom Metazoa; phylum Chordata; class Lepidosauria; order Squamata; family Anolidae; genus Anolis; species Anolis sagrei. The sequence goes on along the minus strand of NC_090022.1, from coordinate 251,022,810 downwards.
TGGCCTAAGAACATATATGCGTAAGATACCATTTGTGTCTTCAAGTTCCTCAGAAATCACTCTCATCTCCTTTCCATTGACAACACAAACTAACTTTTCTTAGCAGAAAATGCAGTCACTGGTAAATGGTGCATCTAACAGATAACATCATTAGTGCCCTTTTCACAGCTACCTAACTTTTTTTGTTTGAAATATAGTGTCTCAGTGGGTGCATTACATTTTCTAACCATTTCCCCTTTGTGTAGCTTGCAGCAATCTCTCTCATCCTATTTAGATACTTCTAAAACTGAAGCACCCCCAAATTTGCCACAACGTACTTATTAGACAGTAACGCATGGGCTCCCATTTTCAAGATCTTGCTGTGCTCAATAGCAGCTAAAGCTGGAAACAGCATCACTTTCTTTGTCAGAAAAAGACTATTCCTTCAGCATGTTGCGATGAAGTGCCCTGATTATCTTCCATTCACACTGGGTTTGATTCATAATAGAAGATAACACAACATTGGGCTTGTTCAGGCATTATGTCCCAAGGGAAACTCTCAGGTCAGAAAGAAACATACACAAGCACACTGCTCATTCTGTGACCAAAAGTGTAAGAAAGTAATCTTGGTTGAAAATTATTTTCATGAACATGGATTATCTATCCCTCGGATGCAACCATTTGTATTATGTTACAGAGGAGAGTCCTCAATTGGACAGCCTTAGTCCACTTTAAAGAATTATAACTATTTGAAAGATAAAGGATTAGGTGCCCATCAACACCTAGTTCCTGGACAATAGACCAATAATGGGACACCTGGACACAGTCTTGCCAACTATGGGGAGATGAATCATATTTCTACTAAAATGATACTCATCACTTCAAAACTTCCATCCATTCTAGGAAAGCGCCTCCAGTAGCCATGCAAAGCTTACACCTTTGCATGGGAAGTTTCCACTTCTGTTTAGATCTAAGTCAATGAAAACAATTCCAGAACTTGTAAAGCCTGCTTCATCCACTTTTGAAGTATTTTCCTCAACCTTACTAATGAAACTTCTAAGTATCTCTAATTAGGTGAGATTTGAGGAGGGCTGTTGATGACTGAGTGACCTGGAGGTTTCTCCTTCATAGGGTGACCATAAGTCAAAGCCAGCTGGGCAGCAGTTAAAAACAAGAAGACAGTGGCACTCAGGATGTCTTTGATTGTGTCACCCTAGTTCCTGAACGATGTCTCAAGAACCCCTTTCTTTCCTTCTGCTAATTTGTTTTCAGCATCAAATTGATATCTTTGCTTGTGATTTTAAATCCTGATTTTAATCAGAAACATTGTCTGCTCTCTTGCTTGGTGTAGTGAAACTTGGTTTTAGTGTAGCTTTAAAGATTTCTGGTAAGCTGATCTGAAAGTATTAAATTCTGAAGCCACAAAGAAAACAGTTGCACGGCTTAAACTCTAGTACAATTTTACTCCATCTCTGCAATTATATTAGGCAAGGGAAAACCCTTAAACTGTTCTGTTTCTACTTTCCACATAATTGCCAATGGTCCTTGGCGAAAAAGGTACCAACTTTTAACCTCTGTATTAGTTGTGGCCTCCTTTAAGGGAGCAACTTCCAAGCTAGGCAAGACAACTGAATCTACTCAGAGATGCCATATGCCATCGATAAATGTGCAGGTGTTATAGGGCAGAATAACCCATATGGTGTGACATCCATTTTCTATGCAGAAATAAGATGGCGAATGAGGAATGAAAGAACCAGGAAAACATTAAGAAGAAACTGCTGTGGAAAATTCCAAACCCTTTAAAATTGGATACCTGAATAACCTCTAACTCTTTATATTACTATGTGAGGATAGCATGACATGGCATGGCCATTTAATTCAAGGAGAAAATAATTGGAAGGAGTTTTGGAATGGCTAGCCTGATTCACTGTTTTGTAACATAGTGTTCACTTTGATATGAATGTTAATGCAAATGTAGCTGGCATCTGTTCTGACACAGAGATTGAGCTGAATATTTTGAAAGAGAAAATAAAAGTTCCATGATAATCAGAAGAGGCCAATATAATGGAAAATATGAGAAGTAAAGTTTGGTTTGTGTGCCTGGAAGCTAGTGTTGAAATCATATATACAGATTGGGTCAATTTTGGATGAGGTTGCTCATTTGATTTCCAACTGTAGATGGAAAACATTTCAAAACAGCTGATGGTGTGGAACATTTTGGTCTTAAATCAATTCCCAGTTTCAGCTAGACTCACTGAAACAACTACTGGATGCAACATCAATGCTAGTTTAAATCACTTTAAATCAGGGGTCCTCAAACTTTTAAAACAGATGGCTGATTCATGGTCTCTTAGACTGTTTCAGGGGCTGGACTATAGTTTGAAAAAGACATGAATGAATTCTTCTGCATACTGCACATATCTTATTTGTAGTACAAAAGAAACACAAAAGAACAATACAATATTTAAAATGAAGAACAATTTTAACCAACATCAACTTACCAGTATTTCAATTGGAAGTGTGGCCCTGCTTCTGGCTGATAGTCATTTAATTAGGATTGTTGTTGTGTGCCTTCAAGTCATTTCAGACTTAAGGCGATCCTAACTGTAAAGGTTAGAGCAAGGCCTGGGTAAATGACCCATAGGTCTTAGTTTGGGGATCCCTGTTGTAAATCAAAGAATCCCTATTTGTGATTTTATTATTAATATTATGGATCTCAAACTGATTCTGACTTCTGGGACATTATCTAAAATGTACTTTTCAAGATTTATACAAAGGAGGTTTCCAATTGCCTCTAAGGCTGACTTGCACAGGATTACCTGGTTGGTTTCCATAGCCAAACAAGAATTTTAACCCTTATCATTTTAAGTCCTAACCCAATACTCAGAATTATTACACTATGCCAGTTCCCTACTTGAGACTAAGCAGTTGGATTCAGCACACATGTATACAATGAGATCTTTAATGATCCCTTTTTGTTTCCTGCCACTTCATTTTAACTCTTATTTGAACTGTCATCCTGTATTTGAAGTGACATGATTGCATTCCCTAGGACCTCAACCTTGATGGAAAGACTTGCTTTATGAAAGCAAATGAAGAGACCTGTCATGGACATACAAATAGTGCCTAATCCAAATCCCCCTCTAGCATTCATCCTAGGGGCATCATATTAAATCACAACAGGAATAATCCAGGGAAGTAGGACTCAAATGTGCTCCTTAGGGATATGCTACAGACTGTGCCTTTTATTAAAATGCAGTATTTTTTTGTGCTCTGAACCAAAAGCAACCAGAAGTTAATTTCTAAGTTACTGAAGGTGGGAGAGGCACACCCAACCCCATGCTTTAGAGTTAAATGGCTTTTCCTCAATATTTCTAGAAACAGCTTAGATTATTTTAACCCTCACTACCTGGTTTACTCACTACCTCTGAGGATGCTTGCCATAGATGCAGGTGAAACGTCAGGAGAGAATGCCTCTAGAACATGGCCATATACCCCGAAAAAATCTACAATCCAGCTTATATTATTCTTTTTTTCAGGCAGAATAACCCAATAACTACCAACATGGCATTTGGACAAAATCAAGCATTTCTGTGCACAAAAGTCTCACAAATTTGACCAAAATTTATTCCAACGGAAAATTAAAATGCATTAGAGCTCTTGTATAGTAAAAAAAAACCCCTTTCAACAACTTTTGCTCCAGTGCACAAGAGTGAAATATATGAAATAGGAGAACTGTACTGATCTTAACTCAATTAGCGTAATAATGGTGTCATAAAGCTGATCTATTTAAGATCCACACAATTTAAACTTTTCATGTATGAATAAATATTAGAATATAAATAGTTTAATTTGAAGAAGGAACAAATAGAAAGCTAAATCCAAATATTAGTCCTACCTAGAGTAAACCAATGCAATAAAATAAGCTTATTAGTCACAATTAATGTAAATCCCTTTTATTTCAATGGATTTACCCGAAGTAGGACTAAAACTGTAGTCCATAGTCTACTGTAGTCCATTGTCTATGCAATAAATACATAAATATGGGAAGAGTAAAAGGCATATTTTAGTTCATTCATAAACATCCAATTTAATGAAAAACAAATCTTTAGGTTGTGTACTTACCATTAAGTACATTATAACAGAATATATTTCTAAAAATGCAAAAGAAAACAATGCGATGTTCAACGATATATTGAAAAGGATAATTTCTACTAGGGTGTCTGAATACATCAAAACAATCAAATGTGTTAACTAGAGTGATCCTTGGTGCAAAAACGAAGGGCAAGAGGAGACAGACATTATTTGACACCTCAAAAAGTGGCTAGAGCAACACAATTATAACACATTTCTGCACCAGCATCTATATTTTCTAAGCATTTAGAAGGCTAAAAAAGGTATAAGACCACCAGGAGAAAATCACACATAGAAGGTAATTATGTTCATCTTGTTAAACCAAAATGATCACATTTGCTGGGGAAAACACAAGCATCAAAGTGCTTCTTTCATCAGAAAAGGGAAGAATTTAAACTTCATTATCTAGACCAGTGTTTTCCAACCTGGGGGTCAGGTTCCCTTAGGGGATCATGACGGGGTTGCCAAAGACCAAAAGAAAACACAGTATTTTCTGTTGGTCACGGGGGGTTCTATCTGGGAAATTTTGTCCAATTCTATCATTGTTGGGGTTCAGAATGCTCTTTGATTGTAGGTGAACTATAAATCCCAGCAACTACAACTCCCAAATGTCAAGTCTATTTTCCCCAAACATTTGGGCATATGGAGTATTCATGCCAAGTTTGGTCCAGATCTATCATTGTTTGAGTCCACAATGCTCTCTGGTTGTAGGTGAACTACCACTCCAAAACTCAAGGTCAATGCCCACCAAATCCTTCCTGTATTTTCTGTTGGCCATGAGAGTTCTGTGTGCCAAGTTTGGTTCAATTCCATGGTTGGTAGAATTCAGAGTGCTCTTTGTAGGTTAACTATAAATCCCAGCAACTACAACTTCAAAATGATAAAATCAACCCCCCCCCCCCCCCAACCCTACCAGTATTCAAATTTGGGCGTAGTGGGTATTTGCCAAATTTGGTCCAGTGAATGAAAATACATCCAGCATATCAGATGTTTACTTTACGATTCATAACTGTAGCAAAATTACGGTTATGAAGAAGCAACGAAAATAATGTTATGGTTGGGGTCACCACAATATGAGGAACTGTATTAAGGGGTCACCGCACTTGGAAGGTTGAGAACCACTGATGTAGACAGAACTAAAAGTTACAGTTCAGAACTGAGCAAAGTACATTTCAAATTAGTACTATGTAGTTCTCACCTAATTTAAAAGATTTCAAATAATTTCTCATAAAAAATTGATTCCTTTTTGTTCATAAAGAGAGAGGAGAAAGGGTCAAAAATTAAATCATTCCCAGTGTTTTGCCCCTGAGTGGTCTAAAAGAGTGGGAAACATTTTCTACCAAACAAATGTGACTTTATCAAAAGTAGAATCCATTATGACTAGAATGGAATTATCATAAACCTTTTAGAGCTATTCTTTCTGTCAAGTGGAAATTTTAGTTATGAGTTCTATTGTGCCAAGGACAGACCAGTCTTTTCCAGACACTTACCCTCTGACAGCATGAATAAGTCTCAGTGATGGATAGGCAGTTCGCACTTTCAATTTATTCTTAAGGATTAATGCATTAACCCACTCCACATGCTTCTCTCCGCCTTTGACCATGAAAGCAGGGATCCAAAGGACACTGTCATTCAGCATGGATAGTCTATGCACAAATTTTTCTCTGTCACTCTCATTCCGAAAGCCTCCAAATGCTCTTTGTACAACTGATGGGTTCATGGTAATAAAATCTGATTTAGTTCCCACATCGGCAGCAAACTCCACCACGGGAGCTAGATTGCACCTGAAGAGGAAGAGATTAATGGAAAAAATAAAAATAAATATGAAACATTAACTCAGATAAAAAGGTGTGCATGAAATAAAGGCTGGAAATGAACTAGCAAGGCTGTTTCGAAGCAGATGAGCAAAAATAGCCCTGCCATCCTATTTGGTTTTAGTTTGGCATCATGTTGGATACAAATATTCGGAGCAATCTAAAATATATCGGGTGGAATCCAAAAGCATCTTGTGCCCATTCCACACAGCTGAATAAAATCTCACATTATCTGCTTTGTACTGGGATATATGGCAGTGTGGACTCAGATAACCCAGTTCAAAGCAGATATTGTGGGATTTTCTGCCTTGATATTCTGGGTTATATGGCTGTGTGGAATAAAATCTCACATTATCTGCTTTGTATCTGCCTTAAATCCCACTAAAATAAACAAGCACATCCTACTTAAGTGTGCACTCTAAAATTGGCTTACTCATTCATTGAATGGACTGCTGACATAAAGCAAATTGCTTAGCCACTCCAGTGAAAGAAACTGATTTCCATAGAATGTTTTATTATCAGGAGGTTCCCTGTTATGAAACAATGCTCTGGCGTTCAGTTGAACACACACATGCATACATCTTGGCTGTTATTATGAAGATAGACATGTAAATATGATTCCATCAGTAAAGTAACCATTCTGTGATTAACATTTCAAACCCTAATGCAACACTGATAAACTTTCTCATATTTTATCATGGCCAAATTGTCCCACGTTCCATGGTGCCTAGATTACTGCTGCATACCTACCAGTTCATATATTGTTTTCAAGGACAAGAAATTGCCATGTGGGCCTGAAGTAGATAAAAACGAACCCCAGAGCATAACTTCTCCTGTTAGAGAACATGCTGCAGTTCTAAGCTATACTTCTCTGCAACAGAGAACTTTTGTCGGAATGAATGTTTGTTAGAGGAGAGAAGCAGTGATGAGCAGCAGTGGCAAAAAGGATAGCTGATGCCAGTAGATTGAGTTACCCCACAGTATATATTACTTCCTTCATATATTAATTTAATATGTTTACAGAAGCAGTTCATTCATTTGTTTCTTAATACCTAGATGATAGGTCATTTGCATTCATACAAATCAATAGAATATGTAAAAGCAACAATATAAAACAGTATAGAAGAGGAACAATATAAAACATGATATAACAGAGGGTGAGTAGTACCCCAACTGTTTCTGATATACATTTCTAAGAAAATATGTTGAGGCATTTTCTAGGTCCTCCAAGTGATTCCATTGTGTGTTTCTGCTAGATAATGACCACAGAATCACTTTGGAGGGGCTAGTGATGGTTAGAAAGGTGTTCTATCATTGGAGTATACGTCCCCCCTCATGGGAAAGCTTGATTCCACAACTCCCGCTAAAATGAGCCCTCCTCCGTAAATTACCTGCTTCCCTCTTTTATCTCACCCAAGTTTTTAATTAGTTTTAATCAGTTTGTCCTTTTAATCACTACATGTAGCCCGCCCATTATTATTATTATGTCTGTGCATATTTTTTTTATTTTTTATTGTTATATATTCATATGTTTTATGTAACTACGATTTTATTGTTTATTGTTCGCATTTTCAGTTTGTGTTTTTGGTTTTATAAATTGTAATTGTCATTTGGGCTTGGCCTCATGTAAGCCACTTCGAGTCCCCATTGGGGAGATGGTGGTGGGGTAATAAATAAAGTTTATTATTATTATCAAAACCTGGCTATTTGAGCAGGCATTTGAAAAGGCAGTGTAATTAGACATAGGATTATGGAACAATTGGACTATGAGATTGGATTATGTTTTTATCTAGGAGACGAAATGATTGTTTTTACTACTGTCATGGTTTTAATTGATGTGTTAATGCTTTTTAATGTTTTAATGTTTTTATGGTGTTGTTGGCATTGAATTGTTGCCTTGTGAACCACCTCGAGTCGCCTACGGGCTGAGAGGGGGTATACAAATGTAGCAAATAAATAAATAAATGATTGAGGATGGCGTGATTTTAATAGTGAATGCAATGTTTTATATGTTTTAATGTGCATTTAATTTTAATTTTTCAACTTAAGTTTATTTCAATTGTTTGTTGTCCAAAGGCATTGAATAGTTGCCATATGTAAAGCTGCCTTGAGTTCCCTTCGGGGTAGAGAAAGGCGAGATTCAGAGTAAATAAATAATAATAAATGCAGACTGAGTGCAAGTTTATGCCAATACTCTGACATCTGATAGCAGCCACAGCATGAATAAACTGCATAAAGACTGCACTATTATTGCGCACTGGCATTTATTTATTTATTTATTTACAGTATTTATATTCTGCCCTTCTCACCCCCTTGTTTGTTAATGTGCCGTCACACCCAGACACTATAAAGTTAAAACTAAGATGTGCTTCTCTCTTTATCTGGGTGAACCGCGGGTGCCTTTCTTAGAAGCTCAAGATTCTAGCAACTGAGGCCAGTCCAGATTTGAACATCAACAGAACATTTATTTTTCAAAGTCCTTGACAGACTTGGCACAGCTTGATGGGAGTCACAAAAACAGTCAATTTGGGAAACCATATAGAAGTTCTTTCTTTTCTTTTTCCTTCAGTTACCGAGTTAACTTTTCTCCAACGGTAGAAAAATCCTGGGATCTTTTAACCCTGAGCTGTGATCTTTCAGAAAGAGCAGGTCTCCCCTATCTAAGCTCAAGATTAGTTTTGGAGATGAAGTAATGGAGCCTCTCTCAATGGCAGAGAAATCCTGAGATATTCCCTGTCCCAGCACTGAGCTACTGTCCTTTAGAAAGAGCAGGTCTTTCTCTATCTCAGCTCAGCACCAGTTTCAAAGGCGAGAGGGTAACTGTACTCACAATGGTTTGTCCAAGCTGCCTATCTTGGCCACCAGCACATCTGAGGCCTTTTCTATACTAAAGAAAACAGGAGAGCTTTTCCAAAATGGAGATCTCATCCCCAGGAAAAAGGGCGGTCTCTAGACCAAAAGGATAACTTTTTAAACCAATAGCTGCAAAAGGCTTGCAGGCTGGCTTCTAGCCTCTGTTAATGTTTAACTTTCAGGGTGCTGCTGAGACTGTAGCAACCCTGGGGGAAAATGCAAAGGGATGCTATTTTATGCAACTAAGGGATAATGCAAACCAAACTCCTGGAAGACGGAACAGTTAAAGTCCCTTGTATCTAAAAGTACCCCATGTGTCTTTCACAGAATGGGAAAATTTACTTATTATGAACACTTTGTATGCTATAAACTGGACTAACAACATAGTGACTAAATACACAATTGTTTCCTACACTCCAGAGTATAGCTGTCCATTCATTAGTAATCCTTTTGATAACTGCCTGGTAAATGGCATGTCCTCAGTTTGGTGCTTCAAGAAACCACTGAGTGTGCAGTAAGTTCTCAAGCAGCAACAGCAGTTTTAGTAAAAGGGTGCAATTATTCTTCTGGAATAGTTTCCAGAGTCCTCCCAGAAAGCATGGTCATGATACAAGAAGATAATTTTACTAAGTCTGACTCCTGAGGCACCTATGTTTATGACTTGTTTGCTACCTTGTGAATAAGTGAGTGGAGGAATTTTTCTCTGTGTTGGTCCTCCATTCAACAATCCATCAATCAAATCTACTCTGTTTATGACTAAGATGATGCCGGATGATACTAAATAATACCAAAGTTGTTAATCTTCCCAGCTTATCTCATGCAGTCTCACTCCGAATAGTAATTAAACAGAGGATACAGGTTTGTTTTCAGGTAACAATTTTCATCAACTCAAAATTATTGTCAGCTAAGGCATTGTTTTTAAAACCTTAACAATACACAAAATAATGTAACAACTGCTTCTTAGATTTTTTTTTGTTTTAAAAAACATTCCATATGTTCCTTTAAAATTTTCAGCCATCTGCAACAGTCTATTTTCCTTAATGAACTGAGTCATATCAGCACTTATCCAAAACTATCATTACTTTCCAAATTTGTGTATTGACTCCAGGAACCAGGCATGTGCCTAGAAATACACACAATAACAATATTAGAGACTCATCATATCCCATGAAAAACTGTGGACAACTGATCCCGTCCACAAAAAACTTAAAATATATTTATGGAAGGACCTAAGATATAATCAGTGGGTGACCAGGAAACAATGTCAGATGAATGTTTGCAATTTAAGCCATTGTATTTTGGAATGGAACTTGTAAAGCATCCTGGAAACCTGGGTTCAAATCTTCTCAGCCACCAATACCAACTGGTTGACTTTGGCAAGTTTTCCACTCCTAAGACAATAGCAATGGCAAACCTCATCTGAATAAATCTTACTAATAATATGATTTCTATATATTGGAAATTGGAAGGCAAATAACAACAAATTTCAAAACAGAAACTAAATGAATGCAGATTTTAACATCCAAATTCCTGAAAGTAATACTCAAGTATTACTATCTGGGTCTCTCAGACTGCAGGCAAGAACATATGATGGAATATTCCTCCATGAAATAAAAAAAAATAATCGAAGGGTTAAGTGTGAACCATTCCCCTTGACATTTAAGGTACATACAGCCCTATGCTCCAAATGTGTTGGTTAGAGATATAACTGTCTCTTTGGATAGGCTCTCTGTCAATGGCTTGTGGAACATTAGACAATGTTATATATTATTCTCCCTACAATAGACAGTATCTTTTACATTGGTGCAACTCTTACAGGATGTGCTTATAGAAGGAATACAATATCTATCTACAGTATATATTTATTTATCCATTCATCTATCTATTTATCAATCTATAGGCAGAGGAGATGTAAGCCAAGACCTACGTTTTCTCAGTTGTTACAAGTTCTCAATGGAGAACACACAAAATGAAGTAAAATCCACTGTCTTCTGCCATAATTCAACTGCTAAGAAGCAGAGGAATTTGACAAATGTAAAATGTTTTAATCCTCAAGGCAGTTCGTAATTGTGATGGATATGCTGACTACTTTCATTTCCTCTATTGCATCTCCGTAATAGTATTATTGCCTTCCTTGTGTTGGATACCAAAGATCTGCAACAGGGAGAGTCCAAAACTGACTTAGGTACTCTCCAGTACTTAGAACCACAAGAGTTCTGAATCACTGGATGACAACACACTCCTGCTATGATGTACAGCATAGAAGGAATGTGGTCCAGGAAGGGGACATGATAGATAATTAGCCAGTGTATCACAGCTATTTTATAACTAATTCTGATTGCCTGGAATGGAACATTGAAATAGAGTTTTGAAGAATTCCCAAAATGAGACTTCACTTTGCTCGTATACTCAGGCCATCATCAGAAATGCCTTGTATTGTTGGGATATGTAGCCTAATTCTGGCCCCAAATCATCATTTTTCTGTACACTTTTCATAGGAACATTGACTGAAGTTGGTCCAGAGAAGAAATGGTCCAGACTTGGAGGTGTCTTTCTACTCTCTGCCTGACCTATAGTAGTGGTGGAATAGAATCTGCATGCTCTAGCAGGGTCAAAGCCAACTCAGCCTGGCTGGACTGTCACTTTACCTTCCTTGTCATTGTCTCTGCCAGCCAGCCTAGAGTTCTGGCAGTATTCCTGGTTGTCATGGCTTCCCCATGCTGTCATTAGTCCACATGAAGAGAGATCATAGGGATTAGCACTGAGGGAAAGAGAAGGTGACAGGGGTCTGTATAAACAGTGAACTGATCCACATTGGACCTGTACATGATAGCAACACTCTACTGAAAGTGCAGGGCCGCTCCAGTGTATATCATACTGTATATCTTTTTTTTTTACAACAAAATACTAATTTGTCATCTTCTAAAGATGATAGAGAACAAATGAGTCTACTAAATCTATCAACTTTTTGTATGGTTTCAAGATTTATATGTTGGATGAGGAAAAACAGATAATTACAAGAGACATAGTGAGGTTTCAGATTTGTAAAATTACAGAACGCATGTAGATGCCATATTTTTAGTAAGCTTAATACATATCAAATATTGCCACTACTTGATTGTAGGTGAGATTAATGGAATATGAAAGTCAGGACAATAAAGACATCTGGGCTAGATAACCTGTACAGTCCAAACTTATGTTATTTCTCATTGTGCAATCACAGTACAACCGACACCATCTATATATATAAATTTGTTAGGGGCATCCAAAGAGGAAACAAAACTCAAAAACCCCCCAACGAAACTGTGCCAAAATTGCCATGCCCATAACACAACCCACAAGGTACAAACATATCTACTCAAAATGAAAAACAACACAACAACACACTCACAAAACGGCAAAACAACAAAACTAAAAAAAAACCAACGAAACTTAACCAAAATTGCCATGCCCATAACACAACCCACAAGGTACAAACATATCTACTCAAAATGAAAAACAACACAACAACACACTCACAAAACGGCAAAACAACAAAACTAAAAAAACCCAACGAAACTTAACCAAAATTGCCATGCCCATAACACAACCCACAAGGTACAAACATATCTACTCAAAATGAAAAACAACACAACAACACACTCACAAAACGGCAAAACAACAAAACTAAAAAAAACCAACGAAACTTAACCAAAATTGCCATGCCCATAACACAACCCACAAGGTACAAACATATCTACTCAAAATGAAAAACAACACAACAACACACTCACAAAACGGCAAATCAACAAAACTCACAAACCCCCCAACGAAACTTAACCAAAATTCCCATGCCCATAACACAACCCATAAGGTACAAACATATCTACTCAAAATGAAAAACAACACAACAACACACTCACAAAACAGCAAAACAACTGAGCATGCGCATTGGTGCCCAGCCGCAAGTTCCCTGGCGCGTGCACACAGTTCCCTCTGCGGAAGCCATGCCCACTCCAAGCCCCGCCGCGCCGCTTCCCGCACACACACCCCCCCCCGCCGCACGCACACACACAACCCCACGCTCCATCACTCCCCCCGCCGCACACACACATGCGCAACCCCACTCCCCCCCGCTGCCGCACACACACACGCAACCCCACGCTCCATCACTCCCCCCGCTGCCGCACACACACACACAACCTCACGCTCCATCACTCGCCTGCCCCAATCTTACCTCCTTTTACTTCACGCCACCTCCAAACCCCACCGCACCCCTTCCCGCCCTGTCAAAATCCAGGAAAGACAGGAAGGAAGGAAAGAAGGAAGAAAGAGAAAGGGAGATAAAGAAAAGGGGGAAGGAAAGTTAGAGAAAGAAGGAAGAAGAAAAGGAAAGGAAAGATGGAAGGAAAGAAAAGAGAGACAGCAGAAGAGAAAGAAAAAGGGGGAAGGAAGGAAAGAGGTAGAGAAGGAAGAAATGAGAGACAGAGGGAGGGAAAGAAAAAGGGGGAAGGAAGGAAGGAGAGAAGGAAAGAAAAAAGGGAATGAAAGAAGGAAAGAGGGAGTGAAGGAAGGGGGAAGATGTAGAGAAAGAGGGAGGGAAGGAAAGAAAGAAAGAGAGAAGGAAGAAAAGAGACCAGAAGAGAAAGAAAAAGGGGGAAGGAAGGAAGGAGAGAAGGAAAGAAAAAAGGGAAGGAAGGAAGGAAAGAGGGAGTGAAGGAAGGGGGAAGATGTAGAGAAAGAGGGAGGGAAGGAAAGAAGGAAAGAGAGAAGGAAGGAAAGAGGCCAGAAGAGAAAGAAAAAGGGGGAAGGAAGGAGATAGAGAAGGAAGAGGAGAAGGAAAGATGGGAGGGAAGGAAGGAAGGAGGGAAAGAAGGAGAGAAAGAGGGAAGGTTGGTCACAGCAATGCGTGGCGGGTAAAGGTTGTTATTTCTATGATTATTATGATGCTATTATTCCTATGAGACCCTTTTAGGGGGAATGGGAGAGGTGTCAGGTCCCAGAGGCAATGCATTGCATTATTGTTATTGTTATGATGGTGGTGAAATAAAAGGAAATAAAAAGCGAAAGAAGGAAGCAAACAGGGAGGGAAGAAAGGCAAAGGAAGAAAGGGGGAGAGAATGAAGGAAAGAGAGAAGGATGAAACCAAGTAGTCAAAGAAGGAAAGAAAGAAAGAGGTAGAGAAGGAAGAAAGGAGAGAAAGGGGGAAGGAATAGGTAGGGACCTCTCTTTCATAATAGTCCAGATATCTACCTCAACTTTGATAAGTTTTCTATAGGCCACAGCAATGCGTGGCAGGGCACAGCTAGTGCTTTCTATCTGTCCTCTACACTCCAGGAAGGTATTACATTATCCTTCAAATATTGTTGGAATATAACTCTAGCACCTCAAGCTTTATAGTTAAAGTTGAAGAACTCTTGGAGTTGCTGCCCAACAATATCTGGAGGGCTGCATGTTTCCCACTCCATAAGAAACAGAGAAAAAAGACTGGTGGAGGATTCTCTGAAAGCATAACTTTAAGGTAAAGGTAAAGGTTTTCTCCTGACATTAAGTCCAGTCGTGTCCAACTCTGGGGGTTAGTGCTCATCTCCATTTCTAAGCCTAAGAGCCGGCGTTGTCCCTAGACACCTTCAAGGTCATGGGGCCGGCATGACTGCATGGAACATCGTTACCTTCCTGCCAAAGTGGTACGTATTGATCTACTCACATTTACATGTCTTCGAACTGCTTGGTTGGCAGAAGCCAGGAATAACAGTGGGAGCTCACTCCATTCCCTAGATTTGAACTTGTGACCTTTTGGTTAGCAAGTTCAGCAGATCACCAGTTTAACCCACTGCACCACCGGGGGCTCCAAAAGCATACCTTTAATGATATAATATGGATAATATATGACTAAAAATTGCTGACTATTGTTCATCAGCCTTAAACAGAAAACCATCTTCTTTAGCTTTCACCTACTGATTGATTACATGTAGGCAAAGAAGGACTGGAAGTGTTCCAAAGAAGAAGTAAAACATTTTTGTAATCTACAAAAAAATGTGCATGTGATGTGCAAAAAAAAAAAAAAAAACCCACTTCCTTTTTCACGTCAAAAAATGAAGAACTAGGTTGGAAAGACACAACAAATTTTACAGAAGTGATAACTTTAGAGCAGAGATGTCCAAACCATTGTTTTACGGAAGTTTTGATTTTCACCAAATGGAGAATTTACGGTGGCTCTCATCAAGAGAGCTCTGTGGGTTTTACAATCCTGTTGACATCTACTTCATTCCACTTTTGCTGACAGATTTAAGAATAAAAGGGTTAAGCCTCAAATGTAAATTGAACATTGTCAAGCATCTATCAGCAGGTGAAAATGCAGCAAATTGCATGACCTAAGTTTGAAACAGACAGTTTAAAATGTGGTCACAGAACACAAATTGCTCTGAAAAAGAAAGTAAAAAAAATAGATCTAAATGTTCTATTTCGCCAGTTCTGCCTGTGATGCATGAATTTGCTGCTTGTAATTCTGTTTATCTAATAGGCATGTGCATTTCAGCTGAACCTCAAGCTGTTTCTGCTATCTGAATCTTGGGGGGGGGGGGTATCCATTTTTGTAGATCTCCTGAAAACAGGTGGGTGTCCGAAATAACGTTTTTGGTCCATAGCCAGAAAATGTGGCTAGATCGGGCCCATTGGCAGCAATTGAGGGGCTTCATGGGCTCTCCTTCTTGTCATGTTTAGGGCTACCAGGATGAAAATGTCCACACTTGGAGGACACATCTGCCACTGTTGGCTCATCAAGTTTCATAACATTTGGGTCATTCCCTGATTTTTAGGAATTTATTTTCTTTCTAGAAATCTCCTTAAAAATATTCTCAAGAACCTCGCTGCCTTGCCCTGTAACTTCTCCAGGAGCAGCAGCAGGTCACCATTCCTTCCTGCCAAATGACAAAGATGTACTTCCACATCACACAACCCACTATTACACTTTCTTTACTAATAAAAAACAACAGCAACTTCTTCCAAGGCCTTTGAATTTCTTGTTCTCAAAGCATACTGGAAGAGGCTAGCAACCTACCATCCACAAGCAAGCTTACAACATCTTGCCTTATTAGAAAAACAGTCCTATATGATCCACTGGGGGGGGGGGGCATTTAAGAAGGCAGGCAGAATGCAATGGATAAGACTGTTGTTAGAGGAAGGCTGGTGGAACTTGGGTTGGTGGTGTTTTGCTGGTACAATTGTTATGAATACTGGTACAAATAATAATAACAACAATAATCTTTTATGTGCTGATCGAGATTGGAGTTAGAGAGAGATGATGGGTTCTGTTGGCTTCTTGGCAAAACTTCCACAGAAGCCCAATTCTATTATTATTATTATTATTATTATTATTATTATTATTATTATTATTATTATTATTAGGTAGCAACAGCCAAAGAACCAAAGTATTATTATTAAATGAAATTAACACAAAGGTAGAGAGCATAAAGATAAATATAAACAGAGAGAACTTGTGATGTGATTGCAAAGATAATAAATTATTAGATGGTAAGCTTAGATAAGTAAGCAGCTTGGTAGTTTTTCTGAGCATAAGGCTTTGCTGTTTGCTTGAATTCCTATCATTATTAATAACAATAATCTTTTAATAGTACTACATTTGGAAAGAGAGGAGGGAGGAGATATAACAGAAGCTAAAGGCTTTAGCAGAGGCTAAAAGGTGACTCAAAGCTCAGAGTCAGCCCAAAAGAAAAGCACACCTACCCACAAGTCCCCAAACACCACACAGCCACTCATCCACATTTTCCAACTCCCAGTCCCGCTAATTAAAGAATCAAGAAAATAAAGGAAAATAAAGGAAAATCAAAAAGATTAAATGCTAGAGAGAGCATGGCAAAAGCTAAAGCTGAAAGCGAGCAGCAAGGCAATCAGACTGAAGCACCTCTCTCTCGAGCAGTGGCTATCAACATGTGGGTCCCCCAGATGTTTTGGCCTTCAACTCCCAGAAATCCTAACAGCTGGTAAACTGGCTGGGATTTCTGGGAGTTATAGGCCAAAACACCTCGGGACTCACAGGTTGAGAACCACTGCTCTAGAACCAGGACCTAACTGAGCAATGGAGGCCTATTAAATAGACACAGCTTGTGTAAGACATGCCATGGGTTTCTTCTGTTCTGATTGGCCCAACAGATAGGGCTCATACAAGGGAACTATGTGCGAACACGGCAGCCTCTTTGTGTGCCATGCGCTCCCAAATAGAGCAAAAGGAACCGTGACTGGCAGCCACATGGTCTGTTTCGGTCGGAAAAACATGGTGGCAGAGCCCTTGCTGTTACAGGCATCTGAACAAGCTGAAGGCAAATGGCCAAAATGAATGTGTGCAAAAGTCTATTATTATCTAATAATCTCATTTCCAAACAAGACTGTGAAATTAAGAAAAAATGTCTTTCCTTCCCACTGACAACCAACCAGTCAGCTTGTGTGGCTTCTGGGAGCACTGGAGCAGGTTTTTATGTTCAAATAAAAATCAGTGATCAGTGACAAAAATCAATATAAAATGTAGCTAAATCAATGTACGTTAATTTTAGAGGTTTTTATTTTTGTATAATTAAAATTATATTTGAAAAGCCATACTTCTCCAAGCAGATTATATGTAAGCTAGGAACACAATGCTGCTCATTCTGCATAGAAACAAATGTGAGTTACCATAGAAGAGCGATTTTACTCTTTCTAACATTCTTATTTATGCCCCCTAGAGACCAGGTTTCTTTGCTAATACAGCAGCAGTGGCATGCTAAAATTAATTGGCCTAATGGAAAAAAAGGAAAAGGGAGAAATTAAGAAAGAACTCACATTCTCAGTTCCTAGTTGCATGAATGCTGTTTAAACATAGCTCTCAGACTGCTTCCTTTGAAGAAAGTCCACATCGAGCCAGGAGTTGGTAAGGTCATGAAAAAATAAGCAAAAGGAATATATATGTAAATTTCAGGGGGAAAGAGAAAGCAGGGTAGCTATTTTCACCCAAGTGTAAAAAGCTCACCATCAAGCTCTCTAGGCTCCTGGGAATGAAAGCCTCACCTATCATGGCCTCCAGGCAAGATTTTGAAAACCGCCTGGAGCAGTAAAAATTGTTCATGCTATGTGAAGAGCAAATTGAACCAGGTCAAAGTTAAGTTTACGGTGGCTGTCATTCATCTCAAAGAGTCTGTACTGTCAGGGCAAAACTTTGGAAGAGATGGCCAGGGATTCCCTGAGGCATGAGCAGGACGGGACCCAAATGTAGCAAAGCAGGCTTGCCACACAGAGAAATAAGTGAGGAAATATACATGACCATCCAAAGACTGGGGATAGGGAAGGATAATTCTAGTACAACCAGACAATAAGTTGTTTAACTGCACTACTCTTTTCAGATAGTCTAATGCTGCTTTCTGAATCTTGGGTATATATAATGGGTACTCTAGTCTGTCATGTCTGTACGGCACTAGATTGGGGTAAACTAGTCTTTTGTAGGAAATGTCAGTCCCACAAGATCCCATTCCATATATAGTGCCAACAATTTGATCATACATTTGATTCTTTTCATTGTAAATGCCTTTTTCACTTTTTGTAAAGAGCCTTTAGAGACCTCAATGACCTTTTCCATGACAGATTCAAAAGGTTAGTTTTCCATTTTAATAGCAAGGAGTCAAAATAACACTGCACAAAATAATAGCATTCATACTTACAGATATTTAACAATAACATTGTACTAAATTCTAAAGGAGAACTTGGAATAATTATTTTATTTTTGATACTAAAGGTCTCCTGGAGGGGTTTCTGACTACTATTGATGTACATACAGCCAAGTTCTTCAAATTCACATGTAAGCTAATTTTCTGATACACCGTGGAAAGTTTAACCCTACAAATAATGTTAGTGTTCTGATGTCTATTTTTTGTGAGTGGTTCCACTGAATCAATGGGATTCACTATTCAACAATTAGTTTTTGGTTGTGTTTTGGCTGTAAATTGAGGCCAGCGTGTTCATGAGATCTCTCGCAAATTATGATAGAAGCCTGGAAAGTAAATTATGTGTTTACATAAAAATTAGACACACGAATAATAAAGAAATTTGACAGAGGCATTTGTGTTTGACTAGCAATCTGCATTGCTATAGAACACTAGGAAAACTAAAAGACCAAATACAAACTTCAAGATTTTTATATGATGTTGTCATGGCAGTTATAGTGAAATCATAGTGTTACACCTCTGTAGTGTGGAAATGTCCCTGACTCCAAGGTCTGCCTTTCAAACTTAAAAGAGCTGAAGAGTTAGAAAGGAGAAGGAAGAATGATGTTAATGAGGATAGCTAGAAGTAGTGGTTGAAGGAGAAAAAGGGTGAGAGAAAGGAATATGTGAAAGCAGAAGGAAAGCTAGTGTAGCCAAGCAAATAAGAGAGGAAGAAAGACAAAAAGGATGAATGAGAGAAAGGGGGAATTAGGGAAGGAAGAAGCTGGTAAGTACAACAGGGTTATGAAAGGAGAAAGTTAACAAAAGCAGGGAGTAAGAATATGTTTATCTTGGAGTTGTAAGATAGAGAGAAAGAAATCAAAAAAGAGAAGACAGAAAAGGGAGAAGATGAACATAAGTAGAGATTGCAGGACAATGAAGAGGAGGAGGACAAAGTTCAGAAAGAGGGAAGATTGAATTCAAGAAATCAAAGAGTGACTAAGCAGATCTGAAGAAAACATTCATTTCTACCATGCTTCTGTCCTAACAACAGTGCCATTTACATTCACTCTAGAAACTGTGCTACAGCTTCAGGTGATAGGGTAGAACGGAAAAGCACTAGGAGAGCTAACAAGACAAAGTTACAAAAAGACAAGAATTGGCATCATATTTTAGGACTCCTGAGGCAATGAAGACGCAAGTGACTCAGTATTTCCATTTGCTGACTCCTCCTTTCTACTGAGTTCTAGTTCTAGCCATGATTTCACAGAGCCTGAAAAAAAAAAGAGAGAGAGACGGGAAGAAGGTAGACCCCTGAACAATTTTCAGGAGCTGGAATAGCACACATTAAGAAATATTTTCCAGGATGTTCTCTTGTCCTGAGATGTCTTTCCTCAGGGATTAACTATTTGCTTAAAACTATATTAACTTTATTTATTTATTTATTTATTTATTTATTTATACCCCCACTTTCTCCCTGAAGGGATCCAAGGCACCTGATGGTAAGATCCATATACATATATTTTATCATACATATATTTTATCATACATTTGGAGACCATGATCTATAAGGAGGGTCTTAAAGAACTGGGTATGATTAGCCAACAGAAGAGAAGGTTGAGAGAAGACATGATAAGCCATGTATAAATATATAAAAGGGTTTCATAAAGAAGAGGGAAAAGGTTTGTTTTCTGCTGCCCTTGAAACTAGGACTAGGAGCAAAGGATTCAAATTACAGAAAAATAAATTCCACCTGAACATTAGGAAGAACTTCCTGACCATATAAGCTGTTCAGCAGTGGAACTCCCTGCCTCAGAATGTGGTGGAAATGCCTTCCTTGGAAACTTTTAAACAGGGTGGATGGCTATCTGTCAGGAATACTTTGATTGTTCTTTTCCTAAATAGCAGGAGGTTGGACTAGACGACCCATGTGGTCTCTTACAACTCTGTTATTCTATGATTCTACCATGTGATTCCTAGCTAACACAATAATGCAAATGTCAGCAAAGACAAAAGCACTGCCCCCCAATTATATAAATGGGTGATGTAAATAAGGAAAAAAACATGGGGCACACTAAACACTCAAGAATGAACTTCGTTAAAATTTCTATACATATTCATGGAAGACATACTACAAGAGCTGCTAGTTTGCCAATTCAAATCTGCCAATTCACTTCTAGTCTGATTTAAGGCTACTCATGCAGACATGTAAAGCCCTAAATGGCTTGAAGAAGTGCCTCTCTTAACATCTAGGAAGAGCCGTACTCTGCACCCCCCAAATGGAAGCACTGTGAAGTAGGACATGGGAGATGGCCCTCTCTACCTGATTGTGCAATGTACTCCCCTTGGATGTTTGACTGCTGCTCAAGATTTCTTTTCAGTGTCAAGACAAAACATGGTCTTCTATTTAACCTTTTGGAGATTAATTTAATTCACATGTGCATATGCATGGGCTTCAATTGTAGTTTTTGAAGTGGTTCTAACTGTGTTTTTTTATTCAGTTGTATTCAGTTGTGTTTAATATACTTTTTATATTGTTCAAATAACTTATGCTTTTAACTTGGATATATTTTAAATTGTTTGTATTGTATACTGCCCTGAAATCCTGTGATAAAAGAGAGGGTACAAGTGTGTTGCTGTAGTTTGAGACTCGGTCTACAACGTTTTGACTGTATTTAAGGTTTCTAACTACTTTGTTTCCCACAATAAAAAGTGGAGTACAAATAAATGTAATCACAACAACTCTGGGGAGCAGGTTTGAACCCCTGTTCAGCCTTGGAAACCCACTAAGTGATCTTGGCAAGTCACATTCTCTCAGCCTTGGAGGAAGGCAAAGGCAAATATCATCTGAACCAATCTTGCCAAGGATATCCCATTATAGTTTTTGCCTTAAGGCCAGCATAAGTTGGAAATGACTTAAAGGCACACAACAACAAAGAAGTGTTTTAATAAATATTACAAGCAGAAACATTCAGTACACCAAAACTTGCAAAAATTTCTTCTGGTGTCATCTATGCCATACTTTGTATTTTTAAGCATTCATTCCTTTCTCCTTTATAAAAATTTCAAATGTAATTGTTCAGTTTTACTCATTTTCACATACTCCAGAATCCATTCTACCTAGCCAGAACAGCAATAGAAAGTAAAAAGCTTATTTGGGGCTTAGCTGAGCAAGATGGCTTTAATCAAATGAATAAAACTTCAATTGCTATCACTCATTTCATGTCCAGTTCCTGAAACTCTCTAGCTTTTGACGAGGAATGCAAAATTCCTAGCTTTTCTCTTGTATTTAATCAAGAGGGCTGGGTAAGCTTCTGACACATCTGATCTACATACAAAATATTTGAGAATAACTATCCTGTCATTTCTTGACATTATGTCCACTGGAAAGCATATCGAGGATTGACTTAAGTGAGACCATGTCAATGTTAAAAGAAGAGACATTCATTCATTTTCTTCTTATTTATTATGGAAAGCTCCTTTCAAAAAAGTCTCTAGGAACGAGAAAGCCTGAGGATATTTTGTGCTATATTTATCTTGTCTAGACTAAAACAAACAACCTCCCTCCCAAACTTAAAATCCAGTTTATTTCATAGCATTTAATAAATACTTAAACAGGTAATTTCAAATACCTGACATGGTAAATGTATGGATATTTCATAATATACATTATCTTTCCTCTGGTGATTCACTACTGTATTGAGTGGAATTTGACTACTAACATTTGACACTTGTCAATTTTAGCAAATTTAATGAAGACACTGAGAAAAGACACTAAGTGACAGCATTTACAAAGCTGATTACCCCATGACCTTCTTGCAAACAAACTAGTCAAAGGGTTGCTTTGAATCAAATGTAAGCTAGGCAATACTACTATTAGGTGGATCTGTAATTGGTTAAGCGACCAAAACCAAAGGGTGCTCACCAATGGTTCCAATTCATCCTGGAAATAAGTGATTAGTGGAGTGTGGTGGGGTTTGCTCCTGGCCCCAGTACCGTTCAACATCTTCATTAATGGTTTGGATGAAGGATTAGAAGGGATATTTGGAGATGACACCAATTTAGGACGGATAGCTAATACTCCAGAGGACAAGATCACAATTCATAATGACCGTAATGAGCTGGGCCAAAATTAAGAAAATGAATTTCATCAAGGAGAAATGTAAGATGCTACACTTAAGCAGAAAAAATGAAATTCAAAGATACAAAATGGGCAATGCCTGGCTCAGCAAAAGTCCATGTGAGAAAGCTCTCGGAGACTTTGTGGACAAGAAGTTGAACATGAGCCCACAGTGTGATGCAGTAGCTTAAAAGGCCAATGGGATTTTGGGCTGCATCAAAAGGAGTATAGTGTCTAGATTGGGGAAAGTCATGATGCCTCTCTATTCTGCTTTGATTAAACCTCAACTGAAATACTGTCTCCAATTCTGGACACTACAGTCTAAAAGAGAAACTGACAAGCTGGAAGGTGTCCAGAGGATGGCAACTAAAATGATCAAGGTCTGGAGACCATGACCTATGAGGAGGGTTTTAAACAACTAGGTATGTTTAGACTGCAGAAGAAAAAAATGAGTGTGGTGGAAGCTTCTTCCTTGGAGGCTTTTAAACAGAGACTGGATGTCCATCTGTCAGGGTGCTTTGATTATGCTATTCCTGCATGGCAGGTGATTGGACTAGATGGCCTATGTGATCTCTGCCTACTCTACTATTCTATGATTCTATCAAATACCATGTTTTGGAATGACTCTTGTATGCAACTCCTCATCATAATGAACAATCAGAATAGATGGAATCCTAGAATCTAGTGGGTTCAGGGATAAAACAGGAATATCTCCTGGAACATTCCATGGCAAAACAGAGTAACGTGAGAGTAAAGCCTAAGTTATGAGAACAGATAGTAGAGAAGCAGATGGTGGAGCTAATAAAAGACCAGCCTTCAAAAGGCTTATGCTGAAATAAACCTAGGAATCTCTTATGCTTATGATACATTCTAAAAGGAGTCAAATGGATTAATAGTGCATGTGTCATGGTAATTCTATCTTTTAATTAAAAGTACTTTATATAGATAATTTTAAACTTTTTTTGGTTCTCTTCCTGTAAAGTCAGCCATCCATGGATTCAATCACTTGCAACAATTTTTTAAAAATTGCAAAAGCAAATCTTGATTTGCTGTTATATAACATATACCAATTTACTATGTAATGGGACAAGCATCCATGGATTTTAGTATCCAATGGGGAATACTGGAACCAAATCCAAGCAGATACCAAGGGCTCACTCTAAATGTTTTAAAGCCCTTAAAAACTTGGGACTAATATTTCAGAAACATGACCTCTTTTCATATGAATCTGCCCAGAATTTGAGAACAGCAGAGGCCCTGCTATGTAACTCACAAACCCTGTAAATAAACTAGATCGGCTTTTCTTTGGAGCAGTACCTCAGTTGTGGAAGGGTCCTGCCAGACAGGCCCAACATGCGGAACTTGTCTTGCTTTTATCTGGAGCCCGAAGGAGTGGGAGGGCAACCTCTTCTCTCCCCAGTCCTCAATTCCTCCCTCAAAACTTACCGGAGAGGCTTGCAGGAAGCACAGGCCCCTCTGCACAGTCCTGTTGCTTGAAAATGATATGTCAAGAGGTGGGGGGGGGGGAGAGGCGGGAATTTCCCCTCCCACCTCCTGACACGTCATTTGCAAGCATCAGAAGGACTCTGCTGGCAGGCCCTCTCGGGTACATTTCTTTTGCGGGGAATGGAGATTGGACACCATCCCAGGTCCACCTTTGGTTAACCTGGTATTATTTATTTATTATTATTTGCACTTGTTAACCGCCACTCTCAGCCCGAGGGCGACTCGTGGCGGTGTACAGAACATAGAAAAGACAACAATTTACAATAGATAAAGACCACAACACAACATCTTACTAATACAACAACTAATTAAACTAAAAATCCGCTTCGTCTAGTTTGGGGTCATAGTCAATCTCGTAGTCATAGTCCATTCCGGTGGTCATTCCAAAAACATAGCACTTAGTTGAAGGCCTTTTCGAAGAGCCAGGTTTTCAGGCCCCTGCGGAAGGCCATGAGGGAAGGCGCCTGTCTGATTTCAGCAGGGAGGGAGTTCCATAGCCGGGGGGCCACCACCGAGAAGGCCCGCTCTCTCGTCCCCGCCAGGCGTGCCTGTGAGGCAGGCGGGACCGAGAGAAGGGCCTCCCCAGATGATCTCAAGGTCCTCGTGGGCTCGTAGGCCGAGATGCGGTTCGCAAGGTATTTTGGGCCAGAACCGTTTAGGGCTTTGTAGGATAACACCAGCACCTTAAATTGGGCCCGGTAGCAAATCGGCAGCCAGTGGAGCTGGGACAGCAAGGGCGTTGTGTGCTCCCTGCGTCCCGCTCCGGTTAACAACATGGCTGCCGCGCGCTGGACTAGCTGGAGCTTCCGGGCCGTCTTCAAGGGCAGCCCCACGTAGAGAGCGTTGCAGTAGTCGAGGCGGGATGTGACCAAAGCGTGTACCACCGTGGCCAAGTCAGACTTCCCAAGATACGGGCGCAGCTGGCGCACCAGCCGAAGCTGTGCAAATGCTCCCCTGGTCACCGCTGAAACCTGGGGATCCAGGCTCAACGACGAGTCCAGGGTCACACCCAAGCTGCGAACCTGCGCCTTCAAGGGGAGTGCGACCCCGTCCAGCACAGGCTGTAACCCTATACCCTGCTCGGCCTTGCGACTGAGTGGTGGCCAGTATGGCAGCTGGCCACCCCCCCCCCCCAGGGAAAGCTCAGGATTGTGGGAGTGAGTGGGGATTTAAAATCAGGAGGGAGCAGATTATTTTAACCCTCCTGAGTTTTAGGTAAGTGTAGAAAAAGCCAAACTCCCTCCCAAAGTAAGTCAGGATGGCTCCCAGTTAAACCACCATCAGGTGACAGCCAAAACTTCATGATTCCATAGAGCCTTTGGTGTGTGTTTAATGGGTTTAACCGGCGTTTAAAGAAATTTTATTAAATTAATTTCATCATGTAGCAACTTGGGAGACCTGATGAACTGAAATGTACTTAACCAAAATGTCTAAATAACAGAATTTTAACTCTGTTGTTCCAAAGGAGAGACAGAGAAGGCAAAACTATTTTTTATCATATTGCATAATGAATGAATCATGCATTTAGAGAGGAAGGGATTTTCATTCTTCTGATTTGAAAACTCTGTAACTTTCTTCAGATAAAGAAAGAAATGCAATTGAGGAAACAAATGTCAAACATTAGCCTTGAATGCTAATATTAACAGCATTCATGAGAAGGGAGGCAATCGAGCCAAACCTTTTATAGTACTGTGAGGCTGAGCCAAGATAGTTTCCAAAGCATTTCAAAAAAATGCTTGCTTAACTCATAAACAATTCTTTGCACTTTGGCCAAAAGTGTTATTATTGCTTCCAGTCTGGCTTTGGGGTGATAAAGCAACATGGGGGTACCACCATCAAAGCAATCTGTTCCCTCACCCACACAAAGTTACATGTGACTGACAGAATATAAACAAACATGTCACTGAAAGCAGCATGGTATAGATGATGATATCCAAATACACATCGGAATATGCTTTTCAATCATCCCAAGATGTTCATAGGGTTTTAAAAGGTAAGGAATACTCAGAGATGATGTTGCCAGTTTATTTCCCTGAAATACAGCCTACAGCATCTGTTATTCATGGCAGCCTCACATCCAAAGCTGACCCTGTCCACCTTCCAAGACCAGATGTCAAAATGTAAAACGTTAGACCTGTTAAAATATATTTTGTAGTTTGGGACCAGTCTTCCAACTGGCAGAGATTCTGACTGCTATGTTATTGGTTTCCCTCCCAATTTGGTGTCATCTGCAAAGCCCAAGTCATCTCTTCCAATCATCTATAAAGAGGTTGGACACTATTGGGTTCAGGACTGAAACTTATGACATAATAACAGATCACTGGTGACTATCATTTGGATTTGGTCTGCCAATCTGCTACAAATTCAGCTAACAACCAGAGTAAGTCTAGCCACATTTTCTACAAAATCTCATGGGGAAATTTCAATGAAAGTCTTACAGATATCAAAATAAAATACCTCTGATCTATCAACTTTCTATCTCACTCTCACTCACCTCCACCACCTCAAAAACGTACAGTAAGTTTGGCATTACTTGTTTTGAGAAGTAAATTCTAGCTTCTAGTAACCATATCATTCTTTTCTGGGTAGTCATAGACCAACTGTTTAAATATTTGCTTGGGACCTGTTCTAGATAACATTAAATTGCCAATTAGTTGTTGATTGGTTGTGCTTACATATGTTTGTGCATGCCACACTGCATTACAGATAGCTCAGGTTCTGCTTCTATGGATTACAACATCCATGGCTTGAAAATATTATTTTTTTAAAAAAATCCAAAAGCAAACTTTGATTTTTCCATTTCACATAAGAGGCACAATTTATTCTGCCATTGTATATAATTGTGTATGGAATATCAGCATCCACTGATGCTTGGTATCTACTGGGGGTACTGGAACCAAATTCTAACAGATACAAAGGACCCTTTTTCAACCTTTTTACCCCGGATGAACCTGAAAAATACTCAGGTTTCAGAGAAAATTGTAAAATTGATCTATCCCTCTATCTATCTCTCTATCTAAAAAGGTGTAGATTTTTCCAATCATAATCAGAACCCCTAGTGATCTATTATGAAACCAGGGGGTTGCACAGAACATATTCAGGAAACCTTGCTGCAGAATAATCATGGGTGCTACGTCACCACTAGAAATCACAAGAGTGCAGATGTATTTTCAAATGTAAAAAAAAAGTGTTGAAGCAGCAGCAATAGTTGTGAGCTGGTTCTGTAAATACTGCCTTCTAGGTAAGTGTGAGTATGACTGAAGCTATATAGCAAAATCTCTGAAAGCCTTATTTGGGCAAGTTCGCACTTCATATAGCACTCCACATAGCTTTAATTGAAATAGGTGCATCCAATGGAATCCTGGATTTTATAGCTAGGTGCAAGACCTAGAGCCCTTGGCTAATGAGCTCTAGAACCTCACCAGCCTGTGAGCTCCAGAATCCTATACAATGGAGCCATAGAAGTTATTGTAATAAAAAAAATATTTTAACTATGTAAGGGCTCCTAGACCTAAACATTATATCCTGCCTTTCCTCCAACAAGCTAAAGGCAGTTTAAATGGCTGCCCTCATCCCCATATTAACTCCACGATAACCCTGTGAAGTAAGTCTGAGTGACAAAGAGTGAGTGATCCAAGCTTACGCAGTGAATTTCACAGATCAATGATAACTAGAATATGGGATTCTCGGCACTACAGGCACAGGTGCTCTAAGACTGAATTTACACTGCCTTATATCTCAGGATCTGATCCCTGATTATCTGACAATATGTACCAATATAATCCAGTTCAAAGCAGATAATCTAGGATCAGAACCTGGGAGGCAGTGTAGATCCAGCCCAAATTAGATTTAGAGTTGTGCTGGGTCAAATGGCCGTTCCTATGAACATTTGAAAGTCCTTGATTTTGTCCCCCTGACTTCAGTGGGAAAATCAAGAAGACCTTATTGAAATAAATAAGAATGCTGAGGAGCTTTGGCAGGATCACATTCATTCCATTCTTTAATGTGCATAGACTTGAAGAAGGACTACTTACAAAAGCATGGCCATGCTCTACTACAGTCAAGTGCAAGACTGTTTATTTGCAATGGTTCTGGATGACACCCAATGTTCTGTATTTTCAACTAAAACTTGCTTTGCATTCAGACAATGGCAGCCTATTGAAAAGTGCCTGCAAACTTCTTTTAATTTCCTTCTGATCTTTGACAATGAATAATGGTTTGTGTTTTGGACAAGCAAACTAATTATTAAAACTAAAATATGAGAATACATTTGCACATGCAGTAAGACTACATTTTCAGTGCAGCATGCAAGGTTTTAGATATGTGACTTCCAATTCCTGTAATGGGCGCTATCTAGTTAATTCCCAATTCATTTCATGTAAACTTTACCCCATACAGTGCATATATAATAAGTAAAAGTGGTAATTTTCCGCTATGACTACAGGCGAGGAGAAAATGAAAACATTCTCATTTTGTGGAGGCGACTCACTACTGGAAGAGCGATTTTGCCGGCATAAAGCACAAATGTGGATCCTACAAACTAATATTACAAATCTCTCAGCATATTCCAGCAATGCAATTTCACATTCTCCATATGTAGATAGCGCTGTTCCTTCCAGACTGAAATATACTTAACTTGGGGGATCCTATAGTGAACGATATCACTTAGCAATTCCAAGCCATCATTCTGAGTGAAAGCATTTGTGTTCATTATTACTGAAGTAAAAGACAACCTGCCAAGTAGAAGATGGATTCTCACCTTATAACAAACTCATGGCTGTCAATCTCTTTTCCACATCCACTATCCAAGAGAATGCCAGAATTGCCTACAACGGCACATGTCTTAAAGCGACGGTTCTTCATTGGTGAAACTTCAGGAAGGAGGCTGTGTAGATCCTGGGAAATGTTTAGGGTACGGCGTCTGTCTAGCACATAATGGATTACATCTCCTGGCTTGAAGCTGCTTTTGACCACAGAGATGTCTCTTTCTGCATCCAAGAATCGAAGAATGTTTTTCCTGTATATCAAACAAGAAGAAACGCTTAGCAAACCTCTCTAAGGACATAACAAGAAACTTGCTGATTCATGCCGGAAGCTATCTAGTCCAACATTTATTCCCACAGTGGCCAACCAGATGGCTATGGGAAACAAGAGAGGATGAGCAGCACCTACTTGCAAATATTTTTTTCCACTCCTATCAATCAGCATCTGGAATTCAGAAGTATCTGGCCTTTTAAAAGACCTTCTGTAATAGCCAGTTAGTAGGCAAATGGCTATATACAGTAATAAAAAGGACGTTGTCTTATTACTGAAGGACAGAAAGATAAGCTTATATAGAGAGGAGTTCCAAAGCATGAGAGCACTCACCAAGAAGCCCTTCTCATACATCCTCACCAAAATTACTGCATGGGTGACAGACAGAACTGAGAATAGGTCTTGGCTTGAATGTCTCAAAACTTAGGCAGGTTCATATGGGAAATTATGAGACTAGGTAGATGGATCCAAGACATATAGAACTCCATATATAATGTATGGGAACCAGTGTGGTGTAGTAAAATGTATACTTTTCAAACTGATGCTATGCTATTTTAACATATTGTGTATTTTGAATTGGCATGGGTGCTTTTAACTCTGTTGCGGCTCTATTTGTCTCACTCAATACATAGGGAGAGGAGTGTAAAAAAAGGAGAAAGGGGAGCTGGCTGTTGGACTAGGACTCTAGGAGATCAGAGTTTGAATCTCCATTTGACCATGGAAACTCACTGGGCAAGTCATATTCTCTGAGTCTCAGCATAAAGCAAAGGCAAACCCTCAGTTATTGCCAAGAAAAACCCATGTTCCTCTTAAAATTGCTGTAAGTCAGAAGGAACTTGAATGCACAATATAACAACAATAGTATGTAATAACTCTTCTTAAACCAGGAAGTAATTACCATATGTGAAAGAGAAAAAATATTTTGTTATTCAGATAAATTATATTTATATTATACAATGCTTTAATATGGAGTATTCATGCATCTCTGATCAGACAGAAAGTGGTGTCTTAAATGTTCTTGATGTACAAAAGTGCTTTTTATTTTACCAGTGAGATGTGTATTTTTAAAACTGTTGTTGGGTTACATAAAATTATGACATTAAATTTATAAATGTAAAGTTTGAAAGCTATAGCTTAATTTTAACATTTTGAAGTTCAGTTGCTATTGATCTATTTTTATGGATTGTATCCAAAATTCAATGCAGTAATCAATACCTTTAGAAGAATCAGTTTCAGATATATATCTTTGGAGTAATAAATGTCATCCATGCTTCCAAAAGACTGTGTGAGATACAACAAATATTCATAGAATCATAGACTCCTAGAAGTGTAAGGGACCTCGTGGGTCATCAAGTTCAACCCCACCGCTCAGTGCAGGACCTCCAGCTAAAGTATTCCCAGCAGGTCTCTGTCCAGCTTATTTCTGTGAACTACTATTCTGTAACAAAATCTACTATCCTGTAATTTCAAACCATTATACCTGGTCATATACTCCTTTCTCTGATAGCCCTTGAAGTATCTAAATCGTGCAGTCATGTCACCGCCTAGTATTCTCTTCACTGTCCTCCTATAGTTCACTCTCCACACCTCTTATCATCCCGGTTGTCCTTCTCACAAAGTAATATTATCTTGACTATACCCTTGTTAAAATGAGGGACCCAGAACTAAACATAGGACTCCAGATAAGGCCCGACCATTGTGGAATATAGTGGGATTATTACTACTCTCAACTTGGAAAGCATGATTTCAGTAATGCAAATTAAAATAGCATGTGTTTTTTTTTTTTTTTGCTGCAGCACCACACTGCTGGCTCATATTCAACATATGATCAGTAACAATCCCAAAGTTGTTTTTGGATGTAGTACTGCTGAGCCATGTATACCCCCTCGTATACCTGGACATTTGATTTTGCTGACCTAAATGCACAATTTTGTGTTTGTCTACTAAATTTCATTTGTATTAATTTCTGCCCCATTTTCTACTTTATCTAGATTCTTTTGAATTCTATCCCTAGATTTCAATATTTTAGCCACGCCATCCAGTTTTGTATCAACTGCAATTTGATAAGTATCCCCTCTGCTCCATCAGATAAGTCATTTATAAAATGTTTGAAGGAGAATGGCATTAGGATAGAATGCTAAGGCATTCCACACAAGACCCCCATAGTGTGCCATTGACCCCTTGAATTAAAATTTACAGAAAGACAGAATGAAGAGTAAATAGTAGAGGTGTGCAAATATTCATTTTAAAACCATAGATCATATGTAATACATAATTTTTGCATATACAAAGAGATACTAAGATACTCAGGGGAAGGGGGGCGCCTATACAAAAGCTTAAGTATTAAAACTTAATACTTAAGTATTAAGATCATCCGGAGTTTCGGGGTACGGTGTCATCTGTACACGGATGATGTCCAACTCTGTCACTCCTTTCCACCTGCTACTAAGGAAGCTGTCCAGGTCCTGAACCGGTGCTTGGCCACTGTGACGGTCTGGATGAGGGCAAACAAATTGAAATTGAATCCAGACAAGACAGAGGTACTCCTGGTCAGTCGCAAGGCCGAACAGGGCATAGGGTTACAGCCTGTGTTGGATGGGGCCGCACTCCCCTGAAGACGCAGGTTCGCAGCTTGGGTGTGACCCTGGACTCATCGCTGAGCCTGGA
The DNA here is from genome assembly GCF_037176765.1 of Anolis sagrei. Lineage (NCBI taxonomy): Eukaryota > Metazoa > Chordata > Lepidosauria > Squamata > Anolidae > Anolis > Anolis sagrei. The sequence continues at coordinate 250,991,035 of NC_090022.1, read as the reverse complement.
ACCCCAGGTTTCGGCGGTGACCAGGGGAGCATTTGCACAGCTAAAGCTTGTGCGCCAGCTGCGCCCGTACCTTGGGAAGTCTGACTTGGCCACGGTAGTCCACGCTCTGGTTACATCCCGTTTAGACTACTGCAACGCTCTCTACGTGGGGTTGCCTTTGAAGACAGCTCGGAAGCTCCAACTAGTCCAACGCTCGGCAGCCATGATTTTAACAGGAGCGGAGCGCAGGGAGCATACAACCCCCCTGTTGCACCAACTCCACTGGCTACCGATCTGCTACTGGGCTGAATTCAAAGTGCTGGCGTTGGCCTTTAAAGCCCTAAACGGTTCCGGCCCAAGCTACCTATCTGACCGCATCTCTGCCTATGAACCCACCAGGACTTTGAGATCTTCCGGGGAGACCCTGCTCTTGATCCCGCCTGCTTCTCAAGCTCGGCTGGCGGGGACGAGAGAGAGGGCCTTCTCGGTGGTGGCTCCTCGGCTGTGGAACGCCCTTCCTGCGGACATTAGACTGGCACCATCTCTAATGGTATTCCGCAAAAAGGTGAAGACCTGGATGTTTGTGCAGGCGTTTGAGTAATTTAGTGCAATCTGGTAATGGAACATAGGAATGGAACAATGGACGACGAACCTGGACTACGCTTGGATGATGAGAAGATTGGGTACGGTTGTTTTTTGTAATAATTGTGCATTGTCATTGCTATCGGTAATTTATGGATAATGTGTTAAGTCAATTGTTATATGTTGTATGGAACCACTGCTGTTTCTACTGTTTTTACTGTTTGTGAACCGCTGTGAGTCGCCTTCGGGCTTGAGATACAGCGGTATATAAGCAAAGTAAATAAATAAATAAATAAATAAATAAATCTCACCCAATGCATTTTCATTTGAATTCTGTAATGCTAAGAATCATTTTCCATTTTCAATGCAAGTGAGGCAAAGCTAAAAAGGCTGCCATCCCTCTTTAAATTAAGGAGATAGGCTGCCTCTCACCAGGAGGAGAGAAAAGCAGATGAGTCAGCTGGAAAAGAGACTGAGAGAGCACAGAATTCTGGGAAATGTAGTTTGGGAAGGCAAGGAGCCCTATGGCAGAGAATTTGGAAGGCACTGCCCTAAACAACATTCCCAGAATTCTGCTAAGCATCAGAAAGCCAAAATGAAGACAGGAAAGAGCTGTTTTCCCTCAGTAGCAACAAGCAGCCAGCCATGCAGTTTACAATTCTGCAAAGAGCACTGACTGATACTTCAATACTGGTAAGTAAATCTGTCTTGGGCTGGAAAGAAATCCCTAGATTGAAGTTCTATCGGTTAACATTAAATGAGATAGCTGTTGCAGATTTTTTTTTTTTTTTAGAAAATAGTTTTTGTCAAAACTTAAAAAAAAAAAACTTCCCCCGAATCAGTAGATATATGAATATTTCTGAAATTTGGTGGGAATGATCCCCTGTTATCTTGTGTCACTGTATAGAAAACTTATGGAGATAGCTCTTGTACTGTTGTTGTTTTTTTTAAAAAAATGTTGATTATATAAAATTTTCCAAAATATCTGTGGATGAACCCCTGACAGATGGTCATCTAGCTTATGTTTAACAGTGCAAAATCCTCAGGCAGTTATTTTTTGAGAAAAAGTGAAGAAAATAATGCTGCTTTGCTTTGGGGCTTACTATTTTGCATGCAATTGTTTTCTATGCAAATAGCAATGTCTTCTATGTTGCAAATGATATTGTGAATTTTGTCCAGACCAAATTCCTATGAGAACAATTGGGGGGAGGGGGGGATCTACCTATGCAAAAACATTCCCATTTTGTGTAAAAAGTTGTGATACAGAAACAATGTTGCCATTATTGGATCTAGTCTCTACAAAAGTATTTCACACCTTTTAAAGACATCAAGATTGGCAGCTATAAACTCCATCCTGTGACAAGCTATTTATTTGTTTGCAGTATTTATATCTCACTCTTCTCAACCCCAAAAGTGACTCAGAGTGGTTTTACAAAGGCAACAATTTGATGCCATATACACAACATATATAAAATAAATATATACATTAAAGCATGAATGTAAAATCATATGAAGATTAAAACACATTAAAACGATGCAATCCGAAATTATAGGCAAAAAACAATTCTGACATTGCACATTTTCCATAATCCATTATTGCACTGCACTATTGTGGCAATTCAATAGTTTAGCTATCTACTGTGTGAATAAGTTCTTTTTGTCTGTCCTGAACCTTGTGCTCCTTCTCTTATCATTCTTTTCAAGTGATTTCTGTTCTCACTACCCAGCATGTAGGGGTTCAACCCCCCCCCCCCCCAATTTTTCAGGTTAAAAAAAACTAGTTTACTCATGAATTTTAACTGGTTAACCAAATCCCCATGCTAAGTCTATGAGACGCAAAAATTAAGAGTCCCTCCAGAACTGCAAGCACTATCTCAAGCAAATATTGACAATTTATTCACACTGTCATTACTTGCAGCAATAGCCGATGTAGCGAAGCAACCAAGTTGGGGGGGGGGGTTGAGTGCTCTCATTAAAGAGGCCAGATTTGGTGGAGGTGGTTGACAAGGACGGAGCTGCAGGCGATTCAAGGCTGTTCTGCCCCCTACTGTGCTCTTTGCTTTAGCATGAGCAAGGAGGCAGGTTTCAACCCCCCCCCCGAAAATTTCAAGCCCCCCCCCAAAAAAATTTCAATCCCCCCCCCCCATTTTTTTCTGGCTACGGCCCTGTCACCACCCTAAATAATTTAGTATCATAAGCCTAACTATTAATCCAAACTTCAGTCTGTTTATGAACAAGTTAAAAGGCACAAGGCCTAATGCAGGCATCTGGAGGATTCCAGTGTTCACACCCTCTTTTGCAAGAACTAATAATTTGTTCCCATTTTCTGTTTCCTATTTTTAAAATAGTTTTTGATCCACAAAGAACTTCCTTTCTTAATCCATGATTGCAAAATTTCCTCTGAAGTCTTTGTTGTGGAACTTTTTCAAAAGCCCATTGAAGGTCTAAGTAAGCAATGCCCACAAGATGGAGCCTACCTAAATGCTTATTGATCCTAAGCTGAATATTAGAAGCCTGGTGGATACATCTCAATCTAATGATTTATTTGTTTGCAAATTGTCAATGAGGTCTTGAACATCCTCTCTTGTAGCTACTATTTACTACACCTGCAGTAAATAAATGAATAAATAGGCCTGTGTGATCAATGAAAAAAATGTTTCAATACTCATTACAAAATTAGGGGGTGGGGAAAATCATTTCTAAAGTGTTTTTGAAATTAGATGGGGTTTGTATCATAACTATAATGAGTTAACTACTTTTTCTTTACTTTTCATTGAGTAATTGTGCCAATGGGGAAATTCCAGGGACTGCTTTCTCTCTCACTGGCATGAAACTTGTTAGGATTATAGAACACATTTACCACTGTTAGCCCACAAAGTTTCAGAATGTTTCATTCATCCACACCCCAATATTTGCCATTTGTTCTAAGATTTTCATGGTCAACAGTAAGGAAAATCTGAAGCTTGAGCATGTGAATATCAAGTGCAGAGCAGAGATAAGAAATATTAAAACTCAAAAATGCCTCAAGCTCCAGGTAAATGATAATATAACATGGCAAAATTCTTTTCCTCTATCACCTTTTCAACATAAATAAAAAACAAAATTTATTATCCTTTACATCTTCTTGTACACAAATGGGTTTAAAACCCTTTCAAGTGTCATATACCTAAATTGGCAAATTGTTAAAATATTAAAAAAATGCATTCCAGAGAAAAACTAATCTAATGGTCCTAAGCCTGAAGGAGGGCAAGCTATGAAATAACAAAGGAGTGAAATAATGCTAAGTCCTGATTTATAGCAGCAAGACAGGAGTAGGTCCATTTGGTGCATTTAGATCAATATTGCCTCCACAAATAGATCATACTTGAAAAAAATCCCTCAGTTTTGCCTCCTTCTTTTCTTCATGATGGCAGCATAATTCTCCTTGTATGCAAAGGTAGATATCACCCAGCAGTGGTAAAATGTTGTTGATAGATGCAGCCTCAGGCAAAGTAGGTAAGAGCACACTTTTTCCCTTTCTTTTTCTTGTTCCTTCTTTTTTCCCCCTGTTCTCTTCTCTTCCTCTTCATTCTCACATAACAGGATGTTACAGGAAGGACATGTAACAAATACTAAACTCTTAATTGATACTTTCTCCAGCATTACATACAAGTCTTTCTTGATTCCTATCTGGAGACATTAGGAGCTGGCCATGGGACTTTTCTATAAGCAAGATATATATTCTTCTACTTAGCTAGTTTTCCCCATCCTTCCTTGGAAAAGCAAAAAAAAATGGGTTTCTTTCACATCATTTTGATTCTAACAACTCTGTGAGAGAGGGAAGGGTGTGCTTGACCCAAGGCAACCCCTCAAGTTTCACAATCCCACAACGATGATTTAAATTCACATATTTAGTTTTAGTCCAGCACTCTTGCATAACTACAAAGCCAAAGAAGCTTATAATACATAATAATCAACATGTGAAGTCAGAACATTTGTACGTTTATCTTAGTACCTTCAATAGATCTCCTCTTTGATTGTTTTGATACACACACACACATATACATACACACACACTCCAGTATGGCCCACTTATTCATGGACTCAATATCCAAAGTTTCACTTGACCACATTCCAAAAAATATTCCACCTCAGAAGTGTTTGTGGGTCTCCTTGGGTCCACCAATGCCATTCTGTGGAATGCTTCCAGCCCAAGTATCGTCAAAATATCCCCCTTGATGGATTATCACCTTGTCACGGTGAGGGGGCTTGCATGTTACAATGAACCTGCAGGCAAAACCATTGGAATCATGTGCTCACAGGAGGGGTCACAGGGGAGGATCCAGACCAAGCACAATCTGAAGACCTCAGTGGTGGAACAGGTGGAAGATAGCATGGCACATGTTATTACGGCTGTGAACGTGGAAGAAGGCTGCAACAAATGTTAACATGCCACTAGATGGGACCCTCATTCTGTAAAGACTGTGTATGGGCTGTGCACTGACCACACATAAATCAAATTCACTCACAGGCATGTTCCAAGAAAAATAAAATAAAACCAACAAAAGTCTCATGGAGATCAGCAAGTGCCGATGGGGGGAGGACTGTGAAATCCAGAAGTCCCTAGTCACAGACTGGCATATGGACGAAGGATATAGATTCAGTCGTTCGACCTCAAGGTCTGAGGGAGTTTAGTAGTTGGGAAGCTGTATCCATGATTGAACAGCCCTACCTTGGAAAGAGCACTACAACCTCCTTAACCACACACCAACATGGCCGAAGACGTTCTCTTGCAAATCCCGCAACAACAAACTAGGAATGAGCTTGCAACAGACAGGATAACAAATGTCAGTGTGCTGAAAGAAAGAAAGACCTCCACTACTGAAGCGCTGCTCTGCCATCAACTTTGTTGGACAGACCACATTGTCTGAATGCCTGATCACCGTTTCCTAAAGCAGTTGTTATACTCCCAACTCAAGAATGGAAAACAGAATGTTGGTGGACAAGAAAAGAGATTTAAAGATGAGCTTAAAGCTAACCTTAAAAACTGTGGCATAGACACTGAGAAGTGGGAAGCCGCTTGAGCGGTCTAACTGTAGGCTAGTTATTACCAACAGCACTGGAATTTGAAGATGCACGATTGGAAGGCAAATGGGAGAAACATGACAAAAGGAAGGCACATCAAGCCAACCTCGAGCAGGGCCGTCCTCACTGCAAAAGAACATGAAGGTCAAGAAGAGGTCTCTACAATCACCTATGGACTACTGACAAGACCCTACACTTGGAGGACAATCATACTCGGACATGAATGATAGCTGATGATGATGAGTCAAAATATAGAGTTTGCTCTTATCTGTGGTTCTAGATATCCCTATGTGATTTGTACCCATCTTGGAACATTATAATTGACTTGTTTCAATAACTGTATGGTTAATTTTATTTTAATATATACGTTTTGTAGGTTTTAAATTATATTATTTTTAAGAGGAAAGTGGGATACCACCACTATGACGACTTCTTCTTCTTCTTCTTCTTCTTCTTCTTCTTCTTCTTCTTCTTCCTACTACTACCATCATCATCATCATCATCATTTCCCCCACAGATAAAGAGACCATATCGTTTTTCCAATTCTCTGTTCAATTTTTATCCGCTCACCTCTAATTCTAATGTTGCTTTATTGGGCTATTCCTTTTCATAGTGTGTGGATTGATTTTTTTTATTCTGGATTTTATTGATAGTAAGCACCTTCAGCAATTTTATAGTAAAGAAGATTACAGATATAAGAACCAACCAAACATATCTCAAGAGTTCTCCAAACATCTCTTTAGTCTTTTACAGTCTGACCTGCAGAGGCAAGGGGATCAAACATAGGACCTTTCTTATGCCAAGCATATGCTCTGTCAATGAACTACAGCATTTCTGTCATTTCTAACAGTCTCTTGTGTCTCTCCAGCAGTCATACAAAGCTGTAGCCATGCTGAACAAGTCTCTGATTCATAGCTGTTAAGGACACAGAAATCTTAGCTTTGTGGCTTTCTGGGGGAGGAAATGTGGCACACTGATATTGTAGAACATCATTGCAGAATCAACGTATTAGAAATATATCTTCATTTCACCCTGCACAGTCCTTTTTGCTCTGCCAATGGAATCTTAGTAGCAATGGGAATAAAACTGATTTAAAAACTATGTAACAGAATGGGAGTTTCATAAATTCAGAAACAAGTAATTTCTTTTGCTTTCAAATGTCTACAAACGGTGGAACCAACAGAAACTGTTACCCTCACTGTGAGATACGGAACCTCCAATATAAAAGTCAAAAGTTAGGCATACGAACTCCAGTGCTGGTTCTGTTGAAATATTTGTTCTCAATTAAATATTTATTGAAACTGAAGTGATCTTCAATCACCAGAGCTACACAGCACTGTGGTGGATGGGAATACTTTTGCGCTGAAGTACACAAATACCTATTCCAGGAGCTATCACAGAATCAACAGAAGATGTCCAGAAGATGGTTTGCAGTGTAGTATCTGAGCTTCCAGTTTACACTGACGGCCAATGGAAAAAGTACTTCATTGATAATATCACTGGGAGGCAATACATTTCAGCTTCCTTAGTTTTTGTTATCCAAGTCAAACAAATACTTGATTGTTCCCAAACGGTTTCATGGATTCTGCAAAAGCATTATAGGCTTTCCCCCAAAAAAATCTTTTATTTTTTTTAAAAAAAGATGCCAGAGTATAAAAATGGTATTGAAATTCAATATATCTCTGTTTACATACTGTAAATATTGTGTTGGTATTTGTACTATTTGTACCATTACTGCAACTTAAGAAAGAAAAGCCTTCCTGTTAGAACAAACAGCTTCGTGCCCTTGTGTTGTTTTTGTTCCGGAGGAGACCACTACACTACAATAAAATATTTGGCTCCCTAACAGGAGTGAAGAGTCCCTTCCACTATGCAACAGGAAATTTCATGCTGATTTGAACCCCTGATATTCCTTTTCCTCACTCTCTCCCTCCTCACGCAAGCTCCTCTCCAGCTCAGACAGCCCTCACAGTGAAGATGTTGCCATTGTGATGTCTGTCCTGGTAGCACCCACATCCGGCATCCAGAGAAGGGCAAGAAGGGGAAGGCAGGTCAGACGGGACTGCAGGAGATGGACCCCCCCCCTTTGCCCACCCAGTGTGGAGCCCATTTCCCTTGGGTGCTCAGAGGGAAAGACGACGACAACGGTAGAGGGGAAGGGGGAGAGGTTGGCCAGGCCTGAACTCACTTTCTGCTGGAAGGAAGTGTATGCTCATATTGGCGCATGCATTCGGTAGAAATTCATGTCCCACAGGATGGAAAACAACACTGCCACAATGCTTAGGGACAAAGTCAGGAGGGGGGGCAGAGGCTTCTGAGGGGTTCGTGACCAAAAAAAATTTGGGAACCATTACTTTAGTGATCCAAGGTAATGCCTTTGGCTAAGTGAATTGCATGCAGCCAAATCTGATGGAGTTAGGCTTTGTTACTTCTTTAAATCTGCATGCTATGTAGACCAGTAGTTAAGTAGAGATTCCTAACACTGTCAAAAAGACAAACGGCCCCAACAACCGCTTTAGGAACTACGCTTTTAGCAGAGATCCCATATTCTGCAGTTGCAGTTAATTTATTGTGAGGAATGAAAACAGAAGATTTATGTTTAGGTTCTCCTAGAAGTTATTGATTACCAAAAGACAAATGGCCACTATTATAACTAACTCCACGTTATTTTATTTATCCTATGAGGCATCTTTGTAAACAAAGCCTTCCCCTTTTAAATACCTCATTGATCATTTTTCCAACAAGTGAAATCACTTTCTCACAATAGAATAAATCACAAACAGACAAAAGGCCTTTCTTTTATTTGAACTGAACTCTTTGCAGTTTGGTTTCCTAGTCTAAACTGAGTCTTAACATAAATATTTTTCTATACTGTGTACACACTAAATGCTCTTAATAGTTAAATGAAGACTTTCTGCTCTATCAAATTGCTGCAAGCAACTGATCCAAACCCATGGCTATAGAGTTCTTCTCCCCTTATCTCCAATCAATGATCATAGAGAAGAGGTTTTATTAAAGGGTTTAATGTGTTTTTAGATAGTTTAAATTATTCTCACACTATTTTAAATTCACATTTTTCTATATGACTTTAAATTGACTTTACCTGTACATTATCTACTAGAATGCAGGCCATGATATTAATGTTTTAACATACAAAATATTGGAACAGCATCGTACTTGAGAAAGTCATCACCATAAAGTCTCAACCCAAAGACTGATATCACCTCCCTCTCCACGTCAAGTATCATATGATTCAGAGGAGGCAGGACACCCTTCATGCTACACAACAGATTTGCAGAACTCTGATGCCAAAGTACCTGTCATGATCCCATACTTTCACATTCTATGATCTACTATTTAGGGAGGAACATTGAAAATTCTAATCTGAAAATTTAAAGCCCAGGATTCAACAGGGTGTTGCCTTAGTAGTTAAAATGGAATTACACTGCAACTGTTTTTTGTATAAAATGACCTCAGGTCAAGTCATGACAGAAGCAAAATAGTCCAAGGATTTCATCAGATGAGCAGGAGGGAAGTGGGAAAAAGAGGAGAAAGTGCTGGGAAGAGTGGGGAAACCATCTTACGCTGTTCTCTCCCAGCAGGGTGCTGACAACCTTCCTCCATCTTCTTTTAGCTTTCCCTTGCTTCTCCCCACTTTATGGAAGTAGGAGCCAGGAGTCTTCTCTTTCTTGTAGCACACTAACAAAATGGAGTGCCACAGGCAGCCATCAGAAGTGGCCATGCGTCATAGGATGGCCTCCGTGGGACGCCGTTTCGCCAGTGTGTGAAAACAGAGAGAATGCAGGGTGGACCGGGGAAGCATCCATGTGATGAGGTCCTGTAAGTCACAAATGAGCTGCAACACAAAGTTACATGTCATCCAGTCCAACGAGCCCTGGTGACTTATTACTTGTTAAGCCTAAGAAGCTGCAGCAGCTGCAACAACATCAGGCAGCATTCCTTCAGTCACAACCACTGCTGATCAGGAAGCGAGGCTGACTTGCTTTCTGACACACCATCTGTTCAAACCATCTAACAGGGAGATTGTTTCATATTACAATGTTCTTAAAAGATATTTCTCAATCATCAAAGCCTTGCGATGACAGAAGACAATGTTTTCAAGAAGAATCCATTATGTAAAATGAATAGATCAGCATGATTTTGTATTATTTTGCAATTATCACTTGCTGCTACTGCTGTTTGCTTACTAAAGTAGAGGAAGCTTTACAATTTGAAGTCAGGAAATACCTGTTTCCTGCTTTTCTAAAATGACAAAGAGTCATCAGCAGTTAGAATACAAAGTACCAGGCTAGATGAGGCAATGACATAAGTATATGAGAAGAATCATGCTAGATGAGACCAAAATCCTATATGGGCCAATATTCTGTTCACACAGGAACAAATTAGCTGCCTATAAGAAGCATATCAGCAAGACATAAATACAACTGTACTCTCATGATGATAAATATAAGAAAGCTTCCAATGGTTTTTACAGTTTACAACATCAGCAAATAACACAGATTGAGTTACAAGGGAATTTCAATCCACTTTGGGTTGTATCCTGCTCTAAGATACGTATTGCAGAAGATGGACCTTTAGTATGATCTGGCAAATGCCTTGTTTTGGAATATAAGTATTCTCAGAAAGGAGAATGAGGAATACAGAGAGAAAAAGAGAGAGAAATTTAATATTGTTTAAGAGAGCAGGTCTATAGACAGCACTGAGTATTTTAAGCATTTTTCTGAACGATGCTACTTCTTGCCGCTATATACTTGGTCAAACTTTTGTGATGGTGAGCAAGAAGAGCTGGAGGCATCAATGCATAAATTCCTGCTTTCCTAGTTCCATGATTAGAAATAAATAAGGAGATTATTTGTGTTGGTATTTAATATGACTTATTTGCTTATTTGCCTATACTATTTGGGGTGCACCTACAGTGTACTATTAATACAGTTTGGCTTACTGTACTTTAACTGCTATGTTGCAATGCTGTGGAATCATGGGATTTGTAATTTGACAAGATCTTTGGCCTTCTCTACCAAAAAGTGCTGGTATCACACCAAACTACATCTTTTCTGAGTCTATAGCTCTGAGCAATGACAATTAAATTTGAGTCAATTAATTTACAATTCAGGGATGCACCCTTGAATCTCTTTTCAACTAAGTATTTCCAAAGTGGATTGGTATTATAAAATATAAAAGAGTAAAATTCAATACCAACAAATTATAAAAACTGCATCAGATAGCAAAAACTGTATCACTGCATATGCAACCATATCTATAAGTAGCTCACATATCTACAGTGTTCCCTCACTACTTTGCAGTTCACTTTTTGTGGACTAGCTCTTTTGTGGGTTTTTGCCTCCAAGTTTATGAATGGTTGCTGTTGCCCAGAGTGGCATTCTAATCCCGCCTCCTGGCAACGATGGAGTATGGAAGGGGGGTTACCCTCCCCCTCGGGAGAGAGGCAGCCAGTCAAGAGAGATTGCAAAACAAAGCAGAAATAGCTGGCAAAAAAAATGTGTGCAGTGCCTTTAAATCACTCCTCGCTTCTGCCTCACCCTCGGATTGTGATATACATATATAGCACCCCTACTTCACTTTTCACGGGTGGTCCTGGAATGTAACACCTGTGATAAGTGAGGGAACACTGTACTAGGCTAGGATTAGGGCTTGTGATAGAATAAGAACTTTAAACTAGATGTGAAACAAAATACTTCTCATTTTATAAATTAACCTGTTTCTTTCTTTGTCAGAGAAATAATGAAAAACGCCTGCACTACAACAGTTAAGTTTTATGGCCAGTGTGGTTTTTTAGACTTGTGCAACTGAAGGTAAAATATGACTCAGAAAACCAAACGCTTGAAAAAGAAGAACTTTCAAAAAAGGTTCTGAGTATATATATTTTTAAAGTCAGTATCAATGAGCCATTGTTTGGTTCAAAACAAAACCATCTCCAGTATATTATAATTCAAGTCACTGGCATGATAGTTGACTGTTTGCTCTTAAAGTGATGAAGAACCGGGATAATTTACAAGGTAAGATGTCCAAGAGCAACCCCAGGTCGTCTGAAGATTTCTTTCAACATCACCCTATGCATGTCAATTAATGAACACTGTAAACAATTTCTCTGCTGTTGTTTTAGACAGAGGGCATTAAAATATGCAGCTGAAATTATTCTGCTATTATACAGTAGCATTACACAGTGAAAAATCAATTTTTCACAAAGAATACCAAAATGAAAACATAAAAGGTATAGAGGACAAAAGGGAACATTAAAGGAGCAAGACATGTTCAGTTTGTGAAGAGAAGACCAAGGGGTGACCTGATCACACTCTTTAGACACCTCAAGAGATGCTGCAGAGAGGAGGGCCAGATATAAAGATTTGGATTTACAGGGGGATAGATTTTAATTGAAGTTGAGAAATAACTAATTGATAATGAGGGTGAATCTGTATTATAGAATGAATACAGTTTGCTGCCACTTTAACTGTCATGACACAAAGCTTTCTCTGCCAAAGAGTACTGGTGCCTCACTAATCTCCAAGTTCCATGATTTCACAGCATTGAGTAATGGCAATTAAAGGAACATCAAACTGCTCATAAAACTACTGTGACGCTCCTAAGTAAGAAATGCAACCAATAGCCATCCCATGGTGTACCCGGAATCTGATCATCAAGCTTCACTAATACCTCAAAACCACAACTAAAATCAGTCATGCAAATTCAAGAGTTTTCTCTTAAAAGAATAAGATAGAATAACCATCTCTAGGCCATGAGGGTTCACACCAAGTCGCTGCAAAATAGTTTTTAGAGAAGAATAAATGGAAAGGCTAAACTGCCTCTGTTTGATTCCACCCCCCCCCCCCCCAGCTTACAGTAATAATGGGAGTATTCTTTGCAAGAACAGGTTGAGCATCCCTTATCCAAAATGTTTAGGAGCAAAAGTGTTCCATATTTCAGATTTCTTCTTCTGATTTTGAAATACAGTACAGGTACTGATTTTGAAATATAGTACTGGTTCTCTTGGATATCTCAGTGGCTTTCGATACCATTGACCATGGTATCCTTCTGGGTCGGCTCTCTGGAATAGGACTTGGGGGCATGGTTTTACTGTGGCTTCAGTCCTTTCTGGAGGGTTGCTCCCAGATGGTCAAGCCGGGTGGCACCTGCTCGGACCCCTGGCTATTGACCTGTGGGGTCCCGCAGGGTTCCATTCTGTCCCCCATTCTTTTCAATATCTATATGAAATCGCTGGGAGAGGTCATCCGGAGTTTTGGAGTTGGGTGCCATTTCTACGCGGATGACACCCAACTTCACTACTCTTTTCCACCGGAATCCAAGGAAGCCCCTCGGATACTGGACCAGTGCCTGGCTGCTGTGTTGACCTGGATGAGGGCAAACAAGCTGAAGATCAATCCCAACAAGACAGATGTCCTCCAGGTCAGTTGTACGCCTGACCGGGGTATTGGGTGTCAACCTGTGCTGGACGGGGTCGCACTTTCCCTGAAGGCAGAGGTCTGCAGCTTGGGGGTCCTCCTGGACTCAACGCTGACGCTTGATACGCAGGTGTCAGAGGTGGTCGGGAGGGCCTTTGCACAATTAAAACTCGTGCGCCAGCTGTGACCATACCTCGCAAAGCCTGACTTGACCATGGTGGTCCATGCCTTAGTTACCTCTAGACTGGAATATTGCAATGCACTCTACGTGGGGCTGCCCTTGAAGATGGCCCGGAAACTTCAATTGGTCCACCACTTGGCAGCCAGACTTCTAACTGGGGTGAATTACAGAGATCGGTCAACTCTCCTGTTTAAGGAGCTCCATTGGCTGCCGTTCATCTTCTGGTCCCAATTCAAGGTGCAGGTTATTAACTACAAAGCCCTGAACGGTTTGGGACCCACCTACTTTTGTGACCTTATCTCCTGCCACAAACCTGCATGATCTCTTCGATCTGCTGAAGTGGCCCTTCTCTCGTCCCTTCCATCACAGACTCTTATGGGAACAAGGGAGAAGGCCTTTTCCGCTGTGGTCCCCCGTGTTTGGAATTCACTGCCTAGTGAGATAAGGCAAGCCCCCACCCTAGCTGGTTTTAAGAAAGACCCAAAAACCTGGCTCTTCTGTTGTGCCTTTGGACAATGACCACTCAATCCATCTGGTTGTCTTAGCCTACAGCTGCCCTCAGAATAAAGCATCTTCCCACCCCTAAAATGGCTAAATCCCATGGTTCCTCTCTGTTGGGCACCTCTCCTACAAATGCACTTTTATCCCTATCTCACCCAGGGTTTTAACTTTTTAACATTTTATCTCCTACATTTGGCCCACCCTCTGTGTCTGGTTTTACTATGCTGTTTTGTATTGTTGATTTTGTTATTTCATATTTTGTTATGATGTATTTTGTTATTGTGTATTTATTATGTTGTATTAATTTGGGCTTGGCCTCATGTTAGCCACCCCGAGTCCCCTTTGGGGAGATGGTGCTGGGTTATAAATAAAGTGTGTGTGTGTGTGTGTATACACACACACACTTTTATATAAAATGGTTTAGGGCAGCAGCAAGATGGCAGTAAGTCCCTGCAAGGCAGTGGTAAGCTCCAGCTGCCAAGCATGCATTCTTTGGGCTGTCCCACTTCTAGGGAGAGAGGAAAATGGAACAGCCAAGTTCACAGCCAAACTTTGCACAAGTCAATACCATTTCTATCCATGCCTTCTGCAGACAGGAACCTAGTAAAAACAAAGAACTCCAACAACAACAGTAGCAGTAGGCCTGCCAACTACCAACTCCACCTTCAAAGTGACAGCTATAGCATTCCCATGGCATTCAGATGGAGTTGCAAGGATCTGTGAAATTCTAAGCATTCAACATGGATTTCCACCATTTCATAATTTCCCATTTCTCTCTTCAGCTCTGTCTCCTCACAAATACACTTTGTGAGGAGACTTGTAGGAACACTTGTACCATAACGCCAAATGTTTCAGATTTTGGAGCATTTTTGAATTCTGAATAAATGATACTCAACCTTACTAGTACTTCCTATAACATCCAAAATATAGATTGTCCAACCATGATACTCATGTTCTCTGCCCACTAATGCTCTTGTTTGGTGAAAACACCCATGAAGTTTCAAAAACGAGCTTAACACATTTTACATCTTATACTGTCCAATAAAAATATTGCCACAGAATGTGTTTTATTTTTTTTAAATGAAGGGAAAACATTTTGGTACCATTAACTTTGAAATATTACTGATCTTACGGAACTTCTCTGAACTGGATTGTCCTCCTTTACAAATTTCAGAAAGCAAACCTTGAATTTGCAATGTACTGACTGCTACGCTGACTATTGGTTTATCCTGCTATAGGTTGCCACCATTTCACCAGTCCTCAGGCTCTCTCTTTGAATTGTTCTCCATTTTAAAGGCCATTTTATGATGCAATTGTATAAATTATTATTATTATTATTATTATTATTATTATTATTATTATTATTACCTGCCTCTCCTTATGACTCAAAGCAGGTTATAAAACAATTAAAATACTACAAATAGCAAAAACACTACAAATACACACACTAAAATGTACCTCCATAAAAGTTACACACCAAAATGTACCTCTGCAAAATACATACTAAAACACACAAAAGAGATCAAACAAAGGACACTTAAAATTCATGTTTAAAGACTGTCTGGGTAGGCCTGTTGGAAGAGATGGCTTTTAAATACCGACAGCTCATTTAGCTGTCGGAGTTCTTCTGGCACATTGTTTCACAATTGTCAGGTGGCCGATGAAAAGGTCCTATGGAGGGTAGTTGCCAGTCAAGTTCTGGCTGGTTGTAGAAGATGCCCCCAGAAGACCAAAGTGTGTGGAGCAGATTGTATGGGAGAAAGTGATCCTTTACGTAACCTGGACCCAAACCATATAGAGCTTTAAAGGTCAAAACCAACATCTTGTACTTTGCCCGGAAACTAATTGGAAACCAGTGGAGTGACTATAGGATAGGTATGTTATGCTCATTTCTAGAGGTTACTGTAACCAATCTGGCTGCTGTATTTTGAACCTGCTGGAGTTTCTGAACTTGGTACAAAGGTAGCCCAATGCAAAGCGCACTACAGAAGTCCAACTTTGAGGTTACCAAAGATGTGCACTAGCATCTTCAGGTTCTCCAAATCTAAGAAGGGGACATGAGCACTCACTGATTTTGGAATCCATGGGGGCTCTGGAGCCAAACCTCAGCTAATACCAATGATACATTGTATATAAAGGATGTGTATTTATTTAAGGTACCTACCTTATTTCTAGTACCAAGGAGGAATTGATTTTCCATCTCTCCACAGAATGCTGGAACACTGAAGAGCCACTCTTTTGGTTTATTTTGTCAGAATTATTGACCATTGATCTACTCAAACTTGAATCACCATCTCTGAAACACAATAAAAAAATAACCCAGTAGATGTTAATATTGCGACTGTGTTGTACAAAACTACTTTTATATTGCATCACAACCAACAGTAGGGTTTCTTTATTTATATACATGGCTGATTCAATAATAATATGAATTAAGGGTTGAAGTGTTGGACTAAGACTCTGGGAGACTAGGAAGCAAATCCCCACTCAAACAGGAAGACCTAAGGGGTGGTCTCAGGCAAGTCACACTCTCAACTCTAAATAATAATAAACCTCCTTGGAATATATCTTGGCAATAAAATTTCCTGACAAGGTCACTATAAGTGAGAGATGACCTGAAGACACATAAAAATAACAAGAAATGGATGGCTATAGGGGTTTGAAGGAGCCCTGGGTTAATGTTCTCTGGTACTCTCCCTTCTATTCCAAAGGTAGCCAGTTTCTTCTCAATTTCTGAAGACATTAAGTGGAATTAAAATGGCAATGTATGGGCTCGGTTTCCTGGCATAGGGAATTCAAGACAAGTATAAGCACTGGCAGACTTTGCTAAGGCTCTTAGCAACATGATACCAGACCTACTTATACCAATACAGTTATGAATATAATCAGTTATTAAACCAAGAGGGATTCCCCCTCTTCCTTCTTTCTCTTTCAGGTTTTTTTTAAAGAAGCTACTAGTGTGCATGAATTCAAAGTTCACCAAGCTCATTTCATGCAGAACTCTTTAGAAAAAAAAAGGTCTATGCCCTTACTGTGAAAAGTTGGTTGTGAATAGATAGAACAGAATCTTTTTTTATTGCAACAATAAACCTTTGCTTATGAGTAGAAGTCAGGTTCACCAACAAGGAGATCCAAAACATACATCATACCTTCAACATTATGGCAGGAATCTCATATTAAAGTATCTTGGGAATATGCCTCACTGAATTCAGTGGCAATATACATAAGGTAAAAAAATTCCAAATACTTCAATTACAGCATTTCCTGTCTTCTAGTAGTATGGAGTCATTCTGCATTGCTGCACACATGTACATATGCACTCGTAAACATACACATATGCTGTGCAAATGGAAATATGTGCTATATTTCAAAACAGGTGGTATGTGTTCCCCTCCAAATCTGTTTGTGTTACTAAAAGCAGAAAATGACAATAAATTGCAGTCACTTTGAGGATTTTTTTTAGTGCACCAATTGTCTGTATACTCTCTCACACAAAGATTTACCTTAAATCCCTGAAATTTAAACTTAGATTGACTGTAAGCAGACACTTACAGAGACCAGGAAGCTAATAAATCAAATCCTGTTAGCTTGCTCCAATGCATGTCTGAATGAAACAACCTCACATTGTAATTCAGGTGGTGCTAGAACATCCTTTTTGATAAAAAAAAGTTTTCATACAAATTAAAAATAAATAACAAGCAGAGGATAGCAAGAAGACATGTTATAAGAAGAGAAAATTGCAGAAGAGGTAGGTCAGGACACTGAATCAATGCATTAAGCTGTCCTGAGACTGCTTAGCTGAAAGAAATCATGTTCTAGCCCTCTTTGTTAGCAGTGAGGACACCAACGGAAAGGTACACCTCAGCTTCCTCCTACTTATCTTAGGAAGCAAAAGACCAGTATGTCAGTTATCCACTGGCAAGAGAAAGACCAGTTCTGCAGGTGGATGGTCTTTATGAAAACTCTTCTCTCAACTGTCACCACTGCCAACCATTTCAGTGGGCTGAAGTAAGAAGACATTATGCAAGAAGATAGGCCATTCCACTTGCAGAGAGTACTGCACTTGGGGCAGTTCTGCACAGAGAAATAATGCAGGTCAGAATTGGCATGCAAAACATTGGTTCTGCCCCAACAGGGACACCCAGACCCACCTTGGCAGTGGAAGAGCATACACACTACCCTTCCACACCATTGCCAGTCTGGCACTGCTGGGCATAGGCCCAATTTCCACCACCCACCACCCCTTGGTTGCCAGCTGCAAGGATGATAGGGGACCTACCACATGGTGGGCAGCCTCTTTTCCTGGTTTCATGTGAGAGAGGGCATGAGGAGACAGCCATCCCATGTCCCCTGGCTACCTGAGCCCAGTGAGCATGGGTTGGTTGTTGAGATGCCTACAGTTAATTCTTGAACTGTCTAAACACAGGGGAGGATCTGAATCCTGATGCAGGACTTACCCTCTTGCCTATGTGTTTTTAACCTAGGATACAGTCACCTTAAGCAGTTTTTTCTCCATGTTAAATCAGATCAGCCTGCATTTTGTAATTTCCTGCATGTTAATGCACACCTTAATGGTCAGTGTAGAAGAGGCCTTGCTCTTAGGTCCTCCCCTCCCCTTCCTCTTTGCCCCTTTACCTGTATTGTGAGTATTATACTATAAGCATGAAGCAGAGGCTTCCTTTTTTAAATCGATTCTACAAAAACCTTTGGCCCTAGGGCAGTGGTTCTAAATCTGTGAGCCGCGGACCACCAGTGGGCTGAGAGGACAAAAATCTGGTCCACGAGTCTCCTTCCTCTTTATTTTATTTTATTTTATTTTATTTCTGCTCCTTTCACGTCACCTGCCACTCCTTCCCTATCACTGACCATAGCGTATGGTCTGTATCAGAAGCTAGAGTTGATATCGTCTACCCAATGCTATTTTCTGAATCAGCACCCCAAACCGAATCTAAAGTTGACCAAAAACTGATTCATCACTCTTTCGGTACTAATGTTGGAGAGTGGTCTCTGGGCAAAGTGGTTCCTGGCCAAGTATATCAACAAGCTGGAATGTGTCCAGAGGAGGGCGACTAAAATGATCAAGGGTCTGGAGAACAAGCCCTATGAGGAGCGGCTTAGGGAACTGGGCATGTTTAGCCTGAAGAAGAGAGGCTGAGAGGAGATATGATAGCCATGTATAAATATGTGAGAGGAAGCCACAGGGAGGAGGGAGCAAGCTTGTTTTCTGCTTCCTTGGAGACTAGGACGCGGAACAATGGCTTCAAACTACAAGAGAGGAGATTCCATCTGAACATTAGGAAGAACTTCCTGACTGTGAGAGCCGTTCAGCAGTGGAACTCTCTGCCCCGGAGGGTGGTGGAGGCTCCTTCTTTGGAAGCTTTTAAGCAGAGGCTGGATGGCCATTTGTCAGGGGTGATTTGAATGCAATATTCCTGCTTCTTGGCAGGGGGTTGGACTGGATGGCCCATGAGGTCTCTTCCAACTCTTTGATTCTATGATTCTATGATTCTATGATTCTAAGTAGTTCCTGGTCAAGTGGACCCTGTTCAATGTGATCCCTGTCAAGTGATCCCGGGTCAAAGTGGTCCCTGGTCAAAGTGATCCCTGGTCAAAAAAAGGTTGGGAACCACTGCCCTAGGGGGTAATATAAAATTATATACATACACATACACGTTTAAAAGATGAATGAATGGAGAACAGATGCAAGGAACTTGTCTTTTCCCTTTGTCACAGAACGAATTCCAGGTTTTTGTAACTCTAACCTCTAACCTCTGGCCCTTTTGGGGGTGGGTGGGGCAAGGGACACAAGATTCTTGGAGATACAGTCCAAACAAACATTTTTAATGCTTTGTGGAGGAAGGACATCACCATATGTTGCAAAGCAACACTGGTCCACTGACCAGTCAAATAGCAGTCCCATAAACAATGCTTTGTCCTTCTCCAAAGGTCAACTCTATTTGCCAGTAGCCTCAGGACTCTAGGAGCAAGGGATAAGAATCATGGGCTCCACCAAAAGAACAAGGAACCATTTATTCAAATAAAAATATTAGCAAGGGAAGAACCCCCCCTCCCCCGGCCAATTTAAAAGCTTTCTTAATTTTGTCTCCTGTCTATTTAGGCTGCTTCTACACAGAGGGTCCTTCTACATAGAATTTTAATGCCTATGTAGAAGAGCCATCAATCTCCCTCCTTGGCCTTTTCCAATCATTTCACTTCCCTTGTCTCTTGCTTTTTTCAGTTTGCAAGGATGGTGGCAGGACCTCTCTCTCTCTTTAATTAAATTTAACAGCTTTATTCAACAGCCTTTGTCTGGAAAATAGGATTAAAATAATAAGTTGAGAGCAAAGTAAAAAAGCTTCATGAGGCTACATTTTTAATAAACATTGTATCTTATCATATCCTCTGATTCTAATGCATACCACAGCTCTACTTAATAGAGCAGCACAAAGGTTTGATAACAAATTGTATCTTTTGACTCCTCCAAAAAGTATCCTCACCTGATCACTGCTAGATATCACAAGTTATTAAGGAGAAAAATAGAAAATGTCCCACTGGATTCAATCAAAGGGCTGTCTTGTCCATTATCCTGTTTTTTACTGTGACCACACAAAAGCTCATAAGCCAGATATAGGACAATAACTCTTGCTACTTGTCATTCTCTCCAACTAGAGAGGTAAGATACCTCAGATTCTGGAGTATGATATATTCACCATGACTACAAGTCACTGATAGAACTATCATTCAAAGATTTGTCTAATCCTCTTCTAAAGGTTAGGTTGACCTGGTGATTTTGCTTCATTTCAGATTATGAATATGCCCTAGAACATCATCTCCTCACTATTTGATTCAATTTTCCATATTCCATTCCTGAGACAGTCAGTGCAGGTTTAATTGTCCTACATTATTCTAGAGTGAAGGCAGATGAAAGAAATTCATCTCATTTTTCATCAATTCCTGTATCAAAGACAGATTAATACCCCAGGATTCAAATCAAAATGAAAACATGAACTCGTTCTCTTTGTTGAATAGTGGTTTGGAAATAGTGCTTTTCAAGGAAGATACAGGTATGGCTACAGCCCATATTCACTTATTTTATGAGACAGTGTGCATAGATATCAATCTCTCTCTCTGAAGCAGCAGCGCAACATGGCTGTATTTTGAGAACATGCTACTGCGAAATCACTGAGTTGAGTCATCTGGATTTTAGGGCCAGTCTCTCCATTAGATATAGTGAGGCTGAAGATGCTAGATAGGTACAGGAATCAAATAGTCCTATGTGCTGTGATCTGACCTGTGCCATTCAAGCTAAACTCAAGTGTGATGATCAATTTCTGTAAGTGGATTTGGATGGAAGGGACCATCACTTTAAAAAGCAAGATCTGTTGAGCAGCCACTTTGGCTTAGTCCTTAGCATTCTAGGAACACCTTGTTCTTTCATCTATCTATCTATCTAAATCTCAAAGAGTTGGAAAAGCCCATACAACTCATCCAGTCTTACACCCTGCCATGCTGGAAAATGAGGTACTGTATAGTATTAGGCAACATGGATCTCTATGCTTTCTAACTGAAGCAGTTCATAGACTCATAGATTGGAAGAGATCACATGGGCCATCTAGTCCAACCCCGGCCATGCAGGAAAGGCACAAAGTACTCCAACAGATTGCCACCCAGCCTCTAGTTAATAATTCTATGTTTAAAACTGCATTTGATCAAATACAGTTAAACCACATCTCAAAGGGTTTTGCATGCCTGTATTGGACAACAGCACACATATATATTAAGATTGGAAATATATTTACCATCCATCATGCAATCAGTAGATATGTAGATCATACCATTTCATGTCTGCAATTTATAGAGGTCAACTTCAAGCTGATTTTGTTGAACACATGGTCATCTTATATTAACAGGTATGCCTAGCTTATGTGTATCCTAAGATTTCTACAGCTTTCCCCCTTCAATCTTCTTTTTGTGTCTACAATACGAACTCAATGGAATTTTTCAAAATCTGAAAAATCTCCCACCTCTTATCCACATATGTGCATTTCCCTTTGCTCATCAAGTCCAGTCACTTCTAGGATCAAGGGATGCTGCCCTCTCTCCCAGTTCTGGCATGAGTAACTGCACATCTTCATATTAGTTCTGGACTATAACTCCCATCATTCTTTACCAGCAGTTATGCTTGATGTGAAGATGTGAGCTAAAATATCTGGAGATTTGCAGTTGCTTATCTAGTTGCTTACCCCTATCCAGTCAATTATTGTTTACTTTAACAAGAACAGGTTTCAAGAACATCGCTCAGGGATTGTCCTCATCATGTACAACCTGATCCCTTTTAAGTGGACTGAACTTGCAACTTTCCGTATCCAAAATAATGAGCTCAGCCACAAAATATAAATCAGCATACTTAGCATCAACAAAGGGATTGCAAGGCTCTAAGAATAAATGAAATCCCATTGCTCTATGCAGAAATCTCATCCAACATATTGGTATGTGAAAATACTTTCAATTTGCTTCAAAGCATCTTGTCACCCTGGAACATGGCTATGTGAAAAATTCATAGGATCAATAATCCTACATAAGTAGTTGCTGGATTTGCACCATATCCAATATACAGTATTGATTTGCAGTGAAGGGTGCCATCTATTGAAATAAACAGAACAAGCTTGACTTCATACATAAACATCTTTGTGGGTTAGGAGAAAATTCAAATTAAGAGCTACAAGTTCTCTTACATGAAAAATCAGGCAATCTTTACTGCATATTACTTATATAAATCCAGGAGGAAAGATCAACACCAGTATTCATTGCACAAGGTTTTCCGCCTTCTAATTCAATGCACAAATAATTGTTCTCAAATAACAAAACAAAGATCATAAAACCAGCCATTGCTGCTTCCCCCATCCTCAAATTTCTTTGCTACATCACAGTCAAGACTTCAAAAGAAAAAATGAAGGAAATGCATCATGCTACAGATGAAAATTGCAGTAGAAATAATCTTTGCTTATGTGGGACTAAGTGTAGTTCCATTAGGAACTTTCAGAAAGTGGAATGGGGCACAGGAGTTAGCTTTTCACAGTGCTTTTTCATCCTTAAAAGTGCTAATGCTTGAAATACAGAAGACCTGAAAGTGCACAGTCTTGACATCTACTGTATATTGAAAGAGACATATGTCACAGTACACAAAAGCAGCCTTAAATCCTTTGAGGGAACTATAAGTCCCTGCTGTTCAGCATTATGATACTTCTCTTAAGCCAAGCAAACAAGATGTTCTCGATAATTCAGTTGCTATCCTGCCCCTGATACACTTACTTTCACCTTCAGTTGTCATTTAAAAAGGCATTCCAATCCAGGGTTGTCATGAAACTGTGCCCAGAATCCCAGTGTCTTTGGTCTGAGACATTACTTCTTAAACCACATGGAAATAAATGGGACTTTAAGTGCTTAACTTCACCAAGGCTATACAGTACCACAGATCTTCACTTGCAACATTAAATATTATTTGTACGGTTTTTAAATTCAAAATATTTGTAGCTTTATAGATTGTTTATTATTAGGTTGCTAGGAGGGCCCATCCAAATAACCCCTTTCATGCTGGAGTTCCTGCAATTAAAAGGGGGCTGTCCAGATGATGTCCTGGGCAAACCTGAATTAATTCACAACAAACCAGGAAAATCCTGGTTTCTGGCGAATTAATTTGTTAGTGAGTTTATTCCACACCTTCTTGGAACTGCTCCCTCAAAAGTTCAGGACTTTTTAGAGGGGGCAGTCCAGACAGTAGTGTCATGGTTTTCAGGCTGAATTAGCCTGGAAAACCGCGGGGGCCCAATCCTCTCCCTTTAAAAACCAAAAGAACTTAACTGGCCTCCATTAGAGAGTTGCCAGAGCTCTCCTGGCATGTAGAAATAACATGCCAGGAAAAAAGGGGAGGAGAAGGAAAATCGCTCCTCCCCCACTTTTTCTCCTGGCATGTCATTTCTATGTGCCAGGAGAGCTCCAGCAGCTCTCTAATGGAGGCCGGGTAAGTTCTTTTGTTTCTTAAAGGGCTTTTGGGAGCTTTTGGGGAGGGGGTTAGCATGTCCAGGAGTTCTCCCAGAAAGTTCAGGGAGGACATCTGGACACCCACCCCAGAAAGCACACATTTTCTAGTGTATATGTGGATAGGGGCCCAGGAACATTCACATTTTTTTAAAAAAAATGAATGCTCCTGGGATAAAGGGCTGTGTGGAAGCCCCCTGAGTTTTCCAGGCTGTATTGCCATGTTCCAGAAGCATTCTCTCCTGACGTTTCACCCACCTCTCTGGCAGGCAACCTGAGAGGTTGTGAGGTCTGTTGGAAAATAGGTTCTCACAACCTCTGAGGATGCCTGCCATAGATATGGGTGAAACATCTGGAGAGAATGCTTCTGGAACATGGCCATACAGCCTGGAAAACTCACAGCAACCCTGTGATTCTGGTCATGAAAGCCTTTGACAACACATTTTTTATTATTAGTTCCCACTGATAGCAAATACCTCACTTAAAATAGTTTCACATTAAAATCTGTGAAGCAATAGGTTATGAAGGGACAAGGGAGGCTTAGCTTTAAAGTCAAGGACAGATTCAGTTCATCTGAAGACTTAACATTCCTCTTATCAGTTGTCTGTACTGCAGAAAGCTCTTGCAACCAAAAGCAAAGAGGGGTCTTTTTAAGGAAGCGGGGGTTCATGTTTTCTTTTTCTTGAGTAAATATAATCAGAACACATACAAAAGATGATAGTCTGTTTTTGAGAAAATCAGGAGAAAAGTGAATATGTAATGTGCCACTATGCTTAAAATTCTTTGCAAGTGGTCTGATTCTGCTCATGCTTTTTTTTCCCCAGAGATTAAGCACCAGTGAACTCAGCAGAGCCTGCTTCCAACTAGGGATGGAAAGGATATTCAAAAATAATTTTTAAATAGTAAAAAATAAACCTTTCTCTTATATCAGAAAACCCTGACAAGGAGGTTTTTTAGTTCTTTGGAAAATCCCATTTTGAGAAAGTTAAAAATAAATGAGCAGGAAGCAATATTTTCTGAAGAAAAGTGCTGATTTTGCATAGAATTAATATGAAACTCCAACTAGTCAGACAGCAGGAAGAAAATTCTTAACATTAATCATTCCTTCCCTCAGGAACAAAATTAGTGAATGTACAAGTGTAATGAGTGGCAAGTGATAGCATTAGAACCAAAACAATAGCAGTCCTTGGTACAGTCTATAAAATGAATTATTCACAACATTGTTGAAATGACAATGTCATCCTGCACCGTGAGGTCTGCAACTATGGCCCTGCAGATGTTTCACAACTTCCAACAATTCCAACCTGCATAGCAAATGGTGAGGGATGATGGGAGCTGGAGTTCAAAGTTACCAATCCCTGCTGTATCTTAATTGTTAAAATCTATCCCCCATTAGTACCCAATATTAATTGCATTGGATAAGGACTCTGAGAGTTGCTGGAAAACAGCAAGTTGATTGTCCCTCCTACTGTAGCAAGACATAGCCCCAACACATAGCTCATGGCTATGTATGTTTGTTTTCCTTCAACAGCTCAAAATGAGCATTTTCTCCCTATTACCTTAGTCCAGAATGAGTCATACCATAACTTTATGCCCAAAGTGTTGCATGTCTTCTCTGAACACCATATGCCAATTAAAATTAGCCTTTAATGTTAAGCAAACTCTGCTTTTTTCTGAGTTTAGGAAGTGCAAAAAAAAGCTCAAGAATTGATTTCTTATACTGGATCCTTATACCCAGGCCTCTTCCACACACCTGAATAAAATCCCACATTATCTGCTTTGAACTGGAATATATAACAGTGTGGACTCAGATAACCCACTCCAAAGAAGATATTGTGGGATTCTCTGCCTTGATATTCTGGGTTATATGTCTGTGTGAAAGGGCCCCCAGTAGCAAGAATGTCAAAACTCAACAAATTGACAAGCAGAAATTATTTCATTCAGAGGATGCTTAAAGATATCAAATGATATGTAGTTTTCCCTATAACCTCATCTGCATATTTTAAAGTCAACAATATTAAATGAGCAGTTTGAGAATTAACTAATGTGCAGGTGATACAAAATAGGGATGGAAAACTTTGAGCAGAAATGAACAACCTATCGTTCTCCAAATGCTGATGGGAACGGGAGGATAATCATTTCTAGAGTACCACGGCTTCCCCATTTTTCATTTAGACAAGCATATGTTAGAAGAACCTTTTTATCTTTTTTGTCATGTTCCCACTGCTGTAGTTCTCTGACAAGTTTTTGTTGTCATCTGCCTTTCAATTACTTCCAACTTATGACAACCCTATCACAGAAGTTTCTGATGCTGAGAGCACACAGGATAACCCAGTAAGTGGGTTTTCAAAGCTAAGCAGGGATTTGAACCCTAGTCTCCAGAGTCATAGTCCAATATTCAAACCACTATCCTGCACTATCTCAGTCTGACAAGCCATTTTTTTTAAAAAAAGGAAAATATCAAAGTGCTATGCTTTAGTGTAGCATATAAATATTTCTACTGTATGAGAAAATAAAGAAATAACCCAAACAGGTATTATTTGTTCTTTTCTTGTAACATTTCACAGATATATAAACCCCACTTTCCTAGTTTCCAACAAACCTCACCCCTGAGGATTTGTGTGTGTGTGTGTGTCATGAGCAACTTGAGAAACCGCAAGTCGCTTCTGGTGTGAGAGAATTGGCCGTCTGCAAGGATGCTGCCCAGGGGATGCCTGGCTGTTTTGATGTTTTACCATCCTTGTAATAGGCTTTTCTCATGTCCTTACATGGGGAGCTGAAGTTGACAGAGGGAGCTCATCCGCGCTCTCCCCAAATTCAAGCCTCCGACCTGTCAGTCTTCAGTCCTGCCAGCACAAGGGTTTAACCCATTGAACCACCGTGGACTCCTACTTAATTTTAGGATTAAAATTAATCTGAGGATGCCTGCCATTGATGTGGGTGAAACATCAGGAGAGAATGCTTCTGGAACATGGCCATACAGCCCTGAAAACTCACAGCAACCTAGTGACTCCAGCCATGAAAGCCTTTGACAACACAATTTTCTTTTTGTCTTATATCCCACTTTTTCTCCAAAAACATTTAAGCAGGTACAGAGAAAATTAAAAACAGGTACATTCAAAAATGAACAGAAAGTTCAAAAATGCTTAAAACACAATATAACTAATATAGTACATATTAAGATACTACTGGGTGAAAATCGACTTGAAAGCATTCAATAAAAAGCTCTTTCTCAACAGCTGGCCAATTATCAAAAACCTGCCTAACTAAACATATGTCTGTTGAGGCAAAGAAGAAAAGGGAAGGGACTAAACTAGCTTCCCCTGCCAGGAGTTATACAACTTGAGATTAGGCACAAGAAAGCCCTCCCCTTGAGAAAAAATAAGCCAAGGACCACTTCTGCTTAATTTGACAGATGCATTGGATTAATTAAAGCTCTAATTTATTAAGCAGATACATCTGCAACTCGGTGAGAATACATCAATCTACCCTAGAATTAAATATGTTTGATACCACTTTAACTGGCAAGGTTAAATGCTATGGAATCATAGGAATCATAGTTTGACAAGGTTTTCAGCTTCTCTACCAAAGAGTATTGGTGAGTTCATCAAAGTACACCCTCCTGGGATTCCATAGCATTGAGCCATGGCAGTTAAAGTGGTAACAAGCTGCATTAATTCTACAGTGTAGATGCACTCTTAGTCTGTTTGATTTTGACAGGTTAGGCCATTCTCTCAGCATACACTGATATATTGCTCAGCTGTCACATGATCATAACCCAGACTTACAAGTTGTAACTTGTCAGTCTAACCTGTCTAACCTGTCAAAATCATACAGACTAAGAGTGACTCTACACTGTAAAGCTTGATACCACTTTAACTGCCATGGCTCAATGATACGGAATCCCAAGAAGTATGGTCATTAGCCCCTTTTCAGCAACAACATCTCAACAGCACAGTTCCTGTGACAGTGCAAATCAGGCAGCTTTGAAATAACATCTGAAATGCTCTTCTGGTTGAAGGATGCATTGAAACAAACATGCACGTCTGCATTCAGGCTTCTAACTGGAGCTAACCATAGATAACATACAACGCCCCTACTAAAGCAGCTCCACTGGCTGCTGGTCCCGATTCAAAGTGCAGCTGACCTACACTTTGGTGTAGGTCACTAACCTAAACGGTTTCGGATCCCACCTATCTCCATGATTGCATCTCCCCCTATGAACTGGTGTGGGCTCTAAGATCTGGTGAGGCCCTCCTATCCTTCCCACCACCGTCACAAGCATGGTTGGTGGGGACGAGGGAGAGGGCCTTCTTGGTGGTGGCCTCCTAACTTTGGAACACCCTCCCCAGAGAGATTAGACAGGCCCCTACACTGACCTTCTTGCACAGGCTCCTGAAAACCTGGTGGTTACAGCAGGCCTTCGAAAATGATTAGCCCAAGGCCCTTCCCTTCGCCATCAGCTAGGACCCTGTCCTGTACTTTATCTACTTCCCCAGCCCTATGATACTTCGTTGCATTAGCCTTGCCCAGACCGTTCATAGCTGACCATGTACTCTTTGTAATTTTTGCCATTAGTATTTTGAATACCGTCTGATGGAGTAAAATTGAAACTGGCTTTTACTTTATTTTATTTTTTTACCATTTAATAGGGTTTATGTTTATTTTCTAAAATGTTTAATTTTGTTGTATTTTTTTTTCATTTGGCAATTGAATGTTTTGCCCTATGTTGGAAACTGCCCTGGTTCCTCTTGGGGGATAGGGCTGCATATAAATAAAGTTTTATTATGTATATTTCAAGGGATTTCTCTAGCTACCTGTTCTCAGCTTACCACATGAATGTGAGCTAAGAACAGACTCACAGAAACCCTTTTGCTAGGGCACTCCGTGGTTAAAAAGGTAAATGGGCAACATCATATATAGCTAAAATAATGAAGCTCTGTTGTTGTTGTAGTTACATCTGGCAATGCTGGATCTTGGCCAAAGTTTACAAAGTTTCAAAAACAAGTTGTCAGTAATCAACAAAACTGTGCACTTTTCAAGCTGTTTTTCAGTTACACCCAAACCATGAAACTGCTTAATTATCTATTTCTAGGAAAGCAGATGTAGCAGGAAGTACTAGCAACAAAAACATGTCAGGTTCCAAGGTTCTTGACACTTTAGTATTTTTTTTTAACAGCAATTTCTTGCTTGAGATATTCATCGCTCCAGGAACTGGTGTGTGACATTCTTTACTGGGGCAAGTTTAAATGTTGTTAGATTGCAAGTCCTATAATTATTAAATCACTCCTTCAGTTGATGGATTTGGTTATCTTTACTATGGCAGGAATAAGAATAGCTTAAAAAAAACCTAGCAAAATGGGAGAAGAGGGATTTCACAGTTGGCCACCCTTGCCCTAAATTATCCAAGTCTTCAAGAAAGACAGAAAAAGCAAAGAGCTTCCCAAAACGTTTTTTTAAAATCTCGATGATATTTCTCCATGGGAAACTATCAAGGAGATGTGGCATATACACTCCTATTTTGTTGTTATTGAAGACTGGCACATATTGCACTGTATTTTGGCACAAAAGGGAACAGGTTTGGCTGCAGCTCCATTGGAAGAAGTTTCAATCAGGTTTTGTAATTCCTTGTTGTGAGGTAAACTAGCACCACATGGAGTCATTAATTAACAGATTAACAACCAATTCTTGCTTCTGTTTACCCAGCCACTAAAGTAAATGACAGCACACTGCCTTCTGTTGCAAACATGAATTCAAAGAATGGGGAAGACCTTCCCACTTCCACCTTTGATGGTGCTGGGGACTTTGATGGTGCTGGGGACTGTAAGAAAATTTGACAATTTGCACCGGGGAAACCATGAATAATTTTAGTACACACCTTGGACCAATCATCATTTAACCTATACAATTTGATAGGTTAAACAAAATGAACTAACAAAATGAAGTTCAACAGCGACAAATGCAAGATACTCCATGTAGGCAGAAAACATGAAATGCAAAGATACAGAATGAGGGACGATGACTTGCTTGAGAGCAGTACGTGTGAAAAAGATCTTGTAGTCCTTGTGGACAACAAGTTAAAAATGAGCTACAATGTCATGTGGTGGCAAAAAAGCCAATGGGATTATGGCCTGCATCAATAGGAGTATAATGTCTAGATCCAGGAAAGTCATGCTACTCCTCTATTCTGCCTTGGTCAGATCACACCTGGAATACTTTGTCCAATGTTGGGCACCACAATTTAAGAAAGATGAGCTGGGATGTCTCCAGAGGAGGGCAACTAAAATGATCATGGGTCTGGGAAACAAGCTCTATGAAGAGTGGCTTAAAGAGCTGGGCATGTTTAGCCTGAAGAAAAGAAGGCTGAGAGGAGATATGATGGTCATGTATAAATATGTGAGGGGAAGTCATAGGGAGGACGGAGCAAGCTTGTTTTCTGCTGCCCTGGAAATTAGGATGTAGAACAATGGCTTCAAACTACAGGAAAGGAGATTCCACCTGAACATGAGAAAGAACTTCCTGACTTTGAGAGCTGTTCAGCAGCGGGATTCTCTGCCCTGGAGTGTGGTGGTGGCTCCTTCTTTGGACGCTTTTAAGCAGAGGCTGGATGGCCATCTGTTGAGGGTGCTTTGAATGCAATTTTCCTGCTTCTTGGCAGGGAGTTGGATTGGATGGCCCATGAGGTCTCTTCCAACTCTATGGTTCCATCAATCATGAAATCAAGCTCCTGCATGGCAGAGGGTTGGACTGGTCATTGTAATCTCTTCTAACTTGATGACTCAACAAAATAAAGAATCTCCAGAAATAGAATTAGGAAGCCCCTCATTTCAAAAACACATTAGAAAAGGGTGCAGAATGGAATGAAGAATGTGGCATGCATCCAGACTGAGGAATACAATAGTATCTCCTGGGGTTTGTTTCCAAGGACCCTGGTGGACATCAACATGGATGCTCAAATCCTATTATATACAAGGGCACAATAAAATAGTCCCTCTTATATAAAATAGTAAAATCAAAGTATGCTTTTTGAATTTTTGCAATGTTTCTAAACGTTTTAAATGCTTAATTTGTATTAATTTTAATTTAATTTTAATGTTACTGGAATTGTATGTATTTTAAGGCATTGAATAATTGCCTATATTATAATGGTTCCAGTCCTGCTTATCTTAATAACCGTTTTCTCCCTCTATGAACCGGTGCAAGCGCGAAGATCTGCTGGGGAGGCCCTTCTCAAGAGAAATGGCCTTCTTGGTGGTGGCCCCCTGGCTGTGGTACTCTCTCCCCAGGGAGATTAGATTAGCCTCCACCTTTTGGAAAGACCTGAAGACTTGGATGTTCCAATGTGCCTTCGAATGATGGTTCAACTACTGTTCAAGTCTGTCTAGCCCTCATATTTTGGTAGGATCTCCAGCACTTTATTCCCCAGCCTACAGCCTTACAGTTTATGTTGCACTAACCCTGTCCTACCCTATTAGTCCCAAATCTCCACATGCCCACTTTTCTTGGTGATTGGTTGCTTGCTGTTTGGTAATGTTTTTCAATGTATTAGATTTTATTGGCTTTACTGTTTGAATATATGTTATCATTATATGTTTTAATTGTGTTACTCTGTTACCTTTGTTTATATTGGGCTTGGTACCCCTGCAAGCCACCCCAAATCCCTTTGGGGAGATGGAGGCAGGATATAAGAATAAAGCTATTATTATTATTTGCAACACAACAAGATTAGTACACAGCAAACAAGGTCATTCTGCTGGCTGTTGTATTGGATTACATGTCGGACACTTCCCAAGTGTCTAGGACTGTGTGATGTATCGGCAAATAATGTGTGCAGATCCCAGTAAGGGGGCCTTCTGCAGCTGGCAGATGATAATTTTGTCAGCGCCAATTGTGTTTAAGTGCAGGCCAAGGTCTTTAGGCACTGCACCCAATGTGCCAATCACCACTGGGACCACCATTACTGGCTTGTGCCAAAGTCTTTGCAGTTCGATCTTTAAATCCTTATTTTACTGACACAAAAGCACAGTTATGTCACAAGTGTGCTTTTGTGTTCAATCTTTAAATAATGATTTAAAGATTGAACTGCAAAGACTGTGGTACAAGCCAGTAATGGTGGTCCCAGTGGTGATTGGCACAATGGGTGCAGTGTCTAAAGACCTTGACCTGCACTTAAACACAATCAGTGTTGTTGTTGTTATTATTATTATTATTATTAATATATGTAAATCACCTTGAGTCCCCTTCAGGGTAGAGAAACGAAGGGTATAAATAGAATCATAGAGTTGGAAGAGACCTCATGTGCCATTCAGTCCAACCCAGGGTAAATAAATAAGAGTAAATAAATAAATAAATAAATTGTTGAAGGCTTTCATGGCCAGAATCACTGGGTTGTTGTAGGTTTTTTGGGTTGTATGGCCATGTTCTAGAAGCATTTTCTCCTGACATTTCTCCCACCCTGGACCTTCCACATATATATATAAACCCAATTTTCCTAGTGTCCAACTGACCTCACAACCTCTGAGGATGCCTGCCAGAAATGCAGGCGAAATGTCAGGAGAGAATGCTTCTAGAACATGGCCATACAGCTCAAAAAACCCACAACAACCCAATAAATAATGGTTCCAAAAATAAATACCTTCAAGCCAATGCTAGCTGAATTCCTGGGTAGGAAGGACTGGTTTTATTTACACTAGGATAGGATTCAAACCTACTAGAAGACCCGCTAAAGCCATTTGTCTAACTGAAGTCCAATTGGTTTGCAGCCAACCGTTTGTTTCAACACCAGGGAGCTGTAATGAATGAGAAGCGATTAGCAACCCGGTTGTCAATGAAGGCAGCATCCTAGTTATCCAGGTTGCGCAATTTTGGGGGTGGGGGGGGGAGGCGACCCGAAGAAACCTAGGTGGCGGCTCATAACAAAGAAGCTCCGCTGTTGTCTCGCCATGGAAAGCCCCACCGAAGTCAGGCAGCGCGCTCTTTCCTGTTTTGAGCAAGCCTTGCAAAACCGGCACGCGGAGCTCCAAGCAACAACACAACACAGGAAACGCAACGGGGTGGTGTGGCTCGTGTGTTGAGGAGGGGGAGCAATACCGGCCCAAGATGCCTGGCCCAGGAGGCCTGGATCTGGCTTCCACCTGGCTTCAACCCATTACACCGACCCTTTAATATAGTTTCAAACCAGTCTTGAAGAATGCAGTTTCTCCGTGCGATTGATTACATAGGAAATCCCGGAATCAAATCCTGGATGGCGATTACACGAACCACAGAGCACTGACTCATTAAGGGATTTCTTTCGCGAGTCTTTGTGGGAGTTTGTTGTCCTGCCGCCGCTGTTTGAAGATAGATTCAACCCGCATTGAATGGGCAGTGTCGATGGGGCCTTAGAACTTCTCTCAAGTCGGCGGTCTCTCAAGATCCAGTCCAACCAATCCAGTCCAACCCTATTCTGCCAAGAAGCAGGGAAATTGCATTCAAAGCACCCCTGACAGATGGCCATCCAGCCTCTGTTTAACAGCTTCCAAAGAAGGAGCCTCCCCCACACTCCGGGGCAGAGAGTTCCACTGCTGAATCATAGAATCAAAGAGTTGGAAGAGACCTCATGGGCCATCCAGTCCAACCCCCTGCCAAGAAGCAGGGAAATTGCATTCAAAGCACCCCTGACAGATGGCCATCCAGCCTCTGTTTAAAAGCTTCCAAAGAAGGAGCCTCCACCACACTCCGGGGCAGAGAGTTCCACTGCTGAACGGCTCTCACAGTCAGGAAGTTCTTCCTCATGTTCAGATGGAATCTCCTTTTGTAGTTTGAAGCCATTGTTCCATGTCCTAGTCTCCAGGGAAGCAGAAAACAAGCTTGCTCCCTCCTCCCTGTGGCTTCCTCTCACATATTTATACAAGGCTATCATATCTCCTCCCAGCCTTCTCTTCTTCAGGCTAAACATGCCCAGCTCCTTAAGCCGCTCCTCATAGGGCTTGTTCTCCAGACCCTTGATCATTTTAGTCACCCTCCTCTGGACACATTCCAGCCTGTCAATATCTCTCTTCAATTGTGGTGCCCAGAATTGGACACAGCATTCTAAGTGTGGTCTGACCAAGGCAGAATAGAGGAGTAGCATGATTTCCCTGGATCTAGATACTATACTCCTATTGATGCAGGCCAAATCCCATTGGCTTTTTTGCTGCCACATGACATTTTTGGCTCATGTTTAACTTGTTGTCCACAAAGACTCCAGATACTGCTCTCAAGCAAGGCATCGTCCCTCATTCTGTATCTTTGTATTTCATGTTTTCTGCCTAAGTGGAGTATTTTGCATTTGTCACTGTTGAACTTCATTTTGCTAGAATGAATCCACTTTAAATCCGGTTTCTGCCTCCTGCAGAATTCTGGGGTTTGTAGTTTAGTGAGGTTGTTAAAATCTCCTCCCTAAACTACAAACCCCAGAATTCTGAAGGAGGCAGCAAGAGAATTTAAAGTGGATTCATTCTCTAGTGTGATAAAATAACAGGGTCAAAGCAAAGAGGAGATGCCTTGGGTTGCTGTGAGTTTTCTGGGCTGTATGGCCATGTTCCAAAAGCATTCCATCCTGACGTTTCACCTACATCTATGGCAGGCATCCTCAGAGGTTATGAGGTCTGTTGGAAACTAGAAAAATGGGGTTTATATATCTGTGGAATGTCCTGGGTGGGAGAAAGAACTCTTTGTCTGTTTGAGATAAGCATGAATGTTTCAATTGGCCACCTTGATTAGCATTTAATGGCCTTGCAGTTTCAAGGTCTGGCTTCTTACTGTCTGTAAGTAACACTCACACCTACTTCAAACAGACAACGAGTCTTCCATCCTGGCCATTCCACAGATATAAATACCCACATTCTCCCAGGGCCCTATCACACAGCCCTATATCCCAGAATATCAAGGCAGAAAATCCCACAATATCTGCTTTGAAATGGGTTATCTGAGTCCACACTCAGATACTGTGGGATTTCCTGTCTTGATATTCTGGGATATAGGGCTGTGTGGAAGAGCCCCAAGTTTCCAAGCGTCCTCACAACCTCTGAAGATGCCTGCCATAGATGCAGGCAAAACATCAGGAGGGAATGCTTCTTGAACATGGCCACACAGTCCGGGAGACTCACAACAACCCAGTGATTCCGGCCATGAAAGCCTTCGACAATACAGGAGATGCCTTCTTTGGAAAGGAGGCCAAGACAATAGGATGGGGTACAGCTGACAGACGGCCATCCAATCTCTGCTTTTTAAAACAATTGGGTTGTTGTAGGTTTTTCGGTCTATATGGCCATGTTCTAGAAGCATTCTCTCCTGACGTTTCGCCTGCATCTGTGGCAAGCATCCTCAGAGGTTGTGAGGTCTGAGGATGCTTGCCATAGATGCAGGCGAAACGTCAAGAGGGAATGCTTCTGGAACATAGCCACACAGCCCGGAAAATTCACAACAACTCAGTGATTCCGGCCATGAAAGCCTTCGACAATACAGGAGATGCCTTTTTTGGAGAGGAGGCCGGGAGAACGGGATGGGGTGCAGCTAGAATCCTAGAATCATAACTGGAGGAGACCTCAGTGGCCGTTCGAATCCCCTGCCATGCAGGAACTCCCCAACCAAAGCCCTCCCGACAGACGCCCATCCAATCTCTGCTTTTTAAAACAAACCGGCAGTGCCTCCTTCTTTGTGGTTGCTGTGTCGCTTGGAGGGGGGAGAAGGAAGCCAAGGAACAGCGCTTCGGCTACAACAACCTTTAGGGTTTGTGTGTGTGTTCCGTGATACGACAAAGCTTGGAATTTGGGTATGTTTTGGGAAAAGAAAGGTGGGGAATGGAATGGTTCGTCTCCGGAATCCAGAAGACAAAGGGCGGCGAGGCTCTCCCCTTCCAGAGGCCCCCAAGTCCCCTTTCTCTCTCTTTCCTCTGACTGCTTTCTTGCCTACTCTCCGTCCGTCCCCACAAGACCCCTCGGCTTGCCCTCGACGCTTCCAGACAGGCGAGGCAGCAGGGTTGGAGGTAGCGACGTGCCAAGCGCAGCCAAGTGGCCAAGGAGAGTCTTGACGCGCAGAGTGGATGCAGAGGAAGGCAGCGGTTCTCCCATTGTCTCTCCCCTTCCCCGCCCACGAGCCAGCCTGGTTTTCCTCGGCGTGGCACACCTTCGCCCCTTCTGCCTTGGCACCCACGAGGGCGCGTGGAGGCATCTTTTCCTCCCGCGTGGCGGCTTCGGGGCGGGAGGAAAAGATGCCGCGCCAGCCTCCCGGGACTCAGCTTGAGGAGTCTCTGAATAAATCAAATCCATTCACACGCCCCTCTAGGAAGGATTCCCTCTCTTAGAATCAGAGTTGGAAGAGACCTCATGGGCCATCCAGTCCAACCCACGGCCAAGAAGCAGGAAAATTGCATTCAAAGCACCCCCGATAGATGCCCATCCAGCCTCTGTTTAAAAGCTTCCAAAGAAGGAGCCTCTACCACACTCCGGGGCAGGGAGTTCCACTGCTGAACAGTTCTCACAGTTAGGAAGTTCTTCCTCATGTTCAGGTGGAATCTCCTTTCTTGTAGTTAAACATTTAATTTTTTTTTAAAAAAAATCCAAAATCCAAAAAGCATGCCTTCTATTTACTATTTTATATAAGAGGGACTATTTTATTGTGCCCTTGAATATAATGGGATTTGAGCATCCATGTTGAGGTCCACCAGGTCCTTGGAACCAAACCCCAGGAGATACTATTGTATTCCTCCATCTGGATGCATGGCACATTCTTCTTTCCATTCTGCACCTTTGACTATTGTGTTTTTAAAATGAGGGGCTTCCTAATTCTCTTTCTGGAGATACTTTATTTTGTTGAGTCATCAAGTTAGAAGAGATTGAAGGGCCAGTCCAACCCTCTGCCATGCAGGAACATGATTCATAGAACCATAGAGTTGGAAGAGACCTCATGGGCTATCCAGTCCAACCCCCTGCCAAGAAGCAGGAAAATTGCATTCAAAGCATGCCCAACAGATGGCCATCCAGCCTTTGTCCAAAGAAGGAGCCTCAACCACCCTCCAGGGCATAGAGTTCCACTGCTGAACAGCTCTCACAGTCAGGAAGTTCTTCCTAATGTTCATGTGGAATCTCCTTTCTTGTAGTTTGAAGCCATTGTTCTGCATCCTAGTCTCCTGGGCAGCAGAAAACAAACTTTCTCCTTCCTCCCTATAAATGCCTCTCACATATTTATACATGGTTATCATGTCTCCTCTCAGCCTTCTCTTCTTCAGGCTAAACATGCCCAGCTCTTTAAACCACTCCTCATAGGGCTTGTTCTCCAGACCCTTGATCATTTTAGTTGTCCTCTTCTGGGCACATTCCAGTTTGCTCTGCTTTCAGGAAAGCTGCCAGGGTTGGACGCACTTCTCTCCATGGCCCTATCTAGAACTTCATCACACTAGAGAATGAATCCGGTGTCTGCCTCCTGCAGAATTCTGGGGTTTGTAGTTTAGAGAGGAGTCTTTCACAGCCTCACAAAACTACAAACACCAGAATTCTACAGCAGGCAGGAACCCGAATTAAAGTGGATTCATTCTTTAGTGCAAGGGTCCTCAAAATAAGGCCCGAGGGCCCTCGCTCAGAGTCAACCTAAGTCTGAAAAGACTTGAAAGCACACCACAACAACAGTCTCCTGTGCTATGCTAATAATTATATATATAATTATAATAATATAATATATTGTATACATATAATATTTATAATATTATAATGTAATACAATCTAATAATATGATATTATAATTACATATTTTATATTACATGTAATATTACTAAGAATATTACAATATAATGATATAGTACAATATAGTAATATATAATAATGATATTGTACTATGCTAATAATATAATATATTGTATTTAACTTTTTAAATATATCTTGTAAGCTGCTCTGAGTCCCCTTCAGGGTGAGAAGGGAGGTAGGTATATAAATGTCGTAAATAAATAAATATATAAACAACAATCCTATCTCATCAGCCAAAAGCAGGCCCACACTTTCCTTTGAAATATATTTGTTTATATTTGTTAAAATTGCTCTTCATTTTTAATTATTGTATTGTTTTATAGTTTTTTAAACTACAAATAAGATATGTGCAATGTGCATAGGAGTTCATTCATGTTTTTGTTTTTTCAAATTATAATCTAGCCCTCCAACAGTTTGAGGAACTGTGACCTTGGCCCTCTGTTTAAAAAGTTTGAGGCTTTCATGGCCAGAATCACTGGGTTGCTGTGAGTTTTTCCAGGCTGTATGGCCATGTTCCAGAAGCATTCTCTTCTGACATTGCACCCACATCTATGCCAGGCATCCTCAGTGGTTGTGCAGTCTGTTGGAAACTAGGCAAGTGGGGTTTATCTATGAACAAGAGCTTTAAGGTCAGCAGGGGAGGCCCTGCTCTTGGTCCCACCCCCTTCGCAAGTGTGATTGGTGGGGACAAGCAACAGGGCCTTCTCAGTGGTGGCCCCTTGGCTTTGGAACTCCCTCCCCAGTGATATCAGGCCCCATCTCTTCTGGTTTTCAGAAAAAAGTTAAACACCTGGCTCCATATACAAGTGTTTGAAGAAAAACATATCACAGATTTTGACACAGTCTGAATAAGGATTATGAGCAAGGATGATGGATGAATGGAATCATGCACTTTTATGTTTATAATCTGTTTATTGTTCTCTGTGTTTTATTTGTTCAGTTATTTTTATTGTTTTTAGTTGATGGAATACATTTTATTGTTATGACAAGTGGCATTGAATCCTGCTGGAGTTTTAAGCTGCCTTGAGTCCCTTATGGGATGAGAAAGGTAGGGTATAAATGATGCAAATCAATCAATCAATTTATATATTTGTGAAAAAATGTCCAGGGTGGGAGAAAGAACTCTTGTCTGCTTCAGGCAGGTGTGAATTTTGCAATTGGCCGCCTTGTTTGGCATCTAATGGCCTTGCAGCTTCGAGGTCTAGCTGCTTCCTGCCTGGGGGAATCCTTTGTTAGGCAATGATTAGGTGGTCCTGATTGTTTCTTGTCTGGAATTCCCATTTCTGAGTGTTGTTCTTTCAACAGAAAGGAGGAAACCATGAAAATGAAGAAAAATCTGGCTACCTGTATTTAAAAAAACTCTAAAATCAAAACAGTAAATTTATTTATTTATTTACCTTATTTATGGCCTGCCTTTCTCTACCGCAAGGAGGACTCAAGGCGGCTTACATATGACACCTACACAGTTGCCTTAAGACATACAAACAATAACTTAAAATAAATTGGATTAAAATTAATACATATTAAACATTATTAAAATATTTATTTATTTAATTACTATATTGATAGCCCGCCTTTTTCAGCCATACAGCAACTCAAGGCGGGTTACAAATTGGCATTCCAATGTTAAAAACACATCATCCAGGAATCAAAGTCTAAATAAAGAACAACACTCAAAAACAGGGGAATTCCAGACAAGAAACAATCTGGGCCAGCTAATCACCTCCTAACAATGGATTCTCCCAGGCAGTAAGCAGCCAGACCTTGAAGCTGCAAGCCCATTAGATGCTAATCATTTGTACCTGCCTCAAGCAGACAAGAGTTCTTTCTCCAACCCTGGACATTTCACAGATACATAAACCTCACTTACTTAGTTTCCCACCGATCTCACAACCTCAGAGGATGCCTGCCATAGATGCGGGCGAAATGTCAGGAGAGAATGCTTCTGGAACATGGCCATACAGCCTAGATAATTCACAGCAACCAAGCTTGAAATTGCATTCTATAATCAGTGTAGACTCCTATAATGCAGTTTAACTTCTATCTACAGTCAGTATAGACTTGTATCATGCAGTTTAACTGCATGGTGCAAGCCTACACTGACTGTATCATGCAGTTTCAAACTGTATCACAGTTTGATAGGTATGGCTGTATAGATGGGGCTCTCATGCCTGCCTCCACCCCCTTTCTTTTTTTCTTTCCACAGAAAATAAAAATAACCTGAGATTCCATTGTTACTCGACTCTGGAGAGGTATGCGCTCCAGTCCCATTTGCACAGGATGTTTGGAAAGTTCAGGGAAAGCAAACCTCTTATGCTTGACAAGATGAGAAGAGGTCACTCACCAAGCCCCAAGTTAGAAGCACAAGGAGGGTTGGGCTTTGGTTGTAACAAAAAGGGAGGCAGGAGGAAGGTGGTCATTTGTAAGAAGTGAGAAATAAGGTTTTTGTTTCTTGTGTTGTGGAAGGCTTTCATGGCCAGAATTACTGGGTTGCTGTGAGTTTCCCAAGCTATATGGCCATGTTTTTGTTTCTTGCAAGACAACAGATCAGTTTGCTTCAGTGAGCCCCTTTCCACCCCCACCCCCCCCGAAATATATGGGACACAGCATCTAAGTAAGTGGCACTGTTGAAATTCCCAGTGAAACCTCCAAAAAGCCAAGAAAGGCAAAAGAGGAGTATCCCAATGACAAGTCCTATCAAAGAGCTTTGAGGTCAATGAGACTTTCCTGCAAAGTTGTGATTGGTTTGCAGGGGATCTGTAGATTCAACCGGAGCTCTAACAATGACAAAGGGCTACAGGAGGATTGGAAGCATGAAGAAACTCCCTGACTTAGGGGGCATCTACACCAGGTCTGGGCAAACTTCAGCCCTCCAGGTGTTTTGGACTTCAACTCCCACAATTCCTCACAGCCTCAGAGCCTCCCCCCCTCCCCAGCTGCTTAAGCTGCCAGTGGTGCAATGGGTTAAACCCTTGTGCCAACAGGACTGCTGACCTAAAGGTCAAAGGTTCAAATTTGGGGAGTGGGGTGAGCTCCGATCTGTCAGCTCCAACTTCTCATGCAGAGACATGAGAGAAGCCTCCCACAGGATGGTAAAATATCCAGAACAGGCCAGTTCTCACAACAGAAGTGACTTGCAGTTTCTCAAGTCACTCCTGACACACACACACACACACACACAAATAACATGGATGCTCAAATCCCATTATATACAAAGGCACGATAAAGTAGTCCCTCTTATAGTAAAATCACAGTGTTGGTCTTATTTACTGTTTTGATTTTAGAGTTTTTTAAATACTGGTAGCTAGATTTGTTTCATTTTCATGGTTTCTTCCTTTCTGTTGAAAGAACAACACTCAAAAACAGGGTGAATTCCAGACAAGAAATGTCTAGGGTAGGAGAAAGAACTTTCGTCTATTTGAGGCAGGTGTGAATGTTGCAATTGGCCACCTTGATTAGTATTTAATGGCCTTGCAGCTTCACGGTCTAGCTGCTTCCTGCCTGGGGGAATCCTTTGTTGAGAGGTGATTAGCTGGCCCTAATTGTTTTTTGTCTGGAATCCCTCTGTTTTTTAGTGTTATTCATTATTTACTGTTTTGATTTAGAGGTTTTTTTCAAAATACCGGTAGCTAGATTTTGTTCATTTTCATGGTTTCCTCCTTTCTGCTGAAAGAACATCACTCAAAAAACAGGTGAATTCCAACAGAAATAAATCAGAGCCAGCTAATCACCTTCTAACAAAGGATGCTCCCAGGCAATAAGCAGCCAGACCTTGAAGCTGCAAGGCCATTAAGTACTAATTAAGGTGGGCATTACAACATTCACGCCTGGGTTGTTGTGAGTTTTCCAGGCTGTATGGCCATGTTCCAGAAGCATTCACGCCTGTCTCAAACAGACGAGTTTTGTGGGAGTTGAAGTCCAAAACCCTTGGAGGGCTGAAGTTTGCCCACACTGTAAAATTTGGCTCAATGCAGTGGAAGTATGACAAGGTCTTTCGCCTTTTTCTGCCAATGAGTGCTGGTGCCTCACCTAACCACAATCTCCAGGATTTCCTAGCACTGAGGCAGTGAAAGTGGCGTCAAGGTACACTATCCCTACTATCTGGATGCTCTCCTGGCTGCTCTTCTAGTTGTCAGTTCAAGGACCAGGTTCCTAGGCGTCCCTCCTTCAGGCGAGTTCACACTGAACTGCCGGTAGGGTTGCTCAATGCCGGTCAGAAGCTAAACTTCTGGGAGGAATGCCACTCCCCCTTCCATCAGCAGGAAAACGGCGGCGATCCGGCGTGACGCCGCTTTCTGCAGCTCTTTCCAAACCCAGGCGCACACACACACACACACACACACACACACACACGAGGCGCATTGAACAGACCATCACTGCCTTCCTTGGCTGACCTGGGGTCAATCAAGGAAGGTGCCATCCAAGGTAGGTTGGTACATGATCACCCTCCTCTTTCTTCTCCTCTTCCCCTTCCCAACTTCCCACTGCAAAGGCTCAGATGCCCCCTTCAGCATCATCCCCGGGGTTCCAAACTGGAGGCGGGATCCCCCTTCCCAAAAGGAGAAATAATTAGTAAGGGAGAGGGCAAGGGCGCCGAAGCCCCTGCTGCACCCACTGCCAACCCACCCCAGCGTTTCCCTTCCTTTGTCAGAAGCGCCTCTCTCTCTCTCTCTCTCCAAGGCTTGGCATTTACCCGCTGGGTTGCGCCTCCTGGTGCTCCTCCGTCCTGGCGATCTCTTTCGTCTTGTAGAAGATCAGGAGGATGCTGATGGTGCAGATAGTCCACCTCTTCCGGACCGAACGCATGTCTCCAGCACAACAAGATGCTGTTTCTCTCCAGATGGATGATCGATGGGATAGATAGATACCTCTCTCTTTCTCTCTCTCTCTCTCTCTTTCTGCTTCCTTTGTTTGGCAGGATGGAAGGGGGGAAAGACGGGTTGAAGCCAAAACAAAAGCCAGGCGTGCTGCTGTCTAAAGCCACGCGGTTGCGGCGGCGGCGGACTCCCTGCCTCCTGCTCCTCCTCTCCGTCCTCCTCCTCCTCCGCGGGGCAAAGTCCCGGCGGCCCCGAGCCTCTCCCGGCGCCGCTCTCCCATCGCCTCCCGATCCAGGCACAGCCCAGGCGAGTGCCGCCAGTCGCCGGGGCGTCGCTTGGCCCCGCCCAGCCCGTGGCGGGGAAAGGACGAGCCGCGGCCGGCCAATAAGGGGCGAGGGGAGGCGGAGCCTAAGGACGCCCCAACTTCAGAGCAAGCAAGACCTGGACGCGTCGGAGAAGGGAGGCAGCCGGGCCGGGCGCCACCTTCACTGCTCTTGCTCGGGGCGCCCTCATTGGCTTAGGGAGGCACCGGCCCAATTGGTGGCGAGACAGAAAGAGAGACCAGGAAGGCAGACGCATCTCCAAGGGGAGCAGGAGGAGGGCGTCTTCCTATAGGTCAGGTATGGGCAAACCCATGCCTCTCACCATCCTATCCTTCCTTCTCTCTTTCCTTCCTCCTTTCTCCTTCCCTTCCATCCTTCCCTCCTTCCATCTCTCTTTCCTTCCTCCTTACCTCCCTCCCTCCCTCCCTTCCATCCTTCCCTTTCACCCTTTCCTTCTTCCTACTCTCTTTCCTCCCTCTTTCTTCTTCCTTCCTCCTTCTCCTTTGTCTTTCTTTTCTGCTCTCTTTCCTTCCTCCTTCCTTCCTTCTTTCTCCTTCCTTTCCATCCCTTCCTCCTTCCTTCCTTCCTTCTCTTCTCCTCCCTTCCCTTCCATCCTTCCCTCCCTTTTCTTTCGTTCCTTCTCTCTTTCCTTCTTTCTAATTCCCTTTCATCCCTTAGTCCTTACTTCCTTCTCTCTTTCCTTCCCTTCCTTCCTTCCATCCTTCCCTCCCTTTTCTTTCCTTCCTTCTTCCCTATTTATTTCTCCTTCCCTTCCATTCTTCTATCCTTCCTTCCTTCTCTCTTTCCTTCCCTTCCGCCCTTTCCTCCTTCCCTCCCTCCCTCCCCCCTCTTTCTTCTTTCTTCCCTGTTGTCTTTCTTTCCTTCTCTCTTTCCTTCCTCCTTCCCTCCTTCTTTCTCCTTCCCTTCCATCCTTTCATTCTTCCATCCACCCTTTTCCTCCCTTTTTACTTCCATCCTTCCCTTCCACCGTTTAGTCCTTCACTCCTTCCCTCCCTTTTTGTTCTTTCTTTCCTTCTCTCTTTCCTCCCTCCCTTTTATCCTTTCCTTCCACCCTTTTGTCCTTCCCTCCTTCCCCTTTTCCTCCCTCTCTCCCTCTTTCTTCTTCCCCCTTCCCTTCCCTTTTGTCTTTCTTTCCTTCTCTCTTTCCTTTATCCTTCCCTCCCTTCCTTCCATCATTCTCTTCATCCCTTCCTTCCTTCTCTTTTTCCTCCCTTCCTCCCTTCCTTCCATGCTTCCCTTCCACCATTTCTTTCTTCCTTCCTTCCCTCCTTCCTTCTCTTTTGCCTGTCCTTCCTTCTCTCTCTCCTCCCTCTCCCCCTCTTTCCCCTTCCATCTTTTCCCTCCTCCCTTTTTATCCCCCCATGCTTCCTTCTCTCTTTCCTTCCTCCTTTGCTTCCTTCCTTCTTTCCTTCCTTCCTTCCGTCCTTCCCTTCTGTCCTTCCTTCCCTTTTGTCTTTCCTTCCTCCCTCCCTCCTTTCCCCTCACCCTCTTTCTCCTTCCATCTTTCAATTCCTCCCTTTCATCCTCCCATCTTTCCTTCTCTCTTTCATTCCTCCTTCACTTCCATCCTTTCCTTCCACCATGTCTTCCTTCCTTCCCTTTAATCTTTCCTTCCCTCTTTCCTCCCTCCTCCCCTCTCTCCCTCTTTCTCCTTCCATCTTTCCCTTCCTCCCTTTCATCCTCCCATCCTTCCTTCTCTCTTTCCTTCCTCTTTCCCTTCCTTCTGTCCATCACCAGGCAGCCAATCCTCCTACCAGGGAGTGCTAGCATATGGCCCCCAAGT
This sequence comes from Anolis sagrei, assembly GCF_037176765.1. NCBI lineage: Eukaryota > Metazoa > Chordata > Lepidosauria > Squamata > Anolidae > Anolis > Anolis sagrei. The sequence goes on along the minus strand of NC_090022.1, from coordinate 250,946,547 downwards.
TAGAAAGTTTGTCCATGCCTGCCATATGTTTGCCCATGCCTGCTACACACACAGAGAGAGAGAGAGAGAGAGCAGAGTTTCAGAAGTGTTCATTTTAGTTGCCCCCCCCCCCCACTCTTTAAAAATTGCCTTTTAATCATGGTCTCAAGAGACAAAAATAATCAGACTTCTTTAAGATTAACATAGTTGGTTTACTCAAAACTTCATGTATTCAGCATACAGATACTTTGCTTATCAATCCAGTTACAAGTCAATTTGAAGTGGTCTCTCTGTGTAGGTAACACAGAGCATCTTTCTCATTATCAGCAGTCCATAATCTAAAGCATCTCTCTGGTTTAAGAGTCAAATAGAGTCTCTGTCTAGTCTCTAAACATACAGTTCCTATTAAAGTCTAAAGCATACTGTTCCTGCAGTCTTCTAAAGGCATATGTCTGTTTCTACTAAAGTCTCCAAGCTGAACTGTTCTAAAAATTGAGTCTGAGCCCTGAACAAGCCCAGACCTGATCACATGGGGCTGTAGCCCTTCCCCCACAACAAAGAGATTAAAGAAAATTGCAAACCAAAACACACATATACAATATAGTAAGCAATCCAAATTATGTATATAACAAATAACTAGTGGAGGCTTTTTTCATGTAAGGAGTGACTGCAAGTCACTTCTGTTCTGAGAAACTTCTGTCTGCAAGGACGTTGCCCAGAGGACGCCTGAATGTTTGATGTTTTACTATCCTTGTGGGAGGTTTCTCTCATGTCCCCGTATGGCTTGAGAAGGTTGCTATTTCTAACAGTTTGACTTTAGATACAAGGCTTGCAGAAACGATACCTGAGTTTAAAATGTCCTTTAATCTTTCATCAACTGCTGGGTTGCAATTCCCATTATCCCCATTCTGCATAGCTGAAAAGTGACAGGAGGTTTCATTCAATAACATTTGGAAACCCAAACTGGAAAAAACTAAAGAGCATCACCACTATGTAAAAGAATGGCCCTCTGAATCCATGGATTCTGCATCCATTGATTCAACCGCCCTTTGAAGGTTGATGTAGCCCTTGATGAAAATGAGCTTGCCTTAGTGAATGGGCTGCAGTGTGTAGGCATGACACTTCTGTGAAATCAGAGGTGCCAACTTGCATTCATTTTTACATAGCAAAGGTGCCAATTAGTATTGGTAACAATTTTAGCAACATATTGTTACTCATAAATGACCAAAATCTTGGAAATATATATTATTATCTTAGAAATCATATATTTAAAAATATAAATCAATAGTGTCCAACCTTGGGTCCTTTTAAGTGTTCTGGACTTCAGTTCCCAGCATTCCTGAGCATTGGAAAAGCTGGCCAGTGTTTCTGGGAGTTGGAATTCCAAACATCTGAAGGACCAAAGGTTGGCCACCACTGATATAAATGAAAGGTTTTCATGAGATACATTGTGTCCCCATACATTTTGTTATCATATTCTACGGATGTGTCGACACTCTAGTTTAACCACTGGTTTGCTAATAAAATAATTACTGTGTTACAAAATGATGCATGTCTAAAAAGTGTGTTGTCAACATGAAATCTTTGGAAAGCTCTGGTCAAGATATACCCCCCGGATTCAGGGTTCTAGGTTGCATCAACACTAGAATTCATGCAGCATTGCAGCATTTAAACTCTGGTGTTGGTGGCCCAAGGAAGTCTGTCTACACGATGTTGCAGCCCCTAGGACAGTCCTGAAGGGCAACAAATGAATGCAGTTGGACACCACTTTAATTGCCGTGGCTTAATGCTATGGGGTCTCAGGAATTGTAGTTTAGTGAGGTGCCAGCAGTCTTTGGCAGAGAAGGCTAAAGATGTTGTAAAACTGCAAATCCCAGAGGTTCACAGCATTGAGCCATGGCAATGAAAAGTGGTGTCAAACAACATGAATCCTACAGTGTGGCTGCACACATACTCACCACCACTGGTAAGGTGAACAGTCTTCCAGGACAGAGTTTACATGGAAAAGCCTGCAGCAGTTCAGTCAGCAGAATTGTAACTGGGTGCCTTATCATCATTTCCAAACCATGGGTTAGATCTATACTGTAGAATGCATGTTTTTTGAAACCTCTTTTAACTGCCATGACTCAATGCTGTGGAATCATGGGTGTTATCTGCACCAGCATTTTTTGGCAGATTAAGGTAAAGACTTCGTAAAACCCTAGCTCCCAAGATTTTATAGCAGTAATACTAGTGTCAAAGTGCATTAATTTTACAGTGTAGATGCACCCATGGAAAACCTAAAGCAACTCTATGTGGGGGTATTCTTGACTGGTTTTATTCAGGGAGGTTTTGCATTCCTCTGAGGCTGAGAGAATGTGACTTATGCAAAGCCATCCAGTGGGTTTACATGTCTAAGTAACCCTGGGCTCTAGAGTTCTGGTACAATGCTCAAACCACTATACTACACTGACTACCAACAGAATTTTAGTGCTAAAATTATATTCTATTTCAGCCACCATGGGCCTGTCTTACAGAATTTTTGGAAGCCAGGATGACTAAACCGAGGCCTAATCTACACTGCTATATAATGCAGTTTCATAATGCAGTGTAATTGCATTGAATGAATTGGGCATCAGCCAGCACGTCAACGACTTAAGTCAAGAAATAGTTTTCTAAGAACCTCAATCAATGGCTGATACCAAATGAGAGACTCCCCACTGGGCACACAGAAAACTGGGTGACTTGGAAGACGCTGAACAGACTGCGCTCTGGCACCATGAGATGCAGAGCCAACCTTCAGAAATGGGGCTACAAAGTGGAATCCACAACATGCGAGTGTGGAGAAGAGCAGACTACAGACCACCTGCTGCAATGCAACCTGAGCCCTGCTACATGCACAATGGAGGACCTTCTTGTGGCAACACCAGAAGCACTCCAAGTGGCCAGATACTGGTCAAAGGTCATTTAATCAACTACCAAGTTTGCAAACTCTGTGTCTTTTGTATGTTTGTTTGTTTGTTCTGTCAAAAATCTAATACAACTGTTTGGTTGCCTGACACACGATTGAATGGGATTATACGCACTGTCATATAATGCAGTTACACTGCATTATGAGACTACATTATATGGCAATGTAGATTGTATGGCATTATATGGCAGTGTAGATTGGGCCGGAGACTGTCCTACTTTGGCCAGATCATAAGAAGATATGACTCACTAGAAGGCAGTAGGAAAAGATGAAGACTGCACGCCAGATGGATAATGTCAGTCATGGAAGCCAAGCTCTCTCATTCATGTGACAGTTAACAGCAACAACAAATTTAGAATAAATTCTACCAAGGAAACCGCCATAATCAGGAATAATTTCAAGTAACACAACAACAGTTTATAATTCTCAGCCAGAGAGCTCCGCTGCCTGAGTGTCTCACCAAACTACTACCCAGAACCCTGTAAGATAGAATCCAGCAAATTAAATTAAAATAATAGCACTGTTTTATGTGACTGGGTCCTTAAGACACCACAGGACACTCTTTGCTGCTTCTACAAATGTTTACTCAGTAAAAATCTTGTCTACATCTCATTTATAAGTGTGGCAGGCTGACCTGACAGGGTGAGAAAGTCTGATATGGTCACCCTGTAGCTCTGTTGTTGGACTGCCCCAGAAATGACCTGGCAGTAGTTTTTATGCTGGTATTATTAGTCAACACATTAAAAGGGCAAGAACTAAAATATTAAGACAGGGACTGTGGGTGAACCCTGATAGGAATAATAAAAATTGCATGTGATCGATCCTTACAGAGCTGCCTCAGTGTAAGGTATAGTGAACATACAAACAACACATCTAAGTGTTTGTAAGAGTCTCTATATTTAAGGATGTTTCAGTGACAATAGATGAGAAAAGTAATATAGTCCCCCTGTGAGTTTCTTCAGGTAACCAAAATTAATAACAACCTGCCTGCCAATGTTGAAACCACAATTTAGACATGTTTAAGATCAGCAGCTTTAGCAGTAGAACCATCTGGCAGGTACAGCCCAACAACATCTGGAGAGCCACTTGATTCCCATGATTCTCCAGGCTCAACCAGAGACCCTGCCAGCAAAGCGAGTCCCTTAGAACCTGAATGTTTTCTTTTTTCTGTTGATTTTCTGCAATTTGCACAAAATATGTCTGCAGAGAATGAATGTCTTTTCCCTCTGTGAATACACACAGAAGGCATAAAAGGGCACACACACATGTTTAAGAAGACAGTAACAGCCCAAGAAGTGGATTGCTGTGAGTTTTTCAGGCTGTATGGCCATGTTCTAGTAACATTTTCTCCTGACATTTCTCCTGCAACTGTGGCTGGCATCTTCAGAGGTTCTGTTAAAGCAAGTATGAATATTGCAATTAGCAAGCTTGAATAGCATTGAGTATCCTTGAAGCTGCAAAGTCATTCAGTGAGGGTATTTGCACAGAGGTAGCCTGGGCTTTCTTGCCTAGAGGCATCCTCTATTTGGGTGGAAAGGCCCAAGAAGTGCCTTTCCTTTGTAACAGACTCTGACACAAGGCAATAGAATTTTCATTGTTGTTGTTTGGCTTGAAGTCATGTCTACTTTTTACAACTTGAAAACTAACTTAAGTGCTCTTTTATTTTGGTCAGAATTTGTCAGAGAGGGTTTGTTGTTCTGGATGGAAGAGAGTGACTTGTCCAAGATCACCCAGTTGGTTTCCATAGCCACATGAGGATTTGAACCTTGGTCTTCTGGTGTCCTAGACCAAAACTCAAACCACTACACTTTAATGGCTTTCATATTTAAACTTTTTTGCATTTATAAAACTGTAAAGAAATTGTCATGTCAAAATCGTCTCTGAGACAGACCAAAACGAAGTTCTTGCTATCTCATGGGAAAGGGACTCTCTCTCTCTCTCTCTCTCTCTCTCTCTCTGTGTGTGTGTGTGTGTGTGTGAGTGTGTATTATATATATATTCCCATTTACTATATGAGGGCAAATGAGGTCGCAGTCTACATCCCTTGGTCCAAAATGCTTCCTAACTTTAGCAGAAGAACTGAAAGATGAGAATCTGAAAATAGATGTCTATCATACATGATTTATGCTAACTGATTTCCTTAATGCCAGAATGTCTGCATTATCATTGCCAAGAGTTTTTTTTAAATGTTCTGAATCTCATTCCATTCTGAACCTCATGGTCAACAACTTGGCCATATGCTCCACTGCCTCTATTTCTATTACTGCTGTGCTTTCTTTTCCCCCATAAAGCAAATATAGCAACACTTCATATCATAGGAAAAGGTTAAAATATAATAAATTGCTACTATAACTAAACCAGTATAAACATAACCATGATAATCAAAAGAACCAATAAACAATGCAAGATATTATGCAAGGCTCTTCCCTCTTGAGCCATCAGTCTAATGAAATATGGAATTCCACATTGAAATGACTGAGTTTTAAATGTAATTGTTTGTTTATATTATGCCTTTTCCCACCTCGGGACGGAAGGTGAATTGCAAAAATTAAATCAGATGCAACTAAAAGTACAAAGGATAAAATATAATGAAACTTTCAATAGTATTAAAAGGAATTAAAAGCATGCCCATTAGATAGGGGAACAATACATATAAATGATACAGCATTTATTAAGGGTCATTTTTACATGAGTAATTCAAATGGCCACCAATGTTTAAAAAATCTTCAATGACTATGGAAGGATAACGGGAAAAGTACCAGTCTGATTTCTCTAGAACCTGGTGGGAACAGTCAATGAAAAGTCCCTCTCCTGTTGTTCCCATTGTCAAAATATCTAAAGTATTAACATTACAGTCCTGTATCTGAGGAACTAGGCTGTAATTCATGAAATCTCCTGCTATAATAAAACTCAGAAACAACCCACAATATAATGGCTTCAGTGGTTGAAAAGCATAACTCAGTTGTATACTGCAGCTTCCTAAGCTTGAAACCAGAGTTTACTTGCCTACCTTGGTGGGATTTTAAACAAAGCCATGTTTCTCTTAAAGTACATGATGCTCCAGAGTGCTGGTATCGTTGACATTAGAGCTTCTTTATTGTATTCACAAGGGTTTGGATAATGTGGGGAAGCAGTCAATCAGGCCTCAGTATCTGTCTAGAAATATCTACTTTGAATATTCCAGGAGGAAAACTCTTAATTGAATATCTCTGAAGACTATTCCTGGATCCTTCAAGTATTTGCAGAGATATTTGCAGAGTAAAAGAAGACAACACACATGGTAGAAGTACATTTTCTCTTACTAGGTGGTGCTGTATCTGTGCTGGAATGGCTGGTTGGGGGCCAGCCATTCCAGAAATGCCCAAAACACAGGACCTATTTGGATTTTTACTGGGGGATTTTCAAATGAATTTAAAATTAATTGATTTGGAATCACCTCAGTTATTCCAAATTAATTTTTTTAAAAAAACCCTTTAGATCCAGGCCTTCCTGAAAGGCACAGTTCTAATGGGGTACTGAGCCTGTGGGACTACCCCAGGACTACTCGGAGGTGAGTCCTTATTTGCAATACCAAACCTTTTGGGATCCTGGAGCCCAAAGGTGTGGTATTATGCCCACCCCCAGCCCCCAAAATAACCCTTAAAAGTAAAAAAAAAAAGAGTACTTGGCCACCATTAAGATCCCCCTTACATCCTCCTGGCATGAAGAAATGATATTCCAGGAGATGGTGGGGGTGAAGGAGAAGGGATTTTCCTCCTTGTCTCTCTCTCTCTCTCCCCCCACCCCATCTCCTGCCCTGCTATTTCCTCATGCTAGGAAAATGCAAGGAGGACCTTAATGGCAGCTGGATACGTTTTTTTTTTTTTTTTCACTTTTAAGGATTGTTATTGAGGTGGCATGTAGTTACCCTCCCTGGGTTTTGTGTGGCTTGTGAGAACTAAAATCCATGCCAAAGTGAGTTTTTTAAATCCCTTTTGGTGCAGGCTTTACCCCTGTATAGAAGCGCCCAGGTGGGAAAGCACCCTGTGTTAAGTGATCTTCAGATTGATTTTCAAGTTGAGATGGCTAAGCATGGTGGAAGTTAATGAGGGAAGTTAAATCATGTCTCTGAGTATGGGTTAGATGGAAGAAATCTTGCTGGGCAATTTTGTGTAATGATCATTGTCTTGTCTTCACATTTTTTGGCACTGCCTATGCCTAAATCAACCACATAATCACTGTTGACATTGTGGACTCATCATAGCATACATCTGATGAATTGGTCTGCTTTCCAACAAAGCTTATGCCAAACCATATTTGTTAGTCTTAATGGTGCTACAAGACTTTTTGCTGGTATATCCAAGCCATGATATTCAGATAGAGTAGTGGGATCACATGTGTTTGTTGAAATGTTTCCAAGTCCTATTAAAACCCTGCTTTTTCTAGCACCCTTGTTCCTATGGGTAGACTATGGCTGAGATCCAATAGTGGTTCAGCACAATGTAAATATAAACTGGCAGATATTTTAATAGCTATTATACTGAATACTAATGTAGTACAATGCCTGAATGAAAACTCATTGTACTGTGCAGTTGTAATGCATAGAATCAATGCACATAGACATGCTCCGTTGTATACTTGAATGTGCTATTGCACATACAGTGGTCCCACATGTGCAACTCTGCTTATGCCACCGTCAGCTGGGTATGATGTTTGCATATTGTTCAAAATCAGTACTCTGCATGTATAGCACAATTTACACCTCTATATTCAGACCACATTAGGTGTTGTGTGATATTTTTATGTATTTTAAATTGTTTTCATGGTTTTAACTTTATATTTTAATGCTTACAATGTTTAATCTTTTTAAAATATTTGTATGTGTTAGATATTAATTCACACATTTTATGGTTTTTACTGTTAGCCATTTTGAGTCTCCATTGGGATAGAAAAACAGGGTATAAAGACTAATGTTAATCATAATATATGTTATTAACAAGATGCACACAAGAACCTGTACATGCACAAATTGTTGGTTTATTTTTCATTATTCTTTGTCATCTTTATTATTATTGCAACTGTCTGAATTTTATGGCAGGGGAAGAATATGAAGTTCCATCTTTCCAGTGTTATTTCAAGACTCTTTCAAGACTGTTGTAACATAATGGCTATATTTATGTAACATTTTTAACAGGTTGCACATGGGTATATCATAAAATGAAATTGCTTTTGATTATCTGTCCAAACACAGAGAAAATTTAACTGTAACAGCCCAAGGTTAACACTTTAGAGCCACCACCATTTCTGAAAGGAGGAACTCATTATCTAGCATCATTAAGCAATCGAATATTGAATTCCTTCAAGACAAGGCTCTATCTCTCTCAGCACATGGCTCTGCAGTTGGAAAACAATGTATTACAGACAGGAAATGGCATTGATAGGAAATCTCAGCTTTGAAGCAAAGGATATTGACTTAATGCTTCTGTGTTGCTTTTCTTTGGTAGATGTTTGACCGAACCATTACCACTTTGAACTAAGCCAAATCTTGGATACGGTCTTGCAAGAAGCCCTTTGTTTGAAGAAGGTCCCGTGTCTTACAGAAATTATGATGCCATGCTTAGGCTTAAGGTGCATTAAAAACAGTTCCAAATTTAGGACAAATCACTCCCAAGTTGGGGTCTACTGAAACCCAAGAACTTGAGTTGCCTGCTTCTTTCTGGTGACCTCTTGCTAAAAATTGCTGATTGAATTTAGGCCCATACCTGGTGAAATGGAGCTTAACAATTAGACACATATTTTTATACATGTAATCTCTTTACGTTCACTCACCACCCATGGGACATATATTCATCCTTAATATTCATTATTCTTATGTTGACCTGTTCTCCAAAATGCGAGTATATGTTGATTTGGTTTTATTCCTTTTTCTTTGACAAATATATATTCTAAGAAGTCACTTCATATTACCTTAAAATATTTTTTTCATTAATCCCCTTTTACATTTTATTTCACAAGGCAGTTTAATGTTTATTGCAATGTTCCATACATCTTTGTACCAATCATCAATTTCATAATCATAATTTTATTTCCATTTTTGGCTATAACTAATCTTAAAGCAGTAACAAAAATTACCATTCTTTCTTTTGCCATTTCAATCTTATGTCTCCAAAATTTAACAGAAATCCTATATTTGGATTTTTTTGTAAATTAATTGATAGTATGTCATTAATTTCAACAAATACTTTATCCCATTTTTAATGTTTTCACACTCCCACCATAAATGTATATAAGTCCCTGTTTCCTTTTTGCACCTTCAACAATTTTGTAAGTTGTTTCTATTGTAATAACTATCTCAAAATTGTTTTATAATAATTCTCTTTAATTCAAATGGACATATGTCCCCAAGTTTCAATTGACCCAATATGAGTTACATTTTGACATTGCTTACATATGTCCTTGGGAGAATATTTCCTTTCTCATTACAGATTCATAAAACTGCCCTCCCCTTCTCTGGTGTGTCTAGTTTGTATGTCTAGTTGCTTTACATGGCCACTCCAATGATTTCATAGGATTTTCTTAAGCAAGGAATACCCAAAGATGGTTTTTACAGTACTAACCAAAATGTGACCCTGTTTCCAAGATCAGACAGGATCTGACACCTTTAAGATAGTTAGGCCCTCTATGTGTATTAGGAAATGAAATGTAAAACATTGCCCTTACTTTCGAACGTATTTTTTTCATTTCATATCTCCTTCGTCTTAGCAATTTCTACAATTTCAAATTTCTAAATTAGTTAGTATCTCTCCATTCTAAACCAACTGTATTCTGGTATATACTGGTTAATATTTATTCTTCCCCACTGCAACTGTTGTGTGTATCCTGAATGCTGTATGTTTAGTAGTATTTGAAACTTAGGAGTTATTTTTAGTTCAATTTTCCAGGTGGGTTGTTCCCAAAGTTAAATGATCCCTGATAGGCATTTATACACAGAACATGTATGAATGTATTCATGTGGTTTGAGGGGATTGTTGTTGTGTGTCTTAAAGTCATTTCTGATTTGTGACAACCCTAAGGTGAACCTATCATAGGGTTTTCTTGGCAACATTTGTTTAATGGGCGGTTGTCATTGCCTTCTTCCGATGTTGGGTTTCTGTGGGCAAGCAGGGATGAGAACCCTGCTTTCCAGAGGCCTAGTTTAACACACAAACCACTACACCACAATGGCTCTCTGTTCTGAGGGCATACCTAGTAGCAAAGTTTAGATTATGAGGACAGAACCAGTACATTTTTCTTAAGAGTTGAATAAATACTCTGTATAACTGGAATGTGTGGTCTTCCACATTTTGGTAGACTAGAACTTCCCCTATGCCTAATTGATAGGAATTGCAGTCTAATAGCATCTTGAGAGCCACATGTTTCCCAGCCCTGTGTGTCACTAAGATCATGTTTATCAGAAATGAATGTTTTAGTTTTCATTGGCTTTTCCTTAAAAACAACAGTCATAGGTCAACATTGCTTTAACGTTCTAGTGATGCAGGCAAAAAGAGTTCAATAGATGAGGAAAATACATACGAGTCAATTATTTTTGACCTTTTTGTATTGAAATGTTGGAGAATTATGGCAAAATTAGAAGTTCCCAGTGACATGTTTTATTTATTATTCAGCACTGAGCACCATCTATTATTCATGTTCTCAGAATATGGTGTATTGCATTTGACTCTGGAAGACCCCAGATTCAAGTCATTGCTCAGTCATAAAACCTACTAATCCTTATGAAATGAAGCACCCTATTCCATCTTGAAAGAACTCTGGAATGTTAACACTTCTAAACAAGAAAAGACTCCCAGAATACGTATATTTAAAGTTTAGGGCTGATTGATCTCAGCAGTGTTCCCATGCATTTACATAAACAAGAAGTACCTTTTCCAGACACCTGGCATGCACTCAGTAGATTTATGCACTATATTTCAACCAATTGAAGAACAGCTACTTCAGAAGTAAACAACGATTAAATCCAAACAGCTGTTCAGTTGAAAGCATATACGTTTTATTTCTTCAATGCAGACTTTACAAAAGGGTAAAAGTACTTTCTTAATACAGTCAGACTTTTCTATCCATGGGGTCTGAAGTCATGGATTCAACCACTCACATGTCAAAAATATGAGGGGGAAAATGCCATAAAGCAAACCTTGATTTCATCCCCTGCTGAGCACCATGATGTGTGTAGGCATACCCTGAAGTAGCTTTCCACTATTTCTCAGATCCTTAGACTCTCCCCAGCAATTGTTTGAGAGATTCTGATCCAACCTCTGCTTGAAAATCTTTGAAGAAGTCAAACTCACTAGCAGCCACTGTTAAATGCTATTACTGTCACTATGTTCTTCCTAAAGGTTTGGTGGAATCTCTTTTCTTGGAATTTGAATCCATTCGCTCATGTCCTGATCTTTTCAACAACAGAAAACAAGCTTACTCCACCTTCTTCATCCAGTGGTAATATCCATGCATTTAGATATGACTATCATATCTCTTCTCAGTCTTTTCTTCTCCAGGCAGTCATGCCCAGCTCCCTAAGCAATTTCTTGTAGATCTTGATTTTTAGATCTTTTGACATTTTGGTCACAATTCTTTGCTTGTCGATATCCTTTTGGAACTGGACCAAGGAAGTGACATCTTGGACCCATCCCTGTTCAGATATCAGCCAGCACGCCAACTCCTTAAATCAAGGAATAGTTTTCTAAGATCTACAGAGATACATGCAGGAACACCTCAGCAAGTGAGATTCCAAAAGTGGCAGGCTAAAACCCAGAACCTCATGCCATGGCTGATTCCAAATGAGAGACTCCCCCTTGGGCACACAAAAGACAGGGGGTCTTGGAAGGCGCTAAACAGACTGCACTCTGACACCATGAGATACAGAGCCAACCTTAAAAATGGGGCCACAAAGTGGAGTCCATGACATGCGAGTGTGGAGAAGAGCAAACCAGAGACCACCTATTGGTTGCCTGGTTGTAAAGCTGCCTTGAGTCGTCCCCGAGTTGGAGAAAGGTGGGGTACAAATGTCATAAATAAATAAATAATATTACAATGTAACCTGAGAGCCCTGTCACATGCACAATGGATGACCTTCTTATAACAACACCAGAGGCACTCCAAGTGGCCAGCTACTGGTCAAAGGACATTTAGGATAATGCCAAGTTTTTTTTAACTTTTGTGTTTTTTTAAATACATCATAACTGTACCCTCAGTTGACTTCTGATACGATAAAAAAAAACAAGGTATTTATCAAATACTTTAGTTTAGTATTAGCTATGGTTTGTTTCAAAAAAGAAAGCGAAGCTTTGGCTTGTATCAATAGTCAACACAAACCACAGTTCCATGTTTGAGACGTTGCATTTTGCTAGGAAGGAAAGCAAATGCTTCTGATCTTTTTGTGATCACAAATGAGAAGTAAAGCAAAAGAAGAACACAGGGCCCCAAAGCTTATGCATGTAGTATGAATTAGTAATTAAGCATTACCTGGGAGCCAGACCTCAGTTCAATAACAAGAAGAATACAGAAAACAGAAAATAAAACTTTTGATATTTTCATGTGTGTTGCCTATCCTTTCAATGTGCTTGCTTTTAAAAACAGATATCAAAGAAAAAGAAAGTATTCAAATTAATAGTCGTTTATAAGTGCAATTTATGTGCATACTAATGCCCCTTCCACACACCTGAATAAAATCCCACATTTTCTGCTTTGAACTGGAATATATGTCAGTATGGATTCAGATAACCCAGTTCAAAGCAGATATTGCCTTAATATTCTGGGTTATATGGCTGTGTGGAAGGGCCCTAAGAATGTATTAGAAGCTAAGAAGGGTCAGCACTGGCTAGTACTTGGATCAGTACACTAAATTTCAAAGGAAGCAACTGGCCAAACCACCTCTCAGTATTTCTTCCTTAAGAAAACCTTATGAAATTCACTGAGTCGCCATATACTTTGCCAAAATATATCTTGGAAAAAACTCAAACAATTGCAGTCATTTAACAGACAAGTCATCTCTGCCCAGAATACAATGAATCATACTTATCTAAAAGCCATCACTTGAGGTTTTACTTGTGAAGATACATTCCCAGTAGGTTATGCTATATAATATTGATTTTTATGTTATATTTTGTTAATGTCCCTGGAGGCATAACAGCAAAGAACCAGCAAGCAGTTGAAATCCTGCTTTCAAACAATACCAGGTCTTTGATAATAAAGCTGAATGTGCAGTATAAACATTGTTGCGTGTATCAAATGAATAATTTCTATAAATGAGTGCTAAGCAGTTCAATTAATAGAATGGAAGCACCAGCTGAGGAAAAAAATCAGTTTCATGGTTCTTAAAGATGACACAGTTTGTGCCACAAAACGATCCTTAAAATGCAAAATGCGAATAACAGTAATAATTGTACATTTAAGCTATTCAAATTACATTGTGCCAATTAGCACAAAATGGTGCATTTTAGGGAAAAACACAGGGTGTGTTGGGAAAAATATAGTCATTTAGAAGTTTTAATGACTGTTATATTATAAGAAGCTGTAGGGATTTTCCCTTCATGCAATCCTGCAGATGAAACCACATTTGAGGTTTTCTCCCTTTCTATGCGAGTTCCACCATCCCCCCCTGCTATGGTCACTAAAAGTGGGGTTTCTCAACCTTTATTTCACCATGTGTGGTGTTTACATTGGGGCAATCACACCAATGCAAACAGATTTCCTCTCTCATGGAATGATCTTTGCCTTTCCATGGGTCATATCAAAATCCATAATTTTCATCCCAAAACCTGCCCTTGACTTATACATGTGGTCAGCTTATACATACTGGTAAATATTAATGGTGTAACATTAGAAAATGTTGACCATTTCCCCTACCTTGGTATCCACCTCTCCACAAAAGTCAAAATTGAAACTGAAATACAATACCACCAGAGCTCTGAGAGTACAGCATTTTTCCAAATGAAGCAGAGAGTGTTTGAGAACCAGAGCATCCATAGGGAGACTAAGGTGCTTGTCTATAAAGCTGTTGTCCTTCCAGCCCTGCTAAACACCTGCAAAATGTGGACCGTCTATAGACATTGCACTCAACTCCTGGAACGATTCCATCAGTGTTGCCTCTGAAAAAACCTGCAAATCTCTTGGAAAGACAAGCAGACAAATGTCAGCATGCTGGAAGAAGCAAAAATCACCAGCACTGAAGCGATGGCCCTAAGCCATCAACTCCAAATTGTCTGAATGCTCGATCACTATTTCCCAAAGCAGTTACTGTTCTCCCCACACAAGAATGGGAAACGTAATGTTGGTGGACAGAAAAAGAGATTTAAAGATGGGTTTAAAGCCAACCTTAAAAACTGTGGCATAGACACCAATAACTGGGAAGCCTTGGCCCTTGAGCAATCTAACTGGAGGTCAGCAGTGACCAGCAGTGCTGCAGAATTTGAAGAGGCATAAATGGCCGGTGAATAGAAAAAATGTGCCAAGAGGAAGGTCGTCAAGCCAACCCCGACTGAGAATACCTTCCACCTGGAAATGGATGTCCTCGCTGTGGCAGAACATGCGGATAAAGAATAGGGTTCTACAGCCACCTATGGACCCACTGCCATGACACTACACTTGGAGGACCATCAGGCTACAAGGGATCGCTTAATCACAAACAACCGGTAAGTATATACAATAATTCTTGCACAGAGCTGGAGCTGCCAATGAACAGCTGCATAATCACCACTATATCACTTTGGTGGGGAGTACTGAAATAGGACATGAAGTTCCAACACATCTGAGGGCCTCGCTTGCCCAGCTCCAGCCTTATGTATCTTTCAAAAATGCTATGTGTCCCAATGAGTTCATAGAGTAGAAGGAGCTTCCAAGTAAATATTTATAGGTGTGCAACATACAGATATTTCTCGGTTTCATTTATCTTACTCTGTGCCTGTGAATATAAGACTCTGTATCCATGAGGAAAGCATTCTGAGGAATACTGTGGATATGTGAAAATACAATTAACAATAATTTAAAAAGGGATGAACACTTGAGGGGAGGAAGCGACTTTCAGATAAAGTTCTAAAACATGAAAGAATGTAAGAATTTAAGTAAAATTAATGGCTAAAAGATTTATTTGGAGATGTTTTAGACTTTGTGTACAGCCCAAAACCTGTTCAGAACAGATAAAATCAGCCTTAACAACAGTATGTGGTCAAATATGTGCAGAGGACCGAAACAAAAACACTTGGGAAAATTTTTTTCTGGACAAACATAAAATCCAGTAAATATTGCATTCCAGGATGTCATAGCAGTTACATTATTACAGCCAACAAGGGTATACTGTAAATGTAAAATTAAATCTCACTCCTTTGAATCATTTCTCTGCACAATACAGTACAAGAATCACACAGAAAAGGGCTAAAGGGGTATTAACATAGGAATAGTATGCACTGAATGAGTCTATATCCATGGATATGGGTGTCTTATTGCACTTACTTATTTGCCTGTTGTACATGCTCAAACAATATTTTTATTAACACCTTCAATGTATATTCAGAAAAAATGGGAGAAACTATGTCTCCCCCTACAGTCCTTCATTACCAACATCAGCCTCCTATGCTGATTTTTTAAAGTCTAAAGGATGAAGGGCAGTGTTTATTTTCAAATCTTATTTCTAATATTTCTAAACAGGGAATTTGCACAAGACGTGCTATCAGAGACAGATGCTGAATCACATTTCCCCTTTCTCCCTGATCTAATACCTCCAACCAATCCGTACTGTGAGATAAAAATACAATGTGTTTATCTTTATCAGTATGGATGGGATGGCCAATTGTGATAAGTAAAGTAAAAAGAGAAAACAGTTCCTCATAATTAGACTTCTCTTAGCTCCAGACTTCTATATTTTGCCCTTTATGAGAGAAGCAGACCAAGAGACAGGGAAGAAAAAAATGAATTGCCTGTCATGCGTTGTTTAGTCCACAGTGACTGCTGAGCAACCAAAAGTACCAAGATACGAGGAAGTAGGATTGATCTTCATCTGAAAGTTCCACTTTCTGAAAATTCTACTATGGCACAGATCTTAGTTATATCCATTTGCATTACTATCGTATACCTTTGAAGATCTTGGAAACTTGGGTTTGAAGTGCTTGGTTTGGAAGAAACTATTCAGCTATGAGAATAGTGTTTCAAGCTGGGTTTTATTTGTTGAATCAAAGAATACCTATAGCAGAGATAAGGAAGCTGTGGGTATCCAAATGTTATCGGAATTCAGTAGCCATCAGCTGCAGAGGTAAAAAGGATAAGACTTGTGTCTTCTCCTTAGATTCCAGGTGTAGGTGTCAGGCAAGGTCCAATTAGAAAAATGATCAAGTAGGAAGAAGAACAAATTAAGGACTGCCAGGTAAAATGGGCAATAGACTTGGGCCACAACATACTTACAAAACAGTGGGAGGAAATTTGGAACACCAAATTAAAATACACGGTAGCTACGGACTTAAAAGAAAATTGGCACAAAATGTTTTTTAGGTGGCACTACTCACCAGAGAAAATTGCAAAATTTAGTAAATCAATATCAAACAAATGCTGGAAGTGCCAAAAAGAAATAGGGACATACTACCACCAATGGTGGGGATGTAAAAGAATTAAGAAATATTGGAGAGAAATACATTTAGCAACACAAAAAAATTTAAAAACAAATTTCCCACAACTCCCAGAAATGTACCTATTAGGCATTTCCTACCCCAAAGTCAACAAAAATCAAGATAAAGTCTTCTTCCTGATGAGCACAGCAGCCAGAATTCTTCTAGCCAAAATGTGGAAACAGAAGGAAACCCCGACAATAGAAGATTGGTTTATAAAAATACTGGACATAATACAAATGGACTGTCTATCTCAGTGCCTAAACAACATGACAAAAAGGACAAATTGGGGAGGTTTTAAAGACTTTATTAAGGAGAAAAAATGACTATGATAATAGACATTACCAGCCTCTGAAGGAAATTAACAGATGGAGACAACGCCGGAAAAATGAAAGAAACATGGATGAGAACCATATCAGAAGGGAAAGGTTCTCTTTGAAGACTTTGGGAAGTCCTGCACATGGGGTGGAGCGGGGAGGGGGGAGGGGGCGGGTGGGAGCGGCACGGGGATTCATTATGTTTCTATATTTTGTTTTCTTTTTTAAAACTTATGTTTCACGGGAAAAACTGCACAATAAAAATTAATTAAAAAAAGACATTGCTGAAGGTTGCGCAATGAAACAGGATGCAAAACTTCTGATGGTTCCCCTCTCACTTGTAAACATGTGAGTAAAGTACGATAAGAGGTAGGAGCTCTTAACATGATTGCTGGCATGTATTCAGAGTTCCTGCCTTTCCAGACATTTCTGCCTCTTTTCAACCCTGGAACATGTGATGAGCTCTGTGCTTCTCCATGCTTGAAAAGCAGCTGAAGTGTCCTATGGGGGGGAGGGGGGGTTCAATGTGATGAGGTCGATTGCCAGAGTTCCCTCCTGTCAGGACACTTCTGCCTTTTTTCAACTACAAAGGGCTATGTATGACAGCTAGAAGTACTTTAACTCATGTGATGAGCACAGTGTCTCCCCATGTTTGAAAACAGACTGAAGTGTCCTACAACTGGGACAATTCTCAATGTGATAATCTTAAAAAGTATGCAAGATAGAAGAGGCTGCAATGCTTAGCTTTTGCCTCCGCCTACTGGGAAGGGCAAGATATCTCCTTTTCTCTTTTCTTCCTTTCTTTGACTTAAGTGCAAAGTACTTCTGAACTCGGTTTGCAGCAATTGAAATAAGCTCAGGATGGGGGGGGGGGGGGGAGCTTGGACATTATAAAGCATCTGAAAAATAGAAAGACAGATGAATAGAAATTGTCCCTGCCAAATCAAGACATTTAAAGGTATACCGAAGATAGGCTGCCACTGCAGATGCATACATCAACCAAACTGTATACCAGCATTCCTGAGTCTAAGCAGAATAAGCATGCAAGGTGGGCAAATATTCTTGTGATGACTTTTTAAAAGCTTATATCTTGGTTGCTTCTCCCATTATAAGCCAACTGCAAGATGGAGGATTCCCTCTAATCTTTGAGCCTCATGCATTTTTCTCAAAACACTAATGCACATAGTTTAAAAATTATTTTAATCATTCAAACCTGTTTTTACTTTTTAATTATATTTATTATTGTCTATTTAAATTATTTTATTGTTTTATAGCTATTATAACTATGGGTTGCTGTGAGTTTTCCAAACTGTATGTCCATCTTCCAGAAGCATTCTCTCCTGACATTTCACCCACATCTACAGCAGGCGTCCTCAGAGATTGAGAGGTCTCTCTGAGGATGCCTGCCATAGGTGTGGGTGAAATGTCAGGGGAGGATGCTCCTGGAACATGGCCATATAGCTCAGAAAACTCACAGCAACCCAGTGATTCTGACCATAAAAGTCCTCAACAACATATTATAACTATTTGACTTGTTTGGATTTATATTGCATATAATACACTGAGACTTTTTTTTTTGTTAATGGACAGAATAGATACATTTCTTTTTTTAAAAATGTTGTTCTTACCTCTACCTAACATGTTTTCATTGTCTTCCTTCTCAGAAAATTAATTATTTTAAGAGAAAACATCTTATATGAGGAGAGTCTCCATGCAATTCTGAAAACTGTTTCTCAAGCACCCAGAGTCAAATGAAGAGCTCAAGGAAGTTCTTTTTTTGGCATTTAGCTCACTCTCAGATGGCAACAACCAAGGAAGGGGGACCTGGTGCTTCCGCCATGTATTTATTGCTTGAACAGGGTTTAAGTGTACCATTTATTTCTGTTCATTTCAGTACTTGGCCTTGAAATCCCAATTCTAGCTCTCAAGCTCATAAGGCTGCATTAAAAGCTCTAATGTGCACAGACAGGGTAAATTGCATTGAATATTATCTTATGGCTACCAGAAGTTCCCGACAAAAGTGAATTAGACATAAATATATCCCATGACTGGAGAAGTTTCAATCAAAATCTTAATCCTATTATTTTCAATCCACCCAGTGAAATGGAGATTGTATTTTAAAATATCCTGTTAACTTAAAGCATGAAAATATTTAAACTAGCCACAGAGATAAAAGAGTTATAGAAGTCTTTTAAAGCTATTCTCTCATTCTCTCTCTCTGTTTATTCATTGCTATCTGGAAAAATGGGTAGTGTATCATCTTCAGAGCACTTTAAGTGTTTCAAATACAGTGTGCCTTTACAAAATAACAAAAGGAGTGATCTTCCCTCCTTTATGAAAAATATGCCTTTTTAACAGAATATTTCTTAAAGTGTAAATATGTCTGCTGCATATGAATGCATGCTTTGATGGAAGATAGTAGAATACTGGAAGGAATGTCTGAGCAATTCCTTTGAAAAGGAAATATGATTTAACAAACTAGCAATATAAAATGAACTTTGAAATGACAGATTTAAGAAATGTAGTAACCAATGTCAATGTTGGATTTCTCGCTCTCTCTCTCTCTTGTGAACATTGGTAGTTAAAAGAATGCTGAACTATATCAGCTCATCTTTGTAGCTTTACACTGTCCCAAATATGTATACACATCTAAATTTTAATTTTAATTTTGGGATACTTGTTGCTTTCACGCATACTCTGTAGATTTTATTTATTAAAATGTTTATATACCTCCCAATATTTGAGACCTCAAAGTGCTATACATTTTCAACTATGTAAATAGCAATAAAAGGGATTTGAAGAGATTCAAAACATATCAAACAAATTAACAGGTTAAAATGGGAAATATACATACTCCAAAAATGTATATTAGGCCTTGAAAAACTTCTAAAAGCCATGTTTAGACTAGTGCCAGAAGAAAACAAAAGTTGCTGGTGCCATTCAAACCTCCAAGGCAAGACTATTCTACAAATGGGGCACCATGATATAGAACGGCCTTTCCCCCACCCTCTCACTGATGAAAGACAGAGCAGAGCCTCTCTGTCTAGCAGATGTCAGGGAGCCACATACGGAATCTATCACAAAAGTAATGAGAATTATTTAACCATTTTATTGAATGTTAAGCCTGTACATTTCAGCTGAGCCTCGATCCGTTTCTGCTGGCTGGATACTGGTAGACACCCATATCCATTTTTGCATGCCTCTTGAAAACAGGTGCACAGCCAGATTGAGTTTTTGGACCGAAGCTGAAAAATACGGCTAGATCCAGCCCATTGGTGGCAATGGGGTTGGGGGGGGGGGGCTCCCTGAACTCCCCTTTCCCTTGTCCTTATATCGTTCATTAAGACCTGGATTAGAAAGCATCAGAGTTAAGATGCCACCTTTTCTGCAATCCTTTCCCTTTGGTCAATAGAGGAGACCTGGGTGTAATGCTTCCTTAAAGCTGTTTCTACTTTTTATTCTAGAGGAGACAAGCGGTAGCGTGCGCACTCTCTCCCTGTATGCAGCATTCCATTAAGGCATTTTAAGGAGGCTTCCCACTTCCCATTGAGAAGGAAGAGCAATGACCTGGAGCTATCCTCTGGGCTTTCTTTAAAAAGCCCTCTCTTTTGTCTTGATTGGCACAGCAGGCCGTGCCTTCCTCCCACCCCATGCTTCAGGTTTAATGCTTCCTTAAGCTGTTTCTACTTTACCTTAGAGGAAAGTGTAGTTTTCTGAGAATGAGGATTTTCTTTTTGTTTTCTGGGACTACTATTATTATTAATAATTATTATCTTTTAGAAGTATTTTTTGAAGGAGAGAAGGGGAGGAGAAAAAGAAGCTAAAGGGTGACTCTCCAAGCACACAAATGCATGTGTGCACCCCACCCACCCATTCCCAGCACATTCTCAACTTGCAGTCAGTCCTAATAAATAAAAAGAATGAAGAAAATAAAGGAAAATCAAAAAGATTCAAGACAGAGGCCAAGCCAGAAGCCAAGTCAAAAATATATTGAATCCAGGATGCAACTGTGATGCCAAATAGGGGAGGAGGAGCCATGAACAGCTGCCATGTAGTCCCGTTATGGACAGGAAAATGTGATGTCTGGGCCCTTACTGTTACAGCCACCTGGTAGAACCGAAGAAGCCAGTTTGGCAGAAGTAAAACAGCTAGAACGGATCCATGCACAAGTCTATTGAACATACATGCAATCACAGTTTATCCCTTTAAAAATAGGTTTCTTGTGATCAAATACAGAAATTCTACTCTTTATAGCAGTGGAGGAAGTCTTCACTTGAGATATTGTACAAAGCCCTCCTTGCAGCTGCCTAGACATTTTCAACTGCCCCAAAATGATGTCCTTTGACATGGGTTTTGAGGTTGAGGAAAGAAATCACATGGAGCCAAATCTGGACTGTACACAGTGAGTGGGGAAGCATTCACATCATGAGTCATATTGTTCTCAGTTCTTGAAATTAAAGGATGCTGTTCTAGACTCCTCTGCATTTTGGCCCATGACAAGACACAAAAACGATTGCTGCAAAGACATGGACTCAAATGAGGAACTGTATGCCTGGGCTCGCCCTCAACCCCCACCTTCCTTTCTTGCTTTCCTTCCTTCAGTGCTGTGCAAAAAAAGTCATTCTCATTACTTTAGAGACAGACCACATATATGGAAAAACACACTGGCTGAGTTAATTGAGTGCAAACTACTTTGAACTCAGTTTGCCACTGTACATGAAGGGAAAGTGGAAGAAGAGAGAAACTGAGATATTTCAAAGGCAGCTTAAAATTGGGAAAACAGGATTAATAAAAACTGACCCTGCTGAATTGAAACAGGTGTGGAAAGGGTATGCGTTAGTTTCATATATCTGTTACTGCAAATAATGACACAAATTTGCCTAAGGAACAAATCACAAGTGAGCAAAGCCTCAAATGATATTGAAAAAATGTCCACTGCAGTAGTGGACTAAGCAGGGACTAAAGTAATCCCTTACAGGTATTCATAGATGCCTACTAAACATAAACCTATGCTTGACAGGAGGATTATTGCATGTATATAATGGGAATTACTAATTTCCCTCTCATTCCTTTGTAACCATAACAAGAAATGTGGCAGAGCAGTTTTATATGGGAGATGATGATTCAAGGAGAAGAGTGCAGTAAAGTCTCTAACACATCTATCCTTCTGAAGATTCATCACTGAGTATACTGTACAATCTGGGATGTATAGCTGAAATTCTGCTGGCCATATAAGTGGGTTTTTCTGTGATCTTTGTCACCTGGAGTGAGTTTACAGTAGCCACAAAAACTGTGACCAGTCTGAAGGCAGCCAAGCACATCCCACCAAATTTACTGTGGCAGCAGATTGGTGCCTATGTGGCTCAGCCAAAGTGAAACCCATTGTCTATTGCAGTAGGTAACAGCTATCTGGTCCATCAACACAGTAATGCAAATGCAGCTGATAAGGGGAGGAAGGCAAGGATAGATTAAAAACCTCAGAAATGACAAGAGAAGGATAATGTCTTACTTTGGTCTGTGCAGTCCAAAGACAGATCTCTACAGGAAGCTGGCTGAAATGTCTTGGAAACTAACCACAAGGCTAAGGCCAGACCCCAGATGCTCAACCTGTGCCAGAAGGGGGGCTGAGTATGGAGTCATCCAGCTGTTTAATTGAGGACTTGACAGTGGATGAATTGGCAAGGCTTTTATAAATAGCCCACCTTACCTTCTGGAGTCAAAACTTATGCCTGCAAGAGGACCTTGACTTGCTCTCTTAGAAACAGGAAATTATAATGGGATTCTCAATTAGAGATAGCCCTACCAAATCTGAAACTGATGCTGCACCATCTCTTAACCTCTACTGACTCTCCTTGCAGTTGAGACCTCAAAGTATTTAGCAGTCACATGTTGACTTGGTTGGTCAGAAGAAGGTGTAATGTGCCTCTTATTTTTTGGAAATGTTAAAGAAAAACCAGAATGAGGATTCTGCCAGGGTAATACTTCAAACATCAGATTAATAATTAGAACAGAGCTCAAGGAAAAAAGTTGTGAGAACTTACAAGTAACAAGTTACAAATAGTTCATTTACCTGTAATTATTGGTATAATGTAGGCATTGAAACTGACAGCATTCTTCACTCCTGGCTATTCTGACCAGCACAGCTGACCTGTGGAGCCCAACTACTAGTATCACGAGTTATGAGTTCTAGTTACTTTAAAATGACAGTTTATTGTTATTTTGAGAAGGATTTATCAAGTTTCGTGCTATTATCAGACTTAAGAGATTCTTATTAAAAAAGGAAAGTAATTAAAAGTGACATAACAATAGCAAGTTTAAAAGTTTTAAAAGTTGTAACGTACAAGGGGTTTCACAGTTTAATGAGTGAAGAGGAGTCAATTACCTTTCAAAAAAATAACTTTCAAAGTTCTGGCATAAGCTGACAGATCTGTGTACTGAAATCTAAGCTCTTCAAACATCATGGTTGATTTCTGTGTTTGAGTGTTGCTTTGTCCTACACAAAGACTGCAAATACAACATTATATTTTCTGTAGCTTTCCTTGTGAACAAGAAAAAGCTGATTTTCTTTGACGATAAGAAAACCGAAAAGACATTTGAAGGGTACACTTTCAGCAGTGCTATTTGTGCAAGTAGCAGAAATTCCAGAGTAATTTGAAAATGTAAAAGATATTATAAATGGATCAAGGCACTCTGAATTTTCAAAATACTACGATCTGTGACATAGATGGTAAAGTTAAGCCATATGAACAGTCCATCAGCTAATTATAGACCTGCTGGTGTGCAGCTTAAGAACTGAAAGCAAAATTATTGTGAAAAATGAACTTGACTTTTCAAAGAACACTGAATATTTCTAGCTCAATGAAAATTGTACTTTCCAAGTAAAAGTGTTAATAAGCAAAATAAAGATTGATGTTCCTCTCAATTAAAAATGGGGAATGCTGCTGTCATAGACATTAATGGTACTGAACAGATCTTCATCTAGACATCATACAAGAAGAGCGGTGGATTCTCCAAATGACATTAAGCTTCTACACTCATTAGCCCCTACCAGCATAGCCAATGGTGAAGAATGCTGATAGTTGCAGTCCAATAACATATAAAGGTTACATTTTGCCCAATAAAGCAAACTAGTAAAGAACACATTTCTCTTTTGAAAGCTTTTATACCACATTGCTCAGTTGAGTGAAACAAATTTT
The DNA here is from genome assembly GCF_037176765.1 of Anolis sagrei. Classification (NCBI taxonomy): domain Eukaryota; kingdom Metazoa; phylum Chordata; class Lepidosauria; order Squamata; family Anolidae; genus Anolis; species Anolis sagrei. The sequence goes on along the minus strand of NC_090022.1, from coordinate 250,922,480 downwards.
AGAATAAAGACTATAGGCACAAAAGCTACAAAAATCAAGGCTTCATGTATTTGGGATAGAATGAAGCCAACATCATTATAATGATTAGTTTTTAAAAATAAAAATGTAGGCTACTTTCCTGAAAACGTTATGGGAGCAAAGAGTTTGAATAAGTTTAAAGCAAAGGTGAAAAGGTTTTTGAAAGGTACATTACATTTGCTTTCTAATATCTTGGTTATGCCATGAAAGTTTCAGCCAAACTACTAAATATGATCATAAGAATTGTATCTACTCAAGGAGATCAGGACCTATTGTGTATACAAACAGCAGTGGAAATTTACTCAATCAAGATGTCTTATTTTAGAATACTTTTGGAAAGGAGATGTACTCCCAGTGTTTTCTAATTATTTGCAGTCCTTGCAAAGAGTCTGTCTTCCAGAAACAAGAGTCTGCGAAAAAGAGATGTAGTGTATAATAGGAACAAGGAACTTCTAGTTCACTCACGTGCAGCAGTCAATGAGTACCTTAGCCAGTCTACCATCTCCTTTCCCTATTGCCTCCTCTCAGTGATTGTAAATAAAAGTTTTTTAAAGTAGTCAAACATTAAATATGCTGAATAGAGGTGAACTGTGATTTACAAACAAGAAAGCTGTTGCATAGAATTGAGCAAACAAGTAAGCTGTTTTGTTGGCTCTTATTCCTGAGTAGATCCCTCCTTTGAATACTTGGTGGGAAAATGTCCAAATGAGAAAGTATTACTTTGAATCTTGTCTCAGGAGAGCAACATATAAATTCAGTGAAGGAAGGAATGAGATTTGATATGACCCATTTTACATTGCACTGACTACTTTCCCTCCAGCCAGGGCCAAGGCTCTGTATTCTTAGGTCACCACCTACGGGAACATATTCCTCAGAGATTCCTCCTAAATAGGAAGATTTTCTCTTCTGCTGTACGAAGACAACATTCTACAGTTACTAAGAATCCCTTATTAAATTAAATGCATCTTATTTAAATTTTGGAAAGCCTGTCTCTTATAGGTGTGGCCAGGCCCATAGCCAGGATTTCGTTTTGGGGGGGGGGGGGCTGAATTTTTTTCCGGGGGGGGGGTTTCGGGGGGGCTGAGTCTGAGTGAAAGAGGGTCTAGCCTAGCAAACCTTTTGTATCATTACCCCAATACTCCCATGCATATGGGATATATTGAATATGGTGATTAGATCATGATATGAATAAACATAACAGTTTAAATAATGCACCAGTAAGCCGTTTTCGCGAACCACCATGAGAATTTCAGGGGTGCTGAAGCCCCTCAAGCCCCCCCCCCCCCCCGGCTACATGCCTGGGTGTGGCAAATCACCCTTATTCTAAGTGATTCCCCTATTTGTGGGCTACCAAACAAGATACCCCCAAATCCTGTATTTTTACACCCAAAATATTAATTTTACAAAGAAACACATAGCTTAACAAATCAATATGTTCATTTGAAATTTAGGCAGAACGCAGGCTTGTTAATACATGTTAAGTATTCCTTAAATATCTGAAATTCTTGGAACCAGAAGTGTTTTGGATTTGTGTGTGTGTGGAATATCATTATTAGTACATAGATACATTACATACATACATCTTGGAGTTGGGTCCAAAATCTAAACCTGAAATCCATACCTTCTACACTTGGCATGAAATGAATTTTAAATAGTGTGTTTAATAAATTTGTGCATGGAATAAGTTTGTGTACATTGAACCACCAGAGAGCAAATATGTCTTTATCTCAGTTAGCCATGTGAACAATTTCAGATTCTTGAGTATTTTGAATTTCAGAATTCCAGAAAAAGGATGCTTAACCTGTACCCACTTTCTGATTATCAATCCTGCATGTCATGAATGTCAACTATACTTTATTCTTATTTTGACACCCTGGCAATGCTATTCCATCCAGGTATTTTGACATACAACTGTCATCAGCTTCAGAGAACATGTCCAGCAGTCAGGGCTGATGGGAGTTGTAGAACAACATTTCTGAAAGGAGCCAGCTTGACAAAGGCTTCTGTAAAGGAAAAGGTTATGTGGAGACCTTAGCACAGATGTTACTATGTTGGGCTGCCACTCACTTAAATAGATAATTTAGAGTTGCCTGTAGTTTTACTAATACAGAACCATATCACCCCACTATCAGATGTGCGCAATCATTTTATCCTCAAGGATGGCATGCAGTATCAGCTAGATGACTAAATGTACTCACATTCACAATCCTTAGTTAGCAGAGATGGAAAGGCCTAGAACAAGATGCTTTACACTTTTCTGTGAAGTGGATACCATGTGTACACATCTGATTGTTCAGTGGGCACAATGACCTTGAAGATATCCATTGAGCAAGCTTTCTCTGTACCTGTGATCTCTTCCAAGTCTATATAATTCTGTGACTGCAGTTAAGCATTATCTGAGCAAACACAACTAGTCCTGCAATGAGTTTTATACTAGAGTATTGTTTTAAAAATATCATAATCTCCCCTCTTCCATTGCCCCCTCAGATCTAGATATCATGGAATCTTAAAATCATGGAACGAGAAGGAACTGCAAGGATCATCTAATCCAACAGCCTGCCATTCAAAAATGCACAAATGAAACACTGGAAGGGCAGTCCATCACTCTTTGAAACAGTCTATTCCATTATCCAGCAGCTCTTGCCATCAAGAGGTTCTTCCTAATGTTCTTAGAATCTCTTTCTCACCCCATCTCTCTCTCACACACACTCACTTTCTCTGTGATTTCAATCAAATCATTTGTGTTCTAGTCTCTGGAACAAATTTACCAGATTTTCTACAGGACGTCACTTATTTTATTTTTGTGTTTGGAAAGGCAAATGTCTCTCCCATCACACTGAAATCTCTACTGTGATAGTTGTCATCTCTTTGTTAGTTGAACTAAAAAAAGAGCTATTTTTGTAGTGGAGAAAAAAAAATCCCACATGTACAAGATAACCAGAAAGTGTGAGAGCTTTCTCTAGCTTAAAGTGTTGCACAGCGATCAGCCAATGGGAGAATGTATGACATCCAAGAAGCTGTTGGACTACATCTTCCATAAAACTAAAGCATTGCTGAGGGATAATGGAATCTGCAATCTAACAACACCTGGAAAGCCACGTATTCCCAACCTTTATGAAATGCTTCTGGTAAAGCATATTGCTTTTTTCTAGAATAATAATAATAATAATAATAATAATAATAATAACACTTTATTTATATTCCCCCCTATCTCCCCAAGGGGACTCAGGGCAGATCACAGTACAACATACACAACAAACATTCAATGCCATTTGGGATAGACAGGACAGAGACAGACAGAACAGAAAGGAGGTATGTTGTGTTAATGTCCAGCTTTTTTGGTGCCTTGGAAGTTGTGCTTGAATCCGGCCACAGGAGGGTGCTGTTGCACCATCCTCTATGACGAAGAGCTATCCTTCCTTTTGGTCACCAGGCATTTTCTGATCTTTTTCTTTATGGTGTTGTAATATATATATATATATACACACACACATCCCCGCTTGTTTTAGCGGTGTCACAAGAAATTGAATATGCACATTTGATATTAATTTAATATGTGTGGGTATGAATGAAATTGAATGGAAGAATGAATGAATGAGAGTGAATAATTTTGGAAAGACCAGTAAAATATTAAGGCCACCAATGACTAACTATCTGCTTGCTGAACTGTAATTAAAATTTGCTAATGAGAACTGAAAAGTAAACTGTGATAAGAACTGTGACAATGATAAGATAATGTTATTGTCATGGTATTGTTGTTTCTGAGTCATTTAGTGGTGTTAAACGAAAATCAGATCTCATGGTTCCCTTCTAGGAAGAATAGGGAGAAAAGTAATAGCAAACATTTCTCTCTAACATATAGTATAGACATTGGCTGGAATACTGCTGGCCTACAGAAATAAACTATACATTTTGAATTTAGGATCTTGAAAATTGTTTTCAGAATTTGTGGGACATCACAGTAGCCCAATCAAAATACAGACATGAGAGAGTAGATACTAAATAATTCAACAGTATACATATTTTAAATATCATCCTTATTTTAAGTAATTTATTCAAATATTTTTTGCAGTCTGAATTGTGCAAAACAGCTATAAATTAGACAAACTTTTTTTCAAACATGTCCCCAAATCTCTTGCTTATCTACTCCAAAGTTCCTTTTAAAACCTTAGAAGCTGTTGAACTTCTCAGAGCAGTAAAGAGAACACATTTCGTCTGGAACTTCAATGAACATGGAGATTGCGAAGCACTTTGTATGAAGCAGTGAGTTTATCAGTGTCGTCCACAATCCAGCCTCATATACATGTGGAGTTTGAAGTGTTAACCTTGCATCATCTCTGAGTTATCTGTGCAGAAAAGCACCTGGAAAAGTCTTTCTAGTTAAATGGCTTGTTTCTGTTTTTAAAGAAATATTTGTTGGTGTGTATAGAGTAGGATATTTTTCCCTGCATTCTTATCTCCAAAACAATTCAACAAATTCTTTTTTAAATTGAACTTTTTTTTATAATAACTTATTTCACTGTTGAGGAGAAATGTTCATTGCAAGTGTTATTTCTACAATTTGCACTACATACAAGGAACAAAAGTCTCCAAGGTCTCTTTTAAACCTTATAGAGGCATTAAATAAACATAAAATAGCCAAGATACTACATAATTTTGCATGATATAAATATACTGAACATAATTACAATTAGCTTTATTTATAACCTGTTTCCCCCCTCAAACCTCAGTTGCAAGGCTGCTTACAAACTAAAAAATAAAATTAGGATTTTTTTGTTTTTATGTATTATATAATTAATCAGTCAATTAGTAATGCCACCTTAGATGCCGTACTGGAATGAAAACAGGATACAATTTAACTAAATAAGCTAAAATTGTAATATAGTTTAAAAGATACCTTGAAGTTTACATAATTTATTGAAACATAATATTAAAAAGGAGAGAAAGCCACTTTATAAGATTACAGGCTGTCCCTGAGTTACAAACATCCAACTCATAGTTCCAAACAGGGCTGAGACAGCAGGAAGTGTTAGAAATCTACCCCTAGGAAGGGAAATTCACTTCTGGAAGAGTTACTATGGGGGAAAAGGGTCCCAGCTGAAGCTTGATCACCAATCCTTGTTCCCACAACAACATTTTTTTTAAATCTAAGTATTTATTTACATTATTTCTATCCCACCCATTTCAGCCCGAAGGCGACTCAGGGCGGTATCACAAGGAAAGAAAGTAAGGTGAAATCTTCTGAACAGGGGCACAGACAGGAAAGCAAACACCACAGGATGTTAAGCCTTCCCTATGTTATCCAAAGCTAAAATGTACAGTGATGCCTTGACTTAAGAGTTTAAATCATTTCATGATTAAGCTCTTAACTCAAAATGTTCTTATCACAAAGTGAAGTTTTGCATTGAAATGATATTAATCCTTTCTGCCACCCCCCCCCAAATGACAATTTTTATTTCTAACTGTGTTTTAAATAAAAACATACTCCATAAATAAACAAATAATGTATAAATGCTGTTTTCTGCCTTCCACTATGCCAATGGTTCTCAACCTTTCTAACACCATGACCCCTAAATATGATTCCTCATGTTGTGGTGACCCCCTATTGCACTCCAGGTCAGGAAAAAGCCCTCTGACTTTAAGACTCACCACACGATGAATAAAGAAACAAATCTTTTATTGAAGCTTAGTGAAATAGCCAGTAGAAATAAATGCTTCTAAGAAAAATAAGAAGGTTCCAAAGAGTAGTAAGTCAATAAAATGCAGCAACACAAAGCAATGTCAACACAAAATATAAAAGCTATCCAAGACAGTGTTTATTCAGACAGAAATCAACGGGATGCAAAGACAATCCAAAAGGCTAAAAATCTTCACAGGAACAAGACCCCTTGAATAGGATTTCCATGGTACAAGAACTTGATTTCCAAACAATGCCTGATCTAGCAGGTTTTCCCTTGAAGCAAACCTTATATCCCAAATCCCAGAAACTGGTTTCACTTTCCCCCACACTTGCCCCTTATCAGATGAAGCCTTTCAGAGCAACATAAACACTGAGTTTGCTGTCTATCCTGGCTGATCTCCAGCCGCCTATTCTTCAACTCCCTGTCTGGCTGCTCATTAAAATTTCCAGGTATCAGATTGTTTTCCAAACCCAAATGTTGAGAGTTCACAGAAAGAGAGAGTAAACCATCATCACTAGGCCCAGCAGGAATATTCTCATGAGAATCTGCCCTTTGCACTGGGGCCTCTCTGTCATTGTGTGTATGAAAACCAAACTGTCTCCATCTTGCAACTCAGCCTTGGCCTCGGTCCCATCATTTCCCTCATCATTTTCCTCATCAGAAGCAGCATGATCTTGGAACACAAACACAGGCTGATTCCCAACACTCCCAACCATAAAATTATTTTTGTTGCTCCTTTATAACTGTAATTTTGCTACTGTTACGAATTGTAATGTAAATATCTGATATGAAGGATGTGCTTTCATTGTTACAAATTCAACATAATTAAAACATCATGATTAATCAGAAAAAATATGTTTAGGGGAGTATGGAAAACAGATGATGGGATTTGCAGTACTATCAACCGATTCAGCACTGACTTCCGCAGACCACTGAGACCTCCACACAAAACTCACATGTCAAGCAAAAAATACTGGAGGGGTTTGGGAGGAATTGACAGTGATTTAGGGAAGATGGAGTTCACTTACATCTGGTGAACATTGTTAACCCAAACAACTATGGATCTGGACCAAATGTGGTACGAATACTCAATATGCCCAAATTTGAACACTGGTGGAGTTTGGGGAAAATAGACCCTGACATTTGGGAGTTGTAGTTGCTTGGATGTATAGTTCACCTGCCATCAAAGACCATTTTGAACTTCACCAACAATTGAATTGAACTAAACTTGGCATACAGGACTCCCATGACCAACAGAAAATACTGGAGACATTTGGGGAAAATAGACCCTGACAACTGGGAGTTGTAGTTGCCTGGATGTATAGTTCCCATGCCATTAAAGAGCATTCTGAACTCCAACAGCCATGGAATAGAACCAAACTTGGCACACTGAATTCCCATGACCAAAATAAAATACTGCAGAGGTTTAGGGAAAATATACCCTGACATTTGGGAGTTGTAGTTGCTTGGAGATATAATTCCCCTGTCATTAAAGAGCATTCTGAACTCCAACAATCATGGAATCGATTCAAACCTGGCATACAAAACTCCCATGACCAAGATAAAATACTGGAGAAGTTTTGGGAAAATATACATACCTTGACATTATTGAGTTGCTGTTGCTTGGTGCATTCTGGAGGAGTATGGGCCCACATCCGACAGGGAGGCTCGTGCCTCCGGCAGCCCTGCAGGCGTTGAGAGCCAGATGTGGGAGGATCCACCATGTGGCCTGGCCTTACATGGAGCCTCTTGCCTGGCTCACATACCTGCCGGCTGGCAAGTGGTGAGAGCCAGGCAAGGTAGGCTTTGCGTGAGGCCAGACCTCGCATGGAGTACCCCTCACCTGACTTGCATCCTTGCTGGATGGCGAGTGTGCGAGGCAGGTGAGGCAGGCCTTGCGTGAAGGAGCCCTCGCCTGGCCCATGCCCTTGGAGAGGGGCCAATGGAGGTGGCCTCATGACCCCTCCGAAATGGCCAGGCGACCCCCCTGGCCATTTCGACTCCCAGGTTGAGAACCACTGCACTATGCCACTATGCCTTCCTAAGACACAAGTTAAACTGCAAGACAATGATGTAACCCAATTAATCCAAAAATTTAATTACTGATTGTAGATTTGAATGGCAGTCAATATTCTGCTCTCAACAGAAAACAAGAATTCAGAATGCCTGTTAGAAGCCATGAAAACAGGAAGTATTTAGTGTCATATCAGTCCAGAAAAGCACAAAAACAGATCAGTCCCGCCAAATTGCATAGCCCTACCATTTACTTTATATAATTTATGCTTTACTCTACATAAACTTTACATAAACTATGCTATCTTCATAACTAACCTCTATTGTTAAAATACAGGGTATCATCCAAGGTAACCCCGTCAGCTTTTTGCAACAGCAGAGATTTAATTTTGCATCCTTGATTGAAACCTCTGTCTCATCATCATAATCATCATTGTCTTCACAAATGTTTATTTATACCTGCCTATCATTTCAGCTCATACAGAGATTCCTTTTATGCAAGGAGGGCAATACTGTTTTTTCTGTACAAATTTTTCTTGATTTGGACAATTATGTTTTACATTGTGTTTACCATATCAAGAGTTGACTTCTACTACCCAAATGAATCATAGAATCATAGAATCATAGAATCATAGAATCAAAGAGTTGGAAGAGACCTCATGGGCCATCCAGTCCAACCCCCTGCCAAGAAGCAGGAATATTGCATTCAAATCACCCCTGACAGATGGCCATCCAGCCTCTGCTTAAAAGCTTCCAAAGAGGGAGCCTGCACCACACTCCGGGGCAGAGAGTTCCACTGCTGAACGGCTCTCACAGTCAGGAAGTTCTTCCTAATGTTCAGATGGAATCTCCTCTCTTGTAGTTTGAAGCCATCGTTCCGCGTCCTAGTCTCCAAGGAAGCAGAAAACAAGCTTGCTCCCTCCTCCCTGTGGCTTCCTCTCACATATTTATACATGGCTATCATATCTCCTCTCAGCCTTCTCTTCTTCAGGCTAAACATGCCCAGTTCCCTAAGCCGCTCCTCATAGGGCTTGTTCTCCCTATAGTATAGCAAGCTATACTATAATAGAGATAATTTACTATAAATAAATGAAAATTAAGCATATGTAAGAATGGCTGTCTTGTCTACCTTTTTTATAACATTAAATTTAGTAGGAAAAAAACTTATCCTGTGGGCATATGTTGTAAAACAGCATTTGTATACACAAACTACCAGGATTTTTTTGCTACATTTATTCAATACTATGTATAAAGAACTACAAATAATTCATAAAATGTTGGGAAACATTATTAACACTTGATAGGTATAAATTACCCATTAAAAACTACAAGACTCCCTTTATCATAGTTTGTTTTAAAAAATTAAAGGGCGTACTGTGAGGAAGGCATAATAAATCTACACAACCACATTTTGTAGTTATCTCTGTTTCTTCCTCTGTTTTTCTAAGTGTTAACATTTCAGCCTAGTAGATAGTAGTAGTTACATATGCATTAGATTAAAATGCAGATAGCTAATCAAAATAAAAAAGGGTTAGGTTCGATTATTGCTTTATTGGCTTGGTCTAATATAGGGTAACAGAACAGACAATCTACTTGGTATCCTTCCTACTGGATTACAACTATGGGGTTCTATGTAAATATCAGCCACTGTGTGGCTGCCTAGCAACTGAGAGTAAACTGAAACCAGCCAACATTTATTTATTTATTTAAAGCATGTAAATTCCGTCCTTCTCGCCCCAAAGGGGACTCAGGGCGGAGCACAACATATACGGTAAACATTCAATGCCAGAATATAAGCAACAATAAATATACACAAACATTAAAATAAGTTGTATCCACTTTAAAATCAACTGTTAAATCCATCTCGCATCCGCTATACCGAATCCGGTCCTCAGGATGGGGTTCCTATTTTTACCTTATTGGACTGTCCCAAAGGCTTGGTCCCACAGCTAAGTTTTTACTATATTTCTGAACATTGATGTGACTTTGTTAGTGATCCTCTGGTTGCTGGAATACTGCTAAAGCAAGTCTTGGGCTTCATTTATACTGACTATTTAATGCAATTTCAAACTAGAATTGATTCAAACTAGAAAGTGATTTTGCTGTGCAGATGATTACACAGGAAATCCTGGGACCAGTTTGAGATCTGTATGGTGACTGCACAAACCACAGAACACTAATATGCTGTAAGAGTTTTCTTTTGCACACTTTCATGGGAGTTTGTTGTCTGGATGCTGCAGTTTGAAGCTGGTCAGTGTAGATGGAGCCATAGTGATAAAGGATTCAAAATTATTACTATGAATTTATGTAATAGAAACTCTGGTCTAAATCCAGTTGTTAGTCTCAACTAGCACAGACCCACTGAATCAATATTTCAGTGTTAATTTACCATTCAGCAATATATTCAATGAATGTAACCTAGCTTGAATTAGCAATTGGATTTAGGTAAAAAAATACAATGGTCAAACAGCATTCAAGGAATACTAAATATGTCTGTGCTTACAAGACTACATTTTATCATATAAATGGATCTTTTGTTAGTGGTGAAAGTAATCATGATGATGATTTTATACAATGAAACAAAGATGGCTGCGCTGTAAACCCAAAAGAAAGTACAAAATCATTCAATAATTTCACCTTTCTGTTGAGAAGCCTGGGACAGTAATGATTTATGACATTTTATGACATTTAACATGACATTTAACAAAAAATGGAGTATCATTTTTGCACTACACAGTTTCCTATATGTAAATGTAAGTTTCTTAGTTATATATCAGACTGCATATTTTTTAAAAGATGTAATTCGTTTCTAAAGCTTTCTTTCTTTGAAGCTTCACAATGTATATCTGATTTGTCTTCAGATGAAAGGGCAATCTTTGTCTCACTGTAGCAGTTCAGTCTGCAGATGAGGTTTATATATGGTTCCTTTTCATTTAACAAAATGCAATGGGCCCTTGGTATTCACTTGGTATTCCTTGGGTTTTGATTCCAGGACCTCCTTGTCAATTCTAAAATCTGTGGGTTCTCAAGTACCATTATATACATATGTGTATTTGTAGTATTTTTTTTTACAATGTTTATGTGTTTTAATTAATCTGTTACCCACCTCGAACCATGGAGAGAGGCAGGTAAGAAATAATAATAATAATAATAATAATAATAATAATAATAATAATGTCAGTGATGACATTATCTTTTATGAATTTGACAGACTTCCATTAAAAACCATTCTTATTGCAGCCATCACCAGAAGTTGTGGCAATAAACTGTACTGTACATATTTTTATCTGTCCTGAGCTTTCCACTACTCTGGTTCATTGGATGACCCTGATTTTAATACACTTTCTCTCTACTGTGTGTAATTCTATACACTTCTATCATATTTCTTCCCTCCCTCCCTCCTTCCCTCCCTCCCTCCTTCCCTCTCTCCCTCCCTTACTTCGCTAAGAAGCCAAAATAATGTGTGGCACACCGATCTCTTCATAATTTTGGTTGCTATTTTCTCCATGTTTTCCTGTACTACAGTGTCATTTTTAAGATGCAGTGATCTGAACTGTACACAATGTTACAAGTCCAACTTTTCTAAAAAAGCTTTAGTTGGCAGCACTGTGGATATTAACCAAGATTCCAATATCACTGGTGGGTCTTATGTTTTTGCTACCTTATATTCAGTGGTGCTTGCAGGAGAGTAGCTGCTTATGAATAATGCCAAGTGAGAGACACTACACTATAGCACCATCCTGACCATCAACTTGCCATGAGGATGCACTAAGGATGTAAATCTTGACTGTTTTCTCCACATATTCAAGGATGAATAATTACTCTAGTTCAGTGGTTCAGAGTTGTAGGTGAAAACACCTGGGGACGCACAGGTTGAGAGCCACTGTTTTAGGTACTAGTTCTAGGTAGTATAGATGATAGATACTAGTCTCCATCAACCTATGGAGAGCTAATGTTTTATAGCCTCATGTTTAAATGATTTAAACATCAAGATTTATTGTAGTGGTAGTCTCACCTGGAGTAGACTAATCAAATTATTTGGGTGAATAATCAGAATGGAAAACATATCCAAAGGCTTCCCCCTTTCCATTCACACTTTATGTTTTTTTTGTCAGTGTTTTGAAGCAATGCAGAAGGCATGTATGAAAATTTCCTCCAGACAGCAATGGAGCAAACCTCCTTTTGCTAGTCATACTGAAAGGGGAGAGGTAATTGAGTACAACATTGTACATTTATGGAAATTAAAAATTCAATAGTATGCTTTGTTTTGTAATTTTCACTGAGTTATTCCCATTATTTGTTCTTATATTACAATATCTAATCAAACTGTTACAGAGAAGGTCAATATAAATGTGTTTATTTTGTTGTGTCAATTCATACTAGTTCTTCCTGTTTGATTCCTGGATATTAAACGTGCATATTGCAAAGATTTTACTTCACTTGCTCAGAAACATGTAGCTGGAAATCTAGTAGTATATGATTATGTTGTCTGAGGAGGTCAAGAAAGCCAAATAATATTATGCCCTTCCTTTTGCAGATTGACCTTCTTCCTTGGAAAGGGGAACTGCAAAAGCCTTGGCTTGTATGGTATTTTCTTTCTAAATAAAAGTCCAAAAAAGAAAATACAGCTTTGGCCAATTAGAAAAACTCTAATTCCTCTAAATACATTTGTTTATTCATTGATATGTATATGTATATGTGGCAGGCCTGTAGCGAGGGGGTGGTTTTAGGGGTTCAACCCCCCCCCCCTGAAATGTTTCAGATTTTTTTTAAAAAAACCTGTTTTACTCATGAATTTTAATTGGTTAACCAAATCCCCATGCTAAGTCTATGAGATGCAAAAAATTCAGAGTCCTTCCAGAACTGCAAGCACTATCTCAGGCAAATATTGACAATTTATTCACACTGTCATTACTTGCAGCAATAGCTGATGTAGTGAAGCAACCAAGTTGGGGATGTGTGTGTTGAATGCTCTCATTAAGGAGGCCAGACTTGGTGGAGGTGGTTGACAGGGGCGGAGCTGCAGGCTACTGAAGGCTGCTCTGCCCCCTGCTGTGCACTTTGATTCAGTGTGAGCTAGGAGGCAGGTTTCAAACCTCCCCTGTGAAATTTTCACCCCCCCCCCGAAATTTTCAACCCCTCCCGAATTTTTTTTCTGGCTACGGCCCTGATATGTGGCATTGAATTGTTGCGTTATAAGGCTGCTCTGAGTCCCCTTCGGGATGAGAAGGGCAGGGTACAAATGTGGTAAAAAATGTCGTACATAAACACTAAGTGAAGGTAGTGTTAGTAGTTCTCTTGCAGATAGTCAGCAAACAAAATTCACCAGTCTTGCAAATGCTCACAAATATATATATTGGATAGAGACGCGCCAGATTACTTGTTACTCATAATAATTGTTAAAGTTACCTTTTTGAAGCAATTTTGAAACATGTTAAAAACCCGGAAGTCCCTTTGCCCTTCCAAAGCTTTCACCTCCATTTTTGTTGCAACTCAGGAAGTGAGTTGGAAGTGATTCAGCGTATTTTCAGCCATCTAGCCTGCTGGGAGGCTGGAAGGCTCCTTGCCTCTCCTCCCAGCCGATCAGGGGAGAAGTTTTGGGGAGCGGTTTTGGCATTGGACGCCATTGCTGTATATAAAGGGATGCACATGGCTCAGAGGCTCATTTGGAGCCAGGAAGGGAAGGGAGAAGGGAGAAGGGGGAGGGGGGAAAGACAAAGACTAAGACTAAGGGAAGGGAGGTTGGAAGAAGAGCATGACGGGCAAGCAAGCTAGCAGAAAGTAGGGCTGGGCAACCACGGAAAAATTTGTTTCTAAACTCGATTCGTTTTTAGGGGTTTTTTGCGTTTCGATTTTTAAAAGAATTCCGAAATTTTTCTTTTAAAAAGTTCGAAATTTACAAAATTTTGGAAATTACAAAACAATTACAAAACAATTACGAATCGATTCGTTAATGGCGGACGAGACCGCGCAATACGCTAAAAAAACCTCCAAATGGGATGGGGGAACTTCTGAAGCTTCCCTCTCCCTCTGTTGTTGACTGTTGATGTGATAATTATATTTTTTTTCACTGATAAAACAAACAACAACTATAAAACTTGCACCAGACATGCAGAAATAATAACGAAACGATTTCGAAACAATTTCGAAACAATTACGAAACAATTACGAAACGAATTGAAAAATTCGTTTCGATTTTTAGTTGCTCCTGAATGGTTCAATATCGCTTCGTTATCAAAAAAATAACGAATTAATAACGAATTATGAAATTAACGAACGAACCCGCCCAGCCCTAGCAGAAAGGAAGGAGGGCTGGGAGAAGGGCTGTTGCCAGCCATGCTTGGCTGCCTGCCTGTTTCTTTTTTTCTTTGTTTGTTTACTGTTGTCTAAGAAGACACTAGAAATCCCATAGTTTCTTTTTGCCTATACTTCCCTAGCTGGTGAAATCTGCTCAAAAGGCCCATAAAGCTCTCAGGGCTGTTTGTTTTTTCTTTGTTTGCTCTGCGTTGCCTAAAAAGACACTATTGCGCAATCGCGTCCACCATTAATGAAGCGATTCAGAAATTTCAGAAATGTCAGAATTTTTTTCGGAAAAAAATGAAATTCAGCACACCCTACATCTGAAATGAGTTTTGAACCATTTTTTTTAATCAACTGAGCCATATATATATAGCTTCTTCTTGGCAGATAAGTCTAAGGGCAAAACACAGATCTCTCAGTGCCCTTTTACACAGGCCCTAAAATACAGAAAAAAAGCAGAATAAAATGTGTAGGAGGGTTGCTATATGATATTTGCCAAACACTGGATCGCATCAATGGCTGAAAAATACATGTTAAAAAGTGCTCTTAAATGGAGCCACGGGCACATAGGTGGCTAAATGGAAGCACAGTTTGAAAGCAATTTCCATGAGAACTCTGCAAACATTCCTTTGTTCTGAAGCTTATGAAATAGAGCTTGAATTTACACAGTGGGCACCAGCATAGCAGGCAAGTGATCCCAAGGGAAAACAGGGTTCAAGAGGGAAAAAGGAAAGCAGTAGGAGGGTGTGGAGAGATAATGACAAAAAATCTGCTTGTGTGTACATCCATCAGTACATACGAAAGCTGACTGGCACAACCTGGGGATCACAACCAGATACAGTGAAGACATCTGCCCTTGCGCTGTGCTACTCTGCTGCTGAGTATGCATACCCAGTGTGGAACACATCTCATCACACTAAAACAGTGGATGTGGTTCTTAATGAGACATGCCGCATTATCACAGGGTGTCTGCGCCCTACACCACTGGAGAAATTACACTGCTTAGCCGGTATTGCACCACCTGACATCCGCCGGGAAGTAGCGGCCAATAGTGAAAGGACCAAGGCAGAGACATCTCGAGCTCATCCCCTGTTTGGGTATCAGCCAGCACGTCAACGACTTAAATCTAGAAATAGTTTCCTAAGATCTACAGAGACACTCGCTGGAACACCTCAGCAAGCGAGAGTCCAAAAGTGGCAGGCTCAAACCCAGAACCTCAACCAATGGCTAATACCAAATGAGAGACTCCCCCCTGGGCACACAGAGGACTGGGCGACTTGGAAGGCGCTGAACAGACTGCGACATGCAGAGACAACCTTCAGAAATGGGGCTACAAAGTGGAATCCTCGACATGTGAGTGTGGAGAGGAGCAAACCACTGACCACCTGCTGCAATGCAACCTAAGCCCTGCCACATACACAATGGAGGACCTTCTTGCAGCAACACCAGAAGCACTCCAAGTGGCCAGACACTGGTCAAATGACATTTAATCAACTACCAAACTCACAAATTTTGTATTTTGTCTGTTTGTTTGCTTTGTTCTGTTAGAAATGTAATATAATTTGACTGGCTGTCCTGACACGACAAATAAACAAAGTACATACTTTATGATAATCTGTCAAGGCTCTTCTCTCGCTTCCGCTGCCATCTCAAGCGTGGTTGGTGGGGACGAGGGAGAGGGCCTTCTCAGTGGTGGCCCCCTGGCTCTGGAATGCCCTCTCTAAGGAGATCAGATAAGCACCCAACTTGTCCATCTTCTGTAAGGACTTAAAAACTTGGATGTTCCATTGCACCTTTGTCTAGTTCACCAGAGAATTGGCTTGACCCTATCTAAGCTCCTGCACTTTAGTCCAGCCTGTCCCCCACTAATCTTGACATCTTATTGCCATAGGTACTCTCTCTAGATTGGCACATTTGAATTTTTGCATTTACCCCTAGCTCTACATAGGAATTGCGCTGCACTTACTTGAACCTGGACACAGTTCCAATTCTGTTTTTTCAGCCATGATATTGCTTTTATGTTGTTGCTGTTGTGACTGTGTTATGTTTTTATTTGATTGATTTTAATGCTGTTGTTTTTATCTGTAATTTTGGACTTGTCCCCATGTAAGCTGCCCTGGGTCCCCATGGGGAGATGGTGGCGGGGTATAAAATTAAAGTTGTTGTTGTTGTTGTTGTTGTTATTATTATTATTATATTAAATTCTCCTGAGCCTCAACATTTTTGGAGACTCCCATAGTCCTCCTTCAATGTAAGAGTGGATGGTTTAGTTTCTTTAAGATCAGTGCCCTCTTTACTCCCCACTCCCCATTCTAGGACCGGCCAACACACATTTTGATCCCTTAAATGTTAAACCTTTTCCTGGGTGCATTTGATCTGTTGATTCCAAAAATGACACCAGTTTTCCCTTATTAGCTCTAGTTTTTGTGATACAGTACATCTGCCATCTATCACTCTTCATCTGCTCTCCCATAGAAAATCATAATAACCATATCTAAGAAACTGGAGCAGATGTGGTGTATCTAATGCAATTTTCTGAATCAGAGACCCAAATAACCACAGGAATAGGCCTAAAAACCAAGACACTAAGCTTTTTCTCCCATTGGGCTGCATAATCTTGCATTAGGTAATTAAAGCAGTGTGCTATGATTTCCATTTATTTGCCTCAGTTCGCTATGATGGAATCCTGGGATTTGTAGTTTAGGAAGGGGTGTTTTGAATTTTCAGCCAGAGAGTAATAGTCTCCTCAAACTGCCATTCCCAGGAATCCATAAGATGTGAATATGCCAGTTAAATTGAAATCAAAGGGCCATAATTGTGTAGTGTGAAAGGAATTCAGGATGCCATCATATAGACAATTACAATCACAATATATATAATTCATATAGGGATTTCTTCAAATTCCAGCTGATTATAAATCCTGACAATGATATTCAGGCATTTTATCATAACAACAGATTTTGGTAATTCAATAAAATGCAAAGACACTAAAATATTGAGGAGAAAGTACAATAAAAATCAAATAAGTAAATATATGAAAAATGAGCTACACGGGGGAAACTATCTTTATTTTAAAGAAGAGTACCTCTATTTACTCATGAAGTTACTCCAGATAAATTTTTCAATTAAGCTGAAAAATAGTTAATGAGTAATCTGTTTCTGAAATAAATATTTTATGTCTTAGATCAGGAGATGTGCTTATTTAATCAATAGTTCTTCTTGAGCAAAGAATGAGAATTGATTTAAGAATGAATTGAAAAGTAAGCAGTTTGCCTTTTAAAATATATTCCTGCCCAAACGAATCCTCATATTTGACTGCTAAATTTCTGCTCTTTGCTGACTGTTCACTGAACTTTGAATTGTGCCTGCTAGCAAACTGGCAGCCAGTGGAGCTGGCATAACAGGGGGGTTGTATGCTCCCTGAGAGCTGCTCCTGTTAGCAACCTGGCTGCCATCCGTTGGACCAGTTGAAGCTTCCGGACAGTCTTCAAAGGCAACCTCATGTAGAGTGCATTGCAGTAGTCTATACAGGATGTAACCAGAGCATGGACTACCATGGCCAAGTCAGACTTCCCAAGGTACGGGTGAAGCTGGTGGACAAGCCCTAACTGTGCACATGCTCTCCTGGTCACCACCGAAACCTGAGGCTCCAGGCTCATCGATGAGTCCAGGATCACACCCAAGCTGCGAACCTTGCTCCCTGAACCCCACCCACTTTTCCACAAAACAAAGGGAAAACCTCCAAGTTGCTCCATCACACTCAGTGATGACATGACAGACCTTTGGAGGAGAAAGGCCCCTTTCTCTTTCCAAAGCTTCATTGTATCATCATGAAGCAAAACAGAGCAACAGGGAAGCCTCCTGCGATGTTAAGGAAGCATTTCCATTGTTTTGGGGGCAAAATAGAAGGAAGGGTGACACTGGCCATGTCCAGCTGTGCTGATCCAGTGTTGGAATGAATGTCTGTCATGAGGCAGGAGTTTGCACATGCATTTTGGTTAGAGTAGAAGCACCCTCTGTGGTCTCCTTCATCCCTGGAGGATAAAGAGATGCCTACAGATATCATATGAATCTGTAAATAAAATAAATAAATCATCAAATCTGTAAATATTAAACCTTCAAATGTAGAGGGTCAACTGTATTTTAACCAGATAAAGTTTGGGAATGAACCATGAACCAAATTTAGGAAAGTCAAGGCTTTGTCTACTCCTCTCCTCTTTGTCTTGCTGAATGCAAAATACTTCTGATTGTCCAACTTGGTTTGCAGCAGTTGATGTAGGCCAAGAATGCAGAGGAAACATGGGGGGAAGGAGAGAGTGAGGAATTGAGATATTTTAAAAGCAGCTGAGGCATTGAATGACAGAGGATATTCCTGGACTTTTCTTTGCCAAACAAGGACAGTTTGGCCATTTCCACACAGCTGTATAAAATCCACATTGAATTGGATTATATGGCAGTGTGGATTCAGATAATCCAGTTCAAAGCAGACATTGTTGATTATCTGCTTTGATATTCTGGGTTATATGGCTGTGTGGAAGAGCCCTAGATGTGCAGTGTGGCCTACAGAAGAATGATCTCAATACACTAAGAGCTGTGGGTGCTAATGTGAAAAGAGAAGTAAACAATTTATTCTTGTTCACAGACCTTATTGCATATGATCACTGCATAACTTACTGTATTTGCATGCCACTACTCTGAGACTGCAACTAAAGCAGCTCACAGATTAAACAAACAGCAACAAATGACAAAGAAAAAATGGAAACAATTACAAATCACCCTCATATCAGTTTGTCAATATTTAATAAAAATATCAATCAAGCTATCCAAATTTGCATAAAAAATTTCTCATCTAATAGCTAGAACTAGTTAGAACTAAACAGATTTCAGATGAAACCTAACACTGCAATTTGATTAAAGAAAATTGATTCTATAATTATTATACTCTGGTGTTCTGGCTCTCTTTATCTCCTATGGAGAAACACTTCAAACTTCTGAGTACATTCTAATCAAATTTAGATGCATTTCTTTAGTCTATGATTAGACGAGATAACTGACACATAGAGATTCTCCCAATAGATCCATAGGGTATTTTACTGTAATCACCACCTACTCTTATCTAGTGTAGTCTCAGTAACATAAGATTCCTTTTTTCCCCTGAATGAGTGCCCTTGTTGAATTGTTATGTGTGCCTCCCTTTTTCTGTCCATACTTTTAATTTATTTCAAAGTACAATTGAGGGTTAAAAACATGAGACAATGCATACCAATGAACACAGCTGCTTTATTGCATACCACTGAATTACCGTATTCATTTAATAGGCTTGTATTGTATTTTTATATTGTATTGATGAATGCAAGGCTGGAGTTAAAATTGCTGGAAGAAACATTAACAACCTTAGATATGCAGATGACACCACTTTGATGGCCAAAAGTGAGGAGGAGTTGAGGAGCCTTCTAATCAAGGTGAAAGAAGAAAGTGCAAAAACTGGGTTGCAGCTAAACATTAAAAAAAACCAAGATTGTGGCAACAAGAATGATTGACAACTGGGAAATAGAAGGAGAAAACGTGGAGGCAATGACAGACTTTGTATTTTTAGGTGCAAAGATCACTGCAAAGATCATGCTCAGCTTGTGATCTCCTAAGATTCCTAGATCACATGGATCACATGGATTGCTTTCAAGCCAGGTGTCACTCATCCTATATCTGTGCATTTGATTTTTATTGAAATGTACATATATAGAATGTGGGATATTTGTTCGCCAGCCGCACAAGATTCACCTCTGTGTTATCTGTGTCTTTGAGGAGTACCAGATGTTAATTCTTGACATGACCGTTCTTGAAACCATGCAAAATGAAGTCAGTTTTACTCTGATGTTTATAACTGTACTCACTACAAAAAGTTTGAAGTTTACAAAAAATACACAGTAATAGTTCCAAGTTCTACTAATCGCTGTATCCTACTTAAAGCCTTAGATCAATGTTGGTAGATATGAATTAATAAGGAAAGAACATCCTTGAATTGCAGGACTACATAATGAATATATCATAGATAGTATACTATATATACAGTATATACAGCCTGAGCATCCGTTATCAGAAGATCCAATAGCCCAAAATCTGAAATTGTCCACATGGGTGTCTGAGGGCCCTTCCACGCAGCCATATAACCCAGAAAACCAAGGCAGATAGTCCACAGTATCTGAACTGGATTATCCGAGTCCACACTGCCATATAATCCAGTTCAGTGTAGGTTTTTGCAGCTGTGTGGAAGGGGCCTGAGATAGTGACATCTTAGCTTACTAATGGTTCATTGTTTCAAGCACAAAAATATTTTTAAAATTGGTATGTGTATAAGTTATGTGTATAAGGCAAGTTATGTGTATAAGGCAACTATGAACCATAAATGAATGGCATGTTTAGCCTTAGGCCCAATTTTCACAATATTTCATTTTGTACATATATGAAAATAGAGATATTCCAAAATCATTTTTTTTTAAAAAAAACAATCAATCCCCCCCCCCCCCCCCCGCCCATCCAAAACACCTCTGGTCCCATGCAATTCAGGTAATGGATACTCAATCTGTTTGTGTATTTATGTCTTGCTGTTAACTTCATCTCCAGATCATCAAATTAACCAGAGATGATGCAAATTTGCTCCATCTTCATTTCTCTTTTATTTCAGCTACAAAGACTGCTTTTGTGCCATGATGAATTCCATCTCTCATAGTTAAAACAGGCTGCCCGTTGTTGTGTCAGGGTCCTAGGTTATAGCTTTCAAATTGCCTTCTGATTGTTAGCACAGAATTAGGGCTATTCAAAAGCAATTTGTAATGAATCACATTTATTGGATTTATTTGGCGCAGAATAATTGCACCTGTTGAGGGAGGCATCATGACAGGGAAATGTTAGAGTTCTTGTCCAAACAGAATGGAAATTGTAATCATAACCTGTCAATGAGAACAGAACAACCTGTCCAAGTGAAATTCCATCACTGAATTTGTCACTGCAATATTATAGCCATTGTGGCATCAAGAGCAGAAACAGGTGGCAGAATATTTTAAACATGTAACTTTTTAGATGTCAAGATGAAAATCATAAAACTATATTCAAATGCATAGAGCATTGAACCATGGAATACAATAAAAGAGGTCTGCAATGTGTTAAGTTAGACTTTATCAAAAGATCTGGTCAGGATACAAGATCCTATCTTATATCATGTCAGATCAAGTGTCCATCTACCACAGTGATTGGTACCACATATCAAAGCATTAGACAAACATCTTTGTCCAGCCTGACCAGAGACCTATTTGGATATTCTGTTTTGGATGAACTAAATGCTGCCCTCTCCAACACTGGCTTTGTTTCAGCAACAAGACTGGGGGGGGGGGGGCTGCTCCTATATCCATGCTTTTTTGCCCACATGTACCAAAATCCTGGGAAATCAGGGTTCATAACCAGTTGAACATCCTTCACACATTCAGGATGTTCTTTCCTTCAAAACATTGTTCATATGAGCAAAGTAACAATGGTGAAGATGGGGCTAGCATGCTCTACTCTCATGTTTAATTACATCTAAAGGGAACATCAGAAAAGAAAATTCTGCCAATACAATACTCAGTTGTTCTGTATACAAATAAGGAGATTTCTTCACTGAAAATGAAGTTAACATTTTTTTAAAATTAACACTCTTCTTACATTCATATTATCAAAACATGCAGGACACCACTTCAATCTATCAGGGTAAGTACCATTTCCATAGGATGCAAATGTTATGTCACTTTCATTAACCTTTAATAGTTTTGGATGCTTAAAGTCTGTACTCTCTCAGGGACTTCTAGAATTTGGCCTACCATGGCCTTTCTTTCTGTAATTAAACAGTAATTAGCACAGTGGAGATATAGAGAAGGGTAAATACTTATTATATCACATAACAGAGAAATGCTATGTGATATGAGATGGCTATTTCCCCTGCTTCATAACTCCAGTGTGCTAATCTCATGATACCTTGAAATCTTTCAGTGTGTATGTGCGTGTTTGTGCATGAGAGAATTTGAATACTGCAATGTTTCCAAGGTACTTTTAAAAACAAAAGAACTTAATGGAAATGTTTGGTTCTAAGGTTGAAGTAATTGCCCATCAGTTTTTATGGAAGGCAGCATATTGGATACAAATGCTTGAAAAACAATTGTATTGTCTGGAGACTCATAATGCACAAGCTATTCTGCTCCTTCATTTGTTTGTTTTAATTGTCCCAACACTTGTTTAATTTTCTATTGCCTGTTGCAATCTTGGTTCGTTGCCAGCTATGGTTCATCTGAGACTACTGATGTCATTCCAGATGACTCTGGGCCTAAATGAATTACAGATGTTTCCATTAATTGGTTTTATATTATTTCTTATTTGAGATTATCTGTCCACTGTTAGCAAGCTGTACACCAGAGATCAACAAACAGAATGTCCAGCCCACTGAATGGTCTAGAGGACAGCAGCCACTGTTCTCTCCTTCTCACTTGACACCAACTGCATATTCATAGTAAGAAACATACTCTATTGATTAATATACAGACGGACACAGTGAATGCCATGACCCTTTTGTGGCAGAACAATGGCTTCAATACAGCAGCAACTCCAGTTCTAATATTTGCTGGATTGATTGAGTCACCAAGCAGAATGTATTGTTCTTAATAGGTTGCTTATCTTGAAAAAACCCAGTCTTATAACAGTAGCATATCCTTTTGTCTGGAGCATGGAAATAATTTGTTTCCAATTAATTTGTTACTGCTAATTTAACTTTGGAAATTTTAAATTAGCAGTAACAATTTTAAAAGCTGTTATTTTAACTTCTTCATGCCAATGACAACAATAAATGTTTCTGTTTCATTAGTTACTGGATGTTTTTAATAATCTTAATTCTGTTAATGATCTAACCATTTAATTATTGAATTAACATTTGAATTGCAGCAAGAACCCCCCCCCCCCCCGATATGTTCCTGTTACAATTACATGTAACCAAGGATGTGATGGAAAACCATTGAATTCTATTATTTTGGTCCCAGCATAGCACAGAGTTGCATTCGAAGACCTAAACATTCTCTGGGGAAATCTACCTAGCAAGTTCTTTGAGAGACCAAATTCCCCGGAAGCAGATAAATGGCTTTGCAGCCTCAAGTTACAGAAAATACTTTCTTAGCTCTCTTTTTTCCTCTTGAATTGGAGGTCCATAATGGGGTGTTTTGGGGGCCCATACCTCCAACTTAAAAGGTCCCAGGTTGCAGAGGGGGTCATCTGCCTGAAAAGGAGCCATAACCACCCCATTCTTGCAGGAATACCCAATTAAAGCTCTGGCATTCCAGTCTCTAAATTATAAAATCCTAGAGTTGGAGATACCCCAAAGGCTATCCAGTTCATCCTCATTTCTGTCATGTAGTAACATCCAGTCAAAGCCCTCCTGACAGATGGCCATCCAGCCTCTGCCTTAAAAGCTCCAGAAAAGGAGAAGGACACATATTCCACTGTTGTACAGCTCTTACTATGAGAAAGTTCTTCCATGCCTTGATGCTTTTTCATTTGGAAGGTTTGATCAAAAGGCAGACTGATTCCCCTCCCGCAAAGAAGCCTGTAGGTAAGGCTCATCCTCACTGCCCTCTCACTCCCTCTCCTTTCCATTTCTCTTGCTTTGCTTGCGTATTTCTGAGTCTTCTTTATAGAAGGAAAAGTGGCAGTCAGGGTGGCAGTGCGGGACAGTGGCAGGGAGGCACTGTTAATGATTCCCAGATTTAGTTTCAGGTACCCACATGGGGTCAGGATCCCAGGTTTAGGAATCTTTTATCTAGAATGGTGTTTCTCAAACCTCTGCTCCTCCAGGTGTTTTGAACTTCAGTCCCCACAACTCCTAGCAGCTGGTAGGCTGTCTGGGATTTCTGGGAGCTGAAGTCCAAAACACCTTGAGGAGCAGCATCTGAGAAACACTGATTTACAGTTCTTCCAGACAGATCCAAAATGTGGGGCCTATCTCAATTTTACCTGAGGCGTCCAAATGACACCTCAGGTAAAAGTAAATTAATACAGAAAAAATAGGATTTCCCCAGGTTACTCTGCATTAATTAAACACCTGGAAAGATCTGGATTTTAAGCTAAGGTCCGGATCTTTCCAGATATGGACCCTGTGGGAATCCCCACAGCCATCCTGATTCTTCATGTTTCTGGAACGTGAAGGAGTGGGAGGGCATCCTTCCCCTCCTCCCAACCACCATTCCTCCTCCAAAACTTGCTGGAGGGGCCTGCAGGCAACACAAACCCCTCTGTACAATGTGGAGCAGGGATTTCCCTCCTCCCCTCCTACCTCCTGACTCTTATTTTTAAGCATCAGAAGGACTCCATGAAGGGACTTTCACTGATGGCAGGCCTCCTTGGGTAAGTTTGGGATGGGGAAATGGGTTTCTGGGGGTTGGATGACCCAGCAGGAATGACTGACTCACCAGTCTGACACTCCTCCTCCTCTGAGTGCCATGGAGCCATGAGAGTGCGGCCACTACCAGAAACAGCCTTGTTGCAACCCTGTCCCCGGTCCAGTCTCCAAGGTTCTGTGTTCCTCCATACCTTTTCATGCAGGTGAGTTTATGTGAGAATTTCTAAAGTGCCATTGTATTGAATGCACAACTCAATTTTGGCAATGTAATTTAGCATTAGACTTGAGTAAATATGGAATGCCACTACATATTGTGAAAGTTTAAGTTAGAATCGAGTAATACTTATCATGTACAGTAGCAGGAAAGAATTTGACCCAAATTTTTCCAAGCATTTTAAAATACCAACATGTGTTTAAGTTGAAATGTTGTTTCTAAGAACTTACTGTGATTTTTTATATTTTCTTCTTAAAAATCCATGTGTGAATAACGATAGCATTATCAAAGCCTGTGTCTGACAATGCTAATGTACTTTTCATTTCAAAGAGCACTTTTTAAACATCTCAAATGTAATTTGATTTTTTTCACTCATCTATCCCCTGGGTATGAATGGAAATTGAAGTGTCATTTTATATCTAGGTGAAAATGACAAAGTAACTGAACACAATATCTTAGTATTTTTCTTAGTCTAATTTTTGTGTGAAAGTGAACTGGGTATTTCTGAAAAGTGTCAGGCAACCCCAAAATATGAAAACAGGTGTCACCAGGGAGAGAAAAATAACCAACAATGTTGGGAGAAAGAGAAATACAAATATTAGCTTTTTAATTCACATCAATAATCTCCTCCTGTTTGAACTGACATTTTATTCTCACACAGGCTGAAATAAACCAAACATCTAATTGATTGCAAGTGAAAAAACAGAGTACTGCAGCAGCTAAGCAAGCCTAACTTTTCTTTTCTAATCTCAATGTACATAAGCACATAAAAAACAGAAAAGAAAGAAAGGTCACTTGTAATTGCACACAAAATATTAAATAAAAGAAACTCACCATTGTATATGTGTATTCCACACAGGGTAATGTACAATATGAACATTAGTTTACCAACATCACAAATAGGAAGGCCACATAATTAAATTCATTACAATTATGTAGCAATTAACATTGATTAAGGGCAATAATACTATGGAAAATTGGTTTCATGAAATGTTAATGTAGTGGAAAGTGGCAATATGTGGCAAAGCAAGGTGTATGTGCTGCATCCCCTTCTGGACATGTGCCATCAATTTAAAAAATTCAAAAGTCATTGCAAAACTGGGGGCAGTGGCACTTTGTTTCTAAAGCGTTGTTAAGATATTATTAGTAAAAATGTTGTTACTATAACGAAAGTAATTGTTATAGTAATTGTACAAGTGGGGAACTCCAGGAGCTCCTTTCTCCTTTCTCCTTCCTTTCTCCTTCATTTTTATAGCTATTGGGATGAAAAATGGTAGAACACATTTATCACTATTAGCTCACCAAATTTCAGAACATCTCACTTATTCACAGATTTTCAGGGAATTTTCAAAGTTTTTATAAACAACATTTTCTTTTTAAAAGCTACAGGAGCTTTTAAAAGACCCTCCACACAGGAGGCAGAAATCAGATATAAAGTGAATCCATTCTCTAGCGTGATGAGGTCTTTAGTATTTTACCTTCAAAATTGGTGTGTAAACTCCAGCAGATATCAACATTAGTATGTAAAATGTTGTTTCACTAAACTATTGCTTGAATAGTGACTATGAAGTCTGTGACTACTATCAATTTAGTTTACTTTGGTAATTAATTACCAATACTTATGCTCCTGAAAATGCCAAAGATTGCAGTATGGTTGATCTTCAAATGTACATGATCAAGGTTGAGGTATTCTCAAACAGCTTGACCTAGATAATAGGCCTGGGTAACAACGCAAAAATTTGTTTCTAAAATCGATTTGTATTTGGGTTTTTTTTTTGTTTCGATATTTAAAATAATTACAAAATTTTCCTTTTAAAAAGTTCGATATTTACGAAATTTCGTAAATGGTAAAAAAATTAACGAATCGATTTCCGAAACAATAACGAATCGATTCGTTAATGGCGGACGCGACCGCGAAATACGCTAAAAAACCTCCAAAAACTTCTGAAGCTTCCCTCTCCCTCTGTTCTTGACTGTTGGTGTGATATTATAATTTTTTTTCACTAATTAAACCATAAAACTGGCCCAGACATGTGGAAATAATAACGAAACGACCTCAGAACAATAACGAAACGAATACAATAATGAAATACGAAGCATTTACAAAACGTCTTTAAAAATTCGGTTTTTTTAATGATTGCTCCAGAATGGTTCGTTATCGTTTTGTAATTGGAAAAATTAACAAATTATTAACGAATTACGAATTAACGAAACGAAACCGCCCAGGCCTACTAGATAACCTTAAACTTAATAGTGTGATTAAATGCTTCCTTGTTCTTAGAGAGTAAAACTCTTCACTGCATTTTTTCAACAGGACACTGGGAAATCTGTGGACGCTCTGATTTCATTTCCTACTGTTGAACACAATTTTTTAAATAGTTTCCAACTTTGGTAGTTTAGTAAAAATAATGTAAGAAATAAATGATATCTGACCAAACTGAAAATTATTTAGTTATTTAGTATCCTGTTCTAGCAATGAAGACAATAACATTTGTAGAGTATTTAACTAGAATAACTGATATAAAAAGTTGGAAGAACTAGAATGATACAAGACTGCCTGTTGCAGATGAGACTTAATATATGAATTTTTAACTGAAATTATGCAAGTATGCTTCTTATTTTAAAAAAGGTATTTTACTATACATAAATTTAACTGATCAATTAATCGATTGGCCCTTTCCAAAATTCTGCCAATCAGACTTGGACCCTTTGTGAGTGAGAAAGGGTGAGAAATTCTGGTTTGCACTTGTTGTTTGTCCATTATACCATTAAAATTCACAGCATAGAAACATCAGTGAGATAGAAGCAGCAAGAAAACCTGGAGAAAGAAATAGCATGTTGCAGCTACACACATATATATGGCATAAAATAATAATGTATTTGTCTGAAGTTAATTGACATGTCACAGATATTAGCTTCAAGATTATTGCCATAAATTGGGAGAGAAAGAAAGAGCAAGAGAACAGTACCAAATAGTAAATGCAAATACTCCAGTTCCTTCTCTTTCCGTCTTAACAAATAGTGTCATTTCAAGCTTCTCACCAAACAAATAGAATAGTGTCATTTCAAGCTTCTCACTAAAGACAGATACTGAATTAATACAGCAATGATACCATTCTGCTATTCCTGGAATATGATAAATTGTTGTGTAAAACACATATTTTGTTATGATCTCTGAATTTTTTCCCAATACTGATTGATGTTTTACAATGCTGTGACTTAAAATGCACCAATTGCACACATTATCCCAGAATACTTGCAGGGTGTCAAAATACACAAAATAATCTATGTCAGGAAAAAAATACTCAAGGAGCATAAAGTATATGATATTCAGTATATAGTTCAGTATAATTCAATGTATTAACATAGAGTGAAATGAAAAGGAGCAACTGCTCTCAAACATAATAATTGTAATACAGTCATATAAAGTAAATTATAAAGGAGCAATCACTCTCAGACATTACAGTTGTAAGATCCCAATATATACAGGTTTCAGGGAAGCATATGCAATACAAACTCTTTTCAAATAAGGTGAGAAAACAATGTCATAAAGTCCACAGTCCAGAAGAGAGTTCAAATGGCAGTAGTATCCAAATGATGATGGAGCTTAGCTCTCAAGAGAAATCTTTGTAGGGAAAATCCTACAGGGATGCCCAGGCAATATTATATACCCTGTTTCAAGGACAAATTCCCCTTCTTCAGGAGTTAATAAACACAGTGATATTGGCTTATGTCTATAACAAAACATAGAATAACAAGTAATTACCAGCAAATGTAAAAAAGGGAAGATAACCCATATAAAAGATAGTTATAAATTGCACACACCCCAAGTGTTTGGAAGGAGACTACTGTTTTGGAATTAGGGATGGAAAATATTTCAAAATATTTGAGTGGCAAAAATGTCTTCCTTAAATTTCAGAAACTCTGGTGAGAAAAATGCTGGCCTAATCAGAATCTTCATAGTTTAATACCTTTTCAGCACAAGATTGCTTGTGGTGTATATTTGTGGAGAAAACTGTGCAGAAAATGCTGTTCGCTGTAGAAAAAAACAAAAAACAAGAAGTGGAGTCTTTGGCAGAAAAAATCCCCAACTATAACAGAAAAATGTAACTGCGGAGAATTATTACTCACTGCTTTTTGTTTTCTGTGCAAATTTTTGAAAGCATGTGTAAATGTTGTACAAAATAAGTCTCAAAATGTGAATAGTTTTTGAAAAGAAGTCTAAGTCTAACTGAAAATTATTCTCTGTATTAGCAGACAGTATTTCTTCATACAGTAATTTAGATTTATGTATGAATTATTAAACCCTGTCATTAATTTTAGTGACACTGGGGAACAATGTATCTTTTAATGGTTCTTTTATTTTTTAAATTTTTATATTTTTAAAAATTAGTATTTGATTGCCAAGTTCCACTGTTTTTAACAAAACAGTCAAAAATTCTGAAACCAGAAACTCAAGTAATTTCTTACAGAAACCCATCCAAGGCTGAATGTGAGATACAGCAAAAAAAAGCTATATGAAGAGTTACACACATACAGTGCAAAATAGGAAAAGGGGAAATGATTGAGTTTGTCTTCTCCATCTCTATCCCATTTGTTTTTTATTTTGTTTAAAGTTTCATCCTAAGAGATTTTGCAATGTTTAATTTGTGTCATCTGTCACTTCACTGCTACTGCTGCAATAAAGAATGCTATGCAAAGGGGAAGAAGCATTTGGAGAAAATAAATGGTCATATGTGGAATTCATTTGGCATCTCTTTGTCTTGAAATGCCCTGGCCCAACATCATAAAGCAGTTTTGTTTATTTTTTCACCCTGACCAATCAACCACTAGTAAAAAGTCCCTAGCAGATTATTCTCAAGGAATGGGGCAGAGGAGTTAATTTGATATCTAGGCTTAGAATCCTGTTGGTGACCTGTGCTAATAAGAAATAAAATTATGCTTGTAGATATAGCTTTAACACTGCAGAAGGAGGTATCTCATATCTCCTTTTGCATCAGCTCCCATTGGTACACAGCTTATTTGACAGCTCCTGGAGTCATACTCCTTGGTTATTTGAGGATGAGAGGTGTCCAAGAAAGGTCCAACTACATTTCTTCAACTCTTGGAGAATATGTCCAGATAATGAAGAAATAAAACCAGGTGCTTGCCTGCATTCAAGCCTTCCACATCCACTAAATGATCATGGGTGAAAATAAAGCAACAGATAAGTTGGTTGTACAGAGGGAGAAGGCAGGTGGAGGTATGCATTGCTGACCTTCAAGTTCCACTAAGCTAATGTATGCTCGTACCTTTTATGTCCTTCTGGAATGTGCAACATTAGCATCCTGTTTTGTGGACCAAATTATAATATAAAGGAAAACCTGGGGGGTTGAAGAGTTTGCATTTCTCAGTTCTTCAACTGGGAGACTCTACTCATATACAGAAAATAATGGTTCTAGATTTTTAGAGTCAGTGTAGCATAGGACTTTGGGTGTTGGACAATGTCCAGCCCAGGACAACCTCAGAGGTAAACACTCCTCTCAACAAATCTTGTGAAGAAAACCCCATGATATGTATGCCTGAGTGTTGCCACAAATCAGAGATGACTTGAAGGCATACAACCACAACAACCACAACACCAAAACCAACAAGAAGTTCGTAGTCTTCTGACCTAATACTAGGTTTCATGATGCACCCTTCTATAAATTCTCATATAACTTAATTGTCTGTATAGTTATTATTTTGCAGAATGAAATCTGCATAGAATGAAATCTGCATAGAACTGCTAGGGAATGTGAGCTATTCAAAAACTCCTTTAGAGGTTTGACTGTTTCTGTCCCTGAGTTACAGAGAACAAAGTGGCATCATAAAGTTGGAATATTCAGCATTCTGCTATGCACTGTGAACAATATTTCCATGTTTGTGGAATTGGGGGGTGGGGGGAATTGGAGCTCGAAGCTATTTTCCTGGTGTAAAAATAATGATTATTCTAAAGATTTTAAAAATCATTTCTTTCAGTTCATTCAATATGGATTGAAAGAATGTACATAGAGGCTTAGAAGAATTACAGGTACTGTTTTCAACTTCCATGTATTTTATGTGTACAAAAGTTTACATATATAGGAACAGCTTTCTTTCAGGATTTCTTGTTGCATGAAGAGATCATTATAATTGTCGCACCCCTTCTTTTGGCTCCAGAAATTGGCTTCTAGCCTTTGTTTACATAATCATTGTAGAAACTATGGGCTCAAAGGCAGATTTGACCAAACCAAATTTGAGGTTTAGTGATAATTGCTCTGGCTCATAATATTATCATTTGCTACTCCTATTGCTATGAATTATTTATTAATAATATTAATAACTCCCTTATTTTGTAGTGAAGATTTGT
This sequence comes from Anolis sagrei, assembly GCF_037176765.1. Lineage (NCBI taxonomy): Eukaryota > Metazoa > Chordata > Lepidosauria > Squamata > Anolidae > Anolis > Anolis sagrei. Next base: position 250,891,476 of record NC_090022.1, on the reverse strand, counting down.
GGTGTCAGTAACCAGGCTATTGTCTCCTTCATTCACACAGCAGGAGTCACTACTTATATAAACAAAGAGATCTGTCATGCTTAATAGATCAAAGAAACCTTTTAAAATAAGAGATTCAGAAGTACTGTTAAATGATGAAAACCCTAGAATCCTTTTTTCTTCTTCCTATGGTGAACTGAAGCTTGTAGAAATAGATTTTACACCATCATTGTCCATCTTGGGGGTTGTTTGCTTTCTTTGGTTTATCAGAGATGACTATTGTGGTGAAAGATTCCCCTGATGGCATTTAATAGCAAAGGCTTGATGCACTCTGGGAATCTAACTCTTTCTCTGATGGGAACAAGCAGGGGGTCTAATACAATCATTTCAGTTGCACAATAATTTAGAAGCCTTGGAACATATTTGTTTCCCCTCTTTCTCCAGTGCTTCATGCAGAGAGAATTTTCCTTCACTAGATAGTGTTAATTTTGTAGTTGATAATCTTAAATAATAAATGTTACTTGTTGCAATTTTTGGTAACAATTTTTCTATGCATGACTTCCACATTGTAACTGCATGAACCCTTGCTGGCTCTTTTACACTAATGTGGATGTTTTGTTTAGATTTTTGTTATTATAGAATTTTGTTTGACTATATGTAGTTTAATTTATTGATGTCAAATCTAATTTACTGATGCTGAATTTTTAATTTGATGTTAGGTTTTAATGCTACTTTTATATGGGGGATTTTTCTGGGATTTTATGTTAGGGACATGTGTTTTATGTAGGCATTGAATGTTTGCCATTGTTATGTTGGATTCTGCCCTGAGTCCCCTCAGGGAGATAGGGCGGAATGCAAATAAAGTTGTTGTTGTTGTTGTTGTTGTTGTTGTTGTTGTTATTATTATTATTATTATTATTATTGGAGATTTTTCAGATTTTTTGTGAATAAAATACAATTTGAGGATGCTTTCACCTAGATCTTCATTGTTCAATTAGTGAAAGATTGAATCGGGCTATAATAAAAGTTTAGAATTGTTTCCTGATGTCCTTCCACACACACACATTTCTTTCATTAAAAATAGTGCAGCTCAATAAGATAGCGTTTTTAGAATCCACAGGCTGTAACAGCACTAATCAAAACTGACAGAATTGGTCAAGCTACTTACCTCTGGAAAATCCCTTTGTATATTGCTTTTCTCCTGAGAAATCCCTAAGCATTACTGGTGTTTTGCAATATCCTGTCAGTGCACTATCAGGGACATAAGAAGCTACCTTATATTGAGTTAGAGCATCAGAGCACATGGCCCATCTACTTCAGAAATGACCCCCAGGCCATTTTGTGTCCTATGTCCTCCTGGAACTACTGTTGAAAAATATTTTTTCTATTACCACAGGATTCCAGCAGCAGTGTGTTCATGTTGGAGCTGGATCCAAGGCTTGTCAGCTTCCTTAAACACATCAGATGTAGGAGATAGAAGTAGAAATAAATAAATAAATAAACAAACAAAACCTTTTCTACAACACCAAGAATGTTCCATCTCTGACATTGTACATATCTATATGGGACTTCTGTTTTACCTGGGCCAGGTTGACTAGCTTTTCAAGATCTCAGGATTTGGATCTTCTTCTCCAGACCTCAGGGTGATGGTGGTGGTGAGGATAAATCCTAAGTCAAAAACACTGCCTTAGAAAGTGTGTGCATTCCTTATTTGTCTGACTTGTTTGTTTGTTTAATTTCTATCTCATAGTTTGTGCAACTGTCATTGATACTTAGTGTATCACATTTAACGACATCTTCAGGCACTGTGCTTTGTGCCATCAGCAGTCCACCAACTATCGCTGCTGTGGCTGCAATAGAAGAGGCCGGAAAGTCTCCAGCAAGCTCTCCTGCTCCTGGCTTTGGGGCTCCTCATGAGGAAGACTGCAACCCCAGGTCATTTTCAGCTGGGAGTGACTAACCAACTCCAGGAAGGGCAGATATAAAAACTGAGGCAGAGCTAGAGGAGTCTGCTGCTGTGGCTGTGATAGAAGAGGCCGGAACATCTCCGGCAAGCTCTTCTGATTGGGTTCTGTTCATTGTATTTTTGCTATTTTGATTTATAACAGAATTAGGTTGTTGAGTGTTAAGTCCCAGTACACAATATTGACATCCCTTAACTGTATGGTTAACTGCTTTAAAAATCTTGGCACCTTGTACTCTTAACCTTATATCTTCACTTAGTAGCAGTTTGTACCACCTTACCTCATGATAATCCATAAGACCATAATTTATCAGGAATTTAGGTTGTGTCAAGGAGGGAGGGAGGGAATCGGGTGACTGCTTGCTAGAGAGGGTGAGGGAGGGAGGGCTTTAGTTACTATATCATTCTAACTTAGGATTCTGTGTAACAACTATGGGAAATCTATGAAGTCTGAAAACCATGATGTGGGACTTGTAAGCTTTTAATATGTATAACCGTTTTAATTGTTTTATAATTTTATATGGTATGTTCATTGTTATGTGCACGATGCAGCATTGAATTTTTGCTGTAGTTTGTAAGCCACCCTGAGTCCCCTTTGGAGTGAAAAGGGCAGGGTATAAATATAGTAAGTAATAAATAAACTGTGATCTCACTAGTAGGCAGAACTTGGGAGACCTGACCTTGGAACTCTAAGGGTTACTCAAGATATTTTGTTATTGTAGGATCTTATCACATTAGGAAATACTCCATTTCAGTCATTATGCATCCCATATTATTTATGAGTGAGTGCATACTGTATTCAGATGGGATACATACTGAATCCATCACTTCCGATTACTACGAATCTTACATTTAGAAAACACTGCACGTTGATGCATTATGCCATGGAAGGCTGGCTCCTCCCAACCTGTTCAAAAGGCCATGTCATTTTTTTTTAAAAAAAATCTAAGATTGCATAGTGACGTAGCTTTGAAGTCCCAAACTACCATTCTTGCAAGTTTTGAAAAAGATATTTTATCTGCCCAGTAATAAGTTTGCCTGATCACGACTTTTTGGCATGAAATAAAAAATTGTGTAGTTTCTTGTTTCTCTTAATCTGCAAATTAACTTTTTGAAGTTAGTTATTAGAGTAGACATGGCTCCATTGCTGCAATTATTGCTGATGTTGCTTTTGGTTAGTAATTCAGTTCTAGGAAGCCAAACTCAATGCAATGCAGAAGCAAAGAAGTCTTCTGTCAGCACTGCTTCTCCTTTTGAGAAGGAATGGCAGATATTACTTTGACATCTTTGTTGATTATGTTGTTAGAGCAGACCTTGCCCTTATGTGGGAAAGGGACACCCCAGAACTAAGGCAATGCTAGCTGAGGAATGAATTTTGGAGGTTTTTGTAGCAGTATAGCTAATTAAGAAAAGGAAGCAATGAAATCTTTATCAAAAATTCCCTATTATGCTGTCAAGTTTTACTGTGATGTTAAAAAAATTGGGAAAGAAATTGTGCAGATTTCAATTTTTAAAAATGAGGTAAAGTGGCTTTCCTCTTTAAACATCCAAAACAGAAATGGTGGTTGCTTCAATCATGAGAAGTCCAGGGTCAGGATCTCTGTCCCCAGACACACACACACACACCCAATAGCAAATTGTAGAATTACTGATGGGTTGCATACTGATTTTTCTAATCACACATAAAAACAGCACTTTAGCAACGGAAGAAACCATAGTATTTTTTAAAAACACACTATTATAATCCTGTGTGCAAAATAAGGGGTTCCTGCGATGTTCTGTAGATGGATTCTGATGGAATATGATGGGATGAGGCAAATGTCATGTTACAGAGCTTGTTTGAAACCATTCTCAACTGTCTCAGAAAGGAAGTATTTCCTAATGTGATAAGATCTAAGAAATAGAAAATCAGTCAATCAGTTAGTTAATCATGTTGTTTATACAGTCTGTTCCAAGACTGGGATTCAAGATAATTTCCAAGTATGGTGGCAGCTTTTCAGATGCCCCTTTCCCACATTCCCACCTCAGCTGTGGCCATGATCATCCTCTTTTCAATTCAATACAATACACAAAAGCCACCAGGGCTTGCAAATCAATTCCCCTTGTGATGAGAAATTGTCCATATCATACATGAATGCAGGAGTTTAGCTTAGGAGACTCAAGGCATGCTGCATGACTTTCTCCTCCAGCATCTTGCTCTGCATCTGCCACCTAAAACAGGTGCCTCATTCTAGGTCATGGCAGAATGGGTTTCAAAAATGGGTAGAAATGATCAGGTCAATCTGTGCACAAGACTGTGCATTTATCAGTGAGTTGTACTGGTTGAGGGATTCTAGGAACTGTAGTGTAAACATAATTTTTCTAAGTGCTCACCTGCTTTGACAGATCTCCAACTAGATTATATGGATTTCAATTGTAAGCTTCTTTGGGAGCCTGCCTTGAACAGCAGGAAACAATATATAAATAAGTAAAATGTCATTTGAAAACACATTTTATACATAAACCCACAATGGAATTGTCATTTTTTGAAGTCTCTCATTAAAGCCACATTGAATTTAGCAATCATTACCTTACATCCATTTCCAGACTAGATTCTAATGAGTGTTATGCCAGGCAAGAATGAATAATTCATTGACAGTTTTAGCAAAGAATAAACAAGCTTTTAAATTTGCTTTTAAAGAACCCCTTTAATATAGCACACATGCTTAATCATCAGTCTTATATGTGCACTTTTGATGCATAGGTGAACTGTGTCCTTCACAGCCCATTAATTATACTCCTGGAAGTCATTTACTGGAACTCTAAAAATTTCATTTTCTGTGCAGGAAAAGTCATTTGCAAGTGTTCAAGGAAAGAGTTTTCCGCTTTACTTCCCATCAGGAAATTATGTCAAAATTTTTCAACTGTGAGCAATGACAAAAACCAGCCATGGAAGAGAGTGAGATGACACCACCAATTCCACGTGTGAGAGTAACACAAGGAAGTAAGGCTGCTGTCAGCAATTCAATTTCAAACCTTCCTTCTACCAAGTATTTTAAAATACCAATAAACAATTCATTCCCAACTAAGCGTATCTACAATGCCTAAAGCTTGAAGTTATTTCCCCCCCAGTTTAATTTCCAGAGAAGCCCATTAGGCTGTCTCTGTATAACAGGATTTTTTTAAAGGCCCTTGAGGTGCTTCTTTGCCTTCATTTTACTGGGAAAACATGTTATTTATTTACAGTGAAAAATTACAGACTGACTATCTTGCTTTTAATAGAAAGTGCACCAGTTTGTCAAGGAAACAAGAGATTATCTATGCCTTTTAGGCATCAAGTTGTCAGAACTAGGGAAGTACTCTGTGATAATGTGCATAAAACCCATAAACCATGGGTGCACATGTCACTGCTGTTCAAGACTTATTCAGCCCCGGGATATAAAACTAAGTCTGTTATTAGAATGTGTAGCTATATGAAAATGAAAGGTTAGGTTTCTTGGACACCTGATACCAACCTTTTGACATGATCATACTGGTTTAAGGAACACTAAAATTAGAATATTTTCCAGGCATGTGGGGAAAAGACCATGTTGTGGCTGTTTTCGATACAGTCTCGGCTCTCTTGGAGATTTGGGACTTTATCACACAAACCTCTATTCCTCTACAGTTGTTATCGCTGATGGTAGATATATACCACATTGAGCATCCTTGATATCGCACCTCTTTTCATTAGTGCAATTGGACCAATTTGAAAAAACCTGCAATCATTCTTACACAGATTTTATAACTTCACCTTTCTCTATAACTATAGTAATTTTTATTTTTAGTGCACAATTTCAACGTTTTTAAAAAGGCGAGTATAAACAGAAAAAAGAAAATAAAAGGAAAACAATCAACTTGGGAATAATGATAGGAAGTGGGGGCGGGGGAGGAAAATCCTGTCTTCTGCATGCTGGTACAGGTGATGAGAATGTTGTGGGATTGGGAGTTATTGGTGGATTTTACTCATTAATATCTGGGGTGGGAGAATCAAGGGCAGTGGAGCGGAAGACCAGCAGATGGATGCACACAGCATGGTGTGATAGGAATAATCACCAAGGCCTGTTTACCTGCCTTGTGTAATAAAGTCCTAAGTCATTATTTGTGTTGAGAAAGAGCTACACCAAGGTACCTTCCAGTTTTTAATTTAAGGTACTGTGAGTTTCCCACAGGGATGTTCTTAAAGAAAAGATCTTGAAGAAGGGCAATGCAGGGGGGGGGGGGGGGGAGATAAGGAGTCAAATTATCTCTCTCTGCCTGACTTTCCAAAAAGACACCAGTAGTCATTGTCAACTATCTTGGACAAACTAACAATCTAACTTAAAACTTGGCATCTTGCTATAAGAATGCAAGTGATGTTTGGAATTTGTTGAAATGTCATCCAGTGATCAAAATGGGCATGAAATGTGTGGTTCTGCAGCAGTGGTTCTCAAACTTTGGGCCTCCAAGGGTTTTGGACTCCAAGAAATCCAAGGTAGCTTACAAGCTGTTAGGAACTGTGGGAACTGAAGTCCAAAACACCTGGAGGCCAAAAGGTTGGGAACCACTGCAGTTGTCGTCTGCCTTACTTGCCATAGCCATTGATGAAGAATAGATGTGTGTGTGGTAATTTAATATCAAACTGGCTGGCTACAGGTGACCATAAGTGTCTCAAAGATTGTCTGCCCTGCACATACATAAAAAATGGATATGACTTAAAATTACACAAATTAAGATGCAGGACCCACCGTGGATACTAACGTCCAATTATATACAATGGCATTGTAAAATAGTGTCCCTTACACAAAATGGCAAAATCATAGTTCACCTTTTGGATTTTTAAAAATGTTTTCAGACTGTGAACAGTAGAATCTGTGGGAGAAGAATCCATTGATATGGAGGGCAGCCTATCATTACATAGCCAATTAGTTCTTAGCTGTTCTTCATTCTTCACCAGCCACTAAATAACCACACTGCAGGAGGGAAACATCATAAACTAGATATGATTTCAAGTGGAATGGGTCATTGCCCAAATGAGAGGGATCATTGTGAGCTGCACAAAGATATATACAGGTATAATTGGATTTAACACCTACACACATCATGAATAGAGTCACAACCTGTATGTTATAATAGTAATAAATAGTAGGCTACTATAATAAAGTAGATGGCTAATCTACCAATTAAAAGAAGCATCTTGTTAGAGTGATTGATAAATATGTGAATACAGATCATAATCTCTTTCCTGCAATAGTGCCCCACACATAACTTGAGCACAACAGCACTATGAAAATGGGAATGGTTAGATAAGTCTTTCTGCTGAAAACTGTATATGGTTTAATCAATCATTTCCCATTTCTCTGATTCCAAATCCATTGCCCTTTATTACATTGGAAATCACTAGGAAAATATAAAGGGACAGAGACTACAGTTACAATGCAGCACATATTTAATCAGTTCTAAATCCAATGGTTCCGTGGGAGTTAGCAACATCAAACTGTCTGCTGGACTATGGCCATTCCAAAAGACTAATCTGATATCCTACAGGGCAGCCCAGCAGTGGGGAGACAATCAGAAGCTGAGCAGAATGGGAAGGAAAAGAAATTGCCTGACCATTAATACTAAACAATGTACTGTGAGAAAGCTTTAATTCAATAGATAAGAAACGATGCTAGAGGTTATGGCTTGAAAAGACTTTGCCAGCTAAAAAAATGCTTAAATAAAACATGCAAATCAGGAAACCAGGGATTTTTATTTTTTTTAAAGGAAATGCAACCTGACAAACAAAGGAAAAATCAGAAAACACATTTTGGTGGTAAAATGTGCTACTCAATGAGAAGACCTACCACTGCTGTCTATTCCCTTCCCTCGTCCATACTGCTGTTATGTCTACTTATCTCATGTATCTGTCTCTAATCCCTCCATCCTTCAGTTGCTCTTACATGCTGCTGAACCTCTTCCTCCATACCTCTCTACCCAATGAAACTGCATCATCTCCTGGCCTTCTATCTTCTGCCCCTGTTAACTCACAATAGTTGAAGCCCCTTCTGCTCCTCCTTGCAGCTCCACCTGCTGCTGCCTTTTCAATCTCCAATTCAAAGACTTGTAGAATCATAGAGACGTGAGGTACTGCAAGATCCATCTAGTCCAGTAGTTCTCAATCTGTGGGTGTTTTGGCCTACAACTCCCAGAAATCCCAGCCAGTTTACCAGCTGATAGGATTTCTGGGAGTTGAAGGGCGAAACATCTGGAGACCCACAGGTTAAGGACCATTGATCTAGTTGAACCATCTATTATGAAGTAATACACAACTAAAGCACTACCGAGAGAGGAACGCTCAAACTTTGTTTAAAGACCTTCAGAGATAAAGAGCACCCCACCCTCTCTGGCAGTCTATTACATTACTGAAAGCTAGGGCTGTCCAACCACGGAAAAATTTGTTTCTAAATTCGATTCATTTTTAGGGGGTTTTTGCGTTTCGTTATTTAAAAGAATTCCAAAATTTTTCTTTTAAAAAGTTCGATATTTACGAAATTTCAGAAATTACGAAACAATTTCGAAACAATAACGAATCGATTCGTTAATGGCGGACGCGATTGCGCAATACGCTAAAAAACCCTCCAAATGGGACGGGGGGGGGGACTTCTGAAGCTTCCCTCTCCCTCTGTTGTTGACTGTTGGTGTGATAATTTTTTTTATCACTGATAAAACAAACAACGACTATAAAACTTGCACCAGACATATGGAAATAATAACGAAATAATAACGAAACAATTTCGAAACAATTACGAAACGAATTGGAAAAATTCGTTTTGTTTTTTAGTTGCTCCTGAATGGTTCAATATCGCTTCATTATAAAAAAAACGAATTAATAATGAATTAGGAAATTAACGAACGAAACCGTCCAGCCCTACTGAAAGCAAATCATTTCTTCTCAATGTTCAGGGGAAAAAAAAAACCTTTCTTGAAATTTTGATTCATTCGATTGTTTTCCATTATCTGGAACAGCAAAAACCAAGCTCACGCAATCTCCTACATGACTTTCTTAAGATATTTGAAGATAGATGTCCTGTCAACTCGCGGTTGTCTCTTTTCCAGTCTGAACATACCAAACTCCCTAAACTGCCACTCATATGGGTTTGGTTACTAGTCCACTTTGGTTTTACACAGCAGTCCGAGCAAATGCCCTTATTTTTGGGTCCATCTCTTACCTGTTTATTTATGTGGCAGCTATTGCTTCTTCCCACTGCTATCTGCACAGAACTAGCAGGATGAGATTGTTATAATGTAAAAATAACAATAAAGTGTATTTACAGTGTCCTTTTTCACCAAAGGACTTTTCACATTTACAATCAATGACAAAGACTAAAACACAACACTATAAATATGCATGAAATGTAATCCCTAACACTCCATCTGCCACTGCCTATCTTAGCAACTCCAGGCAAAACTCAGCAGCTTAAATCTGGCAAAGTGAAAGAATTTTAATATGAAAACAAGTGAGATCCTACCCCCAACCAGTCAGAGGTCTAAGCAGAGCTTCCCAAATGTTTCATGTTGGTGACACTCTTTTTAGACATTCATCATTTCATGACACAGTACTCCAGTTTCACTATTATATCAGTTAAACCAACCCCTTGTAAGAGATAAAGACACATACAAAACTGCAATAACAAAATGTATGAGGATATGGAATATCTCATGAACACCTTTAATAATCATATTATTAAATATATGATATATTGCTTATTTCACAGAGACCCAGAGGTCTCTTATTACAGACCTATGCACTGCAGTGGGCACACTAATGTATCACAGCACACAGTTTGAAAAGATCTAGTCTAAAGGGAAGACCATTCCACAGATGCAGAGTCAGGTTTTGAAAGGCAGGCAGTCTTGTAGCGCTATGCATGTTTTATGGAACAGACAACAATCCATTGCCTGCAGAACTTGGATTCTTATACGATGCATACCATACTAGCCAAGACTACAGGTACTTGGAGAGATTAGAGCACAGAGCCTTAAATACAAAAGGCAAAGGTTTGAGACAGGTCCTGATCTGAACTAATAACCAGTGAAGGGATCTATGGGATGAAGAGATACATGAATATTTAGAGAGATGTTTAAAAGAGCAGGAAGGTTTTGAGGTGAGTAGGGGCAGTAGTAGCATCTCTATTTCAGTATCAAGAAGTGGAAGAACTTGGGCTGGTGCTACTAATACCAAATAACATTTGTTAATATTTAAGATACCACAAAACTGTTGTGCTGTTTTTCTTGTAGCAGATGTGCCTGCCTATCTTATTGTAATAATGTGTATTTGTATACTTTAAAGCAAGTAACAAGACAAAATGGTGGATTTTGTTTTCTCATTAACACTGCCATATTTTATTTCCATGACCCAAGATAAATCCCTCCTACAACACACCCACTTCATAGATGCTGTTTTGTTTCTCTGCTTTGGGGAAAAATAGGTATTGGATAGGCCTGGGCGGTTTCGTTTTGTTAATTCGTAATTCATTAATAATTCGTTAATTTTTCCAATTACAAAACGATAACGAACCATTCTGGAGCAATCATTAAAAAAATGAATTTTTAAACACGTTTTGTAAATGCTTTGTATTTCGTTATTGTATTCGTTTCGTTATTGTTCTGAGGTCGTTTTGTTATTATTTCCACATGTCTGGGCCAGTTTTATGGTTTAATTAGTGAAAAAAAATTATATCACACCAACAGTCAAGAACAGAGGGAGAGGGAAGCTTCAGAAGTTTTTGGAGGTTTTTTAGCGTATTTCGCGGTCGCGTCCGCCATTAACAAATCGATTCGTTATTGTTTCGGAAATCGATTCGTTAATTTTTTACCATTTACGAAATTTCGTAAATATCGAACTTTTTAAAAGGAAAATTTTGTAATTATTTTAAATATCAAAACAAAAAAAACCCCCAAATACAAATCGATTTTAGAAACAAATTTTTGCGTTGTTACCCAGGCCTAGTATTGGAATATAAATATCCTGTACATACTGATTTTGTGCTAAGACCAATTTAATATAAATCATTTGTCTGAATAAAGTGATCAAAGGGTTACAACCATGTACCCAAAACAATGAATGTGGAATTATTTTCCTCTTCTGTAAGAATTCACCTGTGCTCTCTCCCCCCCCCCCCCCCTGGGCTTAAATAAAAACATTTCTCCAGGAGTGGATGAATTTGCTTCTCAATGACAACGTGATGCTTCACTCTTAAGATAATAGTGAAAGGCAATGGGAGGCTCCTTCCTCATAAAACAACGATGTACTTTTTGCTGTTCATCTTCACTTCCTCAAGCTATAGACACTTACATATTTTGAGAGTGAAAGCATTGAAATCTGAGCCATAATTGAAAATATAGCTTCCAGGTAGAATACCAGAATTCAGATAAAATTCACCTATTGTGGTCCTTATAGATCACTGTTAAAGAAATGGGTATGACACAACATTTGATTGTCCTGATGTAACCTGTACTCAGGACACTGCTAGGAGAGAATACAGAGAAGCAGAATGCTTTCCAATTGGCAAGGTCATATAAAACTTTATTTTATCATCAGATCTGATCACATTATATGTAAAGCAGGATTAGATTTGACAGAAGGAAGTGTGAAAATTGGGAGGAACATAAACAATTTAAAATATGCAAATAACATACTACTAGCAGAAAACACCAATTCTGAAATCAAGGAAACAATGAAAAGGGAGAAAAAAGAGGATTTACATAACTTTAAAGTGGACAATTAAAACGTTGAAATAATCCACACTGACTACTTGGATTAATTCTGTGATGGCCAAACACTGTTTGGAGCTGATCCAAAGTAATGCTGGGCAAGGTGTTAACCAAAGTCAGGGTTAGTCTGAATTCTGGCCCAAAATTTGGGCTATTCCCTGACTTTGGGTCCATCTGATCAGTTGGGCTGGTTCTGAAACAGAACTGGCTGCAACTGTTCCCATTGCCATTCTGGGTTTTATGGGCTTGGGTGATCTGGGGACATGAATGGCAGTTACTGTTCCCTCCCATCCTCCATGTTGTAGTGGTTTCCAGCCACGATATAGGCCATACATGTTGGCCAGCACATTCAGTCCCATCAGCCAGGGCAACAAGGTGATCAGAGAAAGGAGGAGAGGAGGGGGATTCTTCCCCTCCCAGTCATCCCAGCAACAGCTCACAGGCAGGGCCCATATCACAGCAGGAAGCTGCCATTGCACATAGGATGGGAGGGAATGGTAAGGGTGGCCATCCAGCAGTGCTGTGTGGTCAAGACTCCCTCCTGCTTTAGGGAATTCCAGTCCCAGGGTCAATCAGGATGGGCCATGGTTTGTTTGGTAAGTGCTTCATCCTAGGGCATGGAAGTTAAACTATGAAAGACAAGATCCCAAAGTGCAAAGATATATAATTGTATACTAAAGCTAGTATAGTCCATATCATTATATTTCCCATGTTTATGGATGGTTGCAAAAGCTGGAAAGTGAAAAAACCTAGGAGTAAGAAAGTCAACTCATTTGAAATGTGGTTATGGAGAAGGGTTCTGCTAATACCAATACAATGGACTGCTAAAGAGACCATTGAATAGACCCTAGAGAAAATCAAGCCTGAACTCTCCCTAAAAGCCACGATGACTGAACTGTGGCTGCCATACTTTGGCCATATTCTGAGATGACATGAAAAGGTAGAAGGCAGCAGGAAAAGAGGAAAGCTGCAATACAAGTAGATAGACTCAACCAAGGAAACCATGGCCTTGAATCTGCAAAACCTGAAGAGGGCCGTTGAAGGTAATGTAACTTGGAGGTCTCTCATTCATGCAATTACCATAAGTCAAAACCAACTTGATGATAATTAACAACAACAACAACAACAACATTGTAGTCATATGGCCTTTCTCTTTCCTTACATGTATCTCTCACACTGAATAGAGTTAAGAAATGGAGATGTGAGTACATATCTGCCAATATTTATAATTTGAAGTCTCAGGAAAGGTGAAATACCCAAAGGTTCTTGATAGAGAAGGCCTAACCCTGCTTCCCTGCCATGCCACCCTTTCCCTAAGTCCACAAATCCTTATTTTAGAATTAGACAGCATAAAACCTTCAGAGTGAAGAAGTTTTATAATTTACAATGCCGTAGAAAGGAGAAGACCCAATTCAAAATGGACCCAAATATTTTGAATAGTATTTTGATGCTCAATGTATTGTCAAAGGCTTTCATGGCCAGAATCACTGGGTTGTTGTAAGTTGTTTGAACTGTACGGCAATGTTCCAGAAGCATTCTCTCCTGACGTATTTTGATGTTATTTCTACATCCTGACTCAATAATGCATTTGTGTCTGCAGTCAAAGGTCGCTTTCACATGATGCAATTATTGCACTATAATCCTATGGTGTTGTCCAAAATCTTGGATCCTTGCAGTGTGCTACAGCTCCCAATTGTAATTCACAGGAATTGAAGTCAGCAACAGTAGTCAATGTAGTCAACTCTGAACAGAGTGGACACTGGGAACTATTCTAGAGCCCAATTAAAAACCCAATTGGGCCCACATTACAGTCCACACACGCCCCAGAAAGCTCATGCTTTTCTGGGGAGGGGGTGTTCAGATGCCCTGCCAGACCTTCCAGCAGGGCATTGGCACACAAAAGAACACCCCCCTCCCAGGAATACCTTAAAAAGAAACAATAACTTACCCGACCAGCTTTTCCCTGCTGCCAGCCCTCTCCTGATGCATAGAAATGATTGCGTTGCGCAACTGCCAGTCCCAATCCACATAGCTGTCTTGGGATTTTTGGTCTCTTGGAACCCAAAAAAAAACCAAGACAGAAGCCCCTCCCAACTCCCCCCTCCAGAAAAACCTTAAAAATCAAAAACAACATATGTGGTCACCATTTCCCTGGTGCTAGCCCTCTCCTGGTGCGTAGAAATGATGCACCAGGAGACAGGGGGAGAAGCCACACAGCACCCACAGCTGGAATGACCCTGGTCTTTCCAGCTGTTGAATTACTTTGGCAGAAATAAGGTTTTTCCTGCTTGTTGCCAAAGGAATTCATTTTTAACTAAGATATTGTTTGGCTACCCCGTGTAAAAATGTGGGTGCTCACATATTTTAGGCGCTGTGTGGATGTGCCCTGGGGGACAGCAGTAACCAAATCAAGCATGGTTTACAAGTACAAAATTATATCAAAAATATATAATGTGAACATGAGGAACAGAGCCAATTGGTGTAATTTCAGGATATGAGGTCTTATTGGGAGAGAGGACTAATCTGTTCCTGGCTGCTAGTTGTCTGAAAGTTTAAAGGTCTGGGAATCCAGGCTGCTGATTAGCTGAGGTTACTGGCAGGAATTTCAATAAATTGCCATTGGTTGAATTGGAAATTGTCTGTTACTTGGTGTGTACGTCTCTTGGGGTGGTGGGGGGAGTGGTGTCTGGGAATGGAATGATGGAAAGGTTGGGAGATAATGGGTGCTTGACAAGATTATCCTGGGGACATGGTTCCCAAGACTGGGATAATGGAGTTCTGAGATATCTTGATGGGTGCAGGGACCAGTCACAATGAGTGTTTGGGTCTCTTGCTGGGTTTTGCAAAGGTGACAAAGGGAAAAAATGTAGGTTGATGGGTTTTTGGTTTTTGCACAGTTGGGGTCCTTTGTGAGGCAGGGCAAACCAAAGGAAGGGGTGGTTCCTGCTTATTGTGATGGTGCAAGTAAGGGAAAATGTGTGGTGCTTTTGTAACTTGGACAGACCACAAAGGGATGGCTCCAGTTGTTTTTGGAACTTGGGAGAGGTGGCCAAAGAGGACCTCATGAGGCAATCCATTCATTCATCATTTCTGGGGTCCCCTGTTTGATAACAATGGTAACATATTATGGAATCTTGATTCCTGTGACGTGAAGTACTATATCTCTCACTGAGTCTTTTAGGTACTCTTCCCTAAGCTGCTAATCTCAGGATTCCATAGTATGGACCCATTATGATGCTATAATTATTATGTAGTGTGAAAGCATCCCTGTAACAATAGAATCTTATCTACCTTTCTTGATCTTCTCATGTTGTATGAAAGGGACAAAGGTTATATGAATGTAACAAAATGTAGATCTTAATGGAAACTTGAAAAAATAAATAAATATTTCTATTGGTAAATGGTTGACAATTATGATAGATGAATGAATGTACATAAGCATTGTAATGAATATCATTCTCAGCTAAGGTTTCGTAGTGCAACACCTTTGTGTTAGACATGCACCACAATCATGGAATTGTCAATGTATCATTATCCTGAATCATCTTTTTGGACAGTTACTATAATATATTAATCATAAATACAAAGACTAAACATAGGGGTTAAAGAACATACCCGGTAGTAAGAGAGACCAACATTATTGTCAAGGAAATAAGTGATGTGTTAAGTTCAGTTACCATTGAATAAACTGCACCAATAAGCTATATAGTAGAATTATTGTAAGTGTTTCCAATAACACCTTGAAAGTGCACCAGGATATATTTATTTTATAGATGGTGCAACACTTATTTTAACATGGTTTGTTGATCAAAGGAGAGGGAGACATTGAGGCACTTGAATTTTATTTTGATCCTTTTACTTTGACTTTCATAACTCCTCATTTTAAATGAAGGTCTTACAGAAAAAAGAAAAATAACCCAGCAGGTACTACCTTCCTTTTAACGATTCACTTGCTGTTAAGGCTGTAGAACTGCTCATAATACTGTCAGCGTCAGTTGCTGTCCCATGGGCAGTGAAACAAAATGTATCCCTGAATCAGAAAATGAGACTCTACAAATCAAATATTACAAGCATTATTCCATTACCAAATGTTGTGCTGTAATTCCCGTTACATTAGGAGGCAACGTCATGACCTGGCAGTAAAATGTAGTAGGGTAATCACTTTTACAGTGCCACAGCTGCCAGATATTTTTGAAAAAGTAAAAGATTACCAGCTCTCCTTGAAATACATTTATAGCTTTAAAATCCTCTTTCACCCTTTCACAATCTCTCTTTTGTGATTTTGGAGAGTTTTTCAGTGACCTAGCCCTGTAATCTTGGTACATGTAACAAAATCACATCCTTTGGCTTTCTCTCCCTCAGGCATTTTTAGTGAAACGTGCAAACAATGGCTGCTTGATAAATATCAGGGCTACTGAAACATGAACAGCTGACAGAAATGCAACACTGTGTTTATTATTTCTTGAAAGGCTACCCAAACCAGATTATGGCCAACCATGTACTTTCTTCTTGTTACCCAAAGACTGGCTGTTCAAATGTGCTGTAAACATGTTCCCAGACATCTATATGTTTTACCATTTATGTAATATAAAAAATATACCTTCGGAAATGCATGAGGGGTATGCACTGTGACTACGCATGGATAATAATTTTAAAAAACAAGACCATGCTGGTTTGCCGTGAGCTGAAAAAAATATTTTCAATATTGAAAAGGACCTACCAAAGAAAGACACAGTCTGTTATCCTATTATACAGCACCAGTTTAGGCACTGTTATCCAGACTCAAATCTGAAGCTTTAAGCTACCATGTCATGTCATGTAGACCATAGTTTGGGTTCTGGATACACAAAATGCTTTTGTCATATAGAAGATTGTGTACAAAGTTAATAGTGGTAGCAGTTACAATTATTTATACTCTACCTCTTTTCTAATCTGAGATTCAATATGGTTTACAGGGAAAAAAATAGCTAATAAATATACTAAAACAAAATGTAATAATAGCATTAAACTATCCATAACATTAAAACTAGTTTTTTCTCAATAAAAATATTCTTTAAAAGAGTAGATCTGCAGGAAGACTGAACTGCCATAATTTGAAGAATAATTGGTGAAACCAACAGTGTTACATTGGTGTTTCATTATCACAATCTTCATAGCTAAAATTACCATGCCATCATTTGGCCCTTGAGAAAGAATTCTGATTTAGCCAGCTCCTGCTAATAGATATTAGTAACTATTAGAGGTGTGCACTTGTTGCGGAAGTATCGGACATTCTTTGGAAGTCTAGCACTTCCAAAGGTGGGTTCTGATTTGCCTCTCTCTCTCTCTCTCTCTCTCTCTCTCTCTCACACACACACACACACACACACACACATTTAAAATTTGAACCGTTGGAAGCCATTGCTTCTAATGGCTTGGATGTGTTCAGAAGTCTGATGCAGCAAAAAAATAAAAAAAAAATAAAAAAAAATCACAGGGCAAACAAGCCCTGCTGAGAGGTGAATCCTAAAAGTGGGCTTATGTATTATGCTATCTCATCATTAGATTCTTTGCCTTTAGCCACTTTCTACATTTCCTTTTGTTCTCCTCTTCTCTGGTTTGAAATGTTGTTTCATCATGTGTTTTTTCTTTCTGTAACAGACATCAAATTAGCATGCAAAAAGCATGCAAAGAAGACAGGCATGCAGCTTGGTCAAAAACATTTAATCTACATTATTCTTGGACTAATAAAGATGCTCTGAGTGCATTAGAAAAACACACCATCTACTTTCATTACAAACATAAATTTACTTTACTCTACAAGAAAAACCCAGACATTTTTTAAAAATAAAATACTACCAGTCATTGAAATCATATTAGCTATATATTTTTTAGCTTTACTGAGAACAAAGATGATAGATGTTTTTATAACTACTGGCTTTTTCTTTTCTTTTTTAAAGAGCAGATCTTTGAATGCCGACTAAAATAATTCTTCTTTGCTCTTTCTTTGATTTAGTGTCTCCCTAGAGGGCTCTTCTCTGGGGTGCATCACTATGATACAAGACCATTTCATTTACTGAAAAATGGCGAATATTTTATCCTAATTGCTTGGTAAAATCTAAAAGTTCAGCTCAAGTCATGGTCCTAACCAACAGGTATTTGAGAAAACATAGTCCTATTTCTCATCTATCCATCCAGAGCAGTTATATTATGAAATCTAATGGCAAATTCATAGAATCATAGAATCATAGAATCAAAGAGTTGGAAGAGACCTCATGGGCCATCCAGTCCAACCCCCTGCCAAGAAGCAGGAATATTGCATTCAAATCACCCCTGACAAATGGCCATCCAGCCTCTGCTTAAAAGCTTCCAAAGAAGGAGCCTCCACCACACTCCGGGGCAGAGAGTTCCACTGCTGAACGGCTCTCACAGTCAGGAAGTTCTTCCTCATGTTCAGATGGAATCTCCTCTCTTGTAGTTTGAAGCCATTGTTCCGCGTCCTAGTCTCCAAGGAAGCAGAAAACAAGCTTGCTCCCTCATCCCTGTGGCTTCCTCTCACATATTTATACATGGCTATCATATCTCCTCTCAGCCTTCTCTTCTTCAGGCTAAACATGCCCAGTTCCCTAAGCCGCTCCTCATAGGGCTTGTTCTCCAGACCCTTGATCATTTTAGTCGCCCTCCTCTGGACACAATCCAGCTTGTCAATATCTCTCTTGAATTGTGTTGCCCAGAATTGGACACAATATTCCAGATGTGGTCTAACCAAAGCAGAATAGAGGGGTAGCATTACTTCCTTAGATCTAGACACTATGCTCCTATTGATGCAGGCCAAAATCCCATTGGCTTTTTTTGCCACCACATCACATTGTTGGCTCATGTTTAACTTGTTGTCCACATTTTTATGACTAAAAAATGAAATACTGATGGTAGGGATGCACATAATCAGAGCAGACTACTAATGACAGTGGGAGCTTTGAAGCAGGTGTGGCCCAGACATGAAATTTAGTGCCTGTTTTGCCTTCTCATGATTTTCCATGCAACCCCAAAATTACAAGAGGAGGCAGTTGTGCCCAAATTAGTGAAAGGAACATTCAGTTTGTCACAATGCCTCTGTTTGTAGTCTGTTTGTGCAATTTTCTTGCAGCAGCTGAGGATATAATCAATGGTTTCATCAGCTTCCTTGCACAGTCTGCATTTTGAGCCCCCCCCCCCCCCGGATGGGTGCTACCTTATTGTGGTGGGGGGCCTAACTGTTCCAAGATGCTGAGAGATGTGCTGGCGGTAGTGTAACTACCAGCAGGTCCAACCAAGCCAGAGAGGTCTCAGCTGAGGAGTGGAACTAAGAGCACCTAACCCATTAGAACTATGGAGAAGCAAACCAAAACGAAGTCTATACTGGCTCGGTCAATGCCCAGGATAAAAAGGACCATGGTGGATGCTGCTGATTCTGGACATCCATCGACAAGTGGGTTACAGAATCAAAATACAAATGAACAATCACAGAAGCGGCAGAAATATACAACGCCACACAGCAAATGAGATCTATATGCTGGATTTTGCATCAAAAAATCACAAGTCGAACACTTCCCAAGCGTCTAGGACTGTGTGATGTATTTTCGAATGATGCAGGCAGATCCAAGTAAGGTGGCCTTTTGCAGTTGACAGATCGTGAGTTTGTCGATGTTTGTTGTTTCCAAATGCGGTCTGAGATCATTTGGCATGGCACCCAGTGTGCCAATGACCACTAGGACCACCTGTACTGGTTTATGCCAGAGCCTTTGCAGTTTGATTTTGAGGTCTTGATAGCGGCTGAGTTTTACCTGTTGTTTTTCCTCAATGCGGCTGTCACCTGGTATGGTGACATCAATAATCCAGACTTTTTTCTTTTCCACAATCATGATGTCTGGTGTATTGTGTTCCAAAACTTTGTCAGTCTGGATTTGAAAGTCCCACAGTATTTTTGCATGTTCATTTTCCACTACATTTGCGGGTTTATGATGCCACCAATTCTTTACTGTTGGCAGGTGGTACTTGTGACATAAGTTCCAGTGAATCATCTGGGCCACAGAGTTGTATCTTTGTTTGTAGTCCATCTATTATTATTATTATTATTATTATTATTATTATTATTATTATATTCAAAAGCTTTTAGCATGCTCAGTCTTTTTTAGAAAAGGGAAAATTTATTTACGCACCTGCATTCTGTACCCAAATGTTTGATTTTAGTTGAAATCTTCCATAAAATTTCTTTACAGATGCCCTAAAGAGCACTTCTAACATTTATCAAGTGCACAAGATTGGGAAAGGCTGGTACAGCAAATATATGCATATAGCAGCTAGAAGAAAATAATAGAATGATAACTATAAAACAGTCTCAACAAGTTTAAAAATGCAATGCCTAGATAGCATATTCTCCCTCACTTTCAATACAACCTTGATATATTAGGTTTAACCTTTCTTTACAACTCCTTACTGCCACATCTGAGAACATTTGTCATTGTGACAACATTTATCTACCTTGAAATGATTATTATAATTTTCATTCCCAGATTTGCAGACACAAAGACCCAAGAATCATCTGGAGGGAAACAAGGTCTTGAGAACTCTATTTTGCAATTTTATCCAATTAGCCCCTATGGAATACTATCTCTTGTTGCACCATACCAGTCCATTAATGACTCTGCGGACATCAATAGAAGGTATAGTCAAGGACAACTCCCTCACTGCACAGTGAGCCTGTTTCATGAACATACATTGGGTGGTAGGTGGGGAGAAACCAGGAAGCACTTATTTATTCCTGTAACATTGAGAATCTAGATTTCCAGCTGTTTCACATAAAGTGAGTGCCCTATTGCACACTTGGTGAGTGTCAAACCATCTTTTTTAGCAGCAGGTTAATTGAGTAATATACCAGAAAACCTGGAATAATAAGCATATAAAAAGTGGAAGACTGAAACATTTATCCGGTCAAAAAGGTTAGAACTGCTATTAAGCAAGGGTAAGTGAAAGAAGACTTGCAAATATATACTTGTACAAAGGTGAAAATCAAATTGGTTTTCTCTTCTTTGACCAGAATATTATATCAATTTGTAATTATTCAAATCACTTCTCTCCTTCCTTGTCATATTTATTTCTGCAAATCTCAAATCAAGCTGCTGTGTTAGATCATGCATGCACACATGAACGCATACACACACACACTGTATACAAAAATGGAACATTTTACTTTAACAAATAGACAGGTAGATTAGGAGATATATATGCTGAGCTTGTGCCATTAAGCAAAGATGAGTACTTGGGATGAGCAATTTTTTTCATTAGTCATAAATTGTATCATATTCATTAAATTTGAACTTACAACGCAATATCCAATGCCTTGGAGAAACTACGTGGTGAACCACAGTGGGTTCCTGTTAGCTGGGTTTACTAGAGAGGCATGGTCCCTCTTTTACCTGCAGCTAAAGAGTCTTGGCATTCCTGTCATCCCAACTTGGCCAAGGAATCCATATTTCTTTCCTGCTCCTCCTGGCAAGTCTCCTACTTGTCAACCGCCCTTTCTTGTCACTAAACCTACCTAGGTAGCCCAGGAAATACAGGTGGAACTAAGCTGTATTGGTTAGTTCCAATAGTATTTTTGGTTTGCGCCAAAAATGTAAAAATTGAAACTTACCCAATACTTTTTCATCTGCATTTTGTAAATCTTGGAATCCTCCAAAGTCAGTTTCAAAAAAGGCAAAGCCAAAAAGGCTGCCTTTCCTCTTTAAATCAATGGCCTCTTGCCATTAGGAGAGGGAAGTAACAGGGAGAAAGCACAGAAGTCTGGGAAATGTAGTTTGAGAAGGCAAAGAGTCCTGTGCCAGAGAATTCAAAAGGCCCTGTCCTAAACCAAATTTCCCAGAATTCTGCTCAGCATCAGAAAGCCCCAATCAGGATAGGAGATTTGTCCCTCCATAGCAGCAGCCAGCCAGAATTACAATAACTGTTGAATCTGCAAAGAGGAGGACTGACTGATACTTCTAGTAAGTAAATCTCTGTGCTAGGCTAGGAAGAAATCCCTAAATGGAAGTTCTGTTGGTTAATAGGAAAGACATTCAATGAGATATTTGTTGTGGCTTAATTTTTGTCAATTTTTAAAAAAATCCTAAACATTTCTAAAAGTTGGGGGAATGATTATTTGTTATCTTGTGAGATTGTATAGAGATAGCTCTTGTAGAGATAGCTCCTGTAGTCTTTTTTTTACATGTCGTTTATAAAAACTTTGAAAATTCCCCAAAAATCCATGGATAAGTGAAACATTCTGAAACTTGATGGGTTAACAGTGGTAAATGTGTTCTACCATTGTAGCAAGTTTCATCCCAAGAGCTTAAAATTAGGGAGAAAAGAACCCTTGGAGTTTCCCAATTTGCACAACTACTATAACAAAAAAGGTCTTATAGAAACAAAATTTTCACTAATGATAACAACTTCAGTGCACTGAAAAATGCAGCTCTGTAGTAGGTTTGTGCATTTCAGTTAAACCTCAATCTGTTTTCAGTGTCCTGATTTTCAGAATAGCCCCTGATCCATTTTCAGGAGCTTCCAGAATTTGGCAAGGCAAGAATCTGTTTTCCCTTCAGTAACTGAAAGATCCATTTTTGATCCAACCAATTGGTAGCAGTGCGGAAATTACATGGCTCCTCTTTCCATCATTTTTAGGGCAAGGACTTAAGAAACCGTGCTTCCTTCTATCCTTTCTCCTCTTTCTTTCAAGAAGAGCTGGGTATAAGGCAAGGGATCTGTCATTATAGGAGACCTGGGATTCAAGCAACAGACTTAAGAAATCAATAGGCACATGGAAAAAGATAATCATTTTTGGATTATATGTTTCATTAAAGCTGTTTCTATTCTAGAGGAGACAGGAGCTGTGGGTGCACACATATCTCCCCTTGCATGAGGCAGTTTTCCAAGGTATTTTAAGGGGGATCCACCTGGAGGTATCCTTCTCTGGGCTTCCTTAAAAAAGCCCTCCTTTCTCTCTTGATTTGGAGGCACCAGTAAAAAGAACTGGTGCCTTGCTTAAAATGCCTTTATCCCCCTCGCACTTCAATTCCGCCTCAAATCAAGAGAGAAGGGAGGGTTTAAGAAACCCTGCTTCCTGTGATTCTTTCCCTTCTAGCAGCTGCCTCCCTCCTGCACTCCACACGTAACCGAAAGAAACCGATAGCAGTTGGTTTTTGACAGCCGCTATTCTGTTGTGACAAAAAAAAAATGGCAGTGGAGCCCATGCTGTTATGGGTGTCAGAACCAGCTTAATCAGCCAAACCAGCTGAAGATCATTTTGAAAATGGATCTGTGCACAAGCCTACTTTGTAGCTTTTATTTGGATAGACCAGGACTTGGGAACTTGCACCTCTCCAAATATTTGACTGCAGCTTTCCTTACCCCTATTCAGCATAGTCAATGGCTGAAAATACTGGAAGCACTGGATGACCTCCTGGAAATAGTAGAATTAGTAAATAGATGACTTTATCTTATGGAATCCTGGGGTTTGTGGCTTGTTATTTAGAGTATTCATTATCATTATTATTAAAGCCTTCTGGATGAAATTCTAAATATTCCTCCATCAACCAAGTGAATAAGATGTAACCATGGCAGTTGAAGGGGAATTATAGTACTAGCATTGTTTAAAAGAATGTGGAAGTTGCAAAGGAATATAACTATTCACAAAGTTTCTTCTTTAAACAAATGTCTTCTTGCTACACGAAAGTATTTTGAAACCATATAGTTTTTGAAAGCTATTTGCAATTCGAGACTTACTCTGCACAAATGTCACACTTTTTTGTACAGTGATTTCTGCACAATATTTTCTGCAGAAAAAACAACATTTTTGCATGGAAAATCATATTTCAACTCAGGAATGTGAATTCCTATGCAGAAAGTACTTTCAACTTAGAAAATACTGGTTTCTATGCATGTTATCCCTGTGAACCTTTTACATCTGTTAAATACCCCAATTGCAACATTTTGTGTGTAGGAATTAATATTTCTGCTTTGAAATATTATTTTCTATGGAATGGATACTGTTTTCTGTACAAAATAACCACGTGTGAATTTTGTGCAGAAAAAATCCCAAAATGCAAATATTCTTGTCAGTTCAAGTTTTTCTCATCAAGTTTTCACAGCATTCAGAAAGCATGGTTTTCAATCATTTTCTGAATATTACTTGACATTCTTTCCATCTTTAGAGTTGCAAAACAGTAATATTTAGAGTATTCATTATCACTATTATTTGAAACACAACCAGATGAGTCCACAGCAGACATTCTGCTGGCTGTTGAATTGGATGATGATGATGATGATGATGATGATGATATTATTATTATTATTATTATTATTATTATTATTAAATGAACAATACAACCTTATACATTCAACAGGTCAGTGAAACATTTACCCAGAGAAGTGAATATAGGACAAAAGAAAGAAGAGGGAGACCAGTTGTTTAGATCTATCGAAAGCTTACAAAGTGAGAAATTTACTTCCTGACTAGAGCTGCTTTTTTTGGTCTAGCTAGTGTTCAAATATAACTCTTGACAGGTTGCTTTACAAGCTACTAGTAAACATAGTCAGATGGTGTCACCAAAGGCTACTGCAAGAGCTTGAGTTGGGTTAATGAGCTTTTAAGTACAGCTCGCTTTGAAACCAAATACAATATCCATCTCCTGGTCAATGAGCATGTACACTATTAAGTAAAGCATTTAAAAGGAATTACCTTACCTTGGGATTTCACCCACTAACTGTTTAATTGAATTACTAGCAAACCTTATGGGACATTTCTGTCAATCGTTGTATGTGTCATGTGTAGCTGGAACTTCATTTGAACTAGATGCTCTAGTGTTCATTTGTCTGGAACTTGTTTTCTGCACCAGCATGCATAAATGTATTTATATAGGACCACATAGCATGTTTCCAGATGCATCAAAACTATAGTTAAACCCTTATAATTTATATATACCAGTGACTAAATAAAATAAATGGGCATTGACAACATAAATTAATTACTAAATTTAAAAATGTATGCAATTTTCATGTAATGATTTAATAGGTATATACTATCTAAATTAAAAATTTAGATAGTGTATACCTAAATTAAAAAAATAGATTGAGGCCTAGAATTATATTGTGATTAATTAATTAATTAATTAATTAATTCAAACAGTCTGGATATATATTTTCAGCTAGGAAACACTCAGAACAGCTTACAATCGGCACTCATTAGATGCCACAAAACAATAGCAATAAAATCACAATTAAAACAGTAACTAACAATAAATTAAAATATTCAATTAAAAACTAACATATCCAAGACCAAATCCAAATCCACATCCAAAGTCATAGTCCGAAGTCTGGCTGTTGTCAATCAAGGAAATAGTATACATTATTAATGCAGTGCCTGTTGCTCCCAAAGCCATGATTTAAGGTTTTTCCTAAAGGACAAGAGGGAAGGTGCCAACCTGATTTCAGCGGGGAGCATGTTCCACAGATGGGGAGCCACCACAGAGAAGTCCCTGTCTCCCGTCCCCACCAGTCATGCTTGCGAGGTTGATGGGATCAAGAGCAGGGCTTCTCCTGATGATCTTAATCTCCAAAGTGAATCATAGAGGGAGATACATTCGGACAAGTAGCCTGGGGCAGGTCCACATAGGGTTTTTAAGGCCAAAGCCAGCACTTTGAATTGTGCTCGGAAATGGACCAGCAGCCAGTGGAGCTGCCCTCTGGTATGCTCCCTGTACGCCACTCTGGTGAGCAATCTGGCTACCACCCATTTGACTAATTGAAGCTTCCAAACAGTATTCAAAGGCAACCCCATATAGAGCATGTTGCAGTAATTTATATGGGATGTAACAAGAGCATGGATCACCATGGCCAAGTCAGACTTTCCAAGATACAGGTGGAGTTGGTGCACAAGTTTTAATTGTGTGAAAGCTCCCCTGGCTACCACTGAAACCTGGGGTTCCAGGGTCAGCAATGAATCCAGTTTTGCACTCCAGAACAGGAATAACCCTCTGACTTCAAAACACCACACGCTGAGTAGGAAAACAATCCTTTTTTTATTTAAGGTAAAAAAAAACACTTTAAGAGAATAGGTAAATCCAATTAGGTAGGAAGAAAAGCAGGAACAAAGTATTCCAAGGTAGGGTTCAGCAAAGTTCAAAATAAAGTCCAGACTTCTCTAATAAAATCCAAAGAACCAGGAAAACGTTGATCCGAAGCATGAGTATATAATCTCAAGAGACAAAAAGTCAAACCATAAACAAGAAATCCTTAAACATGAATCTTCCAAGCAAGGCTTCCATAAGACTAGAGCAAGAACTTAGCAGGATTCTAAAACAATGCTTCATCTGACTATATTTCCTATGGTTGGAACTTTATATCCCCTTGTTAAGCCATTCCAAGCAGAAATTGGTTTCATTTTCCCTGAATGCCTCTCATCCTTATCTGTCGAAGCCTGGCAGAACACCGAAGGCCTTGGCCAAGCTGTCTGTTTTGGCTAATTTCCACCCGCCTGTCTATATGCTCATTAGTTTCTCCAGGTGCCTAGTTGTTTTCAAGCCCCAAATCCTGGGAACTCTCTGGGAGCAATTCAGGAAGTAAACTATAATCCCTATACGCTGTAGGAACATTTTCATGGGAAACTACACTTTGAACCATTGTCTCTGTGTCATTCTCTGCATTAATATCATTGACCAAACCATTGACATCTTGACCCACAGTGACATCATTCCCCACATCTAAAGCACCTTGATCTTGAAGCACAGGTTGAACTCCAACATCCAGGATCATTCCCAGGATCCAGGATTATTATTTATACCCCACTTTTTCTCTCCACAATGAGACCCAAAGTGGCTTGCATTAAAAGCTTATGAATACAATTTAAAATATAAAAATATAGAAACATTAAAATAGAATTAAGTATAAATGGTATTAAACATTCACAATTAAAATCAATAAAAACATAATCAATACTAAAAAAAACCCACAGCAACCCCTCATGTGATCTTAAAAAACTTCGTATTTAAAATCCTGCCTGAATAAAAAAAATGTTTTAATCTGCTGCCGGAAAGACAACAGGGAGGGGGTCATTCTGGCTTCCCTAGGCAGGGAGTTCTGGAGTTGAGAAGCAGCCACTAAGAAGGCTCATTCTCTTGTTCCCACCAACCAACCAAGAACAAGAGAAGGGCCTCTTCTGAAGATCTCAAGGTGCAACTGTGCAACTACTTGACAGATGCAACTGCCTTTCGGGCTGCAAAGGTCGACAACAAGCTACAAAAATTGGTCGGAAGCTCACTCTGACCTGAGCTGGCTTCAAACTCATGACCTTTCAGCCAGTAGTGATCTTAATGCAGCTGACTCCCAGTCAGCTGCGCCACAGTCCCGGTTTCTTACCTGGACTTATGCCCTCACTTGAGCTGTCTCATTGTTGAAAATGCTATAAAATCTCTAGGTATTTTTTCATCTTATACAGGACAGATTAGTGGTCTGGCTAGAAATATATATCCAGACTGTGGAGTCTCCGGTTCTTTGACAGGAATTGTCCTTAGGCTCAGTGGGAGAAAACATTCTATGTACTGTAGTAAATTCAGTTCTCTAGCTGTAGACACTTTTTATTGTGTAACAGTCCAGTTATATGAAGAGAGATTTTCAGGAACTTCAGAAACTTCTGGTGTTATTAGATTGAATGTGTAGGCCCTGAAGAAAGTCAATCAATAATATAAGTGCTGAAGCACATTGGGCTTTTTATAGAACAGGATACAAAAATGAAGAATAAAACAACCATCAATAAGAATTTGAGGACGTCTTCTTTTGTTTGTTAGTTCCATAACAGGCAAAGTGTGGCCCCAGTGGTGTTTTTGTGGCCCAAAGATGTCAAAAATGAACTTTTTCCAAAATGTTGTATAGGGATTTGAATGAGCATCACTGCTATATTTTTGGAAACTTCTGGGTTATTTCAGGAAGTGACTCTTGATCACCTCTTATTGTAAAAACAAAATCCTTTTGTTCACTTAAAATGACATAGGAGAGCGTAAAAGCCTCATAAAAATGTTTTCCACAGCACCTAGATAATGTTTGGGGACATTTTAGGGCCAAATTTGTCATTTTTCTTTTGCAAGTGGTTGTGGTAGGGGGGTGAACCCATTTGTCTATGGGTGCCAAGGCAGACCCTGCCCTACAATATTTGCCCACCTTTATTTCTGTAGTGGATAGAAACAGTAGTTTCTGTTCAACATTTGTGAAATATAATGCTCTGCAGGATACTTAACAGACAGAAGGAGGACTTCTGGAAGTCCTATAATTGTTAGCTTTTCAGGTGTTCTGGTGATCATTCCAGGGGTTTTTCAGTGGCCCATGTGCTTGAGTGATGCAGAGATTATGTTTGCTGAATGAGTAATTGTTTATATAAGAATATTTGGATACCCCCAATGCAAGTTTCTATATAGTACTATCATATAGATACTAGGAAGGGCTGTCTGACAATTGGAATATCTTGAAAAAATTCTTTCTGGCTTGAAGTCTAGATAGAAAATTGCAACACTTTGTTGCAAATCATACGTATCACATTCCTTGGCTTTAGCTTCTCTTAATACAGATCACTCTATGTTGACTTATACACAAGTACATTTCTTCATGTTGCATCACATAATCACAGTGAATACTTACTTACTTAGTTTATTTGCTTTATTTTTATCCTACCTTTCTCCCAATTCATTTGGAGCAGAATAATATATTGTGGTCTCAATTAAGACAAACAAAAGAAGTGAATAATTGCAGCAGAGAGGGGCACCAGTGAAGATTTATTATTTATTATTATTTATTTCCTATATTTATACTCCACCCTTTTCACCTCGGGAGGGGGGGACTCAGGGTGGCCTCACAAAACACTATGCGGTGTCATCATCATAAAAAAAAAATCAACAGTACATTAAAAATATTAAAAATATTAAAACAATAGTTAAAACAATTGATTAACACACACCTATTAAAAATCGGAATCCAAAATCCAATTTTCTAGTGCATTAGTTTTCTAATCCAATACTTTGTAAATTCACTTGGAAAGGAGTTCTATTATATTCAAATGAGTTTCATTACATTCCTTAGTATGTGTGTTACTTATGTCTACAAAGCACTGGGTTACAAATTTCCTCCTTCTTTCCATGTTCCCATCTTTACTAACATTTAGAGCAATGCACTTAAGAGTGCTGTTTTCTTCTCTCCACAATATAGTTCATTATTATTTTCCTTTTACAGAGATAGAAATGACGTTGAGAGTAATTATAAATATTATTATTTACATATTTTGATGCTACTTTTTTTCAAAAAGGCTGCAATTTTGCTCCCAGCTGGGCACCTTAAATCTTATTGGGGTCAATGATATGAAAGAAAACCATAAGCACAAATGCCAGCAGAAACCGACTCCAACTACCTTGTAAGATAGAAAACCCAACAGCAATCTAAAATGTGTCAATAACTGTGATAAAGATAAGTTTATCCACAACTGTGAAAGAATAGAGGAACTGGAGGGGAAACATTAGTCAATCCTGTCACTAAAAGTCTGCAGCTATATTTACAGCTTTTTATATAAACAATGTCTAAAAATGAGTCACTTGAAGACAATTTTCAAAGTGAACAAGACAGCAATTAAGAGGGGGGGGGGAATAATAATAATAATAATAATAATAATAATAATAATAATAATAATATAAAAAAACCTTTATATCCCGCCACCATCTCCCAAATGGGGACTTGGAGCAGCTTACATGAGGCCAAGCCTGAACAACAAGTTACAATACAATGAGATACAAACTGCAATAAAATAACCAACAAAACATTAAAGTATAAAACATATAAGCATATAAACAATAAACACAAAACATTAAAAAAAACCAAAAAACAATAAACCAAACATAATGACAATGAGTATATGCCTTCAGAATCCATGTAAGAGCTGGAAGGACCATTAAAATTATGTCTGATATCTCAGCTTTTGACTTCCATGCATTCATTTGGTATGTGCACTTAGAAATTCCTTATGTGGCATCATAATTATATCTAGAACTTTAAAAAATTACTTGTTGGAATATGGCTCCCCAAATTCCTTAGTTAATCTGGATAGGGCTAATCATATATTTCTCTACTCTTTTGTCACCACACATAAATTGACTAGATAATTTTCTTTCCCTCCTCTGCTCCTCTTACTTCTACATAGCTTGTGTGGGTTGAAGTGGGGATTTTCTAAACACTGTTGATTATATCTTAAAAGGCTGCAATGAAAGGTCAGAATCAACAAATTCTAAAACCTTGCAGAACAAGAGTCTCTGCCCAGTCTAAGAAGATATCTCTTCTCAATGCAGCTGTCCTTTAAGGTTTATGACCTCATCAGATAGACAGTTTTCCCTGTCTTAGGACACTTTCTCTCCAGTTCAATGACAGGGAGGCACAGATGCCATCACACAATGCACCCATACTCTCGGTCATCAGTTCTGCCCCCCGTTGTTGAATTGGAAAACAATTGTGGCAAAAGGGGTGAGCTCTGAACATGGAGGAGCAATTCATGTTCAGAGCTCCAACTGCATGCTAAATCCATAGTACCAACTCAAAACCCTTGTGATGGGAATCGTCACACTCTCCACCTAGTTTTGGTATATGGCAGAGGGGCGTTCCCATGGACGGTCCTTCTAAGAGCAGCAGTCTTTTCACATTTTTAAAAAATAATACTTGAGATTTCTCTGTCCACTTTTTTTTAAAAAAAGTGACAAATATAGCACAATAGAGGCTGGAAAACTCCAGAATTTGGAATATTTATTTATTTAAAAGAAAAGAACTAGTCCTGTGCTCAAACCACCACCTCACCCTGGCTGGCCTTGACTCTTTCCCCATCTGGACCTGGCTCTATTTGAAAGATCACCAAATGGTGAAGCCCTGGTCAGTCCTTAAAAAGCACCGGGGAGAAGGAATATAGTTTCTCAGGGAGACCTCACATCTCACTTTTTGCCATTAACCCAGACTGTACCTGGAGCAATTAGGTTTCCCAGGAAGGAATGGAGACCAGACTGACTGGTTGGTCACTTGTCCCCTCCCAGTTGGTGAGGTGCAGCCACACAGACATCAGGAGGAGGAGAGCCCCGCTGGTCACTGCACAGTTGGTCTTCTTCACATACTAATCAATTGCATAGTACCTTTGAAATTAGGGCAAGAATAATATGGAATCAAACTGAGGTCTATAGGGCCACAGGTTGCCAACCCCTGAACTAAAAGAATAGAAGGTGCAATCCTGATACTTTTCCTCAAAACAAACTCACTGAAAATGTAACCGTATTGATTTTGCAGTCCAACCATACCATGTTTACTTATTGCTATTAAGTCGTAGAATCATAGAGTGGAAAGGGTTCTCATGGGCCACTGAGTGCATGTAAAATCTCCAGCTAAAGCTTCATCTTTTTGCTTAAAGCTTTATGTCAGAAGTGATCCACTGAAAGGTTTTCTTGATGTATCATTGTTACCCATATAAACAAGAAGGAAGGAATACTAATCTTGTTTGTGATTCATTTTGGCAAGTTGGTAGTGACATCCCTGATATGTGTGCCAAGAAGACAGAATTCTTCCTAATTCATTTTGTCAGACTGGCACTGAGGTTCCTTTACACCCCTGAGCAATGGGTCCCCAGTTACCAGCACCTTTCTTTTTCTCCCTTTTTTTTCTTGCCATGGTTGGCAGTTATCTTGATTCCTTCCTTGGCATGCAGAAACTCTTGTTGTTGGATACCTGTCTGAGCATCCACACCGCTGATATCCTCATGAAGATATAAGAAACAGTTGTTTAGTTGGAGATGTTCTGAATCCCTTCTGTATGGTCTATTCCTCACAGTAAATAGAGGGTTTTCTCATTGTTGGGGGCAGAGGTCTACAAACATTTTAAAAAGAAGGCCAGGTCACAGTTCCTGAAACTGTTGGAGGGCTGGATTATAATTTGAAAAAAACATGAAAGAATTCCTATGCACACTGCACATATCTTATTTGCAGTGCAAAAAACACTTAAAAACAATACAATAATTAAAATGAAGAACAATTTTTACAAATATAAACTTATTAGTATTTCAATGGGAAGTGTGGTCCTGCTTTTGGCTGATGAAATAGGATTGTTGTTGTTGTTGTGTGCTTTCAAGTCATTTCAGACTTAGGTTGACCCTGAGCGAGGGCCGGTTAAATTACCTTGGAGGGCCGTATTTGGCCCTCGGGCCTTAGTTTGAGGACCCCTGGTTTAGAGGCATCATTTTTCTTGACATGTTCTTCCTGTTGGTTCTATGGGATCAATTCTCTCTGTATTCTTTCCAAGACGTCATACTGCTCTATGATACACTGAAGGGACTCCTCACACAGCTGTAATGTACTAACCTTCTCTTCCAAGAGACCTACCTATTTGACTTTACTGCAAGTGTTGTAGTGGCCATCTATGGATCCTCCTGCCTCCATTTCTGTAGTT
Source organism: Anolis sagrei (assembly GCF_037176765.1). Lineage (NCBI taxonomy): Eukaryota > Metazoa > Chordata > Lepidosauria > Squamata > Anolidae > Anolis > Anolis sagrei. The sequence goes on along the minus strand of NC_090022.1, from coordinate 250,859,282 downwards.
GTTTCTCTCCCCTTGCTCCCTTCTCTACAGAGTCACGTTGCTTTTCAGTTTTTCCATATTTTTGAAACTTTCTTCTAAGGCAGGTCCATCTTCCTATGGAGTTTAACAACACTGACACAATTGTTCCAGGGCTGCCTCAGCATCACCTCCAAACTAGCCAGATTGTCATTTCCATGAAGGTAGAGATCTTTGTGATAGTGTGGTCCAGAATGAATGCAATACTGAATTCTGTCCTCCCCCATACATATATTACAACTGGAATTGCTTGGAATTGTCAAGGCTCCATTTCATAATATTCCAAAGCCAAGATGTCATAAAATTAATATGGGCAATGATAAGAAAGGTATGTTTTTGTTATGCTTTTATCTGAAGTTGAGATATAAGGTGCTACATAAAGTCAGTCCTCCTTTAGTATTTTGAAAGTACTTAGCAGTTCGAAGGAAAGATGCCAAAGAACAGCAGAATCTATAGGCTATATTCTGAGGAAAGCAATAGCAAACCATTGCTGAGTATTCCATCTCCAAGAAAATTCTATAAAACTGTGAGGTTTCCATATGTCAACAGGTAACTTTATTTTTGTTTTATGTGAGGATGCACACCTCAACATGTATTTCTCTGACACAATTTCAGAGATTAATACCTGAAAGCTCAATGGTTCTTCTTGTGATGGATTAATGGCTAAAAGCAGTGTTTCTGCTGTGGAATCGACTGTATATTGTGTGGCTGCTTGCAGCAAGTTTGAGGTGATTATGTTTTATTTAGCAGCTATCTTTCTCAAATGTAAAGAAACCAAAGACAGAATTAGTCATAACATAATTTCTATGTATGATTGTGAGAGCTGCATAGTGCAGAAAGTTGAAGGGGGGGGGGGGGCTTCATCTAAAATGTGGTGTTAGAAGACAGTTCTATAGATGTCGTAGAGATAAAAAACCAAATGAACCCAAGAATTAATCAGACCTGGACTCTCATTAGGAGTCAAAATAACTAAACTGAGACTACCATACTTCATATAAAATGTGGGACATTACACAAAGAAAAGATAATAATGCTTGGTAAAGTCGAAATCAGTGGGGAAAAGGAACATCATGTCGTAGGTAGATTGACTTTCAGTAAGTCACAGACCTGAGTTTACAAGACCTGAGTAGGATTATTAATAACACACTATCTTGGAGGTTTCTTATTCATAAGCTCACCATGAAAGCATATAACAACCCGAGGTTTCTGGTTTAAGAAGTGACCTGTAATTTAAAGTTACTTGAATCTTCTCAGGTGAAAATTTGATTTTTGTTCAAAAATGTGCCCAAAAATTAACTTGTAAATTATATAAGTCATCCCCTTTTCTAGTTGCTGCAATGGAGACAGATAAACAAATTGAGTTATCAATTATAATTTTCAATGCATTATTAATAATAAATGTAGTTGTTATGATGGCAGTATTCCTTTAAATGTTGGAATTCCTCCAGTGTGTCATAGAATCATAGAATCAGAATCATATTATAATAATGACGTTGGATTTGAAGAGACCACATGGGCCATCTAGTCCAATGCCCTGCCATGCAGGAAAGCTCAATCAAAGTATCCCTATCAGATGGCCTTCCAGCCTCTGTTTAAAAGCCTCCAAAGAAGGAGCTTCCACCACACTTGGAGGCAGAGAGTTCCACTGTTGAACAGCTCTCACGGTCTTCCTAATGTTCAAGTGGAACCTCCTCTTTTGTAATTTGAACCCATTGCTCCGAGTCTTGACCTTCAAGATAGCAGAAAACAATCCTGCTCCCTATTCCTTATGACAAATATTTATACATATATATCATGTCTCCTCTCAGCCTTCTCTTTTGCAGGATAAACATACCAAATTCATTAAGATGCTTATAACGACGATAAGCGACAGCTTGGGCAGGGGGGACAACAATCCCACCCTCTGGTCAGTAGTGTGAAGGGTTAACGTTCAGCTGGACACTACTTTAACAAGGATAAAAATGGCTGTGACAAAGGGGGAAAGACTCTCTTATCCCACCTCAGTATTATTGTTAAGTGACCAACTGTATTAATGATGTTAATGACTGATGTACTAGGTAGATTCGCCGCCACCACCTCAATTAATGTCTGAGGAAAACATAAGTGTGAATGTGAAAATAGGTAAAGTTTGTTCAAGCCCTTTGTTCTTCTTCAGAGACTGCTTCTTTCGCTGACTGGACTGAAAATTGATTTGTCTTTAGATTAGCTGAGATCTAATGAGTGTAACATACCGAGGCAGACACCAGTTTAAGATGAAACTATAAACAGGTTTATTTGAACTTGATGAACAAAACAACTCTTCATAAGAGTGGTACAAAAGCTTAATGCGTTTCAGAGGCTTAGCTGGTTCAGACAAACAGTCTTCTCTCAAGACTTTAACTTTTGTTCCCTGTGAGTTCCTCGCTCCACACTGCTCACTACTTTGACACAGTGTGTCCCTGAGAACAGCCCTCTGACTGTCTCACAGAGCAAAATAGGCTTTCCTACACTGACCCTACTATGTACAGTGTTTCAGGAACCTTTGCCTATCCTATGCTCTAATCTCAAGGCTCACTTCAAAAGTTCTCTCTCCCTGTCTAAATTCCTCTCAGCTCCCTCTTCCTAAAATACTTCTTCACTCTACGATGTTTAAAGCTCAACCCCCCAGCTTGTCAAATAAGACAGCCTTTTCCCTATAAAACCTAACTCCTCCCCTGACTGCTCTGGCCAATCAGGAGTCGGCTGGCTCCTCCCTCTTGCCTCTTAGCTCTCCTGCCTATCTCTCAACATGTCAGCTACTGACTTTCCAGGCCTTGGCCTTCCTGGCAAAAGGTTAGATTCATGACAATGCTCCTCATAGGGCATGGTCTCCAGAACGTTGATCATTTTAGTTGCCCTCCTCTGGGACACCTTCCAGCTTATCAATATCTTTTTAAAACGGTGATGTCCAGAACTGGACACAATATTCCAGGTGAGGCCTAAGCAAAGCAGAATTGAGGGACACATGACTTTCCTCAAGCTAAACACTATACTCCTTTTATGCAGCCCAAAATCCCTTTGGCTCTTTTAGCTACTGCATCACACTGATGGCTCATGTTCAACTTGTTTTCCATGAAGACTACAATATGTTTTTCACATGTACTGTTGTCATGTCAGGCATCGCCCATTCTATATCTCTGCATTTCATTTTTTTCTGCCTAAGTGTAGTATCTTATATTATTTCCTTTGTTGAAATTCATTTTTTTAGTTTTGTCCCAGCTCTCTAATCTGTTTAGGTCATTTTGAATTCTGATCCTGTCCTCTGGAGTATTAACTATCCTTCCTAATTTGGTATCATCTGCAAACTTGCGAATATGTTCTCTAAACCATCTAAATCATTAATAAAGGCATTGATTGGTACTGGGCCCTGGATCAAACTCTAAAGCACTCCACTAGTCACTTCATTCCAGGATGAAGAGGGACATTGGGGAGCCCTCGTTGGGTTCGGTTACTTACTCAGTTACATAACCACCTAATAGTAGTATTGCCTAGCCCACATTTGACTAGTTTGCTTGCAAGATCATAGGGGATCTTGTTGAAGACCTTACTGAAATCAAGATATGCTACTTCCACAACATTCCCTGCACTTACCAAGCTTGTAACTCTATTGCAAAAAGAGATAAGATTAGTCTGGCATGGCTTGTTTTTGAGAAACCCATGTTGACTTTTAATAATCACTGCATTCCTTTCTAAGTGACTGTAGACTTCCTCTGTTATGATCTGCTCCAAAATCTTTCCTGGTGTTGATTCCAGGCTGACTGGATGGTAATTGTTTGGGTTCTCTCTCCCCCCCCCCTCTTCAAATAGAAATAGGAATTTGACTATTTATGTCAAATAGAAATAGTCTTCCGCTCTCATTCTGCTCAATCATGATGAGAGTTGTAGTCCAAGAAATATGGAGAAGAGAACTTTGAGGAAAGTTGGGATAATTAGGTTAGTTCATTGGCTATCCAGGCTTATCAATTAGAACAACTGGGTAAATAAAATGCAAGAGTAATTTGTATCTATTGAACAATAGTGGCTCAATTAAAATAATATCATTGCTGAAACGATACTGGCTGTTATCTGAAATAGCTGAAACAACAGAGGAATAATTTATGGTAGGAAAAAAGACACTTTTGTCCATTTTACAAACGCATATTTTTCTACTACCCTGAAATATTTTACCAATTTGAATTATGCACATAAAAATCACATTGTTAAAGTTTCTGTCCTTGTTTCATCATGTTAGGGTATTTTTGTTGATGCCCTTTTGTTGGTCTAAAGACTGCACCAGTCTCCCATTGCTGCAGGTTAATTTTTTTTACTCATAACTTTAAATGCTTCTTTTCAATGAGTGTCCTTGCTCAAGGGCATGTCTAAAAATGAAGCACTATATTTTGCTATGTATATGTTTTCTGTTCTGCTTGGAAACAGAACTGATTATGAGGTAAAGCCTACTTTATGCTATAAAATGATTTACAAAGTGACTTTTCTATGGGATTAAAAGGGTCAGAGTTTACATGCTTGTTGACACAGTAATGGAAATTATTGTTCAGAAAGCTGTAAATGATAACAAATTTTCCTCCTGCTATATTGTAGATATAAGCCATAAATTTTATTTCAAATATAGCACAATTACAGAGTAACCATGTAAACAGGATAACATGTTGTTGTTTGTCATATTTAAATCTTTCAATAATATCCATGAAATTAGATATGGTGTTCAAATTGAACTTGCTTCCAATAGATTTTATGTTATATATCCAACATTATTGCCACAAACCATAAGTTAGAAAGCAACTAATGTTAAGGCAAGTAGTTACTGTGCAGAAATAAACTTTAACAGCATTACTTTTTATGCAAAGACCATAGCTGTAAGTCATTGAAACATGAATGCATTTTCTGTCTATTACTCATCCTTGTGTATTTGCTGGCTCTCTCTGAGCAATGGGAAGGGGGGCAGAAAGAGTCACATGTGTGGTTACCTTCCCTGGCTCCTAAAAGATTTTTTTTTGCAAAGCCTTTTTTTTTCTTTTAGCTAGGCTAAAACAAATTTGGCCAATGAGAACATCATCTTATCTTCAGCTAAGGCACCCATGCAACCAAGTAGAAGGAAAAGGGTGATGCTGCAGTCATCTGTCAGAGGTGAGGTGGGCCAAATGAGCCAGATCTGTCCACTTTTTCCCGTGCTGACAAACAATGGGTTCAAACTACAAAATAAAAAGAGATTCCACTTGAACATTAGGAAGAACTTCTTGCCCGTAAGAGTTGTTCAACAGCAGAACTCCTGCCTCATTTTGTGGTGAAGCTCCTTCTTTGGAGGTTTTTAAACAGAGTCTGGATGGCCATTTGTCAGTGGTACTTCGATTGGCTTTTTCTGCATGACAGGGGGTTGGACTGGATGGCCTATGTGGTCTCTTCAAATCCTATGATTCTAGGTGTGACTTTTCAGTCACTTTGAGTTTTGGGGCTCATGTAGAGCAGCCTCAATGGCATAACAATAAAGTATCAGTAATACTATAGTTATAGGTACTTTACTTTATTTTCCTGGACTATTGTAAGAGTAAAATACAACGAGTAACCTCTAGATGTGTGAAGTAGTTTCTTTTGAAAATTAACATTGCAAGTTCAGCATAAAACAGACAAATGTGACACAGTATAATGTCAAACATAAAACTCTTGCTCAGCAAACCATGGTTAATTGTACTGAGAGCAGGTATTTTCCACCTCTCTCTCTTGTTAATCACAATGTAAAATTTGCAAGTTTTATTAAAATGCACAATCTGTGGTTGATCCCCAAATGCAAATCAAAACACAAAACCAGGGTTAGATCAGTGTACAAATTTAATCTTATATTTGCTATTTAATAATTGTTTGTCTAAATGCTGTTACCTCTGTACTAGTATGCTTGGCTATTTTTAAATAACGTTTTTTGCAATGTAAGTTATTGTTAATCCATTTTCATCATAATCTTTAAACTTGTTTTACCATATCAACTGAATCATCTTTTTAATTTTTTTGAAATTATTATCAACATAAAGTGCGAATCGGTTTTCACAGTCTGGTCAGTAGATCCTGCAGGTCTTCCCTGCTGTTCTCAATAGTTGCATGATATGTTTTTGAAAAGGATTTGTTACCTTCTATTACCATTTGGATTGGATCCAGAGATTTTTATATCATCTGCTAATATTTTTCTTAAGATTTTCAAGGAATGTAATGCACATTTCTATGTTTCTTTGATTTTTGGGGTGGGTGGGGTGTGGGATATTTTCCAATCCATTGAGAGTTTGCAAAAGTTTTAAAGATGTTGATCAATGTCTACGGGTAATTCATCAAATGTCCTCCCCTGAAGACATTGTGTAAAAAATATGTGGCAGCTGAGAGGATTGTATATAATTTCCAATATCCCTGAGCATAGGATCTCTTCTTTAGATTTATGCATGTTCAACACTGATGTTTGACTGATGCATTAAATAGTCTTATTTAGTTAAACACATTGAAATCATTTGTATCTAAGTCATTTTTGGGTACCCTATATATTCATGTATAGGTATAGGAATTTTAGTCAAAAATAAATTGAACCTGGTTCAATTTATTCGTGAGTCAATGGGAATATTGTACCTTAACTTACAGAAAGGTACCATTCCATTCACTGAACAGCAAAAGGCAAGAACTTAAGCACCACCACCTCTACGCTCTCTGCCATGACATGACTTCTGGCTTTTTTAAGTGCCTGGAAGGGAAAATAATGGATATGAGTGGCTGTCCCCTGAGGCAGTATTAGTGCTTTCCTCTCTTCACAGAATACCCTCGATCTATCCATGGATCATATCAAAATCCATAGTTTTGGCTCCTAAACCTGCTCTTAATGTAAACATGAGGTTGACTTACACACAAGTATTTACAGTATTTTATTTTATTTTATTTGCTTCATTTATGGGGGACTCAAGGCAGCTTACAACTTTGGCAATAATAATAATCATCATCATCTTTATTTATATCCTGCCACCATCTCCCTAAAGGGCGGCTTACAAAGCACTCCAGGATGCACATATAACATTCAACCAGAAAAAAAATTATAAAAAGTATAAAACAAGTCACATAAAATTACAACAACAACCTCCATCAAGACATGTTAGCATAAAATCAAAACAATACAATTTTAAAACAACAGTAGATAAAACTAATTGCTATCAATTCACAGGTGCCAGATTCAATGCCATTTAAAACATAATCATAAAATATATCCCATCAACTAAAACAATTAAAACAGTCAAGCAAGTTTAAATTCCATTTATTTCTGTATGACTGCTCTAAACATGGCTAAGGACCTTGTCACACTGAAGTCCAGGAACTGGGCAACAGCGATGGGATCTGTGGGGCAGCATGATTAATCTGTGAGGCAGTGGAAGAAATGGTCAATCTGTGCCCTGCATCTCTCCTTCGTCATCACATGGGGGAAGCTGTCACTGCCCAGCTTCTGTCCTTGGCTTACTCAGTCGCAACATGGGCAGTCACTTGTGTTCTGAATTCTTCTTTCAATCCAGAGTTGGCACAGAAGTAGTTCTATGTCATGTGATAGGCTCTGGCAGGCTCCCTACTGGCCCCATGTTGAAAGCATCCTACTAATAAACATGTATCCCAATGTTCACGGAATGATTCCTTCAAATGATTCCACTCCCTCAATATAATGTTCTTATATTAGATATGGAAAGTATATAGTAAGCAACTAAAAAAAAACCCCAGCCATTTTAAATGCCATGCTGGAATCTGTGCATTTTTCAAAGTTCATGTTGAAAATTGACTGTAAAACTGAAATCCACAAGCTTGCAAAATGGACCCTTATCACAAATTCCTGTTCTTTTTCTAAACATCTAGCATCCCAGTCAGCTAGTAAATTAATTAGATTGATAACTGTACTCAGGTAATTAAGTAAGCATTAAGATAACATTATTTTATTTTATTTTATTAAATTGGGAAAATTGAAATACTATCTATGTTTAATTTGAAGGACACAGCAATAAAAACTGCTGAACCATGTGTTACAGAAAGTAATATTCCAGCTTGCAAAATAAATGGTTCTTGCTGCTTATTAAAGTCTACTGTAATGTGACTGGCAACAAGAATGGTCTTTCTGCACCAATATAGAAGGAAAGAATCAATAAAGCTTTATATGCAGACACTTTCTCTTTTCCTCTCTCTCATTGCTCAAGCTAACAAAATATAATCACTTACATGTATGTAGAGAACGTCTCATGTTTTTATTGAGTGCATAAAACAACCATATAACTTGGGTATTGTTGTTGTTGTTGTTATATCTATTTATACCCCATTTTATTTTCCCAAAGGGGCCTCAAAGCAGTTTGACATAAAAGCATTGGTATCCAATTTAAAATATACAAATATACAAACATTAAAACAGAATTAAACTCCAATGGCATTAAAAAATCTCAGTTAAAAAACATCAAAACATACTCAAAGTAAAAACCATAGCATCCCTTGATTAGATCTTAAAACCTTCATCGTTAAATTCCTGTTTTGAATAAAAAGGTTTTAGTCTGCCACAAGAAAGGCAGCACGGAGGGGACCGTTCTGATTTCCCTGGGCAGAGAGTTCCAGAGTCGAGGGGCAGCCACTGAAAAGGCCCGCAGTCTTGTTCCCCCCAACTATGCTTGAGATGGAGGTGTGACTGAGAAAAGGGCCTCTCTTGAAGATCCCTGGGCCTCGGCAGGTTCGTACATGAGGATATGGTCAGCCAAACAGCCTGGACCTGAACTGTCGAGGGCTTTAAAGGTCATAACCAGCACTTTGAATTGTGCTCAGTAACAGACCGGCAGCCAGTGGAGCTGCTGCAACAGGGGGATTGTCAGTTCCCTGTAGCCAGCCCTAGTGAGCAACTTGGCCACAGGTGTTGGGACCAGCTGAAGTTTCTGAGCAGTATTCAGAGGCAGCCTCATTTACAGCGCTTTACACTACTCCAGACAGGATGTAACTAAGGCATGTACCACCGTAGCCAGATCTGGCTTTTCAAGGAACTGTCACAGTTGGTGCACAAGTTTAAATTGTGCAAGGCCCTCCCAGCCACTGCTGCCACCTGGGCCTCCAGATTCAAGGCCAAGTATAGGAGGACCCCCAAACTGCAGACCTGTGTCTTCAGGGAGAATGTGACCCCACCCAGCATAGACTGGATCCCTATTCCCTGTTCTGGCTTCCGACTGACCAGGAGTACCTTTGTCTTTTCCACCTTAAGTTTCAATTTGTTTGCCCTCATTCAGTCCATTACTGATGACAGACACCGTTTTAAGATCAGGACAGCTTCCTTGGCATTAGATGGAATGGAGTAGTAGAATTGGGTGTCATCCACATACAGGTGGCACCAAACTCCAAAACTCTGGATGACTTTTCCTGTCAGTTTCATATATATGTTGAACAACATGGAGGACAAAATGGAACTCTGAGGAACCCCCCGGAAAATGGTCATAGGTCTACAGAGGCTTTTTCTGGAAAGAGAGTACACTGTAGAATAAATGCAGACTGAAACCACTTTAACTGCCATGGCACAATGCTATGGAATCTTGGGAGTTGTAGATCAGCAAGGCTCCAGCTCTCTTTGGTAGAACTATAATTCTCAGAATTCCATAGAGTTAAGCCATGGCAAGTAAAGTTCTGTCAAACTGCATTCATTCTACAGTGAAAGTCCAACAGACACAACCTTATCAAATAAATAAACGTAAGTGATAGGAATTTAAACTAATAATCGCAACCGTGTTTTATGGGAGCCCACCAATGATTACCAGATTTTGTAGATTATATTTCAGAGGAAGGACTTGAGATATTAACTCCTTGCTTATGAAAACTCTATTAAATTCTTGGGGTCTCCATATTTTGACAGGAAACCTGAAGTTACATACTCGTATAAGATTTTTTGAATGTTTCTTGAACAACTCTCAGATAATTGTACTCTGCAGCATATATTCTTTTGAATGGGTCTATGAGAATTAACAGGAATCATTTATTAACAGACTTCCCCTTTACAGATTGGCATTAAATATTCTCTTTACACAAATTCTATATAAACAAATCCTAACAATATTCATCCATTTTTAATTAACTGGCAGTTACTGACATTTTAAAACAAGTTTGCTCAACATGGGCAATATCCATCCACTCTCAAAAACACATCCAGCAAATCAGAGAGCAGAGGAAACTGAAACTCATTTTTTTAAATAAAGGTACATAAATATCTCCTCCTTCTGTTTCATCCATATACTAAGCAATAAGTAATCCGTGCTTTCCAGCTGTCTGGAAAATGTCAACCACCTGCTTGGTGCTCATTGAATGAACCCAATCAAGTGATTTCTGTTCAATTCCATAGCTATGAGAGTGCAAATATATGTTTATTTTATCACTCTGATTCTCAATCCCATCTTTTTCCCATTCTTGTTTCACACCAGGTTATGAACCTTTGCATGCCCTATCCCAAAATATGAAGACACGTGTGTAATTTGAAATGATTTGCTATTGAATTTCCATTTCCTAAGGTACAGCATCACCTAAAGCATATTTTTCAATAATCTGCACTTTTGTCTACTCAGTGTCAAAAATGGGTGGAACAAACATTGTCTCAAACGTATTGTCGAAGGTTTTCATGGCCGGAATCACTGGGTTGTTGTAGGTTTTTTCGGGCTATATGGCCATGGTCTAGAGGCATTCTCTTCTTACGTTTTGCCCAAACACGAATCAAGGAACATGAAAGGCACTGTAGACTACTTCAACCAGAGAAATCAGCCATAGCAGAGCACCTGATGAACCAACCTGGACACAGCATTTTATTTGAGAACACAGAAATGCTGGACCACTCTCACAACCACCATGTCAGACTACACAGAGAAGCCATTGAAATACACAAGCATGTGGACAATTTCAACAGAAAGGAGGAAACAATGAAAATGAACAGTATCAAGGTTTGCCAGATCATTCAGGCCTCAGCTGCATCTATCAAACATAGAAACAAAGTATCACAGAGTTGTAAGGGACCATAGGATGTCATTCAATCTTCTGTCATGCACAAATATAGTATTATAGTGGTCTTGAAATATGGTCATTATATGTTTTATCCTCAGTTTGCTTGATTTGGCACAGTGCCCTGGTTTCTCCCAAGAAATCCACAACCCTGATTTAGCAGAATCTGAGGCCCTTTCTACACTGTCATATAAAAACTAGATTATCTGCTTTAAACTGGATTATATGGCAGTGTGAACTCATATAATCCAGGTCAAAACAGATAATCTGGATTATTTGCTTTGATAATCTGGATTATATGGCAGTGTAGAAGGAGTCTGAGTAGAGTTGATAATACAATCACTTCATGTTCTCTCATTCATAGGGTCACCACCATACATCAAAGTCAACCTGATGGCAATTGACAACAACAAATACTCCGTATATTAAAAATTAGGTGTAAATACTCTGTTACAGAGGTCCCAATATTCTAGTATTGCAAATCCTAAAATACAGTGTGAATATGAAACAAGAGTAGAAAATTCATTGCAGTAAAAATTTTGGTTACTATTCAGAATTTCATTTTTAGGAAGAGTAATGTTTGGCATTCCTGAGGAATGAGGTTAAGAAGCATTGCTAACAACAAGGCAGCAGGAGACGACGGGATCCCAGCTGAACGGTTTAAAATCTTGAAAGATGATGCTGTCAAGGTGATGCATGCCATATGCCAGCAAATATGCTAAACACAAGAATGGCCATCAGACTGGAAAAAAATCAACTTATATCCCCATACCAAAAAAGGGAATGCTAAAGACTGCTCACATTTCCGTACAGTGGTCCTTATTTCTCATACCAGTAAAGTAATGCTCAAGATCCTGCAAGGAAGACTCCAGCAATACATGGAGCAAGAGTTGCCAGATATACAAGCTGGGTTTAGAAAAGGCAGAGGAACGAGAGACCAAATTACCAATATCCGCTGGATAATGGAGAAAGGCAGGGAGTTTCAGAAAAACATCTATTTCAGTTTTATTGACTATTCTAAAGCCTTTGACTGTGTGGATCATAATAAATTGTGGCAAGTACTTGGTGGTATGGGCATAGCAAAACACCTTATCTCTCTCCTGAGGAATCTGTATAAGGACCAAGTAAGAACTGACCATGGAACAACAGACTGGTTCAAGATTGGGAAAGGCATACGGCAGGGTTGTATACTCTCACCCAACCTATTCAACTTGTATGCAGAACACATCATGCGATGTGCGGGGCTTGAAGAATGCAAGGCTGGGGTGAAAATTGCTGGAACAAATATTAACAACCTTAGATATGCAGATGACACCACCTTGATGGCCGAATGCGAGGAGGAGCTGAGGAGTCTTCTAATCAAGGTGAAAGAAGAAAGTGCAAAAGCTGGGTTGCAGTTAAACATAAAAAATCCAAGATTATGGCAGCAAGAATGATTGACAAGTGGGAAATAGAGGGAGAAAACATGGAGGCAGTGACAGACTTTGTATTTCTAGGTGCAAAGATTACTGCAGACACAGACTGCAGCCAGGAAATCAGGAGATGCTTACTTCTTGGGAGGGTAGAAATGTCCAATCTCGATAAAATAGTGAAGAGTAGATATCACACTAGCAACAAAGATCCGCATAGTTAAAACAATGGTATTCCCCATAGTCACCTACGGATATGAGAGCTGGATCATAGGGAAGGCTGAGCGAAGGAAGAAAGATGCTTTACAACTGTGGTGCTGGACGAAAGTTCTGAGAGTGCCTTGGACCGGTACATACTTCAGGAAATAAAGCCCGGCTGCTCATTGGAGGAAAGGTAGAGGCAAAGATGAAGTACTTTGTCACATCATGAGAAGAAAGGAAAGCTTAGGAAAGCTTAGAGAAGACAATCATGCTGGGGAAAATGGAAGGAAAAGGGAAGAGGGGCCGACCAAGGGCAAGATGGATGGATAGCATCCTTGCAATGACTGGATTGACCTTGAAGGAGCTGGGGGTGGTGATGGTCGACAGGGAGCTCTGGCGTGGGCTGGTCCATGAGGTTACGAAGAGTCAGAAACAACTGAATGAATGAACAATAACAACTGTTTGGCATTGGGAAAACTTAATTGTAATATACAGAAAGGGGTTTTGAAAGTACACCAGGGAATAAATGCCACCTTGGTTTTACGACATTATGACAAGTGTGCTTATCTTTTCCAACAACACCTGCGGTGTCAAATGATCAAAACTATCTTGGCAAAAGCTTTCCATTTATAAAAATATCCAGTCTAGATACTTGCACAAGCTGTGCAAATGTGTTACAAGAAGGCATCCAGCAATCTGGGATAAAGCTTTCAGCCCATTATGAGATTATCAGATGTGTACTTGTGTTAATACGCAGTCAAAGTACTTGTCCTTTTAATAGTAAGTTGTTAGCAGGTAGAAATAAGTGAACCAAACAGCAGAAGGTTTAAAGAGGTAGTCTATAAAAACACCCTTTATTTTGTAAGGGAGAATATGTAAAATGCAAGAATATATCAGGTAAAAGGGCAATGAAGCTCTCTGTATGGGTGCCACTGCGTGGTTGCTTCTGCTATACAACGGTAATATAAGTGCAAGCTATTTTTCTACAGTGCACGTACAAAAGCCAAAAGGACTGACTGTTGAAACTTTGCCACCATACCATCCTTACACTTCATTGGCACCTTGAAGTGTAAACATTATTTGGCAGAGATCTCACCCTTGACGAGAAAGGGTGCTTTTCTTAACACATTGTAAAACACCCCCATCAAAAAACTGTCAACCACCATTTTATACATCTCACATGAGAGCAAAAGGATAAGCCATTATTTCCTGTCAAAACCTTTGTAATTTGTAATTTCCACAAAAAAAACCCTCTTCCCACATTTTTAACCAAACCACACTCACATAATAAATACAGAAAGACAAGGTTAATAATGGGAAACTTTATAATGTTTCCCTTCACAAAAGTTCAGGGAACAAAATAGTAACATAACTAATTTGTGTAGAAATTGTAAAATGGATTTTGCACCCAAAATATAGCACTGAAAATGTTTCTACTTTGTTCAGAAATGAGGGGAACATGTCATCATCCCAACCCAGTGAGAAGAAAAAAAGTTATTCATTCTCGTGATTACCAACAGGATAATTAAGGATTTAGGTCCACATTCTTACTGCCTTATCTGCTGCCTGAGCCTGTCATTACACTGTCCAGTATTAGGGCTAGCCTCCAGCTAATATTCTATGGATAAGCATCTATATTCTGTTGGTAGGACTCAATAGAGCAAATCCACTTGAATCAGGGGTATTTACAGAAGTGTTGCTTTGCATTTTTGTGGATTAACTCTAGTCAGAATGGCAAATAGGGTTCAAAACACAGTTATTATATACAATGTCCAATTCAAAACTTTACATGTATTATGTACTAAAGGATCTTGCACACTAGTCCACTACTTCCATTCTGAAAGAATAGTAATAGGCAATGTTAAGATGTTTCTGTGCAATCCTGGAATTTTTTGAGTCTATAATACATGTGATATGCAATTGTACTTTTTTGTAGTATGTGAGAAATTAGTCCCCCCACACCTAATGGAATTGATTGCTTGGAAATGTGATGTATAATTTTGAAATGTTGTTTAAATGAGAACAACCCTTATGTCTAGTTAATGTTCCAATTTTTTTAAAAAAAGTAAAGGCATTCCCTGAGTTACAAACATCTGACTTACATATGACTTCTGGTTAAAAACAGGATGAGACAACCGAAAGTGAGAGGAAATCTACCCCTAGGAAAGGAAAATTCACTCCTGAAAGACTTATCATGGGAAACATCGAAGGTTTATCACTAAATCTTATTTCCACGACAACACAAAATGTTCACAATTCAATGCCCACAGGAGTAGAAAGTGAGGTAAAATCTTCTGAACAGGGGCACAATCTGCATAACAAATATTACAGGAGTGTTGGCCTTTCCCTATGCTGTTTTTTTTTTTTTTTGTCGTGTCAGGAGCAACTTGAGAAAGTGCAAGTTGCTTCCGGTGTGAGAGAATTGACTGTCTGCAAGGACGTTGCCCAGGGGATGCCTGGATGTTTTTTGATGTTTTTATCATCCTTGTGGGAGGCTTCTCTCCTGTCCCCGCATAAGGAGCTGGAGCTGATAGAGGGAGCTCATCCACACTCTCCCTGGGTTCGAGCCTGCGGCCTGTTGGTCTTTAGTCCTGCCAGCACAGGGGTTTAACCCACTATGCCACTGAAGGCTCCTTTCCCTATGCTATCCAAAGCTTTTATACGTGTGTGTGTATCTATATCCATATCCATATCTATATGTTACACTTATAAAATGTACCTGTTTTGACTTACATGCAAATTCAGCTTAAAAGCAAACCCACAGCACCTTTCTCATTAGTAACCTGGGGACTGCCTGAATATAAAATGCAATTGAAATCAAATCTAAAATGCTGGAAATTCAATAATCCATGGCATGTTTGATGATGGTAAGTAGATTAAACACAATACATTACAAATCACTACCTATACACACTTCACACACAATCCAAAAGGTAGGCTTTTATACCACTGTTTCTGACATAAATAATTTTATATGGTTGTATGACGTAATAGAAGGAAACTGAGAGTACATCTTCACTGGCACTTTATGCTGAAAATGGCCTGAATGAGCTTTGTGGAGGTGGCACAGTGCACAAGCCAATTTGGCATAACAGAAGTAGAGAAATAGTCTGGAACTTTCCCCCAAATCCTCAGTAACCCACAACTGCAGCCACATATAATCAATTGTGCGACTTCCTATTAATTACACCACCATCCTACTTTCCTTGAGCTTGGACAGCACGGCTATATTGGGTCACACCTACCTTGCACCCTCAGTCTGCCATTTGCGGAGCTCACCAGATATAAACATAGAACTGTTTGTTGCTCAGCATCTGGAGTGACAATATTCTCCTCTGTTTTGCTTTTCCTCATCACTTTGGATATCATCGCTCCAGGTTTGAGTGACAAACATAATCATTTCCATGACCAGTGGACAGTGCAAACAATAGATCAAGGGAATCAAGGGAAGAGGTTTGCTTGAGTGGCTCAAGGCCATACTGTTTGGCATCCATCCAGGCCTGAGCCAACTTAGGGGCATGGAGTGTAGTCTCTAACAATGCTGATCCACAATACTTAGCTCCAAATCAACAATGTCATTTTCCCCCTGTCAAGATACACCCTGAGTTGAGCTAAGTAAATATCATACCTTAGTTTGCTATTTGTTACCTCAAGTGATCAATGAAGATGAAGGGAACAGGATTATAGGGTCTATAAAACCCATTACTCATAGCCCTGCACTGTGTAAAAGGGATGTCAGACATGCCCATCCCTTTTTACATATTCCTCTAAAGTTGACATGTATCTTCACTAGCAACTGACTTCTTTACAATCTGGCTGCAAACTTAAGCTTTTAAGGTGGCTGTGATTGTGTGGTCCACTGCGAGATTTGAGTGGACTGTAATGCACATTTTGGGTTCTTCCTGAGATTTGTGCTTTGCTGCCAAACTAATTTCAAACTGAAATAGCCTACTGATGCTCTTAAATGTCTGAAAATGGTCTTATCATCGCTCATTTTCTCAATTATGCTAATGCCACAAGGTATTCTATGCAGCATACGTTTCTTTTATTGTTCCATGCAATCATACTGTCAAAACAAGCTGGAATTGCATGGTCGTCACAGTATGAATGTGTGTCTTCATACACCATAGGGGGAAATGTGAAAGCTTGTCAAGGTTTCTAGGGGAAGAAGAATGGGATTGTAAGAGGCACAGTGAGATGGATGGCACTATTTTTACTACTTTAGATTGTGGAACACTATGTTTTTGCTGGTCTATCTTTGGTTTTATTTTTATCTGCTGTTGCTTTGATATGTGCCAACTCTAATTACTCTATGTAACACAATTGCGTAATTAGGTTCCTGGGTTATAAATGTCATTTCCTAATTGTTTCTATCATAAAAACATAGAAATGGTTTATTAAATTGCAAAAACTTTGTTTTTGTGGGACATCCTGCAGCACATTTTGCTATAGTTTTTCACCAAGTCTCAATCAATGCAACATAGTTTGTGGCAGCCACAACTACTTTCAAAGTATGCACCACACAATTAAACAAGAATAACACTTTCAAACCAGCAACAGATTTTTTTTTCTAATTTTGTTACATAGTGTTATTTTTATATAATGTGTATTTGTTGAGTTCTGTAGGTGTCGGTCCTACTCTGCTTAAATAACTTCATTATTGGGTTTGTAAAGGTATCAACCAGTCAGTCACCAAAAATATGAAATGATCGACACACTGGAATCCGTTCCAGTCTTACATTTATGTATCTGCATTCCTTTGGTATTTTTTCTGCCTGTTTTCTGTATTTGTAAATGCTAAATTTAAATTTCAACTTAGTGCAATAAGACATTTGGAGACTGAAGGAAAGTTTTACTGGGAGGAAAAAATCCTATTTGGAGGCAATGCGCTAATTCTGTCCTTCTTTCAATAGCCACACCTTTATTACCTTATGGCTACACTGGAATACCAAGGAATGGAAATTAGTCAATAATAAAATGTTTTTCTGCCACTGAGCAAATTCTAATGTCTTTATTATTAGCTCAGTAGTATCAGTGCAGGTTATCTTGTGAGCTATTCATGGTTGCACATGACATTGCACACTACGGATGACATTAATTGTATTTGGTGTGCAAAGATGGGGACAAGAAATAAATAGCTGAAAGCTAATGGAGTATACAATACATATAATATTGGAAATAAATGTTTGGTAGAAAATATTCAGTTGAAGAAATGTTGGAGTGTTTATATCTACAAACAGATTTATGCAATTTTACACACAGTTTTGGTATTCTAGGACCCAAAGTGGGGCTAGTTTACTTTTGAGGGCATGGGAATGTACTGCAAGAGTCAGCAGAAATGAAGTATTTTGTATTCTTGCCACATACTTCGTAGCTTGTAGTGAAATATCTTATCCATACATATCACCTTTTTCTTGGCCTGTCTTCACAGTGAAACATTTGCTTGATGTTTGTTAACCTTTCATCACACATTTTCCTTAGCATACCATCTGTAAAGTGGCCAGGTAGGTTTTTAATCATATTCTGCAAGGAAAAAATGTTTTTGTTTGTCTACTCCAGATTCACCTAGACCTCTCTTATAGATTCACAACAAAAAAGCTGTGGTAGTAAATAGAAATTCAATTTGCCATACATCTTTGTACATAATGCAAGGACCAGGCCTTGATTCTTATCGGTTTTCCCTGCATGTCTTTGTAAGAGAGCCAGATGATACTTGTCAGCCTACTCTGATTCTCATTTTGAGGAACATATCCAGGAGGTATTATTCATCATCTCACACACTTCTCATCACCTTTTCAGACAGTATTTATCAACATATGAAATGCCATCTGCTGCTAGGAGTGAGGATATCCAGGTGAGAATAATTTCCTTATATGACATTAACATGTGATTGGCATCATCATAACTTTTGTCATTCTACCTAGTCATGATGACAGTGTTATGGAGATGTCATCTTTAATCAGCTGGTATAAAATTCTGCCCCATTTCCCATTATGCTTTGGAAATGATTCATCAGGTCAATTCATGAAAATGATTGTATTTGCCTTATCTCTTCCCTCTCTTTAATATGTATATGAAATGTATTCCTTTTAAATATTAGTTCTCTCTTTCTGGACCTTTTATGCTTCTTTGTAGTTCACAACCCTGTTTTTTCAAGATATTTTCTCTTTCTTTTTTGTCTCTGGCCCATTTTGTGTTTGAACAAAAAATGTGGTCGGTTATTCAAGGTATTATGGTGTTGAGCTGGATCTGCAGTTTCAGCAAGGTATCCTTATTGTCTTTGCTTGCTCTGTAATTAGTGGCAGCCAGATCCTTTCCTTTCTTTTCTTTCAAAGTAGGTGAGTTAATAACACATCATTATGCTTTTAGATGTAGAAGTGACTTATAGGAACACGCTGTCACTAAAAATATGGGGGAATGTCCCTTAAAGGGAAAGAAAAAGTCTGAGTGCTATTACTGTACAGTCATGATGTAATTGGATTTTCTTCTGAGGATGCCTGGTGTGAGAGAACAGTGGGAACTCTATGAAAAATGGATTTTATACCAAAAACAATGCTCTATCCAACAGCCTACCCAGCAATTTGCAAGGAACTCTGTGAAAGTTTATAAATCTGACAAAACAGTTTGCTTTTGTATTCTAATAGCATTCATTAAGCTGCTTTTTCCAGGCAAGCACACTGCACTTGAATGCAAATGTTATCCATGTCAAAATGCTGAATGGGTGCATTGCTAGAGCTGTCATCTAGCTGCAATAACAATGCATCAACAAACACAGCCACACTTCTGTAATCTGTACTTCTTTTTCCTGAAAAATATCAGTGCAAAACATATCTTTCTGTGATGACCTTTTAAATATGTATCTCATAGGAATTTTGAGAATCACATAGGGAAGCTTCAGGCATTACACACTGAAGAGGAAAGGAATCAATCCTATATTCACTTGCCAAGTCACATTGAACTGGGAGATTCCTTTCGAATCAACATGCATATAATTGCACAGCAAGCTATTTGCTTGTCTATTTCTGTGATCGCTGGTATACAGATCAGCTTTCTAGATCATATCATTCATATTTGAATGGGATGTGTGCCATTTGAGTGGTGGGGCAAAAGGGAAATCATGTCATAGTTGTCAGAGTTAATCATCATTAGATTCTTTTAGAACTAATTTGCTTTTGTTGACAAAACAAAGACAGAATGAGTTCGTTACTTATTTTGCTCATATATTCTATAAACTTGGATCAGCTTCTATAGGGCCAGGGCTTCCCAGTTCTTGGTGTTTTTAAGGTTGGCTTTGAGTCTATCTTTAAATCGCTTTTTCTGTCCTCCAACTTTCAGTTTTCCATTCTTGAGTTTGGAGTAGAGCAACTGCTTTGAGAGACGGTGGTCAGGCATTCAGACAACGTGGCCAGTACAGTGGAGTTGATGGTGGAGGACCATCGCTTCAGTGCTGATGGTCTCTGCTTCTTCCAGCATGCTGATGATGTCCATCTGTCTTCCCAAGAGATTTGCAGGATTTTTCGGAGGGAACGCTTATGGAATCATTCCAGGAGTTGCATGTGATGTCTGTAGATAGTCCACATCTTGCAGGCGTATACCAGGGTTGAGAGGACAACACATTTATAAACAAGCACCTTGGTATCCCTGCTAATGTCCCAGTCCTCAAACACTCTCTGCTTCATTTGGAAAAATGCTGCACTCACAGAGCTCAGGCAGTGTTGTATTTCAGTGTAAATGTTGATTTTTGTGGAGAGGTGGCTGCCAAGGAAGTGGAAATGGACAACATTTTCTAATGTTATACCATTAAGCTGTATTTCTGGCATTGGAGAGGGATTGGCTGGTGACTGCTGGAAGAGCACTTTTGTTTTCTTGATGTTCATTGAAAGACTGAGCTTCTTATATGCTAAGGTCTTTAGAGGGGCTTGTAGTGATATCGAGCAAAAATTTAGGGGTCTTTGCCAGGAGGCAAAGACCAATCAGACTCAACAAGGAGAGTCTGGAGCCCTGGCGAGACAAGCAAAGCACCCCTCTGCCAGCTTTGCGCTTATTGGTTGGAGTCATCAGTTGGAGGGAGGCGCAGCCAGCTTAGGTGCACCTCAGCCAATGGGGAAGCCAGCATCGCTTCAGCTCCTGAGCCAATGGGAGTCAAGGAGGCGGTACAAGCAGGAAAACAATGAACTGAGAGGAAAATGAGTGGATTAAATGGAACTTAATGGTTTGTCCGATGGCCGGCGATAATTTGGAGATTCCTCAAGCTGGCCTGGTATCGTCCAGTAGTGGTGAAATATACAAAAGTGGCTGGTGCAACTGCCCAACCTTGATAATCTTCAGTTCAGAATATGGGATCAGTTGATGTTAACTTGTGTGTGGGTTTCAGCCAAACGTGTAAGACAATGAGTGAGGCGGATGGGACATTCTGATCTTCCCTGAAGGCAGGATGTCCCATTGTTGGCAAGTGACCAGGTTCACCATGGGGTGCCACCTTGGGCGGTCATGCTCGAAGACCCAAGATGCACCATTGTTATTATCATGCAATAAACCTTTGTTGGAGTCCTTAAGTCAATGGGAAATCCACCTCAGGAAATAGGAAATAATTTCCCAAGGGTTTGTCATGCTGGGGTCACGAAAGGGTGGCTTTCCATATTTTTATACATAAGCACATATATGGGATTCATAAAGCATGCACAAGGGAAAAGGGGGAAAAGGAAATTAATATAAACCCATCCCACCCACCAAAGTCCATAGAGAGTCCAATATTGTGTAACCACATAGTCCCTAAGTCATGAAAGGAAGTCCATGGGGCTTGGGGAAAGAGTTCCAGAAAATTTCCAAAAGTTTTTTAAAAGTTGGCAAAGTTGATAAAAGTTGTAAAATCCATGGAAGGCAAATTGGAAAAGGCATCCCAGAGTTCATAGAGTTCTTATGAGGTGACTGCCAGCACTGGAGACCAAGATCCACTTAGAGATCCCTCCTCACCAAGGCGGCCTGACAACATCTTGGGGATCCAATGGGGTGACCACAACAGTTTCCCAGGATCGGCAGGACATCCACAAAATGGTGGCAACGAGGCAGTGTCTTCAGAGGAATAACTGGGCTCCAGGTCGAGGTTTTGAAGACAAAAAATGGTCATCCCTGGGGTGAAGGGGTTAGTGAAGTGAAACAGAGATAGCCATCAGCCTTAGAATTCTCCCCAGAGAAGAATGGCACTGATTTTGAAGTGATCCGCTGACCCATGGATACAGGGGCCAAATGGGTTTCTGTATCCGCGGTCCTGAGGAGCGCAGTTTTGGCCTCCCCGGGACACGAAAATCACATCCCAGGCAGGCTGGCAGCCATTTGCAGCCTAGGAGAGGAAAGGTTTATGCAGAGAAGAGTTCAGAGGCAGTAAAAGACACAAAGTAACACTATTGAGAGGAAAAAAGTTACAATTAATTGATACTTTTATTGGGGGATTAGTTACAATGTTAGGAGGGGAAAGAAAAGTGAAGTAATAAGAAGGCTTCTGGGTTGCAGCTGCTGCTGCAGCCACATTCATGTAGGTTGGCCCAAGTGGGGCAATGGAGAACTGAGGAACTCCCTGCTGCAGGTCAGGAAGTTCTGGGTTCGACCTCATTAGATCTTCTTCTGAATGTGCACAGATGACATTTTCATCAGCATATTGGAGTTCTATCGGACTGTAGTAATTAGAACAACAATAACAACAACAACTTGTGCAAGATTTCAAAACCAAATGTTACCTCATTGGGCATTCTTTTTTACTTAAGCCTAAGGTGGAAGTAGGGCAAACAATAGCATTAAGTATCATTCTCCCACAGAGGCTTTTGCTGTTTTCTTTCTTAAGCCAGAGTTGTCCTTTAGTTAGATTGGGTCTAGTTTCTTTTTCTACAGTTTTCTGTGAGAAGGAAACTTAATTAGACCCTGTCCATTTAAGAACCCCCCACCCCCGGCAGAGATTGCAGTCCTCCAGAGCAACTGCTTCACAGTTATTCAGTCTATGGGTGCCAAGGAGCCCAGAGGCTGCAATATTTTCCATACTTAAGGTTTAGGAAACCAAGCCAAAGGTTAAGGAATCTCAGTCAAAGTTTAAGAAGCCAAAAGTTGAAGAAATTAAGTTTGAGACTTGGAGAAACAAGCTTTAAGTATTGAGAAACCAAGTTTGCAGTTTAAAGAAGAAAAGAGTCTTAATAGTTGGTGTTAACAGAAGTCAAAGTCAGACAATGGACAAAGAAAGGAGTCTAGAAAGAAGATCTCTACGGAAGAAATCAAGAGATACTCAGTTAAGTTCTAAGCTTCCATCTGTTCCTTCAAGCAATCATTTGTTAGTCAGACACTGGGAGGAGTTAGGGTTCTGTCATGCCCTATGAAAACCCTCACTAGTTAAGTCTGTTTTTAGTTAGAGGGATTCATATCTTATGTACAGTTTCTGGGGGATCAGTCTAGATATCCTCTTTGCATTTGAAGCCTCTGTCATCCTGCCCCTTTAAGAATGCCTTTGGTGCTGAGCCTCAGGGAAGGCACTTTTGGTTCTTGGAAGTCAGCCTTTTTCGTGACTGGAAGGTGAAGAGAGAGGAAGACTGGAAGGTCTACAAATGGCACATCCAGTTGGAGCTGTATTCAAGTTCAGTTGGATCTATATTCAAATCTAGTCAGAATATTGAAACCATCTTAGAGACAGTTGAACATCATACAAGAAAGAGACAATAAGAAGAAATCAAGATTCATGAGCCTCAGTTTGGCTAGAACTGTGTCTATCTCTCAAATACTTCATCTCTCCTCATGAAGACTTCAAAGTGAGATTCAGGATGAAAGTATAAAAATCGCAATTATTTAAGATAAACATAGGAATACGCTTTGCAATCAACAGAAAATAAAATGTTTCACTGGACTGTTTCTGAGGGTTTTTTTTTTCTAGAAGCCCATTAATTAGTTAATCCCAAGAAAAATGGACCAATCAGAACAATCGCTGACTGGTGAATCAATAAAAAGGCAAATTCATTTGATTCAATTCCTTTTGGTTGGAAGTAACAATAAGATTTTTTGGTGTTCTTTCAAGTGTTTTTTAACTTACAGAAAAACTAAGGGGTTATCTTGGCATGATTTATTCAGAGAGCGATTGCCATTACATTCTTCTGAAGCTGAGAGAATGTGAAAAACAAGCCTGCTCCTTCTTCCTTATGACATTCTTGCACATATTTATACATGACTATCATGTCTCCTCTCAACTTTCTCTTCTGCAGGCCAAAAATACCCAACTCTTTAATACGCTACTCTTAGGGCATAGTCAGTAGACCTTTGATCATAACCAACTAGAGCATACATTAATCTTGTTTTTTTCTTCTTCTCAGAAATGGCCAACAGACGAATCAGGTTGGCATACGAGTGCCTCTTCACAGTGATATAACTGGTACAATGCCATAGGAAATTGGGAGACTAAATTTGCTTGAGCAAATGATTATTTCTGTACTGTAAAACCTTCTCAGACCACTGAACATGAAAATGGGAAATCTTTCTTTAAAATAGCAACAAAAAGCAATGAGGGATAAAGTAGTATCTATACCATTGCCACTTGAGAAGCCTCTATCTATTTTGTCCATCATCTTAGCTCTGGAGAATATTTTGATTTAATTATACCTTCTTTTGATCTTCTATCACAAAGGTCATCTGCCTGGGTAAGACCTTTAATCTGAGATAAAATTAGCACTGTGCTACAAGCCTGAAAACTCATTAACCCATTTTATGAGAATGTAAACATTGACACACTGAGAATCAAATGCATCATTTAGTTATAATGTTCTTTTTAAATCTCTGGTAAAAGAACTTCAATGGAAGAACAGGAAATACACTGCAGACTTCTCAAATTGCATTCTTCCCTAGATGGTTAGTCCCAGCTAGAGCAGATCCATTGAATCAATTGATCATCAGTGAGGAAATACATAGCTAAGTTTTATCACTTCAATGAGTCTGTTCTAGATGGGACTAATAATAGGATTCAGGCCATAACTATGGAGGCCTCTTCCGCACAGCTGAATAAAATCCT
This sequence comes from Anolis sagrei, assembly GCF_037176765.1. Lineage (NCBI taxonomy): Eukaryota > Metazoa > Chordata > Lepidosauria > Squamata > Anolidae > Anolis > Anolis sagrei. The sequence goes on along the minus strand of NC_090022.1, from coordinate 250,834,601 downwards.
ACATTATCTGCTTTGAATTGGAATATATTGCAGTGTGGAATCATATAACCCAGTTCAAAGCAGATATTGTGGGACTGTGTGGAAGGGCCCTGAGAAATGGAGGAGATGGAGGTCTATCTCAAAAGCAGAGTAGTTAGTATTCATGCACAGAAGATGTGGAAAAACACTTCCATACTCCTGCCACCCCTCAGCAAAGAAACAAAGCAGGCTTAGACTTCTTCATAAAATAAGTACCTTTAAGAAAAATATTAAATCTCATGGTGAAAAACTCTGTAGCATGGGGTTTTTTAAATATGGGAGATAGAGAAGTGCAGACTACAAAAAGATAGATTAAAAAAACTGAAGACTAAGGGCTTCATCAGATGCATTGCAGAAAGTGGTGAGATTGCCTTCTTAGCAAAGCATATCATGCCCTTCAATTTTAAAAGACATAATCTTGTTTTACAAACCCCATCAGATGCTTTATGTTCCACCATTCTGTCCCACATTCTAATCTAAACCATCACATAAGCAAGAGCAGTCCCTGCCCACTCTGCGTTCTTTAAAAAAAATCAGGGAAAACTTTAATATCGAAAGCCAAGATTACTAGGGACCTTGTCCCATTGGGGGGGAGGTTTTTAAACCCCTTTGCCATGACCTGTCTTTCCCATGGCTTTCTTCCCCCCATTATTCCAGCATTATTATAAACCATGTTGACATGATATCCTCCTCCCAAGCTTTGCTTCCCTCCATTATACGTACCAGTGTTTTATAAACCACTTTGTCATGATCCCCTCCTCCCAGGCTTTGCTTGCGTCCATTATACGAGTGTTATTATAAACTTTTTTGCCAAGGTTCTCCTTCGCCTAGGCTTTCCTTCCCTCCATTATACCAGTGATATGTTAGAAAGCTAGAATACCACAATTTTGAAAGCCTAGATTACTAAGGAGAAAATGCAGTGAAAGGAAAGTGGTCATATCTTACCATATTCCTTAGGATTACATTAATTAAAAAAATCACTGTTCTAGGCTAATGCAGAAATATTTTGGAAAAAGAAGTGGAGCATAGGAGACCACCCTTAGGAATGCCCATTTTTCCACACCACTGAAACAATTCAACATAGGTGAAACTGCCAGATCCAATCCCACGTGTTTTAATCACTTTATCTTGTTTCCAGGCACATCAGAAACTCATAAGACAGTTTTCCCCATCTCCCCCCCCCCCCCCATATGTACACTTTTCAGGGACAAAGTGCAACAAGTTATTATTATTATTATTATTATTATTATTATTATTATTATTATTAGAAACACAACAAGATGAGTCCACAGCAGACACTCTGCTGGCTGTTGAATTGGATCACACGTAGGACACTTCCCAAGTGTCTAGGACTGTGTGACACATCAGTGAATAATGTGTGCAAATCCCAGTAAGGTGGCCTTCTGCAGCTGGCAGATGGTAATTTTGTCAGTGCCGATTGTGTTTAAGTGCAGGCCAAGGTCTTTAGGCACTGCACCCAATGTGCCGATCACCACTGGGACCATCTTTACTGGCTTGTGCCAGAGTCTTTGAAGTTCAATCTTTAAATCTTCTAATCGTGTCAGCTTTTCCAGTTGTTTCTCTGCAATCCTGCTGTCATCTGGATTGCAACATTGACGATCCATACTTTGTTTTTTAACACGATTGTGAGGTCAGGAGTATTATGCTCCAAAACACTGCCTGTCTGAATCTGGAAGTCCCAGAGGAGTTTGGCATGTTCATTCTCTGTAACTCTTTCCGGCTTGTGATCCCACCTGTTCTTTGTTGCAGGCAGATGGTATTTGTGGCACAAATTCCAATGAATCATCTGAGCAATGGTGTTATGCCTCTGCTTGTAGTCTGTATGTGTGATCTTGCAGCAGCTGAGGATGTGATCTATTGCCTTTCCAGAATAACAAAGTCTTAGCATTATGTCCCCAAAAAGCACTTTATATTGATTTAGGACTGCTTGTATGTCTCTATCAACTCCCTACCTCCTGCATCTTGTTCATGCCTAGCATTATTTTTAAACTTTAATTACATTTGGCCCAGCCATAGATTTTAATTGTGCACTGTATTTTGTTTAATGTTTATGCTTTTTGTGTTATGAAATTTATTTTAATTGCTTTGTATTGTATTGTTATTGCTTGTATTGCTTGTATTGTTGTATTGTTGTATTGTGGGCTCAGCCTCATGTAAGCCGCACTGAGTCCCATGGGGAGATGGTAGCGGGGTATAAATAAAGTATTATTATTATTATTATTATTATTATTATTATTTCATCTGCTTCCTTGCAGAGTCTATATTTGGGATCTGTTGTCAACTTTTCAATTCTGGCTTTGATGGCATTTGTTCTAATGGCTTGTTCTTGGGCTATTATTATTATTATTATTATTATTATTATATAACAACTGGAAGTAGTTTTATATCATGTGAAAGGCTCCATTGCACTTGATCCCTGAAATATCTTAGAATTGTGTGAAAACGGGTGAGGACTTGTGCCTGATCAGATCTCAGGTGATGCAAGAACAGAGATTAGATAATGTTCCAAATACTGTAAAAGAAGTCATTATAAGATCTTTGTTGTAAAAAAAAACCCCACCTTCATTGAACTCCAGTTCCCTAGGTAATTATTAGCCAATTTCCCCTTTCTAAGCATCAGAGTTTCCTGCAATAACTGTATTTGATAAATGTTTTTATAAATGTTTATTCCTATTTTATTGTAAACATAGTTTTGAAGGTTATTGTTATATGTATGTTTGATCTGTATTGTTTTTAAAATGGTGTGAGCCACTTTGGGTCCCGTTTAGGGAGAAAAGCAGGATACAAATAAATAATAATAATAATAATAATAATTATTATTATTATTATTATTATTACTTTCTTGGGTGAAATGGACTAACTGGACAAATTCCAATCTGTGTCCAGGCCTGGTTATGAAACAGAAACAGTCTTTGGTTGCTTTGGTGTGTAATCTACTCCTGGAAGTGAACAGGGGAGTAAGTCCTTATTGGTACATCAACATTTAACACCATTGACTAGGCATCTTCAAACTGTGACCCTCCAGCTGTTTGCACCTACAAACCCCAGAATTCCTGTCTAGCCAGCTAGGGCTTCTGTGAGTTGGAGGCCAAACAGCTGAAGGACTGCAATTTGAGAATACCTACCATTGACCATGGTATCCTTTTGAGTCATCTGGATGATGTGAGATTCATAGACATTGCTATGGAGTAGTTTCAGTCTTTCTTGACTGAGCATTCCCAGAGGGTCATGTTGAGGAACTGTTATCTGGCCTTTTGGTCATTAGTCTGTGGGGTTACACAGTGGTCAATGTTGTCTTGGGGTAAATATCAATATGAAGGTGCTGGGGGGGGGGGGGCATCTAGATCTTTGGGCTTTGACATCACCAAGTCTTGCTGTGTGCCCAAGAAAACCTTCCACTTTTCAGCCTTAGTATTTCCCAAAAAACAGTGTTAAGAAAAAGCTTTTCACATCCCACTTGCTGTGGCAAAGTAGGATGTGTTTCCTCACAAGTAAGTAAGATTACTCATTCACTAGTAAGTTTCAGAAGTCTACTGCTATACTGTCCCTGTAGAATTATCTATAAAGGATGAAATTCTACAGAGGCCACTTTTGAAGGTATCTACACTATTCTTCAGTTCTGGTATAAAACGGTCTGGAAAATGATAGAGGATATCCATTGTTAAGTCTTGAATTTGTTCTCATCTTGAAATTGTTCTCATATCTCTAGTCAAGTAGGAATAGAAAACAGACTACAGAACTGTCTGTATAGAATATCATATGCACAACAGAAGTCTATAAATATACAGAGACTAAATAAAATGTGCCACTTTTATGACTATATAATGCATGAAGAATGGTTGTCACATATTACAGTTTCATAGAGGTAATTTCTACAAAAGCTATGGGTACTGTTTTGATTCTTTCTTCTGAAAAGAATAGTGTTGCATAGTGTCTAGCTGCACAGCAACGTTAATATTGTACTCATCTGAGCTTCCAATAGAAGCAAAGGATTTATGACAAAGGTTAATGAACATAGAAACCAAAACTACTCTTAGGCCATCAAATGGCAGTGCTAATTCATCTGGGGATAGGGAAAGTGTATTAAGCACATCACTTGTCCTGGTTTCTCTTCTTTAATGGAATGTTTTCTTTATAAATGGTATTCCATCATTTTTATAAAACCAAACAACTGAAAACTTGCAAAGCAATACTCCTGTATAGGGTTTATTACTTAAGATATGGCACTTTAAATAGTATTGCAGTGTGAACCTACACTAGAATTAATGAGGTTTGAACCACTTTAATTGCAATTGCTAAAAACTGTGGGAACACTTTAGTGAGGCACTAGCACTCTGTGGCAGAGAAGTCAAAAGTCATTGTAAAACTACAACTCCTATGATTCCATAGCATTGAGGCATGGCAGTTAAACTTGGGTCAAACTTCATTCATTCTATAGTGTTGATGTACCCAAAGTATTGGAATGAGAACTTTATTTGTAGAAATGTTCAGCTTGTAACTAAGGGAATCAGATAGGAAATTTCATAAAACAACTCTCTTGTTCATTTTTTTCCATCACCTCTTGTGCAATTTTATCATCATCAGTGCTTTCAATCCTGATTGCAGTTCATCTCATTTTGTTTTATCAACAACACTCCAGAATGAATAAGTAGGACTACTTAGTGAAGTGCGACAGGTTTCTGTCCTGGGTCCTGTGTAATTCAATATCTTTATCAATGGCTTGGACAATGGAATAGAGGACATGCATATCAAATTTGCAGATGACACCAAATTGGTAAGTATAACTAATACCTCAGAGGACAGAATCAGATCCAAAATGACCCTAACAGACTAGAGACCTGTGCCAAAACTTATAAAATGTATTTCAGTGTTGAGCTAGATACAGTACTACACTTAGGCAAAGAAAATTGAAATGCACAGATATAGGATTGGTGACACCTGACTTGAAACCAGTACACATGAAGGGGATCTAGAAGTCTTTGTAGACCACAAACTAAACATGAGTCTACAGTGTGATGTGGTAACTAAAAAAGTCAGTGTGATTCTAGGTTGCATCAATAGGTGTGTAATGTCTAGACTGGGGGAAGCCACAGTTTGAACTGCATTATATGGTTTTACACTCTGACTATTTGGTGAGCTACTGTGATGTCAGGGAATGCTCATATCTTTTCTTCACAGCACTCCCACTGGGGGATTCTCTCCTAAAGAGGATAGCTTGTAGGCATTGGTTCTTAACTTTAGATCATTAAAATGATTTCATTTCATTTTGCCTTTAACAGTTGTTAAAATGAGATTAGTTGTGCTCTCTGGTGTGCTTCAATTCTCTGTTTATTTTATATGAGATTATTAGTTGTGATATTCCATGTTTCCTTGATCATCCTTGAGCAGAAAAGCAATTCATATATATTTTAATAAATAATGTAAAATTATTTTAAGGCTGGCTGACCACACACACACACAAGCAGGCTGCAGAACTTGCTCTTTAACAACTTGAATAGCGGCTGATGATTTCTGAATATGAGCTAATGGCAAAGAAAAAATGAGTTTCAAAAAAATAACTATCAAAGCCTTGGAAGAAAGAGGTTTGGTAATCTGTTAGGAATTGTAGTTTGAATCCATTGCTCCATATCATAGTCTATACAGTAACAGAAAACACCTAACCTGGGCTCTACAGGCTCTTTTGCAGATATCAGAAGAGCTGCAAGACTTAGAACAAGCTTAGAAGGAGCTTTTACCATACATCAAGGGAACCACTAATCGTATATAACTGATGAAGAAACACAACATACAGACTATCTACAGACCAACTTAGAAAATTCAACAAATGCTATGGTCGACAAAGGATAAGAGGGATCCTTTAACCTCTGTGGGAGTCTATCACATACCTTGCAGCACTCAAACACAAATTAAAAAAAAAAACATGAAAGGCACTAAAGAGCTGGCTGCTTCAGCCAGAACAACCAGCAATAGCAGAACACATGATAAACCAAGCTGGGCACAGAATAATATTTGAAAACACAGAAATTATGGAGTACTCTGACAACCACTTTGCCAGACACAGAGAAGCCATTGAAATCCATAAGCACATGGACAATTTCAAAAGAAAGGAAGACATCATGAAAATGAGCAAAATCTGGTCACTAGTATTGAGAAACACCAGAATTATGACCAAAGCTAATAAACACCACCCAGACACAGGAAGCCTCTAGGCAGCAAGCAATCAAGGGCCAGCGAACACCACCCAGATAAAGGATGCCTCCAGGCAATAAACAGTCCAAGGGACCGAAGGCCTGGCTACTTCCAGGCAGATGTCCTCACCATTGACTATGCAATCTTCCCATTTACTCACATGCTAATAGATGGATCCCACTCAAAGAATCATAGAAAAATAAGTGTTGGAAAAGACCACATGGGCCATCTAGTCAAACTCCCTACCATGCAGAAGAGCTCATGTGTTGTCGTGCCTGGGGGCTATAATTCTTAATGAAGGAGGCATGGACATGGCATCTTTCCCCAGGGGATTGCTTCTTGCCCTCCTATAGGAAACTGGAACTCTCAAAAACCCAAAACGCTGTAAATAACTCAAAATAAGTTTTCTTGATCACAAAGAGTTATTTCTTTAAAGTAATGAGCTGGAAACTTCAGAAGCGTGAAGGAAAATATACGTTACAGTCTCAGTTAGTCCTGGGTCCAAGGTGTTTGAAGCTGAGTAGCTTTTCCAAGTTTCCTTTTTCCTCAATGGCTGTGAATGCCAGAGCAAGCCACAACCCCAGTTCAGATGCCCTATGTTTGAAGACTCAGGATCTTCCTCTGGTGCCAAAAGAACCGGTTTGAAGGTGCTTGAGACTTCCAACATCGTTCAGGTTGGTCTGAACATGAAGCACAAGTCTCAAGGGTAAAAAACCTCAGAACTGGTGCTGAGAGGTCATTTAAATCAGGGTCTTTTAGAGTCAATTCTCTTACTCACGCCCATCTGGTAGAAACTCTGGTGGCAGAATGAAAAGAAAGGAAGCACTCCCCTTCTGCAGGAAGAGGTGGTGCCAAACAGCACTGATTGACAGCTACAAGTAACCAATCCATCCAACTATACATAAGCAAGGTATTTATTTTATTTATCGTGTCATCAGCAACCATTGTATTACAATTCTAACAGAGCAAAACAAAAACAGAGATTAAAAAGAAAAAGAAAAAAAATGAAAGAAAAAAAAAACCACACAGATTTTGTAAATTTGGTATTTGGTTAAATGTCCTTTGACCAGTATCTGGCCACTTGGAGTGCCTCTGGGGTTGCCGCAAGAAGGTCCTCCATCGTGCATGTGGCAGGGCTCAGGGTGCATTGCAGCAGGTGGTCAGTGGTTTGTTCTTCTCCGCACTCGCATGCCGAGGATTCCACCCTGTAGCCCCATTTCTTAAGATTGGCTCTGCATCTCGTGGTGCCAGAGCGCAATCTGTTCAGCGCCTTCCAAGTCGCCCAGTCTTCTGAGTGCCCAGGGGGGAGTCTCTCATCTGGTATCACCCATGAATTGAGGTGCTGGGTTTGGGCCTGCCACTTTTGGACTCTCGCTTGCTGGGGTGTTCCAGCGAGTGTCTCTGTAGATCTAAGAAAACTATGTCTTGATTTAAGTCGTTGACGTGCTGGCTGATACCCAAACAGGGGATGAGCTGGAGATGTCTCTGCCTTGGTCCTTTCACTATTGGCTGCTACTTCCCGGTGGATGTCAGGTGGTGCAATACCGGCTAAGCAGTGTAATTTCTCCAGTGGTGTGGGGCGCAGACACCCCGTGATAATGCGGCATGTCTCATTAAGAGCCACATCCACTGTTTTAGTGTGATGAGATGTGTTCCACACTGGGCATGCATACTCAGCAGCAGAGTAGCATAGCGCAAGGGCAGATGTCTTCACTGTGTCTGGTTGTGATCCCCAGGTTGTGCCAGTCAGCTTTCGTATGATGTTGTTTCTAGCGCCCACTTTTTGTTTGATGTTCAGGCAGTGCTTCTTGTAGGTCAGAGCACGGTCCAAAGTGACTCCCAGGTATTTGGGTGCACTGCAATGCTCCAGTGGGATTCCTTCCCAGGTAATCCTCAGAGCTCGGGATGCTTGTCTGTTCTTAAGGTGAAAGGCGCATGTCTGTGTTTTAGATGGATTAGGGATCAGCTGGTAATAGACAGTAAGAGCACCTAGAGCTTCGGAGAGCTTCTGTTCTACTGTCTCAAAGCTCCCTGCTTGAGCAGTAATGGCATGATCATCAGCATAGAAGAAACTCTCTGTCCCTTCTGGCAGTGGCTGGTCATTTGTGTAGATGTTGAACATGGATGGAGCAAGCACGCTCCCCTGAGGCAGGCCGTTCTTCTGTTTCCGCCATCTGCTTCTCTGGCCCTGGAACTCAACAAAAAAGCTCCTGTTTTGTAGCAGGTTTCCTATGAGGCGGGTGAGATGGTAGTCCTTTGTGATATTATACATTTTTCTCAGGAGGAGGCGGTGGTTCACAGTATCATAGGCTGCTGACAAGTCTATGAAGACAGCTCCTGTGATCTGCTGCCTTTCAAAGCCATCTTCTATGTGCTGGGTCAGGTTCAGCACTTGCGATGTGCAGCTTTTGCCTTTTCTGAAGCCAGCTTGCTGTGGGATCAGACAGGGGTCTATCTTTTCCATAATTCTATGCAAAATAAGTCTCTCCAGAACTTTGTAGAGGTGGCACAACAGGGAGATTGGTCTGTAGCTTTTTGGGTCATTACGGTCTTTGCCTGGCTTCAAGATGGCGATGACTCTTGCTTTCCTCCAGATTTTGGGGATCTGACAGGATGCAGTGCAGTTGTTCATCAGCTCCAGCAGCCAGCGCCTTGCTTTTGGACCAAAGTTCTTGATTTGTTCCATCCGTAGATCATCCAAGCCAGCTGCTTTGCCATTCTTACATTTGTTGAGAGCCATGTCCAATTCAGTAGATGTAAAGGGTTCATGGAGGTTGTTGTTCTCAATCTCTGGTTGTCTGGCTATTGGTTTCTTTCCTACTTTGGTGGCAAGGTTGGGTTTCCCATTTTTCAAGAGTTGGTGTGCTATCTGATCTGCCTTTATGTTGGCATGGGTATTAGTTTATGAGGGATCATTGCTCAGCCGTCTCAGCAGCCTCCACACCTTCTGGCTGCTCCTGCCCATGTTGACCTCTGTGATCAACTTGATCCACTGTTCTTTCTTGGCTTCAGAGATGGAGGACACAATGCTCTGCGCTGCCTGAAGAGTCTGCTCACTGAATGGGTCTTCGTTGTGGAGCCTGTAATAGTTTTCCAACAAGGCAGCTGTTTCAGGAGTAATGCCCTGGAGGTAGTGGGTTCTGCAGCCTCTCGGTATAGAGGCCCATGAGCAGGTTTTCACTATTTCAATAAAATGTTCGTATTCCTCAGGGATTGGCGCGACCGATAAGCAAGGTAAAAAGGCAGGATTAAGCATGATACAACAGTTTAAATCTTGCAACTAACAGTTCTACACATAGGTGGCGCCACCCGCGCCATCACAGCTCAATCAAAGTATCCCTGACAGATGGCCATCCAGCCTCTATTTAAATGTTTCCAAGGAAGGGGCTTCCACCACACTCCGAGAAAGAAAGTTGCACTGTTGAACAGCTCAAACAACAAGGAAGTTCTTCCTAATGTTCAAGTGGAATCTCCTTTTATGTAATTTGAACCCATTGGTCCAAGTCCTAGTTTCAAGGGGAGCAGAAAACAAGCCTCCTCCCTCTTCCTTGTGACACCCTTTCACATATTTATACATGCTTATAATGTCTCCTCTCAAACTCCTCTTCTGCAGGCTAAACATACCCAGTTCTTTAAGATGCTCGTCATAGGGCATGGTCTCCTTTGGATACCTTCAAGCTTGTCAATATCTCTTTTAAACCATGTTGCCCATAATTGGACACAGTATTCCAGGTGAAGTCTAACCAAAGCAGAATACAAAGGAACCATGACTTCCCTCAATCTGGACACTATACTCCTTTTGATGCAGCATCACACTACTGACTCATGTTCAACTTGTTGTCCATGAAAACTCCAAGATCTTTCTCACATGTTTCAAGCCAGGCACCACCTAGTCTGTATCTTTTCATTTTTTCTGCCTAATTGTAGCATCTTATATTTGTCCTTAGTGAAATTCATTTTGTTAGTTTTGACCCAGCTTGCTAACCTGTTAAGGTCATTTTGAATTCTGATCCTGTCCTCTGGAGTATTAGCTATCCCTCCTAATTTGGTGTCATCTGCAAACTTGATAAGCACTCCTGTTAAACCTTCATCAAAGTTATTAATAAATATGTTGAACAGTACTGGGCTCTGGACTGAACCCTGCAGCACTCCACTAGTCACTTCTTTCCAGGATGAAGTGGAACCTGAGCACCCTTTGGGTTCAGCCACTCAATCAATTACAAAACCACCTAATAGTAGTATTGCCTAGTCCACATTTGACTAGTTTGCTTGCAAGGAGGTCATGGGGGACTCTGTTGAAGACCTTAATTAAATCAATATATGCTACATCCACAGCACTCCCTGTACTTACCAAGTTTGTAAGTCTATTGAAAAAAGAGATAAGATTAGTCTGGCATGACTTGTTTTTGAGAAATCCATGTTGACTATTAATAATCATGGCATTCCTTTCTAAGTGAATGTAGACTGCCTCCTTAATGACCTGCTCCAGAATCTTTTCTGATATTGATGTCAGGCTGACTGGATGGTAATTGTTTGGGTCCTCTTTTTCCCTTCTTGAAGATAGGGACAACATTTGCTTTTCTCCAGTCTGCTGGGACCTCTTCTGTTTAACTTCTCTGAGCTAAATTTATGCACTTGCATATATCATATTTCTTATAACTAGGCTACCATCTTGCTCATCTGCCTTTGTAATATTCAGTTTTATTGGTGTTATTCTTAAACTATGGTACTCAGAATAGGACACAGAATCTGAACATAGGAAAGTCTGAATACAGGAAAAGGTAAAACAATGTTATATTCCATTCTTCTGTAATGTGGCTAAATATCGCATTGTGTGTGTCTCTGTATACAATGTTTTCTCTCTATCTCTTGTGCTATCAAACAACTCCATAGTATGGAGAGTGATTCAAAGTTATTTTCCATGAAATCATGGCAATTTTACACCTTATTCACTGTGAACACAAACAATATTTGCCTCTAAAAATTACGACTGAAGAACAGGTGACCCTTCTATACTCATACATTGTGGATAGTGAGCAAGACATGAGCAGAAGGTTTTAATTTGCAAAAGAGAAGTAATTATTACAATAAATGCGCATTAATGGTGGAGACAGAGTAGCATCAGAGAAGCAATCCAGACAATGCAGGTCCTTATTTCATTCTTCACATCCAAGATCCAGCTTCAAGGCCTCTCATCTTTCAATTTCTACAGCAGGCAATGATTACTATCATACAAATCACGCTTACTGACAAAGCTTGCTCTTCTCTGATTTGTGGGTAAACATTTGATAAATAGTCTGTACAGCAGCCTCCTGTCTTCATATAATAGATTTTTGTCAGTTAATTTGCTAAAGCTTCATCCTCTCCTTCTTCATTCATATCTTCTATGAATACATCAGAATGATTTGGGAATTAGCAATGATGTTGAAGCCTGTGTTCCAAAATGAAAAGTGTTTTTTCTTCCCTTTTCAGGCACCAAAATAATTGCAGCTCTCAGATGCCATGCTGCTACAGCTTCTTCACAATGAATGTTTTCTCCCCAAACTACATTTTCTTTTCTATGTATATGATGGCTTTAGCAGCAGATATGCCATTAAAAAGTTACAGCTCTCTTTCCATTCCCAACTTGAGGGGGGTACTGGGCTTTTTCATACTACACAATGGTAGGACTTTGTACCACTAACTGCTATGGCTGCATCCTATGAAATCCTGTGATCTGCAGTTCTAGGAGGAACTAGAGCAATCTGGCAGTGAATTCTAAATGTCTCAAGAAAGATACAAATCCCAGGATCTTCTGGAATGTGGCAATGATAGTTATACATTTGATTAGCTTGAAAGAGACCACAATCTTCTTCCCAGAGCTGACTATATGGTGAGTGTGAATCAGGCACTTGCCTCAGGCATCAGAAATAAGATGTCATAATGAAAGAGTGCTATTGAAGATGAGGAGAAGTATTTCTGGGGGTTTCTGCTCAGAATGTCAAGATAACAAAATTGGATGGATTGGATGGTCCATGAGGTCTCTTCCAATCCTATGATTCTATGATCCAAGGGTCTTGAGGGATTCACAATTCCACCCCTGCTTTAAAGACTGCCTGGATGCTGCTGAGAGTATCAAACTGAAGCTTTGGGGGTAGCTTTTCTCAATGTTTCTGACCACAGATGGTCCCCAAGAAGAAAGAAAGATGGAGGCCAAGTTCAACCACATTGTTGACATTTCTTGTGGGGCAGCTATATTTGTCTCATATGAAGAAACCAACTGAGACTTGAGATACCTTAAAGACAGCCAAATTTAGCATAAGAGAGAACTGCCATTATGGAAAGCTGCCCTTAACTTGCTATTGTACTTTTTAATAAAATAAATGAATGCTTATATGATAGCCAAAATAGTGTAGCTAACATATATGAATGAAATTATGTTTGACAGACTGCTTCATTTTTATGGACAGAGGGTCTATCATTTGGACACTTTATATCAGATATTGGGTGCATCTACACTGTAGCTTGACATCACTTTGTAATTTGTAATTTGGTGATGCAGCAGCACTCTTTGACAGAGAAGGCTAAAGACCTTGTGAAACTACAGCTCCCATGATTCCATAACAGTGAACTATGGCTGTTAAACTGGTGTCAAACTGCATTAATTCTATAGTGTCGATGCACATGAAAACTTTCTGAGCATGGGCAATGCAACTATGAGCACATTGTAATATATTCATTCTGCTTTGCCAGTTTACAAGTATGCATTGAAAGCAACCATATTTTGAATTCCAAATATTACACATGAATTTCAATAATTACTTATGTTTTCATATCCAGTTAATAGAATACTTTCTCTAGTGAATTTTGTCCATAACTTGTAGGGTTTTCTGTGCAAAGTGTCAAAATGACATAACTGATTCAAGATTCTTGAGGGCTACACAGAGGTGCTATGCATCTTTTATTATTATTATTATTGGTTAGATGGAAGTAATTTGTAACATTATAACAATTGCATATACACAACAATATATTATTATTTTACCTCATATAACACATTCTGTTGATTACATTTTATCTTTCACAGTTCTATATATCTATTACTTATACCTGTCCATTTTCCCCCACTCACTTCCTCTGAGAACAGATGTAATTCATTGGTTTATGTTATTTGTTCGATCATGAAGATCTTTTGGTTCAGATACTTATATTTTCCTTTCCCTTTTACTCTGACTATATATTTTTTTCCACTTTAACTTCCAGTTCTCCTTTGGATGACCAATCATATATTTTGTTCTGCTTTCAGATACGTAGTCTTGGAGCATACACTCTGAAAAAATATTCAATCCATTTTTAAAATTCCCACTTCTCTTCATCTTTCTATCCTAAGGCAATTTTTGCTTGTGTGGCTACTATCATATATTTTACAATTTCAACCTGGTCTTTATTCCTCCCATTACTTTCAATTTGTTGGGTAAATAATTGTTTTTTTAATTCAATTTTTCTCCCTAATAATTCTTCTATCTCATCCTTAATCTTTTTGTAGAAATTTTGTAGTTTTTTTACAATCTCACCTCATATGAACAAACCCTCCCATTCCCCCACATTTATGGCAACAAAGTTTTGATTTTTATTGAAATGTGTACCAGTTGGTGTGGGGTTCAATACCATTTTATCAATATCTTATGTTGTGTTTCCTTAATCCTTAAGGGTTTCATTTCTTTAATTCTCTTATCGATCTCATTCTTTGTACATTTTTTTCTTTCCATACTTCAATGAAAGTTTGTTTCATGTTGTGTATGTGTGTATGTGTGTGTGTGTGTATATATATATATATATATATATATCCCAATTCCTATCTATTAGTCCTATTGGAAGCAGATCTATTTCATTTATCGGAAATATACTTTGCCATTTTTTCCAGCATTGCATTGCTGAAATCAATTGTCCTTTTATTTTCATTATTTCCTTATTTTCTAACTTTTTCTTAATACATAAGCAGTGTTTCCATCCACTGATTGATTTCTCCAATCTTACCCATCTTTTTTACTTGTCCAAATCCAATTCTAATAATCCCACTGATTGGAATACCTCAAAATAGCTCTGTAGGTATGGGGCTCCTCAACTTCCATTGTCTTCTGGGGAGTATAATATCAAATTACAGATTCTACTCTTGTTAGCCCCTGCTATCCAACATTTAATTCAGTTGTCCCATTTCTTTATTGTCTTGAATGGAATATTAAGTGGTAGTATTTAAAAATAATAATATCTTGGGTAAAATCTTCATTTTGCAAATTTTTATCCTGGTTATTATATTCCAGTTCATTTTTTCCAGTTAAGTATTTGCTTGCTTATTTTTCCCCTAATTGGTTGTAGTTTATATCATTATTAAGATTATTTGGAATATATACTCACAAATATTTTAACTTTTCCCCCCAAATTTTACCCCAGAGAGTTTGCACCTCTTTTAGTTCTTTCCAAGTTAAGTTTTTATGTGCAATATCCAATTTTTCAATGGCCAATCCTGAAATGTTCTCAAATTATTTTTGGTACTTCCTTTACAGAATCTTCTGGCCTAATAATAAATTTGAATCTTATACCCTTTCGTGTTTTTTTTTTCCATTTCTAATTAAATTAGCTAGGGGTTCCATCACCATTGCCAAAAGGATTGATGAGAGGGGACATCCTTGCTTTGTTCCCTTTTTAATCTTAATGGTTCTTGTTTTGGAGAACTATTATTTCTACCTGACTATCCTATATAATTTTCTGATTAGCTCACAGATTTTCCCCAATTAAAATTCCTCACAAAGTTGAAACAGAAACTGGTTTACTATGTCAACGGCTTTATAGACATCAATTTTTAGTTTCAAAATTTTTGTTTTCTCTCTTGTTGCATGGTTAATGACATTTAGTATGTTTTTGATTGGATCTGCAAGCATTCTGTTTTTAATGCATCTATATTGATCTTCCTCTATTAGATTTGGCATGATACGTTTCAGTCTATTTGCTATAATTTCTGTAAAAAAATATAATCCACATTGCATAGTGTTATTGGTCTATATGAGTTTGGTCAACCTCCTCCTTATTCAGTTTTAATATTGTTATTATTTCTGATCTTTTCCACGACACTGGGATTATGTTTTAGCATTATCTCATTAAACAGTCTAAGTAGATTAGGGGGTAACTTCTGCTTGAAATATTTTATAAAAGTTTGTGGTAAACCCAGGAGATGAATTTGATTTGAAATTTTGACCACCTCTTCTATTTCATTATCATTAATGTTTTTGTTCAATGATTATTCCCCCTGAGGGTCTAATTTTTAGTAGTGCAAACTTTCAGTGTCCTTATTCATGTTGTTTTTCATAATATCCTGTCATAATTTCCTTTAAATCCTTCTCCATTTTTTAAAGTTGTCCTTTTTCATTTCTTAATTTAGTTAACGTAATGCTCCTCTCTTTTTTAAGGTATCTTGCCAATCTCTTTGTGCTGTTAATTGAGTTAATATGCATTTTGAGAAATAAGTATTTTTTTTGTAACTTTGATTTTCTCTAAATTGCCTAATTGTGTTTTTATCCCCCTCCACCTTTCTTTATTTTCTTCTGTAGGGTCTCTTTAAAAGGTTTGAAATATCTTTTCACAATCCTGTTTTAATTTTTCTGCCTCACTTTTTTCTCTTTTCTTTTTTTATTTAGAAAGATAGAATAACTTTATTGTCATGGTACATAGTACAATGAAGGGAAATGCTTTCCTTCACAGACGTCACAAAAACAATATCCCCATCCCTCCATAGTTCAACCACCAAGCACCATTTCAGAAGGAAGGTCTGTTTCTGTGCATGGGTTGCTTCCCTTTTGACTTCAGTTCTTACACCATATCAGTTCTTAATAGCAATATTCTCTGATTTTTTGTTTTAAGTCTCTTCCTTTTCAGCTGCTTTTAAGTTTTTTTTGAAGAAGAATAAATAACATGAATTCTGCAAGTGGGCAGCTGAAGAGTGGCAGGATGATGCTGCAGAAAAGGGAAGGTGAATGGAAAGGAGAGAAGGGAGAAGGAGGGGGAACCAGAAGATTCTTTTTTCTCTTTTCTTGATACCTTTTCCCATTGATATACATTTGTCCTTGATGACTGCCTTGAAGGCATCCCACATTATATCTTCTTTATTTTGGTGTTCTGTTTAGTCTAAAGTATTGCTTGGTTTCCTCCTTCAATACTTATATATATATATATATATATATATATATATATATATATATATATATTTCTAGGCATCTCGAGTTAACTCTGGAGCCCAGGATTCAAATCCCTGCTCAACCATGAAAACCCACTGGATTACCTTTGACACTCTCAGCCTCAGAAAACCCCATGATAGGTTTGCCTTAGAGTCTCAACTTAAAAGCATATAACAACAACAACAACAGTCACATCTCTGACCACAATCTTTCTTTTCTCACAGACATTTTAGATATTTCAAATTCAAGTTGCTTTAAAAAACCCTTTTAATGCACTATTTAAAAATTTTAATTCCATTGTATTTGATTGCATTCAATCATATTTTATACTTCTGGTTTTATATTACCCAGACAACCTTTGTTATTGGGTGGATTTAGCATATAAGAAACAAACAAACAGCAAAAGTAACTTATCTGTAAACCTGTATGCATGTTGACATCTTTCAAATTATGTATATACATGTAGTGCAAACTTTTGCATGTTGACTCAGGCATAAATTTGAAAATAGAGATTAGACGGATCAAATGGGCATTACAGTCTGAAACATATAAATTTCTCTATAGAATTAGTTAGCCCACTGCAGCTGTATTTTAAAATCATTTTCCTTTTGATCAGTGGTGGGAAATGGCCCTTCACATGTAATTGGCCTGCAATTCTTAGCACTGCTATAGCCATCACAGCTAACGGTGAGAGTTGCATCTGGGTTGCCATATGATCTCATCCTTTTTTTGAAGTGTTTTTGCAGCATTCAAAATAGTAACAGTAATGATTGTGTGATATCAATTCACAAAACCAGATACAACTTTAGCTGATAAAGCAAATATATTTACACGAAACATTTATTTCTTTTTTTAAAGCTGTAAGGGTCTGCAAAGGTACAAGTGCAGGACCATGGATCCATAAATTGATACAATTACTTGAATGGAGATAAGTGCAACAATGAAAGTGCTCATGCTAGTGTATAATGATTATCAGTGATTGTGCGATTCCCCCCAAAATAACAACTTAGTCTCATAAAATCCCTTGATATTAGGAACAACCCAACTACATTCCTGACTACAAAATCTGATGGATGAGCTTAACAATGCTTCTTTCCTTTCCATGTTGTCTATTTCAAAAAGCAAAAGCTTTAACTCATAGTAGGAACACTTTTGTAGCCAGAGGCAAACCTACACAATCAATAAAAACACCCAGAGCACAAAAAATTACATTCCCAGTAAAAATGTAAGACTTTCGCTCAAGTAATTCAGTTTTGACTTTGAACCACATTATCATAACTGAGTTCATGCTTTCAACATTTATTTATTAATCTCAGTAAATACATGTCTAATAAAATGCATGTGTAAATACAATATTCAATTTTAAATTGCACTTCTTGGCTGACTTTGAATATGTTCAGTCAATCAGTATTCAGCAATTTCTGGTTCACTGAACTGTGAGTTAACAACCCTGGAGATGTTATACAGAAAAATCTCAACATATTTTCAAAAATGGTACAGTTAATTAATGGTTTTAAGATTATTAGCAGCTTAATCAGATTTATAATTTCATTTCAAAGAATCTTTTTGTCAATCTTTACGATATTTGCAAATCCATGGCACAGAAGCTCATTGCTTCTGTTAGAGGTATTCATCTACTCTCGCTTTCCTTCTGTACTTTTCATTTGAGTCCTTACTATTTTTGTGGTGGCGGGTTGAAAATACACAATTAAAAGTAGAATTTATTAATAAAAATACAACTGATCATGTATTTCACTTTGTTATTATATTTCTTACTTAAATTGGCCACAGCTAGGGTCTTCAGTTTCCAGTTCATCGAGTGTTGGTGTGTGATTTACACACTGTACAAATTTCCATATTATGTAAATTAAGCACATTAAATGTTGAATACTTTTACTACTACTATGCTTCAATCTTGATACCTTTTATTTAGTCAACTCTGATCTGCAGCAGTCATTGCAGTGTAGTGATTAAAGTGCTGGACAGAACAGGGAAAACCAAGTTCAGATCCCTGTTTGGTTCGTGGAAGTTACCATATGACCACAGACTGGTCATTACATCTCAAAAAGTTTTGTCTACGGGTGAAACATATATCCTCCACAAATGGAGGGTGAAAGAGAAAAATTTGCCAAGAGGAAGGCGCATCAAGCCAACCCCGACTGAGACTGGTCGGGAGAAGATGCAGATCAAGAATAGGGCTCCACAGTCACCTACAGACCCACCAAAACACTGATCCTGGTAGACTATCCTACTCGGCCAACGAGGGATCACCTAAGTAAGTAAGTAAGTATATCCTCTGCTTTTCCCATCTTGTTTCCCTGGTGTTTTGTTTTATGCTTTTGCAACATGTTTTTCCTGGTTGCATGTTTGTGAGAGCAGTGAGGTGGGAAGGAGAGAAGGATAAGAGCCTACCCAGGCTTTCCAATAAACCACTGCCTAATTCTCAGAATAGTGTCTCTACATCTTGTTCCATAATTTGGCTCCTATAATGACTGGCTAATGTTACAGACAGGAACTAATATGCATACTTGAATTCTAGGTAAATGCCAATCAACTGTGTCGAATACTAACCCTACATTTGCTTATGATAGAATGAAATACTGGTTTTTACATGCATGATTAAATATTAATTCTATTAGTTCAGATGTGATTTTTATTTAAGAGAAGTCACATATGATTTATTCTGAGATGATTTTCAACCTGTAAAGCCTAAAAAAATGGGTGAAGCACACAAAAAGTGCTCTCATATCGCCTAGAAACATTTACCTTCATGCCCCATAGAACTGTAAACAAATCTAAACATGTCTCTTGATTGTAGCCTGTGTTTTGCACATTTTAAAAATGTACACACTTTAAAACATATATTTTTAAATAGGAACATGCTTCTGAGTGCAATCATTTTCCTTTGTAAATGGCAGAACAAGCATAGAAATGTGTGGATTTTTGCAATTTGGTAATAACACATGAAAATGTAAACCCAACTATTTTTTCAGTCATCCACTCAGGCATGCTGCAAGTCTCAGAGAACATTTATAACCATGGTGCTTTTTCATTTAGCTCCTTATTTTGCATTGTCATTTAATAGGAGTTGGGTGTTGTGTTTTTGTTTTGTTTTTTTGTGGGGGGGGGGGGGCAAAAAAATGGCTTGTTATGGAAACAAGGATTGGTGATAAAGCTTCAGTGGAGATACCTTTTCCCCATTTCCCTTCCCAGGGTTAGATTTTTCTCACTTTCTGTTGTCTCATCCCTGTTTTTAACTATTTGCCATTTGTAAGTAGGTTTGTAAGTGGATATTAGTGTGCTGACATATTGCTGTTTCCTCCATCAGATGGGGAAAGGTAAAAAACAGCAGGTATCTCCACTGAAGCTATCCAAAACTTGATTCACTTACCGTGGTTGCTGAGGAAGTGTCTTGTGACACTTTTTTGCCACTTTGGCCGTCAATGGGCCAGGGCCACAGCCTGCATCATGTGATGGTTCTCGGCAGGATCCATGGCCAAAGAGGAGTAAGGGGCCAAAAACCACTTTTATATGATGGGGTGGAAGATCACCCAGTGGGTTTTCATGACCAAGTAGGGATTTGGATCCTGATGTTCCAGTCTCATCACATGCTGGGGGGGGGGGGGGGGAGGAGAGAAAATATCAGTATGATAAAGTATGATAAAGTCCAGCACTCAGATTGCTACACCATGCTGACTGGTAGTATCTGCTACAAAGTCGGCTGAAAATAAGCCATAAAATAGTGGAAGCAGATAATCCAAGATGTCAATTGCAGGAAAAACGTGTTATTTTTTTTTTTGAGTAGTGAATTTAATGGTACAAAGATATCCAGTTAAATCTCAATAAAGATAAATTATATAAGTGGGTGGCATTATTTAACTCATAAAATTGAAAATTAGTTTCATGAAAGCTAATAGCCCCAATTTTAAAAACAGCCTTACAATCAATATTACAAACCACAGGCTCTTTCACACTACGCACATAAGTTCTACAGTCTATTTAAATTGCTATGGCTCCGTTGTATCAAATGTTGGTGCTTGTAGTTTGGTGAGGTAGTAGAACACTTTCGTTGAGGATTTTAAATTCTTCTCTCTAAGGTGCCAATTCCAGGTTTATATGGGATGTTGCCATGGCAGTAAAAATGGAATATATTGCTATAAATGTGTACTATGAATGAATCCTTCATTTGATGACATTAGATATTTCTTTCAAACAAAATTCATCCTCGAACATGTATAAATCAGAGGATTGGCTATGATTTAAAGCAAAATAAGAGTGTGAACAACAGGATTTTGAGAAAAAGTGCCAGTTTTATGGACTAGAAAATAATGTACCACTGTAAACAATCTAGCTTGCATGTGGAAAACTCCAGACTTCCCTCTCCATGTATCTTGCTGAGCAAACAATGGCTTCACCCACATGCCCATTTTCAGCTATGGCACTTTGTGTACCTGTCCACTCCCCTTTCAGCTATAGCACTTTGGTTGAGTCTGGGTTGAAGAGAGTCAGTAATGTCATTCTCTTCATCCCAGTGCTTTTGAACTCAACCACATGAAACACCATAGCTGAAAAGAGTTTGAGTGGGTGCATAGATGAGTGACACACCATAATGGAAAGGAATTAGGTGGGTGCGTGAGTAAAATCTTCCAACCAGCATGCTCTGATTTACTTTCCAAAGCAGTCACTGTGGCTTTTCCTCTTCTGCCCATCTTGCCAGCACAATGCAGAAACAATATTCTGCTTATTGTTTCCAAGACCTCAGAATCTCCTATCACTATAGCATGACCCAGCTGCACAGGGCCGTCAGAAGCGTGGAGGAAAGAAGAAGGGAGAGGAAGGAGAGGAAGGAGGTAGAGCGAAGGCCGCTACTATCATTACGGCCTGGCACGCTCCCTCCCAACCCGCTTGCTCGGTCCTGCCTGGGTACACCTAACTCGCCAGCTACCATCCTGCTGTTGCGGTTACCGGTGGGAGGCTGGGACGGCCGTCCTTTGGAGTCTGGCAACTTACGGCTTGTGCGGCGTGCTCCTGACTCGACTGCGGCCTGTATTGCAACCGAGCCGGCCGAATGGCAACTTGAGCCGGTAGGAGGCGGGCCGAAGGACTGCCGGTGCTAGAGAGAACTACTGTGGCTGCTGGCTGCCACTTCAAACGCTGCAGGGCTAGGGCGGTTTCGGCTCGCAGGCGGCGGCGTTTTCCACCCTGCACTATCCGCCTGCACTCCGGCGCGACCCCGCTCCGATCCCTCCGCGGCAAGGCTGGGCCTCTCGCATCCTGCGGTGTGATTCCTCCGCGGTTCCAACTGGTGCGGTCTTCGTGTTCCATCTCTGCCCGAGGCCCAGAGGCACCCTGGCTGGACCTCCCTGCGTGCCCACTGCCACTGGAGCGAGCGAGCTCGACTGTGAGAGCCGGATCAGCGGATCAGCGGTGACTCAGCGTCTTCCCTGGGAGAGCCTGATCAGCGATGACTCAGC
The DNA here is from genome assembly GCF_037176765.1 of Anolis sagrei. Lineage (NCBI taxonomy): Eukaryota > Metazoa > Chordata > Lepidosauria > Squamata > Anolidae > Anolis > Anolis sagrei. The sequence goes on along the minus strand of NC_090022.1, from coordinate 250,812,691 downwards.
GTTTCCCCTAAGACTTCACGCGTCGGCCGCGATTTTCCAGCCAGCAACGCTAACATCCACGACTGCTAGGCTGGCTCCTGGTCGGCTGGAATTATATATCTTATCACATAGCTGCTGTTACGAGATTTGTGATCAGCCGCCATTACTGTAACGCCATCCAACGCGTTACTGCCTCCATTTCCGGAAAACTATCCAACTCATCAGCAGTTCCTGTGGCCATCTTAGTGATCCGGCATTCCACTGCAAGGTCCTCAGCCGTTGGACAGTACGAACTGTAAGAATCCCACGAGACTTAAACCTGTCCGACCCTGACATTGACAGTTGGGGGGTGAGGGGATTAACTGGACTTAATATCTACCAATAAGACTGGGGAGTATATGATCAATCTGCACAATTATTGCGCTGTTAATTTTGTTACCTTGAGCCAACGCTGCTAACTCTGCCAATTGCCAGCACTTTATATTGGGCCAACACTATTAAGTCTTCCAACTACCAGCACTTTATTTTGAACCAACGCTGCTAATTCTTCCAACTGTTAGCACCTTATTTTGGGCCAATCGCTGCTAAGTTATACAACTGCCAGCACTTTAACCAACAACTTGCACTTTAACCCTGTGTAATTTAACGCTATTAATTTTGCCACCATAGCACTTTAGTCCCTTACAACGCGCTACTTGTGTGCACTTTAACAACTTTCAATTTAAACATCTAGCACTTAAGACCTAGCACTTTAAGACCTACTACTACGCGAACCCTAGCGACCCAATTCAACCCTGTATCAACTCCGTTTACCAATGTCAGCACTCTTCCCTTGGTATCTGCTTATTGTGTTGTTAGTGGATTGGGAAGACAATAGAGGGTGGAACGGGTGGGAGGATCCTGGAAATAGTAAAGCAGGGGTAGGAAAGAATCGGATTGAGACTGGGTGGCAAAAGCAAATAATCTGGAACAAACCATGGGTTGAAATTACGAACTCCAAGTGCAATATGGTAGAAGAGGGGTATTCCATTGGCCGGGGGGGTCCCCATAGAAATCATAACGGGGAGGGGGAGATGCGGGAAAGGGAGACCACTAATTCAGCCTAGAAATAGTAAAAACTTAACAACTCAAATTCGGCCTAGGGAGAGAAGGAGAAAAAATTTAATCACTTGTAATTGGTCCCCTGACAAGGTAAGTTGGTGTACCCAGGATGGCAGTCCCTCTGGGTTGAAGATGGTGCTGCTGAACGCCAGATCTGTCAATGGCAAAACATCTTTCATCCAGGATCTAATCCTGGAGGAATGGGCAGATCTGGCGTGCGTTACGGAGACCTGGCTGGATGAAGCTGGAGGAGTAAATTTGACCCAGCTTTGTCCACCAGGATTCTCCGTACAACACCAATCGAGACCTGGAGGGCGGGGAGGCGGAGTTGCGGTGGTCTATAAAAATTCAATCCCCCTGACCAGAGGCCCCATCCCACAGTCAACCAATTTTGAGTGTGTCCACCTGAGGGTGGGTGACCGGGACAGAATAGGGATTCTGTTAGTGTACCGCCCACCTCGCTGCACTACGGTCTCCCTACCTGAGCTAGCGGGGGTGGTCTCGAGCCTGGCATTGGAGTCCCAACGGCTTCTTGTGCTGGGAGACTTCAATGTACATGCCGAGACTACCCTAGGAGGAGCGGCTCAGGACTTCATGTCATCCATGGCAACCATGGGGCTGTCCCAACGAGTATCTGGCCCCACCCACTGTGCGGGACACACATTGGATTTGGTTTTCTGCCAGGGATGGGAGCAAGGTGGCGGTGTCGAGGAGTTATCCACCTCTCCGTTGCCATGGACCGACCACTATCTGGTCAGATTTAGACTCACCACATCTCCCAACCTCTGCAGAGGTGGGGGACCCATTAAGGTGGTCCGCCCCAGGAGGCTTATGGATCCGAATGGATTCCTGACGGCTCTTGGGGATTTTCCTGCCACCTCGGTTGGTGATCCTGTTGAAGCCCTGGTATCTCTCTGGAACGGGGAGATGACTAGGGCCATAAACATGATTGCTCCGGAACGTCCCCTCTCAAGTAGCCGAGCTAAACCAGCACCTTGGTTCAACGAGGAGCTGGCAGCGATGAAGCGAAGGAAGAGGAGACTAGAGCGCGTGTGGCGTTCGGACCCGAGCGAGTTAAATCGAACACGGTTTGTTGCCCTACTAAGGGCATACGCCGTGGCAATAAAGGCGGCAAAGAAAGCCTTCTTTGCGGCCAATATTGCGTCCGCAAAGAACCGTCCGGCGGAGCTGTTTCGAGTTGTCAGAGGACTATTGAACCCCACCATCCCGGATGGGAACCCTGACAACTCGACGGCCCGCTGTGAAGCATTTGCTCGGTTCTTTGCGGACAAAGTCGCTTTGATCCGTTCTGGCCTGGATACCATGTTAACGGCAGTCTCTGAGGATGTAACACGAGCATCTGCTTGTCCGATTTTGATGGATTCATTTCAATTGGTGAAACCTGAGGATGTGGACAAGATACTTGGAGGAATGAGAGCAACCACATGCATCCTAGACCCCTGCCCATCCTGGCTTCTAAAGGAGGCCAGAGGGGGATTGGCCGAGTGGGTGGAGGTGGTGGTTAATGCCTCCCTTCGGGAAGGCAAAATTCCACCCAGCTTAAAACAAGCTGTAATAAAACCGCTTTTGAAAAAACCATCACTAGACCCCACTCAATTCGTCAACTATCGGCCTGTTTCCAATCTTCCCTTTTTGAGCAAAGTCCTGGAACGTGTGGTGGCCTCACAACTCCAGGTATTCTTGGTAGACACTGATTATCTGGATCCGGTACAGTCTGGCTTTAGGCCGGGACATGGTACCGAGACAGCCTTGGTCGCCTTAGTGGATGATCTCCGCCGGGAGCTCGACAGGGGGAGTGTGTCCCTGTTGGTCCTGCTGGATCTCTCAGCGGCCTTCGATACCGTCGACCACGGTATCCTTCTGGGACGCCTCGCGGGAATGGGCCTTGGCGGCACTGTTCTACAGTGGCTCGGGTCCTTCCTAGAGGGTCGTACCCAGAAGGTGTTGATGGGGGACAGCTGCTCGTCCTCACAACCATTGACTTGTGGGGTCCCGCAGGGTTCAATACTGTCCTCCATGTTGTTTAACATCTACATGAAGCCGTTGGGAGAGATCATCCGGAGTTTCGGGGTGCGGTGTTATCTGTACGCAGATGATGTCCAACTCTGTCACTCCTTTCCACCCACTACTAAGGAGGCTGTTCAGGTCCTGAACCGGTGCTTGGCTGCTGTGTCGGGCTGCATGAGGGCGAACAAATTGAAATTGAATCCAGACAAGACAGAGGCACTCCTGGTCAGTCGAAAGGCCGAACGGGGTATAGGCTTACAGCCTGTGTTGGACGGGGTTACACTCCCCCTGAAGACGCAGGTTCGCAGCTTGGGTGTGATCCTGGATTCATCGCTGAGCCTGGAGCCCCAGGTCTCGGTGGTGGCCAGGGGAGCATTTGCACAGCTCCGGCTCGTGCACCAGCTGCGCCCGTACCTCGGGAAGTCTGACTTGGCCACGGTAGTCCACGCTCTGGTCACATCCCGTATAGATTACTGCAACGCGCTTTACGTGGGGCTGCCCTTGAAGACTGCCCGGAAGCTTCAGATGGTCCAGCGCTCGGCAGCCAGGTTGCTAACAGGAGCGGCACTCAGGGAGCATACCACTCCTCTGTTGAGCCAGCTCCACTGGCTGCCAATCTGCTACCGGGCACAATTCAAGGTGCTGGCGCTAGCCTACAAAGCCCTAAACGGTTCCGGCCCCACTTACCTCTCCGAACGCATCTCCACCTATGAACCGACGCGGACATTAAGATCTTCCGGGGAGGCCCTGCTCTCGGTCCCGCCTGCATCACAGGCACGGTTGGCGGGAACGAGAGATAGGGCCTTCTCGGTGGTGGCCCCTCGGCTATGGAATGCCCTACCCATTGACATCAGACAGGCCCCTTCGTTGCTGGCGTTTCGGAAGAAGCTTAAAACCTGGCTCTTTGAGCAAGCGTTTGGCTAATCAGCGCAATCGAACATAGGACGACGGTTAAATTGAACATAGGAATGGCACAAGGACTATGAGACTGGATCTTGTTTTGTGATCGAGGCATTATGTATGATTGTTGTGTGTTTGTCACTGTGTATGATGTGTTTTAATTGTTATTGTTGTGTTAATTTACATTGTGTAAACCGCATTGAGTCGTCTAATTAGGTTGAGAAACGCGGTATAGAAACAAAGCAAATAAATAAATAAATAAATTTATCTACATACCTGTGCAAAGGAAATAGGACTGGAAAATAAGAAATTCTGGCACTTGTAGTTCCTAAAGAAACAAAAAAGTCACATCTCTCTTTAGCTTTCAAGATATAAGTCATATTTCCTACACAAGTAGTCTTTCTCTAATTCAAGAAATGAAGATGGTAAAAACATATTTGTCCAGTGACAGAAGACTGATGGATATGTGCCTAAAGTGGCTTATGCCTCACAGACTTCAAATCAGACGCATTTGCAGACATTTTTGTTACTGTATATATTCGAGTATAAGCCTAGAGTATAAGCCTAGTTTTCTGCTGAAAAGCCCCCCTTGGCTTATACTCAGGTGAGGGTCCTGGCGGGAAGGCTTGGGGCTGAAAGAAGGGCTTCTTTCAGCCCCACACCTTCTTACCAGGACCCTCACCTCTCTGCACAGCAATCCAGCTCTCCTTCCTTTCCTCCTCTCTTGCGCAGCATGCACCTTCCTCTCCTCCTCTCTCGGTGCATTGCACATCTTTCTCCCCTCCTCTCTTGTTGCCAGTCTTTCCCATTTTCCTTATTCATATGCACACAGCATTTTCCTCAAAATGTATAGTTAAAATAACTATGGTGATTATTGAAAGGATATGTGAGCACATTTACATTGAAGAAGATTAGGACAATGAATAAATTACAGTTGGATAGTCTTACCTTAAATTACAGTTTTCTGTAAATATTCAAAACATTTAACGTACTGATGCCTCAGTTAATGTAATTTTATTGGTATCTATTTTTATTTTGAATTTTACCAGTAGCTGCTGCATTTCCCACCCTTGGCTTATACTCAAATAAATAAGTTTTCCCATTTTTTGTCATAAAATTAGGTGCCTCAGCTTATATTCAGGCCAGCTTATACTCTGATATATACGGTAATATAAAATTCCCATATATAGTTCCAGGCCAGCAGATCTCCTGTGTGATCTATCCACTTCGTATCATTTCCTTGGTAGATCTGAGTACATTTTACTCCTGCCTTTTTGGACAGTGTGCCAATCTGGCTCTGAATTTCATACCAAGTCCCTACTCAAGTTAGAAAATGTTTGTAAGATTGTTCATCTTAAGATGTGACCATCTAAACCTCTATAAACTGAATGGCAGAACCTAACAAACATGTTTGGAATTTCCTCAATTTAACTTAAAATACAGATACAGAAATTAAGTGCAATGAAATCTAGGTCACTTGTGAAGCATAGACTCAGACAATTTATGGAGGGGAAGTAGAATCATGAATACGGAACAAGTAGTGTCATTTTACATTCTGCTATTAAAATAAATGCAATCAGATGTTATAAACAATCATATTTTGTGGAAATGATATTTCTTTCACATCTAAGCTGAACCATAAAGTACTGCTATCAGGAAAAAATGTTTACCTGAACTAACTTTTGATACCTTAGATGCATATTTAATATGCATTCTACTAGAAGATCTATACAAATATATTTAGTAATACAGAACCTGTTTTTAGAAAATGCATACATTTCTATACCTGAAACCTGAACAAATCAGGTATATTACTAAATATATTATGTAGATTTATTTTCAAGGTTAATGACATTAATTGTAATGATTTCTGTCCAATGAATACCATGATTTCCATCAGTGGGTAAACAGAAGGGTTAAGAGGAAGAGAAGCAGGGAAATTTCAAAAAGCATGCTGGAAATATGAATCTGTTCTACAGAAAACTGATTACACACCACGAAACAAAATAATAGATAAGACATAGATTAATCTTTCTTTATCAGTATTGCTGGCTGCAGTTTTGTTTATTACTTTCTTTCATGCTTTATCTGTATATTGATGCATTTACATAAAGGTACCCCAAAGATATTGGTTTTATGCAAGGTCACTTCTCAGTCTGAAGTGTGCACAATATCAGAATAGCCAAACAGCCTATTTGGAAGTGAAAAGTTTACTTTGCTGCTACCATTTGATAGCTGATAAAAAACAAGTATACTAGGTGTGGGGGAGTTTTTAAAATGACAAAATAACTTTGCAAATGTGAAAGTGTGCATTTTTATAGTTCATGCTTCTCCTTTTATGTTTCTGTTGTAAATATTGTAGTTGATGCAAGTTGTAGACTTTTTTATTTTTTTTATTTTTTTATTTCAAAAAGAATTATACATAACCATGATTACTATACCCCCCCTTTTTTTATTCCCTTTTCCCTCCCCACACCCACCCCTCCCCCTTTGTTTTTGCAAGTTGAATCCACGACATGCGAGTGTGGAGAAGAGCACACCACTGACCACTTGCTGCAATGCAACCTGAGCCCTGCCACATGCACAATGGAGGACCTTCTTGCAGCAACACCAGAAACACTCCAAGTGGCCAGATACTGGTCAACGGACATTTAATCAACTACCAAACTCACAAATTTTGTATTTTGTCTGTTTGTTTGCTTTGTTCTGTTAGAAATGTAATATAATTTGACTGGTTGTCCTGACACGACAAATAAATAAATATTGGTAGTTGTTTGTTTTATATTATATCACCTGACATGATAAAAAAAAACCTTTGGTTTTTTGGTATTTCTATCTGACTAATTGGTTTGTGCAGTTATATCACATTAGTTTTATATGCTTAGCATTCATTAGAGGTCTGTGGCTTCACAAAAGCCAAAGACACCCTGGATCTCTATCCTAACAGCACAAGGCAATATAAGGGCCACTGTCTAGCACAGCATCTTTGTATGGCAGCTTTTTCAGTTTTTATATGGGCCATGCTTGGTAAGCATGCATTTCCAATATTATCTTATGGTTTACTACACGTTGCTCCATAGTGTTACTGGGCAGATTTTGTAAAGCTGCTACAAATGATAAAATATACGTTTGCTTCAGTGTCAGGTTGCTCAAATTGAATTATGACTGCTTGGAATGGCACAATAAATGGCTGTCCTCAATTTTCTATGTCTTTCCTGCCTGCTCCAAACTGAACATCCCCCTTTCATGCAGTAGAAGTTTTCATTTAGCCTTGACACATTTTGAAGATATACTTCTACATAAAAACATTAAGTTCAGTTTGGATATGAGAAGTGGTTGTATTGTCTTGACTTTGCTGCGCAACAAAATAATTAAAAACCAAAAAAAGAAAGTTAATTTCCAAACCATGTGGATTAGGAAAGCCAAACCTGTCAGTGACTGAAACAAAATTATGAACATGCCATTAGAATCTGAACCAGCATAAAATGGTTGATGAGTGCAATGCTAAATTAAGATAACACAGCTAATTAGGGCATGTTCAAAAATTGGCAGGAATATACAAAGGAGAGCTATCATTTGGAAACTGGTCTGAATTTGTTGTAGTTAGGGAGGTTTTGTTTCCTTTTTCCTTTTAAATTATCTCCTCATGGTTAATGCTTCATAATTTCAGTGGCTTAAAATAGCTGCAAAATATTTTGAAAATTAACCATGTCTGCTGTATTTTCCTTAAATTTAGATATTTTTTTTTACCTTGGAGTTGCATAAACTGTAAGGAAGGAGACAAATCAGTCTTTTCCTTTAATCTAGCCTTGCCTGAACGATCTAGACGAAAGGAAATACTGGCAAAACCCAGCAGCAGTTATACCATCCAGGTTTTTGGGAAAACATAAAAAGTTTCTTTGTATGATACCAATGAAAATGTACATTGGGAGTTGGATCTAGGACCTCATCACATTGAAGTCGTCAAGCCCGGGGGACAGCGGGGGCATCCATGTGGCAGTGGGGCAAATCCAATGGATACACACTCCACATTGCATCCTTCCCCATCCCACACTTCCCCTGGCTTAACTAATGAGAACATGGGGAACCTCCTGTGTTCTCTGGGCTCCATTTTGGATGAGCTCCGACAGGCTCCATTCTGGATGCATCCTAGGATGGAGCCCAAACCTTATGTGAGAAGGTCCATAGCAGGAGCCGACCCATAAAAAGTGACAGAAACACAGGGATTTCTGATTTGGATTAAAGCATTCAACTGACATAAATAATTATGTTCTAAATGAATCTTTAAGAACATTGTGCATTCTATCACAGTGGCCACAAGTTAAGTATGATTTTTAAAAATAGAATCATAGAGTTCGAAGAGACCTCATGGGCCATCTAGTCCAACCCCCTGCCAAGAAGCAGGAAATTCACATTCAAAACACCCCTGACAGATGGCCATGCAGCCTCTGTTAAATTAATATAGACAACCCCCTAGACAAAACTAGCATACACTGAACCAATTGTAAAGTAAAAGACCAGCTGAAAGAAAAAGAAAGAGAGGAGAAAGACCACCGAATGACATTGGATATTCTGAGATGGAACCGAATGCAACTCCAGGCCTCTCCAAGATTTGTTTGGTATAAACGCTGACACTTCACTGCTTAAGGTTGTATATACTCATGTATAAGTCAACCTCAAGTATAAGTCAAGGGTAAGTTTGGGAGCCAAAATTATGGATTTTAATACAACCTATGCACTGAGCAAAGAAAGTGCCAGCACCACTTCAGTGGGCTGCCACCACCATTTTCCTACCCAGGCAATCAAAAAGACCATTCACTATTCTACTCAGTGAAAGATATAGTCCCTTTTAAAAATAAAAGTTAAGATATAGTATTAACGCTTATTGAAAGGAACCATCCCCTTCTTTGAGTAGAGTGGCAAAAGACATGAGGTTAGTCTGTCCCTAGAGTACCTGGAAGTAGCACTAACTCCCTCTACTGTCTCAGTGCTCCTTGGAGGGAAAGCAACAGAGTCATCACTACTGTTTTTCTACCCAGGCATTCAGAAAAGCCAGAAGCAGCACAATGGTGGACAGAATAAAGAGAGATCAGTGTTTCTTTTTTGGGGAAGGATTAAAATGCAATATTTACATTGATTCATGGATAAGTCAACCCAGATTTTTCATATATTTTTGACAAAAATGTCGAGACTCATATACAGGTATATATGTTAATGATAACTGATGTTAAATGATGCAGCATGATTTACAACCATTAAATTATTCTACCCCTTTAGCTAATGGGTTCCATCACCTCATTTCAGCAAGTAGTAGAAGGGGAGGAGGCTAAACAATGCATTCTACCCCAACCATCTCCTGATTGAATATGGTATCTGTCACTGTCTTGATATCGGTCTGTCTACAAAGGTAGATGAATGTATATTGCTTAGCCTTATGTGTATGTAGTCACATCTGGTTGTGTGAATGGATGGATCGTGTGCCTATTGTGGCAGGTTGGGCTTGTAGGCATACCTTTTCAATTTTCTTTTTCAATAACTTGTTGATAGAATCCAAAGACAACTATTTTCTTCTGCTGGGAGAATATTACCACCATCAAAAGCAAAAGGATGAATTTTGGATTTTCTCATAACCTATTGCCCATGCCTTTCTCCAAGTAATCAAGTTGTTATTGCATGTAAGTCTATATGTGCAAGACACATTTTCTTGCTTGTAGTTTTCATGTGGGTGTTAATGAAAAGAAGTGACTTCTGATATTTAGAGGTTTTTCACTATGCTTCTTCCAAAGGCACACCTACCCTTGCCTTACGCAAATATTTTCCTTAGCTTGCAAATTCCCCTAGTGCAACACACTGCTGTTCCCTTTTTATTCAGATACAAGACAAATATTAGGAGTGTCAAAAAAAGGAGTGTGTTAGTATATCTTGAGAGAGTGGCTTCTCTTTTGTAAGCAGGAAAGCAATTTTCCTGTGCTAAAATCATAATTTCTGTCAAGTGGCTTCTGTTTTCAAGTTGCCTTTCTCCCAGTGTGAGCTTTTCATTTTTAATAATAAACAAATAGTTACCATGTGGACTGATAAGCTGATGCAAGGATGTGGAGTCAGCTAGCTCATTTGTTCTCATTTTTTTTTGCCTACAGTACTCTCAGCTGTATAAAAAACAGCTGGAGGTTCCAGACCAAGCACAACCCAAAGATCCAAATACCTCAATGGCGGAGCAGGCAGAGGATAATACGGTACATGTTACAATGGCTTTGAAGGCAGCAGAAGAAGGCTGCAACAGATTGAGAAGCCACTGCTGTCATGTTAACCATGCCACTGAATGGAACCTCACTCTGTGAAGACTGTGCTGACCAGCTGTGCATCAAACTCCACACATTAAAAAATTCATGCACAGGAGTCTTCCAAGAAAACAAACAAACAAACAAACAAAGTGCTGATGACAACATTGTCTGTGTGCATTTAGAAGAAGACCTACAAGCCACTCTAAACACCTTCATAGAAGCATACAAGGAGCTCGGCCTGTCATTGAACATCAAGAAAACCCAAGTGCTCTTCCAGCAGTTACCAGCCAATCCCTCTACAATGCCAGAAATACAGCTTAATGGTGTAACATTAGAAAAAGTTGACCATTTCCACTACCTTGGCAGCCACCTCTCTACAAAAGTCTACATAGACACTGAAATACAACACTGTCTGATCCCTGTGAGTACAGCATTTTTTTGAATGAAGCAGAGAGTATTTGAGGATCGGGACATCCAAAGGGATACCAAGGTGCTTGTTTATAAAGCTATTGTCCTCCCAGCCCTTCTATATGCCTGTGAAACGTGGACTATCTAGAGACAGCACATGCAACTCCTGGAACAATTCCACTTAGCATTGCCTCCGAAAAATCCTGCAAATCTCTTGGAAAGACAGGCAGACAAATATCAGCGTTCTGGAAGAAGCAATTACCACCAGCATTGAAGCGATGATCCTCCGTCATCATCTTCACTGGACCTGCCACATTGTCTGAATGGCCGATCCCTGTCTCCCAAAGAAGTTACTCTATTCCAAACTCAAGAATGTAAAATGGAATGTTGGGAGGACAGGAAAAGAGATTTAAAGATGGGCTCAAAGCCAACTGTAAAAACTGTGGCATAGACACAAAGAACTGAGAAGCCCTGGCCCTTGAGCGCGCTAGCTGGAAGTCAGCTTTGACCAGCAGTGCTGTAGAACTTGAAGAGGCACAAATGGAGGGCAAAAGAGAGAAATGTGCCAAGAGGAAGGCGCGTCAAGTCAACCCTCACCAGGACCATCTTCCACCAGGAAACCGATGCCCTCACTGCAGGAGAACATGTGTGTCAAGAATAGGGCTCCACAGTCACCTACATACCCACCACCAGGACACCACACCTGGAGGACAATCTTACTCGGACAACAAGGAATAGTCTAATTGAAAAATAAATAATGAAAAACAAGCAAAAGGGTCAATTTTGATCTATGAATTTTGAACTTATGTTCTATTAGTATTGTATTTTAATCTATGTACTATGCTTTTAAAAAGATGTTTTGTTAAAATATGTATGTTATGATGTATTTTATCTGGGTGTTTTAACTGTGTTGTACCCTGCACCGAGGTGTGAGAAGAGATGGGTTACAAATTATTATCATTGGTGGTGGTGGTGGTGTACAATTTCTGGAAATTTGAAGTAATGCAGTGGTGGGGCTTTTCTGGGGATTTTTGATTAAGTCAGTGGTTCTCAACCTGTGGGTCCCCAGCCCAGGTGTTTTGGCCTACAACTCCCAGAAATCCCAGCCAGTTTACCAGCTGTTAGAATTTCTGGGAGTTGAAGGCCAAAACATCTGAGAACCCACAGGTTGAGAACCACTGGGTTAAGGGGATGGGGAATACTTATCTGATTAAAAATGAAGTATTTCTCTCTTTACAGATTTTAAGTCACTTTGTACTTTAGAGACATAAAATATTTTCACCAGAATCCTGTGATTCCAACTAGAGTAGAGCCATTGAGTAAATTGTTGTATGGAGTAATAACATTGCAATTGGGACTAATAACATTTTTCTTGCCATTATATAAAATTTGGGTTGACATATCCTTATCATGTTTGGTATAATAAAAGTATAGTTTATTCAGAAATCAAGTACCAATTGAATGTGTGTGTGTGTGGTACAAATTCAGGCACACAGCCCTGAACTGTAAGGAACATATTGTAAGTAACCTCATGGGTTTTGCCAGTTTATTAGAAGCAATAAAAAACCACAATAAAAATAGAAGAAACTGTCAACATAATAAAACAAAGACAATTATTTTATATCCCCTAGTTCTTCATCCTGCCAAGGAGATATAACACTCATGCCTATATAAAGAACTCAGTGAAGGATAAAAAGATGAAAAACTACAATGATCGGATAATGCACATAATCTTACCTAAAAGTCTTATTTTTACATAGTTGTTAAAATAATTTTGGGGAAGTAAATATATGAACAGTTTGTTCTAAACATTATTCACAATTCTTTAAAAATTGCTATAGTTAATTTTTAAAAAGATCTCAGTTCGTAGTAAAAGAAAAACAAAGTCTTTTTTCATCTTTTTCATGTTTCTGTTTTGCTACGATAATGCAGGTCCCTTGTTTAAAAGAAAAATAAGGTTGGGGGAGGGGGAATCCACCTATTTTTCATGTGATTAAGGTTGAGGAATACAGCATCCAGCCGAATGTAAAGCCATAAGCCATTCAGGTGAGACCCCCAGCAAATGTAAACAAAACCAACAGCACTATCTTCATTACTCTTGAAAATTGCAAACTATATTTGCACTTTGATCTCAGTTTATAGTAATTGAAGGCAGAGACATCTCCAGGCAGAGACATCTCCAAGGCAGAGACATCTCCAGCCCATCCCTTGTTTGGGTATCAGCCAGCACGTCAACGACTTAAATCAAGAAATAGTTTTCTTAGATCCACAGAGACACTCGCTGGAACACCTCAGCAAGCGAGAGTTCAAAAGTGGCAGGCTCATACCCAGCACCTCAATCCGTGGGTGATACCAGATGAGAGACTACCCCCTGGGCACACAGAAGACTGGGTGACTTCGAAGGCACTGAACAGACTGCGCTCTAGCACCACGAGATGCAGAGCCAATCTTATGAAATGGGGCTACAAAGTGGAATCCACGACATGCGAGTGTGGAGAAGAACAAACCACTGACCACCTGCTGCAATGCAACCTGAGCCCTGCCACATGCACAACGGAGGACCTTCTTGCGGCAACACCAGAGGCACTCCAAGTGGCCAGATACTGGTCAAAGGACATTTAATCAGCTACCAAGTTTACAAAATTTGTGTGTGTTTTTTTTCTTTTACCTGTTTGCTTGTTTTGTTCTGTTAGAAATGTAATACAATGTTCTGGTTGCGGATGACACGATAAATAAATAAATAGTAATTGAAGTAGGCCAAAGCCAAAGGAGGAAAGTTGGAGAAGGAAAAAGTAACTGAGACATTTTAAAAGCAACTGAAAAAGTGAAATGTCAGAGTATCCTGGCTGAATGGGGACAATCAGAGGATGTGCTTTTCTTCCTTCATGGAACTGAAGGCCATTAGAGGCCCATCCAGACAGGCCCAAGATGTAGGACCTGTCTCGGTTTTACTTGAGATGACCAAACGATGCCTCCGGTAAAAGCCGATTAATATGGAGTAAACCAGGATTTCCGTGATTTACTCTGCATTAATTAAACACCACATTAGATCTGGATCTGTTTGAAAGATCAGGGTCTAATGAGGTGCTGGGCCTGGGGGGGACTCATTACTGGAAATACTTCTGCAGTCCTGGGGGTAAGTATCCACAGCCATCCAATTTCTTTGGGCTTTGAAAAGCCAGGAGGAGCGGGATGGCACCCACCCCCAGCCCTCCAGCCCTCCATTTAAGGTCCCAAGACTTACTGAAGAGATCTGCTGGCAGCACAGGCCTCTCCCTACAGTCTTCCTGGTATAAGAAAATGGTCCCCTACCTCCTGATGCACCATTTTCTCATGCCAGGAGGACTAGGGAGAGGCCTGTGCTGCCAGCAGGTCTATTCAGTAAGTTTGGGGACCTAAATGGGGGGCTTTGGGGTGGCTTCATGCCATCCTAATTTGGGTTGGGTGGTGGGGACTAGAACCTGCACTGAAGTGATTTACTTTAACCCATTTTGGCATGGTTTTGGTGCTGTCTAGAAGCACCCTAGGTTCGGGCACTTTCTCATTTTGGGTTAATAACAAAATCCAAAGCTTTCACAGTACCTTTTAATAATTATTCCTCTAATAAAAATTAAATGTTTAGAATATCTTGTGTTTTCTAAAACCCACCAAGTTTTAAAGAACAGAACAGTTGCCTTGCTAAGTCAGTTCTAGGTACCTCCTTTAGTATTTCATTTTAGATGCCACTGAACCAATCATGAGTGAATATTTAGGAAATAGATGTACTGTGCCCCACATCAAGAATATGGTATGACACCAATGTGCATGGGAATACATTTTCCATGGATTGGATACCTGTAACTGTGGATGATAGTAAACCCCAAATCTTGACTATACTTGGACAAGAAGCATGTCATGGAGTATCTAGAGCAGGGGTCAGGAACCTTCGGCCCTCCAGGTGTGGTGGACTTCAACTCCCACAATTCCTTGAGGGTCGGCATTTGCCCCAAAGGCTTACCTTGGCCTCAAGGAATTGTGGGAGTTGAAGTCCACCACACCTGGAGGGCCGAAGATTCCCCATGCCTGATCTAGAGAGACCCACAAACACTTTCAGGGAGAATTTTTTTTTTGGAGTGTGGATGAGTGAAACCATGGAGATCAACTCCATGGATCAAGGGATCATACTGTATTTGAATGAGGCATTCTCTCTTGTAAATACCTCTGGAAAACAAATATCTTGCCAGCCCATATTGAAAATGTGGACAGTAATCTCCCCCTCCCCCCTCTTCCCATTATGGGAAGGAATAAAAAGAAGCAACATCATTTAATTTCCTGTTACTTTTGACTTTGCAATGGGAAGGCTGGTGAACAGCAATTCATACATATTCATAAATTCAGAATTATGTATTCCAACAGGAAAATACAGGAGTGCACGATAATTTACATAATTAATTAAGTGAGGGTGTTAGAATAATTCTATCGACACTTCTCTGCTGATGGATGCTAGAAACAAAACACTCTAACACTCCTGAGAAGGCGGGAGAGTTTGCATCCGGATGGCAGCTCAGGGATTTACCCATTAGCCAAGTTTTATACTAACCTCTGGGATTTAAAATATTAATGAGCTACTTGACTCCAAATTATCAGTGTCTTTAAAAACACTCTATTAATAGGGATTAATTTAGTAAATTGATGTGGCCTTTTCTCAGAGTCCTTTATATTTTGGCACAACCCACTGTAGTTTCCAATTTTATAACAACTTAATCATCACAGTTTCTCATATTAATGGACTCTGGACATACCATAGCAAAAGAATAAATTGCCAGAGTACAGCAGTAGCAGTAGCATATTTATAAGAAGAGCTGGGAAGGATAGGGTATACCTTTATCTACAATTTTATATTAAAAGATTTATAAAGGCTATTCTGAAATTTTTTTAGTCCTAAATCCTAATAACAGGGTACATTTAGGAAACAGATTGGAGCAGCTAACCCCTGAGATAAAACAAAAGAAAGTATGAATGGTATATTTTTGCTGTAAAATGGAATCTATTCTTTTTCAGGGACCGTATTTATAACCAAGAAAATCTTAGCAAATCGCTATTCACTTGGTTTTCAAGAATCAAAGACTTAGTAAGCATTTTTATATAAGGGAGAAGAAAATATCGTATAAATTATTAGTATTGCATTAATGCTCTTTTAGGAAAGAGAGGTCACTGAAATTATTGGAAAGGCAGTAAAATATATTGACTTTTGCATGGAGTATTTTACTCATGGCTTCGAGTTAATCATCCAGCCAATACATACTTATTTCAAAAAGATATGAAAAGATAATGATCATAATTTGAAGAGTGAGGTTTGAAGAACTTGCTGTCTTTGTGAGTTGCTCATTGATTTATTTGCTAGATATGTATCAGCTATGAGTAGGAAATGAAAAAGAATATCAATACAATTTTTACATCGTCACAAAATAGTGGGTGAGCTACACCAACTTTTCTCTTTTCTCCTCAAATTGGAATATTTCCATGACTGCTTTTCTGCTTTTCCCCAGCTGTTCAAAAAGTAGATAATGGGTTCTTTTTCAGATTTGTGTATTGCTCAATAAAGGAAAATTTAACCATCCAATCAATGTTAGGCAATCAATGGGAATAAATTTTTCAAAGAATTCATTGACATATTTGAGATTTATTTACTTATTTATTTACTTCATTTTTACCCCGCCTTTCTTGACCTGAGCAGGGACTCAAGGCGGCTTACAAATCCGGCAAAAGTTCAATGCCGGCTAGGTAAAAAATAAAACATATCTCATAAAAATATAAACAATCAAGCATAATAAATTAAAACTCACACAAAAAAATCACACAAACAACTAGAAAGCATGAGCATATTTGTGCTGTAGTTTTATTTATCTGCCAGCTTCTAACACAATACATATCCACATGCTTATCACGTAGTCCCCAAATTTGATGTGCTGTTTAATGGGACCAAAACAAAAATTGCGTAAGATTTTGGACTCAGGTTCCCAATTACTTAAAGTAGCCTCACAGACAAATCTTTCAGATTGCTGTACTCTGGCTCAAAAATGCATATTTATGAATATATTTTGACCAAAAATAATATATACATCTGGCATCTTGACTTTTTTGTGTAAATTTAGAATAAATTGGTAAAATTTGCTTTTTATTTTTATTGACATTTGCTGAATTGGGTCTATTTTTTGAATATTTTATAGAGTCCATTGTTTTTGGAACTAGATGTGAAAGAATTTTTAAAGGTTATGTTTGGAACCACATTTTTTTTCTCATTCTAATCATAAAATTACCTATTCGGCTAGGGGACACAAATTTCTAGCAACAGCACAATCCTATGCTTTTTTTGTAGCTGGTGGTTGATTTCTATCAAGTTGACTTTGACTTATGGAGACCCTACAAATAAGAAACCTCCAAGTGACCCTATCATCAATAGACCTGCTCAGGTCCTGCAGATTCAAGGCTGCTGCTTTCTAAATTGAGTTTATCCATTTGGTCTTCCTGTTTGCCTACTCCATTCTACCCTAACAAGCATTAATTGTATTTTCTAGTGTGTGTATCTTCCCATTAAGTGATCAAAGTATGACAACGTCTGTTAATCATCTTGTCTTCTAAAGACAGATTAGGTGTGATTTGCTCTAGTACCTATTTATTTGTCTTTTAAGTAGTTGATGATATTTGTAGAACTGTTCACCATAATCACTTGAGTTGATTTTCTTCATACATAAAATTGGAAATATAATCCCATGGTCAATTCCAACTTTAGTATTCAATAATATTCAGTAGCTTGTCCTGTTCCCTCACAGAGGTTCTTCGCAGTCCTAGTCTTCTTCTGATTTGTTCACTTAAGTCTTCATTCTTATTAATGCCTGGGAAAATCTTTAACTATTTCCATGTTTTAATTTCTATTTTAAAATTATGTATAACTTCTGTGATTATTATTTTTGTTTTCACAATGTTCAACTTTAATCTCACCTTTGTACTCCCTCCCTTGATTGATATGTTCAGCATACAAGTTAAACGGAGAGGGTGATAAAATATAGGCTTGCCCGACTGCCTTGCCAATTGGAAATCATTCAGTTTCTCTGTATTCTGTCCTGATGGTAGCCTTTTCTTCTGATAGACATTATGCATAAAAGCAACCAAATATTTTGGTAACCCATTCCTTTCCAAATGGTCCATGGTTTTATTTTCATTATTTATATGATCAAAGGCTTTAAAGTAAAGGTTGGTTTTGATACATTTTACTGGAAATCATTTCCTTCTGAATTCAATAACATTTAGTCCCTGTTGAATGCATATAGAAGTGTAGTCAATTTAATATGCAGTCAACAAGAAACACTTTGCTGCGAAATTAACATTCCATTATCATTCTTCCTACTTGTCCCCTGCATATCAAAAAAGAGGGATGAGTCTGATTCATTGCGTGGTGAAAGCAGTTAGTGTCTACAACGTGCAACAGAGTCAAGACCATCCACATAGTTTAAATGCTAAATTTATTTTATTTAGAACTTTTATTTAGAACTTTTATATCCCGGTCTTCTCAACTGCCGAAGAGGGACTCAGGCCGGCTAACAACAAAAGATTCATACATAATAGGATAAAACATAATAAACACTGCAATACATTAATACATACAATACATTAAAATACAGAGCATACCATTACAAAAAGTCAGTTCGTCAGAGTAAAATCACAAATTCATCACCATCCGCCTTTAGTGTGGTCAGCAGTTATTGACTCAATCATCATTCTGCAAATGCCATATTCCAGAGCCACAATTTTACCAGCTTTCTAAAAGTCAGGAGGGAAGGTTCAGATCTAATCTCCATTAGGAGGGAGTTCCAGAGCTGAGGGGCCACCACCGAGAAGGCCCTGTCCCTCATTCCCACCAGAAGCGATTGCGAAGGAGGTGGGACCAAGAGCAGGGCCCCTCCAGAAGATATTAACAACCTTGATGGTTCATAGGGGAGAATCCGTTCGAACTGGTAAACTGGGCCGGAGTCATTTAGGGATTTATAGGTCAACACCAGCACTTTGAATTGTGCTCGGAAGCTGATTGGCAGCCAGTGGAGCTGACGCAACAAAGGAGTAGTATGCTCCCTGGACCCCGCTCCTGTTACTAGTCTGACAGCCGCTCGTTGGACTAGTTGTAGCTTCCGGGCAGTCTTCAGATGTAACCCCATGTAGAGAGCATTGCAGTAGTCTATACAGGATGTAACCAGAGTGTGGTTACATGAGCCTTTAAATGAGTATGGTTAAATGAGCCTTTGAAGCTGTGTCTCTCACATTTTAGCCCCATGTTAGCTACATGTTTTGGAATGTAGTTCCCAGAACCCACAGTCAATGTAAAGAAGTTCTGGGAGATAAAGTTCAAAATACCTAGAGGACCAAAATCTTGTATAACCTAACTGGCTCTACTAAAGCATCATTTAAAAAAATGAAAATATTAATAGTGTTGTATCATAGATTAGATTTAAAGTTTTCATCAATTTGCAGATTCAGTTCCAATTATTGTTTTTATAATGTGGTCAATTTTTTTTAGTGGGAGTGTGTTATCATTTTTACAGGCTCAGTGATTGAACCTAGCAGCAATTAATAATTATATCCTGATTGTTGGGGTAGCTGCGCATATCGAAAACAATAACAAGCAAACAAAAATCTAAAGTGATTTTTTTTACTGGTAAAAAGCCTTGAATGTTCTACTATTCAGTAGGATTTATGAACAAGATACATTTTTAAAATTCTTTTCTCTCCTCAACTCTTTGGCAGAGTGAAGAATTTACAAGCTTGTTCTCAAAGTACAAATTATTGAAATACTCAAGAAGATAGTAAACTTGTGATAATTATTCCTCTGACCAAAATAAATCCTAGAAAGGTGCTTGTAAATTTCGGAGGAATGCACTAACTCAAGAATGTCATTGGCTTTAATATATTTATATATCCTCTACTTTGTGAATAATTTCTGTCAAAGTGGGAGTGGGGAGTGGGGGGGGGGGATGATTTTGCTCCCGCTTTACAGTACAGAGAGACGGTCATATTCTTTTTATCCATGAGACAAATCTATTCTGAGTATCCTTTTTATGTTCTCCTATGCAACATTTATTTAGTTATTTACTATATTTATTTACCGCTTTTTGCACCCCTGGAGGAACTCAAAGCAGTATACATCAAACAATGGCAAAATTTAATGCCCACATACAAACAAAGCATATAACTAAAACAATGACATATAACTTTAAATTAAAACCATTAAGACTATATTAAACATTTATACAATTTAAACAAAGAATTAAAACATCTTACTATTAACATTTGAAATCATGTGATCCAAAGTTGTAGTCTGAAGACATTCTGGTTATCAAATTGCACTTATTTCCTATTCATTCCATGTGCTGAATTACTTACTGCCCAAAGGCTTGGTCCCATAGCCATGTCTTTATGTTCTTCCTGAAAGCCTGGAGGGAGGGGACTGGTCTAATTTCACTGGGGAGGGAATTCGAGAGCTGAGGGGCCACCACTGAAAAAGCCCTGTCTCTCTGTGAGTATTTGGCCCTACTCACAGAGCAGGACACACATTAGACTTTGTTTTCTGCTAGGAATGGGAAGAAGGTGCTGGTGTGGAGGAGCTGACCATCGCTCCACTGCCATGGACCAACCATCACCTGCAGGGGTGGAGGACCAATTATAATGGTCTGCCCCAGGAAGCATATGCATCTGGATGGATTCCTAATTGCTATTGGGGGATTTCCTGCCACCTCCGTAGATGATTCTGTTGATGCTGTGGTCACTCTCTGGAATAAGGAGAAGACTGGGGTAATAGACATGATTGCTCAACTTTGTCCACCAACATTCAGTCTTCCAGCTTTTGCTAACCTTATTCATTTAATTTTAAGTTTCCTCATTAGTTAGAATTTCTTCTGATTGTTTCAAGACAACATATATGACTCTCTTACACATATTGTCATCAAAACAACTATGTGGGGCTGGTGTAGCCTGGGAGAGAGAATGCCTGACTTAGTATCTTTTTACACTGAAAGCAGAAAATGGCTTTCCCAAAGGCAACCCTTGGCTTTTGAGGACTGGATATATGCTGAATACAGAAGAACCAGCTCACATTTGCAGTTCTCTTCTTCTCTCTTATTTAAATAGCATGCTTTGACTGATCTCATGGCAGACAAATGACTACTCCAATCTGTCCAGTGGTCACCTACCTACATCACAACTGAAGACAGAGGCTGGGGAAACTGGTCCTGCCTGATTGAATCACCCTTGAGTTATTTTGCCTACTGCAAGACATCTGCTCTACCAATGTCACTCATGGGGAAAAGGAGGGTGCAGCACCAGACCCTATTGTTTTCCCGCATACCCAGGAAAATAATAATAAAATGAGGGTGATGGTGTTGGGCTTGCACCTGTCTCCTTGCCTTCCCTTCTGTTGCCCAGGTCTCTTCTTCCTAGCATGTGCCTGTCTTTTCTTCTGTTCCCATGCTTCCCCTCGCAGGTGTGCACCTTTTTCATGTCTCGCCTTAAAAATCACATGTATAAAAAGGGATTACAAATACAAATAACCTTAAGAAGACATGCCCAAAATCACTGTTCTATTATTTCTTTAAAAAAAATAGCAGATCTTGTGAAACTACAGAAGTTTGTGACCTTTGTTACATCAGGGAAAGAAATAAACGTCTTTCTATTCCTACTGAGCTGCGTAATTCTGACAAAACAAAAAAAAATGGAAAACATAAATAAACATAAATGATGTTAAAGTGGAAAATATAAATTGCTTTACTTGGTTGACCTTATCACAAAAGGAGAAGTTTTTCTCTGACTGCCAGTGGAAGTGTACTGCCAGCAAATTCAACAAAAGAGAATTTATTGGTAGGAAAACACTGTCCCCAAAACACACCCTTCAGACCATCTTACTGGCAAAGCTGATGAGATGCATAAGGGAGTATGATCACACATGGAAAGTCATGCCTCTGATGCACACCAAGAAAAAGCTATGGGTGAAGATGGTTAGAAATCCGTCTTCCAACAGCTATAGATTGCACATTTCTTGTATACAAGTTACCACAGGACGCAGACAAAATGTTATTAAACCATGTTCCAACATCAACATGAGACAAACTTTTGTGTTGGCTGGCCAGGCCTAGACTTATGACAGGCCTCTATAAAGTCTTGTGAGAGGAGGATCTCTAGGAAGATTTGAGGTAGGACTTATAAACATCTGTTCTGAGTATGACTCTGTTGGGAAGATCAGACTGTCCCTCTGGTCAGTATGTTTGTTGCAAGAGCACTAACACTCATTCATCTGCCTCCCACTCTATAGGTGACTGAGAGAATAACTTGACTAACACATGTGAATGGCTTGATGCGGGGGGGGGGGGGGGGGGGGGGAAGCAGGGCAATGCCAGCTGTGACTCCTGCAGGTGGCCCTCTAGGTATGTTGGAAGCACAGTTGGCAGCTACTCTCAACAGATCAAGGAATGCAAGATTGGGGGCATGGCACATAATACCTGTACAGGACTGAAATATCTGATGTTTGTGCAAAATGGGGCACTCAGAAACTTTAATGGCAGTGGTCTCTGTTTATCAGGAACTTCTCAAATATAACCTCTTACTATCTGTTCCTGCTCAATACTTAGTGGAACTGACCTTTTTGAGGGTCACCGATCCCCCAAATAAAGAGAATGCTGAGGAGTTCATTCTCAAGAGTTTGGAAAGAGCTTGCCTCTAACTACACATCCATCTAACCTGGATGCTTATGAATATGAAAGCAGCAGATGTAAGCATCGTGCTTTGGAATCAGGATAATTGAAATCAGTAGATTCTACTCCAAATAAACATAAATAACATTGAACTGTATGGTTTGTTATATTGCAAAACCTCCATCTCAAAATATTAGTGATCAATAGCAAATAATTAGGAATAATAATGTTTTTCTAGTATAATTGGCTCTTCACATTTGAGGGTCTACTTTTGCTGATTGGAGTGTGAATTTGATTAATATGATCTCCTCAGGACTAGGTCCTCCAGCACTACTATATGACCAAATTCTGTCAAAAGGTAACCATACAGTCACCTTACAGTCAACCATACAGAGCCCCCAATGGTGCAGTGGGTTAAACCCCTGTGCTGGCAGGACTGAAGACGACAGGTCACAGGTTCGAATCTGGGGAGAGCGCGGATGAGCTCCCTCTATCAGCTCCAGCTCTTCATGCGGGAACATGAAAGAAGCCCCCCACAAGGATGATAAAACATCAAAACATCCGGGCACCCCCTGGGCAACATCCTTGCAGACGGCCAATTCTCACACACCAGAAGCGACTTGCAGTTTCTCAAGTCACTCCTGACACAACAACAACAACAACAACAACAAAACCCCGGAAAACCTAGAGATTTGTAGGGAGCTGTTTTTCAGATAAAGAATAATGTTTTCCCATTTTTGTGAAAGTTATATATTTTCTTTGTCATGGAGATCCTGTACTGGTAACCCCAATGAAAGTAGAAGGCCTACTGTATATATCTTTAGATGGATTCCTGAAGTCTATATAGCAGGCTGATAAGCCATTGTTCACAGTCGAGAAATAAACAATTGAAAAGAGTTAAGAAAAATTCTTGATGCATTCTCATACATCTTAAGAACATATCAGATATTCTTTTGGATTGAGGAGTCAGAAGTAAGATTTTTTCCTCCTTTCCCCTGTCACAACCTTTCCCTATCTTGCGAAGATGCCCTCTACCAGGGGCACTCACATTCTATTTTTCCTACTTTCTATCACAAACCTAATTGTTCCACAACATTTTATGTATTTAAAAACTCACAATAAAAAAAGAAGTAAGATTGTCAGTGAAGATCTCATAGGACATGCTTGCAAACTGAGAAGCAAATTATCAATCATGGTGGACAATGCTTATATAACTTTAGTGGTATCTCTTTCCTAAATATGTAAACATATTTATATATGTCGAGAGGAAGTCAGTCACATATTTGACCATGAGATAAGCTCTTTGCTATCCTTCCAGTTCAAACCACAAAGCAAGAGACTTTTTAATGAGACAAAAGAACAGTATACACTTTCATTTAAATATACTATAATTTGAACATTTCTAAACAGAAGAGAATTACACTATGGCTATTAGATTGCCAGAAATGTAGCATTTTAGAGGATGGGAAATGAAGATTTGTTTGAGAACCTGAAAAGAAAATGAGCCAGCATATTACAGAAAGTCTACTTCTAGAAGATTAAAACATGAATATTGCATGAAAGTTCTGTAGGCCTAATAGGACCAAAGGACTGGGAAACCATTATTAGAAAATGTTTTGAATATAGTTAATATAAGTTTAAAGATGTTCACGTAAGGATTAATAAGAAACAAAAAAGTTTTTTTTCATTATGAAAAACAATGGGATTAAGTTTGGAAAATGGCACTCAATAAAGTAATATCTGCCCATATAAAGGGGAAATGCATTAAATTAATCACAAATGATATTGCTATCCACGTAAACTTAATAAAATTATTTGTGAAATGTTTATTATGCTAGAGAAGATGTTGTAGGCAATTGGAACCATATGTGGCTAACTTGTAAAATATATATAAACTCTGGGAGGACTTAGGACATTGTCACACCATCACTTAAAATGGCTTCTCCCATGGTAAACCTGTCTTGACTGAGATGAGAGCATATCTAGCCCCACTTCTTACCACACAAATTGTTTTTGCAGTCACTTTGAGCTTGTAGAATGTATGGGACATGCAGGGAGTGTGACCTCCCAATCTATCCTATCCCACACCTCCCCTTTTTTGTTTTGGTTTCTAAGATAAGAACTGCACTACGTTGATAGGTTACGCAGCATTTCTCAACCTGAGGGTCGGGACCCCTGGGGGGGGGGGTCACATGAGAGTTTCAGAGGGGTCACCAAAGACCATCAGAAAACATATATTTCTTATGGTCTTAGGAACCTTAAGTTTTTCTTAACCCTTTCTCTCAAATAGGCTATCGCCATATCCTATTTAACCACTTTTGTGGCCATGAAGGACAGCCCACAATGGATGTCACATTCCCCTATACAGGTGGCTAAAACAGAGTTCTCTTACCATATTATAAAGTGTTTTTTTCTAAAGCTGAGAAAAACCACATTCAGATATTAAAATATGGGGGAAGATGAAAGGAATAATTTTCATTTAATAAAACTTTGACATGAATTGAAGCTTGGCTTGGAATGAGACTAAAGTGATGGGTGGTAAAAAGCCTCCAATGTGGGCTTACTGACTAATGTGATAATGCCTTTATTAGATAGACGTTTGCATCCAGACTGTCCAGAAAAGTTCTTTTCAAAGAGAAATTATTGTTAATTTCTATATTTTAAAAATGAAATGAAAACTTGTCAAATAAAGATCTTATATTAAGTGTTGCAAAGTTAGAAATAACTGAAGCATGGAAAACATTAGAAAATCTTTTGATACAAAAAGTGGTTAAATAGGATATGGCCCATAGCTTTTCAGAAAAATTAACTAGTAAGGCGAGCAAAAGGGGACATAAAAGAAGATATGTTTGACATTACTTGGATCCTTATATATCCAGGCAATATGGAATTTAAACCTCAGTTGGATCAAGAGAGATTTGGGGGAAAATGAGTAGTGAAAGTTATGATTAACATATATACACCATGTAATTATTTGGGGAATAATTGTATGTATATGGAGATAGTCAAGGATCTATATCATTATGAATTGGGTAGGGGAGAGGAAAGAAGAAATTAATTAAATCATAATATTTATATAGGGAAGAAGAAAGGGTTTTTGTACAAGCTGTTACTCAAACTTTCATTGTTCAATAGTCTGTTTCTTCAAAATTTGTTTGTATACAGTCTGAAAAGGCAGGAGGCAGAAACTGGATTTAAAGTGGATCCATGATCTGGTGTGACGAGGGCAGCAAGTTTGTTTGTTTGTTTTTTTGTCATGTCAGGAGCGACTGCAAGTCGCTTCTGGTGTGAGAGAATTGGCCGTTTGCAAGGGACATTGCCCAAGGGACGCCCGGATGATTTGATGTTTTTATCATCCTTGTGAGAGGCTTCTCTTGTCCCCGTATGAGGAGCTGAGCTGATAGAGGGAGCTCATCTGCCTCTCCCCAGATTTGAACCTGCGACCTGTCGGTCTTCAATCCTGCTGGCACAGGGGGTTTAACCCACTGTGCTACCAGGGGCTCCACAAGGCAGCAAGTGAGGCCTGACCAAAGCAGAATAGAGTGTTACTCTTACTTCCCTCTATCTAGACACCATTCTAATATTAATGAAGCGCAGAATCTAATTGGCTTTTTAAGCTATTACACCACACTGTTGACTCCCATTCCACTTGTGATATACAAAGACTCATATATCACTTTTAGATGTACTTTTTTCAAGTCAGGTGTCACAAATCCTGTATCTGCGCATTTTATTTTATTTTCTGCCTAAGTATAGTACCATCTATTTCTCCCTGTTGAAATATATTTTGAAACACTGCTCTAAAATCTGTTAAGGTAATTTGGGATTCTAATCCTGTCCTGTACGGGTATTAGCTATCCCTCTCAATTTGGTGTCATCTGCAAATTTGATAAGCATCGACCAACAAGATTTTCTTCAGCTCTAATGTAATGCTTCAGAAAGTGACCTGCTTTGACTCTATTTCGAATGAGTTGAGAAATGAACATCTGAATATTTGTGCTGCTCATAACATGAAATTTAAAACAATTATTTTTTCTATCAAAAATAGATGCAATTCACAAGTTAGGTAACTCTTACGATGTGATTATATTTGTAGAATTCAAATGAGTTATAATTGTGTTTTTTCTTGTGTAAGTCCTATCTGAATAAAATAAAAATTCCACCTCTAGAAGTGATTGTATGGATCGAAAATAAAATATTTAAATAAAAATAACAGAATATCAAAATAACATATGTTGGGGACGTTTGAATTCAGACTTTACATTGTCAGTCTGAATCAATATGGCAAGTGGCACCTCTGAGAGTAACTATCTAAGAGACAGAAATTGGCATTAAAAGCTTTTGTAGGCTAAGGGCAGTTGAGTCCTGACCACTTACCCCAGGGTCAATCTGGTGGGACAAACATTTGATCTACCGCTGCAGAGGTAGGAGAGAGTCCTGTACATCCAGCACTTGGATGGCACTCCTTCCTGTTCTCCTCATTGGAGCAGCCATTGGGGCACATGGGTTGTGAGTGATTGCTTGTTGCTGGAGTGACATCAACCAGACCACCAGAGTAGTGAAGAAGGAGGGAGAAAAGAAATTGCCTCCTCTCTCTCTTCTCCAATTGCCTTTTTCTTCCGGGTAGCATCACTCTAGGTGATAAGTGCCTGGCATGAGCATGTCATGCCTACTGACTGCTACAATAAGCTGGATGGGGGAGGGATGGGGAGTGCCATCCCATGTTTTTGGTCAACCAAGCCTGCAGAATTTGTGGTGTCCATGTATTCAGTTCTGTCTCAAAACTGACCCAATTGCTTATATGGGCCCAAAGTCATTGTTTGCTCTGGATTCAGGGGGGAGAATTCAGATCAACCTAAAACTTTGGTTAGCATGATTCAAAACTGCATTAAGCAGCTTTGGCCCATGCTTTTAAAGTGTGTGTGTGTATATAAATACCTCCAAGCTGCTTGTTGACTAATGTGATCCATGCATTTTATATGGTTTTGTTAGACAAGAACTAGCTAGAGGTTGTTTTGCCAGTTACATATTCTGAAATATAGCCTTCCACATCTAGTATGTACATGACTACGACTTAATGTCAGGGGGCAACCTTTATCTTTACCTTATCTAGTATGTATTGGTTTGTCTCCCATCCAAGTACTGAACATGGCTGATCCTGCTGAGCTTCCCAGATCAGATGGGATCTTGTATTTTTAAACTAATTTATTACTGGTTTATTGAATTCATGTCCCACCATTCTCCCAAAAGGGGATTCAATGTGGCTTACAATTAACTTTAAAAAGATGCCGCTGAAACATCCAGCCATGGAGCTCCCTGGAGTAGCTGTCGCTTTTGTGGTGACCAGAATGGGGCTCCCATGAAGGTGTTCACTGGTAACTCCATGATTGGTGAGGAACAGTGGGGCAATAAAGGAAAAATTGATAGCAAGGGGATAGGCTGAACTGTCTGTTCACATGACTGCAAATTCAGCAGGTACATTCTGGACCTGGGCAGCTCCAAGGTACAAATACATCAGATTAAGCTGCCCTTTATAGACACAGTCAGGGTTTTCCAGCCCTCTAGCATCTGTAAATGGAGTACAATTCCTATTTGGTTTCCTTCTGCTGATGTGCCAATTCATGCTGGATGTAAACATAATATAAAATGCACCATTCATTCACATGGAGGTGCAGTATATGGGGATAACATGCATTAAAAAATGTTCCATTCTATCCAAATGGACAGCTTGAACAACCAAAGTGCATAGCTTAGTAGTCTGCTATATGAAGTCTAAGTAATGCTGACAGATAAGAGCACTGTTGGCAAATTTGTGAAGTTCAAGGGGAATGTCAGATATGGCAATCATAATAAAAAGCTGTCTTTCAAACTCTTGTTTCAATCATACTGAGTGGGAATTAAAATGAATATGAATAAGACATCACCTATCTTATAAGTAGAGAGAAGCTGCCACAGAGAGGTGTGAAAGATGAAAGGCAAAAATTGACCAGTCTTAGCTTCTAAGATGCTCACATAAGACGATGAAAAACAATGTTCTGTGTCTTCAGGATTTACTTTCTTTTGGTAAACCAACCAAGCTTTGAGTAGGAGTCAAGTCTATTGGCCCACATTCAGTGTTCACATTCAGTTAAAAAAAAAATAAAGCAGAAAAAAAATTAAATCTGAACTAATCAGTCCTTCCCTCCAAAGAAGATTAAGGCTTTGACATGAATGGAAAAAATGAATTCTTGCAGAACAGAAGCAAAAATGTGGGACTGAGACAACAGGCAACCAGACCTTGTTCTTATTGTTTATTAAAATTAAGTCCTGATTCAGGACTAGTAGAAATAAGGACTTTATTTTGAGCAAACGTGTTTACTATGTATTGTCAAAGGCTTTCATGGCTGGAATCGTTGAGTTGTTGTAGGTTTTTTGGGCTATATTGCCATGTTCTAGAAGCATTTTCTCCTGATATTTCACCTGCATCTATGGCAGGCATCCTCAGAGATTGTGACCTCTGAGGATGCTTGCCATAGAGGCAGGCTAAACATCAGGGAGAGAATGCTTCTAGAACATAGCCATTATAGCGTGAAAAACCTACAACAACCCAGAACATGTTACTTTTTGAAATCACACAATTGCTTATAATGATGCTGCTAATCTATTCAAAAAATGCTCCTGAGTCTTTAATGTGCTCCATAAGATTATGCTTTCAGGGGGGGGGGGGGGGGGGGAGGCTATACTTCTATATGAATAATCTCAGAATGTTGGGTTTACAAGGGACATTTGCATTATGATAGTGACATATGGCAAGCATAAGTCTGTTTATGCATGAGTATGTATTTTTATACCTAATTCTGAGAATAAATTTAGCTCCACCATATGTGCTGACTTCCTGTGTACTTATTTTACTCTTCTGGTTCCCCCTCCCCTCCCACAGTCATTTAATGGCCAAATAATGATAAGGGGTGGCTAGACAGACATTTGTTGTCATTTTACTTGTCAGCCACCAGAAGATAATCTCATTTTCACAGAACTCTGGTCTGAGAACATGTCTTTGTCTTCCTGCAGCAAGTTGCAGAAGCACAGTCTGTTGCTGCTGAGTGATACCTGTCATCCCTCAACATCAGTCATGGTAATGGTTGCACCATGGTACCATGAGACCAGGGAAGGGAAGAGAAGGTGTAGCCTTACTTTGGGTGCACAATCATACTGGGAGCAAAGTTTCCGTGTACACCACAGTTTTAGCCAAAACCCCGCTGGCAAAACCAATGGATCTTTTCATTGGCTGTCTCTAAACTGTGGAATGACCTGCTAGAAGAGCTCTAAAGCTAAATGAGCGGTCAAAATTTAAAACACAACTAAAAGTCCATTTCTTCCAGCAGCCTACCCAATCAATTTTAATCTATTAATTTTGAATGTATATTCTATTACTACTGCATTTTAATTTTGTACCATATATTTTCATATATGTTCTTTACAGAACATGTGTTTTAATATATGTATTTTATGTTGATATGTTTTGACTACTGTGCCCCACCTCAATCATGGAAATGATGATGATGATGATTATTATTATTATTATATATGGCATCCAGAATATATTTGATTTCATCTGCAACATAGAATCCCTTTTAAAATAATCATGTATTGGCATCAATTTAGTTACACAGTGAAACTCAGCATGCACAGAGCAACTTTGCTTGCAGTTGCTGCCATACCAAGGACTTTACAGACAGGAAAACTGTAAAAATGTTTGAAGTTCTATGCAGAAACTTATCAAAATGAATTATTGCTTTGCTGAATCAGCCTGCATAAAGTACATCACTACCAAAATTTGATAAATGTACATGATATGCTTATTCAACAATCAGAGTAAAAAGAGCAAAAGTGTCAATTTTCAGTTCTTTTTTAACTTCTACCTAGAGTGATCTTTCTATGCAATTCATTTATTTGATCTGAAATTATCATAATTGTAGACCTCATCATACTAATCATGAGTGCTAGGTTTCAGGTTATTAGTTTCACAGGTAACATTTTTATAAGCAGTAGACTTCTAACACTGGCATAACTGCCTCTTCCACTCTGGTAGCTCACCCCGACTAGAGAGGGATCCTCATACCCCTTTAATTTAAGCACTTCTGAGGAATATCAAATTAATTACAAGTCAATCAGTTGTTCAAGCATATACACTTCTGAGAGTGCTCTGTGTGCTGAGTGAACTAAAACAGATACATAAGCGCAGACATGTAGCCGGGGGGGGGGGGGGGCTTGAGGGGCTTCAGCCCCCCCCCCCCGAAATTCTCATGGTGGTTCGCGAAAAGGCCTTACTGGTGCATTATTTAAACTGTTATGTTTATTCATATCATGATCTGATCACCATGCTCAATATATCCCATATGCATGGGGGTATTGGGGTAATGATACAAAATGTTTGCTAGGGTAGACCCTCTTTCACTCAGACTCAGCCCCCCCCCCAAAAAAAAACACAGCCCCCCGAGCCCCCCCCCCCCTGAAAAAAACTCACCCCCACCCCCAAATCGATCCTGACTACGGGCCTGCATAAGCGTTTCCACATGCACTTGTTTTGCTATAAAGATTTTTTCTGTCTGTCTTTAAAATAAGCACATACATTTTATTATACACAATCTTGCAATCTTTAGAGGGCAAGTTATTAATTAATTAATTACCCTTTAAATTCCTTCTAACTCTTTTTATGATTCTATTATTATATTAAACTGGGATCAGGTATTGTCAGCCATATTTCTCATTATTAGTTAATTATTTGAAAATATGTAATGAGGCTAAAGAAATCTCATCCCACTTTGACATTGTCATAGAATCTTAGAGTTGGAAGGGTGATTGCAGTCTAATCCTCTGCCATGGAGACTAAACAACCAACAGCTGAAGTACTCCTAAAATATGCCCATCCAAACTCTATTTAAGGGTCTTCAGACCTGAAGGGCCCACTACACAGTGAGACAGTCTATTCTACTGTTAAATAGGTCTCTTAATGGTGATGCAACCTGTCATCATCATAATAATAATCATTATTGTTTTTATCTCTTTGATTGAAACACAAAGCTTTTTTGCTACCACACTACACTGTCAAGTTATGTTCAGTTTGTAGTCTTTTAAGAACCCTAGATCCTTTTCACATGTACTGCTTTCAGGTCAGGTGCCACCTATCATACATTTGTGTATTTCACCTATCGTACATTTTAGCCAATTTATCCCTACTAAAACTAATTTTGTTGAGACAATTTTGAATCCTGTTCCAGTTCTCTAGTACTAGCAACCCCCCCCCCCCCCAATTCCATGTCATCTACAAATGTTATAAGTACAGTATCCCTTAGATTCCATCACCTAGGTCCTGGGGTACCCCATTAGTCATTTTTCTCCAAAATTAAGATCAATCATTGGTGAGTAGTCTCTGAGTTTGTCAACCAATTATAGATCCATATAATTGTAATGGTATCTGATCAGCTTGCCAGCAATAATATCATGGGGGACCTTTCAAAAGCAGTACTGAAATTAAGATACACCACATCTATATCACTCCCCCGATCTACTTGATTTATATATATTATCTATATATTTATATAGGAGCCCCTGGTGGCACAGTGGGTTAAAGCACTGAGCTGCTGAGCTTGTTGATTGAAAGGTCGCAGGTTCGATTCCGGGGAGCAGCATGAGCTTCCGCTGTCAGCCCTAGCTTCTGCCAACCTAGCAGTTCGAAAACATGCAAATGTGAGTAGATCAATAGGTACCGCTCCGGCGGAAGGTAACGGCATTAGGGTTAGGGTTAGGGTTCCATGCAGTCATGCCGGCCACATGACCTTGGTGGTGTCTACAGACAACGCTGGCTCTTCGGCTTAGAAATGGAGATGAGCACCACACCCCAGAGTCAGACATGACTGGACTTAATGTCAGGGGACTACCTTTACCTTTACCTATATATTTATATAAAATATTAGTATGTTGTGACTTGTTTTTGAGAAATCCATGCTGACTCATAGTAATCACATCATTCCTTTCCAGGTGTGCACAGACATACTGTTTAATTATCTGTTCCAGAATTTTTCCTGGTATTATCAAAATGACTAGTCAGCAGTTGCTCAAGTCCTGTTGTATGTCCTTGTTGAATATGGGGATCAAGTGTACATTGGAAACACTCACAATTGGCATCAATAACATAATGCCACAAATGTATTCTGATATTTTTTCTGCTTATTCCGAAAGACTTGGATCCTAAAGCTAAACATTTGGAATCCTCCTGCTTGTTTCTGCTGCAGAATATTAAAACTATCAGAAAGCATACAATGATTAAGGTATTATCAACACATGTGTAATGAGAACTTGTGATATTTACCAAAATAAAAAGTTAATAATGTGTAGTAGGCCAGTGCAAAAAAAATCGTAAAGTGTCGCAAGTTGGATCCGCTCCATATGATCTGTACTTACAACACTACTTACACAGCATGGGAATCCCCCCTTCAAAAAATCCCCCCTTAAGAATCAAAACTTTTCTCATACTTTTTTTTGTTTTAGTTTTGTAAATTTCAGAAGGCTCCCAAAGTCAGTTTCATATTCAGTGCAAGAAAGCAAAGCAGAGTTAAAAAGGCTACCATTCCTCTGTAAATTAATGGCCTCTCACCATTAGAAGAGGAAAAGGAGGTAGAAAGCAGAGTTCCTGTGAAGAAGCACAGAACTCTGGGAAATGTAGTTTGGGAAGGTGAGGAGCCCTATGCCAGAGAATTCAAAAGGCCCTGCCCTGAACTACATTTCCCAGAATGCAGTGCTCAGCATCAGAAAGTCAGAATCAGGATAGGAGAGAGAGAGACTTGCCCCGCCATAGCCAGCCAGAGTTCCAATAAATTGGTTTACATTCTACACTATGATTTTTGTTCCTGGGTTATAAATGTCATTTCCTAATTGGTTCTATCATAAAAGCATGGGGAAAGTTTATTAAACTGCAAATACTTTATCTGTGCAGGAGGAACATTCTGCTATAGCACATTTTGTTTTAGTATCTTGTAGATTCTAAAACATTCATATAGAATCGCTATTCGTTTCCTCATGTTTGAACCGGAAGCCCCCCCCCCCTATGTCCGTTTTCCAGTATATCCTGAAAATGGGCATGCTGCCAAATGGGGTTTCTGTTCAGCATCCAAAAAACAATGGTTTTTTTCTACCCATTGGCAGCAACAGGGTTAAGAAAGCACCCATTATGTGGGAGGGGGACTTCCCACAGGCTCCCCTTCCATGTCCTTCATTAAGAACTGGATTTTAAAATAAGCATCAGAGATATCACTCTTTTTGGATTATTTCCCTTTGTAGAGGAGGAGACCGGGTTTAAATCTTCTTAAAGCTGTTCTACTCTAGAGGTGAGGCAGTATTTGGCTTGGGTTTGAGTCTCCTGCAGCACCAGTTCCATCTCCCCAAGAGAGAGGTTGAGGGAGGGAGGTTACTCTAGTTATAGTAACAATTTTTTCACTAATGATACTTTACAAACATTTTAGAAATGAAATGCAACCCCCCCCCAGTCTGATAATGATGTTTGATTTTTTTTAATGAATCACACATTTCTAATGTGTAGTGTTATTTCATGGTGAATAATGTGGCCAGGAAATCAGAAGATGCTTACTTCTTGGGAGGAGAGCAATGTCCAATCTCGATAAAATAGTAAAGAGTAGAGACATCACACTGGCAACAAAGATCCGCCTAGTCAAAGCCATGGTATTCCCTGTAGTAACCTATGGATGTGAGAGCTGGACCTTAGGGAAGGCTGAGCGAAGGAAGATAGATGCTTTTGAGCTGTGGTGTTGGAGGAATGTTCTGAGAGTGCCTTGGACTGCGAGAAGATCCAACCAGTCCATCCTCCAGGAAATAAAGTCCGACTGCTCACTGGAGGGAAGGATACTAGAGACAAAGTTAAAGTACTTTGGCCACATCATGAGGAGACAGGAAAGCCTAAGGAAGACAATTATGCTGGGGAAAGTGGAAGGCAAAAGGAAGAGGGGCCAACCAAGGGCAAGATGGATGGATGGATTCCTTGAAGTGACTGGACTGACCTTGAAGGAGCTGGGGGTGGTGACGGCCGGCAGGGAGCTCTGGCGTGGGCTGGTCCATGAGGTCACAAAGAGTCAGAGACGACTGAACGAATGAACAACAACATTCATACAACTAGACCAGTCATTCCAGAAAAATGATTCATGGCAAGTTACACTAGTTGAAAAGTCCATGGCCAGACAGATCTCAGAGGCAGCCACATATGCCGTGTTCTTCCTATGATATTGGGTTCTTCAGGTTCTGGGCTTCTCATTTCAGATTGCAGCTGAAACACTGAGCACTTGTGGGGTCTCTCATACAAAAATGTTTTTTATCAGAGAGCGTGAATTGGCAGAAAAGGATTAACACATTAAATAAATCATTCAAATGCTTTAAAAGCATCTAATTCAATTATGTTTATGGATAGGGAAATGTTTTTAACAATTATGCTAATCTTAATTTGGCATTAGAATTTATATTACACAAGAGCACTAAGAGCCTTACCAGAATAAATCTTAAATTAAAAACCCCAAACATTTTACTTCTTCTACCTTTTGTCCCTGCTTTGAACTTTGGAAAGAATGAAACTTTTAAAATCACATTATTTATCAAACCCCTTTCTCCTAGGCCCCAATCACGCAAGCTTAATAATTCATTTGAAGCCGGCTCAAGGTCAAGGTGACTGGCAGGCCCGTAGCCAGGATTTCGTTTCGGGGGGGGCTAAAAAATTTTCAGGGGGAGTTTCGGGGGGGGGGCTGAGTTTCAGGGGGGGCTGAGTCTGAGCGAAAGAGGGTCTAGCCTAGCAAACCTTTTGTATCATTACCCAAATACCCCCATGCATATGGGATATATTGAGTATAGTGATCAGATCATGATATGAATAAACATAACAGTTTAAATAATGCACCAGTAAGGCCTTTTCGCGAACCACCATAAGAATTTCGGGGGGGGGCTGAAGCCCCCCGAGCCCCCCCCCCCCTGGCTACATGCCTGGTGACTGCAAAACGTTCACCCCCAATGCACCCTACAATCCGCATCCAGCTGGTAACTATATTTTTAAAAAAATCACCAGAAATTCTAGATCATGCCATAAAACGCACTGAAGTTGATCACTATATAAATGATGCCTCTCCAGAATCCTCCTGGCCTATAGAAACGACATGCCAGGAAGCATGGGGGAAGGGAATCGCCAGGAGGTGGGAGAAGCCCAGTTTTTTTGGGTGGGCAAAATGCAAGCCTAAAAAAACCTGGGCTCTGGAAGTGCCCTCAGTGAATATTTATCTCAACTTGGTAATTTTTAAGCATTATTATATGCCTGGAATTAAATTGGCATGACTTGGCATGCTTGGGATGCTTGGATAAATGCATCTTTAAAATGAAAAAAAGTGTTTTGTAAAGTAGAATGCTATGTTTTCTTGATTTATGTTCTTAAGATATTTTTCTTTTAAAACTTCATTTTTTATGGATTTTAAGTATTTCTACTACTTTCCAAAGTACTCCAAATTTTATACAATGTATAACACTGATAGTAATGCATGTTAAGTTTCAATAAAATTGATCCTTTAGTATATTGTGTTAGGATAAAATTAGTTACTAAAACAGCTAATTCCAAATGTCCTTAATCCTATTTATTCCACTGGGTAAGTGAACAAAGCATTCTTTTCTAGCTCTGAGACTCTTAACAAAAGATTGTTGTTGTTTTTTCCCCAAAAAAATCTAAGAGGACAAGTCCTTGACTTAAGAATCTGATGAAAAAATATAATGTTTGGCTCCTCCTCTCTTTTAATGCATAACTTAATCAATGAATTAATTTTGAAGTAAGACTAAGGCTGAAATTACAACTTTAGTCAATCAGATTATTTAATTAAATTTATGTTTAAAGTGATTAAATTAGTGATTAAATCAGTATTAGGTTCCCAACACCACTGCTAGCAGATACAATATTTGACTATTTGCCTATATGGGGGAAAAAAGCTTCATCCTAGTTTGTTCTCTCACAGTTCTGGATTTGTCATGTTCCTTTTTTTTTCACATGGGAAATATTCAGATGTTAAGTTCACCACATAGAGTCTAAAGTGCAGAGCACCTTGAAAGATATTTCTCATTAAGCTGTTGATGGACCATGGTCCTAAGATTATGTTGGATAGTGCTATTGATTAATGGAAGAATGAATTCAGAGTCAAAACTAACTGAACTTTTTTTGCCAATGAACTCACATATGCAACTAATTCACATATTTGCTGTGTATAATAACCCTACAAGCAGTGCTCCATGTATCTCATATTGCCAGAGACTATCAGAGACAATGGTGCATATAGGGCTCAGAATCCCACTAGCCAGCAACATGTAGCTGCTGCTATTTTCTTCTGATATGGAAAGAAATCTCCCTTTTCAAAAATGTTATATGGTAATGTGGCCTGGTTTTTTTGACGTTTAGCTGCAACCCGGCTTTTGCGCTTTCTTCTTTCACCTTGATTAGAAGGCTCCTCAGCTCCTCCTCGCTTTCGGCCATCAGAGTGGTGTCATCTGCATATCTGAGGTTGTTAATGTTTCTTCCAGCAATTTTCACCCCAGCTTTGCATTCATCCAGCCCCGCACATCGCATGATGTGTTCTGCATACAAGTTAAAAAGGTTGGGTGAGAGGATGCAGCCTTGCCGTACGCCTTTCCCAATCTTGAACCAGTCTGTTGTTCCGTGGTCAGTTCTGACTGTTGCTACTTGGTTCTTGTACAGATTCCTCAGGAGAGAGACAAGGTGGCTTGGGATGCCCATCCCACCAAGAACTTGCCACAATTTATTGTGATCCACACAGTCAAAGGCTTTAGAATAGTCAATGAAGCAGAAGTAGATGTTTTTCTGAAACTCCCTGCCTTTCTCCATTATCCAGCGGATATTGGCAATCTGGTCTCTCGTTCCTCTGCCTTTTCTAAACCCAGCTTGAACATCTGGCAACTCTCGCTCCATGTATTGCTGGAGTCTTCCTTGCAGGATCTTGAGCATTACCTTACTGGCATGAGAAATAAGGGCCACTGTACGGAAGTTTGAGCAGTCTTTCGCATTTCCCTTTTTTGGTATGGGGATATAAGTTGATTTTTTCCAGTCTGATGGCCATTCTTGTGTTTTCCATATTTGCTGGCAAATGGCATGTATCACCTTGACAGCATCATCTTTTAAGATTTTAAACAGTTCAGCTGGGATCCCATCATCTCCTGCTGCCTTGTTGTTAGCAATGCTTCTTAAGGCCCATTCAACCTCACTCCTCAGGATGTCTGGTTCTAATTCATTCACCACACCGTCAAAGCTATCCTCGATATTGTTATCCTTCCTATACAGATCTTCTGTATAGTCTCGCCACCTTCTCTTGATCTCTTCAGCTTCTGTTAGGTCCCTGCCATCTTTGTTTCTTATCATACCAATTTTTGCCTGAAATTTACCTCCAATGTTTCTAATTTTCTGGAAGAGGTCTCTTGTCCTTCCTATTCTGTTGTCTTCTTCCACTTCCATGCATTGCTTGTTTAAAAATAGTTCCTTATCTCTTCTGGCTAACCTCTGGAATTGCGCATTTAACTGGGCATATCTCCCCTTTTCACTGTTTCCTTTTGCTTTCCTCCTTTCTTGGGCTACTTCCAGTGTCTCAGCAGACAACCATTTTGCCTTCTTGGTTTTCTTTTTCTTTGGGACGTACTTTGTTGCCGCCTCCTGAACAATGTCGCGGACTTCTGTCCATAGTTCTTCTGGGACTCTGTTTACTAAATCTAGTCCTTCAAATCTGTTCTTCACTTCCACTGTATATTCGCTAGGAATGTTAGTGAGATCATATCTAACTGGTCTGTGTATTTTCCCTGATCTCTTTAGTTTTATTCTAAATTGGGCAATAAGAAGTTCGTGATCTGAGCTACAGTCAGCCCCAGGTCTTGTTTTCACCGACTGGATGGATGTCCGCCACCTTTGGCTGCAAAGCCGGGTTGCAGCTAAACATCAAAAAAACCAAGATTATGGCAACAAGAATGATTGACAACTGGAAAATAGAGGGAGAAACCGTGGAGGCCGTGACAGACTTTGTATTTCTAGGTGCAAAGATTACTGCAGATGCAGACTGTAGCCAGGAAATCAGAAGACACTTACTTCTTGGGAGGAGAGCAATGTCCAGTCTCGATAAAATAGTGAAGAGTAGAGACATCAGACTGGCAACAAAGATCCGCCTAGTCAAAGCCATGGTATTCCCTGTAGTCACCTACGGATGTGAGAGCTGGACCTTAGGGAAGGCTGAGCGAAGGAAGATTGATGCTTTTGAACTGTGGTGTTGGAGGAAAGTGCTGAGAGTGCCTTGGACTGCGAGAAGATCCAACCTGTCCATCCTCCAGGAAATAAAGCCCGACTGCTCACTGGAGGGAAAGATACTAGAGACAAAGTTGAAGTACTTTGGCCACATCATGAGGAGACAGGAAAGCCTAGAGAAGACAATTATGCTGGGGAAAGTGGAAGGCAAAAGGAAGAGGGGCCGACCAAGGGCAAGATGGATGGATGGCATCCTTGAAGTGACTGGACTGACCTTGAGGGAGCTGGGGGTGGTAACGGCCGACAGGGAGCTCTGGCGTAGGCTGGTCCATGAGGTCACGAAGAGTCGGAGACGACTGAACGAATGAACAACAACAAATGTGGCCTGGAAAAATTGTATTGCCATTTGTCAACAGGGAATGTAAAGTGCATATAAAATGTACAAATACTGTATCTCTGATGATATCCTTGCACCTAGGTCCAGATTAGTTGGGTTATCTTGATAATTATATGAAATATCCAAGTTTCAAATACCACCTGTCATAATTTGTTGACACCAGGCCTGTAAGACAGCACTTAAAAATGAGAACTACTTTCCCTATTTGAAATCACCAGATTGGGTTCAACACAATTTGATTTGTGAATCTCCTCCAGGTTTTAGCCAACATTTAAAAGAATTATCCAAGGTTCTGAACTTATCTCTCATACCATCTCAGCAAGAGTGCAAAAACTCTTGACTCTCTTCATATTAGCCCCCATTGAATCTTCCAGCACAAGCTAGGTTCAAAACCTTCCAGATGTTGGTTGAGATCCAAGTTGTATCTAGTGGAGCGTAAGGTCATGTTTGTGTACATATATAGAGGTCTGGGCATGGGAGAAAGGGAAACGAATTTGGCCAACCCAGTAGTTATTTGAAAAAGCTTTCCTAGTACAAATCTTGTAGCCAACTGATGACTGTTTGGGATAGCACACATCTAAACCTGAGTGCAATCCAGCAGCCACTGCATTGACAGGTACTGGATATTTTGTTGTGAAATGTGAGAAAAAGAAGATGTGTTAATAGTATAAGCATAAACCCAGGACTATATCTATGCTTGTGGATCAAATGTTTAAGTACTATTCTTATTCTATTCTTATGTCAGTAGAAAAAGGAAAAACAAGGAGGCGAAAGGACCTCTTCGAGGAGAAGATGGGGCAATGCTGACAGGGGATAGGGAAAAGGCAGAACTACTTAATGCCTTCTTTGCCTCGGTCTTCTCATAAAAAGAGAGTCTTCAACCTCAGCAAGATGGAGTGGATGAGGGTTTGGAGGACATCCAACCCCAAATTGGGAAAGAAGTCGTCCAGGAATACCTGGCCGCTCTTAATGAGTTCAAGTCCCCAGGGCCAGATCAACTACACCCCAGAGTATTGAAGGAACTAGCGGAAGTCATTTCGGAACCATTGGCAACCATCTTTGAGAGTTCTTGGAGAACGGGAGAAGTTCCAGCAGATTGGAGGAGGGCCAATGTGGTCCCAATCTTCAAGAAGGGAAAAAAGGATGACCCAAACAACTACCGTCCGGTCAGCCTCACGTCGATACCGGGCAAGATTCTGGAAAAGATTGTTAAGGAAGCGGTCTGCAAACACTTAGAAACAAATGCAGTCATCGCTAATAGTCAACATGGATTTATCAAAAACAAGTCATGTCAGACTAATCTGATCTCTTTCTTCGATAGAGCTACAAGCTGGGTAGATGCAGGGAATGCCGTGGATGTAGCGTACCTGGATTTCAGTAAGGCCTTAGACAAGGTCCCCCATGACCTTCTGGCAAGGAAACTTGTCCAATGTGGGCTAGGCAAAACTACGGTGAGGTGGATCTGTAATTGGTTAAGTGGACGAACACAGAGAGTGCTCACTAATGCTTCCTCTTCATCTTGGAAAGAAGTGACAAGTGGAGTGCCGCAGGGTTCCGTCCTGGGCCCGGTCCTGTTC
This sequence comes from Anolis sagrei, assembly GCF_037176765.1. Taxonomy (NCBI): domain Eukaryota; kingdom Metazoa; phylum Chordata; class Lepidosauria; order Squamata; family Anolidae; genus Anolis; species Anolis sagrei. Next base: position 250,771,997 of record NC_090022.1, on the reverse strand, counting down.
AACATCTTTATTAATGACTTAGATGAAGGGCTAGAAGGCATGATCATCAAGTTTGCAGACGACACCAAATTGGGAGGGATAGCCAATAGTCCAGAGGACAGGAGCAGAATTCAAAATGATCTTGACAGATTAGAGAGATGGGCCAAAACTAACAAAATGAAGTTCAACAGTGACAAATGCAAGATACTCCACTTTGGCAGAAAAAACGAAATGCAAAGATACAGAATGGGTGACGCCTGGCTCGAGAGCAGTACGTGTGAAAAAGATCTTGGAGTCCTCGTGGACAACAAGTTAAACATGAGCCAACAATGTGACGTGGCGGCAAAAAAAGCCAATGGGATTTTGGCCTGCATCAATAGGAGCATAGTGTCTAGATCTAAGGAAGTAATGCTACCCCTCTATTCTGCTTTGGTTAGACCACACCTGGAATATTGTGTCCAATTCTGGGCGCCACAATTCAAGAGAGATATTGACAAGCTGGAATGTGTCCAGAGGAGGGCGACTAAAATGATCAAGGGTCTGGAGAACAAGCCCTATGAGGAGCGGCTTAGGGAACTGGGCATGTTTAGCCTGAAGAAGAGAAGGCTGAGAGGAGATATGATAGCCATGTATAAATATGTGAGAGGAAGCCACAGGGAGGAGGGAGCAAGCTTGTTTTCTGCTTCCTTGGAGACTAGGACGCGGAACAATGGCTTCAAACTACAAGAGAGGAGATTCCATCTGAACATTAGGAAGAACTTCCTGACTGTGAGAGCCGTTCAGCAGTGGAACTCTCTGCCCCGGAGTGTGGTGGAGGCTCCTTCTTTGGAAGCTTTTAAACAGAGGCTGGATGGCCATTTGTCAGGGGTGATTTGAATGCAATATTCCTGCTTCTTGGCAGGGGGTTGGACTGGATGACCCATGAGGTCTCTTCCAACTCTTTAATTCTATGATTCTATGATTAATTGCTGGAGGCACAGGGCTTTCTTTCTGTTTCCTGCTTCAATTGCCAAATGTTTTCAGCCCATATAATTGAATTTTATTTATATTTAACATGATTCATATATTTGATTGTTCCTTGGCCATCTTTCAAGACTTTTGTCTTTGCAATGAAATAAAGGTTGAAGAAATTGGCTCAGTTTTAACTGACCCTAATATTAACATTTAAACTATTGATTTATCTTATACTTAAAACAATGATAGCCCAAGAGCAATACTACAACTGTAAATAATACAAACACAGAGTCAAAGCTGAATATTAAGCCAATGTGGCATATTGCTTTTATCTTCCCTGCACTTCAATTTGCAAGAACAGGTAAGGAAATGAAGTTGAGATTTTAGAGCTAAATATGTTTTAAAAGTCTGGGAGCAAAACAAGGTTTGTAATAAGCTGTGTTACGTTCCATATTGAGGGGAAAGTGTGATATAAAGATCATCATAAAAGAGATTCAAGTAAATAGTGCTGATTCACAATGAAAGGATTCATTTCCCAAGCACGAAAATTCAACATTTAACTGCGAGAAGATGTCCAAGGGAGAAAGGATTCAAATAAATGCATCAGGATTTACAAAATTCCACTGTAACAGCATGCATGCATCCAGCTGATGCCATAGTGGAAGGTGGGGTACATTGCACCAAGGTGGAGGCTGATACCAATACTCAGACAGAGTGGCCATTTTACACCTGAGAGAAAATCTTATAGAGTCAAAGGAATCCCAGCCATCACTGGCTTCATCTTGGCATCATCTGCTGAGAATCCAGCCATTCAAGGTCTGGACTCAACTCAATAGCTGAACTGTTAGTCAATTTGATTTTGCCATATAGACACAGCCTCTGTGCCAGTGCAACATTCCTCTTCTTTAATAAAGCAAGCATGAGAATAAGATAAAATTATATTGAATAATATTTCGATTTGAGCAGCATTAAATTGTACAAAAGCTTTGTTTTAATCAGGAGGGAATCTCTAACTTTTCTGTGATTTTAAAAATGTTTTTACAATTTTTAAAGTAGTTACATTTTAAAGTGATTGATTTCTTAATTGTGTTAAATAATGTTTTTTCATCAAGTTTTTAGCCCTATCTTGTTTTAAATTTTTGTAAGCCAACAAATTGGGTCTCATGCCACAAGAAAGACTTGATATAAATTAAATCAATATTCGTAAAGAAATCGACCCTTTTTAAAAGGTCTGTTATATAATTGGATGAGAGTGCCCATTTTGTTTCAGTGGAATTTAGGACCAGCTTTTACAGAATTATGCAGTGTAGTTCAAGGAAACCTTTGTTGCATGGTTCTGAATAATCTGTAAATTGACTCTCAGTTTCACGGAAGAGGTGGAAAGGCAAGCAGGTTGGAGGAGTGCATAATTGGAACATTTTTCTATTTATTACAGAAAGAAGAATAGACTAGTTTTCCTACAGGAAAGAATGTTTCATTTTGTCTTTGCCATATTAATGTTCTTCCAATTTTACATTTTTTAAAAAAGAAAGTAATTTTCAATACGACTGCAGAATTATTCATATTGATGTGCACTTATTCTGTCTGTATTTTATGGAAAGTGGTCGCTAATTACTGGACTTGTGTGTGGAATTCATTTCTTCTGTTTCCTCCATTTCTTTACGTAACTTCAGTATTTTGGGAGCTCATAATGGTAAGGGCCCTCCCGGTACAAAAATCCACCCAACATGAAAGCAAGTGGGAGCCAATCTCAGATCCTCCTCTGCTTTTCAGCATCACAGTTCAATCTTTTTTATTAATCCCCCCCCCCCAAAAAAAAACAATAAGTACACCCTCATTCCGTGAAAACTACTCTCTTCTTCCAGGAGGCCATCACTCTTCCTTAACCAGAAGTTTTTTTTTTCATATCAGGAGCAACTTGAGAAACTGCAAGTCACTTCTGATGTGAGAGAATTGGTTGTCTGCAAGGATGTTGCCCAGGGAATGCCTGGATGTTTTGATGTTTTACCATCCTTGTGGGAGGCTTCTCTCATGTCCTGCATGGGAAGCTGGAGCTGACAGAGGGAGCCCAACCATGCTTTCCCTGGATTCAAACTTCTGACCTGTCGGTCTTCAGCCCTGTTGGAACAAGAATGTAACCCATTGCACCACCAGCGGCTCCTACCTGGAAGTGGTAAGCCTCTTTAAAATGCCTTGGAAAGAGTGCATGGCTGCTGGCATGGTGCAGCCCAGGAGAGAAAGTGCTCACAGCCAAAAGCCTTCTCTAGAGTAAGAACGTGAGAACTTGCCTCCTTGTTTTAGAAAGTGTGTGTGTGTGGCGTGCAGGCCCAGAAAGCACATGTACCTGCCTGTAGTCAAGCATCTCCTCTAAAGTCAGAACTGGCCTCCTTGCCTTGGAAAGAGTGCATGTATGGCATGCAGGACCAGAAAGTGCACACGCCTGCCTGCAGCTGAGCACCTACTCTAGAGTAAGAAAATCAGAACTTGCCTCCTTGCCTTGGAAAGAGTATGTGTGGAGGGAAGGTCCAGAAAGCACACATGACTGCCTGCAGCCGAGTGTCTCTCCTCTAGAGTAAAACAGCTTAAATGTCTAAAATGACGGGAAGAGGAGCCTGGGAAGTCCCCCCCCCCTCCCAATAATGGGCCAATAGAAAATAGATCTTTCAGCACCCCAGAGCAAAAACAGATATCTGCCCTTCCAATTTTGGAAGGCTCCCAAAAACAGATTGGGGGCCCCACCGAAAGCCAGGACACAAAACAGGTCAAGGTTTAACCCGAATCCACAAGCTTACTAATTACTTGTAAAAGTTATAATTAACTGAATATTACTATTCAAGTATATTTGCATATAGTGATTAAATTACAGTCTGATATTATTATCCCACTAATTTTTGAATATGTTAAAAAAGGGTAATGGGTAATCAGTTCACTATAGAAACAAGTTAGATATTAGGTATTTTTCAGGTCCTAGGCAAAATTAGCTTGAACCTAAATGGGATCTACAACAGAAGCATAGTGATGCAAAGCCTTTCCATCATCAATTTATTCCAATCTATCAGGGTGATAGAGAAGGCTTCCACAGGTAATTGAGTTATTGCTATCACAAACATGTTTGCATGCTGGGAATCATACCACCTGCACTGTCATTGTTATCCATGCTTATAGATTGTATTATATGCTTATGATGGCATCTTTATATGTTGGAAACCCTATGAGCCTTTCCCATTCTTCTGCTCACTCACAAGAAAGGAGGACAAATAAGTCACATGTCAAGCTGAACCAAATCCAACTAGTTTAGGCTCAAGAAGGGCATATACAGAACTTTGAAGAGTTATTCTTTGAACTACAGCCAGGACACCCAGTTGCTATGCTGACTGGGAAATTCTAGGAGTTGTACTATAAAAAACAGATTTCTCAGGTTATGGACCTATGACTGAATCCACTGATGAAAAGCAACCATGACAAGTGTAGTACCAGATTCTCACTGGGAATTCCTCCCATCATTAGATGCACTGTAAAGACATTTATATACCTTATTTCTTCCTCATTTAACAATTTGACTATTATGCCCAAATTGTTCAGGGTAATGAGACAAACTTGTAAAACAGTTTGGAAAAAGCAACAAAGATCACATTATTGAAGCCTGGAAAGTGTCAGTCACCAGGCACAAAATGCTATTAATGAATTGAGAAAAGCACTGGAAATGACACCATGGTCAGAAAAACACTGGGAAGGATCTATTTGTCATTTCAGCCATTGTGAATCTTGAAACTACTTGAATGTAACTTGAATACCAGATATCTGGGGTTTCATAATGATATTGCTTCAAACAGGCAGCAGAGCACAAAATACTCCCCTTACTCACCTTAGTCCAGCTTGTAGTTTTAGCTACAAGCCACTCTGTGTTCCATTGCAGCTATGAATGTAGATCTTGAGGACTATGTCGCAACACAATTTAGCACTTCAAAAATTGTGAAGAAAGAACATATCTTTTCTTTTCTGTCACCAGAAATGACAGTATATTGCTCGAATTAGATTTCCTTGAATGCAAGGCTCAGAGTTTTCTCAACCCAAATTTAATGAGAAAGGATTACTTTTTTTTCAGCTGACAAATTTGCTGTATGGAATATGGAGAGATAAAAAGACTGCTCAGTGTGCAGTTTTATCCTGCCTGTCCCCCAGTTTAATCATTTAGGAACCAGACTTAAACCTCAAAAGGAAGTTATTTTTATAAGCAGGCACACAACCAAACTTGAATGAACGAACAGAAGGATGATGGCAGAGACATATTTTTGCTTTGCAGAAATATTTTTTACATATGCCAACTGCATAGCTCTAACTATGCCAACTATAGTACTAACTATTTACAAAAGGTTGAATACATATTTAGTCAATATAGTCTCATCAGTGGGATTTATGTGATAAAGATCATTTGAAATATCAGATACTCCTAAAATTAGACCAAGATAGGCTCCTCCCCCACCCCTCACACCAGCATCCTAAGACATTATTTTCTTATGTTGGCCAAGATTTTATATCACTTCAACATAATATAAATATTTGCCAGTAGAGTTATATTATGCTTGTATTACACAACACTGATACAGAATACAGAATACTAATGTTGGACAATGTGTGTGGACAAATGGCACATGACCAACCTCCCATTGCATAAATGTACACCAATCTGTGAAATATAATGCTTTATCACAAGCACAATGTTTGCACACATGGAACTCCATTTACTCTGCCATTCATTGCATATGCCCCTTCTGTAAATGTCTCAGGTGATTGTGTTCAGTCTACCATGAACTTGAAAACCTACTGACAGCACCATTGAAAGTTAATTCTTACAAAAAAAAAATGATGATTTTTCTGGGTTTTTTAATTTTAAAAGCCATCTTTAGCCCCACTTTTCAATTTCAAAGCACTATATTTCATGATGGCAACATGTTACAATTACACAAAAAGTTATGGACTGTTCAATGAGTTATCAAGTTTTCCTAACCATTTTGAGCCAGAAACATTTTTAGAAATAACTCCAGAGATTGAGAATATCTCATTGGGCCTTATGTTGTGGGGATGCCATCTTGTGAATGACTGAGGCACTTTGTGTGCTGGGAGAGGCATCTCACAATAGTCATTTGCAACCCTATGCCCTCCCTTCTTTCAAGTGGTAAGAGTTTCATTTGTGGATGGTTCATGGTTGCAGAAATATCGTGATTTCAAATCACTCTTATGTAAAATAAGAACAATGCCCTTTCTCTTTCTATCCTGGAAGAACCTAAAAGAAGCACTGATTCCCATCTATTGTCTCCAATGTGGCACCACTTCTGTGAAAGCCTGGGCAAGGAAATGATGATTACAACTATAATTTTACCTTTCTGTGGAATTGCCCTCAGTTTATCTACAGGTCATATCAAAATCCATAATTTTGGCCCCAAAATCTATCCATGAATTATAAATGAGGTTGACTTACATGTGAGTATATACTGTAATGGATTGAGGAGACCGAATGAATGCTTAAGTAACATATCTGAAGTTGTGAAGTTTTGAAAACCCCGAAAAACTGATTTGAACTCTTTTCAAGCCAGATACTTTGTATTTAATTTATCAGGTATGAAAATCCAGTCACCTGGGCCATAATGTACTTTTAAATACTTCAGTGGTCATCTCCATTACTAGCTGATGGTCATAATGCATTTTTGGTAATTGATGAAACAAATGGCTTTTTTCAGTGCTAGTGCACTTTATGTTATCATAAAATGCAAAACTAATAACCTAAAGGAGGATTATTCATCCCCAGCAAACCGTTATATGGTGAATTCTGTACATAGTATCAGTTCTGTCACAAGTCATTTATTCTCACAAATGCAGACAAGGGGGAAAGAAAGCTTCTTTAAAAGACTATATTCTTCAGGCTTGTGAGTGGCATCTTCACACATTAAATGCCTTCCTTGACAGACAAAATTAATTTACCCAGACACTAGCTCTTTTGTTATTTGTAATCATGATTTCAGAATGTATTACTGCTACTGTCTTGTTTCCTCAGCAGTTGCATCAAACTGCTTGCCAACAGTTGCCAGTTTCAAGATGAAATATACCTTTTACTGGGAATGAATGGTTGTGAACAAGGAACTCTTCCTTTTTTGATTTGTGGAACTCACAATATGTTCTCTATTACAGCTGACATGTTCAGAAACCATAAAGCATTTTCCTCCCAGTTCTTCCAGCAAATAGATATGAGGTCTCGCTATATGTTACCATATCAGACACTGTCCAAAAAGGTGACAAGTGAATAAGATAGCATTTATCTATGACTCCTCCTGCACACAAAGCACAACTGGAAATCATCTCTCACTCCTGGGATTTGGAGTTGGTGAGGTACCAGCACTCTTTGGAAGAGAAGACTAAAGACCTTTTGAAATCACAACTCTCCATTGAGCCTGGCAGTTAAATTGGTGCCACATCACATTAACTATAGAATAATAATAATAATAATAATAATAATAATAATAATAATAGACATTAGAACAAATGCCATCAAAGCCAGAATTGAAAAGTTGACAAGAGATCCCAAATGTAGACTCTGCAAGGAAGCAGATGAAACAATAAATCACATCCTCAGCTGCTGCAAGACAGACTACAAGCAGAGGATTAACACAGTTGCTCAGATGATTCATTGGAACCTGTGCCACAAATACCATCTGCCTGCAACAAAGAACTGGTGGGATCACAAGCCTGAAAAAGTTACAGAAAATGAACACATCAGAATCTTCTGGGACTTCTGAATTGAGACAGACAGAGTTTTGGAGCACAATAATCCTGACCTCACAATCGTGTTATAAAAAAGCTATGGATCGTGGATGTTGCAATCCCAGGTGACAGCAGGATTGAAAAGAAACAACTGGAAAAGCTGACATGATATGAGGATTTAAAGATCGAACTGCAAAGACTCTGGCACAAGCCAGTAAAGGTGGTCCCAGTGGTGATTGGCACACTGAGTGCAGTTCCTAAAGACCTTGGCCTGCACTTAAACACAATCAGAGCTGACAAAATTACCACCTGCCAGCTGCAGAAGGCCACCTTACTGGGATCTGCAGACATTATTCGCCGATGCGTCACACAGTCCTAGACCAGGAGTCCTCAAACTTTTTAAACAGAGAGCCAGGTCACAGTCCCTCAAACTGTTGGAGGGCCCGATTATAATTTGAAAAAAAACATGAATTAATTCCCATGCACACTGCACATATCTTATTTGAAGTGCAAAAACATTTAAAAACAATACAATAATTAAAAATGAAGAACAATTTTAACAAATATAAACTTGTATTTCAATGGGAAGTGTGGGGCTGCTTTTGGCTGATGAGATAGGATTGTTGTTGTTGTTGTTGTTGTTGTTGTTGTTGTGTGCTTTCAAGTCTTTACAGAATTAGGTTGACCCTGAGCGAGGGCCGGGTAAATGACCTTGGAGAGCTGTATCTGGCCCTAGGTCTTAGTTTGAGGACCCCTGATCCTAGACACTTGGGAAGTGTCTGACGTGTGATCCATTACAACAGCCAGCAGAGTGTCTGCTGTGGACTCATCCTGTTGTGATAATAATAATAATAATAGTAATAGTAATAGTAATAATAATAATAATAATAACTTGTTTCTAGACCACCCTCTCTCCTCAAGGGGACTCAGGAAAGTTTACATACATATAAAAAGGCAAATATTCAATGCCACACAACATCAAAAATGTAAAATAGACAATTCATAGACTTACTACCAAAAGTCTAGATGCATATCTGGATAAGCTAATGCATTGGTAGAGGTTATTTGGTAAACCTGCTTTTTCATTCTTCCTTTCCCTTTTTTTAAAAAATAGTAACATATTCCTAAATATATTCCCAAACTATTGCTAGATATGTGGCAGGTTTTTCACACAAACAAGATGGCATATGATAAGTGGCTGATAATTCACTGTTGAATTTGAGAGTTTCTTTTCCTACTACAGCTATTTTTCTTAAAAATCAGGTCATTTCCATTAAACTTATGAACAAATTTGAAAACTTAAAAACATTCGTAACACAAATGTAAACAAAATTTTGAGCTAAATGCAATGTCCTAATTCAATAGATATCTATCACCAATATGGAGCACATTATCATGTATATGCTTGACATGAAGCTGTTAAAAATGAAGAACCATTCAGGTAACAAAAAAGCACAATCCTAATCCAATACCACAAATACAGGGTGAGGAAGCATAACTTCCTTTTTTAAAATGTGCACCATTCAGTCGGTTAAAGACGCAGCGGAGCGCTAATGGTCTTGTTCGAGAGGCGGGAGTATAAAGTTTTGTCCTGACACATCATGTGTTGGAACAGTGAGGAGCGTGCTTTTGCTGTTGAGGCCTACTTTTCGAGCGGATTTGGGGTGGCCGGCCAGCTCTCCAGATTTGGCCCCTTGTGATTTTTTTTCTATGGGGTTATTTGAAATCCCATGTTTATGTGAACCGTCCAAGGACCCTACAAGATTTGAAGACCAACATCCAGGAAGAAATTGCCAACATAACACCTGCTATGCTGGCAAAAGTTATGACAAACGCCAGAAAGCGGTTTACTCAGTGTATGGAGAATGGAGAATGGGGGATGTCACCTACCTAATTTGATCTTCAAAACTACGTAAAACAAAACTTTAGGTATGCGCCTACTTTATAAAAAAAATTAAAAATTCTGATTCATACAATGGGTTTTATTAAGTTTTGAAAAAAGGAAGTTATGCTGCCTCACCCTGTATAATTGAATATCCAGGCATTCCAACCAGACCCTTAACAGGTAAATACTCAAAGCCCTCCCTGGTGCTAGGAACTGTTACCATTATTATTTTCTTGCACATTTTTAAAATCTCAAATTCTTTCTGTTGAATTTATGAAGTGATTAAAATGTAAAGTATTCCTAGCTGAGACATTTCTAATTGGTTCTCTCCCACTCCTTGTACACAGAATTGTCTGAGCTAGCTGTGAAGTAGGAGGGGATCATTTCTCCTTGAATGCATCCAGATTGATTGAAAATGCCAGTAATACCAATATTTTTCCTCTTTCTCTCCCTTGAGATCCATACATGTTTTGCATATCACTGAATTATTTTCTGGTACATACCTGGTACAGCTGGCACAGCTTTTTATACTACTTTGCTAGGTCAGTTTATTTTAACCTAGCATGAAATTGGAAAGAACAGGAGCAAAGTCAGGTACTTTTCAGTCGGTCTCAATATGCCCCATGTCAGCTTGTGCCTGACCATAATCTAACATTTTCACTTTTTTCTTTTAAATTTTTAATTAAAAAAATTAATACATAACATTTTTCTTCAAGTCTTATCTCAATATACATTGTTCCAAAAGTCACTTTACTTTAATTCAGTGGTTCTCAACCTGGAGGTCGTGACCCCCAAGGGGGTCGCTGGGCCATTTTCCGGGGGCCGCGAAGCCGCCTCGGTTGCCCCCCCCCAAAATGGCTGCCAGCTCCTGTGTGAGCCAAACAGCGGCGGCAATGGAGGGGGCCTTCCCCGCTCGCCTCCTGCGCCCTCTGGCTTTGGAGGACGCGAGAGGCGAGCTGGAGGCCCCATCCATGGCTGCAGCCATGGAGGGGGCCTTTGCCGCTCGCCTCCTGCGCCCCCCAGCTTCGGGGGACGCGAGAGGCGAGCGGGAGGCCCCATCCATGGTTGGGGGTCACCACAACATGAGGAACTATATTTAGGGGTCACGGCATTAGGAAGGTTGAGAACCACTGCTTTAATTGATGCTTTATATATTCCTTGGATGTGTATCACCCTTTTCCCATGCCCTCCCCCCAATTCCCCCGCTCCTTCCTGGGACAGTGATTCCAAATGATGTCATTGCATAGACTTAACTGTGTAGAAAGACTGTTTCAAATTCCTATATCTATTATATCCATCTGCTTTGTCAGTTAGAATAGACCATTTTCTATACCAGTCTTGTTTTATTATAACTATTCATATACTTGTTTTTCCTTTGATTAACAAAATCATTGATAATGTATTCTGAGAGATAAGACCACCAAGTTTCCAAATCTCATCTTGTATTGTCTCTCCATCCTCAGGCTAACATAGACTGTATTGCAGCTATCATATATTTTAGGATTTCTGTCCCACTTATTATCTCCCTTTTCTTCTATAGCAAGAGACATGAATCGAGCTTTATCCCACTTTAAATTTTGCCCTATTATTTCCTCCATCGCATTACTGTTTTTACTGTAATAGTTCTGAATTTTTCTGCAATCCCACCACATTTGAGAGAATGAACCTATCTCCCCACAATTATGCCAACATTTTTTGGAAATACTTCCAATTATATGTGCTAATTGAAGGCGGTGGGGGGGGGGGGGTTCTATACCATTTAAAGATTATTTTCCGTTGGGTTTCTTTGATCCTAATGTGTTTAATTTTCTGATTATTGTTGATCCAAGACCTGATTACATTCTCACTAAACTTTTTTCTTGTTTTTAACTATCTCTAGACATGCAGTTATTACCACTCCAAAAGATTCTATAATTTGCTGATAGACTTGCAGTCATGACCACAAAAATGGATTATATAATTTGCTGATAGAGTTAATAGAATTAATTTGGTAAGCATTTTCGACCCATAATTATTTTTTGTCATCTCAATTTGATCTAAGTCTTCCAGTTATTTTATCTCTTTCCATATTATCTTATTTCCAGCCAATAGGTGTTTTTGGAGAAATTGAAAGATGTCCTCTACCTCTGATCTCATTTTTTTTTCGAGTGTCAATTTTCAATTTCTATTGATTTGTATTTCCAATGAGATACATGTTCCCCTTATGGTTGCCTGAAAAATGTCCCATAAAATCTCTTCTTTTATGTGTGGTAGTGTGTTAATTAGAAAGAATTCTTGAATCTGTTGCTTAATGACCTGTTTATCCTTTTCATGAAAAGTTACTTTTGGGTTGAATCTTCGTTTCCTTGAGGACTTCCTTGCTGACTCTCCTAATTATAACAAGAGGGGAGGGTAACCTCTTGGCCAGTGTTTTCCCACTTTGATCTTCTTTATTGATCTTACATTGTTAATCCCTACAATGAAATAGTTTATTGCCATAAATTTTGCATGCCTGTGCAAGAAGAAAATTGGAGTCATTCCCTTCTCTTGTATTCTGTTATATGCTTCTATAAGGTTCCATTTTTGAAATCAATTTTACATTCCAGCCTCGTGGGGTAAATCCCTATATTTTTAATTGTTTATACAGTTCCATGTTAAGATTTCCCCCAATGATTATGTCTCCCCTTGGTTGTTTTTTTCCAGTTTTGGCACAGGACCTTTGTATGAATCCTTACTGGTTTTTTATTAGGGGTGTAAATACTTCCTATAGTGATCTCACTATTGTTCAATTTTCCCATTATCATCACAAATCGTCATTCCTTGTCTGTATTTTTTCTCTAGTTAAAATCTATGAGTGTCCTTTATGTTTTACTGTATTTTGTTATGTTGTTTGTTAGGTTTTGATAACACCGTTTATGCATTATGTTTACTGTGCCTTGCTTCATATTGTGTTTATTTTCAGCTATGTTCTGAGATTACTTTTATGCATTATGTATTATTTTTGCTTGGTTTTGCACTGTGTTTCAATTGCTGTAAGCCATCCTGAGTCCTGTTTGGAGAGGAGGCAGGATAGAAATAAAGATGATTATGATGATGATAATGATTGCCACTCCTCTTGACTTATTTGACCCCCTGGATTCATGTTGTAATTCCCAACTTTTTAGGTTCAACAATTTTGTTCTGTCCTTTTTTGGTGGGATTCCTGAATTAGACATATGTCAACATGCTGTTCCAGTAACAGTCTACAGATTTTTTGCTTCTTGACCAGAGACAATAGTACGTTTACGTTAACGGACAGAAAATTTATTTCATCCACCATCAATCAGATGTTTACTTCTCCTTCCCTTTCTCCAGGTTTCTCCCACTTTATAGATCCAATTTGTGGCTGTTTCCTGATCTCTACCCCAAAACTCCCCCTCTCCGGATCTGTAGGCCCATCTCCTTGATGAGGGGGTTGCTTGGAAGGACCCTTTCACACCTGTCCAAAGTATCATAAGGGGCAGAGACCCCTTCTGCGACTTCTTCCTTACGTCAATTAACCCTTAACTTAGGTAGCACACATTTATTCTATAAATTCCCACACATATCTTAGACTCAATTATTTCTGAGAAATCTGTCCTCCATTATTCCCACTCTTGCTCTCTTCCCCTTTTTTTTCTGCCTTACTATAAACCTATATAAACCAGGTTCTCCCTTCTCTTTCCATTTCCCCTAAAAGTTTCACTTTTAAATTGGGAATTTATTTATTTCAGACATTTTACCTCTTTCTTCTCAACCTCTGAGGAGAGACTCAAAATGGCTTCCAAACAGGCAACAATTCAATGCCAAGCATGATATAAAACACATAATAAATAAATACATACAAATAGTGATCCTCATCAGCTGGGGTGGTTAAGCAGCAGGTTACCACCCAATCCTTCCACTGCTGGCCCAACTTTACTGAAAATGCCTACTTCTGTGTTTATGCTGTTCAAACTCTAATAGCAAATCCTTTGTGCACTATAATAATAAATTACAGTATTAATGAATAAAGTCAAGATAATAGCAACATTTGCTCGACGTGTGATAGACTGGCAAGGCAAAAGAGGTTCACAAGGGAACGTATTAAATTAAAAACACAGAGCATAAGGTTGCTGTGCAGTCTCTTGATAAATTCTAAAACCTTGTACATAGCAATTAATAATGGAAGTACTGGATTCCACAGAGCCATTAGATATAAATTGGAGGAAATTATTCTAGCACCACATACAGGATTAGTAAGGGTAAGTAAGAATAATGTATGACATTCTAGTCACCTTATTAAAAAAAGAATGCACAGCAGATGCTTTGGCATTAGGAATTCAAAGAGAGCTGGGTGGAGGGAAGTTAGCTTTTTGAAAAAAAAAGATGAAGCAAAGATCTTCAATAAGAGGTATTTTGCACTACACAAAATGAACCTCAATGTGTACATGGCAAGCCTATGTTTTTTAAAAAAGGAGGGGATGGTTAAGAGTCGTAAAATAATCAGCACAAGGTAGATTGGTTTATATTTTTATCTTGGAAATTGGGCCAACTATAAAGAAAACAGAAGAGAACGGAAGGTGACAGACTAAAATAAATACTCTAATATTTTGCTTTAAAATGATCAACTGCTATCACTTCTTTCTCATAACCCTGTAACTTTCTGTATTTGTATCATCTATTCATGTATTGCAGGGAAAGGAAACTATTATATGGTATTAACTGAAACCCGAGATGAAGATTGTAATTATTGTAAACCTATTGAATCAATGGAATTTCCCTAATATTAGCTTATAATTCAATATTAGATTCAGTTGGTCTACGCTAACTGAGAGTGACTAACCAACAGGGTTTGGCTATTAACTGAAACCCGAGATGAAGATTGTAATTATTGTAAACCTATTGAATCAATGGAATTTCCCTAATATTAGCTTATAATTCAATATTAGATTCAGTTGGTCTACGCTAACTGAGAGTGACTAACCAACAGGGTTTGGCTATTGTTTGAACTCAGAGGTGTAACTCCAGTGGGCAGTGCCATTTATTAAATGGGACTATTCTAGCTTGCATGAACAGCTGGATTCCAGCTTTAGTCAGAAAAACACGCATGGCAGCTTTAAACAGACTCTGCTCATTGATCCATTTGGCTCAAGATGTGCTGTTATCTGGTTATTTTTGAGCACTTGGGAAGTAATGAGAGGAGAAAAAACAGTTCTTGGAATGTTCCTTCAAATTGTGATAATTTTTATTGTGGTTCTTCGCATAGCAACACAGCTCAACTTAATCAACTTTGTACAGCCTAAAAAGCTACACAGTTAGAGTACAGAATAACTATCCAAGGCAAAGTTGTGCACCTATACTAATTAAAACTTTGCAATTTTTATAAACAGCTTAATAGTTAAACATAAAAAAGAAGGGAATGAAGTAGAACACTCTTTGAATGGGGTGCTTTGAATGTGATTTTCCTGCTTCTTGGCAGGGGGTTAAATTGGATGGCTCTCAAGGACTCTTCCAACTCTATGATTCCATCACTCTAAGCACTAAACTATGACTGTTTTCTCTTTCAATATCCTTCTTTTCCATGAACGCTGCTTCTCTCCTGCCACCCCCTTCTTTGCCACTCTTTCGACTTTTTGTTTTGTTTCACAACTTGCTTCCTGATCTTTCTGGGCTCTGGACAATCCTTCTTTCTTGACCTGCCTGCAAACTTTGATTTCCGAATTCCTTCTCCTCCCTGCTAATTCATTTCATTTCTGCCAAGGTGGCTCTTCTCATCCTGCCCTCTCTTCCATCTGGACTTTTTTTTTAATGAAACTTGCTTTCTGAACTCTCTGGGATCACTTTCTTTCTTGACCTACCTGCCTACTCCAATTCTTTAGTCCATTTTCATCCTCCATCACTTCATTCCTGCCAAGACTTCTCTTTTTTTCCTCTCCTCGACCTTCTTGGCTTTTTCTCCTTATAACTTGCTCCTTGAATTGGCTTGGTCTGAAACTGTTCCCCTTTCTTTCTTGACCTTCCTGGCTACTCCAGTTCTGCACTGGCAGCTGAGAAAGACCAGTGGAGAAGGGGACAGCATAAAGGGCCAGCTTTGGTGGGGATGAAGTGAATTAGGAAGGATGAAAAAGGAATTGAGGGCAGGCAGGTCAAGAAAGAAGGGCAGTGCAGACTCAGAGTTGAGCGAGTATATTGTTTTGGGATTCCTCTGACCAAAAGATGAAAGAGGATTGAGGATGCTTTTTGCTACATGCTTCAAAGGAAGGAGAATGACTGGAAAACAACATAATTTTCCAAAGACTACAACTATGCAATTTAGTTTTAATATTTTTCTTTCAGTCAATTTTATACTGTGTTCAACAGTGTGTATGATTTTGACACTCTCATTTCTCTCTCTCTCTTTGCTACATTTTATATCCATTTTTGTTTATCTTTTGCTTTATTGGTTTTTATCTATTCTTGGAGAAAAATTATGATTACACAGAGAAAGAGAAAATATGAATTGGGGAACATTTAAACAGCATCCCATCTACTAGAAATTAGTAATAGAAAGATTCCACAAAAAAATTCTCTTATTTAAAATGCCTAAATTGCAATCCTTCTTTCCTGGAAAGGAATTAAAAGGTCAGAACCATTTCTATCAGAGAACTCAATGGCTTCTTTGCATGTAGCCTTAAAATATCATGCAATCCTGTAAACAGGAGGATGGTAATGACTTGGTAGCCACTACAGACAGAATTTATGGTATTGCCTTTTATTATCTAACCACCCAAATGCAAGGGAATTCTATAAGATTGACAGATTCCTTAGAACCTAACAGTGTGAGGTAAAGATGAAAGGGGACCAGCCATTCACAAAAGCTTGTGCCAAATAAAATTGGATGTAATTCAAATGGTTTTTAACATGCAGGCAGTTCAACTACATTTTTAACATAGCCTTTCTAGTATTCCTCCTTCATTTTTGCTGGGTATTGCTTTTGGCTGTCACCTCCACCTATGTATGGATTTACTATTGCAGGGAGAGGTGCTAGCTACTGGACAGAAAAATGTATTGAGTGTACATCAAAAGATTTTTTAAACTAGACTATCGTTTACTGGGGTTGTTTTGAAATGGTGTCCTTTTTGAATATTGTTGTTGTTATATGTCTTACATTCATGGTCCTCAAGTCAACATCCTCTCAACATAGCTAATGATTTGACAGTACAATAATGTATATTGTTTTAAATGACTATTTATGTTTTACCTTGATTGCTTACAAAGTTTTATATTTATATGTTTGACTGCTTTTTGATTTTGTATTGTATTTTTAACATATTGGAAGCCACTTTGGTTCTCCACTGTGGGAGAAAGATGGCATATAAATAAAGATATTATTATTATTATTATTATTATTATTATTATTATTATTATTAAATGCATTTGGACTTTATTCTATGCTAAAACGCATACCATCTCCACACACTGACTTTAAAGCCCCAAAGCCATCTTCAGACATGTATTCGGTGCTGTAATGTGAGCAGGCACAATTGGTGAAGGACTGCCAGTCCTCCCACACCAAGACACAATGATGTCATCTCAGCCCTTCTGTAATCTCTGTGCATTTAGAAGGGGAGGGGGGTGCCAGATACTTCTCTGAGTCTAACTGTTCACACTGCAACATGGAAAGCCTGCATGAAGCAGTTTTAAGATTTGGGTTAGAGATGGTGAGTGCAACACAGAGAAGATGGGAATGATAACTTTCACAACATCTGAAGAAGACATTGGCATGCATAAAGAACACATATGCATGCATTCTGAATTCTGGCACTTGGGTTATAGCACTTTAGTGAAAAAGTACTATTTCACTATATCAGAGATACATTGAGGTGATATGATTGTAATTCTTTTTTTAAAAAATAAAACAGGGAAGAAATTCTAAGCAGTATGTTCTTTAGAGTTAGGTTCTTGACTGATGAAAAACATGGATAAGCACATAATAATACCTTTATTAAGGCATGGGGAAGTATGGGTCAAGGAATAGCTGTTGAAGCCTGGTCTGAGGAGGATGAGGGAACCCTTTGGTGATGGGGCCTGATATTCTTGAAGTATAGTCTGAATTGGAGTATACTATTTCTATAGTGCCTCAGGGAGAAAGTAATTATTCTTGAGATAATGGGAATTTCTTCACAGACAGATTTGATTGTAGTGAGAATGTTTCCCATGAAATGCAGCCAGAGGCTCGGCTTGACCCTGGGAATGGTGAGAGGAAGGAGGGAGAAGCTGGGTTGTTGCCTCTCAGTGCCTTCAGTTAAGGTGAGATGACACGAGACAAAGACAATTAAGGTTCTCACAGTGTCTAAAAGATAAACAAAGAAAGGACAAGTGGTAGATCACTCGTTTTCCCATGGAAATTAGTTGGTTTCTTAAGTCAGCTTTGTGAGTTGTTCTTTGTGAGAACAGTTTTGCTTTTTCAAGAAGTTATCTTATTTATTATTTATTTATTTATTTACAGTTCTTATATTCCGCCCTTCTCACCCCACAGGGGACTCAGGGCGGATTACAATCAACACATATATGGCAAACTTTCAATGCCAGTTTGACAAACAACGTTTAACACACAAATACACCAAGGCTATTTAACTTTTTTTTCTGGCCGCCAGGGGAGCTGCTGCTTTTCATCGTCCATCAGCGACACCGATGAAGTTCTTCCACATTCCACATTCCCCGGAGTCTTTTTTTTCTTTATGGTCTCATAAATTAGTTAAATTTAGCCTCCCACACAAGGTGGTACCTTATTTTCCTACTTGACAGATGCAACTGTCTTTTGGGTTGCAAAGGTCGACAATGGGCTACACAATGGCTGGACACCCACTCCAGCCCGGGCTGGCTTCGAACTCATGACCTTTTGGTCAGAGTGATCTTAATGCAGCTGACACTCAGCCAGCTGCACCACAATCCCGGTGCTTGTATTGATGAGCTCCAGGATAAAATATTTTGTACCTTGCTTTCATGTCATGTTTCCTTATTTGGAATTGGAGATTCATGTTTTGGATATAGCTTTCAGTCTAAGTTTTATGGATTTTTGGCTTTATTTTCAATAGTGATCTGTGTGGTTTGTTGCATCAAGTATATTATGACTGTAACCTGCATTTTGAAATCAGTATGTGGGGTGTATTCATACTTCTGCCTTTTATGTATACTTTGAAGAGACTTTTCTAGTTTTTACTTTGGAATGTATTTTGAACTAGTTTTTTTCTATATTACACTTTTTTACAGTAATCTTTAACTCAGTTGACTGCTTCCTTGTTGGCTGAGTGTTAATTTGGGTGCAGAGATGACACATTAGTGGCTGGGCTGCAACAATAGCTTTTCTTCATTGCTGAGTAATAACAAAGAGATGATGAATGGAAATCAACCACAAAAGGCATGTAACTTTCCCTGTTTTTTCTTTTTTCTTTACTAACTTGTTTTGGGTTGAGGACATATTCTACAGTGAATATAGCAACCCAATGGATTTGTACAGTGTGACAAAAGATTAATATCATATCAAAGCAAGTGTTGTTTTACTTTCTAGAGGGTGTATGGTTTAGGTTTCTCTGTGTGTATTGCCATCTCTATCAATCCATTTATCTATATTGGTTAAAACTAATAATCACTATGCTATTTTTGACTTTCAGGGAAAAAACCCTCTAACTATTAGAATGAAGTACATATACATATCCCAAAGTCTTTGAGCTGTCATGATGTCTGTACTACTAATATTAATGCAATTGAGATTGCTAAAAATGAATTCCTTCAATTCAGGAGCATGCATAAATCAAATAGAATTGCTCATATTTTGTGCATCCTACACTATGCTCCCATTTTCCTATTTGTAATAAGATGAGTCACTATTGTTTCTAGCTGATTGAAACCTGATGAAAGATACACATTCCTTCTCTGTTTGCCTTGCATATAATGACATGACTTGTTTTAATGCCAGTATTGCTGAGAAAAAGTACATACAACTGGTGCTTCATTTTTTAAAAAAAAATACTGTAAATACCTAAAAGATAGTTCTAAAACACTCATAAGGAAGTACATTACAGATTTGGAATTACTTTTTGTTTGTTTCCAGGTCATCAATGTCAGAATTTGCTTTGTAAGTCTATGGAATTTTGACAGTTACATACAAGTTCTGTCATGTATTTAATCTATTCTCTTATCTCATCCAATCTCCCTGCCCCCAGCTTTCACTATGCATTCCTTTCTTCTTGTAACAATGTCTTGTGCAGCTTCATTTCATGGCCACACAAGACACATGCCTAAATCAGTCTTGCTTTACACATTTATTCAAACTTTTCTCAATTTCTTACAGGCTAATGTGGTTTAGAGCCAGGTTTTTCTTTGGCAAATGCAAGCCTTTCATTGAATGTTTACCAATTCAATGGAAGGACCAAAAGGCAGAAGCTTCCATTGGATGAAGGGAAGATAATATTTTCATCAATTCATCCACACACACACACACACCCAACCATGGGATTCCGGTAGTCTTGCAATCCTATGGAACATTTTAGTGAGGGCACTTGAAAGAGGAGATCAGTCAATACAACTTTTCCTCTCTCCTCCAGGAAAACATCCAAGGGTCAGTCTAAATACTCTATTTAAATCAAAGATTAAATATATGAAATTGTACATCCCTAAATAATTGTCATGAAGTTAAAACAAACTGGAGTCTAGAAATAAAAAAAACATAGATTTCTATCACATCCAGGCTATCCAGGATTCAAACATTTTTAAGGGAATGGGATCACTGATGGGAGAGGGAGAAGGTGTGTGTAGTGTGTGAAGTGCTCCGAGCACAAATGAGGGAAGGAAAAATAAACTGAAAATCATCATCCATGTTCTCCATGATCCCTAAAGACAGATTAGATTTTCTTCAGAACCTTGCCCCTCAATTCACTGAAGGATGTTGAAACAAAAGAAGGCAATGAGCTGAACAGATGGACATGCTACTGAGTGTATATTTGAATACAAAGGGTAGGAAGGTACACAAATAAGAATGGGAATAAATGGTGGCATATATACCTCTCACACCTTGGAATTTAAAAATATCAAAAATCCTTATTTAGATCACCAAGTTACCATGGCTACAACCCATGGTTTGGGACACTGAAGTTCATCTCCCAAAATATTATTGTTCCAAGACACACTTACAAAATAGCTTCACATAGATTTCCTTTGTATGTTTTGCAGACTTTAAAGATGTCCCTCGTATAAGGGGATAGGGGGAAAAGCCAATGAAAGATTGTTTGTCTTTCAGAGGCCCCTTTCCCCTTCATTGCTTAGGTATAAAAACAGACATTGCCCACTCAGTACTTCTCAAAACAACAAGCTTTAATTTAGTCTCGACTTTCAAAAGTGACCTCAGCTTAACAGGTGGTCCCTCAGGACAACATAAAACAGCAGGTCCTGTAGCAATTTAGGCATCTTGCTGATTCATGGCAATTTGTGTTTTTGCTGCTTGCTGGCTACTCACTAAAACTGCATAGGTTTGGTTGACTTCTTTGTTACTTTTTTGAGACCTAAAGAGAAATTATTAGGAAACTGGGCAGCAGGAGGGGAAAATTTGCTCTGCTATTGTGACTCCCATTCAATTGTCACAGCTCTTGCTTGCAGATTTGTAGAGCTGCTTATAGTAATCAAAGTCAAAACATTATTTCCATGGTAAAAAAACCCCCTCTAAACATAATAATGTACCTTTAAAAAGGTCTAACTGATTTAGTTACACATGCCAATGTAGTGGCAATTATAAGGCTGCCTACACACTAAAACTATCTCCCAAAAGATGCATATTGCCAAATTAACTGTAATTGAGTCAAACGATGTGAACAGGGACTGGATATGCCTGATGGTTAACCCACAGGAATGGTCAACCCACAGTGAAACAAACCACATCCAGGTACAAGTGTAATTGGTGAAGAATAAATCATATTCAAACAACATTATATTCTCATTCTGCTCCAGGCTAGAATAATTCAAGAAGAGAGACACATTTAAAAACCTGCTCTCCTATTCAGCAATATCCATTACCACCACTTCCCAGGGTATTTACACTGCAAATTTGATTGATTGTCAGTTTCGGTTGTTATAAAAGCTTATGAGGTACCTACTATGTGTGGGTCCAAAAACTTGTGATGAATTCTTGTTATATGATGAAGAAAATTCACAGCAGATTAAAATGAGGTTGAGAAAGGCTGAAGAAGTCCCTTTCTTTATTTCACCCACCTTGGTCCATTACTAGAAATAATGAAAACTGTAATCCAACATATCTGGACACTGCTGTATAGCCTATCCCTAGAGCACAATTTCTTATAACATTGCAGGAGAGCAAGTAGAAGGTCTTATCTGCAATTCCCAGAACTGCAGCCATAAGGCAGTCAAGTAATAAGGCTATGAAAGGTTCATGTTCCAGACCTTGAAGGTTTCCTATCAATGAAAGAAGGGAACACTGCCCTCGATAGAATCAAATATTGCATCAATGCAAGATTAGAATGATAATTTGGCAGTTCCAAGGCAATAGTTTAAGAGTACTGTAGATTAATGCTTATTCTCATTTCTGTAGTGCATTGTTTTCCTGCACATAATTAAAATAAAAATGTATTTTAAAACCCAACACTGGTATTAATTGTTTATTTTTTATTTATTAAAAAACATTTATATTCTGTCCTTCTCACCCTGCAGGGGACTCAAAGCGGAGAACAACATATATACGGCAAACATTCAATGCTGGGACATAAAACTATAAATATAGCCAAACATTAAAATCACTTATACATATCTAATTTAAAATCAGCTGTTTAACACCATCTTAAGACACCATGCTGACTCCAGTTAGTAGAGTATTTGTCCTGTTATTGCCTAATTGCACTGTTCGGTATCCAGCAAGGCCTACATGTCAAGAAAAGGCTTGCAGCGACCCAAAATATTATTCAATATTTTTTCTTGGATAATATTGCCTTTAATTTTCTCCCTCCAAATTAGGACTGGAAAGAAAAAAAATTATGTGGTCATTTTTTCTCAAATGTTGGAGTATCTTGATCAGGGGTCCTCAAACTAAGGCCCGGGGCCGGATGCGGCCCTCCAAGGTCATTTACCCGGCCCTCGCTCAGGGTCAACCTAAGTCTGAAACAACTTGAAAGCACACAATGACAACAACAATTCTATCTCTTGAGCCAAAAGCAGGCCCACACTTCCCATTGAGATACTAATAAGTTAATATTTGTTTAACTTGTTCTTCATTTTACTTATTGTATTGTTTTTAAGTGATTTTTGCACTACAAATAAGATATGTGGTATGTATAGGAATTCATTCATGTTTTTTTTCAAATTATAATCCGGCCCTCCAACAGTTTAACGAACTGTGATCTGGCCCTCTGTTTAAAAAGTTTGTTGACCCCTGATCTTGATGAAGAACATTCTAGGTTTGTGAGCACCTTTGCAGTTCAGGAATTATTCTATGAAAACATTTTCTGTATTTTAAAAAAATATGTGAATTTTGTACAGCAAAAGTACCAAACTCCAAATAGTCTTTTAAAACTATGGTTTCTGAAGTGTTTCACAATAGGAAGGAGATCCGGGGGGGGGGGGGGGGGGAGAGAGAGAGAGAGCCAATTGCCTTTATAGAGAATGAAATTAGCAAAGAATTCCATCCCTATTTCTTTTTCCTCTGGTCTGTGACCAAAATAAACTGATTAACTGATCCCTACTTCAATTGTTGAGGAGTGGCAGAAACAGAGAGTGATAAGCTAACTTTGATTGCTTTTTGTTCTTCCTATAGGCAATGCTTCATATTGAGCCTCCCCAAACAGAACAAGTGAATAGTATGTATTAGAAGGAGTAGGAAGAAAAGTAGGAGGAGGAGGAAGAAGAGGGCTAATCAAGTGGGATGCCAATATGGTTTTGCAAAAGATACTTTATCCCTTAAAAATCTTTTGCCCCTCGACCCCAGAAATAACGAGACAGACAACAATGATATGGATTCAAATTGGGCAACTTTTATTGAATGTTACCTATTTAAGTTCAACTGAACTAAACTATGTGTCTAGGAAATTGGTGGCTAGCTGAGGCAGCGTCCTCGGCTATTTAGTGTGTAATATCTGTGTGCCCTGGATCCCCAACCAGGCAACCTGAAGGTAAAAGTCTGGAGAAGCCTGTCTCATATTATTGTAATCGGCTTCTCCAATTTCTGTGCCAAGTGATGTCCCCTCACCCATTTAGTGACTTCTAGGTGAGTGATTGTTGTACACTGCCCCCCACCCTTAAGGGGTGTCTTGCGTATACCTCCATGTCTGTGTTTTCCTGATCTATTTATGTCACGGATTGGGGGCAAATGTCTATTTCGCCCCCATCTCCCACCAAGCCCCTCAAAACTTCCTGAATGCCTAACTGCAATCAGCCCAAAATTGTGCGTTACCCAAATCTGTGAGATGTACACCATCATAACGGTAAAACTGTGTTTTGTCATGTGTAATGTCTCCATGGTGTATGTAAGATCCCCTGCCCCGTGCTAAATCCGTGCGCATGGCCCAGTTCACACGCTGTCTGGCCTTCTCGAGCTTCCTGACGTCACCGCCTCCTGGCCACCAAAGGCGTGGAATGGTGGCCGACCAAGCGATGTGAACCCGGGGCCATGCCTGCCAGATCTTAAGAATGTCAGTACAGGCTTGTAGATACAGGGCCCTGCTGTCAAGCAGGCCCAGATCGTTACCTCCAATATGGAGCACCGGCCCAACGAAGGCCCCGAACACCCTTCCACTCGACCAATGCAGTGGAAGCGCAACCCAGATGCTGGCCAAAGGATGAGTTCCCGGCGTATATCTCCGCCCAGTGGACAGAATTGTGCCCACAAACAAGGATTCTCCATCTATGCACCAGCCTGGCAGTCCCTGTAAAATAAACAACAAACAAACAAGCGCCGGGCGAACATATCGCCTGTAAGCGTCCTATTTACCCCTGCCCATTGATTTAATGGCCACATCAATATAACCCAAGTGAGCTGCCAAAGATGCCGCCCCTATACAAAAAGAATGAGTGCCAAATTTATGGGCACCCCAACCCCAGCATCTTCGGCGCCCTATCTGTGATGGCCCAAACTGATATTTTGTGAGGGGGTGGAATCCTGAAGGCACAACAAATATCCCCTCGACTCAACCCTAACTCAACACATGAATATGAAAAAACCTCCGAAAAAACCTACCCATGGGTACTTAACTGCCCCACTATCTGGGTACTGATCCAGCCAAAACTTTCAACTGATTTAACTCAATTGGGCTGGGGCCCTTGTGAAACTGTGGCCTGTCCTAAAGGTTTCTTAACGAATTGGGTGTCCCTAGTATTACCTCTCGCGGCTCTCCCCTTGGGGCAATTTCGGGATGGATGGGACCCATAACAAATAGAGCACGAATGCGCGTATCGACAGTCCTTCCATGAACAGGCTCCCTGAGCCACAAATTCCCAGCATAAAGGCTTTTGCCGCTGGGACTGCAGCTGTGGAGCCCCCTGCCGAGAGAGCTGTCCCGTTGTGTTCTGAATAGTATGCCCACTGTCCGCCTTCAAGGCAGAGGAAGCCCTAGATGGATTCATAACTTCAATCCAAATTTGGTCGTCAATCAAGTCCCATCGTTTGTCTGGGTGGCAAGTCGCTTCTGCTCTAAAGCGCCTATCATACTCCAGCCAAGCGTTAGGAGGGCCGCTAACATAAGCCTTGTTAATAATATTCTGATACTGCCACAAAGCTGTAGCCCTTTCCGGGGCAGCATCAGAAAGCAGATTTGCATACATTGTGAAACAAGGGAGCCAGTTCTCCCAATTATGCTCAACCTTGCGTTTCTTAATTTTCTCCTTACTGTCCTCATCTAACTCATCCTTCTCTTTCTTATCCAGATCCCTAAAGTATAGAGAAAAGATATTGATATATTCATTTCTCAATATCTTCTCCATAGTTTTGGTTGCCAAATGGGAACCTAAACCTGAAAGACTGACAGTAGGAGTCGCCTGCGGTGGCCATTTTGCTGTGCCCCAAAATTTATTAGCTTCCCCAGTTCGTGCCGATTCCAAGGTGACAGTAGCCTGTTTGGCCAATTGAGTGGTGGAATTATCCTTATCAACCCCTATACTGGGTTCCAACCCACCAGCAGACTGAATCCCAACTGCAGCATGTGACTGGACCCCCCCCCCACAGGTTGAGGCCGCCCCTGTTCCCAGGGCCATGTGAGTGAGGTGGAAGTACTTGCTGGTGTGAGTGTGGTGGAAGTACCTGCCGGGACAGCCGTCACCAATTGCTCCCGCCCTGCTACCTCAGTGGAAGCAGCAGTCGACCCCACCGACTGAGTGGACCCGGCCACGGCACTGGACGTGGAGGCCAATGCCGCGGGCTGACTGGGTCCGGCCACAGTAGCCGCCAAGGACCCAGATGAAGTCTGCACAGATGGACGTGCTTTGGGGTTGGTGATGGTCTGCACAGCCAAAGACACCGAAGAATAGCCGTCCACAGCCCCCGTAGCCGCCGGCTGGTCAGGAAGCCGAACCGCCTTTTCAGCCCCCACGGTTGAAGCCGACTCTAAAATAGAAACCCGGGACAACAAGGATTTAAACAATTGCTTCTTGCTTGCCCGGCGAGTGGGGCGTGAACCAGCCCCACCAGTCCCAACCCCCCTATCCTTTTCCACTTGGTTAACACGCTGCAGAAGGGCCTCTAGATCTTCCATAGACACTCCGTCTTCATCCGACGATGACCCGTCCTGACGTAAAGGGCGCTTGTGACCCGACTTCTCCACGGGACCCTTTCCCTTAGGGCCCCCCTTGTTGTTCTTTGAAGGCATCCTAAAGAAACGGGAGTAGAAAACACTAATGAGAACAAGCACCGCACCCAGCGCAGGGTTGTCCCTCATAGCACCCTCCTAGCCTGCCACAACCATAAAGTCCAAGAGCTGCAAGAGACCCCACATAAACCTATCTATGCATGTAGTTACCTATACCGCCAAACGTTTATTAAAAACGCTAAAACTATATTTGAGTACAAATATCCTTGTATGGAGGCAGTGTGAGAGTGCCCATGGCACCATAGATTCATAGAATCAAAGAGTTGGAAGAAACACCATGTGTCATTCGCCACTCCAGCCAAGCCTTAGAATCATAGAATCAAAAAGTTGGAAGAGACACCGTGTGCCATCACCCTCTCCTGCCTGCAGGATAATAGAATCAAAGAGTTGGAAGAGACACCATGTGCTTAATTTTGATCAGCTCACTTAAACTACAGCTGTCAAATCATGGCCTGTGGACTCAATGATCCAGCAGGAGTGTGTAGTTAGTTCTATGATCTAGCAGGAGTGGGTAGTTGGTTCTATGATCCACCAGGAGTGTGTAGTCTGCAGCCACAGACTCTCAGCTGTAACATATCCTTATAAAAAAGGCACGGTGATATACCACAATCACCACTTAACTATGTGTATGTGATTTTTACTTGGCATCAGGAGACTGTATAACAATATTCAAAAGGTTTGTTATGTTTTGTTTTATATATATATATATATATATATATATATAATATTTATAATATTATAACCTAACACTACATCACAATTGGACCATAAACCAAAAGAATCTTCATAGCTCCTGACATTCCCTATTGTAACTTGTGCAAGTCTTCTTTTAACAATCCCCATATAAACATAAGATCAAAGAGTTGAAGCAGAGAGTTGGAAGAAACCCCATGTGTCAGTGATCCATCCCTTAAGCCCAGGATGCATTCTCCCACTTATGGCCCTCAAAAGGAGTGTCCCCCCAACACAGGTTTAAACCATAAATTATTCTCCTATGCCCTGAAGCCCGCTCCCAGCACAAGCAGCGCCTTGTAGTAACGCTTATCACCGTGTATATTATGTACATGTTCCCCCATTGCCCCTGGCTAACTGCGACACAGGCAGTTAAAATGGCGGCCGTTACCCTAGGCTCCACCGTGCCATAATATTGTCTAAAAATGGCGGCCGTTGCCGCCAATTGACGCTGACTGCGTCATTGTACAACCAAAATGGCGGCCGCAGCCGCCAATCGCCGCCAAGATGGCGACCATCGGGGCCGCGCTCCGACCCGCGAAACAGCCAACCAACATGACACCGGCTGCAGGCGCGCAAAGGGCGGTGAAACACACAATTTTCCAAAACAGCAGCCGCCGCCGAAAAACAGCTTGCCGAATCCGAATTTGGCGGCAACCAGCAAAAACAGCCGCAGCTGCCGCCTTGCCGCTTACGGGGCGAAGGCGATGCCCCACCGCTCCGCGCTGCTGGATCGGGCCGCGGCCTCACCCACTGCTAACTGCCAATCAAAATAAAAATAGTGCCTATCGCGGCGGCGGCCATCGTGATGCGCAAATATGGCGGCCGTGATGCGCAAATATGGCGTCCAAGCCGCTTCTGGCCCCCAAGGGAAGGAGAGAGGCCCCTCTCCTTCCCAACTCTCCCCAGGAGCAGACCTTGATCCCGTCCTCCTCCTAGCAAGTCTTAACAAGACTGAAGGAAGGAGGCTGGCTCACGTGATCAGCCAGCCCCCTCCCTTCTTCTAGGAGGTTCGAAGGAACCTCCATTCTCTGCCTTCTGGGGGGAAGGGCAAATCGCTCTCCCAACCAACTGCGTTGGTTTGGAGAGTCCCTTGATTTAATATAAATCATTTTTTTCAGTCCAAGAATATACTAAACTAAATGCAATAGCGTATGTCTTGATGATTATATAGTGACAAAGAGAATCAATGTTATTAAAATAATACCTTGTGGTACATTTGTCTTATTTATTGGACATACATGGAAACATAAGCTGAAATTTCAGTTTGGCAACTGCAAAAATATAAAATTTATTTTAGTTTTCCCTATTCCATTTTGTTAATAAATAGAAACAATATTTGATGTAAAAATAATATAGTGGCCATGGCAACCAAGAACAGTGTATGTGACTTGTGCTGCTTGTAATGACTCTTAATAAAATCTAGCAAGAGAACTTCATCTTATGAAAGCAAGAATCCTGAAAATCAGAAATCCAGTGAGGGATAATGGCCACAATTTTTTGTGTGGGAATCAAGGTCAATTCATACATTACCAAAGAGCTCAGTGGCAGTATTTAGTGATGCATTCTCATGGACAATTATATAATAGAAAGCTTTGCTCAAGGACTATGGTTTTTATTTCTCCCTATAAATGTATTTTCCAGATAAGTGTATGGTCCCAATATATGTGAAGCACAGGTAATAATTAGAAACACATATCTGCATCAAATAGGTCACCCTCAAAAAAGTTTCAGATTTGTATGTGATATTACCGGTAGACAAATATACATAAGTAATCTCTAGAATATTACTTACTCTCCTTTGTTCTCACTTACTGCAGAGCACCATTATAACATGGATTGTGAAACTGTAAGAGTTGCCCATGAAACAAAGTGGTAATTAAAGCATGATGTCCAACTTTGTAACCCAGAATGTATTCTCCATTATAGATGGCAAACAATTCCCAATTGCCTTCACTCCTAAAAAGAAAGCTCATTCTCACTGCAATTTGTAAGACCTATTCAAAACATTTAAGACTTTACATTGTGCAGTCCATCTCAGGCCTTCTCTTTCACAGGTCTGTCAAGACTATGACCTAATCATGTTGTTAGTCTCAACTAAAATACAGCCACTGAATCAATGGGATTTGCCCATATGTTCACTCAGCATTCAACAATTGATTCAAGGTATTTGCTATAGTGAGGACTGACTAATAAGCAGAGAGTAGTTGGGGAGTGGGGATTGAGATAAAAGTGCATGCTACTACATAATTGGGAAGTAATGGTTTTAATATGCCACAAACAAAAGACCAAATAGATTATTATTTGTAATTTATGCTTCCGTTAAAAGAATTAGATGACATTCTCCTTTTCCTTCACCAGCATATAAAATTGGGGCCGGGGGGGGGGGGGCAGAGCAATGTGAACTAGGTAGTTAATCTTTTGTGGCCATCCATAAATAGTTTCGTGGTTCTTAGTCAGGCAAATGAGGAAACAAGGGAATTGTGCTTCCTGATATTTGCATTGTAGGTACAGTTGTGGTTAGTGGCTTCCATCTAAGTATGGAAGATGGTATTCTTCATATTTAATCCAAGCATTAAAGAAGCATTCCAAGGATTTTAAAACCTAGAGTAGATTCACTGCTCCACTGATATGGACAGAGAAGGACTTTGGCCAATGGTTCAACCCCAGATCCTCACCACTGTATCACCTACCTCATGTTGCAAAGAATATCTTAAAAAGAAGCCAGCTTAGAGATTGGAAGTAATGTCAAAAACAATAATTAATTATTATTATTGGTAACAAGGGTGTAATGAAACGTAACAGAAGAAGTGGAAATGACATTGAGGCCATCGTTAATCGTTCAATTTGTATTATTTTTAAAATGCATATAAGACATTTTAAAAAAATATTTGGAGTGCCATTGCCCATTTTTTTTTCTCTCCAAAGCAATGGAAAAATAAAAATAGCATCACAAGCTGCATGAGTCACTAATGGAAAGGACATTAATAGCAACACATTGCTGCTTGTGCTTAAAAGTGAATTATACAATTAATTACATTTTAAAAACATATTGCAAAATTCAAATCCTTCTTTAGTCACTCTCTCAATCTCTCCCCTGGAAATCTGATCACACAGTGTTTTAAAAAACAGGAAGAGACTACTTGTAAAAGGCTTCTCTTTATAGATGTTTCCTTGACACATGAATAGCAGTGGGACCAAAGCACAACTCTATTCCCCTGTTTCATATATTCCATGTATTCAGAGTTGTGTTATGGGGAGTGCCTAAAAGGTATTTCACCCGTGTTTACATCAGCATGTGTAACATATCTTAATCATTGATGTGGCAAGGAGGAAAACTTATGCTGTACTTGATAATATGCAAATGAGATAAGGGTTATTATTATTATTATTATTATTATTTAAATGTGTTTATTTGGGTTATTTACTCTTAGAAAAGTGTATTAGAGCAAGAGACAATACAGACAGATGTACAATACAGACAGATATACAGACGAATGGACAAACATATAAACAAATACGATGCTTAACCATAACAACCACAACATTTACCAATACCAACATATATTCCCCACAGTGAGTTTTAAAATGCTTCCAGGATTTACTGGTCAGGCGCCGGGGATTATACTGTACTAGTATCCCTTTTTCTTTTCCCTTATCTAAATTGGTAATCACACCCTCGCCAGCTTCGTGCTGCAGTACCTTCGAGTTTCTTTAATGTGGAGAACTGATATATATTTCCTCATATCGCCCTTTTATGTATTCTAAAAAACTCTCCCAGTTGGTCTTCGGAGGTTTGGCTATGCTCTGTGACATTTTTTGAGTTAAGATATCCATGTTCATAATATCCCATATTTTCAGTAGCCATTGCTCCACTGTTGGTGTTTCCTTAGATTTCCATATTCTGGCTGCCACTGTTCGTGCGGCAGTGGTAAAGTAAAAAAACAGTTTTTCTGAATTCCTATCTTTAATGGAGTCAGTGATTCCCAACAACATTACCTCCGGTTTAAGTTCTATTTTTTCTTTTAGGATGACTTCCATTATTTTTTTAACTTCCCGCCAGAAGGGCTTGATCTTTTTACATTTCCACCACATGTGGATATAGTTACCTTTTTGTTTCTCGCATCTCCAGCATATATCTCTAATTCTACCTCTACTGAACTTGGATATTTTGTCGGGCGTAAGGTACCATCTGTAAAAGGATTTGTACCAGTTCTCTTTCATTTCTACTGCATAAGTATATTTTATTTTTTTGCACCATACTTCCTCCCATTCTGAGATATGGATTGATCTTCCTACATCTCTTGACCATTGTATCATAACCCCTTTTACTTGTTCTGTTTCGGTAGCCCACGTTAGCAATTGTTGGTATATTTTTTTGATTATTTTCTTTTCTGATTTCATTATCTTGTCCCAGAATGTCTCTTTGGTTTGGAATCCTCTTTTCGAGTCTATTCTAAAGTTTTCTAGTATTTGATGGTATTGAAACCATGAGATGGTTTGATCTATTTGTTTAAGTTCTTCCTGGGATTTCAGCTTGATCTCTTGCGAGTTTGTCTTTAATAATTGAGCGTACGTTAGCCAATGTTCTCTTGGTAATTCTCTCAAGTGGAGTGCTTCATTGGGTGCGAACCAGAGGGGGGGTCTTATTATAGAATCTGTCTTTATATCTGGCCCATACCTGCAGGAGGGAGGCTCTGGCTGGATGGTTTCTAAACTTTCTTTCCTTCTCCGCCTTTCCCCTCCACAGATATCCGTGCTATCCCTGTGATAGATCAAAGCCCTCCAAAGTCAGTATTTTTATTTTAGTCAACATCATCCAGTCTTTTGTCCACCGTAGGGTTGCTGCCTCATAATAAAGTTGTAAGTCCGTGAGGGCTAGACCCCCTCTTTTCCTGTCGTCCGATAGATTTTTATGATTGATTCTCTGCTTTTTGCCTTTCCAAACAAATTTAGAGATCTCTTTCTGCCATTTATTAATTAGAGTTTTAGATTTTAGGACAGGCAGTGTCTGGAATAGAAATAACGCGTCCGGAAGAATATTCATTTTAATGGAGGTGATCCTGCCTAACAGGGAGAGGTTTAGGGAGTCCCATGAGGTCATTTTCTTCTTCATTGCTTTCCACTTCTTCTCGTAGTTGTTCTTAATCAAATGTGCATTGTTTGCGGCTATATTTATCCCAAGGTATTTTACTTCTTTTATTATTTTGATTCCGGATGTTTCCTGTAATTTTAATTTGTCTTCATTCTTTATATTTTTAGTAATTATTTGTGTCTTATCTTTATTTATTTTGAATCCTGAGACTTCTCCAAATTCACCTATTTCTGTTAGCCACTTATTTATATTCTCTAGTGGGACTTCTATAAAACAGACCACGTCGTCCACGAAAGCTCTGGTTTTAAATGAGTGTTTCTTGATCTTGAGTCCTTTTAATTCTGTGTTCCTGGATATTCTCTGTAGAAGAACTTCTAGTATTAGGATGAAAAGTATTGGTGATAGGGGACACCCCTGTCTGGTCCCTTTCTGTATTGTTATGTATTCTGATTGTTGACCGTTTATTGTTATTGTGGCTTGCTGGTGGGTGTAAATTGCTCTAATTGCAGTTAGATATTGATGTCCTATGTCCATTTCTCTTAATAGGTCTGTAATAAAATTCCAGTTGACATTGTCGAATGCCTTTTCGGCATCCAAAAACATCAGGGCAGCTTTTTTCTGGTTGTTCTTCTCGTAATAATCAATCACATTGATCACGGTTCTGATGTTATCACTTATTATTATTATTATTATTATTATACCCTGCTTTATCTCTCCCGCAGGAGAGGAGGCTCAAAGCAGCTAAGAGTGCTGCTGACCAGTCAGGGGGACCAAAGCAAGGTGGCTGTTCCATTATTGTAGCTCCAAGCCAAGGCATCAAATGTCAGTATACTCCCATTTCTTTCTCTTTGCGAGTCAAGACAAGCTGGTTTTTCATCATCTTGCTCCCTCTCTTCCCCAGTAGTAAATTATAGCAGCAATGGTTCATTTCCAGTACTTTACACTGGGGAGGGATATTACTTTGATTTTAAAATAAATTTTATTGAGTTTTAGTGAGAAATACATTGCAATAATAAGAAAACAAAAACAAAAGAAGAAACAGAAAAAAGGAGAACAGATACCCAAACCCCATATCAAGCAGTCCTATTCTTCCCTCTCATCAACTCCCCCAACATCAAAGTAAATTAACAAGTGACCCCCCCTCCCAGTCAAAGATATCTAGATAACATTGTAATAAATTTATTATGCCTACATAACTAACTTTTGAGTATATGCAAAGATGCAAATAATCAAACTGAATCTTCAAATCCCACAAATGTTGTTATTCTTTCTTTCTTCTTGTATACAATAGACATGTTTACCAATCTTTCAAAAATGGCCAAAGAGTTGTCCTTGATCCAGTTTAGTAAAGCAAGCACTAGGTTGGCAACAAGGCTTTAGAAATGGTACAAGAACTACAGAATAGCCCCTTGTGTCCTATTCAGAAAAAAAGAATTACATATAGCTTCACCTGCACAAAAATCAGTGCAGGTGAAGCATTATGCTCTGCCTGCTTGTTGTTTGGTCTTGGTCCAAATCTTTCAACATAATTTGGAAACTCAAGTTGTTTAATTTCATTACATCACCCAAAAGGAAGCCATTTTAAAAAAACTGTCCCATAACATGGATGTTCTCATGTGAACAGTGGCACACATGCAGCTGTAACCATGTTTGTCATGACATAGCAATTATTGCACAACATCGTAACAGTTACCTGGCATAGATTTATGTAAAATAATATCTATATGCTACTGCAATGTGTATACTGCCTTTAACATGATTAGAAATGAAGGACAAATGAAAATGAAGAAGAAAAGATAAACAATGTCAAGAGTGCCCCCAAATAGAAGGTCATCCAAGGACCCATCCAGACAGGACCTTTATTGCGGTATCTACAGCCCCTCCTTTATTGTGATAGATACCACAATAAAGGAGAGACTGTCTGAACAACTTTCTGAACAGTCCCGAATTAATTGGCTACAAACCAGGAAAACCCTGGTTTGTAATGAATTAATTTGATAGTGGATTTATTCTGTGCCTTCTGGGAAGGCGTGGGATTAATCCACTATTTCCGGTGTCTGGACTATAGTCCAGACACCAAGCCCAACTTTCTGGGGTGTATGTGAACAGGCCCCCAGAAACTTCTGTTTTTTTTAAACACAGATGCTTCTGGGATAAAGGCCTGTCTGGATTCGGCCAAGAAACCATTATGAATAAACCATGGTCAAATGAGAAAAAGGTCAAAATTATGGAGGTCTAAGAGCAGGCAGAGGATGGAGTTTAAATGGATTGCATATGATCGAAATAGATGGAAGTTTTTCTCTTCTAAGATGATAAATATAATCCCTGTCTTTTGAATCACAACCATTCTTACCAATACAGTGACCAGCAACATTTAAGAAGAGCGGAAAGCCATTTCATAACCTCAAGAGACATTTCTCTTGAGGTTCTTTTTTTTTCATTCTTGAAAAAAAAAACCCTCAAAATATCTCTTTCCAAGCCATGTGTTAAGCGTGTTTTTTTTAAAAAAGGAGAGATCTGCCCCACCCCACCCCACCCCAAAAATCCTTGGAAATACTTCCAATGCCTTCCAGTTTTGAAAATTAAAGCATAAAACTATCGGCATAAACCAGCCCAGGAAACAAAAATATCATTTAAAAAAATTCTTTTAAATTAAAATGTACACATGGAGGACAAGGATGAACTTTTGTCTAGTCCGAATTATGGTCTCCTCAATTTCAAAGAGACGGGCTACATTAGCAATATAGGAGCTCTGGCTCTTGCATATTCCATAATATCATCCTATAGGTAGAAAGGGGATACCATTAGCATGATAACACATTGCTCATCCTCTCTTCTCAAAAGAGCTGCTAAGGTTTAGTTCATATCAGCCAAAGCACTGTCTGTCCGCAGGGTAGAGGAGCAATTGTTCATAATTTGATTTTTCAAAGGAATGTTACAGATGAAATGCTTGTTTTCACCTTTTCATCTCAACTCGCCAATTTCCATTTAATACGCTAATTTTTTAATGAACTGCAGCTGCCTGAGTTGAGCTAATGAACATTTCAAATAAACGAACTGCATATTCCCAAACAGCTGTATTTCTACTGGTATGAAGGAAACAATTCTATATATAATTTATCTTCAAAATGCTTTATATCATTCCAGCTCTAGAAACTAAAGAATATAAGACCACTGCTTTTGAGGGCAAATGCAATTAATTGATTGGGATGGAGTTTCCTGGCAAAGAGCAGCTGCTTTTTGCACAATAAGCAAGTAAAGGTTCTTTCTATCTTTTGAAAGAAAATGTCAGAGGCTGACCAAAGACCAAAGTAAGGTGTTGTTGTTGTTAATTTGTCCAGTTGTTTCGGACTCTTTGTGACCTCATGGACCAGTCATGTAAGGCAAAGTAAGGTACAGTCATGCAAAAGGAAAGAGATTCTAAATCAAAAAGTGGCAGAGTTGTTAAGCTCTTAAGAAAATGTCAACAAAAACACACACTAAGCATTACCAGAACATTCTGACTATCAACAAATAACACATTTTTTTTTACTAATAACAACAATTTGAAGTGTAAGGAAAATGACTAATTCTTTATTTTGTGCTTGACTGGTAATTTCCTCTTAAGACTTAATAACTGCTGTTTCATGATTGGTTAATATATTGCTATCATTCAATACACTGTATATTATTATATGACAATCTAGGTAGAATTGTGCATGTAGGCAATTATATTGTACATACCTTGATGTGGGATTTTGGCCAAACAACAGTCTTTATACCATGAAAATTGAGAATGTGGGAAATAACAGAAATGGACAAATTAACAATGCTGCTGAGGGATAAGTTATTAGATGCATTTTTAGAAGAATGAAAAAACTTTTATCAACTCCTTTATCAATATATATCTGAGGAAAAGGGGGACACTTTATGTATCCATTTGGTAATATAAACTGTTGAGATATTTATTTGTTAATGTTAAAGTATGCCAAAGTAAACAATTTGTGCGAAATAAGGCAGAAGAAAAATATTAAATTAAGGGAAAGTGAAAAAAAGGGATGCAAGAAATTCACTTTTAAATCCAATGTATGTATGTACAGCATGTAGTTTAGACTTATATGTAGTTACTATAAGAGTAGAGATGTGTGTTGTGTAGTTTGATATGTAATTGTTGTTAGGTATGTCTGTGTTTATGTATGCCTAAATATTGTTGGTCGTGTGTGTGTGTTTCTGTTACATTTAATTAAAAATACTGTCAAAAAGAAAATTTAAAAATGAGGGGACATTATCATTATTATTCTGAAGCCCCTGGTGATGCAGTGGGTTAAACTGCTGAGCTGCTGAATTTGTTGATCGAAAGGTCACAGGTACAAATCCCAGGAGCAGCATGAACTCCCACTGTTAACCCCAGCTTCTGCCAACTTAGCAGTTCGAAAACATGCAAATGTGAGTAAATCAATAGGTACTGCTCTGGCAGGAAGGTAACGCTGCTCTGTGCAGTCATGCCGGCCACATGACCTTGGAGGTGTCCATGGGCAACGCCAGCTCTTTGGCTTAGAAAAAGAAATAAGCACCAACCCCCAGAGTTGGACACAACTGGACTTAATGTCCGGGCAAAAATTTTACATTTTTAAAAATTATTATTATTATTTTACTGACACAAAAGCAAAGTATGTCACAGCAAATGAGATCTATATGCTGGATTTCGTATTACAAAAACACTTCCCAAGCGTCTAGGACTGTGTGATGTATTTTAGAATGATGCACGCAGATCCAAGGAAGGTGGCCTTTTGCAGTTGAAAGATTGTGATTTTGTCGATGTTTATTATTTCCAAATGCTGGCTGAAATCTTTTGGCATGGCACCCAGTGTGCCAATGACCATTGGGGCCACTTGTACTGGTGGATGCTGCTGATTCTGGACATCCATAGACAAGTGGTCTACAGAATCAAAATACAAATGAACCATCAGAGAAGCGGCAGAAATATACAATGCCAGAAAACCGCACTATTAGTATTAGTATTAGTATTAGTATTAGTATTAGTATTGCTATTAATAGTAATATCTCAATCTCTCTAAAATGAGACTCAAAAGAGGAGGTCCACACCCAAACTTACATTATGATTAACAAAAAGTAAAAAGTATTTTTTCAATTTCCAGCTTGACTGTAAAATGACAGATTTTCCATGGTCTCTAGTGTGTGCCTTAATTCATGCTGTTTTGGTAGGATTTGCAATATTTGTCATGAATGAGTCCTGCACATCCCTTTTTAAAAAAAAATGGGACTATTTGTAATGGTTGGAATGAGACTTAAGAACCATTGCTGAGATATAGGTAGAGAAGGTGCATTGATGGCCTGAAATAGCTCAAGAGGAGGAAAATAAACTCATGGAGTTATAAACACTAGATTTTCCTAATTCCTGTCAAAGTAAGAGCAAGAGTTATGAGGTATTACAGCTTTCTGCTGCAGGAGGATAATGCCACAGTGGGGGTTAATACTGAGCAGGCCATTATTGAAATTCACAGCATCTGCCATGAATTATAGAAACCTCTACGAGCATAGTAAATTACTATGAGCATTATTTGTGCAATCTCTGCTTTGTGCAAAACTCAGTATTCATTGACAGGGAGAGCCACAGTAATGAGAAGCAATAAAATATAGAGCAGTTGCTGTTCTCTGCACATAGTTAGCTACCTAAGCCCACTCTCACATCTGCCTATTTCCTTCCTTTTAGGGAGAAACATAGAAAGAACATCTGGTGCAAAGCCGCGAACATAGCTCTAGGTTTAATGATATGAATTGTTTCTGCTCCCAAAGGAGAAGGGAAGTACTTTCAATCTGTTTTGAAATTTCTTTCAGTCAGCCATTGAATAAGTTTTTATAATGAAGCTCCTGGAATATCAAGTGGCACCAAGCCATTTGCTTTTACAAAGAACAGTGCTTCTGCTTTGGCATATTACTGAAATATAAATCCATGGCAAAAAGACTTTCCCTGAGTTAATCTATGTGAATGCATGCACCTGTATGTACATAATGCACACACACAAAGGCACATTTCTTTATAGCCAGTTTGTTCTCTTTGAAAATATCATGCCACCCATCTTTTAAGACCAGCAGTTAAACCCCTGAGACTTGAATGGAATGAAAACAAAGTTTAAACAATCCATTTTAATAAATGACAAGGCAAAGAATCAAGAGGGTGTCATTTACATGGGACTGCTGAGAAGAGGAAACAGACAGTACTACAAAGGAGGAGGAGGAGGGTCCCATTACTCTACTACTTTATCCATCATGTGATCCATAGTCGATCTAGTGATAGTGATAGAATCACAGAACTATAACATTGGAAAAGATCACAAGGGTCATCCAGTCCAACCTCCTGCAAGGCAGGAACACACAATAAAAGTATTATAAACAAATGGTCATCCAGAGTCTGCTTAAAAAACTCCAGAGAAGGAGACTCCAAAATACTCTAAGGGCCCATCTACACAGTACCTAAAACACAGGATTTCCTATGTTAAAAAGAGGGGGGTAGCTACATGACACTAGCTGTAAATCCATGCTGATTTGCAAAAAATATGGAATAAAAAGTTTCCCCACATGATTTCCTTCTCTCCTCCCTGTGGAGACTGTTCCACATGTCAACGGATTGGGCTGTGAAATGGATGCAAAGCTGATTTAAAGGAAGCATGAATGGAAAGCAATCAGAACTCCCTGAAACTCTTTATTTAAAACTGTATAGTATTAAACAGAGCTTGAACAAATAATTAGGGAAAATGAGAAATCTGGCAGATTTTTTTTAAAAAAAACCCACTGTTATCTGCTGAACCTTATATGTGCACATGCAAACCTGCTTATAATTATTTTAAGATATTCTCATATGCATATATATGGTTCAGCCCATAACTGCTCTCAGGTTCTGGATTTTTTTTGTCCTCCCTCTTAAACCTGCATTTTCATGCTGTTTGAAAGCACCCGAGGCAGCATATTATTCACCAGAATCCCCTCCACACACACACAAACGTGGATCCTTATGAGGAGCAGTATGAGGGCTTCGCAGTTGCCTTGGGGGTTCTGCATTTGCACAGTGGACATTATTAGGTTACAAATAGATCATTACTCATTGTGAGTAGTTTTGCTAAATGATGCTTGGAAAGATGCCATTTCACAGGATCATAGTTTTGGAAAAGATTCAATTCTCATTTAGCCCAATCCACCTTCAAAATGAGTATCTATGTCCCAGTCAGCTATAGATTAACCTGTGCAATTGGCCATATGCTACCTACCACAAGCCAAAAGCAGGAAAACCAAAAGAAATTGCCAAAGTGGATATCTTTTGATGGTTCAGTTCAGCAAAACTAGCAGTGATAACTGAAACATAGACATCAGCACCTGTCCTTTTTTGAACTAGATGTTTGATGTTTCTTCTTGATTCCTAATTGGACTCATAGGATGATCAAAAGCCATCAAATGTGCCTTTCAAATGGAATGAATCCAATTCAGTGACATATAAAGGCCTTTTATTTGGTTGTTATAGGTTTTTCAGGCTGTTCTTGAAGCATTCTCTCCTGACGTTTCACTTGCATCTATGGCAGGCATCCACAGTGGGTCACACAGTTTACAGAAAACCTACACACACTGATAGATTAGATACCTACATAAAAACACCAACCATCACCCAAGTCAAAAAGGAAGCACCACTAAAGACCTGGCAGACCATGAAAAAGGAAGCTGCGAACCCCACCTACTCCAAGATGAACTGAACCACCTAAACTGGGCTTTACAGGCCAATGGATATTCCACCACAGACATCAGAACAGCTGCAAGCCTGAGAACAGGCCACGAGAGTAAAGACAAAGATCCACCCAGAGGAAAAATGTTCTTGCCATACATCAAGGGAACCACTTCCCTATGCCCACATAGGGAAGATGATGAGGAAACACAACCTACAAACTATCCTCTCACTTCTGCAGAGGTCTACCATATATCATGCAGCTGTGGACAAGTCTACATGGGGACCACCAAATGCAGAGCCAAACACGAATCAAGGAACATGAAAGGCACTGCTGACTAATTCAACCTGAGAAGTCAGTAACAGCAGAGCATCTGATGAACCAACCTGAACATAGCATATTATTTGAGAACACAGCATGCTGAAGCACTCTAACAACTACCATGTTAGGCTACACAGAGAAGCCATTGAAATCAACAAGCATGTGGACAATTTCAACAGAAAGGAAGTAAACATGAAAATGAACAAAATCTGGTTACCAGTATTAAAAAACTCTAAAAATATAACAGTAAATAAAGAACAGCACTCAAACACCAGGGGACTCCAGACAAGAAACTATCAGGGACAGTTAATCACCTTTCAACAAAGGATTCCCCCAGGCAGTAACAAGCTGCACCTAAAAACTGTCAGGCCATTCAATGCTAATTAAGGTGGCCAATTGAAGCATTCACACCTAGCTCCAAGAGACAAGAATTCATTCTCCCACCCTGGACTTTCCACAGATATATAAAGCCAATTTTCCTAGTTTCCAACAGACCTCATACAGCCTGAAAAACCTACAACAACCCAGTGATTCTGACCATGAAAGCCTTTGACAACATACTTTTTTTGTTAAGTAATAATTTCAAAATCACCAGGAAACAGTCTTTGAAGCATGAAGATAGGGAATGTACCAACCTGAGTACAACTGGATTATTTATATTTTGAAAAAAA
Source organism: Anolis sagrei (assembly GCF_037176765.1). Classification (NCBI taxonomy): domain Eukaryota; kingdom Metazoa; phylum Chordata; class Lepidosauria; order Squamata; family Anolidae; genus Anolis; species Anolis sagrei. Next base: position 250,731,075 of record NC_090022.1, on the reverse strand, counting down.
TGTAGGCCAATTTTTTCAACAGTGCTCGCAGATACTTACATAAATATGAAGTTAAGATGAAGTTCCAGCCCAGACACTTTTCCTGTTGTAGAATTTTGTTTGTAACAAGAAGTTTCTTCACTCACTATATCAATAAATAGATAGTAGGGCTGTGATATCGATAAAAATGCTTCAAAAGTCACCACCATTTCATTTCTAAAATATTTCTAAAGAGTCATTAGTGAAAATTTTGTTACTATAACGAGAGTAACAAAATTTCGTTACTTTTTCATTATAGTAATTGCACAAGTGGGAAAAATTCAGGGACTCCATTCTCTCTCATTCTCACAGCTATAGGGATGAAACTTGCTATAATGGTAGAACCCATTTACCACCATTAGCCCATCAAGTGTCAGAACATTTCACTTATTCACAGATTTTTGGGAAATTTTCAAAGTCTTTATAAACAACTATACACACACACACACTCACACACACACTATAAGAGCTATATCTCCTTGAATTTTCTATATAATGACACAAGATAACATGGGATCATTCCCCAGCTTAAAGACATATCAATACATCTACTAAATTTAGGATTAAAATGATAAAAATATTGTTATATTAAAAAAAGCCACAACAGCTATCTCATTGAATGTCTCTCATGTTAACAAATATAACTTCCATTTAGGGATTTCTTCCCAGTCAGATATTTACTTACTAGAGATATCAGTCAGTCCTCCTCTTTGCAGAATCAACAATTTATTGGAACTATGGCTGGCTGCTGCTATGGAGAGACAAATCTTTCTTCTATCCTGATTGGGACTTTCTGATGCTGAGCAGAATTCAAGAAATGTATTTTAGGGCAGGGCCTTTTGAAGTCTCTGGCACAGGGCTCCTTGCCTTCCAAAACTACATTTCCCAGAATCTTGTGCTTTTTCAGTCTCTTTCCCAGCAAACTCTTCTTTTTCCCTGCTGCTTTCCTGTCCTAATGATGAGAGGCCATTAATTTAAAGAGGAAATGCAGCCTTTTTGGTTTTGCTTTGCTTCCTTGCGCTAAAAATGAAACTGACTTTGTGAAGATTTTGAGATTTACAAAATGTATATGAAAAAGTATTGGGTAAGCTTTGATTATTAAGTTTTTGGCGTGAGCTATACCCGCACACTGGATATTGCATTGTAAGTACAAAATTAATGAATTTGATACGACTTACAATGACCAATGGAAAAATTGAATGCCCTCTAATAGACAGATAGACAGACACTTAAATATGTGGCAGTGCTGTACTATGTAGGAAATGAAGGAATATTAAAAATATTTCAGAAACAGTTGAACAATATGGTGTTTTTTAAAAATTGAGAAACATTGATGAGAAGAATCTTGAAGTGATGAGGAGCTTTGCAGCTCAGAACTTATTCTTCACAAAATTTAGAAATGATTGTTTTGTGTAGAAATCAGCAAAAAAAAGTTTTGCCTAGAGACATCAAAAAGAGTATTTTGCGGCACAAATTCTGCTTTTTTGTGCTCAGAAATGCTTTAATTAGGTAATTATTCTGGGTAAAAAACACACATGGTTGATTTGAATAAAACATTTTTTTCTGTAAATGAGAAATATAATAATAAGAAAAAAATGTCTAATATTGAAATTTTTGTTTTCTTTGCAGAAAATGCAGTTTTCTGTGCAAAATTATGCACAGATTACAGAATAGCCTTTGAAAATATAGTTTTAAAAGACATTCTTGAAGCAAGAAGAAAACTGAGGAAATTACTTTTCACTACCTTTGAAATAACTTTAGTGAAAAATTGAATCCCTCTTGGATGTCAAAAGAACTTCTAACTGTGCTAAGATACAAAAGAGACATGCACAAGAAGTGGAAAAAGGGAGAAATCACCAAAGAAGGATTCAAACAAATAGCCAACACCGGTAGGGAAAAGGTCCGCAAGGCTCAAGCACAAAATGAGTTCAGGCTTGCCAGGGACGTTAAAAACAATAAAAGGGCTTCTTTTCTTATGTCAGTAGAAAAAAAAAACACAAGGAGGCGATAGGGCCTCTTCGAGGAGAAGATGGGGCAATGCTGACAGGGGATAGGGAAAAGGTAGAACTACTTAATGCCTTCTTTGCCTTGGTCTTCTCACAAAAAGAAACTCATTTTCAACCTCAGCAAGATTGAGTGGGTGAGGGATTAGAGGACATCCAACCCCAAATTGGGAAACAAGTCATCCAGGAATACCTGGCTACTCTAAATGAGTTCAAGTCCCCAGGGCCAGATCAACTACACCCAAGAGTATTGAAGGAACTAGTGGAAGTCATTTCAGAACCATTGGCAATCATCTTTGAGAGTTCTTGGAGAAGGGGAGAAGTTCCAGCAGATTGGAGGAGGGCCAATGTGGTCCCAATATTCAAGAAGGGAAAAAAGGATGACCCAAATAACTACCGTCCGGTCAGCCTCACGTCAATACCAGGCAAGATTCTGGAAAAGATTATTAAGGAAGTGGTCTGCAAACACTTAGAAACAAATGCGGTCATCGCTAATAGTCAACATGGATTTATCAAAAACAAGTCATGCCAGACTAATCTGATCTCTTTCTTCGATAGAGTTACAAGCTGGGTAGATGCGGGGAATGCCGTGGATGTAGCGTACATGGATTTCAGTAAGGCCCTCGACAAGGTCCCCCACGACCTTCTGGCAAATAAACTAGTCCAATGTGGGCTAGGCAAAACTATGGAGAGGTGGATCTGTAATTGGTTAAATGGATGAACCCAGAGGGTGCTCACTAAGGCTAGCATTTAGGCCAATTTGAATTTGAACTCTTTGGCCAGAAGGTCTTTTAAATCATTGAATCTATGTTTGAAATCTAGTGAGGATGCCACTTTGTCCCTGCGTCAAGATGTGTATGAGACAGAGGAAGAGGGAGAATGAGAGAAAGAGAGGAGCTGGGAGATTAAAATGACTTCTGAGAGAAAACAGGAAAAAAAAGATTGAAGTAATACCAGAAAAGCCTGCAATAAATGAAAAAAAGTGAGGACAAAATAATGGTCTAGTTCTTACTCACCTTTCCAATCTAACCCACAAACTGCCAATGACAGTTCAGCAGAAAGCATGCAGCTCTATCCAACCAAATCACAGATACAAGAGATTTGCAGAGGGCCTTAGTGCTTGCATGCTGTCAAATCACTAAAAAAAAAAACCCGATAGAGCAGCTACTACAATAGATTCAACAGTTCTTTGCTTTACTAACTTTCCAGGCTTTAGGTTAAATTATTTAATCTTTCAATCTCTGTTTCGTACAACATATTTGTGAACGTGCCTGCACTCTGTGGAGATGCTGGCAGGGGGCTTCTCAACTGTTACAAGTGTTTTAGAAAATGGCCATCTGTCGGGGCTGCTTTGAATGTGATTTTCCTGCTTCTTGGCATGGGGTTGGACTGGATGGCCCACGAGGTCTCTTCCAACTCAGTGTTTCTATGATTCTATGATTCTATGCAGTCAAAAATATCTAGACGAGCAGACCCTGAAAAGCAGTACCCTGCATCATTTCTTCATAGCCCCATAGAGGAATGGGAATCATGCATCTCCTTTTCCCCCAATGTTTTTATACTGCAAGTTCCACCAGTCCTGATTAGCATAGCCAGACGTAGATGGCTATGCATTTCCTCTCCTGCCACATAAGGTCTTAAATGGCATGTAGATTAAACCTCTACTTCCATGATGCCCCCAGACTGTTTTTTTAGGTTTTGGGGTAGCCTGATTTTACTAGAGAGAAGAGGCTTTCCCACCCTAACCCAGTTCAGGGGGAGAGCAATTTGCCTCTTCCCCCAAAAAGAGAATGGTTGGTTCCATTGGAACCATCCAGAAGAGGGGGCGAGGCTGGCTGACTCTTGCAGCCAACCTCGCTCCTCATTCTGGCTCATTCTGGTTCATTCTGGCCTCATTCTGGCTCATTCTGGCCTCATTCTGGCTCATTCTGGCCACGCCCGCCCACAGGACCAGGAAGGAATTTTTTACCCCCCCTCCCCCATGTTCTAGGGGTTTTTTTTTCACCTACTCTATACTGTTATTAGGGGCTAGCTGGGATTGTGAAGTTATAAATAGGTCTAGCATAAATAGCTTAGAAAAATACAAAGATTGGTGTACACCCAAGGCACCCCTTAAGGGTGTGGGCCATTACACAACAGACACTCACCTAGATGTTATTAAATGGGTGAGGGGACATCACATGGCCCAGAAACGCTAGAGTCTGGGCTCAATAATTGGGACAGGCTTCTACAGACATTTACCTTAGAGGTTGCCAGGGGACCCAGGTGTTATGCCCTGAATAGCTGAGGGGTAGACCATGTAAGGATGCTACCTCGGCTTTGCCACCAAGTTCCAATACAAATAGTTTAGTTCAGTTAAGAGTTAAATAGGTAACATTTAATAAAGTTGCCCAAATTTTGAATCCAAACCTATTAGGTCTATTCTCGTTATTTCGGGGGTTGGAAGGCAAATGGGTTCATATATCTAAAAATCATACCAGGTGCGTATGTTAATATTTTTTTTGAATAAAATTCTGCTGGTTAGCATGATATAGCATAAGAATTACTGGACACATTTTTTAATAAAAGAAAGTGGGAGGCCAGTGGGAAAGACTCAGTTACAAAGGTTGATTATACGCATTTCATAGAATCATAGAATCGTAGAGTTGGAGGAGACCTCATGGGCCATCCAGTCCAACCCCCTGTCAAGAAGCAGGAATATTGCATTCAAAGCACCCCTGACAGGTGGCCATCCAGCCTCTGTTTAAAAGCTTCCAAAGAAGGAGCCTCCACCACCCTCCGGAGCAGAGAGTTCCACTGCTGAACAGCTCTCACAGTCAGGAAGTTCTTCCTGATGTTCAGATGGAATCTCCTTTCTTGTAGTTTGAAGCCATTGTTCCTTGTCCTAGTCTCCAGGGAAGCAGAAAACAAACTTCCTCCCTTCTCCCTGTGACTTCCTCTCACATATTTATACATGGCTATCATATCTCCTCTCAGCCGTCTCTTCTTCAGGCTAAACATGCCCAGCTCTTTAAGCCGCTCCTCATAGGCCTTGTTCTCCAAACCCTTGATCATTTTAGTCGCCCTCCTCTGGTCATATTCCAGCTTGTCAATATCTCTCTTCAATTGTGGTGCCCAGAATTGGACACAATATTCCAGGTGTTGTCTAATCAAGGCAGAATAGAGGGGTGGCATTACTTCCCTACATCTAGACACTATGCTCCTATTGATGCAGGCCAAAATCCCATTGGCTTTTTTTGCCACCACGTCACATTGTTGGCTCATGTTTAAATTGCTGTCCACGAGGACTCTAAGATCTTTTTCACATGTACTGCTCTCGAGCCAGGTGTCCCCTATTCTGTATCTTTGCATTTCATTTTTTCCTGTCTAAGTGGAGTATCTTGCATTTGTCACTATTGAACTTCATTTTGTTAGTTTTGGCCCATCTCTTTAATCTGTCAAGATCGTTTTGAATCCTGCTCCTGTCCTCTGGAGTATTGGCTATCCAATACTCAATTTGGTGTCATCTGCAAACATGATGATCATGCCTTCATCTAAGTCATTAGTAAAGATGTTGAACAGGACCAGGACCAGGACGGAACCCTGTGGCACTCCGCTCATCACTTCTTTCCAGGATGAAGAGGAAGCATTGGTGAACACCCTCTGGGTTCATCCATTTAACCAATTACAGATCCATTTATCCTTCTTCAAAACTAGTGTAAAGTGTGCCTTAGTTACATCAGTACATACTGGCCTTATACAGAGTACTTAACAATAGTGGAGTAATGTTATCTCACTGCTATGATGAATAATTTATGGTTGGGGGGGGGAGGATGGGCTAATTATGCATGTGTCATGGTTCTGTAAAAACAGTGAAAATCAATTTACTTCTCAGTAGAAACATTCTATTTGTTTTCATTCAGCTATAACTAATGAGCTGATCTGTATGGGTTGTAGGGGTTTGTGCATTGTGTCAGTTGTGTTCATTCTTTCTTGCACTTGAAGTGAGCAATTAAGTCATAAAAACCATTTAAAGATCGAAAATTCTGCCAGTTTGCCAGCCCAAGCAGGCAGCATGATGTCTTAATCAGGATTCCATCACAGAGCAAGTGTAGAAAAATGTTAATCAGAGGATCAAAGCAATCAAATATTTTTAAAGCCGGAAGCATTTGGACTAACCTAAGTGCTGTGCAAAGATCAGCATGTCTTCAAAGTCTCTCAATATTTGGTCTAGAAGGGCCATTCATTTCCAACAGTGAAACCATAACTCCCATTACATACACAGCTTTCAAGCTGAGGCAGATAGAATGGTTGCCACTCTCTAGCATTGTCTAGCAATGGCACATGCAGTATTTCCCAGGCACTAATCAACAATTGAAGTAAAGACTGTAAATCAGCTAGTCATTCACATTTTAATGGAAGGTAATTCCCATAAGTCCCAGGCAGCATGTGCAGGAGAGAATAACCAGAGATCTTTTCTCCCTCCCTCCCCGCCCCCCTCTCCCCCCTCCCTCTCTCTCTATATGTGTGTGTGTAAATAGGCCACCAATTTGTAAAGATGGCACCCAGTTTGTAATGATGCCACCAGTTTGTAACGGTTTGTAAAGGAACCACCACTTTGTAAGGACTTATTAAATTGATAACACAACTAATAGCTTGTAATGTTGATTTGGTCTTTCTTCAGTTTGTAGCATGGCTTAACTTGAAAGAATTTGTAACAGAGACTTGGCTTTAGAAGAAACTTTTTTTGTCATGTCAGGAACGTCGCTTCTGGTGTGAGAGAATTGGCTGTCTTTAAGGATGTTGCCCAGGGGACACCTGGATGATTAGATGTTTTTATCATTCTTGTGGGAGGCTTCTCTCATGTCCCCGCATGAGGAGCAGGAGCTGATAGAGGGAGCTCATCCGCCTCTCCCCGGATTCGAACTTGCGACCTGTTGGTCTTCAGTCCTGCCGGCACAGGGGTTTAACCCACTGCACCACCGGGGGCTCCTAGAAGAAACTGTAACAGGTTTACTGAAGTATAGAAGAAGCTTGATGGCTTCAATGATTCTTAACTCTTAGAGGCACACATTTTCAGAGGTTACATTTATAACATTTCATAAACCAACTCTTAAGAACACTATTCCTTCCACTAAACAGATTTCAAACTTATTTTCCTTCAAAATGTGTTTCTTTCTTTAACAGATTACTTCAGGTACAAGCTTATCTTTTCCTTATGTTATTTCTATTGCAGTAAAGATTCTTATTAGGGTTCTCTCCCCCTTTTGCTCTTACACTGACTAATAATATAAATAAGTCAACTCGAACTATCTAAACTACACAGGCTAAAAGCCAAAACCTTCCTGATTCTCAACACAGTAGAATCAGCCTTTCCCTGTAGTTCTTAGACTACAGGCTACCTTACTGGTTCTCAACACACAACAGAACCAGCTTTCCCTGTAGTTCACTGACTACAGACTAACTGTTTTACAATGACTGCCCTACCAAGTGGCAGTTGGCTCCGCCCCTTTTTCCATGGCAACCCAGCTCAAAGTGAGTTGAGCTGGCTACCATCCCCCCTAGTTATGCTAGTTTAAATACCTCTCTAAACACCTATCTATAATAATACATAACTGTAGATTAAAATTCACACTTCACCACTATGTGTGTGTGTGTGTGTGTTTATGTGTGCTGGTCAAAATGAATAATATAGCCATTGAACTGTGGTGCCTATTTAGAGCGGGGTTGGGGAATCTGTGACCTGCAGTGTGCATCTAGTCTCATTATTTCAGTCTCAGAAGTCTTCTAGTAGTCCCTTGAAGTCCCAAAACACCTCCCCTGATATATATGAACTATTTTTGCATGACCATTGGAGAATTTCCAACCTCTAGATCTCTCAAAACAATGTCAAATTGCAAACAAATGTGTCATTTGTCTGTCTCTCACCAATATATCTATGTCAATTGAATTCATTTCTGAGCTGTTTTGTTTAAGTATTGAAGTGTAGGTTTATGTGACTGAAAGCTTCTCCAATGTATCTTACATCCAAATAATTACCAGAAATGGAAACATTGTTTATTTTTTTAAAATTAATAAAAATGCAATTTCAAACTGCATTATATTGTCAGTTTATACTCATATAAAGTGGTTCAGTGTAGTTAAACTGCATTATCTGAATCTATACCAATCATATAAAGCAGATTTAAACTACATTGTATGACAGTGTAAATTGAACCTTTATATGACAGTGAAGCAGAGTGATAATGAAAGTCATAGAAGGAAATGGAAGAGGAAATATGATGATGCTTCACTGGAAGAAAACAAGCATCCATGAAGCTAAAAATGGGAACCAATGTGACTCTCAGAAACAAAAGTGCAAGCTCTTATGCACCACTGCACAGTGGAACTAAAATGGCTCCCCAAGCACATTGAAAACAAATTCATGGTGTGACAATGATGAGTAACATTTGACCACTTTTCTGACAAGAAGAGCCTGATGAACCATTTGGTACAATGCTCAGAGACCAGTTTCAGAATGAATCCCATCAGCACTTCATCATTGCCTCCCTTTGCCACATGTAGTGTTTCAGCCCATATTCATCCAGTGAAGAGAAGTATTTCAGCATAAAATGAAGCAAATGGTTGAACTGAAAAATCTATACCTTTAAAAGCATAGTATTATTTAAACCTTTTGGAAATAATTGGCAAAAAGTTGACATGGCAAAAAAGTTTGCCCTCTATGTTTGAGGGCTTCACTTTTGCAGATTTGATTTTTCATTAATGTAATTAATAAGTTCTCTTTAGGCCTAATAAGTTCTCTAGGTCTTTCAGCATGACACTGTGATCAATCCTCCACAGAGTTTCACTGAAGGACACAAATATTCCTAGAAAGAACACTTCTCTAGGCATTTGTAAGTCTTCCTATGTGATTTTATGGGCCAACCTGTGGCAGTGGTTGACCACAGAGTTATGCTGGAGGACATAGAAATTTCTAGAAAGGTATTTTCTCAGATTTTTTTTTCACTTTTCCAGGGGTCTTGTGCTTCTAACCAGGCCTGTAACCGGGGGAGGGGGGGGTTAGGGGTTCAACCCCTAACTGGGTAACCAAATCCCCATGCTAAGTCTATGAGACACAAAAAATTAAGAGTCCCTCCAGAACTGCAAGCACTATCTCAAGCAAATATTGACAATTTATTCACACTGTCATTATTTGCAGCAATAGCCAATGTAGCGAAGCAACCAAGTTGGGGGGGAGGGGTGTTGAATGCTCTCATTAAGGAGGCCAGACTTGGTGGAGGTGGTTGACAGGGGCGGAGCTGCAGGCTATTGAAGGCTGCTCTGCCCCCTGCTGTGCTCTTTGCTTCAGCGTGAGCTAGGAGGCAGGTTGCAACCCCCCCCCCAAAATTTCAAACCCCCCCAAAAAAATTTCAACCCTCCCTGAATTTTTTTTCTGGCTATGGCCCTGCTTCTCACCCTAGCAAATGTGGAGAGCACGTGACAGTAGAACATGAATTACAAACAACATCCACAGATATGTGTTCTGAATAGGTACTGGTGTCCTCTCCATGCCTGTTTTTATATCTTCTAATATCCAGACACCATGGTATGTACACACTGAGAAATTGAAAGAAAACTCCAATCCATGGAAAGTCAGCATTTGGGACTCAGAAGATCTTTCTCTTGTTGCTGTCTTGGGGCTTGTCCATTGATCCTTAGGAAAAGTTGGCAGGACGGTCTTGAAACAACGTAATATTTTGAAAAAAAAACAAGAATGTCCAACAGACACAGAAAATACTACTACTTTATCTCTTAAGCATATGAGTATTCAAAGACATACCATAGCTTTATTTGTCTGATGGTGTATCTGCATGGTAACATTAATGGACCACTTTATGGCTCAATGCTGTGGAGTCATGGGATTTGTAGTTTGTTCAGGCATCAGTATTCTATGGAGATAAGGCTAAAGACCTTGTAAAATTACCACATTTGTGATTTTATAGCATTGAGCCATGATAGTTAAAGTAGTGCCAAACTGCATACATTTTACAGAATAAATGCAGCTTAAATAGCCTCCCATCATCTGCTTTTTGTAGCAGATGATGGGAGGCTATAGCTAGACTGGAAGTAATATTTCACAAGAATAATAAAACTAGTAATTAACCTGTATGAACATAAGGACACCTATCTGGGATTAGATCAGTGACCTATCTTGTGTATTCTATTCACATAGTGGCTGATTTAAAACTAATGCCCATGGAAAGTCTGCATGCAGACAAAAGTGTCCTTCCTTAACCACCTCATATTCTCTTATATGCAGAGGGATATAGTCTATGTATCTTGACATGATGTATATAAACATTTGTTGTTGGTGTATGCTTTAATGTCATTTTTAATTTACAGCAAATCGCAATGGTTCTCAACCTGTGGGTCCCCAGGTGTTTTGGCCTACAACTCCCAGAAATCTCAGCCAGTTTTGCAGCTATTGGGGTTTCTGGGAGTTGAAGGCCAAAGCATCAGGGGACCCATAGGTTGAGAACCACTGTCTTAGGGAAACCTATTTTATCATGGAGGTTTCTTGGCAACATTTTTTCAGAGGGGCTTGTCTTTGCATTCCATTAAAGCTGAGAAGTATGACTTGCCAAGGTAACCCAGTGGAATTCCATAGCTTAGTGGGTATTCAAACTCTGGTCTCCAGTGTCATAGTCTAATGCTTAAATCACTATTCCACACTGGCTCACCCAAATATAGCAGGCCTATTAAATCAAAAGAGTTAACATAAATGTTAATATCTTGTTTAGCAATTAATGTGTTTCTTCTACCTGGGAATAGGAACTGAATTTAGGCATATGTAAACTTCCTGAATAATTTGGTACCTTACTGCTACATGGAAAATAAAATATCTGTTAAGCACCATCTGTGGTTTGCAGGGCATTAAGCTAAACAATTAAGTATGGTCTGGTCAGTTTTTCCCTGTATTTAGAGAAAGTTGACTAATGGGATAAAATCAACACATTTAGCTGAAAACTTTTATCCAGTCCCTGAACAAATGCAAAGTAATTAAAACTGAACATGATTTTTTTTTAATCCTACGGCATATTTAAAGTTTTTTTTTCTTTTTAGAAACCATTATTTCAGCTATTTGTTTTTAACACAGTTGTCTGTACTTCTAATGACAGTATTCAGACACCATGCTTTTATGATTTAATGATTAGTAAATTGGTTTTTTGCAGGAACAAATGTGTTTTAAATGGTGTGGGACAAATCCTGTTTGAAATAACAGTGGTATATATACATATACCCACACACACACATATGAAGAAATGTCACAAAACCTAGATAACCATATAGGATTGATATACTTTCACTTTATTGAGGTATATTTTAAAGTTGCTCATAACCACATTAAAAGAAAAGATGTCAATGATAGAGCCATTGGAAGACGAGTGGGCAACTGGGGCCCTATAAATGTTGTTGGACTTTACTTACTATCAGTCCTTACAAACACAACCAGTGATAAAGCATTATGGGACTTGCATGAAATAACATCAGAATGTCAGAATTTCTACCCCTGTTTTAAGCTAGATTTAAATAAGGGAATAAAATATCTTTTAAAAATGGAATGGCAATCACATTTTAATGGCTCCTTACAATAAAATAGGATGTATCCTTCAGGTTCATCTGCCTCCAAAGAACAATTCCAACAGAAAGCAAGTTATCAGATTGCAGTAAGAAGACTATTTCCTGTAAAATAATTAGTTTAGTTCAACTCAGACCCTCTGTGTCCCTTTCTATGGAATTCCCCTTACCAATATCTGATAGGCCATGATAATATATCTCCCAGATCCAGAACTCATGTCAACCCCCCCCCCCCCAAAGTTGTGACAAAAGCAAGCATGAACCAGTAACAACATGTTCGCTAATTTCCAGCTCACAATTCTATTCAAGAATACAAAAGGTGGGTGGGTGGAACACCACTCAGGATGACAGTGCCTCATGGCTGGCCAGCATTCTCTTTTAAACTAGCTTGCCCAACCAGAGAGAAAACGTGCTTTCACTCCAATCCAACATCACCAGCAAATGAGTTCAAACTGGCTCTCCTCTCTTTCTCCCCCAGGGCTATGACAAGATTTGGAAGCCACTGGTAGAAGGAAGCATGTTTTGACTAGCTGAAATTCCATGTGGACAGGGAGCTCTGGTGTGGGCTGGTCCATGAGGTCACAAAGAGTCTGAAGCAACTGAATGAATGAACAACAATAATGCCATGTAGTTTCTATTTGATTGCCTCAAGCCACAAAATGAACCAGTGATGAGTCACACAGCCTCCTTCTTTCATTACAGTTATACAGTAGTTCTCAACCTGTGGGTCCAGCTTTTAGGATTTTTGGCAGTTGAAGGCCAAAGCTGGTAAACTGGCTTGGATTTCTGGCAGTTGTAGGTCAAAACACCTGGGGACCCACAGGTTGAAAACCACTGCTCTAATACATCAATAATTAAAATTCTTAAAAAACAAACAAAATTGCATGAGAAAATTTCAAGATGTGTAAACATTGTGGGACTGCTATGTTTGAATTCAAATATTTATAAAACAAATTTCAGGATGGAGGGAAGCTGCAAAAAGCATTCTAAGTCATTTCTAGAAGGCAATATCCCCTGCTCATCAAAAATGCTGTTGATGTCCAAGACAATTATTTTTGGCTACAGTCATAGATATATAACTTGTGCAAGGATGGGTGTTCCAAATTATTGTGTTATATTTTAGTTGAAATCCCAGTATTATTGAATAACAATTTCTGTTATCGGTTGAATGATCTGACTTCTCTCCTTTAAGTAGCCAGAGAGGAGGAATGAGACAGCTCAGATGTCAGAATAGAAGAATGCAAGGGAAGAAGGATAAAAGAGAGAGTAAAACAGGAACTACATGTAGTAACTTTGAAGAATCTAACAAGATGATCCCCATTTTTCTTCATAATGACATTTATAGGTAGACTGAAATACTTAGACCCGTTGCTCCTGATGAAATTAAATATGGATTTATGGCAGCTATAAAGTATGGGTCTTTTTGATCAATTTGATTCTGCTAAGCAAGTGGGAACAGGGAGGAATAGTAAGACCTATAAAAGAATGCTAAAAAACCTGACAACGGTATACTAAGAAAACCATTTAATGTCAACATGAACATTGTATTAGGACTCTGTTAAGTATTTCCAGCATTTTTTTTTCATCAAAGGGCATGCTGGATTTCTTTTTTCATCACTTCCACATTACACTGAAAGTAGATAGTGATTAATAATTGTTTTGCACTTTAATAAGACAGACAAATTGTACCTTACCAGAATTATATTAATGATAGCACTAAATCAATATGTTGTTTCCTTCTCCTGACAAATCAATTATGTATTACTCTCTGTAAGTTGTGCTTTGTGGCTGTTATTGGTGTTATTTTGGCAATGGTTCTTCTTGGGCAATCTGATCATGGATAGCTAATGAATTGCCGCCAAACTAAGTAATAAGCTAAAAAATCTAATTCAATTACACTTACCTGGAAACAGGGAAAGTTTTAACTATTAGGTTTACTGCCATTTAAATTAAAGTTTGGTGTCTGCACTACAAACCTTATTAGAATGAAGCTTTAAAATGCCATCCATAATTTTATCTCCTCCCCTGTCCCTGCGGTCACTGTTTCGAGCACGACAAGAAAGAAGTAGCGGCATGAATTTTTGATAAACCAATTTCTCGTCCATGACACTAAAAATGTTCTCTTGCTTACATTTTCTCCTTTTATTATAATTTAATCTCTTTATGATAGCCCTTCCTTTAGCTTACTAACTTATGTGCCTTCAAGTCACCTATCAACTTAAGGGAACCCTATGAATTTCATTAATTAATTTCATTTACTTTATTTATACCCCATCTTTCTCCCCATAGGGACTCAATGTGACTAACAACCACATACTTTGGTCACCATTTAAAGTAAGAAAAAAATAAATAATACTGTGTGGGTTAGGTTAAAATACAATTAACATATAATAAATACAATTAAATGCATTTTAAAATACACAACCATAACCACATATTATAGGACTTTCTTAGGCAAGGAATATTTATTTACATTGCCATCCTCTGAAATGGAGCTAGCATCTACTATTCCTTGATGGTCTTCCATTCAAATACTAACCAGAGCTAACCATGCTTATATTTTCAAGATCAGATGGGATTTGGTGACAGCAGGATATTTAAGCTTTAGCTATCCTCTTTTTATTTTACATTAAATAACTACCCTTCAAACCACTCTGGCAAAGTAGCAACTCAGAGATGTAAATTTGTTGGCTATATAGCATTGTGGTTCATTTAATTAACAACTTAACAACATAATTCTGGAGAAGGGGAGATGCTGAAAAAAAGGATAAACAGTACATGCTCTGCCTTACAGGAAGAGGTTGCAGACTGCTTGTCTGCCCACTGAAAAGGATTTGCAATGTGCTTTGCAGGAGAAAAAAACCTTCAGATCAGTCTAGTACTGGATGCTGCAGTTGATACAAGTACAGTAGCTGTGCACAAACTGTACATATTTTCTACTTGTTTTGTATTATTGGATACATAGGACAAAGTTGTCTCATGTTATTGGATTTCATTTTGTGCCTAATAATAATAATAATAATAATAATAATAATAATAATAATTGTATTTCTTACCTGCCTCATAGCACAAAATTCTTCAAGATGTGAGAGCTGCCCCATCTGTATATGTCCTGCTTGTCCCGTGGGTCATGAAGGCAGCAAGTAGAAGATTAGTTAAATGAATATGGGAATAAACACCTCACTGTGACAAGGCTGATTGCTGCCATGCCTAAAAGAGGCTGCGGTGAAAATGTCATTGAAAACGAATCCCTCCATACTGGAGAATTATCACCATATTTGAAACTTCATTGTATTTCTTACCTGCCTCATAGCACAAAATTCTTGAAGACGTGAGAGCTGCCCCATCTGTATATGTCCTGCTTGTCCCGTGGGTCATGAAGGCAGCAAGTAGAAGATTAGTTAAATAAATATGGGTTGCACAATGAGCGAATATGGGTGCACAATGAGTGATGACTGGGGCTGGCTGCCATTTTGACTACACTCTACTGATGCTTGGCTACATGTGTTCTGGTTTTTATCTGTGAAATGTTGGAAGGCAGATTAATAGGATAGACTTGGTGTTTTGTTTTTTTTGTTTTTACAATACAGAGGACTCTACTGCAAAACTAAAAACAAGAAGGAAATTAACCTTTAGGTTATACAGGGCTAGCACACATTATTCTAATGAGGATGTAAATCCTTGTTTACTTCACATTCACATGCAATGGCAAGTGATTGTTTCAATTCGCTCCCTACAATGGTACAAAATGAATATCTCTCTATAATATTTTCCCTGTGTGCCAATACCTTGAGGTTTACCTAAGGAATTATTCTGCAATGAAAAACAGAAACTTTTTAAAGCAACACTCTGTGGAAAATAGGCTTGTTTAAAGAAAAATAATTTCTCCACAATATTTCTGTTTATGGCATAGTGTTACCATTACAGCTCAGCAATAGTACAGCATGTGTTTTGTATGCAG
This sequence comes from Anolis sagrei, assembly GCF_037176765.1. NCBI lineage: Eukaryota > Metazoa > Chordata > Lepidosauria > Squamata > Anolidae > Anolis > Anolis sagrei. Next base: position 250,715,496 of record NC_090022.1, on the reverse strand, counting down.
AAGATACCATGTTCACTGTCTTGCATCTCCATTAAAGGCTGGACAATCTCCTGCCTGAATCCAGGAAAAATCACTGACAGCCAATGTGAAAAGTACTGAGCTAAAATGACAAACAATCCCCTTCCAAATAGCTACTGTAGTGTTTCATGTCCCAGCTTCTTTGCATGAATGTTATTACCTTATTAAAGAGTCAGCAACTTTTCTATACTACTTCTTATTATATGACTGTCATAAAATAGCCCAGAATATCCTTTACAAATGATCATTTGAGTCTTTTTAACTATAATAGCCTTTATAGATTGATTCATGATGTGATATGTATGTAGCATTCTTAGCTTTGTGGAAGCCCATTCCACATAGAGATGGATGCATATGTCAGTTTTGTTTTCTCCCACATTCTTTTAAAATCTTAAATTATTTCCAATTTATCGTCAACACAATCACAAACAATCCAAAAGAGAAATCTTAATTCACGGTTCCCGATGGTATTCTCACAAGCTAGTAAAATGTGGCTAGACAATGCTGTTGTTAGGTTGATTGGGAAATGAGTAACTGGCTGAATCCAATGGTGTTCCTTACCAATAGTTCATTTGCATCCTGGAGGGAAAAGACCAGTGCTTTGCCATGGGGTTCTGTCCTGAGCCCAGTGCTATTCAACATCTCTTTCAATAACTTGGATGACAGAATAGAAGGCATGCTTGCAGATGGCACCAAATTTGGGAGTGATAATTAATATCCCAGAGAACATTATCAGACTCCAAAATGACCTTCATGGATTACAGTGCTGGACCAAAACTAACAAAATGAATTTCCACAGGGAAAAATGCATGGTGACATACATAGGGGAAATTGCTTGAAACCATTACTTGTGAAAGGGATCTAGGAGTCTTTGTAGACCACAATCTGTACATGGGTCAACAGTGCGATGCAGCAAATAAAAAAAGTCAACACAATTGAGTTAAACAATCAATTTCAAGTTCTCTCACCAATAACAGATAATGAGGACATACAACACCTTGGGGAGTTGTCTTAGATACAACTGAGTGGGCCGTTCTTGATCAATGCATGGGGATGTCTCTTGGGAGGAGGACAGTTCACAAACATGGAATTTGCAGTGATAGAATGAAGCAGAAGCTCTTTCCCCAATCATAGATGGGGTAGAACAAGAAAACACTAGGGAGAATGAGGGGGAGGGGTTCTTGGACACCTCTGATGGGATTATCCTTGATGAATGCAGCTGGGTGTCCCTGAGGAGGAGGCTAGTTTAGAGCTATACAATCCAGTTCAGCAACAAGGTCAGTTTTCATGGGATCTGCAGAACACCTTACAGGAAAGGGACCCTGTCGATCCTCAAAGGAGACAGATATTGATCATACCTGCCTCTCTTCTGAGAGGAACAGAAGTTATGATTTTCAAACTTGATAGGATGTCTAGAGAAATATGCTGCCTCCCTGGAGCATGTAGGAACCAATGATACTGCAAGACATAGACATCTAAAGATCAGAAAGAAAGCTAAAAGATCTTAATGTACAAATGGTCTTTTCATCTCTCCTCCCCATTGTATGATACAGAAGGACAAAAAAAAAGTAGAGGTGAAAAACAAACTCCACAGATGGTGTCAGGAAGAACAATTTGACTTCCTGGACCATGGTGTGCTTTTCCAGGAAGATGGGCTACTGGCATGGGATGGGCTGCACAGAAGTAGGAAGGAATGTTTTTACTCAGAGACTGGCAATCTTGATCAGGCAGACTTTAAACGAGGTTGTGTGGGGGAAGGTGACATGATCCTTGGGAACATTAGTTTTTCAAGGCCCGGAGTGAACAGACAAAAGGCTAAAGAGAGGGTCAAACAAACACAACAAGTAACAATCTCAAATAAACAGCTAAGGGGAATGTCCCACAGGCTTAGATGTCTTTACACTAATACCCAGAGCATGGGAAATAAACAAGATGAGTTGGAACTCCTAGCACAACTGAACAGTTATGATGTAATAGACATAACTGAAACCTAGTGGGATGAGACCTATGATTGGAATGTAGCAATGCAGGGATATAATCTATTTCAGAGAAATAGACCAAACAGGAAAGGGGGTGGATTAGCATAATATCTCAAAATTATTTACACATATGGAAACCGGATTCAGACCATTTGCATTAGAATTAAGAGAACAAGAATTGAAAAAGATGCAGTTGTGGGAGTCTACTACAGACCTCCAAGCCAGATGGAAGAACTGGATGAAGCCTTCCTTGACCAGATAACCAAACATGTAGAAAGAAGAAATACATATAATATCCATGGGGGGTTTCACCTACTCTGATATTTATTGGAAAACAAACTTTGCAGAGTCCAACAAATTCCTCACTTTCCTTGCAGACAATTTTATTGTCCAGAAGGTAGAAGAGGCAACAAGGGGATCAGGTATTCTGGATCTGATCCTAACCGACAGTGAGGATTTGGTCAATGTAGTGGAAGTGGTGGGATCTGTAGGTAGGAGTAGTGGCGGCTGAAGCAATAGGCAAGATACACATTTGTGTATAGCGCGAATCCCCGAGGGGCACTCTTGAGGCACCCCGCACTCAGGCCCTAGTTCTGAAAGGAGAAGTGAAGGCCCTTCCAAAAAGACACCTTCCCACTGTCCTGCTCCTCTCCTCAGCATTCATCCTGCCTCCAAAGTGCTCACCCACACTTCGAGTCCCAATTCCACACATGCTTCGTTCTCTCTCCGTCTCGGGTCTGATTTTTTTTTTGCCCTGTCAAAACACATACGCGGGGTCACGTGGCTCCATGGTGGCCAATCACATTGTGGATTACTTCTCTTCCCCACCCCCTCCACTTGTTTCTAGACCCAGCGAGGAACTTTCCATTGTCATAGCAACAGAAGCCTAAGGAAGGGGGGAAAGTTCAGGCCTGTTGTTAGTAGAAGGCCAGGCCCAAGCCATGCTTAGAGTGTGTGGAAGCTTATAAAGCACAACTTGGGCCTTCCATGTGTTTTGGACTTCAACTCCCATAATTCCTAACAGCATGTTTGGGTTAACTTGGGCCTTTCATGTGTTTTGGACTTCAATTCCCACAATTTCTAACAGCAGGCTTGGGCTAACTTGGGCCTTCCATTTTTTTGGACTTCAACTCCCACAATTCCTAACTGCAGGCTTGGGCCACTAGGGCCTTCCATATGTTTTGGACTTCAACTCCCATAATTCCTAATGGCCCCAGGCCTCTTTGAACTGGATTATGAGTCTACACTGCCCTATAATCCAATTCAAAGCAATTCAAATCTGGATTAAGAAACTGAATTATATGTCAGTATAGATGGCACATTTGTCATAGGGTGAATTTTTCTATAGTGTCACCCATACATGGGCATACTTGGGCCCTCCAGGTCTTTTGAACTGCAACTCCAACAATTCCTAACAGTCTCAGGCTCTTTTCCTTTCCCCCTTCAGTCGCTTAGGGCCTTCGCTTCTCCTTTCAGGACGTGGGCCTGTGCTTAAGTGGCTGAGATACTGAGCGTAATTCCATGGACAAGAATACTAAAAGAAAAGAGAGTTAATGATGAATGGGAGTTTCTTAGAAGTGAGATACTGAAGACACAATTGCAAACAGTTCCATCAAGAAGAAAAAATAGAAGTGTAAAACAGCCAGAATGGATGTCCAAAGAACTTTAAACTGAACTAAGATTTAAAAGAGACATGCACAAGAAATGGAAAAGGGGGAAAATCACCAAAGAGGAATTCAAGCAAATAGCCAACATATGTAGGGAAAAGGTTTGTAAGGCTAAGGTACAAAATGAACTCAGGCTTGCCAGAGAGATTAAAACCAATAAAAAGGGGGTTCTTTGGTTATGTGAATAGAAAAAGGAAGGAAAAGGAAATGGTAGGGCCTCTGCGTGGAGAAGGTGGAGAAGGTGGAGAAGTGCTAACAGGCAATAGGGAAAAGGCAGAGCTGCTCAAGGCCTTCTTTGCCTCTCTGTCTTCTCCGAAAAGGAGATTGGTGTTCAACCTGAGCAATACAGAGCGGATGACATAATAGGGGAAATGCAACTCAAATTAGTAAAGAAGTAGTTCAGGAATACCTGGCTACTCTAAATGAATTCAAGTCCCCAGGGTCAGATGAACTACATCCAAGAGTATTGAAGGAACTAGTAGAAGTCAGTTCAGAATCACTGGCAATAATTCTTGGAGAACAGGAGAAGTCCCAGCAGACTGCCAGAGGGCAAATGTTGTCCCTATATTCAAAAAGGGGAAAAAGAACAACCCAAACTGTCCAGTCAGCCTAACATCAATACCAGGAAAAATTCTGGAGCAGATCATTAAGGGGGCAGTCTGCAATCACTTAGAAAGGAATTAAATTATTTTTATCATGTCAGAAGCAAATTGAGAATATACTGCAAGTTGCTTCTGGTATGAGAATCAGCCATCTACAAAGATGTTGCCCAGGAGAAGCCCAGATGTGTTACCATCCTATGGGAGGCTTCTCTCATGTCCCCACATGGGACGCTGGGGCTGACAGATGGAATTCAGCCTGTCTTATAGATTCAAACCGCAAACCTTCAGGTCTTCAGATCAGCAATTCAGCCAGCACAAAGATTTAACCCATTAAGGCACCATGGCTCCATCTTAGAAAGGAATGCTGTAATTACTAAAGGTCAACATGAATTTCTCAAAAACAATAATGCCAGACTAATCTTATATCACTAATCTTATATATATATTTATAGAGTTACAGGCTTGGTAAATGCAAGGAATGCTGTGAATGTATAGCTTATCTTGATTTCAATAAGGCCTTTGACAATATTCCCATGACCGCCTTGCAAGCAAACTAGTCAAATGTGGGCTAGGCAATGCTACTATTAGGTGGATCTGTAATAGTTACTCTTCATTCTGTAAAGAAGTGACTAATGGATTGCCATGGAGTTTGATCCTGAGCCCAATACTGTTCAACATCTTTATTAATATCTTGGATGAAGGTTTAGAGGGCATGCTTATCAAGTTTGCAGATGATACCAAATTAGGAGGGATAGCTAATACTCCAGCAGATAGGATCAGAATTCAAAATGACCTTAACAGATTAAAGAGCTGGTCTAAAACTAACAAAATGAATTTCAACATGGACAAATGTAAGATAGAACACTTAGGCAGAAAAAATAAAATGCCCAAATACAGAATGGGTGATGCCTGGCTCAAAGATCTTGGTGTCTTCATGGTCAACAAGTTGAACATCAGCCAATAGCGTGATGCAGCAGCTTAAAAAGCTAATGGTATTTTGGGTTGCATCAAAAGGAGTATAGTGTCTAGATTGAATGAAGTAATCGTGCCTCTCTATTCTGCTTTGATCAGACCTCACTTGGAATAACACTGTGTCTAATTCTGGGCACCACAATTTAAGAGAGATATTGACAAACTGGACAATGTCCAGAGGAGCACAGCAAAAATGATCAAAGGTCTGGAGGCCATGCCCTATGAGGAGCAGTTTAAAGAATTGGGGGTGTTTGGTGGAGTTTGGTGGAAGCTCCTTCTTTGGAAGTTTTTAAACAGAGGCTGGATGGCCATCTGTTGGGGGTACTTTGATTGTGCTTTTCCTGCATGGCCCATGTGATCTCTTCCAACTCTCTCTGCCAGACCAAGTAATTCTATGATTGTATGATTTATAATTCAAAAGTAGTTTACACTCAATTACTTGGTCTGGCAGAGAGAAGAAGTAGTGAAGCCTTCCCAATAGGCTCACACTAAAGCAAACTGTTACAGCTTCTCATATCTTATGTGTTCTTCCTCATTAATAACTTTGCCCATCTTGATCACTATCTAGTGCCGAATGGCCACACGTGATCCAATTTCCATTTGTGAAAGGTTGGAAGATATCGACTACTTGCAGAACTATCATTAATTCACCTTAGGGAACATGAAGCATGCACTGTAACTGCAGCAGGCAAACTGCACCAGTAGTCATTATATCTTTCAACTTTTTCAAAGCATATGCAAGCTCAGTAGAGGCATGTACTTGGGACAGCGTTTCACACTTTTTGTGTGCTTATTTAGGATAAAAAGCATGCAGTTTTCAGCACTTGCTATTACAGAAGAGGCATAAAAAGTAGTAAATTTAAAGTTGTTGCTTTTACTGTTTTGACCACTTGCCCTAGCATATGGAACAGCTTCATTCAGTGAAAACAGAGGGGGAAAATTTAAATCACGTAACTGGGAGTGCTATTCCTCCAAATGCCATATTAAAAGTTATGACCCAGCTCTGTCCAGGTAATTAGCCTTCTAAGATTGTAATTTTATGTACCTTATGCTTATACTGCTGATTTAGCTTTAAACGACAATTTAATGGACTGAATAACCTAGATTCAGTTTTGATACTGTGACCTAGAATAATTCCAATCATCTTAGGTGCTCATTGTTAATGCATAACTTAAATGCTCTGTGTTATTATCTGATGACAGAAGAGCTGCAAACAAATTAATACAAATAAAAAGAGATTTCTCTTTAGCCAGTGAGAGTTGTAGTGATTTTATATGTTTGTCCGACACAGAATAATATGAAAAACCACCAAGGATGGCATTTTAAAATGACTGGGTTTATGAAAGATTTCATACTATATATGTGTGTGACTCAATAAAAAGTCAATGCCAGGTTTTGCTCCTAATGTCATGAGTTAATTTGGAATATAAAGTAGGCCCTTGATATCAACTGGGATTTGGTGACAGGATCCCATGTGGATACCAGAATCCATGGATGATGAAGTCCTTATATATACTTATATATATGGCTTAGTGAAATATCCCTTATATAAAACTTTTTTAAAATAAATATTTCCTTTTTGAATTTTTCTACAAAGTTTCAAGCCATTGATGGTTTGTGAATATAGAGAGCTGACTGTATAATTTATTTTTATTTATTTATTTACTTCATTTCTACTCTTTCTTTATTGACCTCGGAGAAGACTCAAAGTGGCATACAAATAAGAAGTTTTCATTTGCTAAAGATGCAGGTCCACAGCTTTTCAAAGCTGTGAAGTTGATGAATGGGACTTAAAATTAATTCCTTAATATAAGCAAATATAAAGTGATGAACGTTGGATCAGCCCCTATCTCTTCAAAAATATTCTGGTGAGAAACTTGTGGCAAACTGAATATCAGTGACATTATGTTAACTAGACACACCACAATTCTGGATATAATTTCGGTGACAAAAACATAGGGAAATAATAACAGCATTTTTCTTGGAAAACACTGAAATGTAACAGTTGCTCATGTACAGATCTCCTTAAATTTATTTTTCTTGTTAGGTTCTTTCAGAAAGGTCAGCTATCTCTGAAAATTCCATCCGGTTCTGTAACTGAATAAAAAAAACCCTTCCCTTTAAAAAAATCAGATTTTAAAGCCCAAATTTAAAGGGAGTCAGCATTACACCTGGCCCCATTCCTCTTGCCTGAAATCTTTCAAACATAATCATCCTGGTATTATGCTGGTAAATTATATCAAATTTTGGCAAACAGCTATCTTGTTTGTTTGTTTGTTTCCATTGGTGACATGACAATTTGGAATTCCAAACTGAGATTCAGATTTGACTCAGATTGAATGGAGCTTCCTCAACAGGATCTCGTGACATGCTGAGATGACTTATCTTGCTCACTAAGCTTTTCCTTTACATCAACAGGGGTCTCATTTCATCAAGTAGCATCAACAGCAATGACTAGTTCCTTTCCATCCACCACTTGCAGAAGAGCATTAGTTCACCTCAGTCAAAATACAGTCAGTTCATTGCATTGCAGAGAGCTTTATGTACTCAGAAATGAGATGGTTACTATGGAGATGGACCAGGCTCATGTGATGTTGCTCCACATTTCATAATCCTCAGGACCCCAAAAAGATTTTAAAAATATATGTGCATATGCATTCAAGAGATTCTCACACACTGGCGTTCTTTATTTTCTATATAAATGATAAAAGTGACATATACTACATTAAACTGGGAGGAGACAAAAACAGCTATTCTGATATTGTAGGATTATAATATCTATCATTCCTGATCATTGATCATGTTTTCTGGATCTAATAGCATAAAGCATCTGCTCTTGTTTACCATCACAATAATTATATTGAAGCACCTCATTATGTTTCCTATGTTGGCTGTTATGTTTCGTATGCAGCCATGGTAGAAACCAACACCCCTAAGTAAAACTATAACTATAATGTCTGGTGAATTAGAGTAAAATGACATTAATCTATTAGTACTGAGATGGCCTTGACTTCTAGGGCCATGGGACCAGGTTTGATTGCCTTTTAGGGTCTAAACTATAGAAAAGGGAATCTTATTTCCGAAATTGTTTCATTGGTTTGCTTTTGAGATTTCTAGATTAGAGGTAGGAACTGCACAGCCCTCAGATGTTCTTGCACTGCAACTTCCAGTATTTCTCACCAATGGCTAGGGTAATGGGAGTTGTAGGAGGGTGTCACCAGATTCCTTCAGTAGTTTTGAAGGAAGGCATGATAAAATTCCAGAGCAGGATGGGCCATTCCCCTGTAGCAATGGTGATATTTTTCTTCAATATTTTGACTGAGGAAGATAGAACTTTCAGGATGTAATTCTTAACTAGCATGCTTTTTTATCCTTCACCTTCCACCCCTGGGCAACTGTCCTTTTCAGTGCAAAAATACGATGAGAGCAGTGGCATTCAGCCAACACTAAAGTACAGTTCTTCAACCAGAGAAGAGCTAAGATATAATCAGATCGGTTCTTGTAGGTTTTTTCGGGCTATAGGGCCATGTTCTAGAGGCATTTCTCCTGACGTTTTGCCTGCATCTATGGCAAGCGTCCTCTGAGGATGTTTGCCATTGATGCAGGCAAAACGTCAGGAGAAATGCCTCTAGAACATGGCCCTATAGCCCGAAAAAACCTACAAGAACCTAGTGATTCCAGCCATGAAAGCCTTCGACAATACATATAATCAGGTACTCCTGTAAAATATGGAAGAACTATGTCTTCTCTCTTCAGATATATGTGGAACTGCTCTTGTATGCCCCTACCCTCCCTAGGTGCTACATTAGGGCAGGGGGATTGAGCTATTAAATACCTCATTGGACAATACATATAAAAGCACAGAGATTAGCAGAATGGGAGATTATGCCAAGATATGTTGCAAACAGGAGTCTGTCTTTAGAGGCTGGTATTACTACAGCAGTCACTCTGGTAATTCCAGCCTTTTTCTAGATATTGCTAGATACTTTAAAAATGTATCTAGAAATATTGCCCAGACATGTGTAACTTAAACATGTATTAACTAAAGTTTATGTCCTCATTTGTCTTTCTTGTTCCTCACAGGCCAAGAGCCAATGGGAATGTGATTTGATATGCCTAATCTGTGGATTCTTCTTCTCAAAAACAACATGCAGACTATATAGTTCTAACACTAACACACCTCTTTCCCGGAACATTTCATAAACTCATCTTTGCCTGGTGAAGAAATGTTTAGTTGCAATAATCCACACAGAGATGTGTGTGGCCTAAACAATTTAACAACCCAAGCGTTGAGATAGATTGCAAGGCAGTTCAGACCACAAAGAAGAAGATGGTTTCATTTTGATTGGGGAGGGGGTTGGGGAGAAAGAGAGAGAGAAATTAGAGCATTTTCTTGAATAGAATGCACCCATCTTTTCCTTCATCTGGAAGTTCAGAATAACTTATTCTGAATAACCTCCCTATTGTCCTTCCATCTGGATACAATAAGCATCAGCAATCTCTTCTGAAGGTTTTTGGATGGAGTACAAAGACAAATTATTAGTTTGCTGCACTCGTTCAAAAAGAGACTTACAAGTAAACTGCACTTAATCACAAAAATCACTAAGAAGGTCCTAACCAATATTGGACTCTGGTTTTATGGTTCTCAATAAATACTCTTTTACTATTTTATGGTACCATTGTGATCAGATGTCATTATATTTATGCCTAGTATGTAAAGCACAAGGGTCTCTGAAAAACAGGATTCATTTCAGACAAAGTCAAGTGAATAGAGATTAATGATACTGACATTTGAATATACTGATGTGATACCTTCTATCTTGATTCCCAAATCCAAAACAGCAAGCCCCCTTATTTAATCCTGTTTTGCAGGCCATTGGCTATTGGATAGAATTGAAAAATGGGGTGCCAAAACAAATACTTGTAACAAATAGAGCTCATTGGCAAAGTGTCTCATGTTCAGTTCCTGGCATACCTTCCTTTTAAAATATCCCATGGTTTAGTTACCGTTGGACTGGATAACACAAATCTCCAGAGCTACCAGCCAGTGAGGCTGCCTGGAACCATCTGCCCTGCCTTAATCCCTGTCTTACCTTCCCACACAATGACTGGTTATGCTAATTCACAATGTATGTGGCTGCTTCCTCCACTCCTGCCCACTTAGTTGTGAGATAGAAACAGCAAAGGGAGAATCTGAAGCCAAGTGGAGAGAGAAAGAAGGATCATGAGCTAATATGATATAACAGGCTTTGATCCCATCTCCTGAACTTGAGTAGGAGAGGGGTCCCTCAATTCGGTATAGCAGCTGCCACCCACTAATTCACCTTATGTAACAGTTACTCAGTTGCTTCCCTTTACTATACATATACACATATGTGGGGGGGGGGGGGGGAAGAGTAGAAAAGAAATAGGAAAGCAAAAGGATTTCTTGTACATGAAGGGACCTTCCTTCAGGCATTGCTAGTTACAAAACTACAAAACAACCTATGTAATATTCAGCCAATTTAGCCCTAATATAACCTGTATCATGAATATGACTACTCATGTTACAGGTGATATTCTGGGTCTTTTGATGTTCTTGGGAAGCTTGGAATCTGGACCTGTGTCATCATCCCTAAGGATGATGACACAGGTGGCACCTCTTCTCCTTCAGTCCCCAAATCTCTCACATCTCTCTTGAACTTTGTGGCATTTTTTTTTTTAAAAATAACCTCTCCTGTTGGAAACACCTTAAAGCTTCCACACCTCTTTCAGAACTTGGCATCTTCATTGGAGTATTGTCTCTCGTGAACTCTGTTGCTCTTTTGCAGTGCTGGCCCTTGATAAATGTAACTAAACACATCACATCATTAATCCTTTGTTTGCCTGGAGGAAAGTCTGAACCTTTCAGCAGTGTTGCCCAGATAATGGGAGAGCCCTTTAACATATAGGGCTACTTAGTCCCACTTGACCCTGTGACAAAACTGTATTTTTAAATGCTCAAATGAAATTTCAAATTGACTGAATGAAAATTCGGGTGGGAGAGTTTTTATTCAGGGGTAATAACCTCATTTTGTCCAACCTCTCCCCACTTTCCTAGCTATAGTCTTGACTCACAAATAACTTGCATGAAGACATTTGTCTGGATATCTTCTGAAAGTGTGTGGGCAGGAAATAAATTGTGAGAAGGAGGAGAAAACACACAAGTCCAACCCTCCTTCCAGATTCATTCTCATAGTTCCAACCCATGCATTGACATGAATGTTTGGGGATATATAGAGACTTACGCCTATAGGGCAAGAGAAACATGTGCAGAACAAGCCTCATTTTCTGTTTCACAATATACCATAATGCTCATGGTAAATGGATCACATTCCTAAAGTAATCACGTTTTTTGTTCTACCTTTCCTCAGAATAGCTCCAAAGTCCAACAAGTACAGCCTATTCCATCAGTGTTTTTCAGAGCCTGTAAAAATTGTACATGCTGAATATAATCTCTTTTAATAGTTTTAAAGAAGTTAAATTTCCATTCTTCTACAATATAATCACCATAAGAAGACCATGTCAGATTGTAGTGCTCATATATAGCACAATTTTTCAAGCCAGCTGTTGGCAGTAAAATGGCAGTAGTTGAGATCCTAAGAGAAGTTCCTTTCTTAGTCCTGTATTTACTTGCTTGCTTAGAACAAGTCATCAACTTACAAGACATAACTCTCTAAAGTATTCTAACATGTATTGTAAAGTAACTCTTCCCAAGTCTAAATTGGCTGCCAAAGCCCCCCCCCCTTCTTGTTGGTCACATGGGTGCTCCATTCTGACATTGTAGATGCAGTCAGGTGCTTGGATTAAAATAGAAGCAGTGACATGGGAATGAGCCATCCTCTTTCCATGCACTCAGGAGGTTATAGTGCAGTGTCCATCTACACAGGGAATTTGTCTGAATCAGGCCTGATCCAGCTGTCCAGGCTGGCACAAATCCTACGGCTACTATGGAGTTTCCTGCAAACTCCAGAATATCCTCTAAATTTGCCAAAGTAATGTTACAGCAAGAAAACACATGACACTCACTTGAAATTGGCAAATTTTGTGGGAAGAGCCAGCACTGGATTCAAGGTAAGCCCAATTTTTCTTGTTAATGTAGACTCAGCCCTATATAAGATCTACCTGCTACCTAAACAATAACCAGCCTCAGATTTGTTCAATTTCAGGTGCCTTCAGACCCCATGCGTATTCAACTTTCTTTTGCATTCTTCCCTCCTACAGCTTGGAAATGTTCCCTTTTGGAACTATAACTCACAGAATTCCCTTCCTAGCCTGACTATTGGCCATGCTTCTGAGGATCTGTAGTTCAAAAAATGAATATTCAGAAGCTCCAGTCCTTTAACACTATATTGCTACCTGAAATAGATAGAAGGTAGGAGAAAAAACACATGTAAAGTTAGCAAAATCATCTAGGCAATTTGAATAGTACAATAATAGCAGACTATAGCTAGATTTAATATGCTTTTAATGTCTCCACAGAGTCAGTAAAGATATTACTGATACCATAATCCAACTAATTTGGCATTTCAAAGAACTTTTCTTAAAGGCGAAAAGGCAGAGCAGTCGTAGTTGATTAGGCAAAGGCTCCCTTTTTCATGATATAACAAGTAATTTGTTTTTATTATTAGCTGCCTGTCACCATTTCTTTTAAAATGATGAAGTATGCAGCAGTGTAGCCATCTCTTTGCTCGATCTGGTTTACATTTTGGAAAAGGCTATAAACCTGAAAATATCCATTTATTTGAGTTATTACAGCAATACTGAAAGCAGGTGTCTCAGGCATCTTGTGATTCCCTCATGTCAAATCAGAGACAGGAAGAGCAAAACAGATCAAAAATTATTACAGAAGAATAATCTCAGAACTTTCTGAAAAGTGGATCAACAATAAGAAGGAATATTCAATTAGCTTCTGAATAATTTTATTATGGACTTGTTAGTTCTTCTCACATAGCAAACTGGACATACCTTGATCGATGACTATAATATAGCCAAGCAACTGTGAACATTCATTTGATACAAATATGTGAACAGAAAAAGGAAAGGCAATATATGCATGAGATAAACCCAGATGACAAATAAACACAGTTAACTATCATGGAAATAAAACAGCACAAAATGACATTGGGAATTTACATAAGTAAAGTATAAATCAGGGGAGATCATCTTCAGCAGATGTTGGGAGCAATTATCCTTCAAAAATCACTACAAGGCAGCCCTATCCCTGTACTGCCAAATTTCAGGGACAACATGCACCACCAAATTACATCCAAACCAGCAATATTTGCAAACAAGAATAACCTTCTAGTTTGCTTACTCTATTAAAACTATCATGGTGTTTAAAAGGAATTCCCACTTTGCCACTAAATTTCAACTGTGCAGTTTGGAGCATCCTGGAGCTTTCAAAATACCTTGGCAGAGTCAAATATGTGGTTTCCCCAGATTGTCCAACCCTAATTACTTCCACGGACATGTAAAGTACCCCTTTCCCCCCTCATCCTATGATGACAATTCCACCTGCCTGTAAGCTTCTCTTCAACATGAAGTTACCTTTTCACCTTGGTTGTATACTTAACTTAAAAGCCAGTAAAAACCATGCACAGATGCCTGTGGCAGATGGTATACAGATTCTGAGAAATCATTTTTTTGCTGTAAAATTAGCAGTATTGACAATTATGGAACACATTCCATCATAATAGACTTCTGGGATATTTTCAGGTTTTAACTAAGAGAAAATAGTTTATTTCTATTACGTGGGTCACATGTTGATGCAATGTCTTGAGGCAGAGAGCTTATTAACTCAATGGGAACCAATTTAGCCCCACATGAAAACTCAGGATGTTTTTATATTAATCATGACTTCAACCTTCCGGAATAAATTAGATGGGAGGTAAACAAACACTTGTGTAAAACATACTATAACTGTAATCTCACAGGCTAGGAAACTCATCACATGGACCTTGAGAAGCGACTGTCTGTCTAGCAAAGGTGTTTCAGGGCTCTAGTGCAACAAAAATGAAGCGTAACTGCAGGGGCGGCTCATCCGTTACGCAAAGTAAGCATTGCCAATCTTACCCAGAATAGGTAAACCTCTGCCTCTTTTTTGTAAGCATTGCCGGTATACTTCGTTTTGCCCAGGAGTGCTCTGAGGTGCATCCGTAAATGCCTCTCCATGGTTCCAACCTTTCTCTGCCTCCCTCTCCCTGGAGGCGCCCCCCCTTCCTGCCTCTTCCTTCTTTTCCCTCCTGTCCTCCCTTCCTCCTTCCCTTCCTTCCTTCCCTCCGTCCCTGTTGATGTTCCCTACCTGTCCATTGACCAAAGCCTCCCTGTACAGGTAGGAAGGGAACATTAGCTTTGCATCAACCAATAGAGTCTCTGCAGTCCACCTTCCCTGACTATTCAATTCCTTGTGGAAAGGGAGGAGGGAGGTGAGAGAAATATCTTACTCTACCTCCTTAGTTAGGTGTAAACTTATTACATATTTCATTGAGACTTCAGAAATTTGAGGGAAATGCGAGGTGACACCAAATGAATGGACATAACTCTTTCTTCTCATGTGTTAATCACATTAATACATTACTCCAGTATATATGTAAGTGTGGGTGTGATCTCCATTTATTCATATACACTCACTGGTTATCAAAATGTTTCAGTGCATGTCCAGACTACTTTCTACAAATGTTCCCTTTGTTTTTTCTCCATTAATCATTTGCTTTTAATAATTGGTCAGCTATGGCAATCCTAATTTCATCCTTTTCTCCATGCTCCTAACATATTCCCTTCCCTGAATACCTGAATGTGTGTGTGTGTGTGGGCAAATTTATTGTTCATTCATTGTTGTGAGGAAAAGTGGGACCTTCTTAATTGGAAAGTATCACTATGCCTTCCCTTTCACTTTTCTTAGCCTGTCTTTAATTGAATACAAAAAACAATGAAGTAGTATTCTCTTTAATACATCCATGCCTGGAATGTATTGCATGATGCTTCTAAGCCATGTTATTTGCATGATCATGGATGGTGACTGTTGCTATTGTGCCTCTCCATTTGTCATGCAACTGAAGTCACATGGCTGCACTTTCAGTTCACGGAGTAACTCTACCTTTCCACAGTTCTGGATTTTTAAACTTATTTTGTTAAAGGGAACTTTACAATTTCAGAAGTGTATAGGTAAACATTATTTTATTCCTTATGAGGGAGAGTGAGGGAGATTGGGAGAGCAGGACAGCCCCACCCACTTATATCACAGATGTGAATCCTGGATCATCATACAAGCAAGTAATGCAACTATAGTGTGTTAAGAGGCTATTGACAGGTGCTCCCATCAATAGCAGGAGATGGCTTTGTCATAGGAAGGTGGCAGAACAACAATGGGGTTCATGCATTGTCGTCCAACAGGAACCGTCGCCAAAGATGATGGTCCTGCTTCAGTGCCAGTTTGCCACCTTCATGTGATAATCCTCTATATTATACTGTAGAAAGTAGTGAATTCCAAAAATAGGAAGAACAACAATAGTCTATTTGCTTAAAAAAAAAAAGCAATGTGTAAACATGTTTGCAGTCAGTTGTTACAAACGTGGTGATCTAATGATTCCATTTAGAAGACTGGAAATGAAGCTAAAAGTAGGAAAATTTGAAAAAGACAGAGTGATCAGTGAAGGAGTTGAGGTAGGAGGCATACCTCACTTCTGTCATCAGCAAAAATACCATAAACAATATAACCACGATGGATACAAATGCATGGAAGATTTCAAAATACACAAAAAAAATTGCAGAACCTGAGATAGTCTAAATTTTCACCATTTTGTTTGAAATTAAAATAGTGCTAATTGTGGTGTGAATGGAGCCTGGGTTGACTGGATAAAGGCAAAGCTCATGTGACTTCAGACTAAGAATGCATGGGCAGAAATGTACAATCAACCTCTTGACAAACCAATTTTCTTGTCTAAATCCAAAACCAAATTCAGTTTCAGTTTCAGGAACAGTGGCAGACACAAAATTATATCTGAGTAATGAGTCAGTGCCCGATGCCTCTCATTGTCCTCTTCCTCCTCTTTTAAGTTTTCTTTATTGTTGTATTTATACACTACATGTATTTATACACTACAATCCTGTGGCAATCCTGTGTCTGGGCTGCAGAGTGAAAGTAGCAGCCACATAATGGAATAGGCCTCTATACAAAATTTCCTTTCATTGAAAACTAGGTCATAGTTACTTCTTTATTGTCATGAGACATCCCAAATGCTGTTATCTCATTGTTTCTTAGCATCCTCTGTCAATCTTCCTTATAGAAGTTTTGTTTTTTGCTGACTCAGCTCCTAATGGTATTTTGATCCTCTAACAGTGTAGTAAAAACAGAAGGAAAGTAGTAAAGGGAAGGGAGATGCAATATAAAGAAAATAGATTAGAAAACAAAATATCCATAATTCCTGTTTGGACTCTTGGACTTTCCCAAGAGAGATTAGACAAAAGGCAGGGAGACTGTATCTCCACACTACACTGGGAGATTGTGGCATAGAAACAACTTCCTAGTGTGAAAGAAAGACTGCATAATAACCTGATTTGAGTGAGAGACATTGGTTCACACCTAGAAATGTTATATTTGCTGTGTCAACTTTTCCTGCTTCCTTTTTTGGATGCCTAAATTTTTATTTCTAAATGCTTAACTGAATTTTAAGTTACTGTAACAGCAGAAATTTGGCAATTGAAGAGAAAATCATTTGGGGAAAGTAGAATAAAGTAAAAAAAGAATACTTTCTCAGACACTGCATTTGCTTGGGGAAATTGTCTTAAATGCACTCCCTTCAGAAGAAATCCTGCTTGAGTAAAACTTCTACAATTGTGTCTTGATTGGAGAAACACTGGAGCTGCAGATCCTGCTTGGCAAAAGGTCATAAATTTCCCAGCAGAACACCATTTTAACGAGAAAGTGTTTAGAACAATTCCATATAACAGCAGGGAAGGTGTCCAGTGGTGATTAACAACTTTCTGGCTCTGAATCTTCGCTAGAGTGAGGAAATTGTGCCATTTCATCTTGCCCTGTTACGCTGATGTTTATTACATCCGATGATCCCTTTCTTCCCAACCAGCCACTGTGTTATTGCTCCTTTCATCTTAAATTTATTTTTTGTTGCTGCTGAGTTAATCTTCTTGTTACTCACTCCTTCCAATTTCTCATCAAAATTTATGTTTTTGTCATTATTTCGCACAGCTTTTTAGGTTTAAATGGTTAGTCCTCCGGTTCAGTTTCTCTTATTTTCAGTTCTCCAATGTGGTCCTAATAATTGCTGAATGCAAAAAAAAAAATAACAAAAAAAATACAAATGTCTCTATATATACAGCTTTACAAGCATCAAAAATAGACAGGAGAGAGTCAAGGACACTGGTGAATTTATCCATCATGCTTTATTGCTACAAAGGCAGTGTTGAGGAAGCACTGTGTTGGATGAAGCCGATTCTAAGGGAAAACCAGAATAATTGTGAAATTTAGTCAAGTACTTGAAATCAACAAATAATCTTACTCAAGTTTGATGGTCTGGTTCACTGGGAAAGGGGCATTGCCTCTAGAGAGGGTAGTGTGGTGGCATAAATGCTGAAATATAGGTTTGAATCTCTGCTCACAAAAAGCTCATACCTTTGGGCAAGAACAATTGCTCAACGTAACCTATTTTATGGTTGTTTCATTAAGACATAGTGGAGGGAAAAACCCAGTTCATCGCTGCAGATTTCCCCCCCAAAAAAGAAGAGTAAAACTACAGTGACTCAAATAAAGATCTCATGATTTTTTTTTCAAGGGGAATGTTTGTTCTAGGCTATATTTTCAGCAAAAGTTATGAGACATATTTCCCTTCCCATCCCACATATTTCTTTTTAAAATGTGTATTTTTGTAAAAACGGTCTCTAGCATATAAATAATAAAAGCAACCAAACTAGAATAAAGAATTGAAAAATATTTATACACAGGCAAAATACAGAAATTACATGTGTGTGCTTGTGTGTGCATGCTTTCAATTTGTCTGTTAATTCAGAATGATCCTAAGAATTTAATATGGTTTTCTTTAACAAGGAATTTAATTTGCTGGTTCCTTCCTCTGAAATGTAGCATATATATAGCACTTGATATTTGTTGGAAGTCTCCCATCCAAGCAGTAATTAGCATTTACCCTGCTTAGATTCCAAGGTCAGATGGGATCTGGGCCTTGAGAGTATATAAGCACAGGGAATACCCATACAACAGTGTGTGTGTGTGTGTGTGTATCAGTGTATCAGCCATTTAAAATCCAGGTAAATCAGTGAATAACAATGGAATAACAATGGTCAAATTACATTTCTCTAGACCTAGGGATATGCAGAAAGAGGCTCTAACAGTGTTATGAAGTGGAGATGGGTTCCTTGTCCTATGATCTGAAGAAAGTCTTCATCTCTTGTAATTCTCTTTCTGTCCCTAAAGCTTAATGACTAACTAATAGCCTGAAATATCTTTTCATTTTTCTTCAGTTGTTTCACTTCCTTTGTTCATAAATGGTTTTTTATTGCTTTCCTACAGCAGCCGGACATTCTGCTACCATTAGAAGTCATGATTATGATTATGAATGTCAAAGCAAAGACATGGAAATCATTTACAATCTAATAGTCTGGCTAGAAAACCATCAGACTTTGCAGCCTTACATAACAGCACAAATTCCAACTCAAGGTTTTAATCCATAATGGCTAACAACATTGCCAGAAGGGAATCTAACCCTTCTATCAATAGTGCAGTAAGTAGATGCTCATATTGAACAGAAATTTCCTATTTCATTTACTTATTTGTACCTGCTTCTTTAATGAGAAGGATTATGCAAAATAAATCCCATCAAAATGGTATAGATTAATAACACTATGTTTGGATTTATGAAGTAAAAATAAGATATTGCTTCAGCAGAGAAAACTAAGAGTTAATAAGTAAATTCGACTTGCTGCAGTATATTTCTCTTTTCTGGCTCCTAGATAACAACATAGATACACACATTTTTTATAGAAAAATAGCATAGCTGCAGCGGAAAGGGAGCAATCTTTTGTCATCAGAATGTTTTTTAAGAATATATCTGGCTACTAAATAGTCACCAAGTCATTGGCATTTAGGGGATGTTCTCATCACATCATTTGCATAATTGCTGCTATCATTAGGGAGCCCAAATATGTAAAATTGTCTTCATTAGTAATGGAGGATCATTTCAGCTTATCACAGAGGCAATTACCCAAAAGTAGGACCTGAGCTTTGCTGTGATCAGCATGCCACTGGATTGATATCACGCTTTCGTGGTATCTGTCAGATATTGCTATCCATAAATGGTTTCAGCCATCTCTCGAAGGATTTGCCACCCTTGGAATACATAACAAGACAGGACTAGAGGGAATGTCTTTTCTTTTTGTCTCCCTAAGGAACTTTTGTGTTTGATAGAGTGTTTGGAGAATGAATCTAATTACCTAGGAAAGCTGTATAACTACTCTCACTGTAGATTTTAAGAAAGAAGCAGGGCAAACATCCTACAGAGAATATTGTAAGGTTAGTGGACCCTGAGAGAAGCAGCTAAGCTCATTGAAAAACCTTCCAAAGATGACAGTTTGGCTTCATGAATGATCAGTAATCATTATTTATAGCATTATAACTTACATGCATAATTCATCAATGTCTCTGGTCCTTACAACCAAAACAGAGTATATTGTAAATCACTCCTTTTTGGAAGGCTGTATTACAACATATCATTTGTGTATTGGAAAAATCTTTGATTTTTATAGAGATACATGCAGATGCACTCTATGGCACACCTGCACTGTAGAATTAATGGCATTTGACACTCTTTTAACTAACATGGAAGAGAATGGTAATTTACTAAGAAAGCCAGTAAAAGGTTAAGGCAGAGGGGAGGAGGGACTGGAGGGATTTGAAAGAAAGATCAAAGTGGGAGAAGGTTAAAGAGATAAGACTTTATGACCCAGGGCCTGTCCAAACAGGGCCTTTATTGCAGGAACTCCCACAATTAAAGGAGGGGCTGTCCAGACGATGTTCTGGTCAGTCCCGCATTAATTTGCTACAAACGAGGAAGTGAATTAATTCGATGGTGCATCTATTCCGTGCCTTCTTGGAAGGTGTGGAATAACTGCACTACTTCCGGAATAAATGTACTACAGTCCAGACACCATTCCCACAGTTTACCAGGCTAAATAAGCCTGGTAAACTTTACGAATACCCACCTCTCCCCCCAAGCCCCCAGACCCTTTAAAAAAGTAATTAAAAAAGCTTACCAGGTCTGCAGTCCCGCCCCCCCCCCCCCCACATCAGCTCTCTTGGCGTGTACAAATGATGCACCAGGAGAGTGGGGGAGGGGAATATGAGGAAAATCGCTGTGCACGTTCTCTCAGGCTACTCCCAAGAAAACGAAGAAAACATGTGGACAAGCCTCAACAGCATGGCTCACTGCTTTGGAATCATGGGACTTGTAATTTTATTTGCTCTTTAGCTTTCTCTGTCCAAAAGTGCTGGTCCCTCACCAATTACAAGCTCAGTTGCCGTCTCCTTTCTCTTCCTTCCTGATTGTGCTCTAAATGTTCTCGGGTAACGAATCTTCCGCAACACCATAATGCAATAAAGCTTATATAAATATCTATAAAATGTACAAATACATGATAATCCATGATAGATAATTCCATGAGCGTTACTGCAAAATCGTGTCATCATTACATATCTGAATTAACTTTTCTTGACTTATCCACATAACTGAGGTATCCATGTTTAATTATTTTAAAAAAAGGTTCAAAACTTGTTTCAGATGTAGGGGGTGCCGGTGGTTTGATTCTAAAGTCAATTCCAATTTTCACAGAAAAAAGTGTTCAGAACTTTTCAAAACTTCCAAGACCTCCAAATCCTTCCTTAATGGTTTGAAAGTGTTATTTCCTGTTTCACTGGATGGTCTTTACTTTGAAAGTAGTTGTTTTACTCCAGAAGTGTGGGGAGGGGAACAAAGGGAGGAAATTCATCCACTCTGCTTTAGAATGCTTTCCAGGTTCCAGACAGAAGTGAGGGGAGAGGAGAGGGAGGAAATTCATCCACTCTGCTTCAAAATAGCTTCCCAGGCTTGAGCCGAGGCCAAAGACCAGAAGCGGGGAAATGCTGAACCATTTCCGACTCACTTACTGCTTCATAACAGAAATGGCGGAAAAAGCTTCAGAAGGGCAAAGGCACTTCCGGTTTCCTTAAAAACTTTGAAATTGCTTCAAAAAGCAAATCTTTCCGAATTTATTCTGAATTACAAAGATTCTGACTGAACCTAACCATGCCTAGTATCCATAGATGAAAGGTTCATATTTAACAAAAATGTATTACACAGCACTCAAACCCATATTTAAAATGTATCCAACTATATTTTTCCTTAGTTAGAATTCTCCCCTTCAAAAAGAGAAATAAAATTGCCAGATTTCGGGCAAGTAGCCCAAGAAATCTTAATAAATGAACTGTACATCCGAGCTAGATGATACATTTATCAGATCAGTGAAGCTCCAAAAAGATAACAGACCTCTGTTTATCCTAGCACAACGTTGCCTTACACTGCATGTTACAGATCAGCTTGCTTTTGTTATGGAATTGGTCAACATAAGATAAACAAGCTTCTTTTTGCTAATCTGATTGCTGAAGCTTTGAAAGAATTGTGTGCTTGGAGAGAGATCCTCATTTTGCTTAAAGTGTAATTTGAACTTATGAAGCAGTTAAGGAGGGGCGGATTCAAATTTCAAAATTGCCATTCATTATTCTTTGCTTGCTCACTATTATGGACTCGGACATTATTCTTCTGAATTTCCACATGTTTCTTCCATTTCTTCTGGAAGCTCACAAAAAAAATCCTGTTTTTCTCTCCCCTAGAAGGCATAAAACTTTAACTTAATGTTCTCTCCACAGGTGTAGAATATCTGCTATTTTTCAATCTTTTAAACAAGTATGACATCGTTATGTTGTACTGATCAAATGTTTCACTAGAGGAACACCATTACTTTCAGAATATAATATTTTAGGAATACACACTTTTTAAAAAAAATTATTCATCAATCAAAATGTATAAGTATACTTCCTTTCCCCTTTTTACAATATCTTGGACAAGGAAGTATGCCATATTTTGCACACATAAAAAAAATCAAACACACCTTAAACACATTTCTTACCAGTTTTTAACTTTCTCCAATTACAACTTATACTACATAAAAGCAACTGATTTTAAAACTGATATAAGTGATTTTAATGTTTGTGTATATTTATAGTTTTATGTCCAGGCATTGCGTGTTTGCCGTATATATGTTGTGCACTGCTCTGAGTTCCCTGCGGGGTGAGAAGAGCGGAATATAATTGTCTCAGATAAATAAATATACCACTACTACATATCTTTTATCTACTTCACAGGTCAATTCACAATCCATCTGCCATTCTCATTACTGCCCTGCTTCTGTATCTGGCTGCAAGATGCTTTTTTTTAAAAAAAAAAATCCACATGGAAATTTGTGCCATGTTTCTTTTAAAAATACTATAAAATTATTTATGCTTTTGTAAAACATGCATTTTTGTATGTATCTTTTTAATTAACTATAATAGGAATTTGATTTTTTTGAAAGATGAGCATAGTGGAAATTTGTCCTGAAATCCCCACAAATCATATAGAATTATAGAATCATAAAGTTGGAAAGAATCACAAAGGCTTTCACCCAAACTCTGTCATGCAGGAAGAGGAATACACAGCTGCAGCACTTCTTAAAGATTTTCATCTTTCACATCTGTTGAAAGATCTCCAAAGATGGACAGTCTACCACCTTCTAGGGCAGTCTGTTACATGCTCATACAGCTGTTGCTATCAGAATGTTCTTCCTAATGTCCCCTACCTTTGCTCTCTGTCTGAGTTAGTTAATCACAACTACATATTCATATATAAAAGACAGAATCAGGACACTCAATGTCATAGTTGATCCAGAAAAGACTAACCCCTCTTCCAGGCAGCAACTGGTCCAGAAAGGCCAGGGGAGAGCAAGAAGAGTTATGAGGCACCCTTCTCCCCCCCGCCACCCCCTTGGCAGAATCATCCTCACTTCAGATTTCACTGAGTCCTGACAAAGTACAAAACCTGTTGATTATACAATCAATTTTGTATCTTTTTCTACCTTAGAAACAAAAACACTCTGCTTCTATTTTTTTAAAAAAGCTTAAACTCTGTGATGATCAGCCTGTTTACCATTCATGCTCTGAATGTGTTGTTGTTGTTGTTGTTGCCATGTGTCTTCAAGTCATTCAACACATAGTAGCCCTAAGGCAAACCTATCATGGGTTTTCCTGGGGCTGAAAATGTGTGACTTGCTCAAGGTCACCTAGAGAAATGCATATGTATATACACAAAAAGATTCACAATTTAATGAAAGCAGAGAGCATATTTTCCTTCCCATTCAAATTTGGGCAACTTAGTATGTATACCTCTTTTTATACCTTTCTGATAAAAAGATCCAAGACATTACCCTAAGAAATTGCTTCAGTTTGGGAACATATTTTTGTTAGGTGTGCTCACTTGTGTCAAAGAACGTATGCATTTAAATAATCTTGGTGTTTGGTTCCTGTCTCCTGAAATGGATTTCCAACACAATCCTTTCTGATCTGTAATAAGGGATTCGACATCCTCTTTTGGGGAAACAGAAGGATATTCAAAAGAGCCGATTTGTTCACAAGAAAATGCACAGGGAATAACTCTGCCATAACTTTATTGCATTTTTCTAAGCCCTCGTGTAAATGGAATGGAAGATAAAGGGTACTTTTATCTAGTAAAAATCAGCTTACAATGACTATTTTCATACCTTTATGCCATTATTCTTGCCCTATATCTCTTATTCCCCAGTTAGCTCCCTTTTTACTCTATTAATTTCTAATGTTACCTAGAATAGAAAACAAAGCAACCGAAATGGGAAACAATGCTGAACTGTACTTTTCAACCCCCTCTAACATTTCAATGAGTTCTATTCTGTATTATGTTATATTGTAAATTATACTTTCCCAAAACCATTTCCTCCAATGTGCTAGATATCCCCATCCAAAGCTGCAAAGACAAAGCCTGTTTTTTTTTGGGGGGGGGGATTTGGGCCCCCTCTTGAATAGAGATAGTTTGGGCCAAAGGGAAGATGCTGCCTTGAAGCCTCATTCCCCTGTTATGTTTCAAGGGGCAGCAGAACTCTATATAAGTGTTGCTGCCCCTTATGCTTGCCTCCTTCTTTTGGTGTGAGGCACCCACCCACTCAAAGGTCAGTGTGGAGCCCCCGGTGGTGCAGTGAGTAACACCCCTGTGCCGGCAGGACTGAAGACCAACAGGTTGCAGGTTCGAATCCGGGGAGAGGTGGATGAGCTCCCTCTATCAGCTCCAGCTCCTCATGCGGGGACATGAGAGAAGCTTCCCACAAGGATGATAAAAACATCAAATCATCTGGGCGTCCCCTGGGCAACGTCCTTGCAGATGGCCAATTCTCTCACACCAGAAGCGACTTGCAGTTTCTCAAGTCGTTCCTGACATGACAAAAAAAAAAAAAAAAAGGTCAGTGTAAGTTCAGGCCTAGGTAAGAATTCTTATTTATTTATTTATTTTTATTTATTTGCTATATTTATATACCGCCGTTTCTCAGCCTAGCCGGCGACTCAACGCGGTTTACAACATAATATAACAATCAACAGTATACAGTTAAAAGCATAAAAAACATAAAAAACATAAAAACACAATTCATACATCAATACCAATCCAGTCGACTCTTAACTAAAAACGTGATCCAGTTCGTCATCCATGTTGCCAGTCCTTTAGTCAGTTACCATTCATTGCATTGGGTTAACCAAATGCCTGCTTAAACATCCAGGTCTTCAATCTTCTTCGGAATATCATCAATGAAGGGGCTGATCTTACCTCCATGGGGAGGGCGTTCCATAGCCGCGGGGCCACCACAGAAAAGGCCCTGTCTCTCGTACCCGCCAGCCGCACCTGTGAAGCAGGCGGGATAGAGAGCAGGGCCTCCCCAGAAGATCTTAGGGTCCTGGCGGGCTGATAGGCCGAGATACGTTCGGATAGGTACCTCAAGGATTTTTCACCTCAAGGATTTTTCTCCAAGGGGTTTTTTGCCTACCCCATACTTTCTCTGTTGGATTGTGATAATTCGCATTTGATGGTGTCATTTAACTAATTTGTCACTGGCATGTTAAGTAGATTCAGTAAGCTCCATGGCATCCCCTTTGTGGGTGAAGGGTGAGCCTCTGAAACAATTTATCTAGTTTCTGGGGCTCTAGTTGCTGCAAAGAGGGCTCCCCTTGGGGCTAGAATGGGGATTTTTTACTCTTAAAAATTCTGTGGTTTGGGAGGGAGCACCTCCAGGATGACCTTCCATTAAACACCCGGGGCGAGTGACCATGATAATTTGGATTACCCTTGAGGTTTGGTGTTGGCCAAAGGGGGTTTATGGAGCTAGTCCCAGGATTGACATCTTGCTTTAACTATACCCATCAGGTGGTTTAAACCCCTGCTTTTTTGCAGGTTGCAGCAGTTAACTAATTAAACAAATAGGTCAGAAACTGGTCATTTATAACATGCTTTGTTTGTCCGGTCTCTTTATTTTGTGA
This sequence comes from Anolis sagrei, assembly GCF_037176765.1. Lineage (NCBI taxonomy): Eukaryota > Metazoa > Chordata > Lepidosauria > Squamata > Anolidae > Anolis > Anolis sagrei. The sequence goes on along the minus strand of NC_090022.1, from coordinate 250,689,590 downwards.
TGGGTGGAGACAAACAATTTCCCATCATATCAGTTAATATGAGTAATGGTAATAGCAATCCTAAAACACCTTGAGGACAGGAAGACTAAGGGTGTATTTACACAGCAGAATCAATGCAGTTTGACCACTTTACCTGCAATGGCTCAGTGCTATGGAATCCTGGAGTAATGCTCCAGAACTCTTGGGTTTTTAGTTTGGTAAGGCACCAGCACTCTTTAGTGGTGAAGACTAAGGATCTTGTAAGACTACAACTCTCATAATTCCAGATCATTGAGCCATGACAATTAAAGTGGTGCCAAATGCAATAATTCTACAGTGCAGATTTAGCCATGTATCTTACTTAATGTGTCTCCAACATTTCAGTTGACAGTGACCTCGGAATCACATGCATTCCTTCTCATCAGTCTCACTTCTCTTTGGGTACAACATTTTCCTTCCTTTGATTCACTCCACACCACTTGTTCAGATGTGGAGAAAGGGTGCAGGGAATCTTCAGGCTCCTCCCTCTCTCCTACCCCACCCCAACCATCTCACTATTAGCTCCTCCAATATTTACCAATATACAAAAGGTGTTCATAAAGTTTCTGTACTTTTATATTTTCATGGGAAACAGTGAAGGCAAGCAAAGTTTTAATTGGTTGTGTCATGTGAACAGTCTATCTGGCAAGCTGGCTGACCTTGCGGTTTAGGTTTCACGCTATGGTGAAGATAGCTGTGAAAATTATAAATTGCACCAAAGAGGAACATTCTATCATATACTTTTTGAGGACAGCAAGTATGCAGGGAGCATAAATTCATTTTCACACATGCACTCAGTATGAGAATAGTTAGTTATCTCTCGTAAAGTTGTCGATGAGTGGATTGAATGTTTGAAAATGGCCATACAAGTGTGATGGATATAGAGTGCTCCAGACATCCATATATAGCCATGTCTACAAGAAATGGAGAAAGAACCCTGGAACTAATTCACTTCAGTGCATCAGTGGCTATGTGCTCAACCAAAAACATGGTTTGCTGATGACATTAAAAAGTTGGTATGATGCTGGGAAAACTGCATCACAACGGAAGATGGCTGTCGAAAAGTGATATATTTTTTTTAAAAAAATTCTTAATAAATAGCTTTAAAAAGTGCAAACATTTTTGAAGAACTCTCATATTATTAACAAATGAGCATCTATGAGCAATACTGACTATACTCTCAGGAGAATTGGGTTTAACTCAGTATTTCAGTGGGTTATGCATTCACTATTTCTTTTAGCTATTTCCCATTCATCAATCAGTCTTGAAATTTAAAATATGCTTGAATGAATTAGGTTCTTGGAATTCATTAGAGATGTTGCCAGTCCTGCAAATTAAGAAGCTCTCAGGAGAAGAAATATTAGAATTCAAGGAAAGGTATCACCCCTTTCTGTTGATCGACAACTTAACCTGAGTGATTTATTTGGAAAGACAGCTCGTAGTGAGGTGTAGGGAGAGAGAGAGAAAGATTTTTCTGGGAGCTAGGTTGAAGTAGAAGAGCTGAATTTATAGGAAATGAGAATTGGGATGGAAAATAAGGGGGAAAGTGATTATTGGATTAGATTAGGAAAGACAGCAATTTCAAAGCAAAAGACAACAGCCTTTAAGTGGCCGGGGACATTGAAGACTATCAAGAATATCTTTCTTCACCATAGCCTGCCTGGAAAGAAAGTGTTTGTCATCAAGGGAAGTGGGGGCACTGTAGTTATTTTCAATTATTTCTCTATTGGACATACTACAGACTAGTTTCTATTTTAGATGTTGGTGTAAATGCAATCTTGTATAATACTGGCTGGAATGAGTTCCAATTGTTGTCAAGGCACAGCACCCCCCACCCCCGCCAAAGATTTATAGATCATCAAGAGACTCCAAGCAAGTTATATGATTTTTTTTGTTTATTTTTAAAACATTTTCTACAGCTCTAGAATTGTGACATGTTAAAACAACTATAGGTTCCGGGATGGACCTAGCAGTAGCTGTACCCTGAAACCATATCATATCTAACCATTTAATAAACTGTATCAACTTGATGATTTTTGTGTAACTGATATCTTTTATGTACTGTGTCAAGTCCTAAGTGTATAAACTGTATCAAATGAAATGTATCAAAATGTATCTAGAAGGCTGCTACCTTTCTGTGCCCTCAGTTTGTATAATCCCTTGGGAAAGGAGATCATGGTCAGGGTTCCTCCAGCTATTTCCAAAGCCAGATTAATATCAAACCATTTCATATGTATGCAGGTAGATGATCCTCCTTATCACCAAGATGAGCTTGAAATTATTGTTAATTTAACTTGTGGATGAGAGTCTGCCACTCCCGTGGAAGAGAGGGCTCAGCAAATATGGATTAATTAACTCTCTATACAGGAAGCTAATCCTTTGATTGTCTGGAATCATCACCTTTGTCTTTTAGGTCTTGCACCCTTTGTTTCACACAAAACTGGTCATGAGTTAATCAGGGAGTCATGAGCATATCCACATTACCATTTCCTCCTGGACTGCACCTTCCCAAGGAGTATCCCTGAAACAGATTGGCTCTTTAAATTGTCCAACTACCATCTGTCTTTCTTCCTGCCATGGGAATCTCCTCATGCAGGCTGTGACTTCAAGAGAACCCCCTGCCAATACCGGCGCAGATCCTAGCCTGCCTCTCTTTTTAGTCAATCAGGGGAAGGAGCAAGAAGTCTGAATAACTATCACAAATGTATAAGATGGCATGTATTTTTCTGTGAAATTGTGCTTGTACCTTTTGAAGTGTATTGCTTGTACTTGCATACTATTTTGCCAAATCGTAATAAACTTCTGTAACTTTGCCTTCAACTTGGAGTACCTGTATTGGCTGATCTGGTTTAACAATGGCTCTCCGGGCACAAACCTTCCTATCTGCAATCCTAGCTGAAATCGCTATACAATGAATCAGAGTTTCATGCACTTACTTATGAGCAATTTTCCTCTAACCCTCATTTCCTTTCTACTGGTCTCCTCCCTCTCTCACACACCATATCGCCTAATTCCCCTTTTTACTTCCCTTCTTTTCCTGGTTCTTCCTCTATAATTATATACTTAAGATGGGCAAAGTGTTAGCTTGCCATGTTATTGTTTCTTCATTCAATCACTTCGAACTCTCCGTGACCTCATGGACCAGCCCATGCCAGAGCTCCCTGTCAGCCATGGCCACCCCTAGTTCCTTCAAAGTCAATCCAGTAACTTCCAGGATACTATTTTATTTTATTTATTTATTTACTTTGCTTATATACCGCTGTATCTCAAGCCCGAAGGCAACTCACGGCGGTTCACAAACAGTAAAAAACAGTAGAAACAGCAGTGGTTCCATACAACATATAACAATTGACTTAACACATTATCCATAAATTACCAATAAGCAATTACAATGCACAATTATTACAAAAAACAACCGTACCCAATCTTCTCATCATCCAAGCGTAGTCCAGGTTCGTCGTCCATTGTTCCATTCCTATGTTCCATTACCAAATTGCACTAAATTACTCAAACGCCTGCACAAACATCCAGGTCTTCACCTTTTTGCGGAATACCATTAGAGATGGTGCTAGTCTAATGTCCGTAGGAAGGGCGTTCCACAGCCGAGGAGCCACCACCGAGAAGGCCCTATCTCTCGTCCCCGCCAGCCGAGCTTGAGAAGCAGGCGGGATCGAGAGCAGGGTCTCCCCGGAAGATCTCAAACTCCTGGTGGGTTCATAGGCAGAGATGCAGTCAGATAGGTAGCTTGGGCCGGAACCGTTTAGGGCTTTAAAGGCCAACACCAGCACTTTGAATTCAGCCCGGTAGCAGATCGGTAGCCAGTGGAGTTGGCGCAACAGGGGGGTTGTATGCTCCCTGCGCTCCGCTCCTGTTAAAAGCATGGCTGCCGAGCGTTGGACTAGTTGGAGCTTCCGAGCTGTCTTCAAAGGCAACCCCACGTAGAGAGCGTTGCAGTAGTCTAAACGGGATGTAACCAGAGCGTGGACTACCATGGCCAAGTCAGACTTCCCAAGGTATGGGCGCAGCTGGCGCACAAGCTTTAGCTGTGCAAATGCTCCCCTGGTCACCGCCGAAACCTGGGGTTCCAGGCTCAGCGATGAGTCCAGGGTCACACCCAAGCTGCGAACCTGCATCTTCAGGGGGAGTGCGGCCCCATCCAACACAGGCTGTAACCCTATGCCCTGTTCGGCCTTGCGACTGACCAGGAGTACCTCTGTCTTGTCTGGATTCAATTTCAATTTGTTCGCCCATCTTGCCCATGGTTTGCACCTCTTCCTTTTTCTTTCCATTTCCCCCACCATTATTGTCTTCTCCAAGCTTTCCTGTCTTCTCATTATGTGGCCAAAGTACTTCATCTTCGTCTCTAATATCCTTCCCTTCAGTGAACAGTTGGGCTTTATTATTATTATTATTATTATTATTATTATTATTATTATCAATATCATCATCATCATCAGATCTATGGCTTGAACTTGGGGTTTCAATGGCATCTAGAGCTCATTGCAATTGTTTGTTCCCAAAGGAGTTCCAGTAGGCATATCTCTAAGAATAGCAGCATGAATAATCTGAACTGAAATCAGGAGGAGCTGGACATGAAGTTATACCCTTTCTATCACTTCCTTAGTGGTTTGTGTAATAAAAATCAGATAAACATAAAAAATAATTAAAAACATAAAGCAAGAACAAGCTGCTGAGCATATTTATCCCCGTAGCTTTTAGTCTCATTTTAAAATACCATACTAACAAAATGAGCCAAAAGTCTTGATCCTGAAATTCATTATTTTTGTGTATTGTGCCTGGATTATCTTCTGAGTGAAATCTAGCTCTACGGCAGGAAATCTAAATAAAACAAAGAGAAGTTGCATGATAATAAAAAAACCTATGTAGTTTGCTGTACTTGCATTTTCCTTAACATTTCATCACAATGTTTTTATTCATGAAGAATATCTTTTTATGTTCTGTCTTTTGTGTCTCATTCTGACTTAATGCATACATCTTGCTTTCTTAAAAGTAAGGAACAGGTGCAGAGGCTATAAATATTTCCTTTTGTGATTCAGTTGGTAACAATTGGTGGCAAACACCCCAATTTCAGAAAACCTTTTTGCCAACTTGTGAACAGTTTTCTTCCCTTTAATAAATCCATTCCTTCTGAGTGACAGCCAATTAATTCACCTTCCCAAAGACCTGAGGCAAAGTCCCTTTTATTGTTGGCACCAAGTCATTATGTGATTTTCAGCTAGTGTACAAGGTATTTTAAATCAGAGCTAAGAATTAATTTACATCTAAGAAATGGCTGCTAAATTAGCTTAGTTGTGATAGAATTAAACAGATTTTCTGTAGGGAACCCTCAGAGCTTCTGAATTGGTTTTTAAAAGTAATCAGATCCACTTAGGCCATTTCCACACATCTGTATAAAATCCACATTGAACTGGATTACATGGCAGTATGGACTCAGGGTCTTTCCACACAGCCATATAACACAGAATATCAAGGCAGATAATCTAAAATATCTACTTTGAACTGGATTATCCAAGTCCATACTGCCATATAATCCAGTTCAATGTAGATTTTATATAGCTGAATGGAAGGGGCCTCGGATAGTCCAGTTCAAAGCCGATATTGTGGATTATCTGCCTTGATATTCTAAGTTATATGGTTATATAGAAGGGTCCTCAGATGGATCCTGCCGGACTGGGAGGAAATCCCTAAGTTTTGAAGTTCTTTGTTTATTAGACTTGTGCAATTTGGCCAAAAGGCATGCCATTTTGAGGTCTGTTTTTCGCTAACCCCTCATTCTGTTTACTGGGAAATTACTTGAACTGGGAGGAGTGTTGCTGTTTTCATTTGGCAACAATTAGGCCCATTGCTTAACAGTTATATTTTGTTGTGTCATATTCAAGGGAATAGTTGTCATGACTTTTAAAAAATGTTTTTGTCATTTTTTTAAAAATTCTCAAAAATTAGTAGATGTATGAATATTTCTAAAACTTGGCACAAATTATCCCCTCTTACCTTGTGGGGGATTATTTTATTGATATATGGTTTCAGTTGATTCTGGTTGGCATCCTGTTTGAAAAATATACATTGTAAACTGGTTTGTAATCACATAAAGTTGAATTGCACCACTGAGCAATGTTTGTATTATCAGGGCAGGAGCTGAGGTACAGTTAATCACTTGGGACTATTGTGCAAACTGAACCTGTAGTGTGGCCATTATGTGATCTACAGCATTTTAAAGCTCCATCACATCCCATTGTGCAATGGATGTCACATTTCACAAGAGGACAGCTGAAGCTGTGCCCCATTATGCATAATTGCTGTGATTGTTATTGCAAACTGCTGCTCATCTGGCAGAGGAGAGAATTGGTGGGTGAGCATGCAAGAAGGGAAGAAGAAGAAAGAAGAGGAAATGTGCAAGGCTAATGGTGGCATTAAATGTGAAGCTGCGCCCAAGAATTCTTTTCTTTATTTTGCCTTTAAACTTGTTGCTATCCACTTTCAACGGGCAACAGCATCCTTGATGGAATTGCTGCTTTATTGCTAGAATCTTCAAATCTGCAGTTAAGCTTTTTAAAACTGGGGTGGGTCTTTTTAATCTATAAGCATTGTATATGAATCAGATTGCTAAAAAGAAAAACAAGCCTTCGGGCAAGGTGATGTATTTGTTAAAAAAAATACATGTTCAATTCTTTGTTCCCTGGTGTAAACAAGGATACTGTGTAGCTCAAGGTAAAACCTGATAATGTCTCAGTCATAGATGGTAGTAAATGGAACACACACAAAAATATATTTAGAATGACAACAGTATATTATGTAGAGAAAATACACACATTCTATTATTCTTAGTCAATATTGGTGAGATACAGCTTGAGCTGTGCTCCATTATGCATGGATGGTGGTTTTTCCCATCACTCCTAATGCCCTGTGAACCCACAAAATCTGTATCTATACTGTGCATTACCTGACCTCAGCCACAGCTACTTTGAGGTAATATTTTATCATGAAAATGGACCTAGTTAAATTAGATTAAACATAGCTGATCTTGGCTGCAGGCAGTGTGATTTTGTGCAGAATAAATCCTGAACTGTGTAGATTATTGTAATTCCAGAATTCTTTGTCAGAGTTTCACACAATTTGAAAAACCTGCTTTTCAAGCATTATTGGGACAATGTATTGTCAAAGGCTTTCATGGCCAGAATCACTGGGTTGGTGTAGGTTTTTTCGGGTTACATGGCCATGGTCTAGAGGCATTCTCTCCTGACGTTTCACCTGCATCTATGGCAAGCATTCTCAGAGGTAGTGAGGATGCTTGCCATAGAAGCAGGCGAAATGTCAGGAGAGAATGCCTCTAGACCATGGCCATATAGCCCGAAAAAACCTACAACAACCCAATTATTGGGACATTTTAAAATATTATTTCCACCCCTATCATATACATCTTTTTATTTGTCTCTTTTATCTCAGAACCTAAAACACATTTTAGTATTTTTTTCTTTCCACTCATCAATGTATTTTTGTTCTCCACACTTTTTATAAGATACAATGTGTTGTACTGATAAATACAAAATCATAACAAATAAAAATGGAAATTGTTCAAAAGCAAGTCTGGGGGTGCAGTATTATTGGGACACTGGCATGTATGTGGAAGACATCCAAGGGTACATGATTGCTTCAGGAGAAGATGATTTCCTAACCAGAAATCACATCTAAGAAATATTTCATTAAATTGTTCCTTACATAACTGTTCATTTGTATTCCTACCAATGCACTCCTAGAGAGAAAGGATGACAGTTACTTAGAATGATTCTGAGGTGAATGACTTTCTAAATCACTCTGTTGAGGTTATGGAAGAGAATTCAAAATCCCCTCATGCTGTTTCTTGGTTGTTTGGCTAGATGGAGATGGAATCTTGCCAAATCAAATTACAAATTCAGTTTATATCCTCTATTTGTCCAAATCTATTTTTATATAGACAATTTATAGACATTGCCAATTTTATATTAATATATACTTAGGTTTTGCTTTATTTAACTTTATTTTATTTACACATACATTCATAATGTATTCCCTGGTTAGGACTATTTATTCATGTATGTGCTAGAATAGTAGAATCAGAGTTGGAAGAGGCTGCATGGGCCATCTAGTCCAACTCCTTGCCATGCAGTAAAAACATATTTAAAGTAATTAGCCAAAATGTATAAAACAGCATTTGAGAAATGTTGGAAATGTCAGGACCAAATTGGTTCTTTTTATCGTATGTGGTGGTCTTATAAGATAGTATCAGTTTATTGGTCAAAAATTCATGAAAATACACAAAAAATCTCAAAAAAAACCCACCCAGAATATTATCTATTAGGATTCACAGATTTAGACTTACAGTTAAACGAATAAGACAAGCTTTTTACATATATTACGACTGCCGCCAGGAATGTTTTCGCAAGAGAATGGAAACAGGAATTAAATCCGCCCATTGAGGGGTGGTTAGACAAAATGAGGGAGATAAGGGACATGGATGAACTGACTTTTTTGATGAAAAAGAATACTGGAAATACTTTGAAAAGAACAAACTGGAATCTCTTTAATAGCTATTTGGAGAGCTATAATAAATAATGGACATAAGAGAAAATTTCTTTTGATATAACAGTTGATTTTGAAGAAATAAAGATAAATAACCAAGAAGATGGAATGGAAGTCAACCCCCCCCCTTTTTTTTTAAAAAAAATGTAGTTTTTTTTAGATTTTTGTACCACTATTTTTTCTTTTTGTTTTTTTCTTTTTGTATATCTTTTCTTTCTTCTCTTTTTTTCTACCTCTTTTCGATATTTTTATTGTTCTCACTCTTTCGATGTATTATTACAAAACTTAATAAAAATCATTCCAAAAAAAAAACATATTCAAAGTACACATGGTCATCCAGCCTCTGTTTAAAAGCCTCCAAAGAAGGTGCTTCCACCACACTCCAAGGCGGACATTTCCACTGTTAAACCACTATTACAGTCAGGAAGTTCTTCCAGATACTCAAGTGGAATCTCAGTTCCTGTAATCTGAAGCTATTGTTCCATGCTCTAGTCTCCAGGGCAGCAGAAAACAAGCTTGCTCCCTCCTCCCTATGACTTCCCCTCACATATTTCTACATGGCCATCATGCCTCTTCTCAGCCTTCTCTTCTTCAGGCTAAAAATGAGCAGCTCTTTAAGATACTTCTCAAAGGACATATCCAGACCTTTGATCATTTCAGTCGCCCTCTTCTAGAGATGTTTCAGTTTTTCAATATCTTTTAAATCATGCTGGCCTGAGTTAGACACAGTACTCCAGTGACCTCTTCAAATGTGCCACCAGAATTACATAGATTGTGATAATTCTGGCAGTGTCTGTCTGAGGGTGTGGGGAACTTGTTGCCCCATGCCCTGTATCACTCAACTCATCTGAGTCCCCATCCCATGGGGGAAGCACCCGCTACCCAGCTTCTCCCATTTATCTAAGACAACATGGGAAGCCTCAGATGTTGCTGCAGTGACAGCATGCACCAGTTTGCCTTCCTTTTTAGAATAGAGCCCAGCAAGAAGTTTCAGTGCATTGTGGGGTGGGAGCCCAGCGGGTTCTGTCATAAACCAGTACATGCCACCAAATTCATCCCCATCTGATCAGGCTCTAAGTGAGGTCTGACCAAAGCAGAAAAGAGGGGTACCATGACTTCCCTTGATCTGGACACTATACTCCTTCTCATGCAGCCCAACATCCCATTGGCTTTTTAAGCTGCTGCATCACATTGTTTGCTCATATTCAACTTGTTGTCCATGAAGATGCCATGATCTTTTTCACATGTGCTGTTGTTGAGTCACACATCACCCATTCTGTCTCTTTCCATTTCTTTTTTTTTCTGTCTAACTGTAGTATCTTTCATTTGCCCTTGTTGGAATTCATTTCGTTAGTTTTGGCCCAGCTCTTTAATTTGTTAAGGTCATTTTGAATTCTGGTCCAGTCAATCCCATGTACAGCACAGGACAGTCCCATGTGCAGCACATTATACGAGTAGTCCAGTTGGAGATTATTAAAGCATGACCAAATTCATGCTATCTAGGAACAGGTGCAGCTGCTGCACCAACTCTAGTTGGGCAAATGCAGCTCTGCTCACAGAACTGTTCCTGGCACTTCAGGAACAGTTCTAGGTACTCTTGCATAAACCTGATTATTTATAATGCCCTGTATAAACATGATTTTTTTCAGAGAGAAAGAGAGCAACTTTATCAAGTCACTGTCCCCATACAAGATTAACTTTCAAATTTACCAACAGAATGTATATCTTGTCTGTATTTTGCCTCTATTTGTTTGTCCATTGTGGATCAAGTACCTTGAATCATATTCTTAAGGTAAGCACAGAAACACACCTTGATTCAGTCAGTAAGGTTATCATTTACATTCTCTTCTACTTTGATTTTGCTTTTATTAAAAAAAATAAAATCTCTTCCAACAAGTTTAAACAGATTAATCAGAAATGTAGAGGAAATGTTTGGCACAACATTATAATTTTTCATGTCAAATATCCAAACTCAGTACTGGAAAGTAATTATGCAATATTATCTAGAAAGTATAGATCATTATCCTCAGAAGAACCATCTTGGAATAAACTGACCAGTTTGTCTGAACTGAGGAATTCATAAGATGCTGCCAAAATCTCTTGATCCAAAAATTAAACCCATATTAATATGCTTTGGAGTCCCTTCAAATCTTTTATAGATCATTTTTAGCTCTAATCCTTCCAATCTCTTTTTACTCCCAAATGCCATCATCTCAGCTCATAGATTAATATATAAATTCTATGCCTATATGACTTTATATGAAGAAGAAATAATGCCACTGTCTTGGTCTACAGCATGTTAATGAACAACATGCCTCTTTCCCTGAATGCTGTCTCCATAGTTTCATTTTTTATTGTTTCACAGAAATTAGATGGTTCTTTTTACCTCATCTTGATTTTACCTACTTTCATTTTTTAATCTCTAGTGACCTGTTCAATGACCTAACATTTTCATCTCTGAGATATCATTTTCCTCTTGACTCAACTAAATATGAAAATGTAGCTAAAATTTACTGCAAATGACATCAGCAGGCATGCATGTAGAAACAATCCATCCCCAAGATTCATCCAACTATTATGGATAGATTAGGTTTTTAAAGATCTCTAGAATTTCTATTAACATGTTGTGCTCTGTATAATCAACAAGAGCATTAGCCAAAGAAAGTAAAAGGGAGATGTTGTATCCTTGGGGGACAATGATATCATCCCCAGCGTTTTATAATGGGGAAAGGAAAAAAAATAAATTCATTGACATATACTTTTCATACAATCATTAATGGAAGCATCTTCAGCCAAAAAGAAGAAAGGAAAAGAAGTCAAGATCTTGGAAAAGAAGATAATAACAAAATGTTCCACAGAGGACTATGCCAATCTCTATGCTATCATTGTTATGCAATCTATGGGGAAAGCATCAGATGGGGAATATTTCAAGTCCCAGTGGGCCCACTACAGTATGGTAAAAACATTGACAAGTGATGGCTCTCCAGGTGTTTTGGACTTCAACTCCCACAATTCCTAAAAGCCATGCCTGGTATACAAGCCTGGTATAGAAGCTGCTTTGTTTTGTTTTTTAAAAGACTGACGATATTTGCTTTGGAAATTCATTTTTCTGAGTTTTTATTCCGGAGACATTTCTCTGTGTTCAAATGAAATAGAACTTACTACCTTATCACATAGAGGGAGCCTCTCTATGCTGTTTCACCAGCAGGTATGACATAACGGCAGGTGCAAGGAGCATCTCAGTTTGCTGTGCCAACGCTTTCCCCTTCATACAGGGGAAGCATCACCCAAACAGAGAAGAAGTATGTTGGTTCCATTGAAGCCTCCTGTGTTGAAGGGAATGTGTCTGGTGATGCTTTTACCCCAATTGGGGGTGGAGCCACAGGCGACATTTTCAGATGTCTACCATGGGGCTACATGACTGAAGAAAGCTCAAAGCATCCCAGGATGCTTATTTTGAGGTATGTGATGAGGTCTTAATTAGAAGGAAAACCCTTTGAAGAGTGCACTGGAACAGCCTGTTAAATTTCTATTAGGAAGCTAGAGTAAGAGCCTTTGTCTACCACTCTTTATTCATTCCTATTATCGAAGCCACATGCTACTTGCAAATTCTACAAATACTTCTCACATTTCAAGCAGAATCTCAGCACTGCTTCTGCTACAGAATTTGGCAAGGATGTTGCCAAACATGGCACCTCCCACCCCGATGATTTATAGTGATGGGTGTCCACCAAGGACACCCATCACAAAATAGATGAAATTGTTTCTTATCCTCACTTTCCATGAAGTCTCCACAGCCCTTCCCCCATTAGCCAACCCCCACTTCATGTACGTTTATTCCTTATTTATGAATAATCCAAAGATATGTGGTTATACTAGTGCTGGTTCATACTAGTGCACATGCGAACCAAGTCTGCAGCAGCAGATCTCTCACACAGGAAACCCCCAGTTTCCCCTTTAATAAAATGTATCGTTTTCTCTCCCCAGTGTGTCCATTTGTGTCCCTGTTTGCAATCTCCTGCCCATGTTCCACATTATGCTTTTGTCCCTTACACCACCCTCTCTTATATATCTATACACATTTATCATATTATATTAATTAAGTTATGATTTCTGCATGGACAAAGCACAGGGGTCATCACACCTTGCTGACCTGCTGGAGGAATTTCTTGAACCTTCAGGATGGGCTAATCCACAGACAAAGAGAACCATCAAATATTCATTAATCAAAGGTACCTTTGCTGATGACTTGGACACTAGACAGAAAATGGATAATATCTAATCTCTTCAATACAATGTAACTGTTGCTTTATCTGTTACCTCACTTCCCACCTCTTTTATGAAATCTGTTTTATATATGTATGTATGAAAAGGACAAACTGCACTGATTTGCCCAACTGACTTGAGATACACCAATAGGCATTTTTGGACTTTTCCTTTAATCTGCCATGTCTGGGACCACCCTTGCCACCCTTTGGCTGGCAATTGTTCTGGAATCAAGGACTTAAGCTCTCTAGATATGGACTGAACTTCCTGGGGAATTCCCTCCCACACCTTCAGGCAGTTGATTGGCCCATCCAGGGCTTCCCCATCTGACAAGAAGGAGATTCCCAGCTGCATCATCAGAACTCTCACCAATCAAGAGATGAGCTGGTCTATTCCCTTCCGCTGACCAATGAGGAGAAGTGGCAAGGCCGGCCAGCCCCTGTGCTCAGTCAACTACAGACCAGGGCAGGAAAGTTAAGCATAGACACTTTTAGTAAATGGAGTTTTTACTGTATAAAATGCCTACACACTACAATATGATTTTGCTTGTAAAATTATAACATCTGTAGTGTACATTGCATCCTTTCTGCAGATCATAATAATGCCTCTGTCTCTTGTCTTCATATCTGGTGAGTCATACTTTGTCTGGGTTAGCTGGGCTCACTGGGCATGGATCCTCCATATCAGCGGCCCATAGTTTTTTAATTTAGACTTTAAGCACACCAGAGGAGTCCAGCATTTTAGAAAAATCAATTACAGCACATTGCTATTGGAGATTGCAGAAACACAACTCAGCTGACACTGAACATGTCTTTGTTTACAGTGGTAAGGAGCAGGTAAAAGAATTAGACCTCTACAGCTTACCAGACTGTCTTTTGACTCTTCAGCCTGCTCTGATCTTCTTTCTCAACTAATAGGCATAGGATTGAGGTTCTTCTCAAGTACTTCTTCTCAAGTACCTCTTGATCCTCTTCTAAGGACCTGGGGGTAAACATCGCTCTTGGTCTCTTTTGGTTAGCTAATTAGAACTAGACTTAGATCACATTTCTATTGCATCAGAGGGCTTTAGAAAATGAGACATTTTATTATGTGAGAAAGCAGATTGATTTTTCTTCAGTTAGTGATGCCATAATGATGTGTTCATGGTGTGATCAGAATGGTTTGGAGCAGAACTGGTGGTCTAGTTCTAGCTTCTAATCCATGGAAAAAGTCTTACAGGCATTTTATGAGGCATCTCATCATAATGTTTGAGGGAGAATATTTGTATCACTTCTCTGACATGATATTTTCCCTTGGTTCCCATTTTTCCACCTTTATTGTGGGAATCTATGAAGGACTAAGTAGAAAATGTGAAGAATGTCTGTACATATGTGTGCCTTTATTTGTTTTGTTGCTATCTTTGAGAAATAGAAAAGTGAGAATGCTTTGTTCCACATCTTCACCAAGCATAGTTGAGATGGTGGTGAGACTCAGGGGGCATCTGCATTGATCAATGAATGCATTTTCAAACCGGATTTGAATAAAATAGTTTTGTTAGGCAGAAGATTACATAAGAATTCCTGGAATCACTTTGAGACCCAGATGGCGATTACACAAATCACACAGTATAGATGTGCATTAAGGGTGTTCTTTTGCACATTTGTGTGTCTTTATTCTCTAGCCACCACAGGTCTCCAGAGTCCATAGTCCAGGATGCACATGCACAACACCATGGTGGCTCAAAGAGAGAGATCCAGGGCTTTAGCAGAAGTGTCCTGCTTTGCCTGGCTTTGCAGAGAAAATATAGGGGCAGTGGGTCAAATCTGTCACCTTGCATGAGGTTGCCTCTCAGTGACGCTTTCCCCGTGGGAAGCATCACAATTATGTAGAGGAGTCAGCTCAACATGGGAAGCCTCCCATGTTGCAGAGGAAACCTTCGACGACTCTTCCACAACTCTTCCACCCCAGTTGGTGGTGGGGCATCCACTGGAAGCCATGTGATGTCTGGTGTGGGGCTCCATTTCCAAGATTAGGATGCTAAATTTGCCTCATCTGATGAGGCCCCTAATCTAGTATAGTTTTCAAAATGTAGGTAGGCCTTTGTTACTTTGCATGATATGGACTTAGTCTTTCTAAACCACTGGTTTTAATTGTATGTTTTTTATTAATGTTAAGTCACCTTGATTAGCAATGTGCCTCCATAAATCAGTTCTTGAGGAACACAAAACGGAAAGTGAGATTGTACTCAGACCCTGCTTTTGGGATTCCCATAAGCAATTGATTGGCCATTGTGCAGAAAGCTAAGAATAAATGCTAGCAAAAACAACTGTAGTTGACAAATAAAGCTCTGGCTGTTTCCTTTTATCCTCATCAGATCCTGAACATTGATTCAATTTTCAGAATTGTTAATATTTCATAAGATATTTTAGAGATGTTTCTATTTGTAGTTTAATATTTTTGCAAACTACTTTTGAGATGTGTATCTTTAAAAATAATGTTATCCATTACATTATCATCTGATAGTACTTAGACTCTGAACATTTTCAAAGGCAACTCTGCAAAACATTTCCTTATCATGCCAACAACCCGCTCACTTGAAGAGGAAACATTCAAATTGTCGGAAATCGAAGTGGGTGATTTATGTAAAGGAACACTCAGGAAGAATGGTAATGCAAAGATGAGGCAAAGAGATTGTGCAAATTAGTTTCCAGAAGCCAAGACCAAGGAAGGAAGGAAGGAAGGAAGGAAGGAAGGAAGGAAGGAAGGAAGGAAGGAAGGAAGGGCCTTTATGAATTACTTTTTTCAACATGGGAAACAGCAAAGATATGCAACTTTTATTGGCTTAAAGGGTCAAATTTTCTCCCTTATATAACATTTTATAGGATACTTCTTGAACATTTTTTAAAAAGTTTGGAAATTCTATTATCATTTTATTTTATTATTTTAACCATTTGTTTTCATTAAAGTGATCTATATGTTTTATGTTAGAAAATAATGGTTAATTCTGTGATTTACTAGGAGCCATGCTTGTCTTTTACTTATGAACTAATCACATGGACCTTGAGAAGTGTGGGGGACCATCTGTCTAGTGAAGTGAAGAATACCTTTCGTTTTCCAACTGTCCCAGTTCAATTTTTGTCTTCTCTCTTCACTTTTTCCCATTGTCCCCATTGTTGTCCACATTCAAACCATCACAGGAAGAATCCTAAGAGAAATCTTCAATATTGAAAGCTAAAATTACTATTGACCATGTCCCATTTGGGGGGGGGGGCACCTAGGAATTTTAAACCCCTTTGCCATGATCTTTTCCATGCTTTCCTTCTCTTTGTTAGACCAGTGTAATTGTAAACCATTTACAACCATATTATCTTGCAAGGCTGTATTTTCCTTCATTAGACCAGTGTAATTATAGACCACTTAGCCAAGATCCCCTCCTGCTATGCTTCCCTTCCCTACATTAGACCAGCATTAAGTTATAAAGCTAGCAAGAGCACAATTTCAAACATAGATTGCTATTAACTAGAAAATGCAGTGGAAGCAAAGTGGTGAGGAATACCCACTTTTCCATGTTACTGAAATGGTCAAATCTGTCAAATTCCATCACATGTGTTTTTGGCATTAGTGACAGTACTGGTGTGTGCCAGGGGTTCAGAACATGATTACTTGCCCGTGTTCTAAGCTCCTCCTTTCAGCATGCTTCATCTCCATTTCAAGGATGAAGGCCAATGGATGATGGTCAGAAGTTACCAAATGTCATGTAATGGGCTCCATGTCTCTTTGGCCTTGAAATGGAGATGAAATGTACTATGACGGGGAAAATGCTCCATGTGATGAAGCCCTTAGAGAGAGAATTTTTCCAGTGGAGAAATCCAAGGAGCCAAAAGGCAGTAATAGAGTGGGGTGGTGGTGGTGGAGAGCATCAAGGCCTATGTTCTCTTAAGATCAATTATGTTCTTGATATTGACATATATACTGAGTATTCATTTTTTAAAATAGTCATAATTGTTTTTCTTTCATTCTATTCAGTTTCAATACTTTGTTCAAAGACAAGGAACACTTAATTTTCAGAGCAGTTTGTTAATATGAAATGGCATTTCAACAGCAATAGTCCATGAATTAGCAATACTTAGAAAGTATGTGTTTAACTATCCTTTTGTTTACATGTGTGTTTTCAAGTTGCCTGCCACTTTATGGTGACCCTATGAGTTTCATATGTTTTCTGTGGCAAAGAATACTCAGAGATGGTTTTGCCCATTCCGTCCTCTGAATTATAGCCTACAGCACCTGGTATTCATTGATGGTCTTCCATGCCAAGTACTGACCAGGGTCAACCCTGCTTAGCTTCCAGGATCAGATGGGAAGGATATTTAGGCCACAACATTTGTGTGAATACATGAGTTGAAACAGTTTCTTCTTTTTTCAGCTTCCCCCACCTCAAACCTGCAAAATTAAATAGGGTTGAAAAATCGTCAAATCCAAACTCTTTGAACAATACAACACACAATAGTTTGAGCTTATTTCCTTGTCTTACAATGTAACAACCTGCCAATCCTCCCCTCCCCAAAATACCTTAAAAAACATTTTTTAGTCAAAAGAGAAATGAGAAGTGATATCAGTTCAATTTCAGATTGCTCCAAACACAACAGGTGCACAGGGGTGACAAATGTTCCCATCCAGTTGCCAAACACACTGTACAGGGTTATGTAAAGGCACAGTCTGGCTTTAGGCCGGGACATGGCACTGAAACAACCTTGGTCGCCTTAGTAGATGATCTTCACCAGGAGCTCAACAGAGGGAATGTGTCCTGCTGGACCTCTCAGCGGCCTTTGATACCGTTGACCACAGTATCCTTCTGGGATGCCTCACAGAAATGAGACTTGGAGGAACTGCTCTGCAGTGGCTTCAGTCCTTCCTGGAGGGTTGGTCTCAGAGGGTGTTACTGGGTGACACCTGTTCGGCTCCACAACCATTGTCTTGTGGAGTCCCTCAGGGTTCAGTACTGTCCCCGATGTTATTTAACATCTACATGAAGCCGCTGGGGGAGATCATCCGTTATTTTGGAGTAAGGTGTTATCTGTACGCAGATGACGTCCAAATCTGTCACTCCTTCCCACCTGTTACTAAGGAGGCTGTCCAGACCTTGAACCAGTTCTTGGTAGCTGTGTCAGACTGGATGAGGGCTAATAAATTGAAATTGAATCCAGAAAAGACATAGGTCCTCCTGGTCAGTCGAAAGGCTGAACAGGGCATAGGGTTACAGCCTGTGTTGGATGGGGTTACACTCCCCGTGAAGATGCAGGTTCACAGCTTGGGAGTGATCCTGGATTCATCGCTGAGCCTGGAACCCCAGATGTAGGCGGTGACTAGGGGAGCTATTGCACAGTTAAAACTCGTGTACCAGCTGTGCCCGTACCTTGGGAAGTCTGATCTGGCCACGGTGGTCCACGCTCTGGTTACATCTCGAATAGATTACTGCAACACACTCTACGTGGGTCTGCCTTTGAAGACAGTTTGGAAACTTCAGTTAGTTCAACGGGCGGCAGCCAGATTACTAACTGGGCGGCATACAGGGAGCATACCACCCCCCTGTTGTGCCAGCTTCACTGGCTGCCAGTCCACCTCCGAGCCCAATCAAAGTGCTTTATAGGTTTTGACCTATAAAGCTCTATACGGTTCTGGCCCAGTTTACTTGTCCGAACACGTCCACCCCTATGTCCCACCTCGAAACCTAAGATCATCCGGGGAGGCCCTGCTCTTGCTTCCGTCAACAGCACAAATGCGCCTGGCAGGGACAAGAGACAGGGGCTTCTCGGAGGTGGCCCCCAGCCTTTGAAACACACTCCCAACTGAGGTAAGATCAACCACCTCCCTCCTAGTTTTTTGAAAGAAACTAAAGGCATGGTTTTGGGACAAGGCTTTTGGACAGTAGATGCAAGCAGCACTTTAAGGGAATGCGACTGGAATGACGATATGGCTGATGAGACTGTTTTACTTTGTAATTTGTTATGTAATGGCTTCGGAATGGGGCCCATTGTAAGCTGTCCTGAGTCCCCCTTCGGGGGTTGAGAAGAAAGAGATAGAAATGTGAGAAATAAATAAATTATGAGGCTTTCGCCTCTCAGCGATGACAGGACACCAGCCTGAATCTCACTTGTCAGAAAACTGGAAAAAAAATAGAGTTAGTGATGTAGCACTTGTTGAATCAAAAACAGTAAATACAATTCCAGTCAGCTATAGTTGTTAGCTAGATTCATCCCAAGGCCCCAAAAGATCACACTGATAAGGCTGGAGCTGTGATTATACTGAGCCAAAGAATCTCATTCCTCCAGTGTGTCCTGCAGATGCTGTTGTCTGATTTCTAGTGTAGGTGGAGAAAACTATGTTATCAAATACTGGCCAACTTTATGCCGCCTTTTTTCTTTGCCCTTGTAACCAATTTGCATTTGTAAGAAAAGGGAGTCCAAGTTCAACACTGTCCTTCCCTTTAGAAAACTATAAAAAGCTTTGAGATTTTGTGTCCTGGATTTGTCATGCATTCTCTAAGGGTTCTATGTAATTTATGTTTCTGTGTCATCTGTTCTAAACATTCCTGACCCTTTCTTTACTGAGTTAAAGCATTGTTTCACTGCATTAAAATCATTTTGAGCTGCAGAATTTGCAGTCTTCAAGTCATCCTGAGGCTTGTATAACTAGATATCTTTGCAAAGACATCAATTTTTGCCTTAAATACTATAAAATTAAATGAGTTCAAATGAAAGGGATCCTTGAGAAGAGTTGACCTGTATCTATCTACACCAGCCATTCAATCTAGGGCCAGCCGAGAGCATTATGCTCCAGATTTGGCCCCAAAGTGATCTTAATGGCACCCAGACACACTTTGATGGAGTCCTCTGTAGCATCACATTGGTGTCCAACCAGTCCAGTTGGTCTATCACCTAGTCTTTTGTATTGTTGCCACTACCTGCCTCAGAGCTCCCTGAGAGCACCTGACCATTATGTTTACCTTTGCTAAAGTATAACAGGGTTCCTCACAAACAGCAAGGAGCAGGTAGAGAGATTGTGCTGATCATGTGGTTCAGCAGATATTATGGCCAGATGCTCACAGGGAACTCCATGGGCAGCAGGGAGCATTGAGAGTAACACAAGAGTGAACTATCCCTTTCCCTGCTCTGATCAGTGCAAGAAGAGTTTTCAGTTTGCAAAGAAACATACTATGTCTATTTTCTGAAGTATGTTTCTTAACAAATTGAAAACTCTTCTGATCAAAATTGTGGGTGATGGGGAATACTTCAACAATGAAAAAGTGGAGTTTGAAATTAAGTGTGCTAGATGTGTGCATGTGTATGCGCTTTCAATTTGCCTGATGGCTTAGGTCACCCCTCTTCACACACGCCACAAAGAATTGTAGAGTATTGCTTCAAATTGAGGCAATATCAGCGGTGCCCACCCAGGGGGTTGGATAACTATCACCCTGCACCCTGCGTCCTACACTTTCCAGAATTCCCCCTCATCCCTCTCACACAGTGGGAAGAATATGCCTCAGTAAGCTGGTTGGGTTTAGGCTTTAAAAGTGGCTTCAAGCCAAAAGCCGGCTGGGTTCAGGTTTTAAGGGAAACCTGCCTATATCTCCCTTCAGGCTTCAAACTGACTGGGCTATGGTCTTAAGGGAGACCTGGCTATCTCTCCATTCAAGCCTCAAGCTGGCTGGTTTCAGCTTTTAAGGGAGACCTGGCTATTTTTCACTTCAAGCCTCAAACCAGCTGGGTTTAGGTTTTAAGGAAAACCTGGATTTTTCTCCCTCCACTCTCCCTTCTTTCCCCAGCCGGGGTTTCACTTTGCCAGAGGCAGCCCACACCATCCCAGCTTCACTCTCATCACCTGAGTGGAAGCCTCTTTAAGTTGGCTCAACCCATCTTTCCTTATGGAAAGATGGGAATCCTCCTGTTGTGTGCCACCAGCAATTTTTCAATGGCAGCAATGGGTTTTTTGTACTTTCACCATGGAGCTGCCCCGGAAGTACTTTTACTGTGTGTGATGCATACATTCTTCTTATATTTAAATTGAAAAGAAGACTATGATAGAAACATATGGTATAGTGATCATTATGGTTTATGTTACCAGCCTGGCTTTCTCTGGCTTGATGCATATACTGCTTCTATATATTTGCTTCATTTTTGGAGATTCATATGATCATGCATCCACTCAGTATGCAGTATGTTAGCCAACTCATTCATGTTAGCCAACCCAACCATGTTAGCCAACCCATTCATGAAACTGCAAATGCTTGTGGGGGTCATGTTATTTTTGAGACCTTATGGAAAGATGGGAAGCCTCCTGTTGTTTGCCGTCAGCAATTTTTCAATAGCAGCAATGGGTTTTTTTTTTTACTTTCACCATGGAGCTGCCCTGGAAGTACTTTTACTGTGTGTGATGGGAGCCAGCAATCTCTGTGTTGAAAGTACAAAAAACCATTGTGGCCACCGAATTTCAGCCCACGTGTAGAGGTTCATAGAGTACTCAAAGGTGGTTTTGCCAGGTCCTTTCCCTGAAACACAGCTTACCACGTTTGGTATTCATTGGCGATCTCCTATGCATACATTTTTCTTATATTTAAATTGAAAAGAAAACTATGATAGAAACATATGGTATAGTGATCATTATGGTTTATGTTACCAGCCTGGCTTTCTCTGGCTTGATGCACATACTGCTTCTGTATATTTGCTTCATTATTGGAGATTCATATGACCATGCATCTACTCAGTCTATCAACATACTAAGATTCTTTGAACTTTCAACACAAATACAAAAAAGCAGTCTCAAAAATAACATGCCCCCAACAAGCATTTGCAGTTTCATAAATGGGTTGGCTAACATGGTTGTTGGTAGGATGTGTAGCTAATAGCTCATTCATAACAGCTACCCCTTGCTAGTGAATGATCTGATACATAAAGAAGACTATGGAATATGCCACTACTGAGACATATGGAAAATCTTTCTATTTATTCAAAGGCTTGGGGTCTATGTGCAAGACAAAACTGAAATGATGAAGCCTCTTCGGAGATATATGTTAATGGATTTTTTTAAACGTGCGTGCATGCACACATGTACTTCAAATCACCATCATCAATTTCATTTGGCTTTCTGGCCAATAATCTCCCTGCCTCTGAAATACAGCCTATAACACCTAGTATTCCCCTATCCACATTTTTATTCCTTTAAGTTTCAATTATAGCAGCTGGAAAAAGAAAGACACAATTTGAAAAAGCAAATCTTGTCACATTTCTGGAAATCAATAAGTATGTGAGTTGAAGCAGTGCATGTAATTGATAGTTGGTCTATGAAAGAAGCTGCTGAAATGCCCAGTCAGCTATTTATAGGAAAAGGCACAATAAGGATTCTATTTGTTGATATTACATTATATAGCAAAATAAAAAAGCAATAATTCTGTTTCTTGAGTATATTGAGATATTGCCACAATGTAGCACATGTGTGAAGGTGAGCTAGGTGCAATGGTCGCATGATCTATGTAAGGACCTCATCAGATGGGAGGAATTTAGCATTCTGGGATGCTTTCATCCCAGCTTCTGGATAGAGCCCCATGTTACCATCACATAATGTTGTGTGACTTTAGACAGAGGCCCTGCCCCCAACTCTCCAGGAGGGCGAGACTTCCCCTTTATGATGGGATCTGCGAAAGGGAGCTCAGTACGGGATGACAGATTTGCCCTGCTGCCGTTCTCCTTTCACCATGATGCCAGGCAAAGCAGGATGCTTCACCTGGCCTTTGTGATGAAGACCTAAGCTATACTAAAATATACCTCTCCTCCTTTTACAACTTTACAATATTTTTGGAAATATCACAGAGAAAAAAATGTAGTGATGGCCAATATGTTGTTATTTCTTTAGTGACTTTGGCCTATGTAAGGCTGCCCAGAAACCCTCTGAAAAAAAGAGAATGATAAAAAAAAGATAGCAGCAGTAGGAAGCAGCAAGGATTACTACTAGATAACATGTCTGATCTGTTCTGACAGTCAAGATTTTTAAAAGAAAAGAAAGAAGAAAGGTTCAACCTTCCTGATGTGAGGAGTGAGAGGAATGACTTTGGGTAGGAAAGCAAATGCCACTACAGTTGCATTTTGAAATCCACAGCATTCTGGATCTCCACTCAGCAGACACACCCCCACAGCAACTCTTCGAGTCTATGACCACAGCCTTTATTTTAGTACAGATTGGGTATCCCTTATCCAAAATTTTGGAGCCAAAAGTGGAATACCTTTATTTCCATATACAGGCAGTTGCCAAGTTATGAACAAGATAAGTTCTTTAGGTTTGTTCTTAAGCTGAATTTGTTTGTAAGTCAGAACAAGTAAATTTTAAGTGTAAATCCAGCCAGGGAGTTTTGGATAACACAGGGAAGGGTTAAAACCCCTATAACATTTGTTTTGTTCTCTGTTCAGAAGATTTAATAATGAAATTCATGTATATTTCTTATACACCTGAAGGCAATTTTAGACAGTATATTTAAAATAATTTTATGCAGTAAACAAAGTTTGTGTACACTGAATCATCAGAAAGCAAGAGTATTATTATCTCAGCCAACCATGAGGAGAATTTTGGATTCCATAATTCTGGATAAGAGATGCTCAGCCTATATATGCAAGTAAGTTAACTATCCTTTCTTTTCATTGCAACCAGGTCAGTAGCAAATCTATACGATTTCAGCTGTTTTCTAATGTCAACACTTAATAAAACACACACACAAGAATGTCAACAGAAAGACTTCGTTTGACTCCAGTAAATATGGTTATTGGTTGATACTTAGTTCATGATTAATGCCATTGTAACTTTGAAAATCTCTCGAGGATTCTCTCTCAACTTTTAAAGGTCAGACAAAAGCACATGAAGTCTATTTTGAATCAATGGAAACTGCTCCTTTCGTCATCTCAGATAATTTCACTACACTTTGTGGAAAAACTATCAATTTTAGGTTACAAACAAAGGGTGGACTTTGACAAATCTGAAGTATCTAAAAGAAGGATTTTGTAATCAAAATAATGTATTTGCTAAAGAAGTTTTTTGAGTAGGACTGTAATAAATCAGAAGTAGCTGAGCACCCCCCCCCCCCACCAAAAAAAAAAGCTATGACAATCTGAGTTCCTGTTACACAAAATGTTTGGAACCAAAAGTATTTTGGATTCTAGATTTGTAATGTTTGAATTTTAGAATACTTGTATTTACATACCTATGGAGATATTTGAGAAATCAACCCAAGTCCAAACATGAAATTTATTTGTGTTTCACATATATCTTATTATACATATAACCTGAAGGTAATTTTAAACACAGTATTTTAATAATTTTATGCATGAAACAAAGATTGTGCTCATTGAACCATTAGAAAGCAAGTATGCTGCTATTTTGACAATTTTGAATTTTGGAGTATTTCAGGCTTTGGAATTCCAAATTAGGGATGCTCAATTTATATTTATATTTGGAACCTTGATTGCTTTATGAAGCAACTAAAACCATGTGTAATTATTTAAATAATAGGTAATAGTTTGGACCTTCTAGCTGTACTCATTTTTTTGGGAATATTTATTTCTTTTATTTCAAACATTTATATCAATTGTCAGTTCTCATAAGTCATTGCAGATTACTGCTCGGTCAGCTGCCCGAATGCTTGGTCCCAAAGCCATTATTTGAGGGTTTTTTCTAAAGGAGAGGAGAGAGGGAGTCACTCTGATTTAACTGGGGAGTGCGTTCCATAGACAGGGGGCCACCACGGAAAAGGCCTTGTCACTTCTCCCCGCCAATCACGCTTGCGAGGGTGGCGAGATCGAGAGCAGGGCCTCCCCTGATGATTGTAGACACTGAGGTAGAATACATATATTACTGTAGTTTTATTTATAATTTAATTATTGAACATCAGATGGTTGCTATATGGTAAATTTACAACAAATGTGTACTCAAGAAACGTGTAGAATAATATTCTTTCTTCTGACAGAACTTTGTTTATTTCATTCTTATTTATTGCCAGTATTTATATTCTACCTTTTTTACCCCACAGGGGACTCAGGTGGATTACAGTGCACATATACATGACAAACATTCAATGACAATTAGACATACAACACATATAGACAGACACAGAGGCAATTTAACATTCCAGCTTTCCGGCTACATGAGGGTATGCTCAATTCTGACCACAGGGGGAGCTGCCACTTCACCGTCCACTTGTGACACCAAGTCCTTGATGAAGTACTTCCTCATTCTTATGCATGCTGCTGGAAAGTTTTATAATGTTGTAAATGAGTTAAATTAGCCTCCCTGCATAAAGCAGTACCTAAATTTCCTACTTGACAGATGCAACTGTGTTTCGGGCTGCATATGTCAACAGCAAACCAGAGTATTCATGGTTGGGAACTCACTCTGACCCGGGCTGGCTTCGAACTCATGACCTCTCATCAGTAGTGAACTTGTTCAAGTCTCAGGAGGCATGCTGAATATTATTTCATTGCCAAAGGGTATATACGTAGTATGCAGAAACAATAATGCTACTATTCAGCTTTCATTAGATCTTGTATACTATATTGTAGAAGACAAGGTAAAAAAATACAGTAAAGAAGTGTGCTGGAGGATTACACATTCTTCTTCTTTGAGGATCCTTCAATAGAGTTTGGATGGCCATCATTCAGGAGTACTTTAGTTGTGTATTCCTAGGTTGGAACTAATGGCTTTTGTAGTTCCCAGTGTTATGCTATATAGTCTAGAGCTACCATTTAGGCTTGAAGGTTTCATATTTCATTCTATGGGTTTTTATATGCTCTTAATAAATATTGCAGAAAAATATTTAACATCAGGAGAGAATGCCTCTAGACCATGGCCATACAGCCCAAAAAAAAAAAAAAAAAAACCTACAACAACCCAATATTTAAGCAGTTTCTCAGAATCCAAAAATTAGCTGTTGCTTGAATTCATTTATTGGTCATTTTTATGACTATTTTGCATTGCTTTAAATTACTAATGTGTTTAATGATTTGCGATTGTTTACTTTTAAAAACATTTCATATGCCAGTTTGCTCAGTTTTTTTTAAAGGGATAACATTAAAGTATTTCTAGCAGTAGTAACTTAGGCATTCCATTTGCCCCTTAACCCCTGAAATAACGAGACAGACAACAAAGGTATGGATTCAAATTGGGCAACTTTTATTGAATGTTACCTATTTAACTTTACCTGAACTAAACTATGTGTCTAGGAACTTGGTGGCAAGCCGAGGCAGCGTCCCCAGCTACTTAGTGTGTGATATCTGTGTGCCCTGGATCCCCAACCGGGCAACCTGAAGGTAAAAGTCTGGAGAAGCCTGTGTCCGATTATTGATATCAGCTTCTCTCTTTACTGTGCCAATTGATGTCCCCTCACCCTTTTGTTGACTTCTAGGTGAGTGTTTGTTGTACAGTGCCCCCCACCCTTAAGGGGTGCCTTGTGTATACCTCCATGTCCGTGTTTTCCTGAACTATTTATGCCACGGATTGGGGGCAAATGTCTATTTCGCCCCCATCCCCCACCAAGCCCCTTAAAACTTCCTGAATACCCAACTGCAAATCAGCCAAAAATTGTGCGTTACCCAAATCTGTTAAATGTACACCATTGGAACGGTAAAACTGTGTTTTGTCATGCGTGATGTCCCTATGTTGGATGTAAGATCCCCTGCCTCGTGCCAAAGCCGTGCGCATGGCCCGGTTCACACGCTTTCTGGCCTTCTCAAGCTGCCTGACGTCACTGCCTCCTAGCCACCGAAGGCGTGGAATGATGGCCGACCAAGCGATGTGAACCCGGGGCCATGCCTGCCAGATCTTCAAAATGTCAGCACGGGCTTGTAGATATAGGGCCCTGCCGTTAAGCAGGCCAAGATCATTACCTCCGATATTGAGCACCAAAACATCAGGAGGGGGCCTGCTCCTGTCCTGGAACAACACGGGGACCAAACCGTCCCAACGAAGGCCCCGAACACCCTTCCACTCGACCAATGCAGTGGAAGCGCAACCCAGATGCTGGCCAAAGGACGAGTTCCTGGCGTATCTCTCCGCCCAGTGGACATACCTATGCCCACAAACAAGGATTCTCCATCTATGTGCCAGCCTGGCAGTCTCTGAAAGATAAACAACAAACTCAAACAAGTACCGAGTGAACATATCGCCTGTAAGCGTCCGATTTCCACCTGCCAATTGATTTAATGGCCTCCTCATTGTAACCCAAGTGTGCTGCCGAAGATGCCACCCCAATTCGAAAAGAGTGAGTGCCCAATTTATGAGAACCCAACCCCAGCATCTTCAGTGCCCTATCTGTGATGGCCCAAAACTGATATTTTGTGAGGGGGGTGGAATCCTGATGGCAGAACAAATATCCCCCCGATTGAGCCCTAACCTGAATGAACTGTTCCATAGCTGAAACAGGGCAAAGCTCAGGGTCACTGCATCTGGCTAATGTAACCACAGCGCCCTTGGCTTGCTGGTCCATTTTGGATGAACGTACTAAAATTTGGAGGGTGTCATGGGTAATTTTTATATCTGGCAACAGCAATGCCCGCTGAGAGACATCACTTTTTGACATGGCGAGTAACTCACTTATCCTAAGAGCAGCGAAAAAGGCCGTCAAGGCCGCCGCATGAAATAACCGCTGCTCATACTCGGACCGACACACTTTGGGCCATGTTCCTTTCAATCCCCTTAAAATTGTGGGTGACAAGGGTTCCCTCTTATCGTGCGATGGACCCCGTTGACGGGCCCAACCCACAATAATTTTATGTAGGCGGAAATCGTTCGTGGGATCCGAAAGGCCCTGCGCTTTTGACCAGTAGGCCAACGCCGACAGCTGGGACTTAATATTGTGCGGCGCTAGGCCCCTTCTGTGCGAGTACACACAGAATTGCGCCAAATGTTCATAAGGAATCGGTACTGTAGACGGTAACTGGTAAAACTGTCTAAAATCGTGAAACTCCTCAACCACCCTCAGGTAAGACTTTTGTGAACTTGGGGCTAATGCTAAAGCCATACCCATTACCGCCTCGTCCCTCCAACCTGCCAAAGATGGCCTGGCATACGCTGTGGATGAACGTCGGCGCTGGGCGCGAGTTGTCTGAAGCACTCCATCTGCATACGAGATAGAGCGTCAGCCAAAGAATTGTCTATTCCCACTATGTGAAAGGCTTTAAACAAGATGTTATACCTCAAGCAGTGTAATGTGAACTGCCTAAGCGCCCCCATCACCCTATTAGATTTTGATGTCAAAGTATTGATAACCTGAACGGTGGCAAGGTTATCGCACCAAAAATGAACGGTCGAATTGGCAAAGGCCTTAACCCATACTGTAACAGCAACTAGTATGGGAAAAAAATCCAAAAATGTTAAATCTGCTGTGATCCTCTGCGCGTGCCAACTGTCCGGCCAGACTTCAGCACACCAGTGTCCCTGAAAAAACACCCCAAAGCCAACTGCACCTGATGCATCGGACTCCACTTTGAGAGCGTCCTGCAGCCTTAACTCCTGTCTCCAGAATGAAACCCCGTTAAAACCTTCCAAAAATTCCAGCCAAATGGACAGGTCCTCCCTAACTGAACGAGTAGCCCTAATCCTATGATGGGGCATTTTGACTCCTGCTATAGCATTACATAGCCTACGTAAAAAAGCCCTCCCTGGGGCAACAACCCTACATGCAAAATTTAAATGGCCAATTAACTCCTGAAATACTTTTAAAGTGGCCTTTCTACGATACAAAAAACATTGAACCCTGCCCGTCAAGTCTGCCACTTTGCTAGGAGGCAACCTGGAATATTGCTGTACCGTATCCAATTCAATCCCCAGAAAAGTCAGAACCACTGACGGGCCCTCAGTTTTTTCTTCCGCCAAGGGAACCCCTAATTCCTGTGCTAGCCGTTGAAATGACCCGAGTAACTCCTTGCAATTACTCGACCCGGACCGCCCTACGAATAGGAAATCATCCAAATAATGAGTGACTCCAGACATTCCGGATTTGGTCCTAACGGCCCAATCCAAGAAGGTACTAAATTGCTCAAAGGCCGCACAGGAAATGGAGCACCCCATGGGAAGTGCCCTGTCCATGTAGAAAAAACCCCTGAATTGAAAACCCAGCAGCTCAAAGTCCGCCGGATGGACGGGAAGCAAACGAAATGCCGACTTAATGTCGCATTTAGCCAGCTCTGCCCCAAGCCCAAACTGACAGCTCTTACGTGAACAGGCTCCCTGAGCCACAAATTCCCAGCATAAAGGCTTTTGTCGCTGGGACTGCAGCTGGGGAGCCCCCTGACGAAAGGGCTGCCCTGCTTTGTTCTGAATGGTGTGCCCACTGTCTGCTTTCAAGGCAGAGGAAGCCCTGGATGGATTCATAACTTCAATCCAAATTTCGTCATCAATCAAGTTCCAACGCTTGTCCGGGTGGCAAGCCGCTTCAGCTCTAAAACGCCTATCATACTCTAGCCAAGCGTTAGGAGGGCCGCTAACATAAGCCTTGTTAATGATATTCTGGTACTGCCACAAAGCCGTAGCCCTTTCCGGGGCAGCATCAGAAAGCAGGTTCGCGTACATCGTGAAACAAGGGAGCCAGTTCTCCCAATTCTGCTCAACCTTGCGTTTCTTAATTTTCTCCTTACTGTCCTCATCTAACTCATCCTTCTCCTTCTTATCAAGATCCCTAAAGTATAGAGAAAAGATATCGATATATTCATTTCTCAATATCTTCTCCATAGTTTTGGTTGCCAAATGGGAACCTAAACCTGAAAGACTGACAGTAGGAGTCGCCTGTGGTGGCCATTTTGCTGTGCCCCAAAATTTGTTGGCTTCCCCAGTTCGGGCCGATTCCAAGGTGACCGTAGCCGGCTTGGCTGCTTGAGTGGTGGAATCATCCCTATTATCCCCTACACTGGGTTCCGACCCACCAGCAGACTGAATCCCAACTGCAGCATGTGACTGAACCCCCACCACCGGTTGAGCCCGCCCCTGGTCCCAGGGCCATGTGAGTGAGGTGGAAGTACTTGCTGATGTGAGTGTGGTGGAAGTACCTGCTGGGACAGCCGTCACCAACTGCTCGCGCCCTGCTACATCAGTGGAAGCAGCAGTCGACCCCACCGACTGAGTGGACCCGGCCACGGCACTGGACGTGGAGGCCAATGCCGTGGGCTGACTGGGTCCGGCCACAGCAGCCGCCCTGGACCCAGACGAAGTCTGCACAGATGGATGTGCCTCGGGGCTGGTGATGGTCTGCACAGCCGAAGACACCAAAGGAGAGCCCTCCGCAGCCCCCGGAGCCGCCAGTTGGTCAGGAAGCCGGACCGCCCTTTCAGTCCCCACGGTTGAGGCCGACTCTAAAATAGAAACCCGGGACAACAAGGATTTAAACAATTGCTTCTTGCTTGCCCGGCGAGTGGGGCATGAACCAGCCCCACCCAAACCAACCCCCCTATTCTTTTCAACTTGGTTAACACGCTGAAGAAGAGCCTCTAAATCTTCCATAGATACGCCATCTTCGTCCGACGATGACCCGTCCTGATGTAAAGGGCGCTTGTGACCCGTCTTCTCCGCGGGACCTTTTCCTTTAGGGCCCCCTTTGTTCTTCTTTGAAGGCATCCTACAGAAAGGAAGGGGAGTAGAAAACGCCAATGAGAGCCTGCTCCGCACCCGGTGCACGGTTGTCCCCGTAGCAGCCTCCCCGACCTGCCACCAAAGCAGTGGTAGAGTGGTTCCGGCGCCATATAGTCATAGAATCAAAGAGTTGGGAAAAACACCATGTGCCAGTGGGAGAGTAGTTACGGCACCATATGGTCATAGAATCAAAGAGTTGAAAGAAACACCAGGTGTCACTCCCCATCTCCCGCTTATGGCGCCCCAGAAACACAAACTCAAAGAGTTGAAAGAGACCACATGCGCCCTCACCCACTCCTGCCTCAAGGAGAATTATACTTCCCATGCCTATGCCGCATGTGCATCCCCGTGGTTAGGTAAATATAACATATACTGAGGCAATGTATGACCAACAACAGCTACAAGGTGGGGCGAGGGTATGGAGGTTACCCCTATAATCATAGAGTTGAAAGAGACCACCCAATGCCCACCTAACCTCACCGAGCCATAATAACCATGAGTTACGCTTATTGCCCTGTATAATGATATAAACCCATAACTATAGAGTGTCATGCCCTTAGCAAAAAAAAAGAGGGGGCACTATGCTACCCCTTACCACCCGAAAGCAAACCCCCCGAAATTGGAAGGGGGTGTGGGGTTATCCCATGCCCATCTAGAGTCATGGAATCAAAGAGTCACAATAAACCTTCTCTCTTCTTTTTATTTATTAATTTTTATTTCTATTTTTATTTTATTTTTATTTTTTTTATTCCTTTCCCCTTTCTGGCAGGGATCAAATTACAACCTCCCGGTCCTGAGGGCAGTGCACTCTCCCTGAGCCACCTAAGTTCTGCAGCTATCACATGCCCTGGGCTTGCCTGCTGCCCCATAGACTCATAAGCAGAAAGTTGGGAGGGACCCCCCAAGCGTCAACCCAGAAGCCAAGAACCTCCTGCACACCCCAACTTCGAAGGGTGCCCATCCCGCTCCAAATTAAATTTGAATTATTCCATGGGCCCCCAGCCCTACTCGCCGCCAAAGACATGGCTTTATAACTGAGGAACCATGTCGCAAAACACGAAAAAGCTCTTAAGCCTATGCCCCAACTAACTGCGTCACGGACGCTTCCAAAATGGCTACCGTAAATGCATCCACTGAAAATACGGCCCTAAAATGGCGGCCGTTGCCGCCAAATCCCTCTAACTGCATCCCACGCAAATTAAAAATGGCGCTGACAAATTTTGCGCCTGCCAAAAAGTGCCAGCCGTGGACGCGCAGCAAGCGCCCTGGAGCAGCCATACATCGCGCTCCTTGAAAAAGACGTGCCCCGCGCCGCTTGGATTGCAGCCCTTGCTAAAAGCGCCTGCCATGGGCACGCAGCAATCGCCCTGGATCATCCATAGCATTAGGCTCCTTAAAAACAGGCGCGCCGCGCGCCGCTTAAATCGCGGCCTTTGCTACAGCGCCGCAAGCATAAGGGGGAAGACAAAAACGGCGGCCACGGCGGCCGCGCCTCCCGAGCACGCCGCGCGCCGCTCGACTCGCGGCCTGGCCTGCGCAGGAGGGAAAACGGCGAGGGAAATGGCGGCCGCCGATCCCCCGCCCCGCAATGCTGCCTCCGACCGAAGCTCCTCGCAAATCCAGAGGGGAAGGAGCAGCAGCACCCTCCTTCCCTAACTGCTCCAAGACCGACCTGGAGCAGCTCGATGCACGTCTTGTCTCTTGGAAAGTCAGACAAGACTGAAGGAAGGAGGCTGGCTCACATGGTAAGCCAGCCCCCGCCCCTCTTCCAGGAGGTTCTAATGGAACCTCCCATTCTCTCCCCTCAGGGGGTGGGGCAAATCGCTCTCCCCACCAACTGCGTTGGTGTGGAGAGTCCCATCTTATTTAATGCTATTTTGATGTACATATTATTTATTTATTTATTTATTATTACAGGTACTTTTACCCCGCCCTTCTCAACCCCCGAGGAAGGACTCAGGACGGCTTACAAAAAAGGCACAATTCGATGCCTATACACTTTACACATAATATACTATAGTTAAAAACAGTTATCACAATTAAAACAATCCACAACTAGTACATAACACATCATATAAACTATTCTCGTGCTCAGGGCTCCGTCTTTCAGAGTGTGTTTTGTATATGTGCTTTGTTTTGGTTTTTTTTTTCACCTTAGAACAGCAGAGTCCTCAATCCCACTTCAGACTTTATTCAAATCTCCTTCTAAAATTACATTTTTGTATGGCAGAGGAATATTAGTTACATTGGGTTGTTGTGAAATTTTTGGGCTGTATGGCCATGTTCCAGAAGCATTCTGTCCTGGTGTTTTGCCTGCATTTATGGCAAGCATTCTCAGAGGTTTTGAGGTTAGTTGGAAACTAGACAAGTGGGGTTTATATATCTGTGGAATGTCCATGGTGGAAGAAAAGGCTCTTTGAGGTAGGTGTGAATGATTCAATGTTACAAAATGGTCTTAAAACCCCATTTTCCTAGTTTTCAACACACCTCACAACCTCTGAGGATGCCTGCCATAGATGCAGGCAAAACGTCAGGAGATAATGCTTCAGAAACATGACCATAACTCCAACAACCCAGTGATTCTGGCCATGAAAGTCTTCGACAATACATTACTCACATTATTTTCTAGGCGATTGTGGAAATTGTCATTCCAAAACACTACCCTTTCTCAACATTCCTTTTGACAGAGAAAAATCAATTCAAATGTCTTTTAGATACACAGAACTAGTTCTGAACTATTTAAAATATTGTGATGCAACCTGCTAGGAAATACATTGTGCAGTTTATGTTCAGAAGAACTTTCTGGCACATTGTGCCCTTAGACTTTTGTCTGTTCCATGCCAGGAAAGGTTGTAATTGGTGTCAATCAAACTGATTCACTCACATATGCTTTAGAGAGTACTGAACCCAGCTTTTTCAAACCCTGCTGTTAGTGACATTGCCATTTTCACACTATTTGATGCAGCTATTTTAAAAGCTAATGTGATTTTAGACTCCATTACCAGAAGCATAGCATTTAGCTCTTAATAATTTTTTCTCTATTCTTCACTACTTAAGCTGCATTTGACATACTGTGCCCAGGTCTGGGTGCCATATTTTTTACAAAGAATCTTGACAAATTAAAACATTAATGATGAAGATGTCTAGATGATGAATAATGAAATGAAATCTTACGAAATTTATTTGGAAAAGTGGGCTGGAAATGGAAAAATTAAAACATGAGATCAGTATTAGATTTGTGAAGAGCTATCATGCAGAAGGCAAGGGAGTCTTCCTTTGTCACTGAGCAGAGGACTAGAACCACTAGTTGTAAACTGTAGGCAAACCTTTTCAGATAAACCAGTGGTTCCCAACCACTGACCACTGAGGCAAAAATCGGACACATCATCAATCAATCCCTCTCCCCACCACCCACACACAAAATAACTAAAATTGGTTTTTAAATAACTAGAATTTATTAATCATCATTATACATTTTATGTGATATAAAAACAAAACATCATATTGAGACTTAATGAAAAAAATTAATGTGATATTTGAGCTTGCATTTCTTTTACTATATGGAGAATAATTGGATTGATATTGTTGCTCAATTCCACATGCTTGTTGAGGCATTGAGTAATAGTAGACTAACTCTTTATAGTAGTAGACAGTCAGACTGGCTCTTGAAGCCCGAGTACTAAAAGGAGCTGCTAGAGCTCCTCTTCTGCTGGACCATACAAAAGGAAAGGGCTCCCAGATGTTTCCTTCCCTCCCCTGCCCTCCTCATGAGAAGCCAGTGATGGAGCTTTCCTTGGCCCCCGCCTTCACTGACCTGCTGGTTTGGCTGCAGTCAATCCTGCAACATGGTTTCCTTCTTTGATTCAAAAGCAGGTAAGGAGTAAAGTATCCAACTTCATTCCTGCTCCCTCCTTTTGCCCAGCATTGGACCCTTCCTTCCTTATCAGCTCTTGAGAAGGCTGCTTCCAAAACCCCATTTGCAATCTCTATTTTGTGACCAAGCTCCCCACTACCTGGGCTTGGAAATGGGTTTCTGGCACTAGCATCTTCAAGCCCGGGCAAGGATGGAAGGATCCACCACTGTCATTGTGGCCCCCTCTCTTTGCCCAACATTGGATCCTTCATACTGAAGAGGATGGGAATGTACCGAAAAAGCCAGTGAAAGTTTAAGGCAGAGGAGAGGAAGTATTGTAGGACTTGGAAAGAAAGGATGAAACTTCTGACTAGTCAAAACAGCAGAAAGGTAATTGAGGAAATGAAAGTGGAGAAGGTTGGAAAGGAGAACTTTATGACCTAAAGAGAAGGGAAGGGGAGAGCAGGAAGGAGGAAATTGTTGTGGTGAAATGAAGATAAATAAGAGGCACCAAGAGAATGACAAATGAAGCAGAGAAGTGTGAATGGAAAGAGGGAACTTGCGCGCGCATGTTTTAGAAACTTTAAGAACTTGTACTATAAAAGGGCCTTTCATTATTTACACTGTCTTTGGGCTATTAAATATACAATGTATTGTAATGTACTGTGAATAAAACCATCTGGGGGACAGGAGTCTGTAACCAAAACTGTTCAATTAGCAGCACTAATGAGAAAAATAAGTGGAAATCTAAAGGCTAAATGCATATTCTATTGAAATATCGTGCTTTGAGACTTGAAATCAAACTTAAAGAAAAATAAATTATCCTAGGATGGGAGGAACTGTAGTTTTCTCAATGGTGCCTTGGGAAAGTGAGAATATAAAAACTGGGTACTCTACTCATATGTAGTGTCTTTAAATGCATATCATATATACCAGTTATTTGATGAAGAGTATAATGTGGAATTTTAACCTCATCCCAAGAAGCAGACACAGATCCTAGATGCTATGGCTCCCACAATGGTTTCATTTTTTTCACCTTTTGGTTCACCCTCATGTCCCATAGGAGCTGTTACCTGCCTGGTCATTGCCACACTGTGCTTCAGTAGACATAAGTGAAGGAGGCAAAAATGTACCTCTTAGGAAGTGTTTTTTGGTGTATGCAAGAGCCAGTTTACCAAAGCAATTCAAATGTTTAATGTTTGCACATGTGACTCTGAGTGTCACAGAACTGATAATTTTGCCTTCAGAACATGTTTGCAGATGGAATGTCAATGCTGAAAAATTACTGTGTGCTTTGCATATAGCTCAAGAAGTTAATGCAACACTGAAGATATTCTTTTACTTACAAGGGATTGACAAGAATGACTTGTACTCCCAAAAGCAGTCCCAAAAGAGATGTGGGTTTTTTTTTTTACCCTAAATGTCAAAACAAGAAGACAAGAATAGTGATTTAGGAGTAAATGCTGTGTTTCCTGCTTTCTGATAACTGGCTACATACATTTCCATTTTCCCCCCAATATACTGAAAGAGAAAATAATCAAGGCCATATCTGAATACTCCATTGAGGCGTAGCAAAGCTGTTTTTTTTTTCTTGCAGAAAAGCTAGCAATCAAAAGCAGCATTTTGAAAGTGTTTTGCAACTGGAAAGGTCAAGGATGATGTTCTGTTTGAAATGACTCTGGAGCATCTTTTGTTTTCTAAAGTGTTGTGTACTTTCCGATTTGATTTCATGAAACTTTATGATTCTTTGTTCTTTTAGATATGGAAAAATATGCATAAAAGTGCCAGTCTGCAGCAATGTTGCTTGAAGATGAATAAAATATAGCCGTAGGGGAACAGACATGCCATCCACTTGAGCAAGTGAAATAATGTATTTCCCTATAATTTTTTCATTACTTTATTTCATAACTTCATTAATTCCATCTTCCATTTGTATTAATGTATAGAAGTCATTGTTGGTGCTTTATTCAAGTTTCAAAAGCAGTGCAGACATATCCACACAATTACACATCTCGTGTGTTCTTTCTCCCTCTTTGCCTAGAGCATGTGGCTTGCTTTGATGTTCAGAGATCTCTCTGACAACCTTGTCACACAGTCACTGAGAAAGTTGCACATCATTGCAGGGCGTGGGGAACCTGGTGCCCCATGCCCTGCATCGCCCTACTTCACTCAACTCTAGCTGAGGTTGATCCCATGGAGGGAAGGCATGGACCATGTGTGGACCGTGCAGCTTCTACCCATTGATTCTAATGCCAACATGCGAAGCCTCCCATGTTGCCGTGGCAGCAGCATGCTCTGGCTCCACCCTACTTCACCCAAAGAGCCCCACTGGCATTGTTTGATGGGAGCTGGAGGGCTCCATGGGTGAAGTAGGGTGGAGTTGGTACATGCTGCCAAAATCTGATTTTTGTGATGAGGTTGTGATTTTCTTTAGTTTTGCCATTGCATTTGTATCCACACAACTAATAACAAATTGTGGCATGCATTGTCAGTTTAAATATCTCTGAAGACTGATGAATATATAGTTCTTTGTTTCTCCTCTAATTCCAGTAACCTTCTCTGAAGCCTCCCAACCATTACAGGGATTTCAATAAAATAATGCTTCACAGTGGACCTACAAACTTTTAATACAGACCTAGAACATGAGCCACTAAGTAGGATGTGAGACATTTATTGAAAGGTGAATTAAAGATGAAAGTCTGGGTTTTCAAAGCCTCTTCCTTTATCTGTCTTCTTCCATCTTGGCTAACAGAAAGCTCTCACCATGTTGTACTTTCCCTTGCTTATTTCTCTGAAATCTCCATCAAACAAGATTGCTTCTGGAAATAAAATAGGTTTTTGTAGTTTTAAAAGACCCTTTTTATCTTGATGACGTACATTACCCAAGACAAGGAAGATCTTTTCTAAGATAAGACTGTGTGTTCTGATTTGGTTGTATTACCTCCCACAGTAAATGAACTGTTGAAAAAAGAGAAAACTTATGGTCTGTACATATTAAATGCCAGTTTGTCTACTAAGGACTCTATTCCATGGTTGGAGAAGCAGAGAGTGTCATAGAACAATGGCATTATGTCCCATAACATTATAAAGGACATCCTTCCATTTCTTATTCCTCTTCATACATATTTTCTTACCAGACTTTCCAAAATTTTTGGCTTTATCCTACAAGTCACTGTAGTCACCACCCACTCCATTTGAAAAAGAAAAAGTCTTGGGGAAAATGCTTATTGAATATTTGACATTCCCCTCGGATCCTGCTACTCTAAAGTAGACCCAAGCAGCTGATATTACACTTGAAAGGAAACCTGGCTTCCTTCTGATCTAGCAACTCTGTAATACACCCAAGCAGCTGATCTTACACTAGACCCCATATGAGGTAAACTTGATTTTAAAAAATTACCATGCCACACTCATGAAGCAGGATTTTGGACTAGAAATGTCAATGCTTGGTAGAGGACCACACTCCCCCCCCCCCCCCCCCCGGTCACTGAAGCAATTCAACCTGGGCAAATTTGATAGCTCCTTCCCACTAGTTTTTGGTTGTTTGCTCCAGTTATATCCTGGTTCTCTTTCTGTCTTCTCCCCTCCTCCTTTTTTATGACTGTTTCTGATATTTCTGTAATGAATCCTGATGGAGATGACAAGAAATTCCCCTACATCATGGGAAGAGCTTCATCAGAAATCGTACTCTCAATGGATTAGAAATAGTTTAAAACAGGGGGTAGGAAAGGCATGGGATAAGATCCTAATACTCAAAGAATTCTGTTCAGATAGATATAAACACAGTCCAGAAAAAGGATGGAAGAATCCATCAAGATTGATTTGTCTCAGGATCTCATTCTTTTTAACTTCTAAATTTATTCTATCCTAGTTACTTGTTGTTATATGCCTTCAGGTTGACTCTGACTTAGGGCGACACTATCCTAGTTTTTCCTAGGCTGGGGTTTATTTATATTGGTTTGTCATGGCCTTTTTCTTAGGCTTAGTGAATGCAGTTTATCCAGCAGTTTTCCTTTTTCTGAAGCGTGATTGTATTTGAACCCTGGTTTTCTCCAGTTTTTGGGTTTGTTGATCCTGATGAAAAAGTTTGGTTTGGCCCCACATATTTTGGGTCTGCATTGGCCCTGTTGTGACCCAGTGAATGCCCCATATATTATGGAGTGATTGTCATAAGCAGCCACATGTTTCCTTCATGTTTCAGGAGAGGGATCCACATTTCCAATCCTTCACATTATTTTCAATTACAGTCCACTTTTCCCCATCATTTATGTGAACATACATGTTTTCTCTTACGTGGGGATGCTGATATGCAGGCATCTGCACACACTCATTTTCTTTTACGTAAATAAATTAAAATTCCAACCCATGGTGGTGGCTCCTCGGCTGTGGAACACCCTTCCCATGGACATCAGACTGGCTCCTTCCCTGATGATATTCCGCAGGAAATTAAAGACTTGGCTGTTCAAGAAGGCGTTCGAACAAGTAGTACAATAACTGGTAATGACGACAGGAATGGAACAACGGAAAATGATACTGGATTGTGGTTTAAACGATGAGACGACGTGGAATGGCCTTTTGTATTATTGATATTGTTGATGTTTTGATGATGATGTTTTTGGTTATTTTAGATTGTGTCTTGAATTTTGAACTTGTTCTTGCTATGTTGTACACCGCTGTGAGTCGCCCCCGGGCTGAGAACAGCGGTATATAAGCAAAGTAAATAAAAAAATAAAAAAATGGAAATCATTATTTCCTGATGTGAATGCTACTCACCTCCCACTAACCAGCTTCATCCACCACCAACTTCTCTTTCCACAGCGAAGCTATGCTGTCTAGAAGGCCAACCACACATCCAAAGAAATCTGATTTTTCTGTAAAACTGTGGGGTAAAATGTAAGGTTTTTGAATTGGATTTAGGCACAAGGAACCACTTCAAGTGAACCATCAAGTATATCATGTTTCATAATCTCGATGTCTTGTCTACAAGGTGAATGTGATTTTTTTCCTACAGTTTAGAAAAACTCCTATTCCAATCCAGAGACTACTGCACTATGCTGAACATCTCCTAGGTTCATAGTAAAAATGTGTATATATTTTTTTCTGTGTTTAGCTGTATCTGTCTCTATTAAACTGGGTGAAAATCCAGATATACTTTATGCACTTTTTTTCAAATGATGTGCTTTTTTCAAATATATACACACTTTTAAATACACAGACATATACATTTTCATCCAGTTTAATCCATATATATATATATAGAGAGAGAGAGAGAGAGAGAGAGCGCATCTCAGAGCTCAGGCTGAGCTAAGAGATGTGTGTATGTCTGTGTGTATATTGTTCAGATTTATATCTTATGCATATTTCTTTGCAATATCCATTGCAAGCTATAGAAAAGCATGAATTTCAACAACTTTCCTGTGTTTCATGGAAAATCAAGTCTCATCAATTTCCAGTTCAGATACTAAAATCCATGACTGGCTTCTTTCCATTAAGTCCTAGTTAGAACACACTACTTATTCAATTATTGAAAAGAAAGTCAACAGGACATAGATAGATGCCACTGTCATGACTAGTCCTGACTAACCACAGAAATGTGTCTCTACGAGCCAAGATACTTTTACCCAAATTACATGCATCAAAGATGTGTGATTGAATCTTCTTCATTATTAAAGAATGGAAACTGCATTAGTTACCCACTTAATTGAAAGAGTAGCACTTGGCCAGAAGGTAAAACAGCTGGGAGAATGTTTAATAATAAAGGTCCACAATCAAAGCTGCACACATCCCAATTGTTTGATCTTTGGTGTTACATTATATGGGGAATTCAATAAAGAAATGGGACTTCCTTCACTCAACTTAATTTTTTTGAGGGTGGGGGAGTGAAATCAACCAGGCCAAACTTTTTGTTCAGCATAGATTTCAAACCATAGTAGTTCATTAGTTCAACTCATGTAATTTAATGCATGTGGAAAAACAATCAATAGCTGGGATTATTCTATGTCGCATCTGTTTTAGATTTTTTTTATTTAAAAAAATACTTCATTAGGTAAGCCTAATGGCCACAAAGTATGAAGAATATCTGATTGGTATGCTATAAAAATCTTTCCCATCACAATGACAAAATTATAATTTATGTCCTTGTAGTCAAAAGTGAAAGAAATACATCATCCTCTGAGACCATAGGAGGAACCCAACAGATCTCAGTGAATGACATTATTATTTTGTGCCTGGTGCTTTTCTGACCCAATGCATGATGAACTACTACAATATATTATGCTATACAAAATTCCAGCCTACATGTATTACTGTTAACACATTTTGTTCTCATGTGCAAAAACA
Source organism: Anolis sagrei (assembly GCF_037176765.1). Lineage (NCBI taxonomy): Eukaryota > Metazoa > Chordata > Lepidosauria > Squamata > Anolidae > Anolis > Anolis sagrei. The sequence continues at coordinate 250,648,903 of NC_090022.1, read as the reverse complement.
AATATAACGGTTTTTCTCCCCACTTCCTCCCCACTTCAGATATCTAAACCCAATACACTGATATAAATAGGACATTAAATGTCAGATTTGAACCTTGAATATCTGTAGTAGTGCTGCTAGGGTTGAACCACAGACCAGGATCACCAGGTCTGCAGACTTTGTCTTAAAATGACCATATACAAAGACAGTGCAATTTCTATTATTCTTCAGCAGTATAGCTACTGTTAGGTGGGTAAATATAAAGCTACCACGAAACTGATACTGGAATCTACATCATTATTTCCATCCCCCCTCCCCCCAATATCATTGAAGACAGAAGTTACATGATTATAGGTTCTAATTTTATTATATTCATTTTGAAAAATGATACTTTTAAAAATCATAATATAATTCCTATAGACGTTATAACCTCTGAGGATGCCTGCCATAGATGCAGGTGAAACATCAGGAGAGAATGCTTCTAGAACATGGCCCTATAGCCCGACAAACTTACAACAACCCAGTAATCCCTATTCCTACATAAATGTGTCTAATACCAAAGCATCAGAGACAGACTTCATTTTATTTTTACTTATTATTATATTCTGACATACTTTGAGTTCATTCCCAGGAGAAAAGTAGGATATATTAAAAGAAGGAAATAGCTTAATATTCCTGTAGATCTTTTCGCATTATTGCTTAGGAGAGATAGCTTCTCTTTTTTTAAGTGATTGACAAGCTATTTTAGGGGCTTTGTCTATAACAAAATTGTTCTGGAATACTAAAGAAGTTGAAAAGTATAGGATGGCAGGATAGGGAAATCAGAAATGTTGATTATATGTGTCTGGCCCAGTTAAAGCAACATGAATCTTGAACAGAATTTAGATAAGTTATTTTAGGGCTACAATTTCTATTATTCTTCAGCAGTGGGTAAATATGGGATATTTTGTCTGAAGAAGAGGAAGTCTGCCAAGTGCTAATTTTGAGCTAACTGATTTCACACAGGTGTTGTGAAAATAAAATAAGATGAAGCAGGAAAATCCCTTGTCGTACATTGTGATCCTCTTGAAAGAAGTGCTAGATGCAAATAACATTTGTTCAGTAAATTTGCTTAGTAAATAACATTTCACATGACTAGATATGTCGCTTAAAAAGTAAACATTCTTATGTCAAAAATCTATGCTTGTTTTATTTTACTTTTAAAAATGTTCAAAGTGATAAACTAATTTTGGCAGTATCATATTTCCTTCTCAATTTGCAACACAATGTAGAGAAGACAGATACTGTACAGGAGTTTCTCTTTGCATTCAAAACAACAGACCTACAGAAAGGAGAAAGTATAAAATCAATTGATTGATTATAATTCCTACTTTTTTCATGTAAGTAACAACTTGAGAAACTGCAAGTCGCTTCAAAGGTAAAAGGTTTTCCCCTGACATTAAGTTCAGTTGTGTCCGACTCTGGGGTGTAGTGCTCATCGCCATTTACAAGCTGAAGAGCTGGTGTTGACCATTGACACTTCCAAGGTCATGTGGCCAGCTACATGGAGTGCCGTTACCTTCCCGCCAGAGCGGTACCTATTGATCTACTCACATTTGCATGTTTTCGAACTGCTAGGTTGGCAGAAGCTGGGGCTGACAGCAGACGCTCACACCACTCCCTGGATTTGAACCTGTGACCTTTTGGTCAACAAATTCAGCAGCTCAGCGGTTTAACCCACTGTGCCACTGGGGATCTGCTTCTATTATGAGAGAATTACTCGTCTGCAAGGACGTTGTCCAGTGGACGCCCGGATTTTTGATGTTTTACCATCCTTGTGGGAGGCTTCATGTTGTTGCATCCCAGTTCAAGAAACAAGACCATAAGATTAAATCCACCACTCTGGACTGTAGGAAAAGCAATCCTTGTTTATTGATGAAAAATTGGTTACAAAAGAAAGGTAAATGCAGAGTAAAATGAACACAGAAAAACACAGGAGTCAATAGAATCTCTGAACTTGAGTAAAACTTCAAAAGCCACAAAACAATAACCAAGATTCTGTTAGCCTTTTACTAACCATGAACTTGGAAACAGAAGCCTCTGGGATTACTGGCCATGGAACACAGGAATTCTGCCAAGACCAGCCACAGTCCCAAACGTTGCTTGACCTAAAGAAGCACCCGGCAGGGATGCTCTTAAACCAAAGAAGCTATTCTTAGAAACGCCCCTTGACTTTTCTGTCTCTTTTTGCTGAAGCCGCTGTGACCTTCGTACAGACTGGGAGACAAATCTATCTCTCACTATTTGTTCTTTCCGGAGCTCATTATCTAGCCCAGGTGGGGAGATATCACGACTAACTTCCAAAACATTCTCTTCTAACTGTTGAGTTTCGTTTTCATTCCCACTGAGCTCTGTATCAACAACAGATTCCCTACTGTCAGGGTCAGGGAAAGCTTGCTCAGTTTGAAAAACTATCGGAGAATCCTGTTCACACGGATCAGGATCAGGCTGAACCCCAACACTATCCCCCCCAAGCCCCCCCCTCGGCCCGCCCCGAGGCCGGGGTTTTGCAGGGTAAGCTCGATGAAAGCGAACAACAAGGTCGGGAGCATGTAAATCACAAGCATCAACCCAGGATCTCTCCTCAGGCCCGTACCCAGTCCAATCCACCAGATATTGCAATCTGCGGCGTCGGAAACGAGAATCTAAAATGTCTTGGACCTCAAACTCCTCTTCCCCCTCCCGAAGGATCGGGGGAGGTGGCGGTCCCTTCCCCGGATCGGGGCGTACCCCATCCGCCGGTCGGAGCAAAGACCGGTGAAACACAGGGTGAATACGCATGTCCCGGGGAAGTTGTAACTTGAATGTCACAGGGTTGATCTGAGCCACCACACGATAGGGACCCACAAACCGAGCATCAAGCTTCCGGCAAGGCCTTTGAAGGGGGAGATGTTTGGTAGACAGCCACACCCGTCCACCTACCTGAATCTCTGGCCCTTCCTGCTGGTGTTGATCCGCAACGCATTTGTAATCCAATTTGGCTTGGTCTAACTGTGTCTTTAGAACTTCTTGCACCGCAGTTAACTCCTGAAGCCAATCCGCTGCAGCAGGAACGTTCCCCGCCTCTATTACCTTCGGGTAAAAGCGGGGGTGAAAGCCGTAATTGGCAAAGAACGGAGCTTCTTGGGTGGAACTCTGGGTCGCGTTGTTATAGGAGAACTCCGCCAATGAAAGCAAGGACGACCAATTGTCCTGTTGGTAATTGACATAACATCGTAAATATTGTTCCAGAGTAGCATTAGTCCTCTCCGTTTGGCCATCCGTCTGGGGGTGATGCACAGTCGACATCCGGGCATCAATGCCCAATAATTGTTGAACAGCCTTCCAAAACCGGGAGGTAAATTGTGCTCCCCGGTCGGTAACAAGACTCTTAGGCAACCCGTGCAGGTGGAAAACATGGTGTAGAAACAGATCCGCTGTCTCTCTCGCTGATGGCAAGCCAGTACAAGGGATGAAATGTGCCATTTTGGTGAATAAGTCCACTATCACTAGGATCGTGGTATTTCCATTGGATTTTGGCAAATCCGTGATGAAGTCCGCTGAGATGATTTCCCATGGTCTGGTGGGGGTGGGCATTGGTTGCAGCAACCCGGCCGGTTTGCCCACTTGATGCTTTGCTCGTTGACATACTGGACAGGTAGCCACATATTTCTCAACATCCCGACGTATCTTTGGCCACCAGAAGTCCCGCAAAATCAATTGTAGAGTCTTGAATAGGCCAAAGTGTCCTGCTGGACGACTGTCATGACATAGCTTAAGAATCTCTTCCCTCTCAGGTCCCAAGGATACATATACCTGAGAGCGGCGACAGAGGAGCCCTTCTTTGACATGGAATGGAAACTGTACTCCTCGTATCAGTTGTTCCTGAACCCACAAATCTTGATCTTGACAGGTTCGAATGCGTTCCGGTAGGGAAGCTGCATCTGGACTCCCAGTCCCCGTCATCCTCAAATCCGAAGGGCCTGCTTGATTGTCCTTCTCGGCCACAGTGGTGAATGCAAAGTTCTCGGGACGCAACAGGGGCGACTCCGAAGTTTCCTCTCGACCTCTCGTATATTCCGGTTTTCTCGACAAAGCATCCGCTTGCTTCGTTTGCGTCGGAGTTACATAACGGATCCGGAAGTGGAAACGTTCAAAAAAGAGTGCCCAACGCTGCTGTTGTTGATTGAGTTTCCGCGCCGTCTTGAGGTGTTCCAGATTACGGTGATCCGTGTGTACTTCCACGGGGTGACGTGCCCCTTCCAGCCAATGCCTCCAGTTCTCAAACGCCATCTTGATGGCCAATAATTCTTTTTCCCAAATGGTATAATTCTTCTCCTGCATGGTTAGTTGTCTGGAATAGTATGCGCAGGGCATCAGATCCTCTCCTACTGGCTGCAGTAACACAGCCCCAATGGCCACATCTGAAGCATCCGCTTGAACCACAAATGGCGTTTGAGGGTCCTGATGTTGGAAAATCGGTTGAGAGGTGAATAGTTGTTTCAACTTCTGGAACCCGATCTCCGCTGCCCCCGTCCATTGAAACGGGGTTTTTCCCCACAGGCACTGGGTGATCGGGTCTGCCCATAGAGCAAAATCAGGGATAAACCTCCGGTAGTAGTTGGCAAAACCCATGAATCTTTGAATGTCCTTTTTAGTAGTAGGAGCTTTCCATCCTACCACTGCCTCGACTTTGGCAGGATCCATGGCGATTCCTTGAGGTGAAATTCGATAACCTAAAAAGTCCACTTCGGTCAGATCAAAAGCACATTTCTCCAACTTGGCATATAATCCATGGTTGCGCAACCGCTGTAGCACGGCCCGCACATGTTGATTGTGAAATTGTTGATTTGAGGAGAAAATCAAAAAATCATCCAAATAGACCACTAAGAAGCGGTCTAAAAAGTCACGGAACACATCGTTCACGAAGTGCTGAAACATGGCAGGAGCGTTACAGAGCCCGAAGGGCATTATGAGGAATTCGTAGGATCCTAGACGTGTCTGGAATGCGGTCTTCCACTCGTCACCCTCCCGAATCCGGACCAAGTTGTAAGCTCCCCGAAGGTCGAGCTTGGTGTAGACTTGTGCCCCACGCAGTCTTTCCAACAACTCAGGGATAAGCGGGAGCGGGTAACGGTTTCGGATAGTAATCTCATTCAGTGCCCGGTAGTCATTACACAAGCGCAGCTCCCCTGATTTTTTCTTGACAAACAAAACAGGAGCTCCAGCTGGAGATTGTGAGGGCCGGATGAACCCCTTCCGCAAATTAGAATCCAAAAAATCCCGGAGAGCCGTCATCTCTGGCTCCGAGAGAGAGTACAATCGGCCCCGTGGGATGGGGGCCCCAGGCATCAAGTCGATGGCGCAGTCATACGGCCTATGTGGCGGTAACTTCTCCGCCTCTTTCTCACTGAACACATCCCAAAAATTTGAATATTTTTTTGGCAGAGTCACAAGGGTTTCGAGTTCTTCAGCCTGACATACTTGAGCCACCAAACAATTTCGGTGACAATATTCTGAAGCAAATTGTAATTCCTGGCATCCCCAGGAGATCTGAGGGTCATGCAGTGTCAGCCAAGCTACGCCCAACACAATGGAGAAATGTGGAACCTTGGTCACTAGAAAGGAAATATCCTCCACATGCTCTCGAACCCACATCCTTGTGGGAACTGTCCATTGACTCACTGGCCCCGATTTCAAAGGCCGGCCGTCTATGGTTTGCACCACCTTCGGATCCTTCAGATCCCAATAGTCCAACCCCAACGAGTCTGCGTAATCCCGGTCAATAAAGTTGTTAGTCGCACCCGAGTCCACCATGGCATGGACTAACATGGGACCCTTCTTGGCTGACCAGAGGGTGACCAGTAACAAGAATAACACCCCAGTTTGAGGCTCAGAGGGAGAAGCATCGACCGAGCCGGTGAGCCTGTCTAAGCCCGGTCGAAGTCTTCCCCTGCCAGTTGTGGAGGAACGGCCTCCCTCTCCAGCAACTCCGCGGAAGCCAATGCCGCCCTCTGCACTGGCCTCCTCTTTGCTGGACACTCCCGTGAAAAATGCCCTGCTGCCCCGCAGTACCAGCATAGGTTCAACCGCTGGCGCCTGGCTTTCTCTGTGGCATCAACTTTGGAACGGATATGTCCCAACTGCATCAGCTCCTCTTCATTCAGGCTTACCGTGGGCGGAACTGGCCGATCGAGTGCCCTAAATCCAGGGGTTGGGACACCCTTCGGGACCGGCCGTTCAGACGCCCCACGGCTCCACTGCCGCCTCATGTGCAGGTTACCCTCCAACCGAAGACTCAAAGTGATAAGCCCATCCAGGGTGGTGGGAAGGTCTGCAACCCGCAACACTTCCCCTTGAAGTTCGGGAATCAACCCTTCCAAAAACTGCCCACGCAAAGCTGCATCATTCCAGCCCACTTGAGGGGCCAAAGCCTTGAATTCCGCGATGTAATGAGCCAAAGGCTTGTCCCTTTGTTGCAGTCTACGCATCTTGCGATCCGCCAACTCCTGGGTCACCTGGCCACCCCAAGTGCGCTGAAGATAATCAGTTCACTTCAGGAGCATTCGCATCCAGGAGAGTGGTAGCCCAAAGAGCTGCAGGTCCTTCCAAAAGACTGAAAATAAAAGCTACTTTGTTTTCCTCTGTGGGAAATTCAGCCTCCCTGGCTGCCAAAAAGGAAAGACATTGTCTTTTGAAAACTTGAACGGTAGAGGCCTCCCCATTAAACTTGGCTGGCAGGGCTAGCGTTGGATGGCGCCCAGCCCTGGCTCGGAGATCAGTCAGCTCCTGTTGTTGGGTGGTGTATAAAGCCTGCAATGCTTGAAAGTCGGAGAGGGTGGGGGCCTGAGCTGGTGCTGCAGGATTGGACATCTTTAAAAACAAAATCCTTGGCTCAGCAAGAGAAAAAACAATCCCAAAAACAACCAAACTTTAGCAAAAAAAAATCCTGGTGGATAAAAATCAAATGGAGTTTTGTGAGGTCAAGCAAGCTGTTGCATCCCAGTTCAAGAAACAAGACCATAAAATTAAATCCACCACTCTGGACTGTAGGAAAAGCAATCCTTGTTTATTGATGAAAAATTGGTTACAAAAGAAAGGTAAATGCAGAGTAAAATGAACACAGAAAAACACAGGAGTAAATAGAATCTCTGAACTTGAGTAAAACTTCAAAAGCCACAAAACAATAACCAAGATTCTGTTAGCCTTTTACTAACCATGAACTTGGAAACAGAAGCCTCTGGGATTACTGGCCATGGAACACAGGAATTCTGCCAAGACCAGCCACAGTCCCAAACGTTGCTTGACCTAAAGAAGCACCCGGCAGGGATGCTCTTAATCCAAAGAAGCTATTCTTAGAAACGCCCCTTGACTTTTCTGTCTCTTTTTGCTGAAGCCGCTGTGACCTTCGTACAGACTGGGAAACAAATCTATCTCTCACTATTTGTTCTTTCCGGAGCTCATTATCTAGCCCAGGTGGGGAGATATCACGACTAACTTCCAAAACATTCTCTTCTAACTGTTGAGTTTCGTTTTCATTCCCACTGAGCTCTGTATCAACAACAGATTCCCCACTGTCAGGGTCAGGGAAAGCTTGCTCAGTTTGAAAAACTATCGGAGAATCCTGTTCACACAGATCAGGATCAGGCTGAACCCCAACACATGTCCCCACATGGGGAGATGGAGCTGACAGAGGGAGCTCAATCCACTCTCCCCAGATTTGAATCGCTGACCTGTTGGTCAGTAGTCCTGCCAGCACAAGAGTTTAACCCACTGCACCACTTGGGGCTTCTATCATTCCTATTATACCATAGTTATGGAACTATACAGTGAATTCCAGCCACACACTTACTGGGGAACACCCCCTATGACCAATGGGGGTCCATTCTGCTGTCTCTTGGGAAGCAGTAGTCTCATGTTCCCACCCCTTCCATTAACAATCTTTTGTATGATTGGCAGAAGTGAGTGTGTGGGGGGAGGGGGCTGTCTCAATTACCCCTAATATAGAAGGTGGCTTGTGCAATGCAGTAGAGTAAAATATCAGTCAACACTTTCTGAGTGATAAGGTAACAGACCCCACATCAACCACATCAGCTGATTCCTATTCATGGAGATTGAGATACATAGTTCCATTCACCTGTCTCTTGCAGGTGCCTCCCAACATCCTATCACCTGAGGAAAATCTCTCACTCTGCAGTAGTTTTATGTTAGTTATAATTTTCGATAGATTATATTTTATTTAAGTTATAGTTATTATATTTAAGATTCTTCTATGTGGGGTTATTCTGAGTTATTATATTTGTACTTATTGTCATTGAGGCATTGAATGTTTGCCTTTTTGTTTGTTGGAATCCGTCTGAGTCCCCCAGGGGGGATAGGGGGGAATATATAAAAAAAGTTTTATTTTTTTTTAAAAAAAATATTATAGTCTCTCAAGCCCATCTGCACTGCCATGTAATACAATATCAGAATGCAGTTTAACTGGATTGTATGAGTCTACACTGCCATATAATTCAGTTCAATTGTATTCTGATACTGCATTACAAAGCAGTGTAGATAAGGCCTCAGTTAACTGGCACTCATAGGGATTAGTAGATGTTGAATAGATGTAGTTTCAGGTTGCTTCAGCATTACTATTTAAAATAGGCCTAAACTATACATCATACTATACCATATCATAAACTCTGTATTGATTTGATAATAATATTGAAGTGCAGTACTTAAAAAGCAAATTAAGGCAAATAAAGACAAATGTAACTAAATGTAACGCAGTATTATATTTGTATTTTAATTGTATTTAAAGTATTATTTCTTAATTTTTTTGCTGATTGCTTGAGAGTTCCAGTTTCTTAAATTCCAGTTAATTGGGAGTCAACTGTATTGAATCCATACTATGTCAAGAGATACCAGGACAGAACACACATAAAATCACATTAGAGCATCAGAACAGTATAAAACAATTTTAAACTAAACAAAAGCATCTGCCTTAGAGACCAGAAAACAAGTTATGATCTCATTGAGTACCATATGCTCAGGTAAATAGCCAGATTTTCATGACTGGACCTGCTTTGACTCAAAGATCACATTTACACTAACATGCCATTTTTGTTTCCTATTTACTGTCATTAAATATTTGTTGCATTCTAATATTATTGCCAGGAGCTGACAAGCCATGAAGGCTAGGAACTTCATTTTGGAAAATCAACATAGATTTTCAGCATTTTTAAGATGAGTGCACAGTGACCCCATCAGCTTACAACCAAGACCTGCTGTTTAGAAATCCCTGGGCAGAGCTGTTTTGGGCAAAGGCATAATACATTTCAGCTACTCGGCAGTACTACATGTTGAAACACTCCTGTTTAACTCTCTGCATGATAAAGGCTAAAAATCAGTTCAGCTAACACAATTTTGTATGGGTGTGCATGCACACAAGGGAAGTCAAGAGCAAGGAGGGATTACTTGGCTTCAAGCTCTCCCAGTCTTAAGCATTCCCTCCTACTTTAAATAAGCTCTTGTTGGATTTTCTACTTACCCCTAATGGGTTTGAAAAAAAAAGATTCTGATTTATGCTGTGGATTTACTGTTGTGTTATTTGGAGGAGGGTTTGTGGATGCAGCTCAATAATTCTGCCTTAACAAACCTTGCAGAACCTTTTGTGTTGAAGAAGCAGCAGTTGAAAATATCAGGCATAGGCACTTAAATCATTTTCTCCTTCTCTAATACATTTCCCCCCTCCTGAGTACTCAGGCAGCACAATACAGAAGCCATTAAATCCCATCCATAAACATCTCTGTTTTCCAAATGCTATCAAATGAATGGCAGATGTTTACAAATTGCTTTTAAATGGATGAGTCTTTTTTATATTGTCCCTTTGCAGTTAGTAGTGTATGGGTGGTCTGCAAAGTTAATGGGCTTTGTAGTTAAAATGGCACAAGATGCGGGCATCCATCAAGATTAAAAGGACCCAAGTGCTTCCCAGCTTTGTGATTTATTGCCTTTTCAGAACATCTTTGACAGCCATATGGTATATCTGTTAAGGAACTATTACAGGATTTAATGTGCATATATAAAACTAATATGACCACATGGCTTACAACAATACCCAGCCTCTCCTTTATAATATTTCATTTGAATGACAGGTGTCATTCATTTTTTACATGAATGATCATTTAGTCAAGCACTCACAAATAAAAGGATAATTTTTAAAACCCAAGATAGTGAAATGGGAGGATAGATATGCCAGGAGGGATGATAAGTGACCAAGGATTATTCCAGCAACTATCCTACTGAAGTAGATTGGGCACACTTTAATTATGAGCATAAGCATGGTTTTTACTGTACACTGAAATGAATAAGCATGATGAAACAACATGGATACTATCTCTAGAAGTTCCTGTTCATTTTCAATATAACATACACAAACAAATTCATATGCCAAACATGCAGTTACAGCCATAACATGTTTTATATAATGCTTATTTTAGGATAGCAATAGTAAATGCAGGAGATAAACTGCATTTACTATTCAAAGATGTTGGGTAGTGACAGCTGCAAAACAGCAATAGTATAAGGAAGAGTTGGGACCTCACAGATGCTTAAAGTAAATAAAAACAAGTTCTATCTTTCAAAGCAGGCATTAGAGATACAGCACATGAATCTTCAGAGAATCAGTGGCAACCAAAAATGAAGGTGAATCAAACAACAAGGATTAAAACAAAAGAGTGAAAACATGAAAAATTGAGAAGGGTGGAAGCTGTGATCAGTTTTGCGTTAATAGCAGCATCTGACAGTAAGAGATCTTGCCAAAGGATATGACTTACAGATAAGCCTCTAAACTGACTGAAGGACTTTAGAAGTACCAAAATAGACCTATTGCCTCCCATCAACTCCCAGGGATGGTATCCAGAGAAGAAGATTAGAAAGCAGTGATGCCAGTATATCTCATGATGTTGTGTTCTCAAGTTATTTCAAACATTATCTGATGTACATATAAGTGATGCACATTGCTTCATAACATTAAATGCTAGCAATAGATTACTTAATGTTAATAATAATAATAATACTAGTAATAATTTTATTTCTTACCTGCCTCTCCTCTTGGCTCAATGTGGGTCACAAACATTCTAAAAACACACATATTAATATGTAGTTCTATAAAAGATACATATTAACAGTCTGTTCTTAACATCAGGTATTTAACAATGCAATTCATACATCAAGGGAATGTTTTCCAATACAGTATACACAGAAATCAAAAGGGAAAATTCAATTTTCTAATGTGTGTGTATGTATGTGTTTTGCAAACCTCAACAAATAGCACGACATTTTCCAAAGGAGAGAAATAAGGAAGGTGTCTTATACTTACCACTTTAACCAATATTTACTACATTGACCGGCACAAGGTTTTTAGATTCTTGGAGAGAGTCTTTCTAACTCTCCTCCTAAAATCTTTTAACTGAAGGCAACACAGCATGAGCCTGGAACTTGCTTTCTGCAAAAATGTATCTTCCAAATTCTAGTGTGAAGCTAGAATTCATTAGTACATGCAATACTACATTGTCAACATAGTGTATTGATGTGAATGTTGGACTATTTCTCTACAGACCAGGGTTCAGATCCCCACTCATGTATGGAAGCCTACTAGGTAACCTTTGTCTCATTCTCCCATTCTCAGAGGAAGACAAAGGTAACTTTTTCTGAATAAATCTTATAGAAATTTAGAATTGGAAGAGACTGCATGAGCAATCCAGTTTGACTTCCTGCCATGCAAGAAAAGCACAGAGGAGGGCAACTAAAATGATCAAAGGTTTGGAGACCATACCCTATGAAGAGCATCTTAAAGAGCTGGATATGTTTAGCCCTCAGAAAAGAAGGTTGAGAGGAGACATGATATGTGAAAGGACATAATAAGGAAGAGGGAGCAGGCTTGTTTTATGCTGCCCTGGAAACTAGGACTCAAAGCAGTGGGTTCAAATTACAGGAAAGGGGATTCTACCTGAACATTAGGAAGAACTTCCTGACTAAGAGTTGTTCAAATATCAAAAGAGTTGTTCAGCAGTGAAACTCTCTGCTGCTCCTTTCTTGGAAGCTTTTAAACATAGGCTGAATGGACATCTGTTAGGGATACTTTGTGCTTTTCCTCCATGGTGGGGGGGGGGGGGTGGACTAGATGGCCCATGTGGTCTCTTCAAATTTTATTGTTCTATGATTCTATGAAAGTATCCTCAACAGATGACTGTACAACTTCTGTTTAAAAGCTTCCAAAGAAGGAACTTCCACCACACTCTGAGGCAGTGAGTTCCACTGTTGAATAGAACAAAAGGTCTCCTGATATCTGAAGGTTACTTGAAGGCACATAACAACAACAACAACCCATCCTCATTACAGCCTGCAGCCAAATTCTAATTTGTTAGTTCCCACTAAAATATAGTCAGTGAATCAATGGAATCAATGGAAATTTGATAAATCAGCATTTGTTTAAGCTGTATTGATTCAATGGGTCTATCTGGAAATGATAACAGATAAATAATTTGTTTCTTTTTTAGCGGTTTGTCACTATTATTAAGCCTGTGGTGCCTTATTATCACCTAGCTTTGAGCTAGACTATGAGTTGCAAACACACTGAATGGACCGCCTGTTCATTTGCTTGGAACTTATATTGATGCTCTGTATTTATTTATTTATTTATTTTTTATTTATTTACGTTATTTATATACCGCTTTTCTCAGCCCTCGGGTGACTCAAAGCGGTGAACAATATGGCATAATATGTACAATATGACATAACCACATTCATATTGCTTGTGCTTTCACCCTCATTTTGTAAACACATGAAATGCAAATATTACTTTATCTTACATATTTCTCAGCTTTACATGATAGTTTGTGTATCTAATGAAACTGGCTTTACCTACAACACAGAGAGAGCTTTAAGATGTCAGCATACTGAACATTTTTTTGGTTCTTGAATATCACATTATGGCCATGAATGATATTACGCTTAGAAATAATAATATATGACGCATTTAACAAATTAATTCCACCTGCAGACATTTCTTTTTTGCAGCTCCATTTCACAACCTAACCTTTTTGAAAATGTAACTTGTACAATCTTCTGAAAATGCTGAAAGTAATAATGGAAAATGTGAAAGTGAATCTATTGCATTTTGTTTTAAAATTATGATTAGTACACTAGGCAGTATGCCCTCATAATTACAGTGATATTGAACTTTCATTTCTGAATTACTGTTGCATGTATGGGTTTTTTCTTGGTGTGAAAATTGTCATGGGGAGAAGAAGATAAATTAGTCTGTATTTTTCTTTCTTAAATACATTAGCTGAAATTAGGATACAGTCTGAGATAAGCCAATTGAAGGAAAAAGTTAATAGGTATGAGCAGCAAAATGAAATGCCCATATACAAAGGCAGGACTCAGGGCACTTCCAGACAGGCCTAAAACATGAGACCCATCTCACTTTTTTTACCTGAGATGTGCAAACAATGCCTCAGATAAAAGCAAATCAATACAGAGAATGCTGGGTTTTCCCAGTTTACTCTGCATTAATTAAACACCTGGAAATATTTGGACCTTAAGGTCTGAATCGTACCAGGAGTGGGCTCTGTGGGAACTGACTTCCACAGTTCTGGGGGGTCAATCCCCACAGCCATACTGGTTCTTTGGGCTTCTGGAGCCTGAAGGAGCAAGAGAGCACCTACCTTCTCCCCTCCAGACCCCAATTTTCCCAAAAACAACTTACTAGAGGGGCCTGTGGGCAGTGCAGGCCCCATTGTACAGGACTCCTGACACAAGAAAATTATGCATCGGGAAGGTGTGTTTGGAGGGGGGGAAAGGATGGAATTCACTCCTTCCCCCCCCCCCCACCTCCTGACATAATTTTCTAGCCCTTCTGGTAAGTTTTTTGGGGGCCTTGATGCCATCTAGCCACCTCTCACAGAAAAGCCAGGGGTTGGGGTTGGGTTTTAGGTTAATGTAGAAGGGCCTACACTAGGCTGGATTCAGAAGGCAATAACTTATGCCAGTCCTCCAGTCCATAACCAGGTTCCTATCAACACTTCTCAGAATTTTAGAAGAATAAGATTTGTCCCCACTCCCAAATATCTGGTCCACACAAGAATAGCATTTAGAACAGGACCCCCGTGCATTCAGTAAGAAGCAGGATTTGATCTCCCTTCCTTCTGCTGGTCATGTGGCTGTCCCATTCACATATCAGCATATTGCCTGTGGTGGCCAAGAGTTCAGGTGGAGCTCCATGGCTGGCTTTGAAGCAGCAGTGGCAATATGGACATGATCTTCAGTGCAGGGAAACAGCAAATGCGCCTGTGTCCATTCTGAACAACAGATTACTTTGAATTGGACCTGACCCCACTATCCAGACTGCCCAGGAACTCTGGAATACTCCAGAGTTTCCAGGAAATTCAGGAGAATCCACCAACTTTGCCTGAAGCAGGGCAACTTCAGTTTAAACTGGAAGAGAATGCAATATTTCCTGGGAGCTGTATTACAGTGCAATCCACCATAGTGGTTTGAGTGTTGGACTAGGACTAGAAACTAGAATTAGAACCTTTCACTTAGCCCTCTGGGTGACCTTGGCAAGTCATATTCTCTGTTTCAGAGGGGGGGCAACCCCCCCCCCACAAATACAAATCTTGCCAAGAAAACCCTGTGATAAAGTGACCATAAGTTGGCAATGACTTGAAGGCACATTCACATTGTTTATTGGAAACAGTAAGAAACATGGCACCTTTGCAAACCTAGTTCATTTGCTAGCTCCCACATTCAGTAATGCAGAAAGAGATTAAATTAACACCAACCTCCCTTTTTCTCCAACTTCTGGGCTGGTCAGCTTTCTAAAGGTGCATCTCTACATTGTAAAATTAATGCAGTTTGACACCACGTTAGCTGTCATTGCTCAATGTTATGGGATCATGGTACACGTAGTTTGATGAGGCATCAGCGCTATTTGGCATAAAAGGCTAAAGATCTTGTAAAATTACAATTCCTTTGATTCCATACCATTGAGTTATGGTGATTAAACTGGTGTCAAACTGCAAGACAAATCTAAGATTATTTAAAAAAGAAAGTAACAAATCTTGATGTCCTTGCCATTAAGAATGGAAGAGTCCCTGTTACAATATTACTATTTGACAGAAAGTTAAACAGTTTATTTTGCTTAACTTTAATATCTCATTTTGAAACTCCATGTCACTGAGAGTATGAAGAATATCTAGATAATAGACAAATCTGTGCAACCCAAGCTTAAGAAATGCCACTGGGATAAAAGCAGAAGGCTTTGTCTAAAACCACATGGCATTTTAAGGACATGACTGACTTTCCTTATGTCAATAAAATTTACAGAGTGATCCATAAAAGCTATTGGTAAAAAAAGCGCAGAATAAAAGAGCCCAAAATGGATTTTGATAGCCATATCTTGAGGTGAAGATATAATGCAATCTAAACAGAGAAGTAACTCACATCAGTCTACCAAAGAAAATTACATCTGCTACCTTGAAGCTAAGCAATCAATATGGGAATCTATTTCATAAAATCATAGAGCTTCAAGCACAGAAAGAGCTAAAGAACATGTAGTCAAACAAACAACAGTAAATCTGGATCTCCCCCTCCCCCGCCCCCGCCAAAGAAAACCCCTAAGCATAAAAATTGGGTAGACAGATAGACAGTGACTTTTACTTAAAACATAGAAGGCATATAGACTATTATCAAGAGTACCAGATGGATAAATTAAGAGAAACCAATAGGTACAGTAACTGAGCATTTCAAGCCAAATATTTAATTTTCAAAATGCTATACTACATCCTTGTGAAGCAGTAACATCTGAAACATTATACTATTTGCTAAAATATCAATGAAATGCAAAACAAGTTGAAACTACTGGTAAAAGTATAAAATAATAGCAGAAAATAAATGAAAAGTGCCCTACAGTCAGCCCAGAAAACTGCCCATCCAAAAAGTGAATTTATGCAGTCATTGAAACACCTACAGAATGAATGCACTTCGAGAAGAAGAATGCTCTTGTGTTCCATTATTAACCTGTTGAAGAAGAAAGAACAGAAGATAACATTGGTTAGGAATGACTCTCAAAGAGCAAGGAACAATATAGAATTTCATAATTCTGTCAGTCCCAATGAGAATCAAGCCCAGCAATTGTTCCACAAAGACATTTGTAGATATTTAAAACCCAATAGCTACTAGAAGTCTTTGCTTATCATTTTGTGAAAAATTGAAATGGATGTCTGTCAGATGTCAAATAGATAGCAGAATAAGATTGTGTTGGGAAAAAATGCTGAAAAAAAATCTAGGCTTTCTTATGATGCTATGTTTAGAGTTTCTAAGAGAGGTGTGAGTAAAGCCACCATTCTTGATGAGACATTAATGAACCTTTTAATAAAGGCCCATTGATTCGTCCCACATGGGCGAATACTCATTAGGCTCTGCATCACCTGCCTTATTTCCCCCCTCACCCCATGGGGGAAGAGTTGCTGCCCAGTTTCCCTGCATTGGAGGGAAGGCAACACAAGAAGGCTCCCATGTTGCTGCAACAGCAGTGTGCACTACCATCTCTTCCTTTTTGGCACAGAGCCTGGCTGGAAGTGCCTGTACATTGTGTGAAGGACTCCATGCTGAAAAGGGAAGGATAGCAGCATATGACAGGCAAATCAGCCTTCTGTGGTTTTCTATTGGCTAAGAACTTTTGTCATTTTTTTTGTACAAATATAATAATTGGACATACTAAATAACCTAAAGGTGCCTCATTCCACCTGACCTTGGGAGCTAAGCAGGGTGAATCATGGGTAGCATTTGAATGGCAAACCACCAATGAATACCCGGTGCTATAGGGTATTTCAGAGGAAGGCATTGGCAAATAGGCTCTGAGTATTCCCTTTCTAAGAAAATCCTGTGAAATCCATGGGGCTTTCATAAGTCAACAGGTGACTTGAAGGTAAACAGACACACATATCCTTTCAAATAGGAATTCTGAATGAAATTTTCATTCACTCTCCAAATTTTTAGCACTGCAGAGTATGAAATGAATCCAGGCTTAGTAAATGCCTCCTAATCCATGCCAGCAGAAGCAATTTCAGTAACGAGGCTGTCAACAGGAGGAAAAAACCTAGCATTGTGTCCAAATGAAGGCATCTTGTTTTTGAATCCTTTACAAATTGAAGTTAATGATTGAAGCTGTTTTGCAATCTCTGGCTTGCTTGGGAAGACAATCCAGCAAAACTGAGCATCAGAAATATCCCCCCCCCCCCCCCAAAAAAAAAAAAATACTGGTTAATTTTTATTAGAGAAACTGATTTTGCACAGAAGAAAATGTATTATTGTTTATTTTAGATATTTATATCCTGTCCTTCTCACCCCTGGAGGGGCACTCAGGGCAGCTCACAACTGGCAACCATTAGATGCCAACGAATAGTAGCAATAAAATCATAATTAAAACATTAGTTAAAAACAACAAATTATAAACATCCATTTAAAATTTAAAAGTGTAAACTAAGAATCTTTGAAAACATAGAATTGAGAATGAGCTCCACCAGTTTTAGAATGAATCAACATTAGTTGAAAATATAGAACTTCCAGTCTACTTTTTCAGTTTTGGTGGAGAGACTGGGAAAAATACAGAGCACACCAACCCAAATCTTGTGTTCATAAGTCTGTTTTAAGTTTTGTTCTTCAAGAATCAAGTCACTAACTTAAATCAAGGAATCAAGGAATCATCATCATTATCTTCATCACTATCCTCTCCATCCTCATTTATATCATCACATGCCACTGTAAGTGGCATGTGGCTGGGGATACTGCATTTGAACTGCATTGTATGAGTCTACACTGAATGTATAAAGGCAGTTCAGGTACAAAATTGTTTCTTACTCTTTCATATATTCCCAAATGTCCCAATTTGGTATGGAAAGTCCTGCTGTCATCTCATTTTTTTCTGTTGTCTTTACAATACCAGTCTCTCCTTCTCCTACTTTCTATTGCTGGCAACAGCAACTGAAGAGCAAAAGCACTTTGCACTCAATTAACTCTTTGAAAATAAATGACAGGAGACAGTAGAATCTTGTCTTCCTAGTAGACTCTGGCAAAAGCAAACTGTTGCAGGCTTTCCTACCTTGTGTCTGAGTCTTCCTAAATAACTTTTGCCATTTTGATCACACTCTGATGTTGTTTGACTACATGTATTCTTGTTTTTAATCTACAAAAAGCAGGCATTTAAAATCGTAAGAAATTGTCGAAGGCCTTCATGGCTGGAATCACTGTTGTAGTTTTTTCGGACTATATGGTCATGTTCTAGAAGCATTCTCTCCTGATGTTTCGACTGCATCTATGGCAAGCATTCTCAGAGGTTGTGAGGTCTGATTTTAACTGAAACCACCTCTGCGGATGCTTGCCATAGATGCAGGAGAAATGTCAGGAGAACATGGCCATATAGCCCAAAAAACCTACAATAACCCACACATTCTTTATTATCTTTATTTACAACAACATGGCTTTGTCAACATCCTACTTTTATCAATTTTGATTGGCTTTTTTTACTCACTGATGGATACAGTTAAATTGCATTTTATCCTACAAATACAGGTATTAAAAAGCATTAGATTACTATGCAGAACTGAATAGCTTTAAGATACAATTTCAGAATTTCAGTTTTCCCAACTCATTAAACTTCCTAGAAGTAAACTAAATGGGCATAAGCCTCAGAGCACAAAGAGGCAATGCATTAAACATTTGCACTCTAGTCATGTGGCTGATTTTTCAGTTAATATCAGGAAAGATGCACATTTAAAAAGGTGGCATTTAGTAATTTTCTCTGTGGACTTGACAGAAAGGTTTTGAACTTTAGGTTTAAATATTTACCCTTTGCCATTTTATATGAAAGATCTTACTGGAATACAAACAACAAATCTTTGTATAAAATGAGAAAAATGATTCTACCTTCAGCTGTATTAAAATTTCAAATACATGGTTTCAAAGAAACATGGTTATCCTCCTTGCCTGGAGGAGATAAAGCCAGCTTTTAATGACTCTGATGATGATGACTTTTCACAGTCCTAACCTAATTAAATTTTAGAGAATTGTGGCTAGACTGTATTCTCACATTTAAAACTCCTACAGCTGTGTGAACTATGATTGTGTAACAGGAGAAAGAGAGGATGCTAAATCTTACCCAAATCAGATATTCCCTGAACTTGCCAGTTGGCATGTCTCATAGCTGCACTGTCTGGGGAGTCTTGGTGTTATATAAAACAGTTTTTGCTGAGCTATGGCACATAAAATGGGTAGGAGGGTTGATGACATTACGGCGAGCTTCCATGCAGAAGGGAGAGGTGGGCGTGGCCAAGCACAGCCCTCCTTGGAGGCCTCGTCCCCAGCGACCAAGCACAGCACTCCTTGGAGATTTTAAAACAAACACTTTTAAAATCTCTCACCTTTTTTTCTCTTCCCTGGCAAGCTGTCGAAGGGAGTGGTGGGCATGGCCAAGCACAGCGCTCCTCAGAGGTCGCTGGGGGCAAGGCCTCCGAAAAGCGCTGTGCTTGGCCATGCCCACCTCTTTCCTCTTTGCATCGGCGGCTTTGCGAGGTGGGCTTTGTGAGGTGGGTGTGGCTATGCCCAGCTCTTCCGCATCGCCACTTGTCACCAGGGAGGTAGCCATGCCCACCTCGCAAAGCCGCCGATGCAAAGAAGGAGGAGGTGGGTGTGGGTAAGAACAGCTGTTCCTGAAGGCCACGCCCCCAGCATTTACGATTCACTGGTGGAAGTCGTAAGGAAGATGGCGGACGCGGCTTCGATATGGCAAAAACACTTCCGGGTTGCCAAAAGGCGTCGATATCGCTTCTAAAGATAATTATTTAACGAATTAATAACAAGATAAGAAATTAATGAACTGGATCAACCAAGCCATATATATATATATATATATATATATATATATATATATATATATATATATATCTCCAATAATAATTGCTGTCTGTGGATACACATTAAGGTGTAATGTATGTGTAGACACACCAAGACACACACTATTATGGATGGTAATTGTTGTGATTACTTTCATTCTTCAAAGTAACTTTTGGAGCTCTACAGACCAATAAAAAAAAGTACTGAAGCTCAGAGTGAACAAAAAATAAAAATAACCTGGCTAGCGGCTGTCTTGTTTATATTAATTTTCAAATCCCATAATATTATCATGTCCATATGCCATCGTATTCACTCTTCTCAAAAGTAACTTTCTGTATTCTGGGTCTTTCATAAATCCTTGTCTTCAGTAAATTCAGTTTGCTATCTAAGTTTGTTAGACTGACCTGATGTATAATTTGTATGCAGATAACCTTAGGCAGAATGTCCTAAATTCAATTATTAATCGCAAAGAGAACAGATGCACCAAATCAATGATAGCTTGGTAAGCTAGCAATTATTTACCTGCATTGATTTAATGCGATTTAATAAAAGCTATGTTCCCAAGTTGGCATTAACAGTTAAATTTGGGCCACTGACAGCATTTTTTAAAAACTAAAACTTTTAAATATTTACTAGACCAATGAAAGGAATGTGGAGCCATTGATTTAGCTTCAGTGATATGACGTTTATAATTTTATCAAGAGCACCATATGTTTACAAAACAGGATAATCCAATCATAAATTAACATTTAATAGACTGAGAAAGCCAAGGTGTAATGCTCTAGATCAGAGGATCTTAAACCTTTTCACCCATGACCCCTTTCCTCCCAAGAGATTGTTCCATGTCCTCAGGCAGGCATGTAGCCGGGGGGGGGGGGGGGGGGGGGGGCTTGAGGGGCTTGAGGCCCCCCCCCCCCGAAATTCTCATGGTGGTTCGCGAAAAGGCTTTACTGGTGCATTATTTAAACTGTTATGTTTATTCATATCATGATCTGATCACCATACTCAATATATCCCATCTGCATGGGGGTATTGGGGTAATGATACAAAAGGTTTGCTAGGCTAGACCCTCTTTCACTCAGACTCAGCCCCCCCCCCCGAAACTCAGCCCCCCCGAACCCCCCCTGAAAAAATTCAGCCCCCCCCCCCCCCCAAATGAAATCCTGGCTACAGGCCTGACCTCAGGTATATAAAATAGATATAAAATCAAACATCTGATAATAAATCAGCATTTGCAGGCTTGGTAAACAAGCTGATTTTCCTTTTTGTGGAGTACAGCTGAAGCATTTTTTGCAGAGTCCACTGTAAAAACAGCATATTGATTCTAAAAGATTTGTGTAAATTGGTGGCATTCAGAAACCTTTTACAGTTTTCAAATCTTTTGTGACCCCAATATTAGTTAAAGGGACTCCATTTGAGATTGGGACAGTTTAAGAAGCAGTGCTTAGATGTTGTTTGACTGCAGTTCTCATAACTCATAAAGAATAGTTCCTTAGTCTACAGCTGATTGATGTTATAATTGAACAGCATCTGATGCCTCATGATGTTATAAGTGAACAACATCTGATGTCACAAGTTCCCTACCACTATTTATCTATCTATCACAGGGGTCCTCAAACTAAGGCCCGGGGACCGGATACGGCCCTCCAAGGTCATTTACCCGGCCCTCACTCTGGCCCTAAGTCTGAAATGACTTGGAAAACACACAACCACAACAACAACAATCCTATCTCATCAGCCAAAAGCAGGCCCACACTTCCCATTGAAATACTAATAAGCTTATAATTGTTAAAATTGTTCTTCATTTTAATTATTGTATTGTATTTAAGGTGGGTTTTTTTTTGCACTACAAATTAGATATGTGCAGTGTGCATAGGAATTCTTTCATGTTTTTTTTCAAATTATAATCCGGCCCTCCAACAGTTTGAGGGACTGTGACCTGGCCCTCTACTTAAAAAGTTTGTGGACCCCTGATCTATCATCTATCTATCTATCTATCTATCTCTATCTATCTATCTATCTCTATCTATCTATCTATCTATCTATCATCTATCTATCTATCTATCTATCTATCTATCTATCTATCTATCTATCTAATATTCTTGGAGTTACACTATGTCATTACACTCTTGAAGATAAAGGACAATGTATAACAGCCTTCCTAGATCTTATAACATATAGATCTGTTAAGGATTTATTGTGTTTAATGTTTTATTGTGTTTTATTGCATAACACAATCCTCCCACATAAACTGGTGTCTAAACTTATGGATCTTGAATTGTCATATTCACTCTGCTCCTGTATTATGGACTTCTTGTCTGGATGTTCCCAGAGGGTCAGATTAGATAATCATACCTCATCAGCTCTCTCTATCTCAATGCTGAGGTGCCACAGGGCTGTGTGTTGAGTTCTCTGCTTTTACTTTGTACACATATGACTGCACCCCCATCCATCGGAATAATATAATTACCAAATTTGCACACGATACAACTGTGGTGGGATTTATTTCTGCAGGGGATGAGTCTGCCTATTAGGATAATATAGATCAGCTAATCTCGTGGTGGAGGGACAATAATCTGGTTCTTAACATCAATAAGACCAAGGAGCTCATAGTAGACTACAGAAATAACAGACCAGAAATGCAGCCCATAGTCATAAATGGGGACCAAGTGGAATGGGTGACCAGTTTTAAGTTCCTAGCTGTCTCTATTAAGGAGGATCTGACTTAGGACACCCATATGGCAATGTTGGTTAAAAGGGCCCAGCAGAGAATGTACCTGAGACTTCTAAAAAACCAACAACAAAATGTAAAACTGCTGTTGATTTTCTACTGCTGTGCTATAGAGAGTATCCTAACCTACTGTGTCTGTGCATGGTTTGGTAACTACACAGTAGCAGATAGGAAGGCACTCCAAAGGGTCACCACTTCTGCATAGAGAATCACTGGTTTCCCTCTCCCCTCTTTGGAAGAACTTTAAAGGTCCCACAGCTTTAAGAAAGCTCAGCACACTCTTGGGAATCCATCTCACCTAGCTTATTCTTTTTTTGGCAGACAGTACGGTGTGACAAAGGCAAGGACAAACAGACTTTTATCCTAGAGCTGTAACTATATTGAACTCCAAGGCTTTGCATTGATGTGGCATTGGGGGCTGTGTGTGTTCAGGTAGGAGTGTAGGGGGAGGTGTGATGTGTGCTGGGGAAAACATTTATTTTTGTTGTACAATGTAAAATGACAATAAAGTTATCTATTCTATTCTTCAGTTCCTTCATCCATCCAGTGTTGGGGTGACAGAAGTAATCATGCAGCAGATGCGGATGATGCTAACTTGAAAAAGACTGGGTTACTGTAAGAAGAAGAAAAAAGAATAACAGTAACAGTGACATCACAAAAATCACATTGAGAAGCATGATTGTGACTGACAAATAATAATATTTCCCCAATTTTTCATAACTTGGTCTTCCCCATTTCTGCTCCTACATAATGTGAGAGCCTGTTTTGGCCTGCTTGTACCCTTTCTTCAAGAGAACAGAAAATATATTACATTTATTTATAAAGCTTTTTCATTTTGAAATCCTGAAAGACAGACGTGTTTCTAATGCATATGCTGTGATAAATTTGCTTGTCTGGTTGCCTTATTATTAATAATCATAGCAGTTCAGGTTCTTCTATTTCTTTTAATGCTCATTTCATTTTCATGGCCATTAATTTGTGAATTCAAATGTAGAGTTCCTCGTGAAAAGGACTATGTTTAACATTTCATGTTGTGTACTGATTTGATTTATGGAACCGAGCAGCATGAATATTGTTCTGTAACCTTTACTTCTGTTGAAAGCACTTTCAATTTAATTGTCTTTGTGCAATTTAAGCAAAGCTGTATAGGATGGCCTTAAGTACATCTTTGCAATAATTTTAGAATATGATATATTGAATAAAAAGGAGGAATATCTTGATGTAGATGATTAGTATAAAGTGGTTCCTTCATTTAGAGCTGAAACGACTGCAAGGAAACAGCAAACATTTGACTTCTGCAGATCAACTATGTGTGATATGTTACTTCATAACAGAAAATGTTTTCTGTATGATCTACTATGTATGAATTGTATTATTGAAACTTGTCTTCTGATCTGCCTCATTAGAATTCATAAAAATTTGAATTCAGTACATTACCCTCAGGTGTCCTGCTGTCTTGTACACTAAAGTAACTAAGGGACAATGATAACATCATTACAGACTAGTATTATCTCTTTTTAAGATAGGGCTAGAAACTTGGTAGATGCAGGGAATGCTGTGGATGTAGCATATCTTGATTTCAATAAGGTCTTTGGCAAGGTCCCCTATTAACTTCTTGCAAGCAAACTATTAAAATGTGGGCTAGAAAACACTACTTTTAGGTGGATTTGTTATTAGTTAAGTGAGTGAACCCAAAAGGTGCTCACCAATAGTCCCTCTTCATTCTGGAAAGAAGTGACTAGTGTTGTGACACAGAATTCTATCCAAGGCCCTATGCTGTTCAACATCTATATTAATGACTTGGATAAAGGTATAGAGGATATGCTTATCAAGTTTGCAGATGAAACCAAATTGGTAAGAATAGCTAACACCACAGAAGACAGGATTGGACTTTAAACTGACCGTAACAGATTAGAGAGCTGGGCCAAAACTAACAAGGAGAGATGATAGGATGCTTCACTTAGGCAGAAAAAGCAAAATGAACAGATACAGAATGGATGACACTTAGCTCTGCTTTGATCACACCTCACTTGGAATACTGTGTCCAATTCTGGGCACCACAATTTGAGAGAGATCTTGACAAGGTGGAATGTGTTCAGAAGAGGGCAATGAAAATGATCTGAGTTCTGGAGACCATGCCCAATGAGGAATGTCTTAAAGAGTTGGGTATGTTTAGCCAGAAGAAGAGAAGATTGAGAGGTGACATGATCACCATGTTTAAATATTTGAAAGGATGTCATAAGAAAGGGGGTGAGGAGAGACTTGTTTTTTGTTACCCCGGAGATTAGGACTCAGAGCAATGGGTTCAAATTACAGGAAAGGGGATTCTACCTGAAAATTAAGAAGAACTTGCGACTCTAAGAGCTGTTCGACAGTAGAACTGTCTGTCTCAGAATGTGGTGGAAATGCCTAGATTAGAGGCATTTAAACAGAGGTTGGATGGCCATCTGTTAGGGGTGCTTTATGCTTTTTCCTACCTGGAAGGGGGCTGAACTGCATGGCCCATGTGGTCTCTTCCAACTATTATTCTATGATTCTAACTTCATTGACAGTACTTCAATACAGTTTTTGTTGTTGTTTTGTTGTTGTTATTGTTATTATAATTATTACATGCTGCTTTTCTCTCTTAATTAGATTCAGAGTAACAAAGAGTGCTAAAAGCAATACAATATTAGACACTTGACATTTCCCTTTTCCTTTCCTAGATTGGCAAGAATTTTATTTAGGTTCATTTTTATAAGAACCTGATGGAAAAGAACTTTGCTGGAAATAAAAAAAAACCCAGAATTTTTCAAAAACTAAATGTGAGAAAATTGACAGAGTAATCCAATTCCAACTCGGGATTTTGAGCAATTGAACTATTGGTTAGAATCCCTTTTGTAGTCAAGCATAATAGGAATGCCAACCAGGTCTTTACACATATCTATAACATCCTGAGGACCAAGTGCAACATGGTCCTCAGGACACAACTGTATCTGTTAAATCTGGTCATTAAAAGGTACTTCACATCCATTTGAATTTTGCAGATTTGCCTAGGGTTGGACATTTCTTTATATTTGACATTCAAATTATGTTTCAAAAACTGAACACTGGAGATTTCTGAAGAAAATATTTATGAGGTTTCAAAAATAGAATGCTAAAGAAAGTTAAAAAAATAGATTTTTGTAATTCCTCTTTTAGTATACAGTTTATGATATTGTTGAGATAATGAGCCACTATGATATAACAGTATGATTGTGGAAATGTTTCATATTAATATTCTATCATGTCACAAACTAAGTTATATGGTTGCAGTTCATCATGTTTCTTTTGCATGTTGGGCCATCTAGGATAAGTGGTTTCTTTTATACTATAAAGCACTTAATTTGTGTGAAGAGTACAAAGTTGACAGACCATTTGCAATAAAATTAAAGGCTACTCATGAGACAATACAGGTTGAGTATCCTTTATCCGAAATGTTTGGGACTAGAAGTGTTTCAGATTTTTTTTGAAATTTTGGAATATCTATATTTGCTTATAGATCCATAATGAGTTATCTTGAAGTTGAGGCCCAGGTCTAAACATGACATTCATTTGTTTCATATGCACATAGCTTGAAGGTAAATGTTCATGACAGAAAGTTTGAGTACATCAAACCAATATAAAACAAAGATGTCATTCTATCAGCCAACCATTGTAGACAATTTAGAATTTTGGAATTTCTGATAAGGGAGGCTCTATGTGCACTATAGCTTTCCCTAATGTTTTTCAGTCTCAATGGGTTTTTATGCCTTTGTATGAAAACATTGATAAAAGTATTTATTTACAAATGAACTGTACACATTTCATATCTATGAAATTGAATCCAAAGAATTCAAGTCATTGAATCCA
This sequence comes from Anolis sagrei, assembly GCF_037176765.1. NCBI lineage: Eukaryota > Metazoa > Chordata > Lepidosauria > Squamata > Anolidae > Anolis > Anolis sagrei. The sequence goes on along the minus strand of NC_090022.1, from coordinate 250,622,364 downwards.
AAGAATATTACTGTTGTTAGCACAGGGAGAAGTAGAATATATCAATCTGGTATGCCCCTGTTTAAGATTTCAGCACCACAAACATGGCTGAATATACAGAATTTCACATTGAATCTGTGAAGAAGTAACCCTCAAATTTAATGAGCAAATCCATCTATTCTGGTGTCTACTACATTTCAGTCCTTTCAGCATCAAGTTCGCCTCATTTCCGTTTCTGATCCCCCCCCCCCTCCACGCACGCACGCACACACACACACCTCTGATACTTCCTTAACTTTTCACATATACCTTGTCAAGGAGTTGGTAAATTACAATTTCACACTAGTACCTCAACAAATTCACAGATTTACTCCTGTGGAGGTCTCAGATTTAACTATACAACATGGTTCTGTAGTGAGATTCATTGCTTTTAGAAAGCCACTAGAGTTATTTCTTTTTCTTCCAGTGATACCTGTTTTTTCTCAGACAACATTCTTGTTTCAGCTTCAGTGGGTTTGTCAGAGTATATCCTCTTTGTTTAGTGTTCACAGCCATCAAGAGTTCATTATGCATACAAGTAAACAAATCCAAATGAATTCATTTGAAATCAAAATGTTATTTCATTCTGTTTCTTGTGGCAGGATGGATTGCAGACAAATGCAAAAATGACAGCAGAAGCTCAGCAGTTCTATTTCAAAGAGAAGGTTCACCACTTATCACTGTTTTAGCTTTACTCTCTGCTAATGCTTTATTCTCTCATAACAACAAATGAGTGCTGCTGCATTTTAATTGGTACCTCAGCTTTCTTGTACACATATCAAAGGATCTTAAAATACATTAATAATAGTGGCTGGCATTCTACACTGCATTTGCAGATTTGTAACCTAGTGTTACAAATTCACAATTGCTATGCATTTACTCAGTCTCCACATTCATGATCATGGCACTATTGCCACAATCACAAATGACTCCCCCACTCATCCAATTACCTTAGTGGCCACAGCCTCATTGAGAAATTGATTGTTCTGCTGGTGATCAGGCAGTTGAATTATATGAAAGTTAACATTATGAAGCCACTTGAAAGATTACAATATGTACTGGAAATGATTTTCGATCAAATGTTCTTAGATAAGTATGTACTTGGATCAGCCCTTGGAAAGCTTAATACCACACAGGGCTGATCTGGCTTAAGTTTGCTTTAACGTGGTCTTATACCAGGTTAAGATAAGTCAGGAGAAATTCTGACCCAGGATTCAGACTTTCTCTTACTTTAGGGGAACTAGTTGTAGCTGTTTTAACCCCCATCCTGTGTTTCCTGGACTCAGTTGGCCCAAGTATGTTAGATTACTGTCTCCTGTCACCCTCCCCTACCTTATCCCAGTGTCACAGCTATTCCCAGTTACCTCACCTACCTTTTCTTCAGCACTCTGGCTGCATGACGATGGAGAAAGGAAGATGGAAAGCTCTCCTCACTCTGAGATTCCTTGTTAGCCAGATTGCCAAAGATGAGATAGATAGCACATTGCAGCTGGTGGTAGGAAGACTCTTAGGGTGACTACCCAGTGATGCCCATTAATATATGGCATGTTTATACAGTTAGAACTCCCTCCCACCCTCAGAAGGCAGTTGAGGGAGTCTTTATCTGGCACCATGTGGACCCAATCAAGCATTTGGGATGCTAGTTTAAGCCTGCATTAGTGGTTAGTGTAGAAGGGCCTTTAATTATGTATATAGTTAGTGATATAGTCCACTCTCTCACAAGTGATTTCCAATGCACTAGTCAGAAGTGTGATTCTTTTCAAAATTATTCATTTCACTGAAGATCTCTCATGGGAGAGCCCCGGTGGCACAAAGGGTTAAACCCTTGTGCCGGGAGGACTGAAGACTGACAGTTGCGGGTTCAAATCTGGGGAGAGCATGGGTGAGCTCCCTCTGTCAGCTCCAGCTCCCCATGTGGGGGCATGAGTGAAGCCTCCCACAAGGATGGTAAAACATCCAGGCGTTCCCCGGGCAACATCCTTGCAATGGCCAATTCTCTCACACCAGAAGCAACTTCCAGTTTTTCAAGTCACGCTTGACATAAAAAAATGGGAGAGGTTTGGAAACATCAGATAGCTGTGTTCTGCTTGACAGACCACATCCCAGTTGCTTGCAGCAGCAGCTGCCTGGTGAATCTGGATTGAGAAACTTTTGCAATCTCTAAATATTCCCTTCATTATTGAACACATGGGGATTGTGACCATAAACCAGCCACAAATATGTAAGTCTAGATTATGTATTCATCAGCTGTGATTGTTAATTCCAGCCAGCATTTGGCTGTTATTATCACATATAAAAGCAGGAAACTCAGTGCTCTGAGAACAGTTCCTTACAGTGAATGCATTGTAGGGGGAAAAAAACTGAGACAGAAAGAGGTAAAAATATAATACATCGCTGAAAGAAGAGACAGAAGGCTACTAGAACCCAACTCAAGTCGAGTGGGATGTTTCTTTCAAACGTCATAAGAGGAAAATGACATGTTATTCATGTAAAACTGCTTCAACTAAATTGTAAGATAAGCAAAACGCAATGACAAATAGGAGGTTAGTAGTCTTGGCTACTAAAGCTACTGACTCTCAGTCCAACTCTCTCCCTGGGATTTCCTTAAATGGTAGCTACTTGTACATTCATGTTCTTCATGTTCTCAAACACACACATCTCCCCAGTGCATAGTAATTAGAAATGGCACCCATAAAATGTGCTTTTAGAGGAGAAATTGAGCCTTTTAGAACTTAACCTGCACTCTTCCATTTCCCTATGTCCCATCCTGGACATTTTCACAAACAATTAAAAGGTCAAATTGTGAATTAGGTGTTGTTTGGGACCCACTTTCAGATCTGGACACTTTAGAGGAATATACACTTCACCTTTTAAAATTTATAATGGGTAACAAAGGAATAAATTCAGCCCAAACTTCAATATTGTCTGATGCACATCCCTAGCAAGTGATAGTAATCTTTTGTAGCTGTAGTAAAATTTTGCACCAATGCATTTTATATTTGTCATGTATAGTTAGGACATATTTTGTATGATTACTATAGCATATGGATTTAAAGAGTTATTTTGGACTTGAAGTGATTAACGGAGTCCCCACAATCATACTAGGGGGATGTTAAATGTCACCGTGATATTTTTTTCATTCATAGAATTTTGCCCCGCTCGTCTGACAGAGGCACCAGGAGTAGCTTACAAATTTCCATAACAAGATATACATTTCAGACATGTTGGCACTAGAATCCACTTTCTGACACTATGATAGGAATGAGACATGAAAAATTGAAAGGCAGTGTAGACTTTAAAAGAAAATTATAAATGTATCTTCAATCCCTTCCTCGTTTGTCTGTCCTCTTGACTTAACCACAGCACTGCAGAAAACTTAGAGTTCATTTTACTTGTTTTGTCAAATTTAAGTTGGTAAAGAAATGACATCTGCAAAATATAATCCCTACAGATGAATATTCTTTCCTCAAATAGTTATATCCTCAGAGCAGAAAATGTTATAATGACATCCATAAATGAAGCACTGATATAGCTTTAGATTTTTTTAAAAAAATCCATTAAATATTTCCCCTGAGACTGAGCCCTCTTCCTTTAACAAAACCCCATTTTCCCATCCCAGCTCCCTTTCAAATTGTCATTCTGTTATATATAAATTGCATTTGCTTTTTATCATCTGCCTAAGGAATCAGAAGAAGTAAAAATTGCAAGGGTTAATGTTTTGTTTGGGCTAAAGCTTTACATATTCTAAAACTTGGTGGCATCATCATCATTATAATGAAAAAAGAAGGAAACAGGGGAGATCATAGAAAATGTTTTGAGGCAATGTTCCAGACAAAGATTTTCAACTACCTAATTTCCATTTTTAAAGGTGTTTTCACTGGCATGGCTTGCAGAAGATGGAAACAGGACAGAGCCATCAGAAATAAATCACAGTATGCATTGGGGGGAAATATGAAGATGAAAATAGCATCAGTAAGATATTTCAAGATATGGTGCTTTTCAAAAATTCCTGAACTGAAACTGGATCTGAAAGTTTTTTTTTAAAAAAAATATCTGCCAGTGTACAATTGATAGTTCAATGAACAGGCATGGTGCAAACCGACATAAATTAAATTAAATGCTGTAATTAAAATAAATAGGCTCCACAAAACAGCCTTTTTTTTCTTTCAGCTTTTATCATTTCATCCACAATGTGTAACAAATCTTAAATAGTCTTGAGATCTGTTAAAGAAGACTAAAAGAGGTAGAAATTATGACATTAGCTGTCTTCAGTCCCTATATTAGGAGAAAGATGGGATGAAAATGAAATAAATACAAATAAAAATAGTGGAGAAAATCATGCTAAATAACTTGTCAATGAGATGTTTACATCAGATAACTTTCTCTTTCTCCATAAAATCAACAGTCAGAAAACCAGATACTAGGCAGAAGGATAGTTTTACATTTTAGTATTTCTAAGATGTCTGAGAGATCATTAAATCATGTTGTCTCTCAATTTGGTCAAAAATAGTAGTCTAATCTAGGACCCTGCTTAGCATTTGAAAAGCACTATTTCTATACACATTATGTGATAAGAACTATGCAAATAGTCACAAAAGCAAAGAGATTTGTGATACCCTAAAACCTAGGAAATTGTGGATTGTTGTCTATTGCATCTGATTCACAGAGTGTTGCTTTAGCAAATTATTATACACATGCTTGAATGGTTTGGAGATGTGAGGAAACACCTATGACAGGAGATTCTATTCAGTCAAAATACTGATTAGTGCTTTAGTAGTCGGTGTTAACAAATAGGAATTGGTTGGTAACACATACACATTGATTAACACATTTATGATGAACAATCTTTGTCTTGTTGAAGTCACAAGAGTTGTACACCTTGTCAAATTTGTATGAGTGAGAATTGCAATTAGGTGAGTCAAAGAGAGTAGAAAATCTAAAGCAATAATACAGATAATTAAAATCATCTGAAGTCATTAACAGACAGTATCTTCATTGATAAGTTGATTAACATGAGTATTAATTTTAAAACCTTTGGCTGTATTCAAGCAATAGGATACTCAAATAACAGGATTCTTGTTCAGATGTTTCCACTGAAACTTGAATCAGTTTGATGACCATTTTAATGGAAAAATAAAATGTCCTGCCAGACTGAAGTTGCCCCCAACAATGTTTTATAATTTCTGCCATTTTGATGACAAAAACAAACTCTCCTCCAGACTGAAGTATTCCCCAAGAATTTTAGCATTTCTCTTATCAAATGTATGTCCATCTAGTCTTCTGCAGGCTAGTCCATTTTCCATGTATAGCATGCAGCAAGCATTCCTGGAATATGATAGCATATAATTTGGAAGAAGATGTATGGACACCAGATGTTTGGGATAAGTTTATTTGGACCTGAGACAGTATTATCAGTGTAATAGAGTCATTGTTAGCACTTTACTATACCATATGGCCTTCTTTTAATAGCTATATTTGTGTCAATCAGATCTTATTTACCATCATTTCATAGTATTGATAATGTTTTCCAATTCAGAAATTTATTTCTTTCATTTTATTCTCTTATTTTAAAATAACAGAATATCTTCCCATATTATTCTTTTTGTATTTTGGGCAGTATTTGCATAGAGTTAAACCCTGAAGATAGGATTAAAGCATCGTACGTGAACACCTGTGACAGGAGATTCCATTCAGACCTGTAAAATTGAATTTGTTATTTCCAAGCACAAAAGGAGAGGCGGTCAGCAGGATGAGGGCCAGTGCAGCTTTCAAACCATCTGCCTCTTTCTAATTGTGTACCTGAGAATAATTCTTCAAAGAATAGAAAGAAGCCACCCACTCTTTGTATCTGCAGCCAAAAGGAACAACATTATAGCCAAAATATCAAACGGTACAGAGAAGACACATCAGAATATGTTTTATTGACCTGGTAACTCCTCTTGACCTCCAGAGCAGGACATTTTATTATAACATTCAGATAACATTTAACTGTAGAATACTTGGTGTCACAGAACTGCAAATAAAATGGGCACCAGTTTTCTGCAAGATACAAGAATGGAACAGTTGCACAGGCAGAAGGTTGATGACACACATATTCACCAATCAAATAGTTCTGGGATTGAAGCCCACCTTGCGAAAATCAAAGGCCATCTGATGAAGGGAGTGGATGATGATGAGTATTGAAGAATAAAATCCTAACCATGTTTATTTATTTATTTATTTATTTATTTATTTATTATTTGGACTTCTATGCCGCCACTCCCCTGGGGCTCGGAGCAGCTGGGCCATCAGTCACGTCTTTGTCAACATTAGCTGGGCTTAGCTCATCATAAGTCAAAAGGCAATGAAAGCCAGTTCAGTAGCCCTACATTTTGAATATAAGCACCTAAAACATTTATTAGTTTTACTTTAGGTTATTTAATGGCAATATAAATGGTATTATTGTACAAGCCCAAGGCCATGACAACATGGCACAAGATGTACAGAATAGTACCCTCAGAGCAAACAGGAAACAAAAGATATCAAACAAAAGGCAATATAGAAACTAGTTCCCTTCACTACAATCAGTATTTTGGTTCAGGATACTCTGCTCACAATCCTCACATCCCTCCATTTCTCCATCACACTATTCACAAAGTTAATTTAGGGTTCTTATGTTATCCCTGTGATGTGTGAGCACAGTTTGTCCTTAATCTAATTAGCTGAGGAATCCTTCAGTACAGTATGGGACATCCTTATATTCAGTTAAGTGTGGCAGAGTTTGTCTAATGTTTACATGAAAAAATGTTTTTCATAATCAAGTCATCATTGCAGATGTCACTTGATTCATATAGGGAATGCTCACAAAAACATGGCAGTATAAAAGATCACTATGGCAGCTCTTAGAATACCAGGATGATGGGAGATCTGGGTCCTGGTTACTACAACTAAGTTTTTGTCCCTTTCTGTAACTTTAAAAAAATCCTTGATATTCTTTAGGCTATCACTAATCTATATAATTCTATCACTACCTTTCATCTGTATTCTTTTTTTCTACATCCATTCCCTTTTTTGTTTGTTAACTCTTCTACACCTCCAATCAGAATCCTAGGCATACATAGGGCCAGGTAGGTATTATTCACTGCCAGGAATCTTTACTTTGTATTCTTTGATAACTTGCTTACCCCATCTTGTTATTTCCATTCTATTTGTCGGGACACAGATGCCTTAAAGGGCCAGACTTAGAATTAGTTCCAAAGTAAAGTTTATTAAGCAAATAAAAAGGGCTCAAAGACACTTAACTCAGTGTCTCTGGCCAAACTCAAAAGCAGAAACCAGTCAACATGGATTTATCAAAAACAAGTCATGCCAGACTAATCTGATCTCTTTCTTCGATAGAGCTACAAGCTGGATAGATGCGGGGAATGCCGTGGATGTAGCGTACCTGGATTTCAGTAAGGCCTTCGACAAGGTCCCCCATGACCTTCTGGCAAGGAAACTAGTCCAATGTGGGCTAGGCAAAACTACGGTGAGGTGGATCTGTAATTGGTTAAGTGGACGAACACAGAGAGTGCTCACTAATGCTTCCTCCTCATCTTGGAAAGAAGTGACAAGTGGAGTGCCGCAGGGTTCCGTCCTGGGCCCGGTCCTATTCAACATCTTTATTAATGACTTAGATGAAGGGCTAGAAGGCATGATCATCAAGTTTGCAGATGACACCAAATTGGGAGGGATAGCCAATAGTCCAGAGGACAGGAGCAGAATTCAAAACGATCTTGACAGATTAGAGAGATGGGCCAAAACTAACAAAATGAAGTTCAACAGTGACAAATGCAAGATACTCCACTTTGGCAGAAAAAATGAAATGCAAAGATACAGAATGGGGGACGCCTGGCTCGAGAGCAGTACGTGTGAAAAAGATCTTGGAGTCCTCATGGACAACAAGTTAAACATGAGCCAACAATGTGATGTGGCGGCAAAAAAAGCCAATGGGATTTTGGCCTGCATCAATAGGAGCATAGTGTCTACATCTAAGGAAGTAATGCTACCCCTCTATTCTGCTTTGGTTAGACCACATCTGGAATACTGTGTCCAATTCTGGGCACCACAATTCAAGAGAGATATTGACAAGCTGGAATGTGTCCAGAGGAGGGTGACTAAAATGATCAAGGGTCTGGAGAACAAGCCCTATGAGGAGCGGCTTAGGGAACTGGGCATGTTTAGCCTGAAGAAGAGAAGGCTGAGAGGAGATATGATAGCCATGTATAAATATGTGAGAGGAAGCCACAGGGAAGAGGGAGCAAGCTTGTTTTCTGCTTCCTTGGAGACTAGGATGCGGAACAATGGCTTCAAACTACAAGAGAGGAGATTCCATCTGAACATTAGGAAGAACTTCCTGACTGTGAGAGCCGTTCAGCAGTGGAACTCTCTGCCCCGGAGTGTGGTGGAGGCTCCTTCTTTGGAAGCTTTTAAGCAGAGGCTGGATGGCCATTTGTCAGGGGTGATTTGAATGCAATATTCCTGCTTCTTGGCAGGGGGTTGGACTGGATGGCCCATGAGGTCTCTTCCAACTCTTTGATTCTATGATTCTATGAAAAGAGATAACTGAAGCAATAATCCGGATTATCCGGAGAAAAGAACCGGATTATAATTAAGTGCTCTGAGAGTCCCCCAAAATAGCACAGCAAGCAAACAGTTAACAAACAAAGGACCGCAGGGAAGAAAGCGTAGTCAAATGAAGTCCGAGGTTGAAACAAGACAAATTCAAAGTAGCGAAGTCCCAAAGTCCACGTAGTCAGCGTCATAGTCAAACCAGTCCGAAGTCAAGGAAGGGAGGAGTCAGCACTCACGGGAATCCAAGCCAAGTTGAATACACACACTAATGGAAGCAGTAACCTGTAGATCCAGGGCCCAATGCCAACACGAAATAGGCAGCGACAAGAACCCAATGCAAAAACCAACACCTTGCCTTCTGCGAAGATTCCCCATTACAGAGCCTACTTTTATCTTACACATAATCATCAGAAGGTGAGCTGACCCATCATTTTCTCTTGCAGTTGTTCTTGATTCCACACGTGAACTCCTACTCCCATCCCTCCAACTTCTCCATCTTATTTCAAGACTTAGGTACCCCCAAGACTCAGCCATATTCCCGATTGCCAGTCCTCATTACCAGAGAACCCCAAAAATTTATCACTGGACATTGGCTCTGCACATATAGCTTGTACCTCTTTTACCTTAGTCCAGTCCAGTGTGTCATCTTCATCTTCATCACTCTCTAACCCATCACCCCCAGAGAAACCCAAGAATGACTCCTCATCTGTGGGCGCATTAAGTATATCCCGGATCCTCTTCCTTTGTTGCTCCTCATCAGACTCCTGCTCCCAAGTAGTCCTTTTCCTTCCCTTAGACCAATCCATGATGTTTCCTTCTTCCTCCTCACTTGTTGATCCATCGTCCCCAGAGAAGCCCAGGAATGATTCCACATCTGTAGGAGCATTAAGTATATCCTGGATCCTCTTCCTTTGTTGCTCCTCATCAGACTCCCGAGTAACCCGTTTTCCCCTTCTAGTGTCCAAACTACTGTTAGCATTGTTACTCGCAGGCTCTACTACAACACTATTCTTCTTTCTGTGTTGATTGGATGTGGGTTCATGTCATCTTCTGTAGGCCCAGCACCACTACACAGCACCATTGTGCAAATATCAGAAACCATACATCTCGTATCCACTGTTTTCTTGCCTCCTTAGGATTTTAATGCACCGAGCCTGGATGTCATACCACACTCAGAATGGAGCATAGCATACGTAGTATGAAATTTACTTTACAATGTCATTTCTTTGTCACTGTGCAAACAAAAGTCAGCCATAGCAGAGCACCTGATGAACCAACCTGGACACAGCATTTTATTTTAGAACACAAAAATGATGGACTGCTCTCACGGCCACCACGGCTACACAGAGAGGCCATTGAAATACACAAGCATGTGGACAATTTCAACAGAGGGGAGAAAACCATGAAGATGGGCAGGATCTGGCTACCAGTATTAAAAAATTCCAAAATTGCAACAGCAAAAACAGCAGAGAGGAAACAGGCAGGGACATCTAATTACCTTTCAAGAAGAATTTGCTCCAGGCACAGTCAGCCCATTGTATGCTAATCAAGGTGGTCAGTTGAAATATTCACACCTAGCCCAACTGACAAAATCCTTTGTCTCACTCTGGTCATTCCACAGATATATAAACCCTTTTTCCCAGTTCCAACAGACCTCACCTCTGAGGATGCTTGCCATAGATGCAGGTGAAACGTCAGGAGAAATGCCTCTAGAACATGGCCATATAGCCCGAAAAAACCCACAAGAACTTAAAAGTCAGATTATTGCAATGCAATTTCTGCAAGCAGTAGCAACCCTGCATTGTTGCCTCACTTGCAGTCATTCATTAAGATCTGCCCATTGCATACCTCAGTAAGAATTTATCTTTTCTATCATCTTCCCCTGCAAAATAAAAAACCAATTTCTTCCCAGATATCCTTATTTTTTAGCCCACTGACCAGCAAACAAAAACCTGCTTCTCAAACCCTGCTAGTAAAACTATGCCTGACTTATTAAAATGATAGTTTAATTCATTGCCTTACTTCTCATCATAATATTATTATAATGACTATATTAACTCTAATACAATTCTAGGGAAGCTTTGGACTTACATAATCATATCTTGTTTGTTTATTCATTTTGTTAGAGTCCCAGGATCCAACAGACAGTTTCAAAATAGCAGCAAAAAGCAGAAATTGTTAGTAAAGGGTAAATCTCAAGAAAAATATAAAGATTCAATTCACCATCCCATCAGCATATCATAAACACACTATTCTAATGCAGACAGTACACTACACTGACCAACAAACCACCATCACACTTAAACTTACTTTATTATTTGTTTATTTACTTCTTCTTTTTTACTATATTTGTATATTGCCCCTCTCAGCCCGAAGGCGGCTTGAGGCGGTTTATAGCCTTTTTAGCCTTGAAGACACCTTGCATAGTCATTAGCCATTCCATGTTTCAGAGTGGACAGAAATGGATTACACTTCTCCAAGCCAGATGCACAATGGTTTCATCAGCAATGAGAGCTGTTTTTCAAAAATGTAAGTGCTTCTGTAATTGTACATTTGACTGTGATTGATAGATCATTTTCCAATTTTGATACTGTTCCATTATCCAGGTGGAAACCACCAGGGGGTACTAGAGAGAGAAGGGCCATCCCATTTATGGGGTGGAGGGTGGGTCGAAGGAGCAAAACCCCTGTTTTCCTATTATTCCACCCACCCATGTCCCCATCATGGAAACAACACTTGTTTATGATTTGGGAAGGGGGGAGGGGGAATGACCAATGGAAATGGGGGAAATGGTTTTCCACCTTCAACTCCCCACCTCTATAAATGATACTATTCTTCTCTCTCTAGTGCCCCCTTGGTGGCCTGTGCCACAATAATAGAACAGTACCACATTTTTCTGCTCACTCTGTAACATATAATAGCTGTGTTAGGCACCTTAAAGTAAGTCAGAAGGGAGGGCATTCTGTACAGAGGAAGATTATACCAGTCTCACAGTGCCCGGAAAAGGATATCTGCTCTTGTGAGGGACATTTATACATATCAATGTGCCTATCTGAATTCCAGCCATACTATATTCACAATCCATTCTGTGTGTGGAGGGGGGGGGGGGGGGGATCCACTGTCCTCAGCAGCATTATCTGCACATATATATAACCACCATGTGTTGATTTAATCTAATCCAGGCTACAACTATGTCATGAGCAAGAACTACATACAGACCAGATAACCGAAGCAAGAGATTCTAACTATGTTGTTTCTATAGTTGTGTGCAGAATTCATTCCTACTGTTTTTACTGTTTCTTTAATGTATTCCATTTCTTTGGGAGTTTTCAGATAAAAATATAAAATGATTAGTTAAATGAATAGATGCATGCACCTCAGAGAGAGAGAAAAATCAAAATCAAAAACATAAACCATTAAACCCCCCAAAAAAGTCAGACACACAAGGCTGGTTGGTGTAAATTTTCATGCCTATTTTCCTTTGTGGAAGGATTTGTGGACTCTCTCTACCCATCTCAAGGTTAACCACAGGAGTGTAAAATTCCACTGAATAGGGTGTACTGTGTCATAGGGAAAGGGGTCAGGGAAGAATCTTTAAAAATGAGATAGAGAAATCTTTATGAGCAGAACTTTTGGTCCACGGGAGGTATTACTTCATATTGGAAAGTGCTTATTGTACATTTAAAGCTTGTATATTGTTTAATGTCATGGCCTGTGGCTGGTACAATAAACAATTCAATTAATACTCCGATTGGATCCAACTATCAATACTATTTCCCTCTCCTCCTACTCCCCCTTCTTTTCTTCCTCCTATTCTTCCTCCCCCCTTCTTCTGTATGGGTCAGAGTACCATAGCTGTTTTGTGTGCAGAACTACACTAGGTGGAACCATATATTATCTTGTCTTTGAAGAGTACCCAGAACAGCCCGTCACTTTGTATGTGTGTGAATGGGGGGAGGGGGGGCTATTCTGATTCAGAACCCTACTATTCACATACACTTGTGCCACCATCCAATTTTTCCTTGATCTGTGACATGCAGATAATGGGTGGTATTTACCTGTGTCGTTGTTTGCCACTGTAGTGACAATCTCAGAGCTCCAGAGAATTTGTGACCATCATCCCGCATCATTGATGATGTAAGTAAAGATACCAATGCAACCCTCTCCTTTCCAACCTTCCATTTCCAAGTTGCATGGACACCTTTACTTACATCAACAAGGGTGTAGAATAATGGTCACAATCTCTCTGAAATTAATATCGACACAGGTAAGGGCTACTGTCCAGTGGAGCCAAAGTGCTTTCTGCACCACATGAAAGTGAGGACTCTGCCCCCCCCCCCCCCCCACTGGTTCAGGAGCACAACCTCTTGAACACCAAGGCAGAATCCAGGCTGGTCTGAAACAGCAGTAAATTTTGTTGCCTGTGTAGATGCAACCTACAGTAAAATGACTGTAGTGTAATAGTGGGCTGGTGCAATTAAGTCCTAATAAACAGTGGTATTAAATCTAATAATGCTGTAGTCATACAATCTAGTTGTAGGACTAATTTGATGTCACTGCCTACATGTCCCAATGCTTATGACACTGGGTGTGCATGAACACTCTCTCCATATTGCTGCAAACCACTCTAAAGATGAGCCAGCTTTGAGAGAGAGAGAGAGAATACACTCAACAATTTCAAGTGAATCTTCAATGGCTATCATGCACCTGAGGTTATGGGGCTAACAACTCACTTCAAATTAAGCCAGAGTGTTTGCAGACTTGCTCTTGTTTTCTAGTCCTTTCATTTGAGGTCTAAAAATTAAAATATTTTGTTTGCTTTTGCTGACCTTTAATACTTCTTGATGATATGTAAATACAGTTAAAGAGTAACCATTGGTCTGCACAGATAAATGAATGACAGGGGCAAATAAATGAAACCAAATAAGGCTATTATATAACAGAATGAATACCCACTATGTCAAGCGTTTCATTGCAATAGAACAGAAATATCTAGTTGAGTAGATAGTTCTTTTATTTGGATTTCTCTGTCCCTGTAGATTTCTTTTGCCATCCTTATGAACATCCATGAATATCATTTTATACCCAAGCACTTGTTTCATTGTTTTTCATTCAAATGAAATGCCAGCATTGTTTATAATATGGCATAACATATGCAAATGTTTTTATTTCAATAAAGGATTGTTTCTTTGGAGAGGAAAATACACAAAAGAAAAGGCCACAGTTCTAAGATTATGAATCTACTTTATTCCCTGAACAAGAACAACATCTTTGAACAGTTCCAAGGGACACTGTTTTCCCAAAAACTATTCCAATATCTAAGACATCGTCAACATTCATTTTCCAGACTGAAAAATACAAGTAAAAATGTAGTCTATGTGATGGCACTTTTATAGTAATGGTCAAGTATTAGACTAGAGAAGCCTTGTTTTAACATATAACATACAGAGTAAGTGTGTAAGTCATTAATTTAAACCCCAAATCCCAAAATTTAAAGTTATGTTTTGAATTTTGCATGTTCATCTTGCCTCCAATTGTGGGAGTTCATTCTGCTTTCAAAATGTTGAAAGTTTGGTTTTTTCTGGGTGGTGCGAAGGGTTGAAATGGGTTATAAATAAAGTGATTGGCTGATATCAATATATCAATTCTAACCATGTTCATCTCTATCCAGACTATGTTTATAAACGGATCCTAACTGGCATGCTGGATCCCATGTTGGACATCTTTAATAGAAGAGTGGAATCCAGTAGAGTATTTTAGACAGTGTCCTTGTAGCGGAGTGCTGGGAAACTAGTTTTCAGGCAATTCAGAAAGCTACAAGGGGAAAAGTAGAGAGTAGAAAGAGACCAAATCCTTCAATTACAATGTCAAAATGATGTTGGGTCAAGTCCTGAATAATAGAAAAAACAACTTTTAAAAAATCCATTCGGTTACAGTTTGGTATTGTAGAGTATTCCATAACTATGACCAGATTGCGAACATTTGTGTGTGCATGCTCTCTTATGTTTCTTTAAAACAATTTTTAATCTTAAAAAAAATCCACTCACAGGTTTCTGGTAAACACCAGAATGAAAATTTATTCTGTTAACAAATACAAAATTTGCATGATATTTTCTGCACAGCAAAATAAATGTATTAATTTATTCACTTAATTACCTCCCACTCAAGGACTCAAGGTGGCATAGCAATATTGTGTTGTGATTTATGTATATTTCCAGCATTCGGCAAGAAAGAGAAAACAATGGAAACAGTCAGAAAACTGTAGCAAAAAAAAGACTACTGTTTGCTGATGTTTCTACCTCTGATTTGGCTATAGGACCATCTGTTCAATATCAGACCGAGGCCCTGACTCAGCAGGTATCGCCAACTATGCAGCTCACCTGTCTTAGCTGTTTGGGTTGTAAAAGGAGGAGCCTTGTAGGGAAAGATCACCCCTGAAGATAGATGCTGAGAAAGATGGCACCAAATGGTGATGCTCCTTTGAGGAGGATCAACTTTGAGGGTACAATAGACCAAGATCCCATCCCTCTGCCAGATAGAGACGAGGATTTGCTACCTGTTTTAAATATTTATCTGTTTAACACAGTTTTTGTTTGTAAAGATGAAATAAATGAAATATACATTTCTTCTATTTATATATTTTCTCACTAATTTCATTCTAAAAGGGAACAATAAGTAATTTTAGTAATTTTATTCCTGTCCCACAAAACAAGTATTTGAAAACTGTGCAGATGATTGAAGAGTAATTGCAATTCAGAACATATTATGACCAAAATTTTCACTGTTTGTAAGGAAACATCATTTCTATACAGGAAGCAACATTTTACTTGCAGTAAATACCATTTCTATGCAAAAATATATTTTAGTCAGAAAATGTTGTTTTATCCAAAAAATGCTGTAGTTGACTTTTTTGCCCAAACTTTCCACATTTTTTCACACAAAAGAATTCTGTGGAGGAAATGGCATTAAAAAAATTGCATACAAAGAAAATTCTGCTTTTTGACCAAAAGAAAAACATGTGCAAATGTTGCGTAGAATATTTCCTAAATACAGAGACTTTTGTAATGTCAAGATTTTCCTCATCAAGGCTTTCTGACATTAGAGAAACAGTTTTTCAACCATTTCTAGATGTTAATGAATATTCTTTCCATTCCTAGTTTTTAACAGAAAGAAGGTGAAGGGAATCACAGAATAGCTATTGGGTTTGTAGAGAGATATATGGAAGTAGAAGACAAGTTACACAATCATTGGAAAGAGAAACAAAATGCTTATTACTCCCAAACTATCTCAATCAATAAAAGCCTTCATTACAGTTAACTGACCATAATAACAACAACATACAAATATACACATATGCAGTATATGAGCAATTGACACAAAATTAAAAAGAAAATGTGATTAATTCCAACTGAAGTATTCTAGTACCTTCCCTTGTTGTACAAAAATGGTCACTTGTTTAAAATATCAAATATTGTTAAACCATAAGTAAGTTCCAATTGTGTCATAAATCCTATGTGTTTTAATGGTAAAAAGTAAGAACTTCACAATTTCTTCGGTTACCTTTCTTTCTGTATCTCTTAATAGGTATCTCAAGTACCAATCAAGAGATATTCCTGGGAACTTAATTAGTAGGAGCAGTAGTAGCATTGATCTATCATTCTTATAGAAAGAGCAGAAAACATGGACATGAAATAAAGACTCAACTAATCTTACTTTGCAAGGAAATCTCGCTCATTATAGTTTTTCTAATTCAAGTAGTCTGGAGAGCCTTGGTGACCAGTTGTCACCAACTGGTGACCTAGTTTGGAATTCTGTTTCTGATTTCCACCTCACCTTTCCATTCTAAACCATGTTAGACTGAATGAAGGTGAACACAGAATCATAGAATAACAGAGTTGGAAGAGACCACATGGGTGATCTAGTCCAATGCCCTGCCATGCATGAAAAGCACAATCAAAGCAACCCTGACAGATGGTCATCCAGCCTCTGTTTGAAAGCTTCCAAGAAAGGAGCTTCTACCACATTCTAAGATGGAGAGTTCCACTGCTGAACAGCTCTTACAGCTCTTACAGTCAGGAAGTTCTTCCTAATGTTCAAGTGGAATCTCCTTTCCTGTAATTTGAACCCATTGCTCTGGGTCCTAGTTTCCAGGGCAGTGGAAAACAAGCCTGCTCCCTCTTCCTTATGATATCATTTCACATATTTATATATGTCTCCTCTTAACCTTCTCTGTTGCAAGCTAAACATCCCCAACTCTTTAAGATGCATGGTCTCTAGATTTTGATCATTTTAGTTGCCCTCCCCCAAGTTGAAACTTGATCCAAATAAAACACAGGTGCTGCTTGACAGTTAAAAGAGGACCCTCCTGGTCTGTGGATAAGGATTCTGTCTATACTAAACTGACAAACATTCCCCACAAAGAAGCAGATTTGTAGTTTCTGCACCAATTTTATGGTTGGGGTCACTGCAACATGTTTCTACTTTCTCCTACCAAACTGAACACTGAGTGAGACAACTCACCAGAGGCTCATTAAAATTGTTTTTGTCCCCTTCTACTTAAAGAAGATACTGACTTGGTAAGTCAAAAGTTGTGCAGGCCTATTATAAATGTATGCAAAAAGAGCCTGGAAAATGTACATTTTGGACTGTACCTCCCAGAATCCCTGGCCATCATGATCTCTGCAGATTCTGGAAAGTTTCCCCAAGAACTGTGCACTAATATGTAAACACTAACAGCATTTTTGATGTTATTTATTGCTCACCAAAGTTTATAAGTAGTCCTCAACTACCTATCTATGAAGACAACACTCACATGAAAGATTATGGTCATAGTCTATTTTAATAATACTCATTTCAATTTCTAGGGGTACTTTCGCATTTTTCCTTCTCCAGTCAACACAATGACAAATCATATATTTTACTGGATATGACTGCTAGTCAAGCCACTGCAAACAGAATCTGAAATACAACGTAAGTGAAATTAGTGTATCACTTCTACAATTGTTTTAGATACATGTGTGCATCATTGACAACCTGGCATTAGATTATGTCTGGGAAAAAACACCTACCAGAATGTTAAGATACTGAAATAGATATATGCCCCTTTATGAGTGTAATGAATGACAGTTAGCATGCTTATGAACATAATGGATGTTGTTAAGATTTCACAATGCTCAAGGAGATCAACAATCTTTTATATTATCAAATGCCTATTTAGAGAATGTGATGTCTCAAAGGGCGAGATTGAATTCCTTGACTGATACGTGATAATAGGTATAATACAAGACACAGAATTCTGTACATGTGAAAACCATTATGAAGTGTCTGTATAATGCCTTAACATGTACTGTGGAAAGTCTGAAAGAGCATGATGATTATGATGCTGTAGAAATGGCTATGTTACATGGTTTAAGAAGAGATAATATTTCTATATGTCTTAAGTATTGCAAAGCTTGTTAACAAGATGTAGAGAAATATACAGTTCTTATTACTTTATAACATTCTAATGGCCATGTACAGAGAGGTAATAAATATATGATTCCTTAAATGAAATGAAATGAAAAGCACATGCCCAGACATGGGCATGTCTGTATTTCTTCTTGAGGAGAGTGTGTGTGTTTGAATATTTTTGAACACTTTTATAGCCTAAAATGTTGGCAAAGAGTTTATGCAAATATCTGGGGATTCCAGGATTTAAGAAAGCTTAAATGGAGGGTTAAGTGAAGTGTTGAACCTAACTGTTTTAACCACTATCTCAATTGGTTGAATCACTATTGTCAGGTGGGAAGAAGGTGGCAATGGAACCCCAGACAGAATCAAGATTAGCAGATAAGTAACTAGGACACTCAATCCCTCAGTCTAAAGAGATAGGGATGGGGAACCATGCCAACTTCCAAATATTTATTATTGTTGGACTAAATGAGGGAAAACATAAGGAATGTACAAAGGAATGAACACTATTCATGTATACCAAGATTTTCTTTATTCTCTTTGATTCAAGGCTTCATTTGTGCAAAGTTAATTTCAAGATTTGCATACAAACTCTAAACAATAATAGTTAACTCTTGCAAATACATGAGAGTTCACAGAAAAACGTTTAGCATCCATAAACCTCTTAACATGGGGCAAAAATACCTTGTTCTGCCACTTTATTTTGTGGCTTGGACGGGACCTGCCATGCATCATCACATGACGCATGGCAGGTCCCGCCCACTTTCCTCCCAAAGTGAAGACAAAGTGCCGAAAGTGCAGGTAGCTCTTTTTTTTAAAAAAAAAATTGTGTAATACATAGAAACATACAATCTTCAAAATTAGCAGTCAAAAGACCATTATATTCCCCAATCCCACCACTACCACAACCCCATCCCCCCCCCCCCCCGGAACAGTTAACTACTTTTGCTATGCTTATTACAATTGTTCAATCATGAGGATAGTCTTATTTAACTCCGTATATTTATCTTTCCCCTTTATTCTGTAAATGAGACCCTTCCATTTTGCCCCCCATGTCCTTCTGATTTGGCCCGTACTATAGTAACTTTTCCTTTCGCTAATATAATCTTGGAGTAGGTAGTTGGCTAGATATTTATACCAAGTTTTTATATCCCATTTCTTGTGGTCTTTCCAGCCTATGGCCACTGAGGCTTTGATTGCATTCATCATGGTTTTTTTTTTATTTCCTCCCGTTCTTTAAATTCCCCCTTTCTTTCCAATTTCTGGGTGAAAAATTGAGTCTTGTTCCAGTCTATATTTATCCCTAATAGCTCCTCCATTTCCTTCTTGATTATTTCGTGGAACTTTTGTATTTTTTCTCATTCCCACCACATGAAGGGTGTATGTTCCTGTTTTTCCGCAGTTATGCCAACATAATTTTGGGCATGTGCCAATTGCACAGGAGTTCTGTAACATTTTGTCAGTATTATCCGTTGCATTTCTTTGATCTTTAGATGTTTTATTTTATTGATTGATTTCATCCAATTGTCTATTTCTCTCTCACTGCAACTTAATTCCTCCTTCCAAACTTCTATTAAGGTAGATTTTGTATTATATTGTATTTCCGTGATTATTTTGTATATAAATCCCATGATTCCTTTCTCCTTCTCAACTTTCCATTTTATTATTTTGTCAAGATTTGTTTCTGAGGTTTCCTTAGTCTTCAATTCTGTTAGCTTTTTAGACAGCCCTCCCCATTGTAGCCAATTTCCAAGCCCATTATTTCCTTCCATTGAATTACAGTTCCATCTGGTTTCAGTAAGTCCTCAACCTTTGTTACTCCATTTTGTTCCAATTTCTTTAGCATATTTTGATATGGCTGGGGTTTTCTGTTCTCTATGGAGCCTATTGGGAGCTCATCTATTTTATTTAGTGGGAGTTTGTTGTGCCATTTGTTGATAATAAAGGGACTCCTTTTATATTTTTAGGTCTTTTCCCCAATTTTCCCCATAATGCAAGATCCATATTCCCATCTGTTTGTTAGTTTCTCTATCCTAACCCATCTTTTGGGCTCTCCAATGTCTAATTCAAGTAATCTAGCCAGTTGACAGGCTTCATAGTAATTCTGGAAGCAAGGTGCTCCCCAGCCTCCATTTTCTTGTGAAGTAAACAATATTGAATTTGCAATTCTGGTTTTACTAGAACCTACCTCCCAAAGTGGAGATGAAGTGCCAAAAGTGCAGGTAGCTCTGATGGAGCTACCCACACTTTCCTCCCCAAATCCCTGTGTGATGGCAAAAAGGGTGGCGGGGCAACACGTGTTGTCGCCCATTCTGCCATCTGATGAGGAGAGGGAAAGGGTGCCACTGCCACTCCTTGTGATAGTGGAGGGAGGGCACACATGATTCCATGAGCCAGCCTGCAAGCCTTCCCTTTCACCAGCGATTGCCAGCACGGTCCTTAGTCTACAACCATTTGTTTCAAGAAAAAGCATGGGATAACAATAAATGAAATAAAGTGGGAAATATTTCAATGTAAGGATGTTACAAACATCCATCTTTACAGAATATATTTATGAGAGATTTGGCTAAAAGTATCTGTCCAAGAAACAAAATAACACAGCTTTAGTAAATAAATGGAAAAGTGTATTCCTATCAGAACAGATGGTGTTTGTATAAGTTATCATAGCTTACCCTCCAGCTGAAGGAAAGTATTTGGAAGATTGATTACTCACAGTTACTTATATTGTTTGTGCTGAAACATCTCCTAAACAACTTCGAAAACCAATAAAATTCTGGAATCCCCATGAATTTCAAACATCACCATACCTTTTTGTTTCGGTTTGCTTGTAATCTAGAAGACAACTTTCAGCCTAAAGATAAGTACTAGTAATGAAAGTGAGTTTATGCATTTAAAATCAGTATAGCAGTAGTTGAATTGCTAAGCATGTGGTAGCAATGTGGCATGGGACAGTCAAACATCTTCATGAAATTGACTACAGCTGTTAGATTTTCAAGGTTTTTTTCCCTTTTGTTTCTTTCTCTAGGTTTTGTGGGATGGCTTGATGGACATTTGTCCCCAGATTATCTGCACCTGGAACTTTATTTTCCCCTCAGCACTATATATTACTATGCAGTGTGGTTTCCCCATCTAACACATATACACATTCTCTAAAACAATCTTCCCTTGAGTTAGTCATGATTTTTGGAATTTTCATGGATGTTTTCAAATGGCTATTTTTTTTTTAAAAAAAAGGTTGATTTTTAAAAGAGAGACTTGTGGTTTGAATAATAAACATTCTCGTCTGATTCTCACCCCCACCCCCCTTTTTGTTTGAGATATAATAGTACAAAAGTGTTGCTTCACTGGTTGAAAAAAGGAGAAAGAAAGGAAAAGAAAATTTGTTTTGTTTTGATGTATCTCAGAATTAAAGAGAAAAGAGGGTTTGAATAAAATATTACATCTGTTGTTGGGAGTCCAGGGGCCCTTCCACAGCCATATAACCCAGTATATCAAGGCAGAAAATCCCACATTATCTGAGAGTGGACTCAGATAACCAAGTTCAAAGTAGATATTGTGGGATTTTCTGCCTTGATACCCTGGGATATAGGCTGTGTGGAAAAGTCCCAAGATTGCAGAAATGTCATTTGCGGGGAGGAACAATAGCAAGAAGTACAGTAGCAAATTAAATTAATAGCTTTAGAAAGCACATTTTACATTGTGGTAAGAGAAATCTGCCTTAGCCACTCATTTTTGGGACTGTAACAGTCATTATGATATCCTTTCTATTAACCCTTTCTCCCCCTGATCATTCTAATCACTTTAAAAAAAAAATTAAACATGTAAATAAAGGAACCACAATGGACCTTGTGTCCAACAAGCCATTTTCCTTGTTGATTGAGCACTAACTTTTCTTTCAAGGTAAGAAAAGTTTGCAGAACTTTCCACTCGTGTATGCTTTTGCCTTGTTACAAAAGTTTAAAAACTTTAAAGTGCATCTCCCAATTGCCGAATAAACACAATACCAAAAATATTCACATTGTAAAATACTAATTACACTAAAAATATAATGATGCTATTCAGTTGTTACAACTTTATTTTTACTGTAATAATGTTAGTAATGCCAGTACTCCAAAGATAACACATTGCTACTTGTAGCCCACTAATATACATATTTCCTACCAAAAGTGTGCACAGTCTCTGTCCCAAAAGTCAACAATAATCATGTCATTCTTTTTAACATTAAAATTTGATTAAAATTTACAAACATGATAAATAAGAGCTGGGTATGTTTAGCCTGCAGAAGAGAAATCTGAGAAGAGACATGGTGGTCATGTATAAATATGTGAGGGGAAGTCATAGGGAGGCGGGAGCAAGCCGCCTCCCAAGTTTTCTTCTGCCCTGGAGATTAGGATGTGGAACAATGGCTTCAAATTCCAGGAAAGAAGAGATTACACCTGAACATTAGAAAGAACTTCCTAACTGTGAGACTAGCTCAGCAGTGGAACTCTCTGCCCTGTAGTGTGGTGGAGGCTCCTTCATTGGAGGCTTTTAAGCAGAGGCTGGATGGCCATCTGTCAGCGGTGCTTTAATGCAGTTTTCTTGCTTCTTTGCAGGGGGTTGGACTGGATGGTCCATGAGGTCTCTTCCAACTCTATGATTGTAAGCAATACACACAACACACATAACACAGATGACATCCACACTACAACATGTAAAACATCTTTCTTGCCCACATCCTACACAAAATTAACCCTTATTCTACACATCCGTGCATCATGCACCTTGAATTTCATCCCTAATCATTGTTGTGCTGATAACATTAGTTATTTACCCTTCTATCAAGTTTGCCCATAAATTCCTCTTAGGACTATTTATTATTCACTTCTTTGACTCTCCTTCAGATGTGCCATTGTCCATTTCCATCTCTTTAGGAACTCTTCATTGTTTTTCCCTGCTAAGTTATTGGATATCTTGGCCATTTGCATATAATCTATTAGTTTATCTTTCCAATCCTTTTTTAGTTAACACTTTTTCCCCTTTCCAGTTATTAGCAATTATCATACTTGCTGCTGCAAAGCTGTATTGGGCTATTTCATCATCCTGATTGAAGCCTTCTCTAAATAAGCCCAGCAGACACATCTCTGATTTTTTTTTTACCTTATTGCACAACATTTTATTTGTTTCCTTAATTACTTTACTTCCAAATCCTTGAACATTCTTACATGGCCGCCACATATGAAAGAAAGCTCCTCACTGTGTTTTACATCACCAGCATCTATCTTGTTGAGATTTATCTATTTTTGCATGTCATTCTTATTTCCTCTGAGTATGTTCCTTTGGACTGTATTCATACATGCACACCATAATTTTTAAATGATCTGTTAATTATTAGTTATTATTTTCTCATGTAGAAAATCTTGATTGTTATTTCCTTATGTAGAGATTGGTAATTTTGCTTTGTTGTTGCTGTCCCTTCAAAGTCTCTTTAAAAGAAAACAATTCTTTTTTTCCTTAGTGTTGTGATGTAACTGTTTTGAAAAGCCATCAATTAAGACATTGTGTAACATTATTTATGTGAGACATTATGCGTTTTATATAAAAACAGTTCAGTTACTGCCCTAGTTAGAACGTCAACACTGTTTTCTTCTAACACTTGGATACTATTAATATCACACATCTAACAGGCAAGTGGCAAATTATCTATCTGAAATGTGCTTGCAGCTCTACTCTGGATTTGGATACATTATTTTTTTATTATAGCGGAAGATTCTATACATAAAAAGGATGTACATCTCCACACAATATCTGTATAAATATGGTAAATAAATAAATAAATAGTTAAACTGTGGAATTCACTGCCTATACACACACACACACACACTTAAAACAGAGGTAAAATGAATTCAGTGAAGCTCAAACCATCAAGGGCTATTATTCAGGATAGGAACATACTTTCTTCAATATCAAAAATGCCTTTGAGTATCAGTTATTGGGAAATATAAGTAAAGGGGCGCACAATTGTACGCTGGCAGTTTCCTTTACAATTTTTTGGCTACTGAATAACAGCTATTGAATAATAGCTATGTTGGATCAGATCTCCATCTGATCCAACATAGCTATTGCAATGGTTTTATGTTCACAATCCCTTGAAAAGCTTGTGAGATTGCTAGATGAAATAAGGTGCAGGGCTTCAGCCAATCTAATGAAAGTATAGAAGTAAGAATATTAGTAGGTATTGCTTTTAATGCTAATTACACCCACACAAATTCCCTCTTCTGTCCCTTCTTTCACCTGTCAACTCTCTCAACATGGATAGTTGTGATTTTAGGAGCCATAGTCCACCTTTTAAAACTTTTTCCAAAATATGATTCTATGATTCTATATGCTAGAAAAACCCTCCTAGGCCTCTGGGAGAAGTTCTGAGTATGTTCATGTCCATGTGAAGAAGTCAGAAACTGGGTGAAACTGCAACAGAAGAGATAGATAAGAGGTGAAGAAATTTGTGGAACACAGTTAGGGATCATTCGAAGCAGATTCTTCTTGCCTTGTTTTGGGAAATATTGTAAGGTGTTCTATTTTTAGCCACTTATGGTTATTTTTCATATAGAAAAATATACTGAAATTAAGTCTAAACATCAGTTAAGAACTGAAATCAAGCATAAACATCAGTTAATATGACCTGAAACTATACTATGAGTATTTCATTTGATTGTGGCAGAAGATGGAATTCTTGCAAAATCTTACGCTTGGTAGAGCTTTGCAAAAAGTCATATGTACCTCTTATGTTGGATCTATTTCATAAGATTTGTATATATGATGATGAATTAAGAAATGCAGGAGGTGCCCATGCAAAAAAACTTATGATTCAAGACACTGGCCTATTAATTTTTAGAAGAGTTATGTAAGTTTCTTAAGTGGCTCCAGGTCTCCGTCTCAGGCACTGCTTCTCCTCCAAAAAGGCTGGGTTTGTTTTTCTCAAAGGGCCTTGGGGCTCTTTCCCCAAAGGGAATTGTGAGGAACACCCGGGAAGGTGGGAAGGCAGGAGGGATGCCTGACTGGATGACCCAGAGAGACACAGGCACAGACCATTACATTGAGGCTTTAACAAGGGCAGCACTGGTATTCTGAAGTTAGAAGAATTCTGGTTACAGTAGTTTAGGGTGGGGCCTTTTCAATTCTCTGCCACAGGGCTTGCCTACCTAAACTACATTTCCCAGAATTCTGCTTACTGTCTTGTTCCTTCTCCACCTCCTCCCTGAAGATTTTTGTGGGGGGTAAGCCCCTGTTTGTTCTCTAAAAGTATCTCGAGATAAAAGGAGGTTGTTGGAAGTTGAATAAACTCTATTAGGTAGGCAAAGTTGAGAAACATAAACTCCAAAGTTTACCTAGTACGTACGTTTCTTCTTCTTATTATTATTATTATTTCAAAGGTAGGATGGGCATCTGTTGAGAGAGCTTTGACTGTGTTGGACTGGATGCCCCCCTAACAGTACTAAATACTAAATAGTACTGTTAAGTTTATGTTGGTAAAAATTCCCTAAAATTCGGATTGTGCAAACCTTTCTGAAACTTGGGAGGAATGATGGCCTGGTTATGTTGCATCTTGTAAAATAGAAATTCAAAGAACTAGTTCTTGTAGGGTTTTTTTTAAAAAAGGCTTTGTTGATAAAAACTTTTTTAAAATTCTCAAAATCAGTGGAAATGTGAAACATTCTGAAACTTGGGGGAGGGGGATAACAGTGACAAATGTGTTCTAACATTGTAGCAAGTTTAATTGCAGTAGTTCTAAAAATGAGGGAGAAAGGAGCCCTGGAAGCTTCCCCACTTGCGCAATGACGTAACAAGAAACCCCAAACATTTAATTATCTTTATAGTTATGACAAGGACCCCTTATGATATTTTATAAACACTTTTGAAATTATTTGCCACCATCCCACTCCCACCCCCACCCCCACCCTCAATTTAGTAATGAGCATTTGACATTTTCTTTACATTGATTACACAGGCTTAATGTTTAGCCAAGCAATTGTACTTTCTCCCAATATTTGGGTTTCAGTGTTGGTTATGATACACTAAGATGTAACCCTGTCTATGGCATTCCAGAAAGACACATGTAGAAAACTGTCACGGGGATCTCATTATCTATATAAACCTACTGTGAGTAAATCCTATAAAAACTCATTGTAATTTTCTTTGGAATACAAGGATGCACTTTTATTTATTGTGTGTTGTGAACTTCTAGAGACCAGTGAGTTATTTTAAATACCTTCTGATAATAATCTGGTTGCTTTGAAGCATCAGGTTATATAAGAATTGTCTCCTTGCAAAAAAGGAAATGAAAAATGCTCAACAATAAAATGCTAACTAGAAAAAAATCGTACAAAATCATGAAAGGGACGGGAATTTTAAATTAACATTGATCACATTCTGCAATAGTGAGATAGAGGAATGAATTTGTTTAATGCATTATTGTCATGAATACACACACATACACAAAGCTTTTTAGGAAATTATAGTTCTTCCATAAATCTCTATCTGAATAAAAGCACCAACACATCTATCAAAGTGGTATCTTTGCACACTGGAGAGAGTTTAATTTTCCACTTTGCTTACCAATTTTGCATACATTATTATTAGGAAAAAAAACTCAATCCAATTCAGCTTCCAAATTACTAATGCTTTGCAACTTCTTTACACTCTTCAGTATACCTGTTGGTACGGATTACCATTTTATGTTCATCGTCTCTGTGACATGTTTAACAGTTTTTTGTTCTTAAACTTGAAAAAAGGCTGCCATAACCTAACCAAATGTAATTTCTTTTCATTATGAATACAAAATGTAGCAACATTCCCTTGATTCCATGTTTACATTTGCCATCATTATCTTGGTCAAAGCCCAAGCTAATCTGAGCATGCTAGTTAGAAAGGGATATGGCATCATGACAATAGAAATAGAGGCTGATTCAGAATGGCAGATCTGAAATGGTGCTTGAGAGCTTTCGTTACTGCTTGTGAAAGTTGCTTTTGAACTAGAACCTCCCGTAATTCCCTAGAATAGTTATTGAATTATGGGAGCTATACTCCAAAAAGTGTATTTCCCAAGTCTGTGGTTCCATAAGGCCTTAGTTGAACAAATCGAACCAACCAAAAGAGTATGTTGCCTGCTCCTGATGGAAAACATGTTTGCGCTCATTTACAAAACAAAATAGGATGGCATCTGGTTAAAAACAAAACAAAAATGCTTTATAATAAAATGTCTCCATTTTGCGCAAAATATACATTTCCCTTTTCCCTTTGCACAGATTCTGGCTTAAGATAAGAGCCAAATGAGAACATTACTATGTATTCTTTATAACCCTATCAGTGACAACAAAAGTTCCCATTGTTAATTCTTCAGTTCCGGCATCAGAAAATAGAAAAAAAAATGGGGGGGGGAGGGGAAAGGAAAGAAATCCTGCTCCCCCGTGCTGTCAAATTAGCTACTGGACCATCAGATTTCAGTATTGTGGCACTGGCAATTAGTAAATTTTACATAAATTATGTTTATTAATTACATTTTTGCCACTTTTTCCTTTATAGAAGAAATTCACCAAAACCTATGTGGTTCACAAAGACTATTCACAGTTTGGGGCTTACTCTGTGCAAAAAATGCACATTATTGTGTGCAGAGAACAGGGCATTTTCTGCGCAGAAAACAAGAAAATGCAAGATACAAGCATGTATTTTATTTTATGTATTTAATGTTCATATGTTTTGACTTATTCTAAACCACTTTGAGCCATTGGAAGACACAGGTAAAAAATAAAATATGTTGTTATTATTACTTTTACCACAAGAACATACATTTCACAGATAAAATAATTCTATCTATGAGCTGTCTTTCTCTGTGTGTGTTGACTCCACAACCTGAGCCAATGGCACATTGAAAGCTGGTGGAAATGGGGTGGAAACTGAGACTCTTGGTGCCTCCCCACCATTTTATCCTCTTGCCTGAAAACCAGTGTTGCTGCCAACCTCCTCTTCCATAGTCTCCCACCAGAAAGATCAGAGATCAGCTCCACTGCCAAGGAAAGCAATCCAATGCTTTGGGCAAAGGTGTCAGGGTAGATGGAACCCCACCTCCTTCTTTCCCAAACTCTGTATTGGCTTCCACCATGAAAGCATCCATCCAATCGATGTGGAAATCCTCTCTGTCTTTCTATTCCATTCCTCCCCATGTCCAGCTCACCTGGGCAGGGGCCCACTTGGCCATGGCCTGGAGCTGGAGGCCTCCACCACTGTTACCTCCTCGTGGGGGAACAAAGAGGGCCAAGCTAGCCTCTAGGGCAAGGTGAGTGGGTTCCAGACCAGAAAAAGGAGGAAAAGGAAGCAAACAGCCTAGGTCAGAGTAAGTGAGGCAAAGGAGCCCGGCTGAGGTGAGGGCTACATGAGGTGGAGAGGTGTAGGGAGAACTGGATTAAGGTGAGGAGGCCTTGTAGGCCATGGCAGAGGCAGCAGAGAGGCCCCATAGGCCCACAGGCCCCATACTTCCTATACAGGGGGGAGTGGGGGTCCCGGAGCACAATTTGATAACTACTGCTCTGCACAGAAGACAGTATTTCAACTCAGCAAATATGGACAGAACAGACTGCAAAGATTCTTGCCCATCTAGATTTGTCTTCATCAGGATTGTGTTCATCACTCAAGAATTCAGGAATTCAAGATACTGCTACCAGTTTTTAAATATTTTCTAATATTCTTATCATTCCTAATAGCAAAAGTAGGAAGTTACATCTTGCTTTGAAGGCAAGGTAATTCTATGGCACTTTTCTCCAGCCCACACTTTCAGTTGCACATCAATAATACAATTGAGTACATTTGTGACACAACCTGAAAAACAAGCACTGGTCATGCTGTCTAGGTGCCACCCCGGTTCTATGGCCTATGGGTTGTTATGACCACTGCAACCACCTACCATTTGGATCACTGTCAAGGTGGTTTCAAGATACTTTGCTCCTTGGGATGAAAGACGAGATGTTATTCTCCTTCTAATCCACAACATTTCTCTTGACTGACAGTTGAATCTTATTTCACAGCCAATGATAAAACAGTGTTCCTACCACATATGAAGGGAGTAGACAAAAGTAGACCAAAGGCTTCCGGTTCCGGTATGGCGGTCAGCAGCAGAACGCTGAGCTGCGCCGATTGAACAAATCAATCCGGGGGAATCCGGACGACCCCCCTCCCCCACGACCACCCTCAGACTGAGGAGAGAGAGACCAGAACATCAGGGGCCCTGTAGAGGCCCGAATGACCTGTGGGAGCCGAGGAGCCAAGGAGAAAGAGCCGGGAAGGCGGAGGAAGACAAGGGAGCGCCGCCATTTCAACGCGGCCGGCTCCCTCCCTCCCCTATTAAGACCTTAAGCCCCCAAATCCTCACCTGGTGAGTGCTGAAACTCCATTCGGGGCACTGTGGGGAGTCGGGCCACGGTCGAGCTGCCACTGGAGTCGCTGGGGAGGTGGTGCTGCTGCTCTGCCGCCATTGCGGCCTCGATACTGGGGCAACTACTAGAGCCCGGTGGCGAAACGCTGAGGGAAGAGGTGGAGCGCCGAGGCCGCCTCCATCTGCGGCCTTGCAGGAGCGTTCCCTCTCTGCAGCCGAGCCACCCGCCGGAGCCGCCCGTCGCTGCTGCTCCATCACCAGCTGATTGGATCTGTGGCCTCGCGGCCTTGTGTTGTTGCTCCCTGCAGCCCTTGTCACCCTGGTCGAGGCGGACCGCCACCCCACCAAGAGTCCCCTCTGCGGAGGGCTGGGGAGAAGCGAGTCGGGGCCGACTGCCGCCGTGAGTTGGGGCCTTTTGTGGCAGCCGGCGCCGAGGCCGCCACCGAGAGCGCCGCGAACGTTGCTCCAGCTGGGCCCCACTGCCTGGGCCTCTGCCAGCCGAGCCGAATCGGGCCCTGGCCGCCGGGGCCTTTTCCACTTTAACATCTGGGCCTTCCTGGGCGGTCCGCTGCCGGGATCCCTCCCTCCGCGGAGTGCTGGAGAGCGAGATAGGGCCTTCTGCTGCAGCCGAAGCCATCACCGCGAATGCCGCGAGCGCTGCCCCAGCAGGGGCCTGTACCACCTGGGCCTCACCAAGCCGCGAGCGCCGCTTCAACTGGGCCCTTACCATCTGGGCTTTTACCATCTGTACCAGTCGCCTTAGCCGCCAGGCCCAACACCGCTGCTTCTTACCATCCGGGCCTTTACCATCCGCGCCACGAGGGCTGCTGCGGGCCCTGGCCGCCTGGGCCTTTACCATCCCCTACCATCTGGGCCTACCATCTGAGTTTTCCGGGCTGTAGAAGATTTTTGGCCATTCCAGAACCCGCGGCCGTAGGGAGGTTTGCTTCTTATGGTTTAAAGCCGCTTTTTGTGTAGACCGTCGGTGTGTTGCCTGTGTAATTTAATCAGATAGAGACCAACTGGGCCGACCGCCACCGTGTCGACCACCTCCGGAGGTCCATCCGCTATCTTACATCAATCGTCTGTAGTTTACATCTGAATCATAGCACTTTTGCCAACTGCCAATCTCTTGATTACTGTGTTTACATATTGCGAACATCGAATGTTGTAGTTCCATCCTACTTTGCTGCTAATATGGTAATAAGAGCATAACATAGCACTTTAAAGGCGCCTGCCTCTGTTGCCAACTGTTTTGCACTTTATCCCTTCCCCGATTCCTCCTGCCGCACTTTAGTAGCATTGAGGGCCAAGTTTTGGGCTTGTTGCACTTTAATATCTTGCCGCACTTTAAGATCCTGCACTTTAAGAACTACCCTTGTAGCCGTGGATTTTGCTACTGTTACTACTGTTGCACTTAAGACTCTAGCACTCTAGGGACCACCCTATTGTTGCGGTTGAACGTTTACCACCTGTATCTACCATCTACCGAAGTGTATTGTTTCCATCCATGTGGTCTCCCACCCTCCTATGTATACTGTCTCTGATACTATTGACTGGTGGAAGAAGCAGGGGAGGAAGTGGGCTGGAGCCTGTGAAGAACAATGAGGAGGGGAGGGGGGATAAAGAAGACCAAAGCAACTGGCAAGAAAAAACGCCAACATTTCAAACATCTGATGAAATAGAGATTAAGACCCTGGTCATGAACTGCGGCATGGAGGAGGGGAGGCGTTCCACTAGCCGAGGGCCCCCCATAGAGGTCGTGGTGGGAAGGAGGAGATGCGGGAAAAGGAGACCTCAAATTCGCCCAAATTCGGACCATTTATCCAAAACATTAACAATTCCAAATCGGTCTCCTAAGGTAAATTGGTGTAACCAGGTGAGCGGACCCTCTGGACTGAAGGTGGTGCTGTTGAACGCCAGATCTGTCAACGGAAAAACGACCTGGATCCAGGACCTAATCCTGGACGAGCGGGCAGATCTGGCGTGCATCACAGAGACCTGGTTGGATGAAGCTGGAGGAGTAAATCTGACCCAGCTTTGTCCTCCGGGCTTCTCCGTGCAGCACCAACCGAGATCCGGAGGGCGGGGAGGCGGGGTCGCAGTGGTCTATAGAGATTCCATCCATCTGACCAGGTGCCCCATCCCGCAGACCGCAAATTTTGAAAGCGTCTACCTGAGGGTGGGTGACCGGGACAGAATAGGGATTCTGTTAGTGTACCGTCCACCTCGCTGCACTACAGTCTCCCTACCTGAGCTAGCGGGGATGGTCTCGAGCCTGGCGTTGGAGTCTCAACAGCTCCTTGTGCTGGGAGACTTCAACATCCATGCCGAGGCGACCCTCACAGGTGCGGCTCAGGACTTCATGTCTGCCATGGCAACCATGGGGCTGTCCCAACAAATATCTGGCCCCACCCACTGTGCTGGACACACATTGGATTTGGTTTTCTGCCAGGGATGGGAACAGGGTGGCGGTGTGGAGGAGTTGTCCATCTCTCCGTTGCCATGGACCGACCACTTCCTGATCAGATTTAGGCTCACTGCGCCCCCTAACCTCTGCAAAGGTGGAGGACCTATTAAGATGGTCCGCCCCAGGAGGCTGATGGATCCGAACGGATTCCTGATGGCTCTTGGGGATTTTCCCGCCACCTCGGTAGGTGACCATGTCGAAGCCTTGGTGGCTCTCTGGAATGGGGAGATGGCCAGGGCTATTGACATGATTGCTCCGGAACGTCCCCTCTCAAGTAGCCGAGCTAAACCAGCCCCTTGGTTTACTGAGGAGCTGGCAGTGATGAAGCGAAGGAAGAGGGAACCAGAGAGCGTGTGGCGTTCGGATCCGAACGAGTCAAACCGAGCACGGTTTGTGTCCTTTCTTAGGGCATATGCCGCGGCAATAAAGGCCGCAAAGAAAACTTTCTTTGCGGCCACTATTGCGTCTGCAAAGAACCGTCCGGCGGAGTTGTTTCGGATTGTCAGAGGTCTTTTAACTCCCACCACTGCAGACGGGAGCCCTGACAATTCGGTCGCGCGCTGTGAAGCATTTGCTCGGTTCTTTGCAGACAAAGTCGCCTTGATCCGTTCCGGGCTGGACGCCGCGTTAGATGCAGTCTCCGAGGATGTAACAAGAGCACCTGCTGGTCCTATTTTGATGGATTCTTTTCAGTTTGTGAAACCCGAGGATGTGGACAAGATACTTGGAGGAATGAGGCCCACCACGTCCATCCTAGACCCCTGCCCATCCTGGCTTCTGAGGGAGGCCAGAGGGGGATTGGCTGAGTGGGTAACAGTGGTGGTGAATGCCTCCCTTCGGGAAGGCAAGATTCCAGCGAGCCTAAAACAGGCTATCATAAAGCCGCTGTTGAAGAAACCATCACTGGACCCCACTAAATTGGACAACTTTCGGCCTGTTTCCAATCTCCCCTTCTTGGGCAAAGTCATGGAAAGCGTGGTGGCCTCACAACTCCAGGTATTCTTGAGAGACACGGATTATCTGGATCCGGCACAGTCTGGTTTCAGACCGGGGCATGGTACCGAGACGGTCTTGGTCGCCTTAGTGGATGATCTGCGCCGAGAGCTAGACAGGGGGAGTGTGTCCCTGTTGGTGCTCCTGGACCTCTCAGCGGCCTTCGATACCGTCGACCACGGTATCCTTCTGGGGCGCCTTGCGGAAATGGGCCTTGGGGGCATTGCTTTGCAGTGGCTCCAGTCATTCCTGGAGGGCCGCACCCAGAAGGTGTTATTGGGGGACTCCTGTTGCGCACCACAACCTTTGACTTGTGGGGTGCCACAGGGTTCCATACTGTCCCCCATGCTGTTTAATATCTACATGAAGCCGCTGGGTGAGATCATCCGGAGTTTCGGGGTGCGGTGTCATCTGTACGCAGATGATGTCCAACTCTGTCACTCCTTCCCACCTGCTACTAAGGAGGCTGTCGAGGTCCTGAACCGGTGCCTGGCCGCTGTAACGGTCTGGATGAGGGCGAACAAACTGAAATTAAATCCAGACAAGACAGAGGTACTCCTGGTCAGTCGCAAGGCCGAACGGGGTATAGGGTTACAGCCTGTGCTGGACGGGGTCACACTCCCCTTGAAGGCGCAGGTTCGCAGCTTGGGTGTGACCCTGGACTCATCGTTGAGCCTGGACCCCCAGGTTTCAGCGGTGACCAGGGGAGCATTTGCACAGCTCAGGCTCGTGCGCCAGCTGCGCCCGTATCTCGGGAAGTCTGACTTGGCCACGGTGGTACACGCTCTTGTCACATCCCGCCTGGACTACTGCAACGCTCTCTACGTGGGGCTGCCCTTGAAGACGGCCCGGAAGCTTCAGCTGGTTCAGCGCGTGGCAGCCATGTTACTAACTGGAGCGGGTGGCAGGGAGCACACAACGCCCTTGTTGTCCCAGCTCCACTGGCTGCCGATTTGCTACCGGACCCAATTCAAGGTGCTGGTTTTGGCCTATAAAGCCCTAAACGGTTCCGGCCCAAAATACCTTTCGGACCGCATCTTGGCCTACGAGCCCACGAGGACCTTGAGATCGTCTGGGGAGGCCCTTCTCTCGATCCCGCCTGCCTCACAGGCACGGCTGGTGGGGACGAGGGAGAGGGCCTTCTCGGTGGTGGCCCCCCGGCTGTGGAACACTCTCCCTGCACACATCAGACAGGCGCCCTCCCTCATGTCCTTTCGAAAAAGCCTTAAGACATGGCTGTTCGAGAGGGCATTTAATTAAGTGCTAAAACAATACGGTAAAGAGGACTGGAATGGAACAAGGAATATGAGACTGGTTATGATTCCACTACGAGACGAAGCGGATTTTTAGTGTAGCCTGTAATTGTTGTATAGTTTATATGTTGTTGTTGTAACTGGCTTTTTTGTAATTGTCTTTTATGTGTACTGTACACCGCCATGAGTCGCCCTTATGGGCTGAGAATGGCGGTTAATAAGTGCATCAAATAAATAAATAAATAAATAAATTTGAGGCACCAAATACTAGTTCTCTCCAGAGGGGAATAGTTATGGATTTCAAGAGGGTCCATCATGAATTTGCCACTGCAGTCTCCCCTGCCCTAGCATTTTTTGTGTGAGTGGATTATCTAATTCTTCCAAAGGGTAGGACCAGCTGTGGTCACTGGTACTTCTGTTTTCTTTTCAAGATAATGCCAGAGGAGCCTCCTTCAGTTGAAGTTATGTATCTTCTCATTGAAATTATGGACTACGAGTGTCTTGGAATATTGTACATCATAATCACACAGATGTACAAGGGAAAAAGATAATTGAACTACAAGTCTTGTGATTTTTTCATGTACACAAATGGATACAAAATCTGAGGATGTTTTGGGCTTTAGCATTTTTCTTTTCCTCAGTCCCCAGCTGTGCTTTGTAAGTGTCTACTTTTGAAAATAGGCACTTATGCACAGCGTGACAGCTGCCCAAGAAGGAATTTAATAATCCAAATTGGGCCAACGTTCATTGAGATTGTATGCTTTGAATACTTGAAACAATTACTCTTTCCATGATAGACTTTTATTTGCAGATTGTCAAATGCTAAAAACAACCCTCTACTATATAGCTGAGCAGTTAATGAATGACCAATTTTCTTTCAATCAGGAGGCAAACAAGCAAGAATTTCTTTATCCATCTCTTGTAGGTGTTGTTTACTTTCTCATTATCACAAGGTCAGCTTTATTCCATGTTGTTCCTCACAGCTCCACCAACTTCAGATATTTGTTTCTCTTCTCCTCTAGAAATTTGCATCCTACAGTGCATTTGTTAGCATTTCTATAGTGGTTCCCAAGTACTTTTCATTAAGTATTCATTCATATATATTCTACCCCTCTTCCATCCTGGAAGTCCAAATAGCATTCATAGAGCACCAACATAGACTCCTGCCAGTTCTGTTTCAAGATTAACATTCTATCTTGAAACAGTTTGGTCACATCCTAAGCCCTTCCACAGCAATTTTTACAATACTGTGAAGACAGAATTATTACAGAAGGAAATTGGCAGTATATTATGTCAAGATTGTTGCTAAATATTTATAATATGCTATGAGTTTGTGAAATTTGTCATACCTGATTTTTAAAATTCAAAATAAGGTTCCTGGCATTTTCTTTAAAAATCCTTTGATGAAACTTTCCAAAGTGGATATTCATTATTCATATACTTCATCATTCATTATTCAACCCTCTTTCTTTAAAAAATGTTACAGTTTGTGACTGGGTGATTGATTGGTTGAAGCAGGTGATAAATGTGAATTGCTAATCTTAATGCATACATTGCTATTACATAGCAAACTACATACACATATTCATGCCATACACCATATGCAGGCACAAATAATTCAAGACTCTGACCATAATTGAGCATGAGGTTCTGGGACCCCAAACATCACCCTATCACTCCTGTGCTATGGATAGTTTGAGCATTTCATTCCAACCATTCCAACCATTTTTCTTAAAAGCTTTCCTATAACTACACCTTCTATGGGCACATCCATATAGGACCCAAAATGTGTGAGCTTGTGCACTTTTACCTGAGGTGTCTAAATGATGAAAAACCCTGTTTTGTCCCAAATTAATTTGACACCTGGAAAGTCCTGGATTTTTCATAAGACCCAAGTCTTTCCAGGTGTGGGCCCTGTGTGGATTGGGCCTGGGGATCATGTTGCATGATTTCTTGGCCCAATCCACACAGCTGTCTCAGGATTCCTTGAGCCCAGTAAACTCAAAACAGCACTCACCCCTGCCAAAATCCCTAAAAAGGGCTAAAAAGTAAAAAAAAACAAAAAACCACTTACCCGGAGCTCTCCTGGCACGTAGACATGATGTGCCAGGAGAAGGGGGGAGAAGGAAAATCGCTTCTTTTCCCCCTTCTCCTGGCACATCATTTTTACACATCAGGAGATCTCCAGCCCCACTTTAGTGGCAGCTAGGTAAGTAATTTTTTACTTTTTAGTCCTTTTGGGAGGAGTCTTCCATGCGGGTTTTGGGGGAGGTATATGACTCTAATCCATGCCCGAGCGCATTTTTAACCCGATTTGGCGAGGATTAAAGACATATATGGAACTGGCCTATGTCTCTTTCATTCTCTGTCATCCAGTGACATATAGCAATGAAGTAGCCGGAGACATTGGTATATGTCAGAGGTTGGGAAAATGGCATCCTGTTGATGAATTATGAATCTGTAAGTCCAAGATGTACCATTGTAACTCAATGTTTTTGTCCCATAAGACACCTTGTAAGCTATGCATCATCATTCCCCAACTCATTTTTGGGTTATTAGCAAGCAGAATTTGGCAGTTATTTTTCCTTAGATGGATGCATTGCAGGGACAACATCCACAAAGATATTACTGTGTGACCCACAGAGGTTTCTGTGGGTGCACATTGCAGCTAATCCAGCTGAAGGAAAATAAGTGAGTGCATTCCTGCTTTCTTCCCCTGCCCAAAATAAACAACAAGAACATGGAGATTCTTGTGTTGGTGAAAGTGAATCATTGATAAGGCAGGTTTGGGAATGGTAGAATCTGAGACACAACATAGGAAAGCATAGGTGTGGAGATGTAACTGTTTGAGACATGTATGTTTCTCAGTGCAGGATTTAAGCCAGTTTTTTTTTTAACTGTCGCTTTCAAAATGTTGGATTGTGTCAGTGTTCATGCTGGCTGGAAGTTTTAAAAAGTTGTAATCCAATTAGAGTCAGCAGCTTTTTGT
Source organism: Anolis sagrei (assembly GCF_037176765.1). Lineage (NCBI taxonomy): Eukaryota > Metazoa > Chordata > Lepidosauria > Squamata > Anolidae > Anolis > Anolis sagrei. The sequence goes on along the minus strand of NC_090022.1, from coordinate 250,585,195 downwards.
ATAGTTGTTTGAGCACTGGGTTATGAGTCTGGATACCAAAATCCATAATTGGCCATAACTGGCCATGGCAACTCACTGGGTAACCTTTAGCAAGTCACACACTGTCAGGGCTGATGCATGCTACAGAATTATAGAACTATTATTCCACTTTTAAATGCCACACTTGCATCTTATTGGATCCTGGGATTTGCAATATATAGAGCAGTATTTAGAATTCTGTCAATTCTGTAGAATTCTATAGAATCAAACTACAGACCCCTGGGTTCCATACGATGGATCAATGACAATTACAATGGAATCATAGCACCATAATTCTGTAGTGTGAATCAGCCCTCAGCTTGAGAGAGAGGCAAAGGCAAATCCCCTCTGAATAAATCTTGCCAAGAAATGCCCACAACAGATTATGAAGATCACCAGAAGTTGGAAATGACTTGAAAATATACAACAACAACAACAACAAATCTAAGAAAAAATTATTCAAGCTCTGATAATACTTTTGAGATGATGACCTTAGGAGGGTAATTTTCCATTGAGATAAACAGTTCATAAACTCCATGCTGAATTTATGCCAAATATTAAAATATCCAACTGTCAAATTCAATGTAATTCAGAAGAGCAATAAATTTAACTGAGGTATGTACTGAAGCATAAGTACTGCATAATGCAAGCTGTAACTGAAATTCAGAAAATATCAAGTCAATCTGGTACAAAATGTCTGATTGTATATATTTGTTTCTTTAAATATTTGCACTTCCAGAGAGCCCTAAAATATCATCTTTATGTCTGAACAGGATGTTTCAATTCATCTTTATTTCTTTTTGGAGTTTATTAGTCAATTCATTTTTCCAATATAATGGCTCAAGAGACTACACAAAGTTTAATAGTTCTCTGTTTACAGAACAGAATGTGGCAAAATTACTTATTTGGACTGCAACTGGGGAATTCTGAGATTTATAATCCCAAATTGAACTTTTAAGAAACGTTTAAGAAATGTAAGGTGGGTGGTCAGCATAATTTCAAAGTAGAATAAATAATCAAATTTTGCATGTATCATATATTACATTATATCATTCACTCAGAGCCCAATGGATGTCTGTTCTGCTGCTGACTAGGACATATCTGAGTGACATTTCTAGCTTTCTCCCCCTAGCAAGTAAGGCTGTGATGAGGAATTGAATCAAGGATCCTGTTTCTGTTATCTGAAATATCACATTACTGTGCTTTGAATATGGCTTGCAGCCAGGATCTCACCAAGTGTATTTTTGAGCAGAATGAATGCCCCAAACACCTAGAATGTACAAATATTAGATGAAAACTGTGGAGAAATAAAGTATTCATTTTCTTTGCACCAAGGGAAAATTGCAGAAAATTTTCAACCTCAGTTGAGATAATGAAATAGTCAAATACTCACATCCCTCATTGACAATTAGTTATTTTACTGCTATATTTTACTGCTATATTGAAAAGTGTAGTGGGTTTTTTTAAAAAAATGTTTCCTTTTATCAAACTGTTTTCTTTTTTCCTCAAAACTTTATAATGGCAGCTGGTCTACCATATTTAAAAATCAAAACAGTCTACATCCCTTAATCACAACACACTAATTATCAGTTACCAATTGTTGTTTGTTAATTATACAAACATACTGTTGTAGCACATTACAAAATATACTGTAGCATATTACAAAATGTGCCAAAGAACTAATGGCCAGCAGATGTAGTGGAGAGTGACACTGGTGGAAGATCTCTCAGTGATAAGGACAGTGGCACCATACCTGATACTTGTTAATACTGCACAGAAGGAGGCATGGCAAAAAATCAAACATTTTAAATGTGTTTTTCCACAAAAACCCTGTCATAGAATAATCCAAAATGAAACTGAAGACAGTGCCATGTGATGAAATTCCCATGTCAGATGGCATTCAATGAGCTTCTGGGATATAGCAGAAGATAACTATGAGTGGTGCGATGGCTAACTTGCCTCAAGCTGAACATCCATCTGTTGATGTGCTCAGCAGTGGGAGGAAAGTCCAAAGCTGCAAAAAAAATATTATGGAACGATGGAATGCGAGAAGAATGAATATGTGGAAGCTAGACATTGTAAAACAAGAAATGGGATACATAAACACTGCAGTACTTGGTGTGAGTGAGCTAAAATAGATAGGAATGTGAATTTTTGAATTAGGTAATTACACTGTGTTTAATATGGAAAATTAATATCTAAGAAGAAAGAATGTGACATTTTTAGCATGGAGGGATGTAGCTAAAGCAGTCGAAGGACATAATACAAAGTCGGGCCTAATACACTTCAGGGAAAAAACATCAGAATAATTATGATCCAAGTTTATACATCTCCCAATCCAGTGTCACAGCCAATTTTTTTTTCCAAAAAAAGCAAACATACTAATTTTTCTCTATGTTGTCCAATTTTGCTCTGATGTTAAAATGTGTCAATGGTTTGATGGGCATCCTTGCTCTTACAGTATCTTAGATCCCTGATTATTTAGAATATCTAGCACTTTAACTAAGTCAAGCAATACACTTTTAATACCTTTTTGGATTTTTATTTCCCCCCCCCCCCCCTTTCTTTCTGCTTTTTAATTGTATTATCAGTTTTCTACCAAACGTTTGAAGTTTTACAGCCTGGTTTCACACAGTCAAAAGTGATATTTTCCTCTTGGTAAGCATTTTATGGACAAGAAAAGAGTTAGTATTTTTAAGACAGAAGTATACAGAAAAAGAACCATAATACCGGATTATAGTAATGTATTATTAACATAAGGAGTGGGTTATTAGAAGTGGAAGAATTTAAATTTAAAAACAGAGCACTAAGAGTTGCAAGGACATCTATGCTGTTCCTAATCCAACTGTAGTACTTAAATCTGGCCAGAGCTGCCTTCTTTCAAATTTATCAATTCAAAAAATGCAAATTAGCAAGCTGTTTCAGCCTTAGAAGTGTGTATATTTATTCACACCATTCCCCAGCATTAGGACAGTGAAGTATATAAAGTTAAGCTATATGTTATGCTAGGCACATCACTGTCGTTTATATTTTTAATCAGTATTAGACATCTGTTTCTGCATATGTAGTTTGTCTTTCTAGTGTACCACATGGAATAAATGTGTGTAATAGGGTACTGCAACCAATTCAGCTAAAAGCCAAATTTTGGAGCAAATTGGGAAGAGGAGAACTGGCCTTTGCTCAATGTCAGCTGTAGCATGCAACCTGGTACAAGAATCTTACCAGAACTCTTCAATCAATATGTTTGCAAATAAAGGCCCCAGACAATGAAATGATATATTGAATTATCTGTTGCATTTGTCCATTATTTGCACAAATTGGCTAATGTTAATTATTAGGACCAGGCGGTTGATATGGCCACAGTGAGGGCTTCGGCAGTTCATTGACACATAACTTCTTTCTCCAACCTGTTCTTCTTTAATTTCTCTACTTTCAGTCTAATTGAAAAGGGTATTTTAATCTGTATTTGCCTTATAGGGCTGGTTTAGCCTGCAGAAGAGAAGACTGAGAGGAGACATGATAGCCATGTATGTAAAAGGATGTCATAAGGAAGAGAGAGCAAGTTTGTTTTCTGCTGCCTGGAGACTAGGACTTGGAGCAATGGATTCAAATTACAGGGATTCAAATTAGGGGATTCCATCTGAACCTTAGGAAGAACTTCAGCAGTGGAACACTCTTCCTCGGGGTGTAGTAAAGGCTCCTTCTTTGAAGGCTTTTAATCAGAGGCTGGATGACATCTGTCAAGGATACTTTGAATGTGCTTTTCTTGCATGACAGAGCATTAGACTAGATGGCCCATGAGTCTCTTCAAACTCTATGATTCTATTATTCATCCCTGAAGATGGACCCTATTGAGAGAGAATGGAGTAAAATTTCCCCCCTCTTCCCAATGCTTCCCTCCCACCCATCTTATGAAGTCCTTAGTCATGGAACAATGGATTCAAACTTCAGGAAAAGAGATTCCATCTAAACATTAAGAAAAAACTTATTAATGGTAATAGCTGTTAAATTATTATTATTATTATTATTATTATTATTATTTTACACAAAAGCACAGTATGTCACAGCAAACAAAATCTATATGCTGAATTTCGTATCACAAAATCACAAGTCGAACACTTCCCAAGGGTCTAGGACTGTGTGATGTATTTTCGAATGATCAGTGCAGATCCAAGTAAGGTGGCCTTTTGCAGTTGACAAATCGTGATTTTGTCGATGTTTATTGTTTCCAAATGCCGGCTGAGATCTTTTGGCATGACACCCAGTGCACCAATGACCACTGGGACCACCTGTACTGGTTTATGCCAGAGCCTTTGCAATTCAATTTTGAGGTCTTGATAGCAGCTGAGTTTTTCCTGTTGTTTTTCCTCAATGTGACTGTCACCTGGAATGGCAACATCAATAATCCAGACTTTTTTTCTTTTCCACAGTTGTGATGTCTGGTGTATTGTGTTCCAAAACTTTGTCAGTCTGGATTCGAAAGTCCCACAATATTTTTGCATGTTCATTTTCCACAACCTTTGCAGGTTTATGATCCCACCAATTCTTTACTGCTGGCAGGTAGTACTTGTGACATAAGTCCCAGTGAATCATCTGGGCCACAGAGTTGAGTCTTTGTTTGTAGTCCGTCTGTGGGATTTTCTTGCAACAGCTGAGGATATGAACCATGGTTTCATCAGCTTCCTTGCACAGTCTGCATTTTGGGTCATCCGCTGGAACACCTCAGCAAGCGAGAGTCCAAAAGTGGCAGGCTCAAACCCAGAACCTCAATCAATGGCTGATACCTCACTAATCACAACAACTGTTTTCATTGCCAGCATGAATAGCTTTGCTGTTCGGAGTAAGGCCTGGCTAGCAGCATTTGGGGAGGAGCAGAAGCTTAAGGATGGCAATGTTGGAAGACATCTCCCCTCTGCTTTCATTTTTTTCCTTTTTAGGCCACAAGCCTGCCACCATTTAAGGACGGCATCAGAATAAGAAAAGCCACAGAGTGCAAAGGAGGCAGACACAGTGAGGTTTCCAAGGCCACACCTGGGCAACGAGTGTGTATATTGTCCACTAAAGCCCGACCCACGTCGTAAGGCTGGCAGGAAGCGAGGGCAGGAGAAGCACTAGGAAACTGCTTTCCTAGAACGGAATGACTGGGGAAGTTGCTGTGATTAGTGAGACCAAACTGTGAAATCCAAAGAGAGGAGCCTTAGGAGATGGCTGGGATGCTTCCTTTCTTTTTACATCCTGTCTCCATGTTGCTCTTGGGAACATTGGGCCTCTGCCTTTCTTTCCCCAGAGAATGCAAAGGGCCCAGTCCTCCTGAGAGAAGCAACATACTCTCTGTACTTTATATATGAATCTAGATTTTCCCTTCTTTTCATGTTCAGTGAGGGATGGGAGGTTTCATTTATTCCATCTCCCATCAGCAATCCACCACCTGATCCTAAATGAAATTTCTAGCAATTTAATTAGCAGTGCTAATCTTAGATAATTGCAAGTAAAACATAAATTGCTACAATCTTTCTCTATCCTTGTATAAAATAAAAACAATATACATGTTTAAAAAAAAATCAGTGGCTGATACCAAATGAGAGATTCCCCCCTGGACACACAGAAAACTGGGCAACTTGGAAGGCATTGAACAGACTGCGCTCTGGCACCACGAGATGCAGAGCCAACCTTAAGAAATGAGGCTACAAAGTGGAATTCATGACTGGGCAACTTGGAAGACACTGAACAGACTGCACCCTGACACTATGGGATGCAGAGCCAACAGAGAAATGGGGACTCAAAGTCCACAACATGTGAGTGTGGAGAAATGGGGCCACTAACATGAGTGTGGAGAAGAGCAAACCACAGACCACCTGCTGCAATGCAACCTGAGCCCTGCCACATACACAATGGAGGACCTTCTTGCAGCAACACCAGAGGCAATCCAAGTGGCCAGCTACTGGTCAAAGGACATTTAATCAACTACCAAGCTTGCAAACTTTGAATTTTGTTTGTTTGTTTGTTTGTTAAAAAATGCAACCCAACTGTTTGGTCTGCTCCTGACACGATAAATAAATCCACTGATTTTTCAATCCTGGCCTTAATTGCATTGGTTTTGATGGCTGGCTCCTGGGCTGCAAGAATCAGGCCTTCTGTCTCCTTCTTCAGGGTTCCATTCATGAGCCATAACCAGGTCTTCTCCTTGTCAACTTTTCCTTCAATCTTCTCAAGGAACTGTCCATGTAATTTATTTATTTATTTATTTATTTGGAGTACTTCTACCCCGCCCTTCTCAACCCCCTAAGGGGGACTCAGGGCGGCAATTCGATGCCTAACAATTCACAATTCACAAAATACAATACAATATACAATATGCAATACACAAATTGACCAAATAATATCAGCAATTATAACTAATTAAAACAGTCAAACAATATACTAGCAGCAATAAAATCATCTTGTGGTCAATGTTCGCCAATTCATAGTCCGTAATCCGTCTAGTATTGTCATTATCCTTTCCTACTCTGGTCATCATTGGTTGTCTTTGTCCATCTGCCAGCTTACCCGAAGGCCTGGTCCCACATCCAGGTTTTTAGCTTTCTTCTGAAAGCAAGGAGGGATGTTGCTGTCCTAATCTCCCCCGGGAGTGCATTCCACAGGCGAGGGACCACCACTGAGAAGGCCCTGTCCCTCGTCCCCACCAGTCTCGCTTGGGATAAAGGTGGGGCCGAGAGCAGGGCCTCCCCCGCAGATTTCGGCTTTGTTGTGCCAGCTGTCAGCTCTGGTTTGGAGTGCAGTTTTCTTGTACTGACTCTTTGTCAGTACCATCATCATTATTTTTATTATTATTATTATTATTATTATTATTTATTGTATTACCCACCTCTCCTTTTGGCTCGAAGTGGGGCCCAATCTAGTCAGATACATCTATAAGAAGATATATTAAAACAGTTAAAATGGAAACATAAAAGCATATATTAAAACATACAAATATTAAAATACATGAGACAAAAGTTAAAACTAAATAAATATAGAATGTGATCTTAAAATGTATAATTAAAACTTACAGGAGAGTAAAATATGCTCCCTGGGGGTGTGGAGACTTCTTCTTTGGAAATTTATTAAACAGAGGCTGGATGGCCAGCTGCCAGGAGTGCTTTGATGAGTGCAAGGAATGGATGGCCTTTGTGGTCTCTTCCAACTTTATGATGCTATGATTCTACAGCCCTGGTTTACACCATTAGTCTACTTTGAAGTCTATAAGCCTCTGTAGAAAGCAGCACATTTTTTTCAATGTCTTCCCTCAGCCAGCAAGTTTAATTGTTAAAGTGTGTAATGGCTTGATAAATGACTTGGGTAACAAAGTGCAAGAGATGTTAATTACATCTGCAGATAAACTGGGAGGAGTAATTAATATCTTACAAGTCAGAAACTTGTAAGGATTCAAGATAATCTTGAAAGGATAGAAAGGCAGACTAAAATTAACAATGTGTCAGCAGAGACACAAATGTAAACTTCTGTATTTAGCTAGGCAAAATTAAATACACAAACATAGATGGTGTAATAGCTAGGTTAACAGAAGTGCATGTAAAAAATATCTAGGTCTCTCAGTAGACCATAAATTGACTACATGATGCTGCAATCAAAATAGCTAATGCAATCCTAGGCCCTTTGTTTCAACTAAATTGTAAGGATGATACCACTTGATTCTGTTCAGGTCAGAGAAGACTTCATTTAAAATACTGTGTCCTGAGGAAGGCCATAAAGATGGCGAGGAAGTCTGAAGATCAAGTCTTGTGAAGAAAGATTGCATAGGTTGGATACAAGGTCAGAATTTGCTCTCATGTTATTAAGAAGTCATGACATGAGAGGAAAAAGTCATGCCTTAAAGTGAGAAGATAATTCTGTAAGAATCACAGTGGGAAAAAAATGAGATTATTCTTACTTTTACATTCAATTCTCTCTGGAAGCAATGTTTTGAAACTTTTCCAAAGTAGTTTGTAAGCCAATGACTTGGGAATAGGACCCAAAACCATAGCATGCCTTTTGTTATTTCTTATTATAACACTGACATCAGTTTGCTGACAACCAGCATGGTATAGTTATTTGTGTGTTATTCTATGCCTCTGGGGACTAGGTTCTGAATCCTCTTCAGCCATGGCAATCCAGTGGGTGACCTTGGACAAGTTAATTCTCTTACCCTCAGAGGAAAGTAATCACAAACCTTCTCTAAACAAATCTTGCCAAGAAAACCTTATGACAGGGTTACCCTGGGATCACCATAAGTCATAAATGGCTTGAAGGCATAAACTACTACAAGAACATTTCCAAAGGCTTAATGCTGATACCTTTTTATAGGGGGCACTATAGGTTTCATGAAGCCTTACAATGAGAAAAGCGGCTGTATAATTGGTATAATTATTTATCAGAGTTATGCCAATTATACAATATGATGAAAGAATATATCTGGTCCCACAGTGGAAGCAAAAGAGTATATCTTATGGGAACTTGACTTTGTCCCTTCTTTTGCCATAGTCCAAAATGCTGCAAAATACCTTCAGAATTACAACCATCACTGTGATATTTACTTGTTACATTGGAAAACCTGCAAAATCTCAAGTCAGTAAATCCTTCTGTTGAAGTCTATGTGAGAATCACAAATAACTTACTATATTTTTATACTGCCATTCTCAGCCCGAGGGCAACCCAGGGCAGTTTACGAAACGGCACGAATTAATGCCCACAATTTGATTGCCAATTTTGCGTATTCACAGTAAATTGCACATTTTATTTAATATAATTCCATTCTTATATATACAAAACAAAAGCAGAGCTTCAAAAATATCCAGAGGAGTCATATTGACCCTGATGTACTAATACAAGTAGGACAAATGGCTTACTTAAGAAAAAAAACATGCCTAGCACACATAGGGATGGAATAATATTTTGGCATGATATCAAAACAATCACTAAATTATAGACAACCACCAACAAAAACAGAAATCAATGTAAGGCATCCCATTCACAAGGTATAATATTGCCACCTTCTGGTTATGATATTCTAATATAAACACTTAAAATACATGAAATACTTTTACATGTATTGTTGTTGTTACTATATTATATTGTTATTTAATTGTTTCATAGTTATTCCAAATAGTTGACACAGATTGCACAGAATAGTAGAAAAGAAAGATATGGAATGATATATTCTTTTTGAATTTGATTTTATAAAAACAATAAATAAGAACTTTCCTCTGAAAGAAATTTATCATCTTAAAATGTCCAAAGATGGAGTTTTTCTGATAATTTTTCATATTTAATATGTTAGGAGGTAAAGCAATGGTGCAAAATACTTTAAAAACTAAACACATTGGCATGGTATAATTGTTTTCTGGGGTGAACTGCATCCCCACCCAAATTTCTCTCTATAAATCAGAACCTGGAAAGATCTGGCTAAATTCTAGAAAATAACATTCGAATCTGACTGGAAAAAAAATGCTAGAAGGAGCTTAAATAATGCAATGACTCTTTTGATATGGGAGAAAACACTTTTAATTGCTATCACTTTCCAAAATTCTGTAAACAGATTTGAAGATGCTAGGAAAGGAGTAAAAATGAAACAACTGGGAAGATGCTAGCCATGTACATTAATGGCTATTACAGCATTCTAGAATTTGTTATGCAGTCGTATGCACCACAATCTTAACAGCTCCGCTAAATGTGCACAGGAGTGCAATCGTATTCTTCCAACTAAACACTACCACAGGACACAAATAATAGGTGGTGGTGAAGAACATAATGCTGCTTAACAAATAGATAATATGCATTAGATATTACGAGCGAATTTCAACACTGCTTCAATTTTTGGTTTTTGTTAGATTGGGAAATTCACAGGGGCTGTGAAAGTCTCCCAATCCCCATTCAAAGGGCAGAACTGTGATCAACCAGGTTGTGTTTGAAATGGTTGATCAATGTTTCCACCCTTCATTATACAAATGATCTCCATTGTGAGGGAGAATTGTGACTGTGTTTCTGGCTGTCACAGTGGAGATATCACATGAGTGGTGTAGGGACATAAGTCCACTGCATCCTAATCCACAGGGGAACAAATCATATCATTTGCAGCAGATGCTACACAGAAATGGGATTAGTGGCAAGTTAGGCTAGGAGTTTCTACATAGCTGTGGAACTAAGATGGTTATGTATTTTCTGCTGACAAGTTCTTAAATTGTTGTGTTCTTCCCAAATTTTGGGCTGGATAGAAAGTCAGGATATAAATTATATAAATTAGTTATGGAAATGATAAATAACAATAATGTGAGCTTTAAAGCACATATACAAATTCATCTATGTGCTATCAGATGCAGCTATTGTGGATGGTCCAAAAATTGGCTCTACATTCACAACGTATTCCTGTAAAAGGGTCCTGGCATATATGTTAGCTTATGTTTGGTCTGTATGGGTTAGAGATGAATGTTCTACGGGTTATGTAATGGGAAACAATTGTTTAAGTAGGGTTTGTAAATGTTACTAATTTGAGACAAGTCCAAGAACCTCCCAGACAACATGGTTAATGGCTTGGGGATTTTGGACTTGTCCAATATTGTTTACCAAGCTCTGTGTATAACAGTAATTTAATATGATATCTTTCAAGCATTGGCTTGGCGAGGCAAAGAATTTCAGTCCTGATATAATACTTTTGATGCAAAACAGGGAATAGGATGTAGGAATTGTACCTTTCCATAGCAAAAAAGAATTAGTCATTTGCTAAAAGCCCTGGGACAAATGGCTGTGTCTTAATGTTATCAAATATTCACCAGCAGTTCTTGCTGTAAAACACATAGCTGTGTTTCCACCTGGAAAAATGAGATAAGTACAATTTATTCTTTTAATTACCATTCCTAGTGATTCCAAAGCTTATGCTGAAAAAAATCTTGCTGTCATGTTAAGCCACAGACACAGGCCACAGTACCTCTTCCAAGCCGCCCAGTGCAAAGGAACTTGCAAAGAGATCTTCTCTACAAAAATGCCATTAGGCCATTTTGTGTCTAAGAAAATCTAATTTGTATTTCTTAGGGAAATGTTTGGCACTTTTGCCCTAGGTTATGTTTTTCTCACATCACAATCCCAAATGCAGTTACTCAGAATTTATATTCCATAGAATGTTTAATAGACTTAGGATCAAAGCTTATACCACTTTCCCCACCAGCTGCTATACTGGAAATGATTTTCATAAGCAACAGCCTGCATCTCATTAATAGTCTATACACAGCTCAATGCAAATAATATTCTGTGAGGAAGAAATTACTTTTTTTCCCCAGAACCTCCACTGCACAAAGTTTTCAAACAAGGGCAGGCATATTCTTTATTAATTATGAAGTCAAATATATGCCATCACAACTCTTTTAAAAAATAGTTGCAAATGTTGAAATTCTGTAATAGATGCACAATGAGCAAAATATACCCCCTTTTGTCTCAGTTGAGGCTCCTTTACCTTGGCCATTTCCTGGTCAGTGAAGAGCAGGAATAACAGCAGATGAGTCCCCATCTATTTCCTCTAGCTAGATGCAGATGAATAACATAATCCGCCTGAATGTCTAGAACCATGCTGACGTATGTCATTGTGTGTCCAGCAATAGCAAAATAACTAGACACTTGTTTATGCTCTACAGTGATCAGGTTCAATGAGCTTCATTGAAGAAAAGGTGGGTTTTGCAGATGGTCAGATGGGAGGCATAGCTATATCTGGAAGTTACATTTCCTGATGCAAGATCATGGCCTAAATCTCTTAACTAATAAGAAAGTGGGGCAGGCTTTAGAACAAATACAAGCAAACACAGAAAATCAAACTATAATCTATATAAATAAAAATGTAATGTTCATTTGTGGGATTAACAGAACTTAAAAACCATTGGGCGAATTGACACCAAATTTGGACACAATACACCTAACAACCCAATATATGTCCTTCACTCAAAAAATTGATTTTGTCATTTGGGAGTTGTAGTTGCTGGGATTTATAGTTCCCCTAAAATCAAAGAACATTCTGAACTTCACCAACGATGGAATTGAACCAAACTTGGCACACAGGACTCCCATGACCAACAGAAAATACTGGAAGGGTTTGGTGGGCAATGTCTTGGTTTTGGAGTTGTAGTTCACCTATATCCAGAGATCACTGTGGACTCAAACAATGATGGATCTGGACCAAACTCTACATGAATACTCAATATGCCCAAATATGAACACTGGTAAAGTTTGGGGATAATAGAATCTTGACATTCGGGAATTGTAGTTGCTGGGATTTATAGTTCACCTACAATCACAGAGCTTTCTGAACCCCACCAACGATAGAATTGGGCCAAACCTCCTACACAGAACCCCTATGTGGGCCACAGCAATGCGTGGCAGGGGACGGCTAGTCTTAATATATATGAAAAGCTTCTGTGCATCATGAGTAGGCTAAAAACAAACAAACTATGGGGCCAACTGACATCAAATTTAGCCTCCAAATGTCTCATGCCACAAAGTATGACCAACAATTGAAAAAACTCCCAAACCGTGAAAATAGCTTTAAAATTCTTAAAAAATAAAAATACCTTACCACGCATGTGCAAAACCTAGCCCCACCCCCTCCTGTGCGAGAGGGGGAAACAAGCTGCCATCCGTAGCAAAGTAGCTGGCCGTCCCTGCTTCGGGAGCCAGGCCAAGAAGCCAGAACAGCCCGGCAAAGCTGCCTTTAGAGCCTCCTCAGAGAGAGAGAGAGGAAGGGAGAGGGAGAGGGAGAAGGACAGAGGGAAAGAAGAAGCAAGCAAGCCTTTTGCATCTGTCAGGCAAGGAAGGCAAGAGGGAAATGGAAGGGAGGGATGGGGGGAGGGATGGGGGAGGAGCCACACCAGGAGGAGGCTGCACAGGCCTCAAAAGAGACACAGGGTTCAGTAACAAATCTCATACTCCAGGTCTGGACCTACTTGGGCCCTCCAGGCATTTTGGACTTCAACTCCCACAATTCCTAACAGCCATGCTGTTCTGGCTGTTGGGAATTGTGGGAACTGAAGTCCAAAATGACTGGATGGCCCAAGTAGGCCCAGGCCTGCACACAGATACAAACAACACACACATGCACATATAAACACACACACACATGCACTCATATATACACATATACACACATACACGTACATAACACACACATATATATATACACATGCAAACACATATACACATGCACATACATAAACATATATACAAACACACACACACACATATATATATATACACACACATGCAAACCACACATCTATACAGATACACACATACATATACACATTTATACATATGCACAAGCACACACAAATATACACATATACATATATACACATGCACACATATATACACACATATACATATACACATGCATTGCCTACCTTCATAACCTTTGAAAAGTCTTGTAGCTTAAAAGCTTGGCTTCTTTCTGCCTACAGGAAACCTTTGTGGGGAGATTGTTTCATGTCCTGGATTCCTGTTTTCTGAGGTCACAGCAACACATGGCCAGGGTACAGGTAGTAATGCATAAAAATAAATGTCTAGAGAAAAAATAGATAATTTGATACATTGCTAAAAAAAAAAAGCATACTATTCAAAACAACACCAGGTTGTGAGTTTCTACCAGTACCCATAGAAACATAGGATCTCTGCCTATCAGCCCGCCAGGACCCTAAGATCTTCTGGGGAGGCCCTGCTCTCTATCCCGCCTGCTTCACAGGTGTGGCTGGCGGGGACGAGAGACAGGGCCTTTTCTGTGGCGGCCCCTCGGCTGTGGAACGCCCTTCCCATGGAGGTTAGATCAGCTCCCTCGCTAATGGTGTTTCGAAGAACATTAAAAACTTGGATGTTTGAACGGGCATTCGGATAAACAGTGCAATGAATGTGATGATTACAGGAATGGAAATATGGATGACGAATTGGATCACAACTCTAGTTATGAGATGTATTGTGTTGTTATTGTTGTGTCAACATTTGTATACTATGTTTTTATGGTTTTAAATTGTATATCGTTGACTGACTTTTACCCTTGTTGTAAACCGCGTTGAGTCGCCTGTTAGGCTGAGAAACTGCGATATACAAGTAAAGTAAAGTAAAGTAAATAAATAAATAAATAGGATGCTGCCTTCTGCTAATTTAGATCTTTGATCCATCGAGCCCAGTACTCTCAATTTTGACCAGTAGTATTTATTCACTGGGGTTGCCTCAGGGATCTTATGCTAGCCAGAGATCCACGTTTTTATCATTATTTTTGGTTGGGTCCTCAACAAGCAATAATCAGGCCTGAAGTTTCAAAATTCAGTTCTGTTAACTAGGTTCAGAGTTGTAGATTCATACAATAGCCAGTCTCTGTACAGGTAGGTCATCAGCCAACAAAATCATTGCTTGGTATTGAGGATTCACTTCTTGACCACCTTTCTTGGAAAATAGATTTCTGATTAAATATGAAATACAGTCTCCATGTATTGCTAGGCAGGCACAAAATCAAGCAATGATTAAATAGAGCTTTTAAACACAAGTGCAGTTTATCACTACAAAGCAAGCCTTGGATAAATACTTATAAGCTATTACAGCAAGAACGTTTATTGAAACCCATTGGGTCCAAAAAGTAACAGTTTTAAATGACATGAATCTCTGATATGCATATCATTTTTTGCATCTCTACAGATTAATATAATAACGCTGTTAGTGTTACGAATAACTTTCCCACATTGGAAAAGAATATCCCACTTCTGACACCAATTTGTCATAAATGACTTTTCAAAAACTTTAAAGCATAGGTTCTTTTTATTGCAATGTTCATTGTGAGAGGGTATATCAGATTACAGAAAAACATTTAAACATAGACATACAGATTCTATGCAATTATATTGGATGTACAACAACTTACAGTTACATTGGACTAACAAACAGACAAAGGGGAATTACATTTTCATTCAGCATTCACACCACGTGTACACATATTCATCCTCAGGCATTACCATATAATTTTCTTCCTCCTTGGAGAAGCACCTGTTAGGTCACATCCTGCTTCCTTGCAGCCTGCCAATGTATAGTTCTAAAACTTCCATAAATTTAAAATGCCAAAACTTCTTCCCTAAGAACAATGCCAAGGACCAGATCTCTGTTTTCCATACAGCAGAGCCTGACTCTCTGCACAAAATCTAAAACTCCAAAAGTGCACTTCTTCCTCTTCCCTTGAGAAAGAAGCCTCAAAATGAGCAGACTGCTCCCGTGCAAATCTGCCACTATCCATAGGTACACTATCTCTCTCCTTCCCATGGAGCAGGGCATAACGGGTGGAACAGACTCCTCAGGTGTGCCACCCTTTGAGCATTATTAGATTGAGTATTTTATAGGAATATTCTGCTGATGTAGTCCCAAAGTCATAAATTAATGATAGACATCTTCCATCCTGGATCCATCTCAGTTTCCTGGTCAGATGCTGACTCTTCTTGATTGGTGTTGATCTTATGTTGACTTCCTTCTTAACATAAGGAATGTTGCAAACATTTCCGTAACTTGAAATAATCATTGTCACAGTTCTTATCACAGTTTACTTTTCAGCTCTTATTAGCAAGTTTTAATCACAGCCCAGCAAGCAGGTTTAGTCATTGCAGGTCTCAATATTATACTGGTCTTTCCAAAATTATTAGCTCCACTCATTCATTCACCTTCCATTCTTCCATTCATTCCCACACATCATATTAAATTCACATTTATCAAATCTGCACATTGAATTTCTTATTACATATGCTCAGGCTAGAATAATGGGAGGATTTTAAAAAATCTGTATGAGAACTTGATGAAATGAATGGCCTACAAAACATTAAATGTCTTGGACTCTGTATTTCAGATACTTTATGTTTGATTATAATGTTCCAGACTGCCTGACAATTCATATGCCAAATCTTTACAATAAGGATATGTGGAGTGCTTACTTCATACTTCATACATACCTCTGAGATGCACAAGGCCTTAGCATGGGCACAATGGCTTTGTTTGAAAGGCAATGATTGGTGAGGCAGATTGGATTAGTTTTTCTATACAGTAGTTTGTATCTTAATTAGATATGGAATGTTAGTTTCATCATTATGTTTTCATTGCATGCCAGTCATCTCAAGTCTTAAAGATTACGTGAATGATGAGTTTTTTTCATTCAAATGAAATAATCATGTTTCTGGTTCTCTGCATGAATGGAATTATACCCATAGGAATGAGGTTTTGTTTGAGGAAAAAAGCATCCCATCCCTATTGGAGGAGCTAAGTAGCTAACAAGAGACATATTATTTCTGGAAACCTGTTTCATCTTCGGGAGGCTAGACAGCTCCTGTAAAAAAAAAATTAAAAATTGCTATAGCGGTAGAGATCGTACCAGATTTCCTTGCCTTCTCTTACATAGAACACACACACTCCAAAGAGATGGCATTTGTCCAAATGAAGGTCAGTAAATGAAACTCGGCCCATCCCTGGGCAATGAAGTATGTTGGCATCCTTCCAAGTAGTCAATTTAGCCTGCAGACCTCTCTGTGATCGCTTTTGCCAAAAAAGAAAAAAGGAGTTCTAATTTACAATAAATTAACTAGGAGGGCTGAAGGCAGCCGGAGAAGGGAAGGCTGCCACTGTTCATGGTGTCAAAACAGAAAGGGAGGGTTTCTCTAATGTGACAATTTCAGCTGCAAAGAGATGAATGGGCTGTAACAGTGCCCAGCAGGAGATGACAACAGAGTGCTACTGATGCCGAGTGGCTGGCAATCAACTGGTTAGTAGCCAAGAGAATGTTACAGACAGGGTGACCCCATTACACCATATCGTTGCAATTCTGTGGGGTGTTTTTCCACCCAAAACCCAGAGCTGTTATTGTATCAGGAAAGTAAACATTGCAGATACTTCCATCACCTCTGCTGTTGATCTGTTTTTGCTTTCCTATGTTTTAGCCTTTAGGCAGAGCTCACCTGGAGCAGTCTATTCAGTACTGGGCACCCATAATTCAGAGAAGATGCTGACAAAATAGAAAAGAGTTGGCAGACATCTACATGATAAAGAAAGACCCAAAAGAGAACTACATTCACTGGGATTCAGGGCTAGGACCTCAGCAAAAGTGGTAAAACAGCAACCTGAGAGACAAGCTCTTTAGGAATCTTTAGGCCCTCCAGTATGATTTCATGGTCAACTTCTGATGAAGGCTGACCTACAGAGTCACACTAGAGTACTTAGAGATTCTTAGAAAGAACATTTTTTATCAAATCATTGAATAATACCTTTTGGTGCCTTCAATGTTAGTCCTGTTTCTAAGTATACTTGACCTGTCCATTAAAAAAATGGCATCTGTTCTCCACTATCAGCTCTAGTTTTTGAGATACAGAGCATATTCCATCTATCAGTTGTTATCTGCTTGCTCACAGAAAACTAAAGCTGATACAGTCTCTCCAATGCAATTTCTTGAATCAGTGGCTCAAATAATTTTATGAACAGGCCTAAAAGCGGTGACCCCCCCCCCCCATATAGGTCAACATCATGTGATGGACTCTGTGCCTCTCCATCACTGAAATGAGCCTGAAGTGTCCTTGGATGGGGAAAAGAAGAAGAAGAAGAATTCTATTTCTTACCTGCCTCTCCTCATGGCTCGGGGCAAGTTACAACATGGCTAAAACACATAATCAAAACACATAATCCATAGAATACACATATTAAAATGTATATCCATAAAATACATATTTAAATACACAAAGTTTGACATATAATGGAAGTTTAAAATTCACCATTGTAATGAAGTCCAAGGTCAGGCACAGGTTAAGAAATAAGCTGAGGAGTGAGATAAAAGGGTGATCATCAGCCAGTCCAGGAACTATTTGTATACATCAGAAGTCCAGAAACAAGAAGCCAGCAAGGAACAAACACAGTCATGGTGTAACCACTCCAAAGTCAAGAAAAATGTCAGTCACCCAAATAAGATGGTTGTGCTCAACAGAGATGGTGGGAAACTGCTGGGAGATTTATGGAAAGCTGTCTGCAAATCTGCATCTCTGATTTAAAACCTACTGAGAATGGTACAGTCTCTCTTTATGTTGTTCAGAAAAGAATGTTGGCATCTCTTCAGCATTCCTAGTATCTTTTTCCTCCTGCTGGGAAACAGGGCCCCCCACTGCCTCAATCTCCAACTGCCTGGATTCAGAGAAAACACTATTATCAGGAGATACATGTTTCTGGACATTCATATCTGTATTGTCCAATTCCTGAAGGTGTGTCGTGCCCCGTGAAGACCCTCACTGTTTATCCCTAGTTAAGTCCTTTTTAGTTAGAGGGATTAACATTTTATGTACAGTTTCTGGGGTGTCAGTCTAAACAGCCTCTTTGCATTTGAAGCCTCTGTTGCCCTGCCCCTTTAAGAATCCCCCCAGCGGCTGAGGTACTTCTGGTTCTTGGAAGAGGCAGCCTTTTTTTGTAACTGGAAGGTGAAGAAAGAGGAAGGCCAGAAGGTCTACAAAATAGCACATCCAGTCCAAGCTGTATTCAAGACCAGTTGGAGCCATATTCATGTCCAGTTGGAACTGTATTCAAGTCCAATCAAAGTTAAATATTGAGACCATTTAGAGACAGTTGAACACCATACAAGTAGTTAAGATAATGTGGGGGAAGAACAGGGGTGATTTTTTATATATAGGAAATTCATTTTGTGAGTGAGAAAGGATGGGGAGAGCTGAACAAAGTGGATAATCTATCTCTGGCTAAAATAGCTGACAACATACAACATCTTTGCTTAGTTATTGCCTTTTTCCCCCTTCTGCGAACCACTCCCTTCATGAGGAGGGCAAGAAAGAAGTGAATTGGGCAGAAGCTTTGAAAGCTGTGCAATTTGAAGGTAGCACAACTTTCAAAGATGTTCATGCGGAGGGTAGAAAGAGGGTAGAATGCTATTCAAATTGTACTTTCTCACAGAGGAGGAAAAAGGACATCCCTACTTCAGGGGATCAGGAAATTTGTTCAGTTGGCTAAGCCCATTACACTTATTATACACATGCAAATTCCCCTTTGGGATGAATTTTCTAACACTGAAGATGTGTTTAATCGGTGAAGGCACTGAATGGCGTCCAAAAATATGGTCTCACTCCACCTTTTTCACACTGGAATATGTATATGAAACCCTCTCTTCTTTCAAAAAGAACAAGAGTAAAAATGCAACCCCATCACTGGCCCTCGGGAGCCTTCTTTTTTAATTTAAGTATGTAAATAGGATAGAACATGGAAACACATTTGTTTTAAGCTACTAAACCCAACTTGATTTGTGAAAAGTTACAAAGGAAAAAACCTTCTGTTGACTGAGATTTTCCATCTGGTTTTGAGAGGAATATTATAGCAATCAACAGTGACTTCAAGGCAATCTTAGTGCATTGGTGCTGACTTTCGTTTCATTTAACTGCCTTGGCAGAAAACTCACATTTTATTAGATGGGTGAAAAAAGGATGGGGGTGGGGGAAGAGAGATGGAAATGTAATCAGTATATATTGGAAGGAACCAAGGGAATTCATTCTTGCCTGGGGGACCTGACAAGCAGGAATGAGTTCAGAAAGGGAAGTCAGGGCTTTTCACTACATTTTCATTTCAAGTTTGGAATATTGTGTATAGTGAAAAGGGAATCCACATAAAATCTGAAATAGCTGTCTTGCTAGATATTTTGTGTGTCATATTGTGCTGGATAAATTCACTTCATCTCAATTCAGTGTATTGTTAGATTAAATGTCATCAATCTAACTATGCTTACCAGGATTCAGTAGAGTTTACTTTGAGTAAATATGCTAAGGATCAGGACAAAGAACAGTGCAAAAATACCAACTTTCTTCTATTGGACAGAAAACTTTAGAAATTATTCACCCTCACTTGTGATGATTAAATTATCAAATCTTAACACTTGTAATTTTGGACCTAGCTAATTAAGCAGCATCCAATGGTTATCCTTCCTCAATCCTGACTTATGTGGCAGAAGCCACTGTAAACAACAGGAGCTTATTCTCCTGTCAACTGAGATACAGCAAACTGACATTTATACCACTCTGAGACCAATGATCTCTGGTGCAAACAGGAATTGCAACAGGGATCCTGTTCATAATGGTTACATAAGAAATCTCTAGTGGGAAAGAGTGGAAAATCAGTCCCCACTCCTCTTTCTTTCTTTCTTTCTTTCTTTCTTTCTTTCTTTCTTTCTTTCTTTTCTTTTCTTTTCTTTTCTTTTCTTTCTTCTCCTTCTGTCCTTCCCTCTTCTTTCTTCCTCCTTGACCAGTAGAGGGCCCAATCTTCACGGGGCACCCCAGCTTCCTCACACATTCAAGGATTTGATCAGGAAGACAGGCACGGTAAGGAGAAACCTATGAAGGGACAATTTAGCCCCTTCCACATGCAACACAGAAGCTCTTTGCAGGCTGCATCTGGCATTCAGGCTGTATATTTTGCAGGGCTGTCTTAGGTCTTCCAAGGCCTAGCCAAAATAACAGAATTGAAAAACACAAACTTGAAACTCTGCTAAGATCAAGAGTTCAATTAATAAAGACAAGCAAAAAAAAAAATACAGAACCAGGCCAGGAACAACAACAAACAATAGTCATAGTCATAGTCAAGTAGTCAGATGCCAGGAGTTGAATTGTCAGGGTTCATAAATTAAAGACTAAGAATCCAGGACTACAGAGTTCGGAAATAAAGCCAAGTAATCAGAAAAAAATGAACTTAAAGTTCATAAATCCAAAGCTGGGAAATCAGTTGTCACAATTCAGAAGTCAGAGCCAGAAATTCAGAATACAGAGTACAGAAACCTAGTCCAGAAAACTAACCTAAAGGCAGTAGAGCCAATGTCCAGGTCAAAATTATGAAGTTATCTCCTCCACAGAGCTATTCCCCAGAGGCTTCTTTATTTGAAGGTCTCAGATGAAGCTTATCTTATCTAGTCTCAACCTCTAATTACTGGAGCCAGTGACCCTTTCCTTGTTCCAAAGGCTAATTAACCTTCCCAAGTTTGCTGAAAATATTGGGAAGAGTCCTCATCAGCTAAAGACCTGCTGCCAATAGTAGCTGAGTCAGGCCAGACAGACTTCTGGCCATGACAGCCAAAGTGAGTAGGCCAGATGGAAAATCTCCATGAATTAGATTTGTCATTCTGGGAGAAGCAGTTTATCTCTCCTAGGTTATTTGTGTAGCACAGTTCCCTTAAGCCATGGGTCTGCAAACTTTTTAAACAGAGGGCCAGTTCATGGTCCCTCATACTGTTGGGGGCTGGACTATAGTATAAAAAAAAAACATGAGCAAATGCCTATGTACACTGCACTTGTCTTATTTGTAGTGCAAAACAATTGAAAGAACAATGCAATATTAGTAAATATTGCATTGTAGTAAATAGTAAATAAGGGATAGTAAATAAGGTGCATAATTGTCTATGAATAAAAACTATCACAGCACTTTGGTGATAGTGCAGTGGTCACACATACACACTTCATATGCACAATTTGTAACATTTGTTAAAGATAGACCATGTGCCCAGAAAAATGACATTTTTGTGCAAAAAAGTGTGACTTTGATATAGAATATGCCCTCTCGGGAAACTGCATTTTCACATAAAATGTTTTCTCCTCAAAAGTACCACACATGGATTTTGCACAAAGTCCTGAAATGCAGTCTAAAACTGAAGATTTCAGTTTTCCTCACATAAAGAAGAAACCTGGTAAAAATACACATCATTTTCTTCAAGAACAGAATCAGCAAAGA
Source organism: Anolis sagrei (assembly GCF_037176765.1). Lineage (NCBI taxonomy): Eukaryota > Metazoa > Chordata > Lepidosauria > Squamata > Anolidae > Anolis > Anolis sagrei. The sequence goes on along the minus strand of NC_090022.1, from coordinate 250,563,397 downwards.
ATTATCCCTAATTTGTGATACACCCATCCCATTTTTCTTGTTTTATTTCCTTGATGTGATATACAATTTGGCTTAGGTCTGACATGGTGATTCATCCTTAGTGATGGTTGTGACAAATCATACATTTCTACCCAAACTCACCCCCATTTTTAAAAAAAGTTTTCCCAGAATTGAAGTAAAACTATGGATAAATTAAAAGACAACACTAAAGAGTAAGTTGTAGTACCTCAACATATATGTGTCCCGTGTACATGAAATCAGTTTGTACAAATGAATCATTTTGCTCAGTGTAGTTTTACTATTAGTTTCCAATGCTAAAACGTTGAAAGAGTACATCAATCATTCCAGAAGGATATTGATTGTGGTAGAAAAATTCTGAACAGTAGAAAATTAAGATTACAAATGGTGTCACTATTTTAATGGATAAGAGGAGATAACTGAGCCACAAGATTTATTCATGTGGAGGAATGGCTGTTTGGGAGCATAGCCAGTTCAACTAGACCAATAGCATTTTAGGAAATCAGACTGAACATTTCCTTGCAAATAACAATGTATGTTTTCCTTCATTGACATCACTGTCTGAAGGGCATTGTCCAAGGAGCAGTAGCAAAGGAATCGAGGAAATAATTATGGAATGTAATTAAATGGTGACCAGTCAAGTTCCAGCTCATAACATTGCTCTCACTCCCACATTTGGCACCCATGTGCCAAATCAACAAATGTTAGTGGGGCTCCTTTGGCTAGTTCCATTCTGTTATGCATATATTATCTATATCTTGCGGGAACAAACACTTTGCACATGCAGCTGCTTATACAATAGTTCCACACAATTTAGAGTCCTGCATGACTAGAACTCCTAATAGCACGAGGACCTCCCTGTATATATTTGCCAAAACACCTCTCTCCCTGAAGACACTGATGTATAGGTAGCTTCCAAGAATGGATCTAGACAAGGTTAGTGATGTATGAATCAAGTATAATCTGTCCCGTGTGTGTTTTAATACATCAAACATTTTTGTTCTTTTCAGTTCCAACATGGTCCTTTCTATAAACTGCAAATCACTTTCTTCTTCATAGTAATGGATTATGGGTAAAGATCCACACAAAAAGAATACACTTCTTTTATATGGTGTTGTAACACAAAGCCACTTGTATGCATTTGAAAATGTAAACATGTGTTCCTTCCCCCTTCCCTTTCATTTGCATCTCATTCAATAGGAATTAAATATTTCCCCACAGATACATGTGTAAATATATTAATTTGGAGAGCAGTGATACTTGCTTCCTGGCCACAGATTTTGATAAATCTCATACTGCTGTATTGTGTGGTAGAAACCATAGGCAACCCAAGCTAATATAGATCCACCACTCTGACACAGATTGAATATGTAGACAACAGGGCTGTCAATTGCTACAAAACTGATTGACAGACTGACTCATTGTTACTAAATCTTGACTAATATTCCTCAATAATGAGGAGCTGATAAGTGCCTACCACCAGCTTTCCATACATAGTATAAAATACCTGACAGAATGTGGATAAGTTCAGGTTTCAAACAAGAGCTTTTGACTGAAATCCTCTCCACGCCACATTCGTTCCTTAAATCTCATTGACTTTCAGTAGGATCTAAGCAGCTTAACTGCTTCCTCTTCAACTGGTTTAAGCAGGCTTGCATGCTATTTTGTGGCCTTTGGTTTTAAAGACCCCCAGGCTAACTATGTAGCTGTGAGTTATAACAATGAGGAGAAAACCCCTAAATAGATAATGTGGGGATTCATTTAATGTGGAATGAAACTTTGAAGCTAATATGTTGCTCTTTGTAGAGACTCATTGCCATTCTTCTCATATGTGTTAGAAGGAGAAGCAGAGCATTAGAAGATGAAAGAATATGTGCTAAAGAGAATGATTCAACTCTTCTGCTATCTCTCTCAATTTATGTGTTGGCATACTTCTGTCTATACCCATCTCTTTCAAATGACAAGGCAGCCCTAGAGAAAACATTATAAAAATGCTCTACTGGGATAGAAATTAATCTTTTCCTGAATCAATTAAAAGGGGGAGAGGACTCAATTTTAAGGGCTGCAAATTAATATTGGGAAAACAGAGAGGGCAGGTTCTCAGGGGTTTCAAGTTTTGGGTTCAAATAATAAAAGAATAAGTGAGTTAGAAACAACCATTCAATTCAAGAAGCTATCCCTCCACATCCCGTTCTACGTCTTCTTCACTGGAGAATATTAAAAATATATTGTTTTGAGAAAGACTACCATTATGGAGGAACTATTTTAACAATGTGTCAAAGAGGTACATTAATAAATTACAGCTACCTAATAATTCAAAGAGTAGTCCAAATTCTCTGTATAACAAGAAAAGAAAAATATTTTGTGTGATGAATACAATACTTCTCTTGCCTTTTGTTCAACTCATGCATTTTCTTTGTCACAAAGTGACTGCAAAAGAAAGAGAGAACAGAGGCAACAAAAACATATCTGTGTATTGTAAATACACCACAGGAACATCTATAATATACACATTTGCCTTAAATGTATGAAGAGATGTTTTTTCCCCTTGGTGTCTGCCTTTAGTGGTAATTAGAAATGATGTTCTTCATTTTTATTTGTGCTGTGCCTCCCACAAAATGATGCTAACTGGTACTAATTCTTTGGAGTGTAACCCTATACAGATTAACTCACAAATTAGACATGAGACTAACAACATATCTAACAGTTACAACTTTTTTACTTTTTCTTTTACTAGTTTTTTTCTACAATTGGAGGTCTAGTTTTTATTAGGACTTCCTAGTACAGGGAGAGGAAGTTAACAATTGCATTATTTATTTATTTATTTATTTATTTATTTCATATCAAAAGCATTGCATAAATTACCATAGTATAAAACTGATAAAAATAGAAGGCACACAAGCGGCTAAATATCTTTTGACCAAAAATGGGCAACAGCAACCGCATTGTCTGTAGGGTCAAACAATTCTTCCTCTGTACACAAGGCAGGGTATGGCAGAGAAGCATACAGATGCAGAGTTCTCTGTTCTGCTCCACAGTTGCACAAAGTGGAGGATTCTTTTAGGTAGTGCCATTTTGCCAGGTTGTCTTTTGATCTGCCACGTCGATTCTGAGTCTGTTTAAGGACTTTCAAGTTGTCCATTCTTGGTTTGCCCCTGGAGGCAGACCCTCGTGGGGGGTCATCCTGTTTTATCTGGAGGGACGTTAAGATGAGTGGTGGTTCTCATGAAGCTTTTCCTTGATTTGAGTCTACTGAGAGGAGGCTGATAGCACTGTTCTACAAATTTTCAGTTTTTCTCAATTTCGGAAACAAAATGTGCCATTTCTTAATAAATTTAACATGCTGAATTCAAATAAAAGTCTGAAAGTTTAAATGTCGCTTTAATCGTGACTTTAGTTTATATCCTGTTTGCTTCTCTTGACTTTTCTTTTGTATTCAAGGAAAGGATTGTCTCTTACAATGCTCCAGCAGTAGTCTGACAGCATTGACGGAGTCCATTTGCCTTGATATCTTTTTTCCCTACTGCTTTATTTACACACGTGCGAGGCATAACTACAGTAAAAAGAACAATGTAAAACGATGTTTAACGATACTGTCTCAGTCTTCAACTGACCCTCACCGTTCAAAAGTCTGGCCTTATATAGGGCTTTCTGGCTTTTGAACACGGCACTAATACTGTGTCATCAAACTTTCTAGAATATTCTAGAATCTTCCATAGTGTAAGTCACAACATGCATTTTTTCAACCATACGTGATCACGTGATAACTTATATCATAAAAACTAGAGCCAATATACATTTTTAAATGTCATTTTCATTTTCAGCACCCCAAAATTATAAAAGAACAGCTATTTTCAGGCCCACAACTTTCTAGAATCTTCCATAGTGTAAGTCGCAACATGCATTTTTTCAACCATACGTGATCACGTGATTGCTTATATCATAAAAACTAGAGCCAATATTCATTTTTAAATGTCATTTTCATTTTCTGCACCCCAAAATCATAAAAGAACAACTATTTTCAGGCCCGCAACTTTTTCTCCATTGAACAGTGTAGCCATGCAGTGGATTGCTTTCATGGTGTTCAATCTTATTTTTCTTTTTTTCAACCCAGAATCATTGCTTTTAAAAGCATTGCTTTAAACAATTGCATGCCTAGTGTATTTAAACAGATGGTACAGATCAATGTAGCTTCCTTCCTGTCTACCACAAAATGGTTCTTGGTAATCACAGGGAAATTAAATTACTAGTAATAATGATCACAAAAGAAATGCAGACAGTGAGAAAAGTAAAAAGTGGGGAGAATCTGTTGAACTAACCTTGTACTTTCCTCTCCATTTTTTTTTTAAAAAAACACACTGCCACCAGTTTGCATCAGGGTTTTGTTTTGTTGTTGTTGTTGTTAATTTAGTTTACACGGCTGGATACAACCAATAAACATTTCCCAACTTTTTGCACATGCAAACTTTCATTCTGTCTCCAATATCTCTATGGAGATTGCTTGGCCTCCATGGATCTTCAGGATTGAGATGCAGGTAAAGAGGTCTGGCCTATTTCTACCAGTCCATCTGAATTCCCACCACTTTCAAGCAGGAAATGCCATCCTTATCCCTTTCTTGGACAAAAACAGTCTGCAGTAGTTGTTTTTTTCAGGTCAGGAAGGGGAGCATTGCCTTCCCATGAAGGATGGGAATAATGATGATAAGCAATCTCAGTTCTTCTGAAGCACTGGGATCTGTGTGTCTCCTATTTGGCTGAGATGGTGTTATTTTGCAAGACCTAGGAAGAAGAGGAGAAAAATTGTGCCTGAGAGAGGAGTCATCACCCTGTCAGGAGAGGGGACAAGAGGGTATGAAATGAAGAGGGAGCTAACCAGCACCAGTGGTGTGGAGAGAGCAGTTCTCTGCACTAGGTAGCAAAGCCAAGAACAAAAAATTCAAGACAGACTATGACAGTCAACTGCTATCCGGCATCTACTATCATAGACCACTGAGAGGTGGAAATGTCACAAATATGGCATAACTACCTTCTGCAGCCACTTCCCTCCTCAGTTCATCCTGAGAAGTTGTATTACAATGAACTTCCGTATCACCTGCTTTTGGTGACAAGCTACTCACATTTGTCTTCAAAGTACAAATTGTTGGTTTTGACCTTTAAAGCCCTAATTACAGGATTACCTTCTCCCATCTAGGTCATTTGTCAGACATCTATTCCAGCCAGTCAGACTCCGACTGGCAAACAATTACTCAGAGGATCTTTTCATTGGGCACCCCAATATGGAATGACCTGCCAGAAGAGATTCATCAGTGAAATCAGCTGTCAGAATTCAAAATACAACTGAAAACCTTTCTCTTATGGCAGACTTACCCAGTACATTTTAAACCATGAATTTTAAATTTACATTATATGACTATTGAATTTTAATCTTTTTTTCCCATGTATTTTAATAGATATATTTTATAGAAATGTGTTATAAAACTTGCATTTTATTTAATGTAATTTATGATTATATGTTTTAACTATTGTACCCAGCCTCAAGCCATGGGGAGAGGCAGGTAACAAATAACGTTGTTGTTGTTGTTGTTGTAATTATTTTTCATTTCATTCTTACCCTGTTGCCCCAGACAAAAATGAACATCCTATTTGCAGCATCTGTTGCAGATTATCTGCACCACACCTTTGCTTGGTACACCCCTGGAGATTGACACCACTGTTTCATGTTTTTACTTGAAATTGTCATTTTCTGTAAAACTTTAGCTTCCCAGTTGAATAGTTACTAGACTATTAAAACTTGGCTGGGGTTCTGTATCATGCAGATGAAATCCCCATATTTCTGCTTCCCTATCACCCATGGAGAACAGCTTGCAAAGACCAGGATAAACCACCATGGCCATTTATTGCCCAGGAAAAGAGATTGGAAGGAGTGCCCAAACAACAAACATCACAATTTCTTCAGAAAGAGATAATGTGACCTTCTTGAATCTCCATAATGCAGCTGCCTGATTGTCTCCTATTGTCCTTTTCCAGCTATTAATTGGCCATGTCAGCACTGAATGAAGAAAATGGTTGTGATAAAGTTATGTAAGGAGAAACTCGATATCTTCCTTCACAAATTGCTCAATATGGCATGGTGGTATCTCAAAAATTATTAAACAGAAGTTTTCTAAATGTTCAGTAGAGGTTGAATGAATACATAAGGCGGCCACTAAGACACACTTGTTCCATACAGGTGTTTCTTTTATATCAGCTTAATCTCTGCAATGTGCTCATAACTCAAAAGTTTAATAATATCCACTGAAAGAGCAGAATTACAATAGCTGATATTTACATTAATGATGTGCATTGACCATAAGATTTGGTTCCATCTGGATAGTTCTGAAAACAACTTAGCTCTGAAAGGCTGTCTGATTTGGCTCAGGTTGGAATCTGAACTTGATTTTAAAATCCTAATTGTCCTGCATCCTATTGTTCATTAATGGAAACTTAAAAACAGCCACACCTTTCCTTTTTACTGTCTTTCAGATGTGGATAAACATTTCAATCACACTGGCACATTCTCAAAAGTAGATAAAGAGACTTTTCTGTATTTGGTCAATGAAGGCTGGTAACTCCAAGTATTGTTGTTTATAATGGAAAATATTAGTATATTTTCTGAAAATTTATTATCAGAGCTTAATCCCATTTCCAAGAATAACTGGCACTTATGACGGAATCAAGTCTCAGAGAAATAAATACAGGGAGTTTCCAGGATGACCAGGATTAGATCTTGGTGGAGGATGGTGCTAAGAAAAAAGATGGACCTATCCTCCTAGGAATTATATGGGCAGTTGTCCAAAATTTACAGCATAAAGGTAGTCACATTTAAGAGAATAGGTTCAGAAGTCTTGGTTCAAGAAATAAGTTTATTGTTTTTATTTGAGTGTCTGCAGGGGGAGGGGAAGGGTTTTACAGCTGACTTGTGTATAAAGTATTAAAGCTACAATGCTTTTCACTTCAAATAATCTTCCCCAAACACTTAGGAAAACATGAAATAGATGTGCATTGGTATGACCAGACTATAAAACCTCTCCCAATAGCACAACATTGCTTTTCCAATTTTTATTCCGAAAAGCCTAAGAATTCAGATTGATGTCAGGAAACCTTCCCAACTATAAAAAGCCTGCAAGTAGAGAGCAGTTGTAGAATAAATATTAACACATATTTTTGAAGACTGGATTTTAAAATGCACCAAACCATTACAGAGTAGAAGATTGTGCTGAATATACAGGTGCATTTGATATTTCCCTGAAAATATCTTTTTTGCCATAATATTGGCTTTATCACCAAGTAATATTGTTCAGCTTTAAAATGGTGAATTTGAATGTAATTCAGCAAGGATGAGTTGTCCTAGATTCTATAAAGGTGGAATACACTGTTGTACCAAGTGGTCAAAGTGGGCTCAGAAATCAATAAAATGATCATCTGCTGCTACTTGCCCTAGTTTATGCTATATTGTTGGCATGTGGGTTGTGCAGCAACATCCCTTGGGGGAGAAAACATCAGTTTAGAACTGGCATTCTGTTAGGGCAGCAATGGGCAAACCTTTTCACATTGGGGCCAAGGGTTGGTACTGAGGGGAGGGAAGCAAGGGCAGATGGTGTGGGGGGGGGGGAAGAGTCCAGGTGGGGGGGTTGCTGGTGCAGGAGGAGGATAGAGGGTTTCACACACAACTCCACAAGGTTCTCAGGGGATCCATGGGCAGCCATGTGTGCCTGCAGGGCCCTCCTCTCAGCAGGAGGATGTGACAGTCTCCTTTTGTGAGGAGGGTGTGACACATGGCAGGCTCTGCGGTCAGGGCTGGAGGAAATAGTACAAGGGGCTGCATCCATCCCTTGGGCCTGGGTTTGCCCATACATGTGTTAAGGGATTACACATGTGGAGGTGCAGTTTGTGTGTTCATAAATCATGCTTTGAATGTGGCGTGAAAAGCTATACACATGCCCTTGTGCTGTATCCAAAAATCTTCATCTGCTTGACAGTTGAAGTATGAAAACTAAACTGTTCTGAACTCCTGGGGGAAGGAAAAGCTGGACGTATTACATTTTAGAATGCACCCTCATGACTAACTAAGGCTGCTTCCCTTTGATCTGAAACATCTATCCCTCATATTCACTAGTCTTGAGTGTATCTAGATATCTGGCATCTGGGGAAATTGTTCTGCATTTCAAGAAATGTGTGATTTGGAAAAGTGAGTCTAAACTCAAACAGGCCTATCTGCATGTATATATTTCAAAATAGTAACTTTTCCAACCTTCCTTTCTCTCCTGCTTGCCCCTTGCATAAACACTCCTCCTCTTCCTCCCAGGAATCATCCCCTGTGTGTCCATATTTTTAAAAAGCTTCACTCTCCTGCTTCAATATGGCTCTCATATTTGCAGAATAGTAACAAGGAATCTTGTAGCATCATAATACATTCAGCAGTCCAAGGAAAGAAAAGAGCAGATAATGTTAGCCTGAGGAGAGGTGGTGAGCAATACATTCATTTTAAAGGATTGAGTCAGCGTATCTTGACTTTAAACTACACTTGCATTTACAATGAAGAAAGCATTTCATAATGGTACATGTTCTAATGTGCTTAATGAACGTAATGCGTATCTCACTCTTATACAGTGTAGATCCCAGTTCTGTAGGATGGAGCCCAGACACTCAAAATGTTATCTGACTCTTATAAAAAAAAAGGGAGACAATCTGAAAGCTGTTCAGTAGTCAACTAAAGACAGAGTGTCTTGAAAAGAAGAGCAGGGGTGGGAGCACTCTGATATTCTCCACCAACAGTATCTAGAGAGCAGACTGAACAGGTACACAAATCACCTGATTCACAGTCTTTCACACAGTGGTAAGCTGTACTGTATTTGGACTGATATGATTCTACACGTTGGTGTGAAGCTTCCCACTAGTGTGGAGAACACATATTGGGCAAATGGCAAGCTCTTTAAACTCAGCAGGCTGAAAGCCAAAAATAAGGCAACAACTTCTGTTACAGAACTTTAATATGCTGACAGTGTAATCTGTGCTCATTCAGAGAAGATCTACAAATAATAATAATAATAATAATAATAATAATAATAATAATAATAATAATAATCTTTATTTATACCCCTCTACTATCTCCCTAAAGCGGACTTGGGGTGGCTAACATGAGGCCAAGACCAAAATTACAGAACAGCAAAATAAAATACAAGAAACAAAAATACCATCAAAATAAATACATGAAATAACAAAATAAAATAAACGGTTTCAAAATAACATGATAGAGAAATAGAACACAGTGGGCGGGTCAAATGTACTAGGAATAAAATTGATAAAACCCTGGACGTAGAATGTGTTTCTGAGGGAGATGGATTTCTGACCAGAACTCTACTATTTCGGTCAAAAGGACCGGAACAGTAGAGTTAGGCCTTCATTAAGGTCGGGGGGAAAGTGACTCATAAGGGCAGAGCAGTAGAAGACTGCATATGGAAAATATATTCATTCGCCGAAGGCACATCAGAAGAGCCAAGTTTTTAGGTCTTTCTTAAAAGCTGCCAAGGTAGGGCTTGCCTAATCTCACCAGGCAGTGAGTTCCAGAGCTGAGGGGCCACAACAGAGAAGGCTCTCTCCCTCGTCCCCACAAGTCATACTTGTAATGACAAGCCACTTGAAACACTTTGCAGAAGCATATGAAAAGCTTGGTCTCTCACTTAACATTGGGAAAACTAACATACCCTACCAGCAGACCCAAACCAATCTCTCTGCAATGCCAGTAATACATCTTAACAGTGTAATGTTAGAAAATGTTGACCATATCCGCTACCTAAGCAGCCACCTCTCCAGAAAAGTCAACAAAGCACAACACGGTTTAAGCTCTGATTGTGCAGTATTTTTTCAAATGAAGCTGAAAATGTATGAGGATCAGGACATTTGCAAAGAGATGCATAAACAAAATGCTTGTTTATAAAGCTGTTGTCCTTCTAACTCTTAAGGAGAGGTTGGTAAGAAACAAATGTTGTTGTTGTTGTTGTTTGCCTGTGAAACACGGGCCATCTAAAAATGACCCTCTCAACTTCTGGAAAGATTCCATCAGTGTTGCCTTTGGAAAAACCCTGCAAATCTCCTGTGAAGATAGGTGAACAAACATCAGCATTCTGGAAGAAGCAAAGACCATTAGCATTGAAATAATGGTTCTCTGCCATCAACTTTGCTGGACAGGCCACTTTGTATGGGTGTCTTATCACCACCTCTCAAAACAGATATTTTATTCTCACCTTAAGAAAGAAAAACAGAATGTTGGTGAGTAACAAAAGGGATTTAAAGATAGGGTTAAAGATAATATTAAAATGTGGTATAACACCAAGAACTGTGAAACCCTGGCACTCAAGCGTTCTAAATGGAGCGCAGCTGTTACCGACAGTGCTATGGACTTTTATCTATACTACCCTGAGGTCATTTGAATGTAAAAAAAAAAGTATAAATAGTTACATACATAATTTTATATATTGTATACAATCATTTAAACAAGCATTAACAAATGCATGCAAATAATATCTAGGACTATAGACGTTTATATATCTGTGATTACCCTAGTAGCAATGATGTGTACATGAGTTCTTATAAATATGTTTAAAATATGTTTTGCAAATTATTTAAGCTGTCATGTAAACAAATCGGCCATCTCCCTTTAAGAGTTTGCTCCCTCATTAATTTTCAGTCTGCCATAAGTAAATGTTTGGGTCACAATTATGAAGACAGTATTCATCTCTAATGAAAATGGTCAGATTTCCTTATAAAATAAGTTTATAGTTAGGGAAAGAGTCCTGAGGAAGCTCTGCTAATTAAGGCTCATTCCACACAGCTGTATAAAATCCACATTGAACTGGATTGCCTGTGTGAACTCAAATAATCCAGTTCAAAGGAGATATTGTGGATTATCTGCCTTGATATTCCGGGTTATATGGCTGTGTGGAAGGGTTAATGCTTGCTATTGTGATGCAATCATTATATATCCATTTTCTCTTTTCCCTATATAATTAAACTTAATTGCACTTATATACATTTGCAAATGAACTTTGGAACAGAACTATTTTTTGTTTGATTTTCCTTCTTGTCAGAAAAGAAGACTTTGAACGTATCTTTTATAATAATAATAATAATAATAATAATAATAATAATAATAATAATAGTCATAATTTTCTTACTTGCCTCTCCTTGTGGCTGAAGGTGGGTTTCAGAAGAACACATCCTATGAACCATCTCGGTGCTTAAAATCATCTGAGGAGGCCCTGCTCCCAGTCCCACCTCCATTGCAGGTGTGATTGACAGGGATGTGAGACAGGGCCTTCTCAGTGGTGGCCCCTCAGCTGTGAAATTCCCTCCCTAGGGATATTAGATCAGCCCCCCTCCCTCCTGACCTTCCGTAAAAAGGTAAAAATGTGGCTTTTTGATCAAGCCTTTGAAGATCCTATGCAATAGATAAAATTGGAATTATGTCCAATGACAATTGGAATGGTCCAGACTATGACTTTTGATAACGTGGTTAATGGTGAAGGCATTGTTTTATATGTTTAAAATTTTTAATGTATTTTATCGTTCTATTTAAATGTTTATTTTAACTGTACATTGCTTTGGAAGGCATTGAATAGTTGTCCAAGTGTAAGCTGCCTTGAGTCCCCTCCGGGGTGGAGAAAGGCTGAGCAAAAAAGGTGTAAATAAATAATAAAACACATGAACATTGCAAACATACTTTTAAAAAACACATTGAAACATTTCTCTATAAATGCATTTAAAATTCATGCTTAAAGACTGGCTGCGTAAGCCTGGCTGGGTAGAGCTACAGTCACATTTCTAAGAATGTAATTAATTGCTGTCTATAGTTACATTTTTAAGGTGGGGAAAGTAAATGTCAGATAGTGCAGCACCTGATATATTGCTTTCAACCTTCTCAAATAACAAAATGCTTGCCAGCACATGGTTCAATTGTTTAACAAATAACCTTGCATCAAGTACAATTTTGGTCTTTATGTTCATATTTGTCTCTTTAAACAAGTGGTACATAATGATCTTTGTTCTTTTTTTCTTTTTTTTTCTTTTTTGGTGACCTGGAAACTGTATGGGTTCTTATGCAGAAGTAGCAATTATTAGACTCTTTGTTTGCACAGCCTAGCTTTGTGCACATGTATTTATATGTCCATTCCAGCTTTATAAGCATACATTTTCAAGGCAGTTCACAAAAGTCTAGATAAAACAATACCAGCCAGCTTAAAAATATACTCCTTAAAATGCACACACGCATCAGCCATAAAACAAAGATAGCTATTAAAGTAAAAGAAATGGTAATAGTAACATCTCAAAACAGCAGCAGCAGCAAGTTTACTAATACTTAACAGCATGACTACAGAAGGAATTGCGAGGCAGGATAAAAACAAATCTCAGCCTGGTGCCTAAAATCCATCTAACTAGGCATCAACCAAGCAGCTGCAGGATAATATTCCAAAGGCATTAGAATAATTTAAATTATTTGGCCATGACCAGAGGTTGGATTAAAGCTTGGTTTGAAATTGCTGGCTTTGTTCTGAAGCAATTAGAATCAACTCTGGAATAAAGGTTTAGCCCAATGGGACATCTCTTTAGTACAAAACAGAGATGCTAGAGGATTTCATTTGGCCCTCACACTTCTCAAACTAATATGCAGATTTGAACATCATTTTTCTTCGGTTCAATGTGAAGACCAGTTCAAAAACAATTCACAAACATGGATCCGGGGATAAAGAGCATAAGAAAATGTGTATTCATTTGTTTCAGTGCAAAAATCAGTATGTTAACACATACATTGCTGGTAACATCTCTAACCATGAATATATGTCAAACCATGAATATATGTCACATGGACAAGAATTAGTGTTAGCCCATCCATTTTTAGGCCTGAATCCCAACTGTCGCCATGAAAATATGTATGGTTAATTTACTTATAGCCTAATGTTAAACATGAAGTTTAAAAATAACCTGGATATTCACCTGACATACCCACCCTGATATTTGTTGGAATTTATACTGTGCCACCAGGAGCCACCTGGTGGTGCAACAGGTTAAACTGCTGATTTGCTGAACTAACTGACCAAAAGGTTGACGATTCAAATCCAGGGAGCAAAGTGAACTCCTGCTGTTAGGCCCAGCTTCTGTCAACCTAGCAGTTCGAAAACATGCAAATGTGAGTAGAACAATAGGTACTGCTTCTGCAGGAAGGCAACGGCGCTCCATGCAGTCATGCTGGCCACATGACCTTGAAGGCATCTATGGACAATGCAGGCTCTTCGGCTTAAATGGAGATGAGTACCAGCCCCCAGAGTTGGACACAACTAGACTTAATGTCAGGGGAAACCTTTACTTATACTGTCAGGTGTGTAAGGTCCAATAAATTCCTTACTTATTTTACAGATAATTTCACTGTACAGATGGTTGAAGAAACAACAAAATGAACAGCTATATTGGATTTGATACTAACAACCAGAGATGAATTCTGTAGAGTAGAAATAGTGGAATCATTTGGTGGAAGCAACTATGCCCTCTTGGAAAGGAAAAGGCAAATGTGGTAAGGCACATATGCTGGAATTCAAGAAACCAGATTTTTTTTAGAAAGCATAGGGAAATACTGAGTGAGATCCCATAATTAGAAATGCTCAGAGAGAAGAGAGTTGTGGTGCATTGTAATTTCTTGAAGGGGGATATTGAAATTACAGTTTCAAACAGTTCAAATGAGGAAGTGTCTAATGAAATCAGGATGGATATATAAAGAATGTTCATATCAGCTGAGATTTAAAAGAGGTGTATAAACATATAAGAAAGCTGAAACCACATATAACAAAAATTTGCAGAGAGGAAGAAATCAGAAATGCTAGGACTCAAAATGAGCTGTGGCTCAGTAGAGAGGTTAACATTAAAGTGGGGTGGATAATGTTCAGAGAAAGAGAAAGATCAAGAAAATGTTAGGGCTACTGATTAGAGAAGATACAGAGAGAAGCCTGAATTACTTAATACCTTCTCTCAAAAGAAAAACAGTTATTTCACTCGTAAAAATAAAATACACGGTTCAGGAGCTCCCAGTGGCGCAGTGGGTTAAACCCCTGTGCCGGTAGGACTGTAGACCGACAGGTCGCAGGTTCGAATCTGGGGAGAGGTGGATGAGCTCCCTCTATCAGCTCCAGCTCCTCATGCGGGGACATGAGAGAAGCCTCCCACAAGGATGATAAAAACATAAAATCATCCAGGCGTCCCCTGGGCAACGTCCTTGCAGACGGCCAATTCTCTCACACCAGGAGTCACTCCTAAAACAACAAAAATAAAGTTCAGTAAGTTTTTAAAACCAGTCATGACAAACTAATCTCTTATTTTGATAGTTACAAACCTGTAGATCAGCAAAGTACTGTGGACACATACATCTTGATTACAGTAAGGCTTTTGAGAAGGTAGCTTCTGATATTCTTGCAGGCAAGCTGGCAAATTGTGGGCTAGACAGTGGTAAAGTTAGATGGATCTGCAATTGTTTGACAGACAGAACTCTGAGATAATTTGTCAATGGATGCTCTTCATCCTGGAAAGAGGAGATGATTTGGGTACTCTGGATTCTTTTCCTGAGGCTAATGTTGTTTAAAATCTTTATAAATTACTTTGAGAATGGAACAGAGGGTCTGATTATCATATTTGGAGGTGATATCAAATTAAAGTGCATAGCAAATATCACAGTGGAAGGGAGACAGAATTCTAAATAACTTTCACAGATTGGAGAGCTGGACCATATCTAATAAAATGAATGCACAAATATTGGGTGGATGATACTTAACTTGAAAACAGTTCATGTGAAAAGTTTCTAGGGACCTTAGTAGCCCACAGGCTAAACACGATTCAGCTGCTTTGATTGGTTTTTTCCTGCATGGCATGGGGGCTGGACGATGCCTCAAGTGGTTTCTTCCAACTCTGTTATTCTATTATTCTATGATTATATCTGCTTAGCAGCCAAAAAGCCAATATAATTCTGGGCTGCAACAGGAAAGTAGTAGTGCCACTCTATTCTGCTTCGGTCAGACTTCAACTGGAAAACTACATCCAGTTCTGAGCACCACAGTACAAGGAAATTATTGGCAAACTAAGATGTGTCCTCAAAAGGCCAATCAAGATTATAAGATGTCAGGAAACCTATCTTATGTGGAATGACTTAAGGAGTTGGATATGTTTAGCCTGGAGAAGAGAAGACTGAGAGGTTACATGACAACCTTCTTTAAATATCTTTAGGGATGTCATTTAGAGGATGGGTTTGTTTCATGCTGCTGCTAAACTCAGAACATGAAACAATGACTTAAATATCAAATATAGAGATTCTGCCAAAACATTAGGAGGGAAAATTCCTATGAGATCTGCTCACCAAAGGTGTCCACCTTCTGCAAGACAACGCACCAGTTCACATTTACATGTTGCCTAATTGGAAGCATGTTCCTGTGGCTTTGAAATTCTACCGCATCCCCTTATTCACTCAATCTCACACCATCAGACTTCCACCTCTTTCCAACAAAGTTCATATTGAAGAGCAAGCATTTTTCAGATGATGAGACTCTGATTTCCAAAATCACAACATGACATTCGGAGCAACCTGATGACTTCTACAAGCGAGATGTTTACAGTTGCTTAAAAAGATGGGAGAAGTGTGCGTCCCTAGGTGGCACCTAATAACTGTGCCAAGTTTCATTACTCTCAGTCCATAGGAAGTGGATCAAGGTAAATCTTTAATGAATGCCCCTTGTATTACCCACAAATATCCAAAGCAGTACATCCTGACACATTTGTCTCTTTAGTGCTTTAAGGACTTCAGAGGTGTTTCAACTGCTATTTTAAAACTTTGTTAATTAGTAATTCTGGTTTTAAAGGAAACTAAAAAAAATAATGATAATTGAATTTTAGTATCATTAGAGGACTGGAATTCTCCTGTCACATCTGCATTTTAAGAAGTTGATAGCTAATACTTCATACATAAGAGTATTGACTTTTTATAACAAACTAATGAAACTTTCACAGAAGAGCTGCCTATTTTTTAAAAGAACATTCAAATCATTTCTCACATGCAACGGTAGATATGGTTCCATTTCATGTTAGGAGTTAATTCACATCATAAAATATTGATGCAATTTCAACTCTTTAATGTAATATTTATTATCAATAGTGTCCTACTGAGTTGAAAGAATCAGTAGTAGTTTTTATCCTTAGGAGAGGAAGTTCAGAGACCTCTGTCTTTTGAAACTCTGCTTTAACCCTACTCACCAGTCTTTTACAGCATAGGCCACCTCTATACATTGCTTATAAGGATGTAATCCAAGGCTAATACTATCAAAAGAGTACAGCAAGGCAAAAATATGTCTTGCAAATATCTTCCCTTTTGTCTTTAAAACCAGCCTCCTTACACTCTCATTGCTTCCCAACTTATGACAGCCTTGTCAAAGGCTTTCATGGTTGGAATCACTGGGTTGTTGTGAGTCTTCCGGGCTGTATGGCCATGTTCCAAAAGCATTCTCTCCTGGCATTTTGTCTGCATCTATGGCATGCATCCTCAGAAGTTTGAGGTCTGTTGGAAACTAGGAAAATGGGGCTTATATATCTGTGGAATGTCCAGGGTGGGAGAGAGAACTCTTGTCTGTTTGAGGTAGGTGTGAATTATGACAGCTTGTCGATGCTTCCTTTCCTCTTCTATTTTTTCCCATCACGCCATCCATCTGGAGAGAGGAACTCATTACAAAATGTGAAGTTCATCTTCTAGTCCTCTGGTTCCCAACACACCCTTGCCCACAAAACTCACTGGGCAAATGGGTGAGCTGTGGAAATACACCTCTTAGCAAATGAATAATGATGATGATGATGATCATGATTATTATTATTATTATTATTATTATTATTATTATTATTATTTATACCCTGCCTTTGTCCATGTGGGGACTCAAGGCAGCTAACAATCCCACACTTTATTCAAGTTTCAAAAGTGCAATACAAACATTAATAAACCAAACAAATAAATAGCATAGTATGGTAAAAACAGATATAAAATATAATAAATACACTTAAAATGGCATTTAAAACTCATGTGCATGGAGGATTTGTGGTTTCCTTCTTATTCCACCCGCACACACCCCAATGCACATATGTGGACTGCCGGATCAACTGCCCCTTAACTGGCTATGCCAGGAAATGTGGTTTAAAGCCATCCGTGAGAAGATGGAAGCAGAGAGAGGCGACCTTGCTGCCATCAGCAAAACTCAAACTTAAAAACTTAATATGGACACGCCACTAGTTTTACCTACCCATGCCCCCCACTCTAACCCTATTTTAAGGAATTAAACAATTTTAATCTTTTAACCTTTTTATCTCATAGTTGCTCAATTATTTAGGAGTGGGTTGACACGCCAGTAGGCCATGATGCCTCGTATTCATATATGGTTTTACTGTATGTGTATGTTTTGTTTGTTTTGATATGGTCAAAATTGACTAATCAATAAAGAATTGTTGTTGTTGAATGTGACAAGGCAATCGAGAGCAGAAACCAACAGGAGGCTCTCTCTTTTTTTGGAATATTTTTTGTATTTTTTTATGAATAAAACACAGGTATTATGGGCCATATTTTCAATATCCCACATTTTTTATCCCAATTTAAGGCCTCTAAAGCATGTTACTGTGTATACTGGTGCCATTATCATTTGAACACCATGTTTTTGAGATGCCTTCAATCCATGTTAAGTAGTCTATGTTGATGTGCCCAGGATATAACAAATCTCATGCCGCATGAAGAAGCCTATAAAACTTCAAAAAGCAGCATGATGTATTTTGTACATTTCTGCTTTAGTGATAAATGTATCATCACAGGATGGATTTTTGTTTTTATGAAAGCTATTCATCATTTATTTTCACTTCTGTCATATCTCAAATGGGGGAATGAGGAATAATGTGATGTCTGCAATGCTAACCAAAGAGTTTATGGGCTTCATCACACGGGTCAGGGGAAGAGTCTTAGGATGTTTCCCCAGAAGTCGAGAGATGGAGGGCACGCGGCCTATCCCATGACATTGCTGTATGTCAGTGGAGGCCTCCCCACAAGTCAAGTGGAAGCATCAGATGATGCTTCCTTTTAAAAGTAGGAGTCTGCCCATGTTGTGCTGGCTCCAATGTAGCCAGTATGGATCCTTGCTGTGAGGGCAATACTTACCACATGTGATGGGGGAAGCATCACTGTGAGGGAGTGGCCTGCGGGACAATAAATTCACCCTGCTGAAACTCAGTGTTTCTCAAACTGTGCTCCTCTAGCTGTTTTAGACTTCAACTCCCACAATTCCTAACAGCTGGTAAGCTGGCTGGGATTTCTGGGAACACAGTTTGAGAAACACTACTCTAGATTATCAGTGAAGTTAGGTGAAACGGGATGCCTGGCCTTTGTGATCAGGTCATAACAGACACATGGTATTGGAATCTGGACCTCATTGCTGCAAGTTCATCAAAAGGGACATTCACATGATATCTGTCTATCAATATCCCTTGAAGACCACACCAACTGTGCAGTAAGACAAAACATATGTAACCAGATATAACAATCTTGAGGGAAAGGATTAGATGAAAAAACTGACTGAATAATGTAGGAAGAATAATGATATCCAACAAAAAAGGGAGACCCTAAGATACAGTCATCTGACATGATCTTTTCTGTTGAGAATATTCTTGAAATCTTACTTATCATTAGTCTCCATAGTTTTAGTTTTATTATTGAAAAATGGTATTTAGTAATTACTGTAATACATCATTTTTCTACATTTGCTTCTCACTCTTCTTATATCTGCATAGAAAAAAATATGTAGTAATAGAAATACGTAGTGGTTCTCTACAGAATCACAATATTGAAAGAAACCCAAAAGGACCCCAGCTGAAGTCTACATATAAAACATCCCTGACAGGTGACCAACTATCCTCAGCAAAAAGAAAGAAAGAAAGAAAGAAAGAAAGAAAGAAAGAAAGAAAGAAAGAAAGAAAGAAGAATGCAGTGTCTTCCAAGGTGGACCATTACAATATCAAACAGCTCTTAGCATTGGAAAGTTCTTACTAATGACAAGAAAAATGAAGCTGTCACAAAACCTTTCAAATCATCAAATTACATTAGAATTGTGAGAGCAATGTTTTTATGAATATCTGAAAAATGAAAGTGTGATTTTTGCTTGTGTCCTCTAGGCATATACAAGCATTCTTCACTCTATAGTTGAGTTGAACCTCACAATTAACTATGGTCTTTGGTTCTGATAAAGACCCCACTGTACAAATTACCTGCATGTGATCTTAGAATGGGAAGCTGGGTACCTCTTGGTATAAACAGCATAGTCCAGGACTGTCAAATCAGAGGTCAGATACATCCTGGAACAAGTAAAAAAAATATCTTCCCAGATTTACACCCAAAATACTTTTTTTTACTGGATCAACCCTAGTTTTGATGCACTGCAAAGCACATGCTGTTGGTGCTTCATTAGTTGGGATATTACAAAAATTCACATGTTATATTTTCTCAGCCTTAAAGATGGAATGGGTTGGGTCTGGCAGGAGATAGAAAAGCACTGATGGCCAAGTTATGGATGAAAACTTCAAAGCAACCAGTTGTTGAGGAGGTATTTTCAGGCTTCCCATATTTTCTTATGAGTAAAATATATTTTTTTAAAAAATCCTGATTTAATCCAGGGAGAATCTTGTTGGTTACATCTATTACTATTCAATAAACTCGGGGAGGATAAGGTTTATAATGCTGACAGTTAAACAGCATATATAGGCTAAGTATGCTGTCAAAACCTGCCTTATTTCTTTCTCATTCTCATTTTGTATAAACCAAATTCACACTGACTATAATAGTTGGTTGGTTTCAGTCTGATTAACCAGCAGGGGAAAACAGTCTATTTTAAAAATTAAAATCTGGTGTACATCTGAAGAGAAACTGATTAATGAAGCAGTTTGGCTCTAAGATCTCCTGCTAGTATTAATCAGTTGGAGCTTCTGTAGCCATCCTTGACCAAAAAGACCCACTGATCATAACTTGTCATCTTGTGAACACTTTAATATTAAACTCTTAGATTCATTAAAATTTTATGGAAATTTAGAACAGCCCTGAGTGGAGACCTTCTTCAATAATAAAGCAAGAAAATGCAAATGGACTTTGATTATGACTACATATTAGAGGCATGGCAGAGGAGGAAGCGGACAGATTAGTAATAACAAGGCTGTGTTCATATTTGGATTCTTTCAATAACAGCAGTCCGTCGAGTTCTTAAAACACAAAGTCACAAGTTGTGTGATGTCTGAGAGAAAAGCAAGCAATTTACCAACTCATTAGAAACATTATTTACATTTAATTTGCAATTCATTTCTTCTGCATTAGCCCCCATGGGGTCTATAAAAAGAGAATTATGAAATTAATTTTGACTCAGTGCCAGTTGTCAATGTATCTGAACAAGTGTAAATAAAAGAGCATGATCATCTGCTCCTATCAGCTATCTCTTAAAATCGGCAATGAACCTCAATCACCATTCAAGGATCTCTGAATTTATTACCATCTTATTAGGGATCTCTTGTGAGGATTGCCTGATGATAAACTATAAATCAGTAAGCTCATGTAATGACAGAGGAGAAAGTGAGAATAAAACAAATTAACATAATGCAACTGAGGCAAGCTCTTTGCTACACTTGTCTCAAGAGGCCCACAAAAATACAATAGGCTCATAAAATACCTGTAGGATATTTGATGAATGTTAAGGAAACAACAAAGAAACTTTAAAAGAGCATTTTCTGCTAGAGTTTCAAACATTAAAAGACACCTATCTGTTGTTTCCATGGAAGATTCTACAAAAGGTCAAACTACATCTGACTCTAAAGGTTTGACTACCAGCTACATTGTTATCTTACCAAACAGCAATCAGCACAGGAGAACCAACCCAGATTGGAAACACATTAAGGCCCCTTTCTACTTCCATATAAAATCCAGATTATCTGGTTTAAACTGAATTATGTGGCAGTATAGACTAATATAATCCAGTTCAAATCAGATGACATGGATTATCTGCTTTGATAATCTGGATTGTATGGAGTGAAGAAGGGGCCTAAAAGAACTCTAACCTTCTCCCACTCCTAAACAGGTGTCCAGTTCTGATACTGAGATTGGGGGGAGGGGGTTCTTACCTACCTGTGAATGTAAATCAGAGGCATAAGAGATTCAATCTGGATCAAGATACTAAGCAGTGGACAAAAGATTTAAATCCTTTGCTCTTCACACATGGGGACTGGACCTGATTGGGTCCCCAAACTTAAATCTGCATAAGAGCGGGGAGAGATTATTGCCAACTATGTATTTGAAGTAATGTACAATTTGGTTCCAGATACTTCCAAATAACATGTAGTTTGGTTTCAAGGGCTGTGTTCCTCTTAGGGACTGATGGATGAGATTATGGAGAAACTCTCTTTCCAAACCCTTCCTTTCCCCTGATGTCATTTGACCCCACTCTTTTGACACCCACGAAAGAAAGTATTTTGCACACTTCTGACATCTCACTAGTGGTGAGGAGCCTACGCAATGATGATGGTGATAATGATGATGATGATGATGATGATGATATCCCGCCACCATCTCCCTAAGGGGAATTGGGGCGGCTTACAAAGCAACAAAACTGCAATACAGAACACATAAAATACAACAGTTTGCCAAAATCAATAAGCAGCATAAAATAATATAAAATAACAGCTTACAAAGAATTAACAGAATTAACACAAGGAATCTTTCTCACCATTTTATCTTTCCAGTTCAGATAGTCCATGTACACTGATTAGAGATAACATCAGAACTCCCACACATTTCTTCTCAGTTGCAAATATGACTGGTATTTGGAGAGGATTTCCTCTATTCAGGTGGATTTGGAAGAAAAGAGGATAATTTTAAAGACTCTCCAAAAGCCAAGGTAGAGCTGTGGAAAATTCACCCAGGTATGCCACTCCTCTGGTGCAGTTTGACCATTTGCATAACTTCAGGAAACTAACACATCTCTGCTAGCCATATCCTGAAAGAGGAAAAGAACTACACACTTACATGGCAGTGGATTTTTACCCAGTCTTTTTTACAATATGTTTCCATCAGATCTGGCAGTATGTAATTTGAAGAAAAAAAAGATTCATCCAAAGTGCTTTTAAAGTCATACAGCTCAAGACACACCAGAAATCTAATTAGTCAAAAAAGGCCTAAAGAAAGATTTTAACAAAAATACTTCTCTATACACAAACAAAAGGTTTGTGTGAGTGTGTGAGTGTGTGTGTGTGTGTTGGATGCATTTTTAATAGTGTCCAAACTTAGAATGTTTTGCATAAATTAAAGATAAAAATATTTCTCAGAATGAGAAACCTGAACATTGCTAGTGCATTCCCCTTTAGAAAGGCAAAATGTATAAAATGCAAAATACATGTTCTCGTTCCTCCCTCTCCCTCAGAAAGTGGCTGCTGGTTTGCTTTTAGCTTTGAACATCTGAAGCATCCCTTATCAACATTCTGAATTTCAGTAATTTAATAATCAAGTCAACCGAATTTTCACTAGACATGCCAGGGGTTAAAAGTGGAGCATTATGCATGCAAGGGATGTGTTGTACCGCTGTGCTGTGGTCCCTGCCCTTGACTAATTTCAACATACAGCACTGAGATCTTTTGCAAGATATCTGCCTCCCAGGCACACATTAAGCCATCTCCTTGAGTTACAAACAACCATTAATAGTTCCTTTTAGCTTTGTAGGAAACTAACAACCTCAATAGTTTGTTGTTGTTTACCATTTATTTCACAGCCATTAGGCTTAGCTGCTCACTATCCATGTAATTGCTTATAGGAAAGAAAAACAGAGAATTATGCAGTATGCTTGTTACTTCTCACCTCGCAGAGTAGAAGCAAGAAATATGCTAACTATTCTTCTCTGTATTTCAGGTGACACCTGGCAATGCATAGCAATATTGTGAAGTGCAAGGTCAGGTTCTTTTAAAAACTGCATTATAGAACATTTTCTATGAGTCAAATGCATGCCATGATAACTTAGTCATATATTCCAGTGTTGTGTCTAAGTGAAATATTTCGATTAGTAATCCTGTTGGAGGGGAAAATGCACATTAATAAACAATTTAACATGGCCAGGGCTTGGAATTTTTTGTTTGCTTCTTGTATTTTGTTTTCTAGTGGTGTTTTGTAATTTTGGCAACATTTCAAAATTCTCAAAAAAGTTTGACTGTAGATTGAAGTCTAACATTATCAAAGAACCAATAATGGCGGGATCAATGCACTAATGAAGAACAAATTAGTTCAGATGGCAGGAGTGAATGGCAAGCCAAAACTAAAAAAATGTAGAGTAAGTCAAAACTGAAGGGGAACCAAGGGGGCATCTACACACTAGAATTAATTCAATTAGACATCATTTCAACTGCCATAGCTCAAAGCTATAGAATGCTGACAGTTGTATTTTAGTGAGGCACCAGCACTTTTTGACAGTTATACCTTGCATAAGTACAACTTCCATGATTCCATAGCACTGAACAGGTTGTATCAAACTGCGTTACTTTCTACAGTGTGCATGCACCCTTAGGCACAATCACAAAAGTAAAGTTTTTTTTTCAAAAAAGGAAAAGAGCAGAAGCAAATCAGAAATAAGGACCAAAAAAGACAGAATTCACATGTAGAATTCCCAGATATCTGGGCTTGGCCATGACTTTTAAGTCTTGACCCTTAACTGTGTGATGAATGGATTGAATGAATTGTATGTTTGTTTAGGGTCTGGCTAGGGCTGATTAAGGTCTGGAAAGGCTGAAGACATCATCCCAAAAATGATGACTGGAAAAATTCATTATGGAGAACAAAGGAGGTGAAGAATTGTATGGATTGTGGCAAGAAAGGTGTTGACACACCTGAAAACTTTGGAGCCAATTTTTACATAGTCAAAGGCAATACAACCTATCTGTTTCAGAATTGATGAGGCTCCAGCAGGTCTGAGCTGAACCACAGAGGTTATCTAAATAACCAAATAATTGATAACCAAAATCGCTACATAAGGGGACCCTCTTCTTTAGTGTATGTGTGCCAGATCTGCAGGAGAGCAGCATCTGCCACCTGCCTTCTTCCTCCCAACAAGTCTGATCAACTGAATAGGGAAGGGATGGTGAGTATGAATGTTGGAGTAAATGTGATGTTTACCCATTGTCTATGTAATCAATATAGATATTATAAAACCCAGTACTGATTTCTGTGTGTCTTCTTCTTTCTCTGAAAGTGTCTGATGTACTTTGTCTCACTGAAAATGGCTAAATAACATTTTAAGGTTCAAAAAGTATTCATGACATGTGGTCTCAGGGCAAGAGTACTACCTTGAAAAGTGTGCAGGTGAGTTTCCTTCTTTCTTACAGTTAGTTTTTTGTTATTTGAATGGCATATTCTGTAGATATATCTGATACTCAAAGTGTGATGTATTATGTACATGCCCCTAACACATTCACAGGTAGTCCTAAGGAAAAGGTGGCAAAGGGGGATGGACAGACACAAAAAAAAACCCTTGATAAAAGCGCTTCTTTGTTAGAGATTTTGTTTACTGGGATATGTCCATACTTTCACTGTTTCAGATATGCAGCTCTTCATGCTTAAAATGACCTCGTAGGGTCTAGCACAGGCATGGGAAAACCAAGGCCTGTGGGTCCTTTGGGCTCTTTCATCCAACTCCCATCAGCCTTGCCCACTCTCTTATCCTGTGGACATGGTGGCTCGCTGCGTCCTCTGACTGAGAGGAGGGCTGAGGTAGAGACGTGTAGCAGGCAGCTGAGAGCTCTCTGGCAGAAGTGGCTGCAGTGTGGCATCCCCCTTCCTTCTTCCCTGCCTTCCTTCTTTCCTCCCTGACTCCTCCTCCTCCTCCTTGGGAGCCAGCAGAAGGAAGGAGGACAGAGAAGAAAAAGAAGGGGAGTAATGCTGACCCTCTGTCTCCACAGCCCCATGGCAAGCCAGCGAAGGATCCGCAGTGTTACCATCTGGCGTGGCATGACCCGTCTCTTTTGGGGAGAAAAGCCACTCCCACCACCCTCCTCGTCCACTTCTTGCCTCCCTCTCACAGCGGCCGATGGTTTTGTGCCACCGGGACTGTCTCAGCTTCACTCAGACAGGAGAAGGGAGGGAAGTAAGAAGTGGGTGAGGAGGGTGGTGGTGGCAGCCACTTCTGCTGGAGAGGTACTGTAGGTGAGTGTGTTAAAGGAAAGACATCTTGAGATGAAATGAGAACCATTAAATGATTGAAATGCTACTTTTCACAGGCATTTGTGTAAATGAGTGGTTACTAAGTTTTCTAAAGAGCTAGTAGTTTGAGGTTTTCATCTGTTTCATGGATTTTTATGGATCTTTGGGGTGTATATTTAAAATGAATGTGTGAAATATGGTACATTTTCTAACAGCAGTTAAGCTAAAGAT
The DNA here is from genome assembly GCF_037176765.1 of Anolis sagrei. Taxonomy (NCBI): domain Eukaryota; kingdom Metazoa; phylum Chordata; class Lepidosauria; order Squamata; family Anolidae; genus Anolis; species Anolis sagrei. The sequence continues at coordinate 250,537,848 of NC_090022.1, read as the reverse complement.
GTCATAGTATTCAATCAAGAAATTAACTTCTGATTGGCACATTGTAGCATCTGCAATGGTCAACACTTGTCATGGGTGGAGACAAGAAGCAAGGTTATCTGTCCGAATAGTCATCTTCTTTTTCTTCAGTGTTTGTCCCATTTGATGGCAGGTTCCACTTTACTGGTTTGTTGGCACCATTACACCCTGTCCTGCGCCTAGTCAGGGTGTATGCCAGCAGTCTTCAGCTCATTGTGCAATGTGTTCAGCCAACATTGCTTCGATTATCCCTTTGGTCTCTTGCCAGGCACTTCTAAATCAAGAGCATTCTTGTAAATGGACTCATCTTCACCTTGGAGAGTATGGCCATACCATCTCAGGCATGATTCTCATAATTTGTCTGCAACTGGAGCGATGCCAAAGTGTTGTCTGATGATATTGTTGTGGATGTGGTCAAGCTGTAAATCATAGCATCTCCATAACACCAAGGCAGCATTCTGCTTCCTTTGTCACTGGCCAACATTCAGCTCCATATATTGCAGCAGGCCTTATGACAGTTCAGTAGATTTTTGATTTAAAGTGATTGGGCATCTTCTTGTCACAGAGTATGCCTGCTACCAAGCACGGTTTCATCCAAGCTGCGTTAATCCATGTGGTGTTTTTGTCAGAAAGGTTGCCATCTGAAGATATTATCAATCTGAGATAACTGAAGGTGTTGACTTTTGGGAAATCTAACCCGTCCGCCTGAATGGTACCAGTCTCTTCCTTGTTGATTGTCTTTTTATCATTGAGGCGAAGACTGAATTGCTCCAACTAGTCATACCATGCTTGCACTTGACATTCAAGTTCTTCCTTGTCCTCAGAAGCAAGCATGACATCATCTGCATAAACAAAGTCCAAGGTGCTGATTTCTGCAGGTCTCTAGTAACTGTATCCATTAAAACAATGAAAAGGAGGGGAGAGAGAGCTGAGCCCTGATGCACACTGACGGAGATAGGGAACTCCAACAATGTGCCAGCAGTGGCCTGCATCCTGCTTTTTGGATTGCTGTACAGAATTCGGACCTAGTTGACCAGTTGTTTGGGAACACCATGTTGTCGTAATGCACACCAAATAACTTCATGGGGGATGCAATGAAATGCTTTCTCCAAATTGAGGAAGGTGACATGAAAAGGCTTTCGTTTCTCATTGTGCTTCTCAACCAAGAGTTGAGTGGCATGAATTGCATTGATGGTGCCACAACTGGAGACAAAACCGCACTGTTTGGTAGTGAGTTGGAAATTTTGCAAATTATGTGGTTGATGACACATTCAAATATCTTCATAGTATGGGATAGCAGTTCGTCACTCTCATTTGATTGGCAGGTAAGTTGGATAGTCCGCAAGGCTGCCTTTCTTCCTCTAGATTGGTATAGCTGTGCTTGGCTGCCAATTCATCGGTTCGTTTTCTTTGCAACAATCTGATTAAACAATTGTGTCAGCCAGCAGGATTACAGCATTTTGATTTCCACAGCTCTGCCACTAGATCATCATATCCAGTCGCTTCATGCACTTCAGTGCTGCCACAACTTCTTCTACAATGATCAACTGTATGGGGCCGTAGGTTAGTGTAGCTTGGGACATGGGTGGATGGTCAAATTCCTTGGTGTATATTTTTTCAAAGTAATTGGACCACCAGTTCATCACTTTCTTTCAATCCATCAGAAGCTGACCATTGTTGTGGCTCAGTCTGAACCTGAGCTTTCTGAACCTGAGTTTCCTCAGGATGAGGAGGATGATGGGTGACAGATTTCTGAACATGTTCCAGTTAGTGAGACAATTGAAACAGTGTTGATTCTGAAGAAGAGATGGCATTTCTGTTCCCCAGAGAAAAGATTGTGGCTTTAGATAAAGACAGTGAAACTTCATAGCTCCGGGCCTCTTGTTTCCCAGGGTGACCAGGCCCGGCAGGGTGAAGATAATGAGCTAACTGGCCTTGAAGATAGTGGAGATTTGATTAGAGAGGATCGTTTGCAATTAAGGGTTCGTAGAAGCGCACGCCTTACCAACAAGCGTGAAGCTAGAGGTCAACATACTGCTTTCATGTTTGGGAAACTTATTAAATGATCTGCTCGAAGGGCATTCTCTGTCAGTTCAATGTTGCTTTTACCTTGTTAACTTCTGTGGAATTACCTTGGCTTTGCGGAAAGCTTCTGGTTCTTTGGGACTTTGGTTTTGTTCGTGATTTTTTGGAGACTTTGTCTTGCTGCCATGGACTCTTGCTTAACCAATAGTATGTTATTTGCCTTTGGAACCTGGGAACTTTGCCTTTGCATTTAAGACTCTGTATTGCTCAATGAACTTTACTTCTTTATTTTCCTGTTTTGATTTTGCTTTTTTCTCAATAAACTACAAAACCTACAGCCTTGGTGTGTGGTGGTGTCTTGAACAAGGTCAATCTATCCTGAGTTGCGACAACCATTCTCATTGTTAATGCCATGGAATTTCTCCATGTCTTCAGCTTGACGCTGACGAGATTTTGCGAGTAAGTAGATAAGGCAGTCATCATTTTGAGTGTCAAGCTTTCTGTTTAGCTCATCATAGTGAGCAGCTTTCGTTATGGCCACAATTTGTTTAGCAGCTCTTTTCACTTTTACGATACTTCTGCAAGTTCTCAGTCATCTTGTTGTCAAGGAAGACATACAGTTGCTTCTTCTCACACACCTTCTCCTTGACATCGTTAATCCATAACCATACCTAGAGTTGTTGTGTCTTGAACAAGGTCAATCTATCCTGAGTTGCGACAACCATTCTCATTGTTAATGCCATGGAATTTCTCCATGTCTTCAGCTTGACGCTGACGAGATTTTGCGAGTAAGTAGATAAGGCAGTCATCATTTTGAGTGTCAAGCTTTCTGTTTAGCTCATCATAGTGAGCAGCTTTCGTTATGGCCACAATTTGTTTAGCAGCTCTTTTCACTTTTACGATACTTCTGCAAGTTCTCAGTCATCTTGTTGTCAAGGAAGACATACAGTTGCTTCTTCTCACACACCTTCTCCTTGACATCGTTAATCCATAACCATACCTAGAGTTGTTGTCCTCTCAACAATTGCCATAGTTGCAATTTGACGCTTTTGTCAATGGTAGTAACTTGTGGCAATTAGATGGGCAGCACCATACTATGTTCATGTCATTTCAGTCTGGATAGTCATATTAAGGCAATTCAAAAAACAATTTAGAAGTGCATGTGCAGATTGCCTATCTGTATAAAATATGAATGCATACTGCTGTGAAGTATATCTTAGACTTTCCAATACTACTAACTCTGTGTGGTTAAAAGAGGAGACATTTCTCTTTCTGTAAATCAACAAACTCCCAAGTATTTTTGAATCATAACCCTCCTACCCCTTCTATTATGGATGACTTATGTAATAATAGAACCATTTATTCTCTTAAAATTGAGCCAGCTGTGATTGAAATGCTTTTGAGAAAATTGGTTTCATAGTAAAAAAAATGCATCAATAAGTTTATCAATAAATTCTCAACTGGATGAATTTAAGAGAGCATTTTAAGGTTAGACTCATGATTAATCTGGATAAATAATGCATTTTATCCACTGCATTTTCTTCTTTTTACTTAGATAAATTACTCTCTGCCCCCCTTTGATTTTACTTCTGATTTTCTTACTGTCCAAATAGAATGAATGAAGGAAAGGAAGCAACTCTATCTGAAGTGAACAGGAATCCCAAGAATTCATTTGCAAACCTCAGGCAACATAGCACTCTTTCATCTTTATCTCTTCTAAGCAGTAACAGTGGCATCCAATGGTCAAGTGTATTATTGCCCTGTGTATAAAATCTAATGTTTTCACTACAGGTATATGATAAATCAGATGCTTCTCTCAGTCTAGACATTCTGCAGTAATCATTTACCATACCTGAAATATTTACTAGATTCCTGGGACTAGCCTGGTTGACATGTATGGGCCATTTATATTTCAGGTGCACAACCTCTGAGGTCATAAAATTAAGACATCAAGTCAAAACCTCTCTATTTCATAGTTCAATAATACCAGCTTGTTTTATGTGCACATTTATTCCTTAGTCCATCTCCTGGGACTCTGAACACAAAATCAAACACAAGAAGAAGCAAAAAAAGAAACACCAAAATGCACACAATGAAAGATTTGAAAGGATACTTTTTGCAGCTGTAAGATCATTTTTTTTTTTTTAAATAATTTTTTATTGTAGCTTTAACATATTCGGTATTTAAACATTCTTATACTTATCACTTTCCATTAACAATTGTACAGAACATGTATATCTTGATACCTATAATATTTCATTCTCCTGCTTTATTACATCCAGTCACCCAGTGCTAACCCTTCACCCCCGACCAGCCAATTACAATACTTATTTCCAAAAATCAGTTGTTTCTATTACAGGTTTGGTCCCCTTACCTTCTATATATACATATTCTATCAATTTCCCCCAAATCTTCCCAAAATCATCTTTTTTTGATAATCCTCTTTTAACCTTAATGTTTCCTGTCAGTTTATCGTTTATTGCGATGTCCCAAATCTCCCTATACCACTCTTCCAATTGGCACTCCCCTCCTTCTTTCCATTTTTTAGCTATTAATAATCTTGCTGCTGTTACCAGATTGGCAATTAATTCTTTTAGTTCTTTTGGTATTTTATCATTGTCAATAAATGACAGCAGTGCTATCTCTGGTGTTCCTGTTATCTCTATTTGGGTGATTCTTCTTATTTCTTGAAATACATTTTCCCAAAATTTTTGAACATATTTGCAAGACCACCACATGTGTATATATGTGCCAGTTTCTTGACAGCCCCTCCAGCACTGCTTAGAATGTTTCTTGTCAATTTGATTTAATCTGATTGGTGTGAGGTACCACCTCCACACCACTTTATAATAGTTCTCTTTTATTCTTATTGACATATTTTTTAAAATACGCATATTCCACATTCCTTTCCAGTTTTGTGGGTCTATTACTTTATTACAGTCTAACTCCCACATTCTTTTAAGATGGTCCTCCTCCTGGACTCCTTCCAGCAGCATTTTGTAGATATCACTTGTTATACCTTTTGTTCTTTCTTTTCCTTCCTTACTTCCCCTTTGGTTAATCATTTCTTCAAATTTGGTAAGTTCTCTCTCTCCTTTATATTTCTTTCTTATTTCCCTTAACCATCTTTCAAGTTGTAGAACTTTGTACCATCCAATGTTCCCTCCTAATAACTGGACCTTTATCTCATCTATATTTTTCATCTTTGATTCCCAATCTTTTAATTTCGTTATTCCTTTTTCCTTAAATTCACTTTCCAACTCCTTTTTGAGATTTATGGGGAAATTATTTGTAATCAACACCGGTGTTAATGGGGATATCGATGGTATTAATTTTTCTTCATATTTAAACCATATTCCCAGTATGTTTTTTAGAAAAGGGTTGTCTATTTTGTTATACCATTTCTTGTCTAGATTCCTAGTCTTCCCTATAAAGAAAATATATTCTAGTTTCATATCTATATCTTCACTCTCTTCTTCTAACCATTCTAAATCCTTTTGACCCATAATCCCTTCAACAATATACCTTAACTGGTTTGCTATATAATATAGTTTTAAGTTTGGTATCCCCAGACCTCCCTTCTTTTGTAGTTTATACCATTTTGCTTTGTTAATTCTAACTCTTTTGTTCTCGTTGCAGAAGGTGTTTATCATATTCTGCCACTTTGTAATTTCTCCGGCTGAGATTTTAATAGGTAGCATCCTAAACAAAAAGTTTATTTTAGGTAAAATTTTCATCTTTATTAGAGCTATTCTACCAAACCATGACAATTTGAGCTTAGCAAATTTAGCCAGAGTATCCTTCACATTTTTCCTTAATTTGATTAGATTCTCCTCTTCTAATTTATCAATTTCTTTAGAAATATTAATTCCTAGATACTTTATTGAGTTCTTTATTTTTAACCTGCCCAATCTCCCTTCTCTTAATTTTACTTCCTCATCTTTAGTGTGGTTAAATAATAAGATTTCCGATTTATCCCAATTAACTTTAAGTCCTGTAATTTCTCCAAACTCTGTTAAATGTGCTTCTATTCTTTTTATCTGTTCTAATGGATTTCTAAAGGTTAGTAGTGTATCATCTGCAAATAAACATATCTTGTATCTTCCCTCCTTCCCTATCCCCTTTATATGTTTATCCTCTCGTATCATATTTGCTAACATTTCTATGACTATTGCGAACAGGGTAGGAGAGAGAGGGCATCCTTGCCTTGTTCCTCGAGTCAATCTTATTTTCCCAGTAAGGCCATCGTTTACTTGTATAGTTGCATAGTTGGTTGAATATAGTCTCTCAATCAGTCCTCTAAATCTCTCTCCTAAACCAAATTTTTCTAATATTTTTTTTAATGCCGGCCATGAGACACAATCAAATGCTTTAAATATGTCTAGGGCCAATATCCCTGCTTTAATATTCTTTTTCTTAATTGAATGAATCACATTTAGTACTCTTCCCACTGGGTTTGACATTTGTCTACCAGGAATAAATCCACATTGATCTTTATTAATATAATTATATATAAAGTTATTTAATCTCTTTGCCATTATTGCCGTCAATATTTTAGCATCCTGATTTATAAGGGCAATAGGCCTATATGAACCAGGATCTTTAGGATCCTTATTTGTTTTTAGAATTAATATGATCCTTGATTCCTGCCATGATGAAGGGATCTGTTCTCCTTCCATTATCCTATTATATAGTTCTTTTAATTTTGGTACTAAAATTGATTTAAATTTTTTATAATATTCCGGTCCTAGGCCATCCATTCCAGGAGTCTTCCCTCCTTTCAATTTATCTATAGCGTCTCCTATCTCTTTTTCTGATACTAATTGTTCCATACTCATTTTATCCATCTCCTGTAATTTTATTTTCCAGTATTTATCTATAACCCCTTCTATTTTGTTGTTAGGGCTATCCACTGCTGTATATAATTTTTGATAAAATTCTTGAAAGACAGCTAGCTTTTCTTTCATTGATATAATTTCCCTACCCCACTTATCTTTTATAGTTCCAATTGTGTTCTTATTCTTCTTCTCTTGTGCTGCTTTAGCTAGCATCCTAGAGTTCCGATTGCTATATTCAAAATATTCCCTTTTTGTGTATATTAAATCTCTCTGTACTTTTTCCAAGTCGTGTTTATCCAATTCTTTCCTTTTGGCCATTGCTTTAAGATAACTTTGTTTATCTTTTTCCTTTATGTATCTCTTTTCTAGTTCTTGGATTTCTAATTCTAAATTCTTTCTCTCTGCTTCTTGCTCTCTTCTTAGGTTGCATGCTTCTTTTATGCACAGGCCCCTTGATACTGCTTTCATCGCATCCCACACAGTTGCATAAGAGCATTGATTGTTATCATTAATTTCCCAAATATCTCCTAATTCTTTGGTTATTTTCCCCACTATCTTACTATTCTCTAATACTGCATTTCCTATCTTCCAGTACTTATATGTTTGATAATCCTTCTTTATTTGGAGATCCAAGCTTATTAATGCATGGTCTGAGCATCTTATCACCCCTATTCTAGTATCTAGAACTTTAGTTAGTACCTGTTGTGAAACAAAAAAGTAATCAATTCTAGAAAACATTTGATGAGCTGTCGAATGGAATGTAAATCTTTTCTCATTCCCCCTTAACGTTCTCCAAATATCAACCATATTTTTGTTCCTTATTATTCTATTTAGAGTTGTTCTATTTTGCATTTTCCCTTTCTTTGTGTGGTGGGATTTATCCATTTCCTCATCCATTATTCCATTGAAATCCCCTCCTATGATCAAATACCCTTTTTGTATTCCCTCTATTTCTTTAAATATTTTTTCATAAAATTCTGCTTGGTTAGTGTTTGGAGCATATACATTAGCAAAAGTGAAATCCTCATTCCCCATCGTCCCTTGTATGATAATATATCTTCCTTGCTCATCTATCTTTGTTTCCTTTATATTGAAACCACATTGATTTTGGATTATAATTGCCACACCTCTCGATTTAGATGTTCCATATGATTTTATATACGTTACAGATCCCCGCATCTTAAGCTCGTTCACCTTTGGTTTGGATTGGTGTGTCTCTTGTAAGAATGCAGCTGTAAGATCATAACATTCAAGAAATAGAAATATATTAGAAAGGTATTATTTTTCACTTTACAAATAGATGACTATCACGGAATATTCTACTTGATTAAAGCCCCACAAAACAGAAACCTCTTTGAGTAGGCAATGGGGGTATAAAATATTCCCAGTGTGTCTGAGTTTATGTTTTCACAGCATACTTGACTATTCCTTGATTAATTCTGATTTGATTTGCCCCTTCTTTCATTTCAATATTCCTTTGGGGAACTATCTTAGAAAAAAACATGAACTAAACCAGAAACAGTAAGATGGAGGATCACAGCATTGCAGAACCGATAAGGGAACAGGTTTCCACGGGCTGCCATGAGTTTCAAACTGCATTAAATGGTCAGTGTAGATGGTACTGAAGTAGACAGCCCCTTTACAGTAAGGTGATTACAAACTAGGATCCATGACTATTGTTGTAGTAGAGCAGGGACTTGATTTTATAGGAACATATTATTCAAACACAGCTATGACTTTATTACCCACAAACTTTTGTGCTATTTAGGAACATTTCCCTTCCCGGTTTGAATAATCTTTAGGTAAGTAAATTTAACATGCCATAAAATTTGACCACATGCCCCATAATATTCCATGTGTTTGTATTTTAAAATATCATACGTTTTCGCATTTTAAAATAGCAGCATACAGAAGACCAATCACGATGAAAACAACGATTGTTAATTTCTAATACCCCAGTCCCACCCAACAAAAATTGTCCTACCTTAGAAGCTATTATTCATCTCAGAAAAGAAATAGCTATTGACACTTGGTCACATTCCACATTTCTTCAGGTTGTCACAATCAAGTTTTCACCCTATAAGTCTAGTTTTTCCTTCCACTTATCACCCAGTTAGAATATAGACTGAAGGTGTCAGGGCAGGCTTCCTGCTTTCCTTCAGTCACCTAGATTTACTTGTCCTAGTTAGCTGAAGGTTCATTTGGGACAGCATACTAGAGATATTGAGCTCTCACCTTCCTTCAAGTTTATAGCAGGGGAAATGGGGGTCAATGTGATCTCAATTATTTTACTGCAAGATTAGTAAGTCCTTACTTTGAGCAACAATCATTTCTCTCTTTCCCCTACACTCTGCACTGAGATACAGTGGATGTCTTCACACAGGCATTTCTAATGTGCGGAGTGTAATATGTTCTGCAAAATCCATGTGATTTGCCACTTGAATATAATGAATAATGAATCTGTGATATTTTATACAGCTATTACTCCTCAGAAGGAAAACATTGTGTGCAGTTTCATATGCAAGGCTTTAAAAGCACCTTTCAGCCCTTTTCTTGCTATGTGTGTGTGTGTCCCATATGAATTTTAATGGAGAACAGAATGGAAAAGAGAAGTCAAAGGTGCATTTTGAATGGTACAAGTTTTGTATTTGCATGCCAAACTGATTTAAATGAGAACTCATTTAGGTTTTGAAAGTGACCTTAGATAGAAGTAGACTTAAGCCATAAAAACACTTTTAGAAACTTTGTGTTAGAATATATAATTTTGCCAACCGATGGATAGATTTTAAACTGATTAAGCTTTCAGTCCATTCATTATATGGTTATATTTACTATGTTACTGGAAGATCATAGAAACTAGTAAATGTAAACAATTTGTTATGTTTAGAAAGATTGGATATTGTACTATTTTTTAAAAAAAAATCATTAACATCAAGAGTTAAAAAAAATGGATAGCTTTCCTATTGTTGGTTGACTGGAAATCCTATCAGCCTGATCAGTAAGAGATAATTGGAGGTATAGTCTAAAAATAACTGAAGGTCCACATGTTTGACATCCCATCTTACATAGTGCTCAGCCAAAGATCAGGTTCAAACTCATCAATGTTTTCTCAAAAAGGACACCTCATAACAGTATGTTGCTTACAATGTTCCCTCATCTTTCTTTATTTCCTCTCTGAGTAAAAATCAGGAGTGTGCTTTTTATTTTTGAAAATATTCTTGGCAGCTTCATCCATGGTTGTCAATCTGGGGGTCTAGGTTGTGAAGTTGCCATGGATGATACATTTGATAGTATTGTACTGGCAATGTGTCTGTCGATTTATGGAGACCCCATGAATTTCAAAGGCAAGAAATACTCCAAGGTAGTTTTATCAGTCGCTTGTTCTGAAGAATAGCCTACAGCACGTAGTATTTATTGGTAGGTTCTCATCCAACTACTTTTTGGTCTAAGAACTGAAACCCAAAGCAGAGCACATATGAGCTAAGTTGTGTTGAAAAAAAGATGAAATAATAGTAATAATAATAATAATAAGAAGAAGAAGAAGAAGAGGAAGAAGAAGAAATGGAATAACTGCCTGTCCCTGTAGTTCAAAGAGGGATACAACAACAACAACAACAACAACAACAACAACAACAACTTTATTCTTATATCACGCCCCATCTCCCTGAAGTGACTTGGGGCAGCTAACATGGGGACCAGGTCCAGTAAAACAAAATTAAAATACAGCACCAAAAATACATTGCATTACACTAAATTAAACACATAAAGAAAAAAGTATAAAACATCATAAAAACATAAACTCATCAAGAACCAATAACCAGTAGCTAAGCATGGTGGGGATGTTCAGAGCTGAAAGGACAGGGCAAGGGCTTGTGCAATATACTACAAGGGTGGGGTTGGTAATAAAGTGCAAAAGCCAGATATTAAGTTAGGGCTAGAAGGGCCAAATCAATTGTTGAACCAATTAATCAAAGGAACAATGGGATAGCCAAGTTTTCAGGTCTCTCCAGAAAGTGGACAAAGCGGACATTATTAAAACAAGAGATAAAACATTATCAAAGGACATAAAGCAAGATACACAGAGTTAAAATACAAGTTAAAATTCACTGTGAAATGCAGTTTAATATTCACAACTTAAAATTGACTGGGTAGACCTACTGGAAGAGATGGATCTTCAGTTGTGTCTTAAATGAGTTAGGAACTGGGCAGGACAAGAGTGTGTTTAGCTACTACCTGAAACAAATAGCTGACAAAGCCTATTTATTTATTTATTTATTTATTTATTTATTTGGTACGCTTATATACCGCAACATCTCAGCCTGTGCGGCGACTCGTTGCGGTTTACAGCATGTTAAAATATACAATACACTTTAAGCATATAAATTAAAAAATTTAAAAATACATACAAAACATTCATAGTATTGGGCCACCAATACAGATCGGAACATCTCATCGTTTAAATCGTAGTCCAATTCGTTATCCTTGATTGCTAATCCATGGTCAAACAACATCACATCAAAAATCAATTGAAGGCTTGCACGAACATCCAAGCCTAGCCAGCCCAAACTGAGTAGCTTTAAGTACTCTGACATTGTGTGGGGGAAGAGTGAACTGATCATCTACAGATTATTGAGGTGAGTTGATAATACTTTGAAAAATGAAGCATCTATGAGTACAAGCTTGATCACCAGACTGGTAAAAGGGTCAACTGGTAAAAGGTCAAATAGTTGGTCGCTGAGAAAATAGGAAATGGTAACTGTTGGATGCCCCCCCCCCCCAGTGACACAGTGGGTTAAACTGCTGGTCTGCTGAACTTGCTGACTAAAAGGTTGGCGGTTCAAATCTGGGGAGCAGGATGAGCTCCTGCTGTTAGGCCCTACTTCTGCTAACCTAGAAGTTTGAAAACATGCAAATGTAAGTAGATCAATAGATACCGCTTCTGTGGGAAGGTAACTGCGCTCTATGCAGTCATGCTGGCCACATGACCTTGGAGGTGCCTACAGACAACGCCAGCTCTTTGGCTTAGAAATGGAGATGAGCACCACCCCCCAGAGTTGGACATGACTAGACTTAATGTCAGGGGAAACCTTTACCTAACTGCTAGATGTCCATGTTCAAGACCACCTCCATCTGAACAGAAAGACAGGCAGTTGCTTAATCTAGTATGCAGTATCAACAAAAGCTGCTGTGCAACATAATATATATTCTATTTGTATATTTATTTATTTATTTATATATTTACTATATATACTGTCCCTCTCAACCTGCAGGCGACTTGGGGTGGTTTATAACTAACAACAGGGCCAATACACTCATGCACATGTACACCATATCATTAACTGTTCTATCAGTAATTAGTCACATTTCATCTAGTATCAGACCATTGCACTTACTTTCCCATGCAATAGCAGTCAGCTGTTCATATACACACATACTGCCCCACCCTAAGTCCTTAACTTACAGTCCGATCAGTTCAGTCATCAGTCTCATTTGAAGACTCAGACTGCTGTTTTTACTTCCCCATATCAGGATTTTAAGTTGGTCCTACTTGTCTCACATAATCTGTGCATCTAGCATACAGATGTTAATTCTCAAGGGAGTTCGGCTTTCCTGTGTTTTCTGTGTTTGTTACCTGCAAATTAACTACCTGCACTGTCTTGTTTCTTTCTTTGTTACACTTGTTCCTGTCCCTGATGCTTGGCTCAAAGCTGAGTTCTGAGGTTTGATCATGGTCCATGTGGGATTTAATTTTGGTCCAAGTTGTAAAAATCCTAGCACACACATCTTTGACAAGCTTTATGAGTGTGCCTTATCTATTCCTCGGCTCTTTCAGATTCATAGGATGGTGGATACTAGAGCAGAAACTAAAAGGATCCTAAGGGAAAGTACAGATCTAGCCACAAAGAAAGCAGGCAATTAAAAAGCACTACCTTCTTCTAGTTGTATCCTAAAGCCATGATTTCTGATGACAATATATAATGAAAGTCAGAAAGGACAAGTTTACTTTTAAATCTAATGAGCTATCTTACCAAAAGGTTAATGAGGGATTTAAAAGACTCTGAAGTGTGACACAATTTAATACAATATTCCAGCTAGTGATATTGCTGATTTATACACTAATATGATGTATTAGACACCAATGAACAAAATGAGACAGAAAATTGCACATTTTCACAGGACTTGCAAAAATTATGGCAGAGATATATATATCAGATTTAGGAAATATGTAAAAATATAATTATACATTTTACTGCAGTTATTAGAAAACTGAGCTTTTTAATGAATGTATTTCTGTAAATACTGTTAGATGGATTTGTTGCTAGTTGATGGGACAGACCCAAAGAATTGCCATCAATAGATCTTCATTATCTGAGAGAGTAGGGCAAATGCAATGCTGCGGGAATCTCTCTGGAGCCCAGTGTTATTCAACATCTGTAAAGTCATGGACAAATGGGATAGGGAAGATGCTAATCCAATTTGCTGAAGTCACCACACTGGTAGAGATAGTGTACCTTAAAAAGGAGAAATAGAATTTATAATGAGATTGTGCAAATAGAAAAATAGACCTTAATTAACAAAATGAATTTCAGGATATATAACTGTAAAATCCTGATTTATATCTAGACACTTGACAGGACGATCCTCTGTTTATTAGTAGGGGAGAAAAGGCCTTCTCTTCCAGGTGAAGGGAACCATTGCATAGAGACATTATTAGACAGTTCATCAAGAGGGCAAGGAAGAGTTTCATTCACACCTTCTATATCTGGTCTGTGTATCCAGTTGGTCCTCCATATCCATGGATTTTGTATCTAAATTCAACCATCCGCAGCTTGAAAATATTCAATTCCAAAAACTCCAATTTGCCATTTTAGATATGGGCCAGGGGCACAATTTTACTACACCACTTTATACAATGAAACCTGAGCACCCACAGATTTTGTTTTTGTTTTTTGTTTTTGTTTTTTGGCTGTTTTTTTTTTTGTCGTGTCAGGAGCAACCGCTCCTGTTGTGAGAAAATTAGCCGTCTGCAAGGACATTGCCCAGGGACGCCTGGATGGTTTTTAATGTTTTATCATCCTTGTGGGAGGCTTTTCTCATGTCCCCGCATGAGGAGCTGGAACTAATAGAGAGAGCTCATCCGCCTCTCCCCGGATTCGAACCTGCGACCTGTTGGTCTTCAGTCCTGCTGGCACAGTGCTTTAACCCACTGCGCCACCGGGTTTTGAAACCCAATTCCAAGAGCCTACCATATTAACCAACATATCTGCAGTATAACAAGTAAAGCAAGGAGAAAGTTTCTGCTTGTTTCAAGATTCTTTTTCTAAATTAAATATCATATTTACACATTCCAATGTTTACATCAACATTGGAAATTATAATCAATGCTATCAGACAAATTTGGGTTGCTTAATTGGAAGGGGGCAATTCTTGTCAGAAAGGGAAAAACACAAGACTATCTGTTGTTACTCTTAATTACTAAAATACATAAATCCCCAGTTCTGTGCTTTGCAGATGACTATTGCCCCTTCCAGTTAATCAACAGATAGCAATTAGATTGTTTAATCCCATCATAATTTTAATGTCTCAGAAAGGAAACATTTTTTATTCAGGTTTCAGTAATATGCAAATAGAAGTTTGGTTAATATGCAAATAAACTTACATGTAATTAAGTGACCAATTAATGGGTCAAATAGCAGGTTATTAATTAACTGAAATTATTTAATTGGCTGACAGCCCTAATACAATGAAGTGAAATAGTATTTTCTCATACAACCACCTGGTTTCCTCATGGGGGCATACATTTAAGCTGGGAAGATATTTATAGAGGAGTTTAATAAAGTACTAAATCACGACTGTATATCTGTAACAGCTATAAATGAGCACTTTGAAGCAGGATCAGTCAGCAGCAGTGAGATATTTTTACTGCCATCTCCTGCTGTTAACTTCATTATGACATGTCTGTTTTATTGGAACTACAGTTAACTGATTTATGCAATTTATGGTGGCCATGATGCAGCCAGCATTATAGGGCTATCTTCCAGTTTAAAAGGCCCAAATGAAATCTGCAAACTTTCTAAACCAAGTCCTAAGGAGAAGATCTGATTAAATCAATCTGAGGCTCTAAAATAGAGTGTTTAAGAGACCCATAATACAGTATTATCCAAAAAAGTTAGTTGCCTTTTATAAAAAGATCAGTATGATTATGTTATGATCACTCATAATACAAGGTCATAACCATAGCTCAATTAGCTTGGATCGGAATCCATCTCTTTCGGTGTTTTGTGCCATAAATAGTAGCTATATTCTTTATATTTCTCTTACATACACATATAAAGGGTGCATGTTTGTGGGATCTGCAGATCTTCTTTCAGACACGTGAGAGAAGGGTGCAATTATAGCCAGAGACTTTGATCTTGCTTAAGGGCAGAAGTTTGTAATAAAACATGAGGTCCCAACCTCAAAATGAATCCACATGCAAGGCTGAATAATTATGGCAGTCTTTGTAACCTGAAATTGAAGCTGAACACATTTTTTTTCAAAAAAAATCTTCCTGTATTTGAATATTCTAAAGTGTTTCAGCAGAATATTTCTATATTAGGAAAGTTCATGGGGCATGCCGGCCACATGACCTTGGAGGCAACTACGGACAACGCCAGCTCTTTGGCTTAGAAATGTAAACTGGCACCACTTCCCAGAGTCAGACACGACTAGACTTAATGTCAAGGGGAAACCTTTAGCTTAAGTGCACAAGGCTTTCTTTTTTGAGTAAACATCCTGCTATCTTCAATAAAAAAAGATCTCTGTGCAGGAAACAGCATTTTTTTTCTGGAGAAAAGTTTTCAAAACAATATAGTTTCTTTGAAAGACTTAAGGATATTCAAATGGTGGGAGAAAATTGTTCACATTTTTGCTTGTCTATTTTTGTCTCTCCTTTTTTGACCTTGAAATAAATCAATGTTATTTCCATCCCTGCTGCAGACACCCATCTACGTGGAAATGACTAGTAACAACAACTATTTGTAATTAGTCATTTTTTTCAATTATAAATATATTTTTATTTATTTATTTTACAGTATTTACTATTTATATTCCTCCCCTCTCACGCTACAGGGGACTCAGGGCAGATCACAATGCACGTATACATGGCAAACATTGAATGCCATAGACACAAAACATATATAGACAGAGACATAGAGACTATTTAACTTTCCAGTTTCATGAGGGTATGCTTTTTGAATACCAGTCTCCAGGGGAGCTGTCACTTCACCATCCACTTGTGACACAGATGGAGTACTTCCTCATTCTTTTGCACATTGCTGGAGAGTTTTTTAATGACGTCATAAATCAGTTAAATTAGCCTAAATTTCCTATTTGACAGTTGCAACTGTCTTTCGGGCTGCAAAGGTCGACATCAAGCTAGGCAAATGACTGGAAGCTTACTCCGACCCCGGCTGGCTTCAAACTCATGACCTCTCAGTCAGTAGTGATTTTAATGCAGCTGACTCCCAACTAGCTGCACCACAACCCGGTTATTACATAATCACATTACACCGAAACAAGAAATAGCATCACCTTTTTTGTGGTAATTGTAACATGTAGTTTCTTTTATAGTTAATAAGAGTGAGGTAGAGAAGGAAAATCCCACAATTCAAGTGCTATTTTATGTTGAGGGCCATGCTTCTACCTCATACTGTGGCCCCATGTACCCTGCCATATAGTGCAGTTCAAAACTGCATTATATGGTCATACAGCCTAATATAACTGAGTTTAACTACATTGAACTACATTCTACGAGTCTACAGTGACCATATAATGCAATTTGAAACTGCATTATATGGCAGGATAGATGAGGCCCTTTGTGGACATTCTGGCAGCAATAAAATGGGCAGGAAAGAAACAGAGCTTTGTATTCTAGTCCAGAAGCTTCTAGGATTCGTTGTTCTTCACAGCTGTGTTTAAAAATAGAGAAAGTAAAATATTCCTTTTAAAAATTATGAAACTATAAAGGTATCTAACTACTTTTGGGTTTTGCAACTCTTAACTTAAGTGGTTATTTTTAAAAAGAGCTTTCCCAGCAGAGAAAAGATTCGTGAGATGCAAAATCTTAGAGCAGAGAAAGAAATGTTTGTCAAACTCTTCTTAAATATTTTCTTCTAATCCTTCCTGTCTGTGTAGCCCTTAATCACAGGCAAACATTAAGCAATTTGTTGCAGTCAAGTGCATCCTAATCCATGGGGTCTTCTTTTAAAAAGGCCACACACCAGGCACTGTAACTTGTTCGCACGCACACAAAGCTCAGAAAATATTTCACAAACAAACACTTGCTTTTTCATTTGATTTCTTTTGCCTAGGGAGATTAGCATTTCTTTTTAATTTATTCATCACAATAAAACTATTTGTTGAATAATCTCTACAAAAATGCAATGCTGGAAATGATGCTTAAGCCATTTTATCTTGAAGAGTGTACACAATAGTTTGATTCCACACTCAGACAGATCATAGGAGTCTTTTCCCTCAAGGATAACCACATAGGAAGGGTTGTGGTACAAATAATTGCAAATCTAAATCCATGTTCTTTGCAGATAGTGAGGCTTAAGCAATCTTTATTTATTTTATGGAAAACTTCAGGTTTGCTTGGTGGGGATGGGGGACAAAAGGTTTAAAAATCAAGTAAACATGTCCATACTTTCTGATACACAAAAAGTGCAATTTACAAATTAGAGGGCAAGACTTGAATGCAATATTGTCAATATCTATATCCAGTATTTGATGAAAGAAGTTATGAATGGATAGATACAGTAAAAGCTTAAATTTCCCAAAGTAGTCTCCACATGCTAAAAGCATAGCCAGAGGAGGGGAAGACTTCTACATAAAATCAAACAGAATTTACTTATTTGAAGAGTTTGAACTACATGACATGTTAATTGCAAAATACGTTGCTAAATGTTGTTTTCTGTTTACTTACAAGTAAATATATAGGTGGGTGATTTAAATTAACCCCTAAGGGGTTTTCCCCTAATTGAATCTACCCGATTCCCAAATACAGGGAACGAAGAAATTAGGAAACTTTTATTTGGACCAATTTAGGTTTTAAGGCATGTGGGGGGTGGGGGTGGATTTGTGTTTTTAGAAGCTAAAGGAAAGTTTGAACACAGGCTGCATTGAATAGTGGCTGTAAGTTTTGGACCGGGACACTTTGAAACCAGAATTCATATGTCAACTCAGGCAAGTAAACCCACTGAGTGACCTTGAGCAAATCACACTCTCTGAACATATCTTGCCAAGAAAACTCCATGGCAAGCTTGCCTGAGGGTTGTTATAACTCACCCTTTTACACATGCATTAAAACCCAAGAGTTTAAAAGGAGAGGAGGGGCTAAATGGCATTTAGCCAAAGTCAAGGAGAAATCAGCAGGAATCGGGTTAAGTGCTGGAAAACAGGTGTTTAGAAGGTGCCTTTTAAACCTGATTCTTCCTGAGAAACATGCACCTTTTCATGCCTGTGTATCCCAGCATAGAAAACATGTGCTTTCCTTCCCTTCCTCCCTGTGTGAACTCCTCCAGAGCATTTCTGAAAAGCCCAAAATAGCTAACCCATTGAACAGCTGTCAAACGGAGACACAAGTTGCTCAGAGAAGCACAAGTGGAAAACAAATACAACTCTCTCAAATTGTGACTTTTACACTTTGTAATGTTAAACAGAGCTTGAATTAACAATTGGGGGAAAGGCAGAGATTTGAGGGAAGTTTTTTTTTAAAAAAATGCTCCATTATGCGCTGAATCTCATATGTGCATATGCGCATCTCTGGAGTGATTTTTTAAGAAAAACCTCTGCCAGATGTCCCCCATTCCCCCTCCATTTTAACCCATTTCAAAAAATAGCTGTGAGACAGTAGGGGACTATGCAGGAGGACTAACTGATCTGTGTTTGGACCCCCTTTGAGGTTTCATATTTTAAAAACCAATTTCTTTGTCCCACGTTTTGGCACAGACTGGAAGCATCCTCAGATATGACTTCTAGTCATATCAAAATAACACAGATTTAAACTCTCCTACTCACTCACAAGGACAAAATTCCAAATTGGTTCCCAGTTGTCCATATTCACAGATTCTTTATCCACTGACTCAACCATTCACATCTTGAAAATATTCTCCCTACAAATCCTATAAATGTGAAATTGGAAATAAGTCTCATGGACTTCAATTGGACTTATTCCCACAGGAAATCTATCCAGCCTTGCTTTCACTTTTGTGAAAAGAAGGTCAGGAGTCTAGATGTTCTTCCGATGGCTGAATAGTGTGAGAAGATTCATTGTGATTACCTGCCCTCCACTTACACTGGGGGTAGGAAGAACTTCATGAAATGTCTGGGATTTGACTTTCAGGAATTAGTGACTACAGCAAAGGATCTTTCCCAAACTAGTCATGACCCTCCTGGATCATCCCAAAACATCCTTGTCACGGTCCCCTCTTGTCCTTGTTGGAGAACATGCACCTTTCATTCCCCC
Source organism: Anolis sagrei (assembly GCF_037176765.1). Classification (NCBI taxonomy): domain Eukaryota; kingdom Metazoa; phylum Chordata; class Lepidosauria; order Squamata; family Anolidae; genus Anolis; species Anolis sagrei. Next base: position 250,518,459 of record NC_090022.1, on the reverse strand, counting down.
TGCATCAGTGAGGCAATTGTTTAGTGGTGGATGTGTGTGCTTGCTCTGAGCTGGAAAAAAGAAAAAAGAAAAAATGTGGTTGTTTCAATGAAAAAAAATAGCAAAAGCATCAACACTGAAGCATCTGAAACTTCATTATATGATATTTTAAATCCAGTCATAAAAAGGACCGACTCCCCCCCAAAAAAGCACGCAAACCCTAGTCTGCAGAGAAGAAATCAGAACAAAATGTAACTATTCATCCTAGATTTAACCTTTGAGAAAATATTAGTGTTTGACTGGAAAGTCATTAAACATCATATATTGTCAAATAAAACTTTCATTCCCGTGTAGATTGGCCATTGGAAGAAGAAACAGAAAGGAGACGGGAGTGATTCATTGAAACTTTCATTCCACACACCCATCCCAAACTGACTTCTTTCTAAAGGCTCCAGTTAAAAAGTTCCAGAGTTCTAGAACAATGACAAGAGACGCTGGGATCATTTCACACTGCACAATAATACTAATATTATTTTTATAGCACTATCATTCCCCTTGAAATGCTATGCTAATATTATTGGCAATCTTGGATGTCATTGTTTAGGGAGATGTATTTAGAATTCTCAGCCAGACAGCTCTAGTGCCTCACTAAAATTCAGAATTCCATAAATAAGGCAGTCAAAGCGAAATCATAGTACTACAATTCTATGGCATGAAAAGGCCCTAGAATTCAAGAAAAAAATGCTTCTAACCTTCACTAAGCCATGCTACTCCTTGAGTAGTCACTTTGTTTCATCCAGACCCACCTCATAGGGTAGGGAATACCCTATGAGGAAAGTAAGCTCTGAAGCCAAAGCAAGCCAAAGGAAAGCTACATGTGCTGTCTTGAGCTCAGTGAAGGAATGAGTAAACAACAGACAATTATTACAACTCTCTGTCTACACATCTTGTTCTGAGAGTTAGGCTAAGTCTTGGTGGGGATCACTAGATGTCTTGTGTTCTCTTCTGGCTTATCCACCATTCCCACCCCACTGATTCTACAGATTTATGTCATCATTATTTGCCTTGGCAAATTAGCCGCTTGGACACCAGTGCTTTTCCTGCTGGGACCCTAAGGCAGCCACAAATTGACTGGGCTTAACTAAGCCCTATTAAAAGGAGCAGCAGAGCCTCCCTCAGCAGGAGCACAACTACCCATCGGCCAATTACAGGACCCAACTGATCACATTTGGCAGGCAGGGGCTGGAAGCCAAACAACTAACAACATCTCCAAAGCCACCCAACAAGTGCAGGAGAAAACAGGTATTTCGGTTCCTTTCTTTCATGTTCAAGCCCTTTAACAGAACAGCACTGGATGGAAATTTTTAAAAAAATCTCCTGTGGATCCTATAAAACCTCTGAGTGAAGGCATCCAAATTTTGAGACTGAAGTTTTATCTGTCCTTTTAATTTGATTGGAAATGCTGTAGGTTATGAGGGAACAGATGTGAGGAAACCAAACCAGTTATACATGAAGCAATTATTTATTAGACTGACTGTCCCCAAAACAACAAATACAGAACATGCAGTTTACACTTGCTTTTTTTTTACATTGTAGTAAGAATGTGTGTCCGCATTCCAGATCTGAACCATTATACATCAGTCAACCTCCCTTTCCACCTGCTTTTCAGTTTTGAACCATTTTTTTATCAACCAAGCCTACTTCAGTTGCCATGGTTCAGTGCTGTGGAATCGTGGGAGTTGTAGTTTTATAAGATCTTAAAGCTTCTTTCCCAAAGAGTGCTGATTACTAACCCAACTGCAACCCCCATGATTCCAAAGTATTGAACTATGGCATTTAAAGTGGTGTCAAATTGCATTAATTCTACAATATAGATGCACCCCCCACTTAGCTCTCTTATGTGCCTTTCACTGGATGACCAACCCATGGCTTTCCTCAGATGTCTTGGTGGTTCATTTTGTGTGTGTGTTTTTAAAACCGGAGAAGAGGGAAGCCTTAAATATGCTATAGGCACCAGATTCTGGTCAAAGGACATTTAATCAACTACCAAGTCTGCAAACTTTGTGTTTTGCTTGTTTGTTTTTTGTTAAAAATGCAGTACAACTGTTTGGTTTGCTCCTGACACAATAAATAAATACCAGATTCTGTCTGATCTTGGAAGCTAAGTAGAGTCAGCCTCAGTTAATGCTTGGATGGGAGATACCTAATGAATACTAGGTGCTGTATTTCAAATGGAAAGGAAATAGCAAACCACCTATGAATATTTCTTGCTTTAAAAAAATCCTGTTCATTGAGTTGCCATAAAATTGCAGGCAACTGGAAGCCTCATACACAAACACACAATTTTGCTAACAAAATTGCTCATTTGGTGAAAGGAAAGCATCAGATCCCAGTCAAAGTGATCTCTCCCACAGAATATTTGCTTGGTTCCTTTCCTTTCTTTTTTTATTATTTTTCCCAAGATAACTACTTCCTCTAGATATTATGTTCCATAAATAAATACTTGTTTAAAATTACATTCTCTTCCTTTAGAGTAGTAGAGGGCAGCAAATAGCCCATGGCACACCTGAAAGCTCCTTGCCATTTTCTAACCACCATCCCCATTGGACTTCTTTGAAATTGCTAAATTTACAGCCATTGTGGCATTATCTATTTTTCAATAAAACAAACAGCATTTTCCCAGTGTACCTTGTTCACAAATGGAACAGTACTCCTGGAAGTTCTCAAAAGTATGATTTCTTTTCTCAAGCATGTGCTCTGACAACAAACACCTTCTCTTAAAAAGCAGCCAGTGAGGTGGGGGATTGTTGCCACTACAGCAGGCATAGGGAAATTTTCTAACTTGGGGGCCGCATGGTGGGCTGGAGCAAGGTGGGTGGACTGGGAGGGAGGGGGTTCTCCCCAAGTCCCCTCCCTGCCCTTTCCTTTCCCCCCTCTTCTCTTTCAGAGGCAGAAAGTGAAGGAAAGATTATAAACATTTGGATCCCAAAAGGGTCGGCCTTGGTCAGGATGAGATGGTGGACGGGAGAGAAAAGGTGTATCTATTAAGACCCTGTATTGCCTACTCCAGATATAGAATCCTAGAGCTGGAAGAGACCCCCAAGGGCCATCCAGTCCAACTCCCTGCCATGCAAGGAGGTATAATCAAAGACTCTCAATAGACAGCCTCCACAGAAAAGCCTCCTGAGAAGGAGACTCCACCACACTCCGAGACAGCCTAGGCCACTCTCCAACAAAACCATTGTTCCCTTGGGCCCTGGTCTCTAGAGCAGCAGAAAGTCAGTTTCCCCCCTCCCTCCTCTTCCTCAATGGAGCACCTATTTTAAAGCTTGAAACTTGGTTCTCATATTTCCTCTCTACCTTCCCTTCTCCCAACTAAACATCCCCCAGGAAGAAAGGAGGAAGGAAAAAGAGAAGTAGGGAGGAAAAGAATGGTGGAAAGGAATGGAGGGAGGGAGGGATGGAAGGGAGAAGAAAAGAAAGACAAAAGAGAAGGAAGGAAAAAAGGGAGGGAAGGAGGGAGGGAGGGAGGAAAGAGGGAAGGCGGAGAGGACGAAAAGGTGGAAAGGAAGGAAGAGGGAGAGAAGGAAAGAAGGAAGGGAGGGAAGTAGGAAAGAAAGAGGGAAGGAAGGATGGTTTGGTGTGAGAGAGGAGGGCCTGAGAAAAGAGCAACATCCGGCCCCTGGGTCTGGGTTTGCTCATACCTGCACTACAGCAATAAATTCAGGGCATACCACTGAATCCTTCCAACCCAATTGTCTACACCTTCTCGATGCTGAATTGCAATCTCGAATCCCAGAATTCTGCCCATATCCCTGATGGTTTTGAAGACACACTGGCTTTGCAAACAGGATTCACTCTTGAAAACAGGATAAACACCCCATCCAATGGAAGGAAGATTTCATTAGAAAGGACTTATAAGTTTGGAGTTCTTCAGTATTTAGACTGAAAAAAATTGCTCACACTAAGCATAATGTTGCAATGCTTGTATAAAAAGCAAATTGCACAGAGGCTAGTAGCAGTTTCATTATTGAGTGCAATCATGCTATAAGGCAATGAATAAAACTCAATATACTCTCAAACACTGCTCTGGGAAGATAAAGGTATAAATTTCATAATTACATCAGTTCTGCATATCATCAGCAAGGTATTGCACAGTGTATCAAGCACTATTCAAACCGTTGTTCTCCTAATGCCCACAGGTCTGTTCCTAAAACATTCTTTGCTGATTTTCCCTGAATTGGTTATTGCTTTTTACTGTTGTTCTCTCACTGGAATTAGAATCAGTTTTAAATGCTTTGCAATCTTCTTTGAATAGGGAAGCATTTCAGTATCTTAATTTGATTCATATATTAAGCTTAGTACAGAAGCAATCTGATCCGATCTGGACATTATCATGTGCCTTTTTGCTGTTCCATACATGTTCTAAATTATATACAATTATTTCTATGTCAGTCTACCCATGTGGCATCACATTTAGTCAGAAGATGCCTGTTTTCTTTATCTATTACAGATGTCTGCCTCAAATAATTTTAGGCTTTGAAATGCAGCCCATTACAATGCACAGACCAATTCAAAAGCAGTTTAAAAAGAAATAAACTTCAGTTTAAAAGACAAACTAGCATAGAGAGACAAGAGAAAAAAAGCTACACAAGCTATGGAAGAATTTTGATAAGATCGGCTTGCAAAGGTTCCGCCAATTGTACGAAACCAAGTACGAAACCAAAGCACACCCAGTAACCGCTTGTTTAAGAATCACATTAAATGATGCCCCTTCTACAGTATCCTATATCCCAGGATCTGATCCCAGATTATCTGTTTATCCCAGATTATCTGGCAGTGGAGACTCATATCATTCAGTTCAAAGCAGATAATCTGGGATCAGATCCTGGGATATAGAGAAGTGCTGATCCAGCCCAAGGGCCCTTCCACACAACCCTATATCCCAGAATATCAAGGTAAGAAATCCCACATTATCTGAGTGTGGACTCAAATAAACCAGTTCAGAACAGATATTATGGGATTTTCTGCCTTGATATTCTGGGATGGAGGGCCCTGAGATGTGGGAGATCTGTGACTAGATCTTTTTGCTCTGAAAAAGATAGCACTGGAGAAGTCTAAGGCCCCTTCTACACAGCCAGATAATCCAGGTTATCAAATAAGAAAATCTGATATTAACCAAATTATCTTAATCTACATTGTCATATAATCCAGTTCAAAGCAGATAACGTGAATTTTATACAGCAGTGTAGAAAGGGCCTAAATTAAGCCTTGATGTGCTATATTAAGGAGCCTTCCAGATAGGCTGAAAATGCGGGATCTGTCTCGGTTTTACCTGAGGCATCCAAGTGACTCCTTATGTAAAAATGAATCAATCTGGAGAAAACTGGGATTTCCAGTTTACTCCGGATTACTAGAACACCTGGAAAGATCCAGAACCTAAGGTAAGGTCCAGATCTTCCCAGGTGAGGATCCTGTGGGGATTGACTCCTGGGACTGCTTCTGCAGTCCCAGGGGTCAATTCTCACAGCAATCCTGATTCTTCATGCTCCTGGAGCCTAAAGGAGTGGGATGGCACCCACCCCTCCCCCAGTCCCCCATTTTCCCCTCAAAAACTTACACAAGGAGCCTCTGTCCCACCTCCTGATGTCTCATTTTCTCGCATCAGACAAATTATCTGGAGGGGTTTGTGCTACCAGTAGGCCCCCCGGGTATGTTTTTGAGGGGAAGCTGGGAGGGGTGGGAGGGGGCTGGGTGTCATCCTGAATCTATCTTTGGTTAACCTGAGATGGCATCTAACTACTCCCCTCCCCCCAAAGGAAAAGTCTGGAGTTTGGGTTGGGTGGGGACAGTAACCCGGGGAGAACTGGATTTTTGGGCAGTGTAGAAGGCCTTCTGTCTAAATTCAGCCTTTATATTTTGACCCTTTGTACTCACAGATTCTGCATTCATATTTTTAAAATATTACTCCAAAATCCTGAAATGAAAGCATGTGTGCCTAATGAAACAAAGTTTAAGCACCCAGCTTGAACTGAACGCAAGACAATGAAAAGTTTGAGCTTACTACCTTTTTCACACATACGAACTCACTCCAGTCTCACTCCAGTTCACACATACAATTCCACACAATGACTTTTAAAAGAAAAGCGATGATTGGGGAAGCTGATGTGGCTTGTTTAGTTTGGGCCTAAGTGGTCTTTATTTGGATCCATGATGTAGAGGGTAATTATGAATGCAACAAGCTAAGCAAATTTTCCTTCTCTTTTCTCTGAGTGAATTCCTGTTTCTCTTCTTGTTATCTTATCAGGAACAGAAGAAAATGGACACAGTACATTAATAACCAGCCATTCTGCAGGAGAATGAAGGAACAAAGAGACATATTCCACTGCTATTTTATTCAATTTGTATTTCAGTTTGAAACTTAAATTGCTTTGTCAAAGAGTAGAATGGAAAAAAGAATAAATGAAATAGCAAAATAAAAGACCAGTTTTCTCTTCATTTTCTCTGTAAATATATCCAGAATTCATGCGCTAATCCATTCGTCCATGACCTTAGTATTTCTCTCTTTTGTTGGGGGAAATCTAATTATTTCCTAGTGCTGCTCAATTCACAATGGTAACAAATATGTACTGTAATGAATATGTTCCCCACTTCTGGCATCAGTCTTAAAATTATATCTCAGTATCTAGCACAAGAATACCTAAAACTACCAAAGCTCACATTGCATCATAAAGAAACCTGCATAGTAACACATTTAACAACATCCCATGAGGCTTAACAGTAAGAATCTACACAGATAATATGAATGAATTCTCACACTTCAGAATTGAAGAATTGTTTGATCACTCTTACTGAAGATCTCTGTTCAGTTCCTAGATTCAAGAAAATCCAACTGGTAATTGTTTGCCCACCAATGTAAGCCTGATATGAGTCATTCTATCTCATATAGCCTATTTGCACTGCAAATAATCCAAACAATGCTCCAGGCTAAACTGGAATAGACTTCTTATTCTAGGGACCTGATTACACCTGAGACAAGAGAGGGTATGTACTGCCTTCTATCCATAGGGGGTTTTTTTACTGTTGTATGCAGACAAAATGCACTCTAGAGCCCATTACACCCATTTATTTTCTCCCCATACCTTTGAAAAGAAATTTGCTTCAACCTATCACACTGCAGACATCTTTTTTCCTCCTATTCATTCTTTTCCCTTCTCCTCCCTCCTCAATCACTTCAGTTCACTCAGTGTCTCAGGTCTAACTAACTAATTTATTTATGTATTTATTTATCATGTCAGTATCAACCAGACAATTATATCACATTTTTAACAAATTTTTAAGAAACAGATAAAACAGAGTTTGCAATCTTGGTAGTTGATTAAATGTCCTTTGACCAGTATCTGGCCACTTGGAGTGCCTCTGGTGTTGCCACAAGAAGGTCCTCCATTGTTCATGCTGCAGGGCTCAGGTTGCATTGCAGCAGGTGGTCAGTGGTTTGCTCTTCTCCACACTCGCATGTCGTGGATTCCACTTTGTAGCCCCATTTCTTGACATTGGCTCTGCATCTTGTGGTGCCAGAGTGCAGTCTGTTCAGCGCCTTCCAAGTCGCCCAGTTTTCTGTGTGCCCAGGGGGGAGTCTCTCATTTGGTATCAGCCATTGATTGAGGTTCTGGGTTTGAGCCTGCCATTTTTGGACTCTTGCTTGCTGAAGTGTTCCAGCGAGTGTCTCTGTAGATCTTAGAAAACTATTTCTTGAGTCGTTGACGTGCTGGCTGAAACCCAAACAAGGGATGAGCTGGAGATGTCTCTGCCTTGGTCCTTATTGGCTGCTACTTCCCGGCGGATGTCAGGTGGTGCAATACCGGCTAAACAGTGCAATTTCTCCAGTGGTGTAGGGCGCAGACACCCTGTGATAATGCGGCATGTCTCATTAAGAGCCACATCCACTGTTTTAGTGTGGTGAGATGTGTTCCACACTGGGCATGCATATTCAGCAGCAGAGTAGCATAGCGCAAGGGCAGATGTCTTCACTGTATCTGGTTGTGATCACAAGGTTGTGCCAGTCAGTTTTCGTATCATATTGTTTCTAGTACCCGCTTTTTGCTTGATGTTCAGGCAGTGCTTCTTGCAGGCAAGAGCACGGTCCAGAGTGACTCCCAGGTATTTGGGTGCGCTGCAATGCTCCAGTGATGTTCCTTCCCAGGTGATCCGCAGAGCTGGGGATATTTGTCTGTTCTTAAGGTGTTTTAGATGGATTAGGGATCAGCTGGTTTTCCCTGTAATGGGCAGTAAGGTCACCTAGAGCTTCGGAGAGCTTCTGTTCTACCATCTCAAAGCTCCCTGCTTGAGCAGTAATGGCATGATCATCAGCATAGATGAAGCTCTCTATCCCTTCTGGCAGTGGCTGGTCATTTGTGTAAATGTTGAACATTGATGAAGCAAGCACGCTCCCCTGAGGCAGGCCGTTCTTCTGTTTCCGCCATCTGCGTCTCTGACCCTGGAACTCAACAAAAAAGCTCCTGTTTTGTTGCAGTTTTCCTATGAGGCAGGTGAGGTGGTAATCCTTTGTGATATTATACATTTTCCTCGGGAGGAGGTGGTGATTCACAGTATCATAAGCCTCTGACAGGTCTATGAAGACAGCTCCTGTGATCTGCTGCCAGCTTGCTGTGGGATCAGACATGGGTCTATTTTTTCTGCAATTCTATGCAAAATAAGTCTCTCCAGAACTTTGTAGAGGTGGCACAACAGGGAGATTGGTCTATAGCTTTTTGGGTCATTATGCTCAGGTCTAACTACAGGTGTCATTGTAATTGGGGTGTAGTGGTCAGTATTGAGACTATTGTATATAGGTTCCTAGCACGAGCATTACCCAGTATCAGCAGTACACTGGTGAAAGGACTATAAAGACCAAAATATCTGTGAGGGGTGGAGAAGCCTGAGAAGTAGTGCAGCAAAAATGGTCTCTCTCTGTGAGTAGCAGTTTACCTTTTGAAAGATTGAATGCTACAACCCAGTCTCGATCTACACTGCCATATAAAATCTAGATTATCTGCTGTGAACTGGTTTTATTTGGTAGTGTAGACTCATAAAATCCAATTCAAAGCAGATAATGTGGATTATTTGTTTTGATAATCTGGATTATATTATGCAAAAAATAAAAGAAAGAACAAGACAATATTTAAAATGAAGAACAATGTAAACCACATAAACTTAAGTAAACAGTATTTTGGTGGAAGATCCCAGGGGCTATCCAGTCCAACCCCCTTCTGACATCCAGCAAAAGCACAAACAAAGCACCCCCAGCAGATGGCCACTCAGCCTTTGCAATTATTATTATTATTATTATTATTATTATTATTATTATTATTATTATGGCAGAAATCCCAGAGGCCATCCAGTTCAACTCCCTTCTGCACACAGGTAAAACACAATCAAAGCAGTGGGAGGGAAATAGGGTTTTGGAAGCAAAGACAGTGAGTGTGAGAGGGTCTGGGTGGAAAGGAAAATCGCCTGGGCAGAGAAAGAGGTGGCAGAGAGGGTGTGTGTGCCCTAGAAGGATGCTGCTGCTGTTTTGGCAGTTCAAAATTTTAATTTCCCTGCATTTCTCAGGAGGAAGAGGAATGAGGAGGAGGAATGAGGAGGAGGAATATGGAGAAGGAATGATGAGCAAGCAGGAAGCAGCATGATGCTGCAGAACTTCTCTCTATCACTCGTGGAGCCCCAAGGGTTCTACGGAGTAAAATTTGAGAACCCCTGGTATACACAGAATGACATCAGACAAACAGCATTATTAAATAATCAGGAAAAGACATAAGTAGAAATATGATAAAATATTTGTAATTCATGCTTATACAGTTTGAAGATTAACATCTAAGGAATAGCCATGAAAACTATAGCCTCAAGTATGATTTCCTTGAACTGTTATAAATTTCTTGTTCTTGACCAAGGATCTGCCCCACCTCATCCCTAACCCTAATGCTATAATTCTCATCATCCCTTATCATTTGCTATGTTGGCTGCAGCTGAGATGAGCTGCAGTCCTACATCTGAAGAGCCACAACTTTCCCATTCTTGTTCCATATACCTACCAATGTAGAATTAAATCTGTATGCAACCAACTGTGATGTGAACCCATGCTTTTTGAATGTAAAAAAATGACTTACAAAATATTTCAGTTGAAGGTCACTTACTTTGGCTAGATTGAAACACTAGAGTCATGTCCTTTTCTTAATCTTTTAGAAGTCTTGCCATCCAAGCATTGCAGTTTCATCTTTCATATCTTTTGTGTCATTTCACATCTCTTCTTATGGCTGCTTTATTATGCTTATTCGCCAATATCTCACTTGAATGGTTTCAGTTCACTTACAGTAGGTAATTAGCTCAGTGTTTTTGAGCCCTGGTCATCTGCACTGCAAGCTGTTCTGCTTGGTGGAGATTTTTTTTAAAAAATTAAATTCACAATTAGAAATGGAAAGAGGTTTATGTTGAGCACCATGACCTTCCAGTTGCTTTCAGTGTGAACTGATATCTGCGTAGGCAATGTAGGTTCCTTCCCATCCAGATGGATTTCTGATGGCTCTTGGGGATTTTCCTGTCACTCCAACAGGTAATTCTGTTGAAGCTCTGTTGAAGCTCTGGAATGGGGAAATGACTAGGTCAGTGGACACAATCACTCCTGAATGCCCCTCTCATGGAGTAGAGACAAACCAGCCCCTTGGTTTGCCAAGGAGTTGGCAGCAATGAAATGAGATGGAGACTAGAGCAATGTTGGAGGAAAACCCAAAGTGAATCTGACTGAGCACGGGCTAGAGTGTTGGGGTTCAGCCTGAGTTTGAACTTGAACCTGATTCTCTGTTTGTTCCTCCTGATGCTAATGAAAATATATTTACTGATGCTAATGGAAATGTACCTCTTGATGCCAATGCTCCTGAAATTAGTGAGGAAGAAACTGCTGTAGGTTTGGAAAATGCCAATGTTCCTCAAATTAGTGAGGAAGGAACTTCTGTAGATATGGAAAATGAAAGTACCAGTGTTCATGAGAATGTTTCAGAGGGAAGCCTTGAACTTTCCCTCCCTTCTGCACCTGTTAACTGTAATGACAACAGAAGGGGCCAAATTTGGCAAGATAGAAATAAATCACTCAGCTTGCGTCGATCCTCCCGAATTCAAGAATTAAAAACATTGGCTTCAAAGAATAGGGGCGGTTCACGGAACCAATTCTTGGGTTTTAATTGCCTTTCGCCGAGCTGACTGTCTCAGTTCAGGCATCGTTTCTGAATTGATGAAGACCTTGGCAGCTCTCCCGGTTCCCTGGCCATAGCTTGGGAAGATTTCTAGGATATCAAGTACGGTTAGTGAATCACTAAACAGGTTCCAGTATTTTGCAGTGTGGCTTTGGGTTTTGTTCTTGTGCATTTAAATTCATGTTTGCTGATTTTGCTGTGGCTTTTGGCTTGCATTTTCCCTTTATTTTGTAACAATTTTTTCTTCAATAAAAAAGGATTGTTTTTCACAGTCAAGTGTGGTGGATAGTTATCTTAGGGCCTCGTTCCCTGCTCTGGATTGCAACATAGAGAGTATTTGCAAGCCTACTCTGCAACTATAAAGACAGTGGAGAAATTGTTCCTTACTGCCACCATTGCATCTGAAAGGAACCGTCCAGCTAAGCTGTTTTGAGTGGTCAGAGAGCTATTACATACTGGTCCTCAAGGAGAAATCTCTGACCATTCAGCAGCCCACTGTGAAGAATTTGCAAGGCACTTTGCAGGTAAAGTAGCTCAGATCCATTCTGATTTATATGCTATTATTGATCCTGCTTGTCCAGTGTTGATGGATATCTTTCAATTTGTGTAGCCTGAGGATGTGGACAGGATCCTTGGCAAGATGAGAGCCACCACATTTACTTGCTCTTCTTGAGTGATCAAAGGGGCCAGAGGGGGCCTGGCAGAATGGGTAACGGTGATGGTCAATGCCTCCTTGGAACAAGGCAAAGTTTCAACTTGCCTAAAGGAAGCAGTTTTGAGACCTATATTTAAAAAGCCATCCCCGAATTCCTCTATAATGGACAACTATCGGCCAGTGTCCAGTCTTCCTTTTCTTAGCAAGGTTTTGGAGCATGTGGTGGCCTCCAAACTTCAGGGATTTCTAGATGAAATTGATTATTTAGCCCCATTTCAATCTAGATTCAGACCTGGCTACAGAACAGAGACAACTTTGGTCACCTTGGTGCATGACCTCTGCAGAGAGCTAGACAGTGAGAGTGTGTCCCTGTTGGTACTCCTGGATCTCTCAGCTGCTTTCAATACCATTGACCATGGTATCATTCTGGGCTGTCTTGCTGGGATAGAACTGTGAGATATTGTCTTATGGTGGCTCTGGTCCTTCCTGGGGGGTCATACCCAGAAGGTGGTGCTGTGGGACTCATGTTTCAATCCCTGGCCATTGACCTGTGGGGTTCCTCAGGGTTCCATTTTGTCCCCCATGCTGTTTAACATATACATGAAACCACTGGGAGAGGTTATCCAGAATTTTGGAGTTTGGTGCCAGCTATATACAGATGACACCCAACTCTATAACTCTTTTCCACCTAATGCCAAGGAAGCTGTCCTGATCCTAAACCAGTGCCTGCCATCAGTAATGGACTGGATGAGAGCAAACAAATTGAAACTTAATCCAGACAAGATCCTGGTCAGTCAGAAGGTAGGCCAGGGAATAGGGATTCAGCCTGTGCTCGATGGGGTCACACTCCTCTTGAAGTCACAGGTAGAGTTTGAAGGTCCTCTTGGACTCAACAGTGAATCTGGGGGCCCAGATGTTGGTGGTTGCCAGGATGGCCTTTGCACAATTAAAATTTGAGCACCAGCTGTGCCCATTTCTTAAGAAGCCAGATCTGGACACAGTGGGATGCCTTAGTTACATCCCCATCTGGATTACTGCAGCACACTCTATGTGGGGCTGCCTCTGAAAGAGTGCTCGGAAATTTCAGCTGGTCCAAAGAGTAGAAGCCAGGTTGCTCACTGTGACTGGTTACAGGGAATTGACAACCCTCCTGTTCCAGCAGCACCACTGACTGCCAGTCTGTTACCAGGCACAATTCAAAGTGCTGATTATGACCTTTAAAGCGTAGATAGCTCACGTCCAGGCTATTTGGCTGGCCGCATCTTTTTACAAACCTGCCCGGGCCCTGAGATCTTCAGAAGAGGCCCTTCTCTTGGTCCCACCCCCTTCTCAAGCCCAGTTGGTGGGAATGAGAGAGCAGGCCTTCTCAGTGGCTTCCCCTCAACTCCCTTCCTGGGGAAACCAGAATGGCCCCCTTTGCTGTCCCAGTGGCAGGCTAAAACCTTTTTATTCAGATAGGCTTTTAAAGAAGAAGGTTTTTAAGATCAGTTCGGTGGTTGCTGTGGTTTTTAATTGAAAGGGTGCTGTGAGTGGGAATATGAGTTTTAAATGCCATTTTAGTATACTGCATTTTAATTTTATTTTTAATGCACTTCTACTATTTAATTGCTTTTATTGCTTTTTAAATTTTGTATTGCACCTTTTAAATTTGCCTAGTGTGGCAAATTTGCCTAATTCTGATAGATTAATTAGGAACAGAACTCAATGCATTCTGTATAAGAAAACTTATCAGTGACATAGGAAGCAGTGTTATACTGAATTGATCCAGTGATTCATCTAGTTCAGGGTTGTCTAGTCTATAGCAGTTCTTCGGGATTTCAGGCAGATGTATTTTCCATCTCTATCTATATGGATGGACAGAGATAGCTCATTTTGCATGAAAAGCATATCCCCTGAGCTACACCAGTTCTATGTTTTCCAAACCCTATGGGAGCTTTTCTCATTCTCCTATTCCTTTAGTTCTGTGCCAATGTCTGTAATCTCTGTGTAATTCTAACACAGAGAAAAGGGTTTGGGTGGTGTGGGGGATGAAGAGAAAATTGTCTGGGTGGTGAGGTGGTGAAGGGGAAAGGGTATGGGTGGCATTGAGTACAGGGGAAAGCACCTGGGCAGCTTGAAGGCACAGAAAAAAATGTCTGGGGAGCGTGGAGGTGAAGAGGAAAGGTTTTGGGTGGGGAGGGTACAGGAAAAAGGGACTGGATAGTATGGGTGCAGAGTAAAGGATCTGGGTAGCAAGCCACACCTCTGATGTGCTGCATCTTTATGAACCTCCACATGGCCTGCAACCTCCACACCCTATGCCTTTAAGCACCTCACTGCCTTCCCAGAGGCACGCACATGCCTCCTGCCTGCCTGCCTTCTCTTTTTCTGTCTGCCTGCTGTCTGCCCTTGCTTCCTTCCTTCCTTCCTTCTTTCCTTCCTTTCTGTCTGCCTGCCTGCCTCTCTCTCTCTCTCTCTCTCTCTTTCTGCCTTCTCAGATGGCAAGGTGGCACTATTGGCAGAGGGCACTTCAACAGCGGGAACTTCCAGCCAGGTGCTCTTGAAGAGGGAAGGAGGAGGGAAGCGCAAAGACCCTCAATTTGCTTCGCAAAGCCCTAAGGGCTCTGTGGAGCACAGTTTGAGAACTGCTGCTATAGAAGCAGCTCTTCTAATTTTTTAAACATTCTGCTGTTCCTTAGAATATAAACAATGTTGTGATGGGAAAAAAAGCTACTTCTACTTGTTGCATTCCCATCCAAGACAGCCATCTAGAGTTGATTAGTAGTAAGCTGAACTGTGTTCCATTGCTGAAAAAACAATGCCAAAATAGATGCTTTATAAATGGAAGACATGAGACGTAAACTGTGGACTGTGTGTACATGTGTTTAGTTTTTGAATACAAAAAGACAAACTATGTTAAAATCTCAGCATTAATCAAGACTAATAGCAACCTATAGATTGCTAATAATATTGTGGCAAACACGCCGTTTCACAAACAAAAAAAATTGTTGCTAATACAAGAACATCCCTGTTGGAATTCCCAATCTATTCCATGCATGAAACATCTTTATTGCATTCAAAATAAAAGCTCTACATGGAGCCATTGCTTCCATTGCAACACCTTGAGATGACCTGTGATTTCACTGAAAAAAAAACAATGTTCAATCTTTTTTTTAAGTATGACTGCACTGATTAGAACAAAGTCTTAAATGTACCATGATGCCAGTTCTACAGTTGCAGTGATATCTTGTTACAAGACACAACAGCACCATCTGTTGGTCAAATCATGCTCAAAAAGTAGATTTTCTTAAATTATAGTCAAAAAGTTAATGAAAAGGTGCAACTATATTATGTTTATATGAATCTAGCTAAAAAGCAATAACCTTTGCTTGTTTATGTTGAAAGGGAGACATGTTTTATATTACATTAATTGTCAGTTAGCATATAAATGTACATTACTGTACTAAAACATTATGGAAAGAAGGAGATGCAGCACATCAGAGGTGTGGCTTGCTGCCCAGACAATTAAGAATTGTTTGTTTATTTTAAAATAAATATATATCAAAATTATTTCCACTGCATTTGGAGCCATCCAGTCCCTCAGAGTGAAACAAGAGTTTTACAACATTTTTGAAAATCCTCTCTTCCCACACCTCATCCCCAAAGGATGCTTTGTTTTTTTCTAAGTAGGATTTCTGATTTGAGGCATCTGGATCTCTTACAATATTCTGGAGACAAGGTGAAATAATTGTACAACATAAAGTCACTTCTGTGGTTGTGTGCTTTGGCATATTTGCCATATGACCTATGTGAGAGTGTGGCTATATTTTATACTATAATATTGTTCTTTGTATTGTATATCAGGTTGAATTATTCTGTGATAGAACTCAATGGTAGCTCCAGTGACTGTGTTCAGATTTTAATCCCAATTTAATGGAGCTGTACAAATTCCTTAGGCTTCTATGATGGGCTTGTAACCAATTTGGAGTAGTTTTCAAACATACTCAAATTGGGGACCATGGGAACTTGAGAGACTTGCCAAAAAGTCCATTTGGGGTTTGCATGTGGCCTATTGGGAGCAATATGTTCATTCTTCTTATAAACTTTCCCATACAATGCTGCAAGTCGTCTCTGGTTGCTTCTGGATTGAGAGAATCGGCCGTCTACGAAGACGTTGCCCAGGGGACGCCCGGATGTCTTGCAATCCTGTGAGGAGGCTTCTCTCATGTCCCCCCCTATTACAGGGAAAACCAACTGATCCCTAATCCATCTAAAACACAGACATGCGCCTTTCACCTTAAGAACAGACAAGCATCCCGAGCTCTGAGGATTACCTGGGAAGGGATCCCACTGGAGCATTGCAACATACCCAAATACCTGGGAGTCACTTTGGACCGTGCTCTGACCTACAAGAAGCACTGCCTGAACATCAAGCAAAAAGTGGGCGCTAGAAACCACATCATATGAAAGCTGACTGGCATAACCTGGGGATCACAACCAGACACAGTGAAGACATCTGCCCTTGCGCTATGCTACTCTGTTGCTGAGTATGCATGCCCAGTGTGGAACACATCTCACCACACTAAAACAGTAGATATGGCTCTTAATGAGACATGCCGCATTATCACAGGGTGTCTGCACCCCACACCACTGGAGAAATTACACTGCTTAGCTGGTATTGCACCACCTGACATCCGCCGGGAAGTAGCAGCCAATAGTGAAAGGACCAAGGCAGAGACATCTCCAGCTCATCCCCTGTTTGGGTATCAGCCAGCACGTCAATGACTTAAATCAAGACATAGTTTTCTTAGATCTACAGAGACACTCGCTGGAACACTCCAGCAAGCGAGAGTCCAA
This sequence comes from Anolis sagrei, assembly GCF_037176765.1. NCBI lineage: Eukaryota > Metazoa > Chordata > Lepidosauria > Squamata > Anolidae > Anolis > Anolis sagrei. The sequence continues at coordinate 250,501,743 of NC_090022.1, read as the reverse complement.
AAGTGGCAGGCCCAAACCCAGCACCTCAATCCATGGGTGATACCAGATGAGAGACTCCCCTCTGGGCACACAGAAGACTGGGCGACTTGGAAGGCGCTGAACAGACTGCGCTCTGGTACCACGAGATGCAGAGCCAATCTTAAGAAATGGGGCTACAGGGTGGAATCCTCGGCATGCGAGTGCAGAGAAGAACAAACCACAGACCACCTGCTGCAATGTAACCTGAGCCCTGCCACATGCACAATGGAGGACCTTCTTGCGGCAACACCAGAGTCACTCCAAATGGCCAGATACTGGTCAAAGAACATTTAACCAACTACCAAGTTTGCAAAATCTGTGTGTGTTTTTTTCTTTTTCTTTTTAATCTGTGTGTTTGTTTTGTTCTTTTAGAATTGTAACACAATGGTATGGTTGCTGATGACACGATAAATAAGTCCCATACAATAATCTTCCTTGTCATTTATAGAGATTTTAATGTGAGAACCTTGAAAAAAATCCCATGGATTTGTGGTTTCATTATAAGCAGAATGGGTGTTGGCTCCTCCCATCAAGAATTCCCATGTGTATTTTTTTCAAATGAGTTATATTTCCCAACTGCAATGAGAGGAAATGTAGACCTAGGGCTTCAGTAAAACCTCTGCCCACTCTGCACTATATTGAGTGGTATATTCATGGCCTGCGAAAGATTTAGCAAGACTAAAACCTTTCCCAGTCTGCCTTTGCTACAACCCAAATCCCTTCCCATTTTTATTCCCTGAACATCCAAGTACCAGCACTGGGAAGAGAAAAGCCATGATGCTTCCATTAAACATGGGAGAGGGATGTAAAACCAAATATATCGTACAAGGGGGGACCTCCCATCTGCATTAAGTGACAACTTCCAAATGGCATTAATGCCCTTGTATGATCTCTCAACTCTGACAGGCCTATGATCTACATAAAATACATAAAATGTAGGAAATTACCTTATATGAAAGGAGCTTGAAATTCTTGCCAGTTATAAATTTAAGTAAGTGTTTTTCTAATGCTGTGACATTAGAGCAATGCCTTCCCCTATCAGAACTTTGAACTCAACAGTGGAACACTTCATTTGAAGCTAATAAGAGAACTCTAAAGCATTATTCATTCAGAGACATAAGAGAGCCCAAAATATAAACACACTAATAACAAATTTCAGTGGTGAAATTATTTTAATTCAAATATTTAAGTAGCATCTCTTTGAACAAAATATTCTTTTACATGTTATGGTAATTCTCTAAAATATTTTTTCCCATTTAAAATGTTACACAATGTGATTTTGACATGAGAGGAATTCAGTTCATCAGGAAATTTGTGCATATATATATATATATATATATATATATATATATATATATATAAACAAAAAAGAGTGAAAACATCTGGCACTATGGAGCAACCTATACCAACATACAGGTAGCTTCCAATGAATAAAATCATAATAATCACACAGAACATGAGAAAGCTCAGTTTTCTATTATAATGGAAGACAATATTTCTTGATACTTCAAAAAATGGGCAAGATACAAAAGTGAGTCTTCAACTCACAAAAAAACCCCATTACACCAGAACTGAGAGGACAGTGATTCATCTTTCTCCCCATGTACCAAAACATGTTCTGAAGGGCTATTACCCCCCGCAGTCCATTTTCAAGTAATGCCGAGAACTGCATGGAAAAAAGAGACTTCCTAAAATTCAACTGCAATTTCTCCATATCTTTGACATGTTCTTTAGGATGCTATCCAAGAACTCATTTTCATTGTTTCATTCATATTTACTTTTGTACATACTTATGTCTGCTACAGAATGTGAAATCATTGTTCTCTACAGGAAAACTGCAAGAGAACAGCACAATCAAAATCCAGATATGCCAAGTCTGTATTTGTGACTTTTGGCATGAAATAAAGAACTCACAAAAGTGAGTTCAACAAGCAGTTTGAGATGTATTGCTGTAAATTGATATCGAGAATGAAAAGAAGCAATTCTACTCCTTTGGATATCCACTTCATGGGTTGTGGCTTAAATCCTGAAGGCACTTAGTTAACAGTAGTTCTTATAATGTAAACATAATGTTCAAGATAATAAAAAGCTAACTTTTGTATTATTTCTTTATTCACATACTTCAATTCACCCAAAATTATAAACAACTTTTAACAACCCAAAATGCACAAGAAAACCAAGGACATGAAAGACAGTGTTTTCTTGCCGAATTGATTTCTTTTTACTATGAAGACATATGGTCTTCATCACATTATTACCTGCAAGCATCCTGGGATGCTTGTAACATAGCTGATCAATGGAGCCATGCCGCCCATCACACAACACAGGCTGATATACAGCAGGGCCCCATCGATGAACTGGGGCACATACATCCTATGACACTGCACCCAGAATATGACAATGCTTCTCCATGTGTGATGGAGAAGCATCACTGCCAGCGAGGCAGGGCAAGGGGTGCCAGGATTGACCCACTGCCCTGCTGATTCACTGTGGAGGCTCATCAATGTGATGAGGTCCATAGAGCAATGTTGTTTAGCTTTCACTGAGCATTGCAAAAAAATATTATATTTTCATTTATTAATGGATTGCCTGGAAGTAATGGAATGCTGTGACAAAACAAAGAAACTGTAAAACTCTTCTAGAGCAATAAATTATCATTTGAGTTTAACTACAACAATCTTAACTTCTACAGTCTTCCTCTTCGGCAGTCTTTGGGTCATTGCTGGCCTTTTCCCGCTACTGATCTCAACTATCACTTTTGGATGCCTTTGTAAGATCAAGCACATTACTATTTAGCAGGATCATTCCTTCCGATCCACAGATGCAAACAGCAGGAGAAGGATGTACAAATAATCTACAAATACACCTTAGAAACCCTTTATGTATCTTCCTCTAGAAATAGACAGACATGTGTATGCTTATGTGAAAGAAGGCACTGATGTGCAAATGCCATTCAGAACCTTATGACAATAAAAAAAACTTTGTTTCGTATTTATCAATCACACATAGGTGATTCAAAGCAAAATTTTGGAATACTGGACTTACACATTTGTCAACTTTAGGTAAGATTGTCACTATTTTATATGAACATTTACATTCACCTAATAGACACAGAAAGTTGCAAAAAAGTACATTTTAGACTGCAGCTGCCAAGCTGGCTGGTGGATTCTGATACCGGAAATTACTTTAAAATAGTAATTTCAATGAGCTCTAATTAAGATTCACTGTTAAGACACATTAAAAGATGAAGGCTGTTGATATACTTCCAATGTTGAACTTCAAATACTTGATAAAATACTGGTGAATGTTGTGACCGATACTAATGTTCTATTAAATAGCCATTCCATAGTAACAGAGAATGACTTGGGAGACATAGCAACACCTTTTCTGTATAATCATGTGATGATAAAGCTTCTGTCAAGGCACAGTATTGAAACTTTAATGAAATCTGATCATAAGTACACCGTTTTGTCACCAGGAAGCTACGTAAACATTAAAACACATTCATCTGTTCAGCCATTAACAAATTTACAATACACCGAACCTATAGTTAACTAAGCAAAGTCACAGCTACATATTTTTCCTGGTTTATAGAAAATATCTGTGAGCTTGAAACAAGCAAATTAGTATTTGAATATTACTTCCTCAAAGTTTACTTGCTGCAACCATATCTCCAGCCATGCTGACTGAAGGATTTTGGAAACTGCCATCCAAAAAGCAAACCTTCTGCTGATGCTTTCTGGTTCTTCACTGTTCAATAGCAGACCAGACATGACAGTTCATATGAACAGCTCGAGTGCACAAAAGCACTAAATGTATGGACTGCTTGCAAATCAGATTTATTAATGTATGGCCATCATGATTACCAAATCAGTTTTGTCTCTATATTCAACTAACAGGAAGAAACCATTGCATATTTCATTGGATCTCCACTAAAACTATGTACCTGTTCGTGACCCATGTGCTCTCATAATTACATAAAAAGCTGCTGAGTTTGTGGCTCACATGACAAAAAAATTAAATAAGACAACTCATTCTTGATCAGTTGATCAAAGAAAAAAATAACCAATATGAGTAGTCTCACATTTGGTCTGAAAAAAAAGTGCTCCCCATGACTGATGTAAACCTGGATATCTGCATTTATTTTAAAATGCAAAATGGCTAATGAAGAAATACTCCAGTCCTGTAGCATTGCTCATATTCAGTCTATTTGGCCACTAGGACACTGTTTTACAGAGCTGCCACTTCTGTCCATCTTACTGTTCATGACTTTCTCTCAAAAATCATCTTGTTATAGCTGGACAGAAATTCCAGTTTCATCTTTGTTATCTGAAGCTGAATTTGCCAGAGGCTTATATAACATCCATGCTGTAAAAGTAAAAATTATAGAAATTACCTTGGAACATGCAGCTGTAAAAGAGAAATGAAAAAAATGTATGATTACCCATCCGGCTTATGAGAAAAACCATTTCCTAACAACTGATATAACTTTAAAAAGTAGATTTATAACCCATAAAGTAGCAAAGACATGAATGTATAAGACCTATTAGTTAACAGAATCAATATTAGTTGTAATAAGCCAGTTTCAAGAAACAAACATCTGTGCCACATCTCTTATCCCCACCAATTAAAATCAGTGATTCTCAGCAGCTCCAAATTAGAAAGAGAGAAAGTCCTCACTGAGCCATAGAAGTAAAGAGATCTCCTTGAGTGGTCAGCTGACTGAAGACCAGCTGAAGGTCATTCCAACCACCAGACAAATGGGAACAAAAATCTTCAGCTAATAAAGTAATGGTGCTTTGTTTGGAGAAAATGTGACCCACAACATACACAGGCCTCTTGTCCATGAGCCCACATCAATCCCTAAAAGCTCTCATACTAATAAATGATGGTATTTCTTTCTAAGATTACCAAAAGGGTTAGTTTCACCTCAGTTTGCATGGACTTTTTAAATAGGAGAAGAGAACCATTAAGCTTCCCAGAGCCATTAGAGGTTATGAATGTAATATTAATCAATGAATGGTAACAGCTAAAATTTGCCTTCCCATCCTTTAGTTTCATCCTTCCCAATGGTAGAATTTTTAATATCATTAATGAAACCAGATACATATAGAAGCAATGTAACACTTACTTATGCCCATTAACATATATGCCATTTTGCTGTTGTTATAGGTCCAACATGATCCTCTAATTCCACATTTATCAACAGACCATAATGTACATGTATGGTCTATTGCAACACCAAACACAATTGGCCCAGGTATTGTGCCTGTAAAAGATAAGTGAAGTATAATTAATGTAAATACAAAATCTAGCGGATGAACCTCTTTTGTAAAGTGGTAAATAAGGTATTTTAGGAATGCTGTACAAATGCTCCTAATCAAGATGGCACAGTAAAAACATCAGACAAACTTGTTCATATAAGTTTTGCTTAAGCAATGCTATAAACATAACATTTATTAGTAAAGATAGATGAATGGACAGTTGCATAAAAAGAGAAAAGGAATAAAGTATTTCATATTTTCAGTTTCAGAACTCTTGTTCCCAGCTCCCTGTATATATCATAGTGCTTTCCCCCAAAAATGAACATCATCTTTATATGGATGTCTCTTGATCTAACCCTCTGAGAGTAGATAACTAGCCAGTGAAATAGTGTTTAAAATATATTTCTTATACTTTAACTAGTAACTGTAATAGTTTGTATAGTGCAAAATTAGGCATATCTACTTAGAATTAAACTGCAAGAGCTTAACAGAACTTATTTCCAGACAGAGGTTTCAAAGTAATATAACATTACAATGAAAGTGACAGAGCAAGTGAGAATGAAGTGACTTTTTAAAGTAATGGGTAACATTTTCTAGATATTGTTCAAGGTATATTTAAAGGGCATTTTAGACCCATTTTGGAATTATTTCTTTCAAGATACACACCATTCTTTTAATTCTTTTCCCAGAAAAATTAATTGAAGCTAAAGGGGAAATCCAAGCCACAAATTATAATGCAAATTTATTTTTAATATTGGAGTGAGTAACAACAAATTACTTTGTAAATGCTGTAGTGTAAAATGGAGAAAATACTACTTAAATTAACTCTGTACATCAGTGCCTAGGTAAATCTGCATCCAAATAAATACACCTAGAATTACAGGCCAAACTAACAGAGAAAGAAGGAAGTTGTCAAAAATGAAAACTTTTTACTATTTCAGTACAACTTTAGCTTTTGCAGAATATTTTTCAAGAAAGATTTTCAGACAAACTTTCAAACAAAAGAGGCAAAAAAAAAATCCCCATATTCAATCTAACTGATATTGTGAGGTGCCTAACTTGTGCTCCTATTCAGACGCCATTAGATGGAGTTGTCTTTCTCTTTCCTTAGGCAGATATACAAACAATGGGATAGCATTGTGTGATACTAATCTAGAGGTCTTGGGAGAAAAAACAAATCTTGTGCCCCTCTTCAGCCAGCAATCATTGGGAAAATCTTCATGCAACCCCCCAAACAGCAAATGGGATGCAGAATCCCATGGCTCCTTTGGGTCTGCCCTAGTTCCATATTGCTAGGCTTCAAGGAAAATACAGATCATTATAATTCATTTTGTATCCATCAGCTGTAAGCAATCTGAAAATGTTAACTAATACTTTCAGGGAATTAGTTAAAGGTGTAGTCATATTCATTTGTTTACTTTTTATTTAAAACAAACTTATTTTCAATGGCTAGCATTGTAGAGATGAACAATAACTGAATAATTTAATAATTGGTAATAAATACTGTCTACCTATCAGGAAAGCACCCACTGCACAAAGCAGTCTTCCCTAAATGAGTGCCCTCCGATTGTATTGAGACTATGGTCCTATCTTCACTGTATAAAAATGTGACATAGGGAGTCCAAACAACAAAAATATTGTGTAAGGAGTCCAAATGATGCTTTATGATAATGCAGATTAATCTGGATTAATCCATATTAATGGAGGAATGTCCAGATCTTTGGAGATATGGGGTTTGCGGCGACTGCTCCCAAGATTGTCATCCACAATCTTAGCAGCAGTCTCCATGTATGCTCTCAAGCAGCCCATGGAGGAGGGACGGCAATGTCATCCTTCCCTCCCTCACCTGCTTTCCTAAGTTTAAAGTATTTAAAGGAGGCTCTTTGCCAATTTTGGAGGCTTCTAAGGGCTCTGAGTAACATCTAAATTATCTCCTTCCTTCTTCAGAATTCTGTCACATCATTTAGATGCAAATCAGGAGCCCCCAGGCTTGGTATGGAGGCTTTTTAAAGCATTTTAAATCCAGGAAAGGGAACGAGGGAAGGCAGGGAAGGTGAGGTTGTGGCCTCCTGTAAATTTGGGCCAGTGTTGAAGGGCTCTATAATTCCTGTAACTCCATGGACAACATTTGCTAAACCCAAACAAATTTGGATGCCATTGGTTCAGGGTTAGGACTGAATTCTATTTTCATTTTTTGCCAGGCAACAGGAAAGCATTCTCCACTGCCCATAATGCTAGCTTAAAGGGTGTACAGCAGGATTGCTGGTTCTCAAATACCTCTGTACTGTAATGCCTCACTGCCACATGTGACTACACACTTGCCATGGAAAATGAACACCTTACTCTGTCTAGTAGTAGAGTCATTCCCTACCTAATGATCTCAAATTTTTCATATAAAAGTATGATCTTCAGGTCCTCATGGTTCTTGAGAGTGGGACTATTTCTGTTTACAAAGGGATCTTGTAGTATCTCTGGGCATCTGATGAAGTAGACTTAAATCTGTGGAAGTCCATGCTACCACTCTCATTCACTTAGTCTTAAAGTACCCACCAAATCCCTTGACAGTCTGATCCAGACTAAAAACATGTGTTAAAGATTTTTTAAAAAACATACCGATAATTCGTAGAAACAACATGTGAACACCCATAGCAAATGACCGGTTTGTTTCTGGTACACATCTGGAAAAGTTTGTAAAAGCAAAAATGGAGAGAATAATTGGTACCAAAGCTTTATCATATATAAAGTCATGTTTGAAGTTTAAGAATATGTCAATATTGCAACTTTAAAACTTTATTTCGATTGTGGGGGTTGCTATTTCCAATTGGTATTTACCATTCAAAAGTAGGAACTTACTTTTTAAGGAAATCATAAAACTCCCCACCCCAATTTTTCAGGTTAAAAAAAACCCTGGTTTACTTATGAATTTTAACTAGTTAACCAAATCCTTATGCTAAGTCTATGAGACACAAAGAATTAAGAGTCCCTCCAGAACTGCAAGCACTATCTCAGGCAAATATGGACAATTTCTTCACAGTGTCATTACTTGCAGCAATAGCTGATGTAATGAAGCAACCATTAGGGGAGGGGGAGGTTGAATGCTCTCATTAAGGAGGCCAGACTTGGTGGAGGTGGTTGACAGGGGTGGAGCTGCAGGCTATTGAAGACTGCTCTGCCCCCTGCTGTGCTCTTTACTTCAGTGTGAACTAGGAGGCAGGTTTCAACCACCACCACCACCACCCCCCCCCCCAAATTTTCACACACACACCCCAAAATTTCAACCCTCCCCGAATTTTTTTCTGGCTATGGCATTCAACACTACATTGTTTTTTTTTTAAAGAAAAATACAGTTTTCAGAAAGTCAGACATCTGATAATGAGTTACTTTAAGTACTGACCCAGACTAAGTTTTTGCTACACTCTGTTATCACTTCAACAACAAAATAGGTGTTATAAAACAAACTGTTCACAAAGTTTAAATATGTCTCAACTTGTATAGGTAGCACAAACTTTAATATTCTTAAATGAGTAGAAATTTTGTGAACTTCCCAAATAATATCAGTTCAGGCCAAATCCAGCATCAACACAGATATTCTCAAGTTAAGCCATGGCATTCTGCTGAAGCTTTTGCTTGATCTCACTGGATTATTTTTAAGGTTGATGTAGCCATGCATCAACCCCCAAGGACATATAATAACCATTGTCTGTATATACAATATTTGGGAATGTTTTAACTATATAAAAGACATTTAGGTGATTTTTAAAAAGCTTTACAAATCTGATATAGAGAAAGTAACACATCAACTACCTGAGAATGGCCACGGTTGTTGGTGTAACTGCCATAAAAGTAAAAACAACAGCTAGAAAGAAAAAGCTAAGGAACCAGGGCAGGACTGTACATTTGGATTTACATTTTCCCGACAAGGCTCCTTGGATGGTGTTCTCAATTACAACAGTGGGATTCCCTACACAGGAACAGTTGTTGTACACCTAGAAACAATGCATGAAAGAATAATAATACAGCAATAAAAGTAATTAGTCTGATTTTAACTTGTTTTAAATAAAGAAAATGTTACAGTAGAATCTCGCTTATCCAACATAAACAGGCTGGCAGAATGTTGGATAAACAAAAATGTTGGATAATAAGGAGGGATTCAGGAAAAGCCTATTATACATCAGATTACATTATGATATTACAAATTAAGCATCAAAACCATGTTTTACAATAAATCGACAGAAAAAAGCAGTTCAAAACATGGTAATGTTATGTAATAATTTCTGTATTTACAAATTTAGCACCAAAACACCTCAGTGTATTGAAACAGCTCTGGATCCGAGCAGGAGACAGACTGTGTTGGATAATACAGAACATTGGATGAGCAAAGACTCTACTGTACATAGTAAAGATATTAACAAGACTTTCAAGATTCTTTTACCATTGCATATGTTTTCTGATCAAGCTTTATTAAAACTTGCCATGTGTATAAAAACTACACATTTTCCAACTTATCTTCATTCTTGTCAAGGATTCCTGAAACTAGGGAAGCTAATTTTTAAATAATTTTGAATATTATTTAAATCCCTGATGATAACAGAAATCTACAACTCAATCTTGCAGTGTATTCTCAAGTCCTATTAAGAATTTTCCTATCCAGGGTTCCAGCTATTATTACTATCATCATCACCATCACCACCACCATCATCTTTATTTATACCACACCTTTCTCCCCATAGGGACTCAAGGCAGCTAACATTCCACACTAGGCAAGTTTAAAGGTGCAATATAAAAGTTAAAAAGCAATTTAAAAAGCCACCCATGAAACTTTAATTTTAGATATTTTTTTAGACATCAAAACAAGTTATTAAAATTTACATGTTTAATATATTTTTACCCGGTGTATATTAATCATAGAATCATAGAGTTGGAAGAGATCTCGTGGGCCGTCTAGTCCAAACCCCTGCCAGGAAACAGGAAAATTGCATTCAAAGCACTCCTAACAGATGGCCATCCAACCTCTGTTTAAAAGCTTCCAAAGACGGAGCCTCCGCTACACTCTGGGACAGAGAGTTTCACTGCTGAACAGCTCTCACAGTTAGGAAGTTGTTCCTATAGTCTGAAGCCATTGTTCTGTGTCCTAGTCTCCAATAGAAAGCAAGCTAGCTCCCTCCTCCATCATGTCTCCTCTCAGCCTTCTCATTTTACAGTCCTCCTTTATATGGTTTGTCAATTGTATGCACTATGGTTTGACTTCAGGACCCCACATGGATGCTCAAATCTCATTATATATAGAGTGATGTAGTAAAATGACATTCCTTATACAAAATGTCCAGCAACTCAAATGAGTGCCAGAGAACAACTGAGGATTTCTGAAATGGTGGGAGGCTACAGCAGGGTATAACTACATTTCAGCATAGTGCTGATTACATAGCAAAATTAAGACTTCCAATTTTAATATATTTTTTGGGATTGTTGAAACTGTAGATACAAAGGGCTGGCTGTATTTTCCAACACGCATAATGCAAATGCTATCTTGTGTGTTTTTCCCTCAGTACTAAAAGAAATCATTGAATTAATTGAATTAATCTGCAAGTTAATAAAGCACAGACAAATCATCTAAATATTTGACATATCAAAAAAGGTGGATGTTACTTTCTCAGTTAATGGGGTAGTACCTTTGTATTTTTCTGAAGAATTGAAGATGTACATCCAGCATAACATGGAGAAAAATATTGGACTTCATCTGCCCCACAAACTGGTACAAATTCTGAAGGCATGCATCTACAGTGGGCATTGCATGGTGCAATTAGATTTGATAACGTTCCCGTCCTAGAGCAGAGATTTAGAAATTAAACAGCTAAACAAATTCACAATTATTTAGAAAATACATGTGTAGTATATGCATTCAGAAAGATTTTCTCATTTTACCACTACCCCAAATGCCCCTCTTTTCCAATGCTTGTGACTTTTCCTTATCCATTTCTAATGAATTCAGCTACCAATTGATTTGTTGTACTCTTAGATAGGTAGAATGATTGTACATTGCTTTTCTTTCATATCCACAAATCAACATTTGAGTGAATCCCAACTGAAGTACATACAAAACCAATTGCTCCACTAATATCCCTTTATGATACCCTCCAGTCCTATTTCTCCCAGATCTCTCAACTCAATGGTCTAAATGCAATCCAGTTAAGGTAGATACAAAAAAGTGGAACATTCCAAAAAGGATCATTCTTCATCATTCTTTGTTTGTTTTCCCCAAATATGATAATATATGGATGAAATACAGGAATTTCATTTTTTTTCAGTGTTCTCAGTGGCTAAGGTGCTATCAAATTCCATATCTTCTGAACACTCTGGTGCATTCTTTTGTGAGACTCTTGCTTGAGGTTAGTAACTTTTAAGTATGTTTTCTTTTTATCTGTGACTTCCTCTTGTTGTAATACCTGTGTTGTATGCCAATTTTGTTGCTGTATACCAATAAAGGCTGTGTGTGTAGGTAGACTCACCCAATCAATTGGGTGAATCTGTTTTAGCATGGTGTAGTGGTTTGAGTGGTAGGGGTCCTAAAAAGACTAAGGTTCTAATTCCCATCTGGTCAGGGAAGCCAATAGGTAATTTTGATCAAGTAAAACTGCAGATAAAACAGTGAAAGTTTCCAAAAAGAAAAGAGGAAGAATGGGAAATCACATTTTGTTGCATGTAGAATGTAATATTTGCAAATACCAAGTGGTCTCTATTCCTATGGGAACTGCCATAAATACTGATATATTATATTGTAATAGATAGATATTCTTTTGAAAAGAGCACATAGTTCTTTAAAACATACATACCCATTATATGTCTCGGAGACACCAGCAAATGGTTCATTCCCACATTTAGCGAATGCAAAAACTGTATTTAATAAAAGTGCGACCGTACAAGTCAGGAGAATAAACCTGATAATATTTTTGCAACTCATCTTGAGCTTGGAAATCACAGTTCCACTTATAATTTGACCTATTGCTGCTCCTGGGACCAGTACAAGCCCTGGGGGAAAACAAGGCAACAACAATTATCAGATTAATAATTCAAGGCAAAATAAGACAATAAAAAACATTCAAAAGGGAAACAGAAAAACTTTTTTTTTAAGAAGAAGAAGCATCAAATTCTGCCCAATACTGAAAGTTAAGCATATTCAGCCCTGGTTAGTTCCTGAAAGACCACTAATGATTACTAGGTACAGTAGGCTATATTTGGGGAGATGAAACTGTCAAAACTATCTCTGAATAATACCCCTTGCTAAGAAAACTGTAAGCAACCTAGAATGAAAAGCACCTGAACTACACAACCACAAACTCACCTATTCAAGTTTAACTTGGAAGCATTTAAAGGAAAACAGAATCAAAGAATCACTGAGTTGGAAGAGACCTCATGGGCCATCCAGTCCAACCCCCTGTCAAGAAGCAGGAAAATCACATTCAAAGCACCCACGACATATGGCTGTCCAGCTTCTGTTTAAAAGCCTCCAAAGAAGGCACCTCCAAGACACTCCGGGGCAGAGAGTTCCACTGTTGAACAGCTCTCACAGTCTGGAAGTTCTTCCTAATGTTCATAGAATTATAGATTCATAGAGTTGGGAGAAACCTTGTGCGCCATCCAGTCTAACCCCCTGCCAAGAAGCAGGAAAACTACATTCAAAGTACCCCTGACAGATGGCCATCCAACCTCTGTTTAAAAGCCTCCAAAGAAGGAGGCTCCACCATACTCTGGGGCAGAGAGTTCCATTGCTGAACAGCTGTCACAGTCAGAAAGTTCTTCCTAATGTTCAGATGGAATCTCCTTTCTTGTAGTTTGAAGCCATTGTTCCACGTCCTAGTCTCCAGGGCAACAGAAAACAAGCTTGCCCCCTACTCCCTGTGACTTCCTCTCACATATTTATACATGGCCATTATGTCTCCTCTCAGCCTTCTCTTCTTCAGGCTAAACATGCCCAGCTCTTTAAGCTGCTCCTCATAGGGCTTGTTCTCCAGACCCTTGATCATTTTAGTTGCCTTCCTCTGGACACACTCCAGCTTGTCAATATCTCTCTTCAATTGTGGTGCCCAGAATTGGACACAATATTCCAGGTGTGGTCTAACCAAGGCAGAATAGAGGGGTAGCATGACTTCCCTGGATCTAAACACTATACTCTTGTTTATGCAGGCCAAAATCCCTTTGGCTTTTTTGCAGCCATATCACATTGTTGGCTCATATTTAAGTTGAGCCAACAATGGGAGATAGGAGATTCCATTCATCCTTCACTCTGGAATCATATCTGTACCATATCAAAAAGCAATAAAATGTAGACAAGGAGTGTAGAATGAATGCTATTTGTCACTTCTTCAATTGCCATGGCTCAGTTCTATGAAATCCTAGGAACATCCTACATCAGCTTGGTAAGGCACTAGCACTCTTTCACAGAGACGGTAACGCCCTTGTAAAACTACAACTTCCACTATTCTGTTCCATTTGCCATGGCAGTTAACATGGTGTCAAGCTGCATTCATTCTACAGTGTAGATGTATCCCATATTGCCCTTTTATGCTGATAAGAATATGATGCACCCTGGGAGTTGCAGTCAGTAATTCTGTTAGTGATATGTATGCACATAAGTACCACTTACATGAGTGCATGTTCCTTTTTGGCTAGCGGGCAGGGGGCTAGTCTCTTGTCCTTATATTCTACCTAAGCATCTGATGCCCTCCCTGCTTCCCATGGTAAGAAGGAGCATTCCCTCTCAATGCTTGAAAGCTGCTGCAGGGTGCAATTTGGAAGTGCATGGGCAGAGCAAATCTCTGTTGTAGATTTCAGATTTAATATCACTTCCTTCCTGATCAGCTATGGAAAACGTATTTAAAAATAAATCCCAACAAATTCCGAAAGAACTATTTCCAAGTAAAAATGATTAGCACTGCAGTCTTTGCATTCTTGATCTGTTTTCATTCTGTTCTTATTGTTCAACCAATGAACACACACACACCAAACAGATTACCTCCTAAGGTAGCAGAATAACTAGAGGTATATCCAAACTGATTTTCAATAAATTTGGGCAAGAAAGTTGCAAAGCCAGTGGCAACTAAAGCTTCCAACGAAGCAGCTATTACGAGACACATGAGCACAGGGTTATGGAGCAGCATCTGGAAATGGGAACAAGAAAAAACAATAATTACAGCTCATCCCACACACATTAATTATGCTTTTGAAATCACTGTATCCAATGCACCAACTGCAGTAGCAGATAGTTGTATTCCTGACAGATAATTGCATCGAGTGACAACTCTTACTTTTTAAAATGACATGGGTGGGGGGGGGGGGCACAAAGCCCCTGTGAAAGTGAAAAACAGTAAATAAAGAAATTGTTCTTCTATAGTCAACTTCCATTGGGCACTAAACACAGAATCACATTGGAGGACTTAGGGATTCCTAGAGAGGCATTCTCTCTAGAAATCTCAAGGTCCCCAGCATGATTGGAGAAAGTTGGCCATATAATCTAGAGAGAACATTTTAAATCAAATCTTTTAACTATCAAATCCACAAAAGTCAAAACCACTAATGTGGAGGGGTTACTATACTTTTTTTTTCTGCTCAGGTTGCTTTTCAAATCTTTTATTAATATTTCCTCTCAAGTCTGATGATCTTCCTCAAAACAATATTAATATTATTGGTCCACGAGTCTGAATACAGTTCATAAAGCTCAAACAACATTTTACATTATTGAAATATTTTTCTTTGTCTGGTTGTTTCATTGCTGAAGAACATGATCAGAACTTAATGAAGGGGGGAAATGATATGTTGCTAGCAGATTGGCTTTGCCTGAGTTGAAGCTTGGAAAAGTTATTTTGATGACAACTCCCAAAATCCCCCAACCAACAGGAAATTTGGGGAGTTGTAACAAAAAAACCTTAACTTTTCCAAGACTGAAATATTTAAGATCCATTTTCTTGAAAGTAATTTTTTATTATTTTATTAAAGTATTTCTAAAATGACCCTATATCACAAGCGCTTCAAAATGACGTTAACGTAGGACAATGTAAAACAATAAATATAATTTAAATTGACTCAAAATGTATTAAGCATCTTGATAACTTAAATCAGGTTTAAAAGTTTGAAACACTTAAAAAACATATATAAAATATTCAATAAATCAGGTCCAAAGCCTGTTAATAAAAAGCCATATTTTTATTTGGCACCTATATAAAGCTAGTGTTAATATATTAATACATTCTCCTATAAAAATGTATTAATCAAATTCACAAATCATCAAATGTGCAAAAGTTAGATCTGCATATGTGGAGATTCAACTGTATATCATGTATTGAGCTCACTGGCGGAACACAGAAGGTATCCACAAGCCCAAAGTAGACCACAGTCCTTGGACAGCCATGCATAGGTATCCATTGCTCTGCTGGTAATTAGAAAGCCTCTTATCTCAGAATTTGTGTTTGGGGGGAGAGAGAGAAATCTGAGGTGGCCCCAAGGCTTTGGGAATAATCCATTTCAGTTCAGAACACCAGGAATAAATGCATTATCTCTGAAGAACTGTGAATTTCTCCAAATGGGTTCTCGTCCAAGCTGAATAGAGTAGGCATTTTGTACTCATACTAACCTTGCTTTTAATATTTCTTTGTTATAATAGTAGGGTGACTGAAAATTCCTTCTGTGCACATTACTTGATTTTCAAGAATTAATATTACTTTTACTTTGGTTTTAAGAAAATGGTGAAGATGAAAACAGTATTATGGTAAGTGGCTGCATGCTGGGAAGCAAGGCTAATTAGTGATATTTAAACCTGCCATTCTAATGTGGAAAAAAAAGATTTTAGTAATAAAAGAGGTTATTTGTAGTTGATGCATTTATCCTCTTGGCTTTTGATTATATTCTATTCATTGATTTGTTTAGAGACCTAAAGTGGTGTCAAACTGCAATAATTATACAATGTAGATGCACTTTCAATGACTGTCTCCTTCCTCTATTTCCCTATTTCCCTATCTGTCCTCCATTAGACCATATATAAATAAAGCTACTTTTAGATACCTTACAAAGAAGACCACATTTTTCTTCTCTCTGTATTGGGGGGGGGGGGGGTCATGGGACAGTTTCCACATTATCTCCCAGTTTTTAATTTTCCATACTAAACGTACTCATTTCTTTCAAGCAACACTGACCAAACTTGCAACTTCATCACATGGGTTTTTTCCCCATCCTAGGATGCTGCCAAGACATAGCCAGGATGGAGCCTATCACA
The DNA here is from genome assembly GCF_037176765.1 of Anolis sagrei. Classification (NCBI taxonomy): domain Eukaryota; kingdom Metazoa; phylum Chordata; class Lepidosauria; order Squamata; family Anolidae; genus Anolis; species Anolis sagrei. The sequence goes on along the minus strand of NC_090022.1, from coordinate 250,485,198 downwards.
TGACACAGGGCTACTTCTGGTGGGGCTCCATCCCAGCAGCTTCTCAGAAGTGTCTCAGCAGCATGTTTAGAGGCTGCCCTGAGAACACAGGTGACCACCCGTGTTCTCATTGACTAAACTAGGGACAGCATGGGACGAATCCAGGGGCAGACAGGAAACAGTATGGGATGATAAGGGGGTGATGTGTGGTGCTGTCCAATAGTTTCCCCAGCTATTCTACATATTCACTCTGCTGCCCCATGGATCCCCCCACTGTCCCCTAGCTTATGCACCTCCGTCTGATGAGGTTCCTATTTTCCACAGCCCTCAGAATCGTGATTCAGGTTGCCAATCTTGCATAAACCCCAATGTATCCATCAGCCACAAATTCAAGGATATTATATAGCTATCATGTTATAGGGAACAGCAAATTAAAAGAACCAAACACACACAAAACTTAAAAACTGCCTTGAACGTTGCTTCAGATTCATTTTTATATTACCCAGAGAGTCAATATAAGGTTTTTGAAATTATTGCCGGTATAGTCAACATTAATGACTCCTCCATGTGCTTCAGAAATTTTTTCAGCTTGTATTTTGTGTGTACCTAGAAGAAGAAAACAGTGACACGTTTCTACTTATATCAACAACAACAACAACAATAACAACAACAATTTATAACGGTCCATAGACCCATCAGTAAAACCAATAATCATTATAAAGTTCTTCCATCTCAGAACTTATATCAGGAACCACCATATAAAAGAAGACAGAAAACTTTAAAAGAAATTAGACGTGGTTTTTAAAAATGAATTAAAAAATTCAAGCTATTATTATTATATTTATTTATACCCCGCTTTATCCCCCCAAAGAGGACTCAAAGCAGCTTAACATAAAAGCATCAGTATAACAATTTAAATATACAAATGTGCAAACAGTAAAACAGGATTAAGTATAAGCAGTATTTAAAAAATTCCAATTAAAAACTATTAAAACCAAGTTTAAAAACAAGCTAAGGTCTTATGTTCCATTTGGATCAGTCTGTTTGCTTGAATGTGCCTATGTATCCCCCAAATCCTTCTGTGATCCAGAATAAACATCATAATTTCATCCTTTTAGACAAATGTAAACGGCTATGGGAAGTTTCCTTTGTCTATCTCTGGGTGTGCTACTGCATTGTAGAATTAAAGCAGTTTAAAACATCATTCAATTTTGTCGAATCATGGAAGTTTTCCAAGATCTTTACCCTTCTCTGCCAAAGCATGAGATTGCCTCACCAAACTACAAATTCCATTATTCCATAGTATTGAGTCATGGTAGTTAAAGTGGTGCCAAACTGCATTAATTCAACAGTGTAGATGCACCCTTTAGTTTCCTTAAGGTAGCATTTCAAATTATATTACATCTTATGGACTCACACATGCTTTTCCTACTGCTATCTGCAACCAGCAGGCATTGGTTTGCATCCCATAGTCAGCTTGAACTTCCTCCTCCAGTTCAACTTGTCTAGGACCTCATCACAAAGAGGTCAAGAAGTGTATTTTCCGTGCTTCTCTGCCTTGCTGGCATGTTGCCAGCATAGAGTCCCCCGGAGCCCATCCTATGATGCAAAACTACTTCTGGTGGGGCTAAAGATCTTGTAAATCTCATAGAAGCAGCCAGGGACAACAGCAGGCCCATAGCCAGGATTTTGATTTGGGGGGAGCTGAGTTTGATTGGGGGGGGGGGCTGAGTCTGAGTGAAAGAGGGTCAACCCTAGCAAACCTTTTGTATCGTTACCCCAATACACCCATGCACATGAGATATATTGAGCATGGTGATCAGATCATGATATGAATAAACATAACAGTTTAAATAATGTACCAGTAAGGCCTTCTCACGGACCACCATGAAAATTGGGGGGGGGGGGCTGAAGCCCCTCAAGGCTACATGCCTGGACAGCAGGGAAACATCATGGGAAGGGATTCCATAATAGTAAGGAAACACAACATTACTCTGCTCCACAGTTTTCCCCACTTAGTCTTTTACAGATTAGAGAAGGGATTTTGAAAAAAAAAACCCCTATGTCTTTGAGAAACTTTATATGCTAGAAGAAATGTCCTCTTTCAGATTGTAAATCATAAGAAGACTCCTTCTTCTGACAGATGTGCTTCTTGAAGGACAGCCCTGCCATTAGATACAGAGAGGCTTGCCTTAGGCAGAGGATTCTGAATGTTATATAAGGGTAGCAAATTATTAGCTATTTGTTAGTATTATATCTACCGCCAAGGAAGCATGGAAATGTGCTTATGGGATTTCGACCTCACGGAGCAAGGCTCCCTCAGCTGGCTTTGCATATCACATATCTTCAGTTGACTAGAGGGCACCATTTGCTAAACTATTTGTTTCAAGTGTATATGAGTCCTGCCCTGACTTGTTGTGACTATTTTTGCAAGTTGGCTAGTATTTTTCGGTATACAAGAATTTGAACTCATTTGGCCAAAGCTATATCAGATTACATGTTTGAGAGAGGTTGTGCTTCTCTGCCTTTTTTTAACTTCTCTTTTCTTCATATCAATCTTTGTGTCTTGACTATCATATCTGACTTCCTTATATACTTTTTAAAACCTTGTAAAATGTTTTGTGTGTGTTTTTACCATGCTTCTCAATCAAAAGGCTCTAGGACTGGTTCAAATGATACTAAAATTCACATCCCCTCCTGATAGGCTGTGTGCATGTTGCCTGTCAACTTATGGTGGCCCTATATATTTCATAGGGTTCTCTAAGCCCAGGAATACTCAGAGGTAGTTTTTGCCAGTTCCTTCTTCTAAAATTTAGCCTACAGCTTCTAGTATTCCTCAATGGTCTTCCATCCAAGCACTAACAAGGGCCTCCCCTTAGCTTCCAGGATCAGATGGAATCTCCTGCATTTAGTGGCTTCATATCTAAAAACATATGTACAATCCCATGAATCCTAAAATTCCACTTTTCATATCTTCTTGTTGCTTGGGAATTTTGGGAAAAGGGTGATCTTTGAGGTCATAACCTTTTGAAAAACCAGACTCTCCAATGCCTTTTGGAAGCATGATCTTTTGGAAATTAATTGGCACTCACTACCATTTGGAATGATCATAACCTTTTTGTAAAGTATGATCTTCCTGAGAAAAGCTAAAAACTCATTTGAGTAAATCTTCTCTTTAGTGGTATATATCCACTAGTATTCATGCATGGCAAATTAGATTTCTCAGCTGTTAGACTGATATACCTGGTTATCTCTCTGAAGTGTTAGGAACAAAGATTATGCCAATGCACCAAATATATAGAAAATCTTTAGAAGTGTTATTTCAGTTGCTTTGAACATTTACTCTCTCATAAAATATATTTGGTTTTAAATCATGCTCACAAGAGACAAAAATAAGTAGTCTTCATTAAAATAACATAGTTGGTTTACTTCATGTATTCAGCATACAGTTACATACCTTATCGGTTGAAAGTTTTAAAAAGTTCTCTAAGACATTATGTTGCAGTTTCTTCCCTGTCTTATGTCTAATGCATAACAAACACTGACAATACAATATAAGACAATACTAATTTTTAAAATGGAATCTGAGTCTGAATAGTCCCAGATCTGATCACATGATTTGCAGTCCCTCCCACAACCTCAAGTAACATAGAGTTAAGGGAAAACTGCATACCAACACACATATAATATAGTAAGCAATCTGAATTATGTACATAACAAATAAATAGTTTAGGAGGCTTATAGAAGGTTGCTATTTTTTGACAAGGAGTTCAACTTATGTCCTTATTTTCATCAGTAAAATGTTACAAGGTGGGAAGGAGAGAAAAGAGAGATGCAAATTGAAGCATCTTTCAGTAGCACCTTTGCATTCTATTTCATTTCTCTTTGGTGTTAGCCTGCTAGGCTGCTGGTGCTGGCAGTTGCAGGAAAAAAATAATGGAGATGATATTTCAAGGTAAGCTTTATTGTCTTATTACAAATATCCTTGGTGTTCACATACATTTCTCTCTTACTCTATCATCTTGAACAGTGTGTTAAGAGGTAAGTGGTTGTTTTCATAATTACTGAGGTCTTATTTAGTTCTTTTAGGGTTATTTCTAAATATTGTGGTTATTTTGTGAAGGCCTGCAGGGCAGTAGCTGGGTTTTTTAAAGTTTGTTTTATAAGGGAACAGAATGGGCTAGACCTGTAAACTAACTCCGAAGTCAAATCATCCACAGAAAATTACAGAACAGTACTTTAATGACTGAAAGATGAACCAAATGGAAATCCTACAGGAGATATACAGTATTTATTGTTACCTCCATTTTCCCAAACTGGTGGCTTGGTGTTTCTGCTAGAATCACTGTGTTATATACCTCAAGAACTGTCAATATTACAGTACAAAATGGCTTGCAATAATCCCACAGACTCCATATGGCTTCAGATTCCATATTTCATAACCACCTGTGGCTTTTAAGATTCCTGAGGATCATTGCTTCAACTTGTGTGATTTCAGTGTTGGACAAGGACTCTGAGGGTCCAGAGTTAGAATGCCCTCTTGGCCATGGAAACTCACTGGATTATCTTGAGCAAATCACAATCTCTCCCCTTAAAATGACGATAATAGCAAACCCCTAGGAGAGGGTTCCCACAAGTCAGAATTGACTTGAATACACAAAATAACAACTATGTTCTGATGTCATAGGAAATAATCTTAGAAACAAATAACAAACTGTAAAGCAATGTTTCTCTGACCTCTGAAATATAGAGGTGATAACTAAATAGCTACAATGAAGACATAGGCAGGCCAGAACATTATGTTTAAAATCACTTCATTCTCAGCTTTAAGAGTTCTAAATTCATACAAAGGCCTCTCAGAATTAGAGCATTTATCTCTTACTTTCAAACACTTATTTACCTGGCAAATGCTTTGGGAAATATGAAAACGGTGCTACTAAAAGGCAAGTAGCAAAGCTGCATACAACAAATGCTATCCACCAAGCTCCAACCCAGCGTGGATCTGTGGGAGTGATGTCTATGCTAAAACAATATAATAAGCTCAGATTTAATAAAGGCATGATTGTAACAGAGTCAGTACATTACAAATCAGTACATTTTCTGCTAGACAAGTTATAAATATTTGCTTCTTTGTCACAGCCTCAGCCCCTTTTACCCATGCTGAGAACAATTACATAAACAGAAGCATCTTTGCCTCACCAGCTTGGGAAATCACTATGTTTTAAAGTTCTGAGAGCACTTAGTAACTGATTTAAGCTAAACATTGTTTTCCTATTTTTATTGGTTAAACAAATGGTTGAAAGACAATTGCATGATCTAATAAGGACGATATTTCAAAAAAACTCAGCATAGGGTAGTTGTTGCATACAAGGAATTCCTAGATCCACCCTCACCACCGACTGGGCTTTCTGTGCCTAGTGAAAACTAAAGGGCATCACAAAGGCATTTGACTATATATCTGTAGCCAAACATAATGTGAAGTCTCCAAGAAACCTCCACGGATGATGTAATTATTGCATATATGGTATGGAATCCAGTAAGAGCAGGCTGAGCTCCCTCTTTCACCTCCAACTATCCTTGTGAGGACATGAGGGAAGCCTCCCATGAGAGAAGATGGTAAAACATCAAACATCCAGGTGTCCCCTGGGCAACATCCTTGCAGACGGCCAATTCTCTCACACTAGAAGCAACTTGCAGTTCCTCCTGACATGAAAAAAGGTACAAGGACACAGCCAGATGCTTCTGCAATTCCCTCTGCTTTCCAGTAGATACAGAAATATGGGGATGGACAGAAAGTCTATGGCAGTGGTTCTCAACCTGTGGTCCCCAGATGTTTTTGGCCTACAACTCCCAGAAATCCCAGCCAGTTTGCCAGCTGTTAGAATTTCTGGGAGTTGAAGGCCAAAAACATCTGGGGACCCCAGGTTGAGAACCACTGGTCTATGGAAACAAATGGGGGGGGGGGTTTGTTGGTCAGTGTAGATTGAAGAAGGGAATATCAACCTCCCCAGTGGCCAAAAATAATGCATACACAACATAAGGTTAATTTACATTTGTGTATACCACTCACAGGATGCTAGCCCACATCTCCTGATCCCAGCTCAATCACAATTGTTATATATAATCAAATCACTCTTCTTTCCCCACCACTTCACCCACTCTGCACAGAATATTATACAAAATAAAATTATTGTTAAGAAAAATTGAATTCTAGGGTTAGTACAACAGATGTGTGTAAAAGAACAAAGAAACATCCTTGCCTTACTTGACGATTGAAATCAACATAGACATTAAGCAACTGCCCTCCTAGTACGTAACCAATAGCAGGACCCAGAAGCGACATGGCGGAACCAATGCCTGTAGAGAAGGACAATAGTTTATGGGTCAAATCACTGACATGACTATTGCAGAGATAACAAAACACAAAACTTACCTGGATTCCCTGTAACCCAATCTGATGATAGAGAGCTGAGATGGGGATTATGTCAACTTCTGTATACTGTTGGATTATAGCTCCAAGTATCCTTCACCACTGTCTGTGTTAGCTAGGGCTTATGGCAAGTGCATGTAAAAATTTATACCTTTTTGGCACATGCAAAAAAAATTTCTACACAGAAAAAAAAACATTTTGGCACTCAAAATGCTATTTTCTATGCTAACCTCCATGTGTGGATTTTTCACAGAATAAGTCCTGAGCTATGAATAATGAACATAAACTGCACAGTTTGAGGATTTTCTCACAGTGGGGAGAAAACAATACAATTTTTCCTGGCCAAAAGAACAAAATGTATGAAGATTCATATTTCTAGTTTGAGGGTGGCAAATACACAATGAATACTTATGCTTCATGTTTACAATAGTTCATGTATTGTTGTTTATTTCCCTCCTTCTATAGGGCAGCGCTCAAGTGCATTCAGTGGTGGCTTCCACAACACTGAATCTTTTTCTGGCTTTCAGTTCAAAGTTTGAAAGGGTTTTCCAATGTGTACGACTCTTTGGGGAAATAAAGATGGGTAGAATTTGTGGAGTGTCACTTTTGGCGTTTCCTGTGCAAACCGGAAAAGAAGGTAACAATATGCTAAGATGTGAATGGACATGACCGGAGAATGTGGTGTACATATTTTGCAAATAAAGCTACAGTGCCACTTTCGTTGAAATTTGAATTGATGAGTCTGGTGTTTTTCCAACTTCGTGCCTTCAAGAAGTTCCTTGCAAGGTCAAAACAACTGAGATAACAGGAGATTTATTTCAATTTTCCTGATACAACTGAAATTTGATAATTATTCTGAAAGGATAATTATCTTTTCTCCTATTTTTAACTAGAAAGATTAAAAAGAGCAACTGAAATATGATAATTATTCTGAAAGGATGAAGCTGTCAATTCTGCAACGTTACTCATTTTTTTTTTAAAAAAGTTCAAGCCCTCTTGTGAACGAAACAAAGTTGATGTACATGAACAATCAGAAAACAAAGGTGTCACTATCTCAGCAACCCATATGGATATTTTTGGGTTTTAGAGTATTTTAGAGTCCTGGCTATTGGATGCTCAACATGTAGTAGCAAATAAATCCAGTTGAATAGTCCTGATGGTGAATTAATTCATCTCAGCAGTTGTGAACAAAGCAGTTGTGACACAATGAATAAACTTTCAAAAGCTGGCAGATAACAGAGATAAATGGAAATTTCTTGGGGGAAAAAATAACTAAGCTTACCTATGTAGACTGAAGCTTGGTGTTTTGGGACACTATCATCAATGAAAGTTGTTCCCAGTGTGTAAAGGGGAGTTCCTCCTGCTCCCAAGATGAGCTGGGCCAGCAGAAAGACAAAGAAGTAGTTGGTGAGTTTAGATCTTTTTTGGCCAGTGCATGTTCCATTCTGAATTGCAGATTCAGGTAGAGGACAAATATCTAGAAAGATAAGGTTGTAAATCAACAATGAAAAGTTTTTTACTTAGGTATGATTTCTCACAAGTCCATAGCTGTCTGAATAATCACAGGGCCTAAAAGCTGATTCATAACCCTGAAGAAGACACAGAACAGCATTGCAATCAACACACTGAAGAGCAAAGCATAAACATTCAGCAGGTGGGCTAATGGTTCATCTCTCCTCTTGGACCCCTTCAGCTTCCACGTGGTCATTTAGTAACTGATGAAGATCTGGAGCAGAATCGGAGAAGAATCTAGATATCTCCCCATGTCATCATCATCTGAGATCTGCCAGGATCCTTCAGAGATCTCAGGTGATGATGAAGACAAAGCCAGACTATGAAGACAAAGCCAGATGTTTTTCTAATCATATCCCACTCTCCATCAACCACTGAAGGGAGGCTGCAGCCCCTAAATGGAAAGTTGTGGAGGGTCCTTTGGTTTTAGAATAAGAAGAAAGAGTACCAGTATCTATGTCCACAACCATTAAAAAAACGTATCCAAGGCTTATGTCTGATGTACATTTACATATGTAATAGAATCCCATCCAGATCCCATCCTATTTATAATAACCTGCCACTTGGGAACCAAATGTCTTTAGATTGGATAGAAAGAACAAGGAATGGAAACCAATCAGCACAGATAAAAATGAAACTATCTGCTTCATTGCCTCCCACTACCAACTCCATATACAAGGCAGAGATAACATCATCATCCATTAGAAAATTGTGGTGAGAAGAGGTGATATAATATCCTGTTCCTGCGATACTCAGAAAATGTATGACAAATCCTAATTTACCATTACTATGAAATACAGTTAACTGATTATGTCTTTTATTTGACGGCGTTGGTTAAATAACAAAAAATGAATGGATACTAGGAAATTGTAACTGCATAGGATGTAGCCATTCCTGTATGAAGGTCATTGGGTTTTCATGTTGATACATTTTAATCCTGGCTGTACAGTATTTCATGAAAAAAATAGGACATGAAAGCCATGCCCACATCGCATGGCACGAAAAAGATCCAACACAATTGTTCTTTGTTTGTTTGTTCATTTTGGGTTCAATATATTTAAAAAAATGGAGGTAAGATTATAAGTCACACAAGGTAATAATATTGGATAATGCATGTCACTAACATAATACGAGAGAACCACAACACCTACTGCAATGTATTCTGCAACCAATAAAACATATCCCCATTTAGGGCTCGAGCCAGGTATTCCTTCTAAGATGCACATTTCACTCTGCCCCCCTCCAAATACCCTTTCCCTCCTGATCACACTCTCTATGTGGTGTTTCCTGCTTCTTTCAAAGTAGCCCCATTTTGCTTAAAAATCAGAGAAACAAACACCACCTGAGTTTCTTATCGGAAAGTTAAAATAAGGAAAGCCACTAGAGGGAGCTCCCCTTTTGTTCAACTGAAAAATGAAGATCATTTAATAAAACAACATTGGGCTCATGATTATTATTACCTGTCCAGAGGTGGGAGAGATAGGGAATGAAAGACAGGAAGAGAAAGGAGAGAAGGAAGAGAAAGTAATAAGTGATTGGTTCGATTTTTAGATACCTCTAGGGTTTTTTTCCCCCAAATGAAATTACAAATTATCATTCATTCTATCTTTTCTAATATGGCAAGGCAGTGATACATATTATCTTAAACTAGAAGTGCATCTACACTGTAGAATAATGTAGTTTTACACCACTTTAACTGCAGTACCTAAATGCTATAAAATCCTGGGAATTTCAGTTTAGTGAGCAGCAGTATTTGGCAGAGAAGGCTTAATACTTTGGAAAATTACAACTCCCATGATTCCATAGTATTAAGCCATGGCGTTACAGTTAAATTACTGCATTAATTCTGCAACATAGCTACACCCACTGACTGCACATTTCTAGTGACATGGCTATTTCTATGCGAGATAAGGGGCAAACCAAGTATCAAGGATTCCTAAGTGGAGAATTGAAAAGGAGCTTTAATTATATCTATTCTGGGCCTCCTACCAGTGAAAAGCCAACTAATCAGTGTCCAGAATAAGGTACCATTCCTATTCCTGTAGCTCTGTATGAAAACTTAAGAAAATTAACACATGCATCAAGAGATAGCAGTAGTGTGGAGTCTTATCCTGCCTCTCTGAACCTCACTGAGGCTTCAGGCAAAACACAACACAGTTAAAAACACATAATTATAACACATCATTTAAAATACATGTATTAAAATTATGGATTATTTTATGTACAATTGTTTATTTTAATCTTATTTTTCTGTGTTTTTAATGTATGTGTTTTAGTTATTTATTATATTTTAATTCCAAACTGTACCCTGCATCAAGCCTTGGGGAAAGTTGGATTTTGGAAAAAAAATGCTATTACCTTGCCTTAAAAAAAAACTTGGACCAGTCCAGGCAATGGAGGGCTCGAAATCTAATTCCTCATCATTGATTCTTGACACTCTGCTCCTAAAGTCTCATTCTATCACACTTCATTTCCTGCTTTTATGGAAAACTAAGAAATGTTCCTGAAAATTAAGCATGTAGCTATCAGATGCCTACTGTAATGTGTACAATAATACTTGTGCTCAGAACAAATCATAATTGTTGATCTTTCACTTCAGCCCTAATGGGTTAAACCCTTGTGCTGGCAGGACTAAGATTTGAATCCGGGGAGAGTGCAGATGAACTCCCTCTGTCAGCTCCAGCTCCCCATGCAAGGACATGAGAGAAGACTCCCACAAGGATGGTAAAATATCAAAACATCTGGATGGCCCCTGGGCAACATCCTTGCAGACAGCCAATTCTCTCACACCAGAAGCGACTTGCAGTTTCTCAAGTCGCTCCTCACACACACACACACACACACACACACAAAACTTCAGCCCCAAGTTGTTGTCACTCTTAGTGTATTTTGGTTGGCATTCATTATTCGCTCCCTGTCAGAGTTACAATCTGGTGTAAAACTCAAAATGGCAATCTACCAAGGTGAAGACTGAATGAGATCTATTTGAGAAGGTCAGCAGTACCTATTCAGACCAAGTTGTACATACCCACTACTCATTCTGATACTCATTAACTCCACTAGTGATCAAGAGTAACAGGATTACATTTGCTTGTGCCAGAATCTCCAAGAATAAGAAGATTACACTATTTTGTGACAATCCATTTGTAATAAGAACCCACAAATAAGAGCTAAAGCTTTACACGGACCTCTTCTTTCACAAACAATATGTCATTGCAGCTGAAAAGAGATTAGCTTTCATTTAGGCTGGCAGCTTTGGTTTCTTGGTAATCAGCCAAAAACACATTACGTTTTAATGGTCTCTAAATTGCAGGAATCCAGATAACCTAGACAACAGTGTACAGCTCCAACTGAACACATTCTCTTTCCTTTGTTATAGAACAGAGAGGCTCCACGGATTTGGTTCAGGTAACAGTGTTGATTTATGGTACAATTACTGAAGTACAATTAATGTGCTGGTACAACATGGTGTTTTCATTGTGTATTTAATACAACATAGAGTTTTCCCAACCTTAAGAACATCTAAGAATATAAAAATGAAACAATATGCTCTTAAATATGAAGGATATATGAATGAGATGTTTGTGATTTGTTTGTGATTTTCAAGGCCAGCCCAATATATTTTGCTGCCTGAAATGAAAGGTAAGATGTTGTCCTCTCCCTATTTCATCCTTGGGAGCTAGGGGGACTTATTTCAGTAATTGAAGTGTATAATAGTCTCTAACACAGCTATGACAGTTTGCTAATTTAGGGGGTTATGTGGCACATACAATTCAGTAATCTGACTGAGGGAACAGCCAAGATTTTTAGGAGGGAGTTCCCATAAAGTACCCAGAAACATATCACCTGAAGTTATCCCCCCCCCCCCCCCTAATCTCTAGTGACCATCTCACCTAATACAGTTGTCTCACTCATCCTAATGATAGCACCAACCTTGATGCTCTCACACTTTTCAGTTAAAGAAAACTCAGTTCAACAAACAAAGAAATTTAGGGAACTGTGAATGTAACATGCACATAAGTAAGGCCCATTCTCTTCTTAATATTAGAACTCTGAAACACAAACCTATCTGCAAAGTTTTATATTTGGCAACTTGACAGTGTAGTTGGGAATGGCAAAAACGAAAGAAATAAGTAGCACTAGGAAAATGTCTCAAATCAGACACAGTGTTCAGAACAGTAACTTTTTAAGTACCATATATATTTGAATATAAGCCAAGTTTTTCAGTACTTTTTAGGCTGAAAAAGCCCCCCTTGGATTATACTCAAGTCAAAGTTATTTATCATTTTACTCTGTTGTTATTATTATTATTATTATTATTATTATTACATTTATTATTTTACTCTATTATTATTATATTTATTTTCCCCTATTTATTGTTATTATTACATTTATTATTTTGCTCTATTATTATTTTATTACATTTATTATTTTACTCCCTTTATTATTATTGGAAGGATACATAAGCACATTTACAATGAAGAAGGTTAGAATAATGGTTTAATCAGAATTAGGCAGTCTTATCTTAAATTACATTTATGTAAATATTCAAAGACATTTAATCTACTGATGCCTCAATTAATGTAATTTCATTGGTATCTATTTTTATTTTGAAATTTACCAGTAGCTGCTGCATTTCCTACTCTCAACTTATACTCAAGTCAGTAAGTTTTCCCAGTTTTTGGTTGTAAAATTAGGTGCCTCACCATATATTCGGATATACAGTACTAGAATTCCTCGAATCTCTCAACTAAAATGAGCATACTGTTAAGGGGATTTGTGTGAGCTGTAGTCCAAATGGAACTCTTCAAAGCTCTGGATATCGACATTGTGTAAGATGTTACTCTTTTTGCATGTATATATCTATTACTCTAAACCACAAAGAGATAAATCTGACATTTATCTCTCTGTGTAAATCAGATATGCTCACAGGTAGTTATATTGCTAATTTTTCATGCAAAACATATCCCAGAACCACATTTACGTTTCTCCAGGGGAAACTGGTTTGCACTCCGTTAACTTCTTTCCTTCAGTTCCTACTTTAAGCAAGAGCCCCTCCTATTTCCTCCTGATTTTCTATTTATTTATCATGAACATGTACAATTAAAGCATCATTAGTAACAGTTTCTCAAATAAAAACAATTTAGATGCTATTTGTAAAACTAATCGGCAGTGAAGATAACTTCCTGATTTAAGTGTATGATGTGAACTCTTTGCTTTGTTGCATAACCACTGTTGTAGTAAGAGCAAACTCTTTTTGAAAGCTATTTCCCTAGAAACAAAGTGAATTACAAACAAAATTCCCTTATGATAGTAATACTACATGCTTATAGGGAATTTCTTAGTAAGTTGATGCGGCAACATCATCTTTGCAGGTGGCCTCTTTGGAAATACTTGTGTTGCATCAAGTGCGCTGTATTTCATTTAGCAAGAGACAGAAGAGGTTTCATGTTTCCTTTCAAGTTGGAGCATGTTGTATAGCTGATGTATACCTCTTTAGTCTAGGAAACTTGGCTTAAGGAATTGGCCTTGCTACCTGGAGGTGGCGAGGGTTATAGTTCACATCTGGAGAATAGCAGATTGGGGAAGATTTTCCTTTAATATGCTACTGGTCCTTTAAACCAGTGGTTCTCAACCTGTGGGTCCCCAGATGTTTTGGCTTTCAACTCCCAGAAATCCTAACAGCTGGTAAACTGGCTAGGATTTCTGGGAGTTGTAGGCCAAAACACCTGGGGGCCCACAGGTTGAGAACCACTGGTTTAAAAAGAAGAGGATTTAGACTATAGATCTGTATGGAGTGTATTGTAGACCTACAAAATCTCTACCAAAAATGTTAAACATGAAAGTTAATATTCCAACATGATGTTGAACTATCAAGTCCATCAACTGCAATTGCACTGTCCAAACAGTTTGTTGATTAAAAATGAGAAAAAGTGTGCTATCTATCTGCTTCACTGCACTCAAATGAATAACTCCTACAGTAATAAGAACATTCCTCATGTGGAACTCTGAAATACGAAATATTCCAGAATTGTCCACGAGTAACTGAGATAACTCAACCTTTGCTTTCTGGTGGTTCAGGTCAGCTTATACTCAAGTATATATGATAATCTGTATTTAAAATCCAGTGTGCACGGGGCAATTCTCATAATAAGAAGGATGTGGTTCTGTGCTGAATGTATGTTTTCTAGTTCAAAGTCTATCACCTTGCTTTCAGCAATGAGCTCTTCACAACTAATAAACAGAGTAGAGCGTAGTTTGGGATCCTGCCCAGGCTGTTTAATGATTGATTTTATCTCTCTAACATTTTGATACATAGTCTCTGTGTGACACGTTTTGTATCCTAATCACCATGTTAGTGTAAGTTACCGTTGCTTTCTTTCACCATGGAGATTAAATGTACATAGTTCAACCACTTGAACTAGATTCTGGTGATCAGGCCCGTAGCCAGGATTTTGATTCGGGAGGTGCTAAGTTTGATTTGGGGGGGGGGGGGGGCTGAGTTTGACTCAAAGGGGGGGGGGGGCTGAGGAACCTTTAAGAATAGCAGTGCTTATGATTCAGTTACCTTTGGATGGCAGTTAATTCCAATGAAAGGTTTAATTAATTACCTTTGTAAAATAGGATTATTTGATGTATATAAGGACAGCATAAGTGAAAGGGAAAAGACACTCCTACAAGACAAATTCCTTGACAGAATGCTGGACAGCTCCCAACTTGAATCTCATAGATTATATAGCAAGTTTCAGATAGCCAAAAACCCTTATGTTTTGTGTGCTTGTGTGGCTTCCGAATTGCAAGTGCTTGTTACTCACAAACAAAACCTGTCTTCCCCTCCACGTCTTCTACCTCTGCTGGCTAGTCCATTTCAGAAACATGTACAGATTCCTCACCTATTATCTCCATGAAATCAGTCACTAACAGGCAACTGCTCTCCTAGTGTAATAAAGGAATAGTCAGAGAGCAGTCATATCAATCCTTTGAAAAGACACAGAGTTCAATCCAGACTATGTGAGTTTCATTTATACTCCCACTGAAATTAGTGGAATTTAGTCATGACTGATTCATACTGATTTTAAGGAGACCTAAATACAACCAAGGGTCCTTTCACACTGCATGATTATATCATTTGTTTTGATATTTAACTGCCATAGCAGAATCTTACAGGATTCTGGGGTTTATAGGGGGGGGGGGGTTGGGGGGGGCACAGGAATTCTAAATGTGCCTTTTCAGACTGGAAAGCTCAGTATTCCATAGGATGAAACGATGACAATGAAAGTAGAATCACGGGGCCCTTTTACACTATATACTTACTATCCCATGGGATGAAACCATGGTAGTTAAATTAGAATCATAGCACCCTTTCAGACTACACACTTCGCATTCCACAGGATGAAACCATAACAATTAACAGAGAATCATATCGCCTTTTCATGCTATACACTTAGCATTCCATGGGATGAAACCATGACAATTAAAGCATAGGAACCTTTCACATTACAGGGCTCCTAGGATATAACCTATTCTGTTATCATGATATAATTAAATAATATTATATGGAAATTCAAAGAAATCTATTTCCTTCTGTCTTTTTTTCTGTGATGCCTCTGCCAGAATGGGACCATGACTGAATGGCAGTTGTCATTTTTTCCTGATTTGAATCCTAGCTGAAAACACTATATATGCCATTTAGCCAAGATATGATAACCCAAACTCCAGTTCAAGGACCTCTTCCCATGGCTCTTTCAAGCTGTGCTGTTGCACCAGCAATCACTAGAAAAAGGGAATGCATGCTGGGTGGCTTGTGGCACCCCACACACCCTCTCTCCTTCCCCCATCACATGGTGGGAACGGGACTGTGTGCATTGGCACCCTGTCCCTGTCCCCATCATAGTTATAGATAACAATATATAATAACATTGCAACGGTAACACTGTGGCATCTGATGCCAAAGGAAAACAGAGAAGAGATCTTTGGAAAATGTCTCCTTACAGTAGGTATTTGAATAGTGGTTTGCAAATGTTTACAGGTCAAGATTGCTCCTTCATTGCACTATGATTACAAACTCTCTCTCTCTCTCTCTCTCATATAGATATAGATATAGATAGTTTTTTTTAAAAAAATCTTTTAAAAAGTTTCCAAAGTATAGAGTATAGATCACAAACCAGTAAACAAAGCCAAGGCCAAGATATTATCTTGGAAATCCCCAAAGAACAAAAAATCAGTTCATATCTAATCCACATCCACTATTTAATCCTTCTTGCAGAATGAAACAGTCACATTCAAACTGGAAACTAAACTATACTGGGAAGGGTAGGATCATTAACAGATTATTTCCAGTGAAATAAAAATTGTTCAACAGCACAAAAACACCCAAGGAGCTACCAAATTGTGTGATAAGGCTGAGGCAAAGGAGAGATTAATCTACTCTGTAATGGTATAACAGCATTGTGTGATAGCATCAAAGTACCATTAGTAGTTAGAATCTTTGTGCTGCAGAGTGCTTTGTGCTATACTGAGAACAGAAACATATAAATATACATGGACGCTCCCCATCTAGAGACGAAAATAGAATCCACATGTGATAACTGTCAATCCTAATGAAGAGAGAATATGATAAAGAGAGAATAGAGAGTATACACTCATAAATACATTCAGATGTAGATGTAGATAGGGATGGCACAAGCTGAGTATCTCTTTTTTAAATGCTTGAGACCAAACAAGTTTTAGATTTTTTTTTGTATTTTGGAATATCTGATGTTGCATATACGGTAGAGTCTCTCTTATCCAACATAAATGGGCCAGCAGAACGCTGGATAAGCGAAAATGTTGGATAACAAGGAGAAATTAAGGAAAATTAAATGTCAATTTACATTATGATTTTACAAAACAAGCACCAAAACATCATGTTTTACAACAAATCAACAGAAAAAGCAGTTCAGTACACAGTAACGTTATGTAGTAATTACTGTATTTACAAATTTAGCACCAAAATAGACAAGGGTCATTTTTTTCTCCCACCCTGGACTGTGTTGGATAATACAGAACATTGGAAGATCAAAGGTTGGATAAGCAAGACTCTACTGTACATAGATAATGAGGTATCTTGGAAATTCAGCTAAACACAAAATTCATTTATGTTCAATATACCTTATATACATCGCTTGTAAGTAAATTTACATAGTATATTTTAATAATTTTGTGCATGAAATAGTCTGTGTATCCATTGAATCATCAGAAAGCCAAAGTGTCTCTATCTCAGTCAATCATGTGGGCAATTTCAGAGTTTCACATTTCAGAAATTCTGGACAAAGAATCTTCAACTTGTATAATTCAGTGTGTGATTCATTACACTTCTCCAAAGCATCAATAAAAGGAACTTAAGAAACCAATAAAAATCCTATGATGAGCTTACCTTCCATTTTTTCTCCATATGTGTATACTCCACTAGTAAAATGTGGCAAGGAAAATACCAGGGATCCTAGTGCTATGAGGAAAGATGCAAAGGCAAGCCATCTCGGTTTGTGTCCTCTTTCACCATAGAAGGATATAAAAAGGCACAAAACACAGAATGAAATGTCGTAGCCTGCAGATATTACACCTGTGAGGGAACTGTTCAGATCATATCGCTTCTCAATTGTGGAAATGCTCACATTTATTAGTCCATTTACCACAATGCCTGCAACAAAAGAGACATATAATTAGACAATCAAAGGTCATAAAGATATTTCATTGATATATATAGAGAGAGAGATAAAAAAAAACACTTTCATAAATTTTTCTTCCTTAACTTTCAAAGTTATTCCAAACAGGGCCTGTTGATTGTGAAATGGCATAAAACATAAGGTGAAATATGTATATTAAAGTAGTAAAGTAAGATGGATAAAAAAATATTTTTTACACCTGTTTAATATGCCATCTGCAAATGTTACAGCTTGCAATAAAGATATCCTCTAATGAAAAATGAATGACTTCACAAAAATGTGGCTGAAATCCCATATATGTCTATCTGGAAATAAGCCTTAACAAACTATGATTCTCATGTGATTATGGAATTGCAGTGATAATATTGCACAGCCAGAGTGAGCTATTGTGATAAGAGTGAATTTACATCTTCACGGGAGACCATAACACCACATTTGTACCTAATTCTGGAAATGCAGACCACAAGTGATCAGAACTCATTTTCAGTTTATACTTCGTGGTTTTTCAGTCAGATGTTTGGCTACATTTTACAATATGGAGAGAGCTAAAGGAACTAAATGTTAAAAAATAATGTTTTGTGAAATATGAAAGAGCCTGAAAGGGTTTAAGAGTATTTTTCTCCCTTCACAAATTCAACAGGGAGGTCTGTGAAAATTGAGGAGGATGGATGCACATAAGCATCCATGGTCCAGTGCCCATGGTGATATCTTTGAAGGTCTCTAGAGGAAAAGCAGATCATGGTAGTTACCACTGTTGGCTGCAGTGAGTTAAATTCCCAATTATTAGCAGCCACTCAAATATAACTTGATTTCATAGAAGTCTTAAACTATTCTTTCAATACCAAGAATCAGAGCAAAATGAGGATGCAGCATATTTTGGACACCATTATCAAGAAATGTTTAATTTCTTGAGTACTTATTTATTTATTTACAATATTTATATCCCACACTTCTTACCCCGAAGGGAACTCAGAGCGGCCTTTCAAAAGGCAACAATTTGATGCCATATCAACAACAGTATAAAATAAAATATACATTAAAACATAAATTTAGAACACATTATTAAAGCCACACAATCCAAGATCATAGTCAAAAGGCTGTTCCAGCTGTCATTGCACATTTTACATCATCACTTATTGCACAGCACTATTGGTCAAATCCTTGGTCCCAGAGCCATGTTTTTCTTGCTTTCTGAATGCCAGAAAGGAGGGCACTGACCTGATTTTGCTGGGAAAAAAGTTCCATAGCTGAGGGGCCACCACTGAGAAGGCCCTGTCTCTTGTTCCCACCAAATACATCTGCAAAGAAGGCGGGACCAAGAGTAGAGCCTCCCCAGATGACCCTAGAGTCCAAATGGTTCATAAGGAGAGATACGTTCAGACAGGCAATCTGGGCCAGAACCATTTAGGGCTTTATTGGCTAAAGCCAGCACTTTGAATTGTGCTCAGTAGCAGACAGGCAATCAGTAGAGCTGACTTAACAGGGGAGCTGTATACTCCCTGTACTCTGCTCAGGTGAGAAATCTGGCTGCTGCCCATTGAACCATTTGAAGCTTCCGAACAGTCTTCAAAAGCAACCTCACATAGAGTGTGTTGCAGTAGTCTATTTGGGATATAACAAGAGTGTGGACCACCATGGCCAAGTCTAGCTTCTCAAGGAACAGACGGAATGGATGCACAAACTTTAATTGTGCATAAATATTATATTTTGCTTTGAATCTGTAAATTGGATTGATTTAAGTTGGTTCCATTGGCTTTAATGAAGCCACTTGATGTATGGTGAAATCCAGTTCTAATTCACTGTCGTTTCCATCACCCTTACACACAATGGTGGAAGGATCAACATATTAATTGTAATAAGAAACCTGCACTTGCAGGCTCTAACTGTGGAATTTGAACACTGGTAAAATTATGGATTGATTGGTGGGCCTGGTGTGCATAGGGTCTCTGTATACACGGAATGTTATGCAAATATCTGGCCACTGCAAAATGGGAGCTAGAGCTTCTCAGTTGCTGCAATCATAATCAATTGCCCCTCAAGAATACAAACAAGAACATTTGCACAGGACTTAAAAGACTCTGTTGCTCAAATGAAAGTGGCGTTAAGGGTTACGGAGACATTTACACACAACACAGTCATAGCACCTGCAATGCCATTCGAACTTCTGGAGTCACATAGAATGGAGTCACGTTCTGGTCCTGAGATTTGTAGTTTTGTGAGATATCTGGACTCTTCAGACAGAAAGTTTCACGTTCATTGGGCTGTAACCCTCAACAAACTACATATTCCAGGAATCTATAGTATGAAATCATGGCAATTGAAGTACCAAATTGTTATAATTGTGCCGTGTCAATGTGCTGCCTTTCGACAACATGGAATTATCTGCTGGGGGAAGTGAGGTAATTAGGTCTGTAAAGACTGTGGCACAATGCATGGTTTGCACAAAAAAGGTCTGAAGTTCAATCTCAGGCCTTTCATGTAGTGTTGAAATCCTGCATTTTTCTTGGACATTTTTCTGTCCAAGGCAAAAAAAATGTACATGTTCCACATATTAATAACTGGCAGTTGAACTTTAGCTCAGCAGTCATAATGGGTTGAAGCCAGCCCTGACATAGGATAACCCTGGCAATATTGGTTCAGAGTGGATTTCCCCTTGCCTTCTCTGAGGCTGAAAGAGTGGAACTTTGCTAAGGTCACCCAACTGGCTTTGCATGGTCCAGGGAAGGATCCAAACCTTAGTCTCCCAGAGTCCATCATTCAAGCCACTACACCAGGTATGGGCAAACTTCAGTGGCCTTCCAGGTGTTTTGGACTTCAACTCCCACAATTCCTGACACCCTACTGGCTGTTAGGAATGGTAGGAGTTGAGGTCTCAAACACCTGGAGGGTCAAAGTTTGTCCATGCCTGCACTACATCCTGCTGGCTCTGCCTTATGTTAATGGCATTTGAAGGTGTGTGTGTGTGTGATGGATTCTTCTTCTCCCTTTCTTGAGAAATATATCTTTAATGTTTGGGGAAGCAACAGTGAGATCCTGTGTTTTCATTGCTTAACAACCTATCAAATCTCTCTCCTTTTCTCCTCCCCACTCCCAAGTATATAGGAGGCAACTCAGAGTCCCAGGGTGCATCTACACAGTTACATTATACTGCAGTTTGACACTACTTAAACTGCCAGGGCTCCATGCAATGGAATTAAAGGAATTGTGGTTTGGTGAGGCAGCAGGACCCATTGCCAAAGAAACCTAAAGACTTTGTAAAACTACAACTCCTAGAATTCCATAGCATTGGGCCATGGCAGTTACCACGCCACTGGAGAAATTATACTGTTTAGCCAGTATTGCACCACCTGGCATCTGTCAGGAAGTAGCAGCCAATAATGAAAGGACCGAGGCAATGACATCTCCATCTCATCCTCTGTTCAGATATCAGCCAGCATGCCAACACCTTAAATCAAGAAACAGCTTCCTAAGATCAACAGAGATACTCACAGGAACACCTCAGCAAGCGAGAGTCCAAAAGTGGCAGGCCCTGGCCCAATTTACCTGTCTGGACACATCTACCCCTATGAACCATCACAAAGATTAAGATCCTCCAGGGAGGCCCTGCTCTCCATCCTGCCACTGTCACAGGTGCGACTGGTGGGGACGAGAGAGACGGCCTTCTTGGTGATTGCCCCTCAGCTATGGAACTCCCTTCCTAGTGAGATCAGATTGGCCCCCTCCCTCATGTCCTTCAGGAGGATGATAAAAACTTGGCTGTGGGACCAAGCTTTCGGGACAGTGAAATAATGCAGCGATAGGAAACCTTACTAGGCCAAGATTAGACACAGATGATCAAGACAATTTTAAACAGAGTATTTTAATATTGAGACAAATGTTTTTAATGTTTATGTATGCATATATTAAATTCATGTCCCAGCATTGAATGTTTGCCGTATATATGCTGTGCTCCGCACCGAGTCTATTTTGCGGTGAGAAAGGTGGAATAGAAATATTTTAAATAAATAAATAATAAATAATAAAACCCAGCACCTCAAGTAGTGGCTGAGGCTGGATGGGAAACTCCCTCCTGAGCATAAAGAAGACTGGGCGACTTGGAAAGTGTTGAACAGGTTGCTCTCTGACACCAAAGATGCCACCAAAGATGCTCAGCCAATATTAAGAAATGGGGCCACAAAGTGGAGTCCACTACATGTGAGTGCAGAGAAAAGCAAACCACAGACCACCTGCTACAATGCAGCCTGATCCCTGCCACATGCACAATGGAGGACCTTCTCACAGCAACACCAGAGTCACTCTAAGTGGCCAGCGTCTGGTCAAAGGAAATTTAGGATAATGCCACGTTTTTAAAATTTGTTAGTGTTGTTAAATACATCTCAGCTGTTCCCTCAATTCACTTCTGACATGATAAATAAATAAATAAAGTTACAGTGGTGTCAAGCTGCATGGTCTCTATAGTGTAGGTGCACCTCCAGTTAAAACTATGGGGCCAGAAATGCAGGCGAACAGACTGCTATGTAAACCAAGCTATCCTGCGTTTGGGTTGTTGTGAGTTTTCTGAGCGATATGGCCATGTTCCAGGAGCATTCTCTCCAGATGTTTCACCTCCATCTATGGCAGGCATCCGCAGAGCCCCCAGTGGCGCAGTGTGTTAAACCCCTGTGCCGGCAGGCCCGAAGACCGACAGTTCACAGGTTTGAATCCAGGGAGAGGCGGATGAGCTCCCTCTATCAGCTCCAGCTCCTCATGCGGGGACATGAGAGAAGCCTCCCACAAGGATAATAAAAACATCAAATCAGCGTCCTTGCAGACAGCCAATTCTCTCACACCAGAAGCGACTTGCAGTTTCTCAAGTTGCTCCTGACACAACAAAAAAAAAATCCTCAGAGGTTATGAGGTCTGTTGGAAACTACGAAAATGGGGTTTATGTATCTGTGGAAGGTCCAGGGTGGGAAAAAGTACACTTGTCTGTTGGAGGTAGATATGAATGTTTCAACCGGCCACCTGGATTAGCATTTAATGGCCTAGCAGTTTAAAGTATTCAATTAGCATTCAATGGGCTAGCAGTTTCAAGGTCTGGCTTCTTACTGCCTGGGGGAATCCTTTGTTGGGAGAAGCCAGACCTTGAAGGTGCAAGGCCATTAACTGCTAATCAAGGTGGCCAATTGAAACATTCACACCTCCCTCAAACAGACATGAGTTCTTTTTCCCACCCTGGACATTCCATAGATAGATAAACCCCATTTTCCTAGTTTCCAACAGACCTCACAACCTCTGAGGATGCCTGCCACAGATGCAGGCGAAACGTCAGGAGAGAATGCTTCCGGAACATGGCCATAACAGCCCGGTAAACTCACAACAACCCAGTGATTCCAGGCATGAAAGCCTTCGACAATGCATTATCCTGCGTTTGTTTGCAGCGGGTCTCTCTGTCTCTCTCTCTCTCTCTCTTTCCAATTCCTTACCTTGAAAGATGGAGAGGAGGCTGTAGAAGACCAAGTAGCCCTTGGCATTGTTGCAGAGCTGCAGGGCGACGGGCGCATAGCCTCCAAACCCGCAGAGCTCGTCGTCGAAGGATTCAGAGCCGAGCGAGCTCTCGATGGCACTGCTGGAAGCCGGAATCGCGCCGCCCCGATCCGGGCTGCCGGGCTCAAAAGCCGGGTTATCCACGCCGTCTTTCTTCATGGCAGGTGGAGAAAGCTTTCCCTGGAGCAGGCTGAGCTTTCCAAAGCCTCTGGAGGGGCCAAGGGAGGAGGAGGAGGAGGCCGAGAGCTTGTGCCTTGATAAAGCGCCCCGGGACACGCCAGGCAGCAGGGGGAAAAAACCAAACCGGTTTGCAAGGAGAGTTCCCCTTTCAGGAACCTTTTCTTGTAAAAGAGGTGGGGAATCTTTGGAGAGCTTGTCAAGCTTGGCTGCCCAAGAAGTCTTCCTTGCCAGCTACTGGAACGACCAGTTTGCTCACTTGACTTCTTCAGGACAGGATTATGTATTATTTCTTTTTTTCAAGGCCAAGTCTCCTCTTTCCTCCGCCTCCTCTTTCCACCTCTTGCAAAGGCACCTCTTCCATTCAAACTGTTTCCCCACTAAAGAAAGAGGAACCAGTAGGTGTCACCAAATATCTAAGCAAAACTGGGAGCTCCTCACAAGCTTCCTCTTCTCTCTTCCCAAGATTTCTCCCTTGGTTTTCCTTTTCAAAGACTGGGACAAGGCAAAGGGTCCTGAACACATCCCTCTTCTAAGCAGATAGCCACATGTTCCACAAAGAAATAACTGGAGAGCTGTGTGCACTTACATAGCCTCAGACATCATGCAGGTCATGTTGAAATACATACAGTTCTTGGTCACCTTTAGCTTTAGGTCTAGCATAAAGACCTGTGTCTGCCAATCTAAGTGAAGCTTTTATCTTTCATGGCAGAACTCTCAGCCCTCTTCTGGAATGTTGCCAACACACTCGCTTGTGACACAGTGGAGAAGATCCTTGGACAGTGACACCATGGTAACCCAGGGCAAGTTGAATCCAAATTCAGGGATTAACTACAGAGTGGACTGACTTCTCAACCTGATCTTGAGGTATGATTATTACTTTCCCACATAGGTTTTGGAATGAAGGAGAGCTTTATATAAAAGATGAGGAACACTTGCCCCTCCAAGATGTGGTGGGGCTCATTCTCCTACAATGTTATACTGTTATGAAGCGTAATGGATATATCTGATATGCAGGATGTATTTTCATTTACATTTGTTTGTTTGTTTATGGCATTTATTTGCCACTCTTCTCTCCCCAAAGGGGACTCAGAGCGGCTTACAAGATATATATACATGCAATATATAATAATAATAATAATAATAATAATAATAATAATAATAATAAACCTTTATTTGTACCCCGCTACCATCTCCCGGATGACTCAGTGCGGCTTACAAGAGGCCAAGCCCAAATACAACAGTAAAAACAACAAAAACACTACAGCAAAATAACTCAAAAACAAGGCAATAACATTAACAACACACTATGATGTAATTAAAATCTATGGCAGGGGCAAATGTAATAATTAAAATTAAAAAAGTGCTGGGCATGACCAGGTGGAAGGGTATGTGTTTGGAGGGGGATGGGCATGCAGATATCCTGGATCTCTGATAAAGTGCATTTGGGGACATAATGCTTGGAGTTTCCTTATTCTGGGAAGGCACACTGGAACAACCACATTTTCAAGCTCCTCCTAAAAATGGCCAGCGATGGGGCTTGCCTGGTGTCCTTAGGGAGAGAGTTCCAGAGTCGAGGGGCCACCACCAAGAAAGCCCTATCCCTCATCCCCACCAATCACGCTTGCGATGCAGGTGGGATCGTGAGTAGGGCCTCTCCAGATGAACGAAGAGATCATGTGGATTCGTACACAGAGATGCGGTCACGCAGGTAGGTGGGTCCCAAACTGTTTAGGGCTTTGTAGGTAAGTACCTACACCTTGAATTGGGACCGGAAAATGAATGGCAGCCAGTGGAGCTCCTTAAACAGGAGGGTTGACCTCTCCCTGTAAGGAGCACCAGTTAACAGCCTTGCCGCCGCCTGTTGGACCAATTGAAATTTCTGGGCCATTTTCAAGGGCAGCCCCACATAGAGTGCATTACAATAGTCCAATCTAGAGGTGAATAAGGCATGGGACCACCCTGGCCAGGTCCGCCTTCACGAGGCATAGCACAATATCAGTATTATATATCACTACATTGTACTATACCATTATAGATAATGATAATGATAATGATGATGGACTCAGATAATGATGGATTGGAAAAAAACTTGGCACGAATTCTCCATGTGCCCAAATGTGAACACTGGTGGAGTTTGGGAGAAAATAGACCTTGACATTTGGGAGTTGCAGTTGCTGGGTTTTATAGTTCACCTACAATCAAAAGGGCATTCTGAGCTCAGCTCACAATGAATCTGCCCCAAACTTAGCACACTACTTACATGGCCAACATTGCACACTGGTGGGTTTGGGGGAAGCTGTTTTTGAATTCTGTGAGTTGTAGTTCACCAACACTCAGAGAGCACTCTGTACCAAATTGATGATGGAACTAGTAAACTTGCCACACAAAACTTGTCTCAGAAACAGTCTTCCCCTTGGCTGAGAGGCCAGCTGAGAGCCCAATCAATCACAGCAGAGGTGGGCTTTTGGTGGGAGGATTCACCATCTGTTTCCAAAAAGAAAGAGGTCAGATGGAGAGATCTTCAGCCTTCTCCACCAAAGAGGCACCTAAGACCATCAGAAACACGTATTTTCTGATAGCCTTTGACAACCCTACTGAAACCTCCCTCATGACTCCCCCAGTGGTCCTGACTCCCAGATGAGAAACACTGCTCTAAAGTGTTGTGGGAACTTGAATCTTATATTATATACTTATATTTATATTATATTATATTTATATTATAAACTTATATTTGGGTGGGTTTGGATACATTAAATTTCTCCAAATATGAAGAATAAGTAAATACACTCTGAGTTCAGTGTCCTTGAAGTTCTGAAGTTCTGTTTGTGTGAGCTCCACTCCAACATGTTAAAAATAAGGAAAAGCTTGCCAGATTCTGTTTTACTTTGGTTTAACACCACAGAAATGTCACAGTTGAGTTTGGGAAGTGTTTGTTAACAGAGGGAAAAGAAGTGGCAAACAGGAATACACAAACAATCTCCAAGGTCCTTTTCTCTTGCCTTTGTAGTGAAAGCATGTTGCATGTCTGTTATGCCTTTTTTAATTCAAGAATGTTTTCTGGAGTCTCTGCATTCATCTGTTTGGAAAGATAAGCATGAATCATATTCTATTCATACTTCTCCAAGTTCTTGATCTTGAAACCAGAGTGCCTGCTCAAAACAACATAACACTGAATAGCTCTCTGGAATTCACAAACCAATTGGTGGACATCTGATATCCCGTATTATGCAATCATCTTCAATATGCCAGTCCTTTAGTCCTTTTTGATTATAGAAGAATTTCACCATCTAGTGGTTCTGTATGGAAATAGCAGAAGAGATGGCAAAACCACTTCTGGACTGCTAAGCTTCAGATCACAAATGGGATAGTATGAGTTTTTGAATATCTGTTCATGAAGTGTGTAAATGTCTCCACATTCAACAGTAAACCTTTTCCTATTGAGGTGATAACACAAATTTATTTAATCATGAGAAAGTTTTGCCCACATCTTTCCAGCAAATTTGTCCTCCCATCCCTCGCCCACCCCCCAAAATACTAGTTTCTGGTATATTAATATCCAGATTGGTTTGGAGATATTAGCCTATCTCTTTCCATTACCTGGACACCACTCTTATGTTATCTTTTCAAAAGTGTTTCCCTTTTGCTAAGGAGATTTTGGAGCAGAATCTGTACAAAATTCACTATACAGTGGGCACTTTCTATCTACTGAAATTTGGCTGTAGGAGCCCAGCTCCTCATAGATACCAGAATCCATGGATGCTCAAGTATAATGATATACAATGGTATAGTTAAATGGCATCCCTTATATGACATGGCATATCAGTAGAAAGCGGTATAGAAATCATCTATTGGACAGATGGCAAGTTATTTAATCTCAACAGACTGAAAGCCAAAACCAAGTTCACACAACATCTGTTATAGAACTCCAATATGCTGATGATAATGAAGTCTGTTCTCATTCAGAAGGTCTACAAGCTGTTCTAAACACCTTTTAAGAAACATACAAAAAGCTTTGCCTCTCACTGAATATTGAGAAACCAAAGTGCTTTTTCAGCAGGCACCAGCCAATCCCTCTGTAATGCCAGAAATACAGCTTAAAGGTGTAATGTTGGAGAATGTTGACCACTTCCACTACCTTGGCAGCCACCTTTCCACAAAATTCAACATTCATACTGAAATACAACACCATCTGAGCTCTGCATATGCAGCCTTTTCCCCAAATAATACAGAGAGCGTTTGAGGATCGGGACATTTGTAAGATTCCAAGATGCTTGTCTATAGAGCTGTTGTCCTCCCAATCCTGTTATATGCCTATGAAATATGGACAATCTACAGACATCACACTCAACTTCTGGAATTATTCCATCAGCGTTGCCCCCGAAAATCTCTTGGGAAGACAGGTGGTCAAATATCAGAGTTCCAGAAGAAGCAAAGATCACCAGCATTGAAGCAATGATCCCCTGCCATCAACTTCTCTGGACTGGCCATGTTGTCTGAATGCCCAATCACCATCTCCCAAAGCAGTTAGTATACTCTCAAATCAAGAATGGAAAACAGGATGTTGGTGGACAGGAAAAGAGATTTAAAGATGGGCTTAAAGCCAACCTCAAAAACTGTGACATCGTCACTGAAAACTAAGAAGCCCTTGAGTGTTCTAATTAGAGGCCAGCTGTACTTCTAAACTTGCTTCACTCCAACAGATTAAGATTAAGAAAGAGCTTGCCAGATTCTATTTTACTTTGTTTGAATGCCACATTCTGTGGCATTCAAACAAAGTAAACTTCCTGTGTCCAGGAAGTGTTTGTTAACATCCAAAGTAATGAGGAACAGGTCTTTGGAGGTAATGAGGTTGTAATAAAGTGGCAGTTTAAAAGTGGTAGAACAGATAAGATCACTTTATTACTGTAACAAGCATTAATTTTGGTTGTTATCAAAAGCCACATTCAAAGCCATTTTAGAGGCATTTGGAGGGGTTTTTTTCTAACTTCTCCAACCCTACTGGTTTTTCCTTTCAAAGCAAAAAAGTATTCAAAAAGTAACAAGTAACAAGTAAAGTAACAACTTGTCCTTTTTCATAATCATAATGCAAACCAATAATTGGTAACTTTTTTAATTTTTATTTTTATTTTCAGGTAAAGTACAGTGAAACAGTATGGAAAAGGAAACTAAAATTCACAAAAGCATCAAATATAGTTGAGGGCTGGTATAAGATTTATTTTAGATGGTACTGGACACCCTCATGTTTATCAAAATTGAACAAAAATTACAGTAATAGATGTTGGAGATGTGAAAAAGAGCTAGGCACACACTTCCATATGTGGTGGGGGTGCAAAACAATTAAGAAATATTGGTCAACAATACATAAATACACACAAAAAATCATCAGTGTGAAATTTGAAATGAAACTGGAGCTTTACTTCTTAAACATATCAGAGCTGAACTTAACTGAAAATGAAGAGAGGATCCTCTTTTATATAACAGCCGCAGCCAGAACAACAATTGCCCAAAAATGGAAGGAAAAAGTCTCTCCACAAATTGAAGAATGGATAAACAAAATATTTGACTACATGAATATGGATAATTTATCACAACAGAAAGATAAACGACACAAAAGAAAAAATATCAGACAAATGATTTTTACTCCTTGCGGCCTTAACCGGAAGTCAACACCCTCCCTGCACCCCTCTAACCTACCCCATCACTCCCCCCCCTTTTTTTGTTAGCTATCTCTTCTCACTTTAGTCTATCCTTTCCCGACTATCTCTTACAACACATTGTTCTCCCTCTTTCAATTGGTAACTTTTTCAATGCTTTAATGAATAATAGAGCAAATTAACTTTTGAAAAGTAACCTTCAAAGCTCTATTAATGTAACTTTTGAAAATAAATAGTATTAATTAGTAGAGAGTTTGAGCATTGGACTATGACTCTGGAGACCACAGTTTGAATCTATGCGCAGTCATGGAAACCCACTGGGTGATCTTGGGCAAGTCATTCTCTGCACCTCAGAGGAAGGAAAGGATACAACCCCAATGAAATAATTGTGTCACGAAAACCCAATCATAAAATCATAGAATCAAAGAGTTGGAAGAGACCTCATAGGCCATCCAGTCCAACCCCCTGCCAAGAAACAGGAATATTGCATTCAAATCACCCTTGACAGATGGCCATCCAGCCTCTGTTTAAAAGCTTCCAAAGAAGGAGCCTCCATCACACTCCAGGGCAGAGAGTTCCACTGCTGAACGGCTCTCACAGTCAGGAAGTTCTTCCTCATGTTCAGATGGAATCTCCTCTCTTGTAGTTTGAAGCCATTGTTCCGCGTCCTAGTCTCCAGGGAAGCAGAAAACAAGCTTGCTCCCTCCTCCCTGTGGCTTCCTCTAACATATTTATACGTAGCTATCATATCCCCTCTCAGCCTTCTCTTCTTCAGGCTAAACATGCCCAGCTCCTTAAGCCGCTCCTCATAGGGCTTGTTCTCCAGACCCTTGATCATTTTAGTCGCTCTCCTCTGGACACATTCCAGATTGTCAATAACTCTCTTGAATTGTGGTGCCCAGAATTGGACACAATATTACAGGTGTGGTCTAACCAAAGCAGAATAGAGGGGTAGCATTACTTCCCTGGACCTAGACACTATGCTTCTATTGATGCAGGCCAAAATCCCATTGGCTTTTTTTGCTGCCACATCACATTGTTGGCTCATGTTTAACTTGTTGTCCATGATCTTTTTCACACGTACTGCTCTCAAGCCAGGCATCCCCCATTCTGTATCTTTGCATTTCGTTTTTCCTGCCAAAGTGGAGTATCTTGCATTTGTCACTGTTGAACTTCATGTTGTTAGTTTTGGCCCATCTCTCTAATCTGTCAAGATCGTTTTGAATTCTGCTCCTGTCCTCTGGACTATTGGCTATCCCTCCCAATTTGGTGTCGTCTGCAAACTTGATGATCTTGCCTTCTAACCCTTCATCTAAGTCATTAATAAAGATGTTGAACAGGACCGGGCCCAGGACAGAACCCTGTGGCACTCCGCTCGTCACTTCTTTCTAGGATGAAGTGGAAGCATTGGTGAGCACCCTCTGGGTTCGTCCATTTAACCAATTACAGATCCACCTCACCGTAGTTTTGCCTAGCCCACATTGGACTAGTTTCCTTGCCAGAAGGTCATGGGGGACCTTGTCGAAGGCCTTACTGAAATCCAGGTACGCTACATCCACGGCATTCCCCGCATCTACCCAGCTTGTAACTCTATCGAAAAAAGAGATCAGATTAGTCTGCCATGACTTGTTTTTGATAAATCCATGTTGACTATTAGCGATTACCGCATTTGTTTCTAAGTGTTTGCAGACCACTTCCTTAACAATCCTTTCCAGAATTTTGCCTGGTATCAACGTGAGGCTGACCGGACGGTAGTTGTTTGGGTCATCCTTTTTTCCCTTCTTGAAGATTGGGACTACATTGGCCCTCCTCCAATCTGCTGGAACTTCTCCCATTCTCCAAGAACTCTCAAAGATGGTTGCCAATGGTTCCGAAATGACTTCTGCTAGTTCCTTCAATAAATTGTATCTTATGGTCAACTAGAAAGTACAGAACAATAACAATGAATTAGTACTGTCGTTGCATCCATGGTATATGCCTCTGATAAAATTAGAAGTGTACAATAACCGCCTGTCCCTTTTTTCACAGCAACAGATATAGAACTGAACATCTACATTTGATGTTTGTAAAAACCTATAACCCTGTATGTAGTTCATGTGGATGCAAAGAAAAAATGCATTTCCCCTTTTTAAGAATAGCAGAAACAATAACAGCAAGTACTCTCTGTAGGAAAGGAGGTGCCCAATTAGAGATCCATTTAGAAACTGCACATGTTCTAGTTGTGTGACCTTTCCCTCACAGAGGAATCCTTTTGATGAAGTGAACTATTCCTTTAGATAGTGATCACAGAATCAATTTTTCAAAAGCTTCAACAAAATGAGCACAAGCACAATTCATGTGGGGAGGGGTGTTTTCTTGTGGATATATGTTATGTGTGGCTTAAATGAAAAGGTATTCTGCCTGGTAAAACCTTGGCAACAGCAGGTTGAGCTGGGGGTGGACATGTCAAATTGTTCTGGTTAGCCTACTACTGACACACTGAAAAAAGGAGCCACCAAGAGTAAATTAGAAGATTTATACTTTCTGACATTCCTGTTTGTGGGATGAAATCTATAGTCATCACCCAGCCCAAATTTGACTTCATGGGATTTTATCCTGTTGATCAGTTGTTAGACTGTAAAACAAGATAGGGGAAATCAATGGGGCACCTTTGTTATTAGCACATGTGTCTGCATTACTGGCAAGGTGCCTTTGGGCACTGAAGTATCTGTGGGCATCTCTTTGTGCCTCTAAGTCTGACTGTCCCAATTGAATCTTTTTAAGTGTTTACCTTTTAGAAGCTTATTTGAAAGGTTGGCACACTTCAAAGTGAAGTGCCACATTCCAGCACTGCATCATCTTCATTTCCTAAATGTATCTGGGACCCTAAAGTAATTCTGAACAAATAAAAAATGGAATGGTTTGCTCTGACGCAAATCAGAACAGCTGTCACCATCCCCACCAAATAAAAAGACCAAGAACTAGGATGAACAGAGCCAGGGAGTAAACAGAGACTGTGCCTATATAAGCATAAAGCATAAAACCAAACAGAGTTAAGCCATGTCAGTGGAGCAGTGGGACCAAGCTGGGATTTCCAGGAGGTGTCCAAAGTTTTGAACCTGTTTGGGAAATAGCATTAGGGACCCTGGATAGTTCCTTTAACATCTGAACTAGAACTGAGAAAAGATTGAATCTCACCCAAACACTGAAGCCCTCAATAGCTACAGCGATAGTCAAAAGTCAAATGAGACATTATATAAATGATCCACCTAAGATAATATTCCAATAAAAGTAAAGATTTTAATGGAGTCTTAACCTGCCAGAATTTAAGATGCTAAGCAGATATTAACAGAGAAGCAGTTCCTATAGGACAAGGATGAAAATCTTTGAACATTTCATCCTTGTGGGCCAGAAGGAATAATTTTGCCCTTTTTTGGTCCCACTGAATGTTCTCAAAACCTATTCAGTTCTCTAGGACTAGTCATCCTTTCAAACATACCTTTCTCAAAAATGCATACCATGTTGCCATTGTCATCATCATCATTGTTGCTACCTGTCCCTTGATTTGAGGTGGCTATTAACAACAGATTAAGGACATAACATCTATTAAAACAGCATATAAGCAAATAAAAACAGCATATAAGCAAATACATATTAACATTAACATCA
This sequence comes from Anolis sagrei, assembly GCF_037176765.1. Classification (NCBI taxonomy): domain Eukaryota; kingdom Metazoa; phylum Chordata; class Lepidosauria; order Squamata; family Anolidae; genus Anolis; species Anolis sagrei. The sequence goes on along the minus strand of NC_090022.1, from coordinate 250,452,565 downwards.
GTCAATAAATACTTCAACATTTAGAACTTAAAAGTAATCTGGATAGGACCTGTCATTTGCACATACAACAGCATTATATGTACTTTTTTGAATAAAATTAATTCCAAACTGTAACATTCTCATCTCCCAGTAATCCCCTTGTTAAAGGTAAAGATTTCCCCTTGACTAAGTCTAATTGAGTCTGACTCTGGGGTGTGGTACTCATCTCAATTTCTAAGTCGAAGATCCAGTGTTGTCCATAGACACTTCCTAGGTCATGTGGCTGGAATGACTTAATGGAGCGCTGTTACCTTCTCACCGATGCAGTACCTATTAATCTACTCACATTTGCATGTTTTCAAACTGCTAGGTTGGCAGAAGTTGGGGCTAACAACGGGAGCTCAAACCATCCCACGGATTCGAACTGCCAACCTTCCCTTCAGCAAGTTCTGCTGCTTAGCGGTTTCACCCACCATGCCACCACAGCTCTTTGACAATCTCCTTGTTACAGTTCCATAAAAATAAGAAAGTCTGTTTTTTTCTCCTTTTTAGGTGTTATTTTTCACAGGGCATTTCTTTCAAGCTGAATTTTGCAGTGGCCAAACTCCTAATTGAAGGAGTGTGAAAAGTAAGAGCCAGCTAAGGCCATGCATCTTCCAAGAACCAAATGTGACAGCGCCCAGCCCTCCTGTAACAATGCCAGATATTGTTGTATGTGGACACAGATATAGAAGCAGATATGGACACAGATGTAGATGTAATAAAACGCTGATGATATATTTTTTATTGATCTTGCTATGGTTTTATATTATATGCTAATGTTTTTAATTGTATTTTATGGTATTGGAGCATTAAATTGTTGCCGACTATAAACCGCCTTGAATCGTCTTCGGGCTGAGAAAGGCGGTATGCAAATATAGTAAATAAATAAACAAACAAACAAACAAATAAATAAAACAATAATGCAAACCTAGAGGGACAGATTGATCAAATTCATCATGACAGGCACAACAAATTAATGAGTACATAAAATAAATGTCTATATAATAAAAAAATAAATGTCTATATAATAAAAAAGGATGGCATCCTTGAAGTGACTGGACTGACCTTGAGGGAGCTGAGGGTGGTAACGGCCGACAGGGAGCTCTGGCGTGGGCTGGTCCATGAGGTCACGAAGAGTCGGAGACGACTGAACGAATGAACAACAACAATAAAAAACATCGTAAGCTATATTATTCGGTATATCAAGGTTACAAGATGTTGATGGTTAAGTTTTAAAGTATCAGAATGAGTTTCTTCACCTGCGTTAATTGCAAGGCATTCATCAATTGTATCTAGTTAAACCTTGCAAGGAGAGAGATTGGGCAACTAGTAAGACATAGTTGGCTCTGTCTCAATCAATACTTTGACTCAATAGCTGGCAAAGACTTTGTTCCAGTTACAGCAGGTTTGCCCCTTGCCCTACCAGCCCTGAAGGGCACTAGCCAACACCTTTGAGACAGCATGTTACCAGAGTTTTGTAGAAGAATGTGGCTTAAAAAGAAGTAAATAAACATATTTTTCATAATCACTGAAATAAGAAATAATATTGAAACAGGGTTACTGTGAGTTTTTCGGACTGTATGGTCATGTTCCAACAGCATTCTGAACAGAACGCCCAAGGATGTTTGCCACAAACATAGGTGAAACATCAGGAGAGAATGCTACTTTTATTTTTCATATCAGAAGTGAACTGAAGGTACAGTTGTAATGTATTTTAAAAACACAAAGTTTAAAAAACTTTGCATTATACTAAATGTCCTTTGACCAGAAGCTGGCCACTTGGAGTGCCTCTGGTGCTGCTTATAAGAAGTTCCTCCATTGTGCATGTAGCTTGGGTTAAGACTGCATTGCAATAGGTGGTTTGCTCTTCTCCACACTCACGTTAGTGGCCCCATTTCTCCACACTCACATGTTGTGGACTTTGAGTCCCCATTTCTCCGTTGGCTCTGCATCCCATAGTGTCAGGGTGCAGTCTGTTCAGTGCCTTCCAAGTTGCCCAGTCTTCTGTATGCCCAGAGGGGAGTCTCTCATTCGGTATCACCCATGGCTTGAGGTTCCAGGTTTTAGCATGCCACTTTTGGACTCTTGCTTGCTGAGGTGTTCCTACAAGTATCTTCAGATCTTAGAAAACTATTTCTTGATTTAAGGCATTGGCGTGCTGGGTGATATCTGAACAGAGGATGATCCGGAGATGTCAATGCCTTTGTCCTTTCTTTACAGGCTGCTACTTCCCAGCGGATCTCAGGTGGTGCAATACCGGCTAAACAGTATAATTTTTCCAGTGATGTAGGGCGTAGACATCCTGTGATAATGTGGCATGTCTCATTAAGAGCCACATCCACTGTTTTAGCATGGTGAGATGTCTTCCACGCTGGGCATGTGTACTCAGCAGCAAAGTAGCAAAACACAAGGGCAGATGTCTTCAGTGTATCTGGCTGTGATCCCCAGTTTGTGCCAGTCAGCTTTCATATGATATTATTTCTAGCACCCTCATTTTGCTTGTTATTCAAGTAGTACTGGAACATGGCCTTACAGCCTAAAAAACTTACAGCAACCCAGTGATCCTGGCCATAAAAAGACTTTGGCAACACAGTGCATATATATTTAACTGATGCATGAAACTAAATATTTGGATGTGTGTCTGTTTTTAAGATGCATTTGCACACAAGATGCATTACCAACAGAATGCCTCATATTTTTCTATTTTGTGGTATGTTTCATACCTGCATGTGGTCATTGATCTCTATGGTAAATGTAAAAGATCCTTTCTTATGAAAAAAAGAAACCCGATCACCATCTTATGGGTTCAGAATATGTAGTCATAATCTAAGAGGATGAATAAATCCCTTGATAGGAAGGAATGTTCATTGGATATTATTACACAAAGGATTTTTTTTCTCTAAGCCATTTTAATGTTTAATGTATCTTAACCATTGCAATAAAGCTTTGATCTGAGAATGTGATCCTGTTTTCTCTGTTGATATCTTAATCTCCCAGGCATGAAGGAGGATGCTTGCAGCTCTAGTAGAGCAGGACTATAAGCCATGTGGCCTTGGCCACAGTGAAGAATCTGAAGACTAAGGAAAATGTACAGTTTAGACATGATTAGTGGTTTCTCATTACTTTCTAATTTGCAATACTACAACTTGTAGATATATACTTTCAACTAATCAAACATTCCTGTCATGTATGGGCGGTAGTTCAGAAAGTAAAAGCTCTCAAAAGTTTAGAAGCTTAATTCTGAAAATAGTTTTTTTGTTTTTTTTCTTTATTTTAAGTATTATTATTTTTATGACAAGAAGACACTCTACAATAATACAACATCATTATTGCAACATGTTTTCCTCTTCTTCCCAAATGAACCCACATTCTTCTAGTCTCTTCCCTAATTCATAATACACTGGAACAATGTAGTTTTATCAAATCTCTTAGTTTCACTTAATCATTTCATGATTTAAATTTGCCATTATTGTGACACAGGTAACTAACACATGATTTCCATGTAACATCAAATAACTTACATAAGCAGAATAATCGTTTCAATCTACAGGAAAGGAGATTCCACCTTAATATTAGGAAGAACTTCCTAACCATGAGAGCTGTTCACCATTGGAACTCTCTGCCCTGGAGTGTGGTGGAGGCTCCTTCTTTGGAGGCTTTTAAGCAGAGGCTGGATGGCAATGGTGGCTTGAATGCAATTTTCCTGCTTCTTGGAAGGGTCTTGGACTAGACGGCCCATGAGGTCTCTTCCAATTCTATGATCTTGTGATTCTATCTCTTTTTTAATATTTTATTTATTTTATCATAATTTAGTACATTTGTTATACATCGTTTGTTTTACATAAGACACATAATATTCAATACAATCTACCATACATTGACTTTTGGCATCTACTGTTATTTTTATGCTTATACATATTTTCTATCCCTCACCTCTGTGTTATGATTCTATGATTCTATCAACAGCACATTGTTGATGTGGGGACTGAAGACTTTTTGCAGTTATGCAATTATTTAAGTGCAAACAATTCAACCACTTATGTGGGCTTTATTTCCATTTATTAACAAATAGAAATCATCTTTCCCGGGAGTTACCCCTCCTCTTTGTATTCTTTATCTCACCAGACTTTGGTGGCTTCCAGCCATTACTTTCCTCCCTGCACATCTGGTCACAGATTTAGCAATGATCTGATAAACAATTCCAGCTTCATCAGAAAATATGGCATGCCTCATCATCCATTACACAAAGCACTCTTTAAAAGCATAGTGGGACATATGATCCTGACAATTTCCAGGGATTAAATTCTTATGAAATATACCTGGACTCTTTGGAATACTAAGCAATGGCCCATAGGTATGTCATTCCCCTACCACCGTAATCCAATTTCCACATCATACTAGAGCAGGCCAATGAAATCAGTGTTAAGTGTTGACCCAATTCAGCAGTTGATTCAACAAGTCTGTTCTACTTGAAATATAGATTAATATGGGTCTCTGTGTCTAGTGCAGGGGTCCCCAAACTCAGGCCCGTGGGCCGGATGTGGCCCGCCAAGGGCATTTATCCGGCCTGCCTGGCCTGGCGCAAAGCCCCTCGCCGTTTTTCTCTCTCCCTCCGGAGCGGCTTCAGGCGGGGTTGCGCCGGACCAGGCTTCTCCCTCTTTCTTTCCTTCCTTCCCCTTCCCCTTTCTCTCCCCTTCCCCTTCCTTCTCCTTTCCCCTCCCTCCTTCCTTCCCTTCCTTTCCTTCTTCCTTCCTTCCTTCCTTCCTTCCTTCCTTCCATATGGGAGGGAGATGCCGGCCCGGGGAAGCCAGCGTTGCCTGGCCACGCCCACCCAGCGCCGCCTCTGCTTGTTCTCCTGGCGCGGCTGGGAGGGGAACAGGAGGCACCTCATGGCCATGGATCTTCTGCTGCGCTCTCTTGTTCTCCGTGGCCACGAGGCGCCTCCTGCTTCCCTCCCAGCCGCACCAGGAGAACAAGCGGAGGCGGCGCCTTGCCCGATGTCCCCACCCAGTAGGCTGGGGAAGGAAAGGAAGGGAGGGAGGGAAGGAAGGGGAAGGGAGGGAAGGAAGGAAGGGGAAGGGAGGGAAGGAAGGAAGGGGAAGGGAAGAGAAAGGGGCAAGGGGAAGGAAGGAAGGAAGGAAGGAGGGAGAAGCCTGGTCCGGCCAAGTTTGGTCCAGATCCAACATTGTTTGAGTCCACAGTGATCTCTGGATGTAGGTAAACTACAACTCCAAACCAAAAGACACTGCCCACCAAACCCTTCCAGTATTTTCTGTTGGTCATGGGAGAACTGTGTGCCAAGTTTGGTTCCATTCCATCGTTTTGGGGGGGGGGGGGGTTCGGAATGTTCTTTGATTATAAATCCCAGGAACTACAACTCCCAAATGTCAAAATCAATTTTTTTGAGTGAAGGACATACATTGGGTTGTTAAGTGTCCAGTGGTTTTTTATTTCTGTTAATCCCACAAATGAACATTACATTTTTATTTATATAGATTTATTTCCTCTATTTATACCCTGCCCTTCTCCCCCTGAAAGGGGACTCATGCTTACATATTCAAAAAAAAATGCTTTCAAAATGACAGAACATATATTTTTCCTCATTTCCATTGGAACTATTTTATTTTCAGAAATGCTAAAGCTATCTTTTTCTATGTATTCCTATATTGCTTTCAGCAGCCCATGGTTGGGTGTGTGTAGAGTTCTCCTTTTATTTATGGCAGCCCCATGAATTTAATAGGGTTTTCTTTGAGAGGAAATACTCAAAAATAGTTTTGTCAGTTTCTTTCTCTGAAATAGAGCACCTGCTATTCATTTGTGGCTTCCCATCCAAATACTAACCAGAACTGGCCCTGCTTAGCATTCCAGGTCAGAGACATTTAATCTTTCATTGACTTTGCCAGGTATTATTCTTCTGTACAGTCGTCTCTGTAACCCCTGTGACCCAACTTGTACAGGCAATCCCCAAGTTACAAACAAATTATGTAGTTTTGTTCTCACTGTAGGCTGAACAGTAAACATATTCATGGATTCCCTGCTGTTATATTAAGACTGTTACACATGCTGTGACGTGCTTGAAATCAAAATTTCATTTATTTGTAATTAGAAATAAATATTTCACAATGTATAATTACATATTGTTTTTGTGATTAATCACTATGCTTTATGTTCAGATTGTAACAATAAAAATACATCCTGCATATTAGATATTTACATTACGATTCATAACAGTAGCAAAATAAGACATGTGCAGTGTGCATAGAATTTGGTCATTGTTTTTTTTTTTTAAAAAAAAGCTATAGTCTGGCCCTCCAATGGTCAGAGGGACAGTAATCCGGCCCCCTGTTTAAAAAGTTTGGGGACCCCTGGTCTAGTGCTTAATTGCAAGCTCTACAAGGACCCAGTTTTGAGAACAACAGTTGAGTTCAGCAATAGCTGAGCATTCTAGACTGTATAATCTCCCCTAGAATGTCTCATACAAACATATCTATTTAAAGATATGTGTATGCTCTTTGTCATGTATAGCTATGTAATGTATATGTTTTTATAGCCAATTTTCTGTTGTCCTTTATAATATGGTATTGTATTTGTATATTTTTTTTGAAGAAGGACAGCTTTGATTAAGACTGAAAAAGACACTGAACTTTTTAAATACATACGCATTAAAGTGACCATCTATCAGCTCATAGAGCTCTGCTTCATTTTCTGTATTTTTAGACAAGAAATACTCAGAGATGGTTTTGCAAGTTTCTTCCCCTACAGCACCTGGCATTCAATGATAGTCCCCCATCCAAAGAATGACCAAGAATAGATCCTGCTTCACTTCCAGGATCAGATAGAATGTTGTGTCTTAAGTTAGGTCACTCGTGCTAAATAAATTCTCACAAAAAATATTCCCAAATGTGAAAAATCATTGTCCTAAAAGCTTTAAAGTGTTTGTAATCTTTCCCAGCATGCAGAAAACATTTTAAATTCTTCATTCTTGTTTTGGAGAATAAAATAAAAAAAGATTTACACCTCTAGTTTGGAACCCAATAGTATGTCATTGACCTAGTGGCCTTGTCTGAATGCAATGCCACTTTGATCTCTACCTCTGAAAAGATGCAAGGAACTGGGAAATTTCATTCCCCGAGGTTTATTTTTCATGTCTAATGCTGTACAAACTCTTGATAATGTTTACTATGGAGAACAAGTGCAATTCAAACGGGGCTTTCAAGGGGGAGAGCAATTTTGTAAGACACAGAGACCAATCTTCTTCCTCTTCACCACGCTCCAAAAGAAGGGGGAAAATACAAAAAATTCAAAGCGGAAAGTAAGTCCACTTCTGGTGTTTATTTTGGGGCTTCTAAAAATTGTTTACATGTACAAGAGGTTCTCCTGGATGCTTTAGATGATGAAGAGCATAGAGAAATTGGGTGTGGGCAAGGCCCATAATTTGTCCAAATCTCCATTAATGTTATAACTGGCTACATTTGAAGTTTCGGACATAAAGATTATCTGTAAGGGACATGAATGCTGAAATCAAAGCTTCTTCTCTCAACTATGCTGCAGAAAGGGGAAGGGGGAGCATATGAGGACAAGGCTCCCATAGTTTAGCGTCACATCCAAACCAGATCAGAGCCAATGACATCAATTCATTTATTCTTTTCTTTCCAAGTGCTAAAGCAGAAAATGTTCAACTAAATGGAAGAATGAGCAGCAATCACAAGCAACACAGAGTCACTTCGTCATCAGTTGGAGTGAAAGATTTCAGGGCTTGTTAAAAACTAAAGTCAAATTGCTTCTTTGTGATATTAGAGCTGACAGAAACTGGCAGCAAACCATCTAAAGACTAAATTGTATTTGGATTTTATTGCCGTTGACAAATTTTGCAGAAAATTTGAGAAGTGGCAGTGTTAAACATATTTTCTAGTCATATATATATATAGGTCTTATTGCTAATTCTGTTTGGTATATATTTTCTACAGTGCACCACTAGAGTTTGAATGTATCTGATCAAATGTATTATACGTCTGCAGAATGTACAATATATCCATATTTGAGAAATTACATTCATGTCAAGTAAAATAAAACAAATTCAAAATAAAGACAGAAAAGTAAGATTGAAACAGAAACATGCATTTATACTATTGGATGTGATGCTGAAGTCTCTGCGTATGAACCTGACAGAAGGAAAATTGAAGGAAATAAAGAGATCAACACAACAAATAGAGTTTGTAAGACCTGAGCAGGGTTGTTGATGATAGGGTGACCTAGAGCTCTCTCATTAATAGGATCACCAGAGGCTGAAGTCAATATGAAGACAGATAGCAACAAGCAACAATAGTAAGAATACTTTATAAAGTTTTACTGAATACAGAATGATTACAAATCTACAACTATGATACTAAATGCCAGTGAGTGTTTTTCTATAGAAACACAACACAAAAGACAATGTTTTATGCATAAACATTTTTCATGAAAAAATTGTACTATTGTACTATTCAAACTTTTTTCTCAGGACTGTTACTGTGTAAACTTTTTTTTCTCAAAAACCATTTTTTTTCTATCAGCTCTTTATGCAATAATGGCAGTTAATTTTAGAGCTTTGCTACCATTTCTGATCTATAATATGTCAGATGTGCCTCTGTATATGCAGGTTAGCACAGCCTATGGACCTCTTCACAAGCTAGGTAACATTAGGGAGATTCATCAGGCAGCATTGCGAATCTGTGGGGCAGTGGGGGAAACCATCGGGAAAGCCAGTGGGGGAAGCCAGAAGACTTCCTGTATGGAAGTGTATGATGGGCTCCATTGGACTCCATCAAGGAAGCATCCAAGAAGGTTCTATAGTGCAGGTCTTGCTTTAATGATTGGTTAAATCACTTTAACCAGCCTTCAACATTTCTAGCTCCTATTGTTCACTCCACAAGTTGGCATTAAGCATCTAAGTATGACTGTTGGTTCAGCTAGTACAACACACAAAATCCACCTCTGCCCTACAATTATCCATGAACTTGACTGTAAGACTGGTGAAGTAGTTAGATTTATCTGCTAGAGAGCTCCAGTCCATTCTTCCTGAACAGCAGTTCCCAAGGTAACCTGAAAAAAGTGGCTTGAGAACAGTTTGTGCTATGGTTCACAAAATTATAAAACCCCTAGATTTTATAAAAGAGAACCATGGTGGATGATGTGTTATGATGTTCACTGTAGAGCACTCTTTTGTTGATTCCAGATAGTAACTTTCAAGCCACATTGCATGCTATGATTTCCAAACATCCTCCCCACTTTGTAATTATTATGAAAACCACACTGTGCAATCCTAGTCTACCTTCAGTTAATCCATTTACTTCTCTCCCTTCGTGACCCAAAACCACAATGGTTGTTTTTTTTAACACTTCTGCAGCAGGTTTTGCAAGAGTTTTCAACTTCTCTTTTTCCACTTAAAAGTCTTACTTGCTTAATTCCAATGTTTGGGAAACACTGTGACATTGGTAACATACCTGAACCTCAGGTACCTTATCTGTGTATTATATATCATTGTTCATATAAAAAGGCACCATATGTTTGCCTTATATGTGCTCTGTAATCCGCTCTGAGTTCCTTCAGGGAGTTAAAGCAGAATCTAAATAAAGTGTATTATTATTATTATTATTATTATTATTATTATTATTATATTTATTTATTTATTTATTTATTTGTTCTGACACAAAAACACAATATGACACAGCAAACAAGATATATATGCTGGTTTTTGTACCACAAAATCACAAGTTGAACACTTCCCAAGCGTTTAGGGCTGTATTTTCGAATGTTGCATGCAGATCCAAGTAAGGTGGCTTTTTGCAACTGACAGATCGTGTTTTTGTCAATGCTTATTGTTGCCAAATGCTAGCTGAGATCTTTTGGCACAGCACCCAGTGTGCCGATGACCCCTGGGATCACCTGTACTGGTTTATGCCAGAGCCTTTGCAGTTCGATTTTTGAGGTCCTGATAACGGCTGGGTTTTCCTGGGTTTTTTTTGTCAATTCGGCTGTCACCTGGTATAGTGACATCAATAATCCAAACATTTTTCTTTTTCGCAATTGTGATGTCTGGTGTATTGTGTTCCAAAACTGTGTTGTTGTTGTTCTTGTCGCTGTTGTTGTTCTTGTCGTTGTTCTAGCCATTCTACAGTGAGCTGTGAATTGGTTATAATTTCATTACTAAATCACTTTAATTTTTGCCTTCTAGAAATCATTCCTGGAGTTTGCCAAATAATTAATGACTATTAGTCTGCTCTAAATTTGAACCTTGTGTTTCTTTTACCCAGTTTTTGTAGACATATAGGTGAAGTCTATCAGTAACCACTGCCCAAATCTGTTATTTGTTCTAATAGTAAACTCAGGTGGATAACAAAACTGGAGCCCAGAGTTACTAGGAGGAAGTAGGAGGGGTGTATGGATTTACTCAGATAAACACCAGGATATTCATTACTAAAAAAACTTTTTGCAAATCCTCAGGGGGTAAAAAAAAAAAAACCAAAATGCAGCCTCACCAAAACACATCACATAAGGACTGAACTTACTCAGAACTAATTATGGCAGACAAATAGTAACTAGCATGCTAAATAAAAATATTATTCCATGTGATAAGGTTAATATTCCCATGGAACATTATTCCATGGGAAAACATTTTGTTTTAAGTCCCATCATTTTCCAAGTTTTTTAATTATTTGCTTTCTTGTCATCTCAAAGCAGACACTTTCCAGGTGAATCCATCATGGCTGATAAACAACCATAGAATGGTAAAAATTCATAATTCTTTCTTTGGTCATTGATTCTTCATTCCTTTCACACCTTCTGGTTTTGGTGTAGAGAGATATGGGAAATACAAGCAGATTTTGTGGCCAAAGGTTGTCAGCAAGCAATAAATAAGCACATGAAGCAATAGACTTCCAGGATTCCTTTGGCATTTTCTACCAATTTAATTGGCACAAAATACAAAGGTAGGGCTGCTACATTTAGAGGGCTTTCACATGTAGCAAAGAAGGTTCTCAATGCTGGAAGAACCCCATTCTAGAACTTATGTAAATATCTGTTAGATCAAACCTGAAAATTCATCTTCAGGAAACAAGGGCCAACTTTATATTTGCTGTTATGTGATTTCAAGTTCATTTTGATCTATAGCAACCCTACCATAGAGTTTTATGAAAAAGAGATTGGTCACTGTAAAGGCTGAAAGAGGATGACCAAGATAAAGCAGTGGGATATCAAGGATTTAGACCTTGTATTGTCGAAGGCTTTAATGGCTGGAATCACTGGGTTGATGTAGGTTTTTCGGGCTATATGGCCATGTTCTAGAATACATATAGCCCGAAAAACCTACAACAACCCAGATATAGACCTTGGTTTCACAGTATCCTGGCCCTTCACTGTACTACATTGATTCTTAGGACCAGCTTACTGATACCATTGTTACATGCAAACCATTTAACACTGCCTCTAAATGAAAATTCCGTGCTATTCGTGGCTGAGCTCTCGTTTTTTTGCTGCATGGGGCATTTCCATGTTAATACAAGCTACTTCCACGAATAATCTCCATAAAGTACAGAGAGTCACATGAAAAAGTGGAATCATAATCTCAGAAGTATATAAACACTTGTTTAGCTAATTGGTTATTTAAATATTTCAGTTTATCCCCTGGTGCTCTGCATTTTTATGCACCTAACAAAATGACCCAATTTTCCATATCATTCAGATATTTACTCTATGACCAACTATGACCTGCTCTCGATCCCGCCAGGACATAAAGTGGGTTATGGAGGATCAGTGCCTCAAGTTTGGTCCAGGTCCCCCATTCATGGTGGTCACAGTGGTCTGTGGAAACCAGTTAAGGTACTGCAAATCTCATCATCCATGGTCCATCCTCCCCCAAACAACACCAGGATGTTAAGTGGGTCAAGAGGGATCTATGTGCCAAGTTTGGTCCAGGACCATCATTAATGGGTGTTGAAGTGGTCTGTGGAAGTCAGAGCTCTGACTCTAAAAATACATTGCCGCACTGCTGCACACATACATACAAACATTCACTTTTCTTACTATATGGATACTAGATAGATAGATATTTACGTTTCCAGTCATCTCACTCTAAAAGTTCCAAAAAAAAAAAAAACCCAAGCTTTCAGAAAGTTGCAAAATGTTTATATGGATCGCTTAGCAAGAGAGGTCTTTTTTCCTTGGCTTCAGTGATAAGACACTTGCTGCTATTGAATCTGCCATCATCTGCCTCCTGGAAGGATGAATCAGAATTTCTCAGGCTGAACGTGAAGCAGTTTGTAAACCTCCCCCAAAGTTTTATCAGAGACTTTAGATACTGCGGATTTTTATATAAAAGTAAGCCTCTATTGCTGCAAGCAGTAATGGCACTTTCAAACTAAAAATATCCCATATGTGCAGAGTCCAAAAACCAGGGTAGAAAAGAAGATGAAAACACTCCAGGGTGAAAGATAGGACTCAAAGTATCTTCTGGGCATTATTCATTCCCATTTCAATTGTACTCTCTCTGGGAAAAAGGACACATTTTTGCCAGTTTTCAGAACAGCATTTATGAAAACTCATAAGCTGACCCTAAGAACTCAAGTACAACAATTTTCAAGACAGGGTGTTTTCATTTCCCAGAAAATGAGTAGAGGAAAAGTGTTCAAATGAATGCCATTTTCTGAGCATTGCTTTGTCTTTTCGATGTGAAAAAGTGTTCTCTCTCTCTCTCTCTTTTGCTTCTTTGATGCACTTTGAAAATAATACAGTATATCAATTTCTACAACACAAAATGGCTTCTGTTAAATACAAAACAAACACACTGGTCTGAAATGTATGTGCTTGAATTTGCTCCTAGGTAAATCCATTTATCTTAATAATATTTGTACAAGACAATCAAATATAATCCAGTCGATTCTGCCCTAAACTATATTCAATGCAAGTGCAGGCAGCAAAAATACAGATCCTTCAACACTATTTGAGAAACAAAAAACATTCTCAAACATCAGAAAATCCTGAAGAAACCTGGACTGTCAAGATTCATTGCACCTTAAGCTTTGCTTTCCAAGAAATTTGCACCTTTTTGCATAGAAAACTTTATTTTCTATATGCTGCTTTCTGTACAAAAATACTGCATGCAAATTTTGCACAGAATACATTCCAAAATAGAAATTCACAGAAAACTATTGTTAAAATTGTTTGTTGTTTCCTCCAAGACTAAAATTAGTGAAGATTTAAACACTTATCAAAATGTTATGGATATATAGAAAGAAGTATGATTCTGCAATAGCAAGACAAAGAGAAGACTTGTATTTATTTAAAGTATTAACAAAGGATTTTTTGATGGGTGAGCTGCCAATATTCAATGGTGTATAAATATAAAATCTTGTTCTTACTGTTTATGTCAAAAGTAAAACAAAACAATGTTAAGAAGTTTTTCCTAGTTCCAACGGACCTCACTACCTCTGAGGATGCTTGCCATAGATGCAGGCAAAACGTCAGGAGAAAATGCCTCTAGACCATGGTCATAGAGCCCAAAAAACCCCACAAGAACCCAGTAATTTCGACCATGAAAGCCTTCGACAATGCAATGTTAAGAAGGTCCTTCTATGGAGAATTAGAGAGACCACATCTATACTGTAGAACTAATGTTGTTTGACATCATTTTAACTGCTATGGCTCAATGCTGTGGAATTTTGGGATTTATAATTTGGTGAGGTACCAATGCTCTTTGGCAGAAAAGGCTAAAAACCTTGTAAAGCAATAGTTCCTATGATTCCATAGCATTGAGCCATGGCAATGCAAGAGATATCAAACTGCATTAATGTATTGTAGATGCATCCAGGGGAAAAAAGGGGGATTATTATTATTATTATTATTATTATTATTATTATTTGTTTATACCTCACCACCATCTCCCATAGGGACTCGGGACAGCTTACAGAATAGTACACAAAGATGCCATACATAAAATACATAATACATAAAATAAAATACATCAACATGAAAACAATAATACATTACATAAATCAGGTATATAAACTGGATGAAACAACCTCTATTACAAATAGAATCAGTTAAAAAGAGCCATGTAATCACACAGATATGTAAATTTCTGGTTGGGCTTTATATTCAGTGAGTTGGATTCAGGCTCAGTTACACTTAATTCTCATAGAAATCCTCCAGACTACAGCTATATCATAACGAAATTGGCTCTATTATTTCATTTAGACTTCACTGCAGCCAACAGTCTGAATCATCCCAAGGTGCCTCAGACCCCCTCTACATTGCCATATAATCCAGATTATCAAATCTGATAATCCAGATTACCTGCTTAGAACTGTATTATATGAATCTAAACTGCCACACAATCAGATAATCTGAATTTTATATGTCAGTGGATAAGGGGATTCTGACCTTCAGTGATGTGAAATTAAAGTGCTGGGTCTCTGCTTGACACAAATCAAAGATATGGCTAAAATTATTCAGGTGATATAAATTTAGATACCAAGAAAGATAAGCATACTGCACGACAGGTCACTTATTACAATTCTGCCCCGCTGCCAATAAATGAGATCAATGTGTATGAGCATATCACTTTTCTAGAACGGCCTTATGAAAACCCAGAAAACCACAGGTGACAAAATGTAGACAAATTCCTCATGTATTTTGTGTCTTGTCAGTTTATAGCCATGACGAGTTTTTATAATGATAAATATAGATAGAGGATCTAGTAATGCACTATGGAAACCAGAACCCATGCTTTTTAATGCACTCATAAATTAAATCAAAGGATAAGCAGTACCAAATGGCAAAGTTTACTAGGGGCATCAAAATATTAGGATATTAAAAGGACAACTGGGATTCAGTGTAAGCAAATATAAAGCAATGTGAGCTGGGCTAACAAATTTGCATGTATGCTGATGGAATCTGAATGGGCAGTAACTAGCTAAGAAAGTGAGCTTGGCCTTCTAGTGGGAAGTTCAATGACATGTCCAGCCAGTGTGGAGTTGCTGTGAAAACATCCAAGTTAGATGTAATTTCAGAAAGAACCAAAAAATAAAACTGTCAATAGCACACTGCCCTTGTACAGATTAAATCATGACCACGCTTGGAATACTGTGTGTATAGTTCTGGGTCACTGCAAGGATATTTCAGAGGTGGGATAAAAGCAGAAAGGCATAATCAAAATGATTAAGGGAATGGAACAACTTGATCAAGAGGAAAGCTTGGAATATTTAGGGTTGTTTTTCCTCAGAAAAAAAGGATTGGCAGCAGGAGAAGAAATGGTGGCAATATATAAAAGAATGCATGGAGGGAAAAATTGTGGACTTCAACCTACATCTTATAATACTAGAACCCAGAGTCATCCAATAAAGTTGGATGTGCAGATATTCAATACAAAGAAAAAGGAAGCTGGGTCACGGTGAGTATTCTGGGTTGTATGGCCATGTTCCAGAAGCATTCTCTCCTGACATTTCACCCACATCAATAGCAGGCATCCTCAAAGGTTGTGAGGTATATTGGAAACTATACAAGGTAGGTTTATATATCTGCAGAAGGTCCAGGGTGGGAGAAAGAACTCTTGCATGTTGGAGGCAGGCTCTAAGGATGCCTGCCATAGATGTGGGCAAAACATCAGAAAAGAATGCTTCTGGAACATGGCCATACAGTCCGGAAAACTCACCACAACCCAGTGATTCTGGCCATGAAAGCCTTTGACAACAAAAAGAAGCTCTTTTTTCACATCACATATACAAATGGCCTGTGATGTCCACCAGGATTTGGCTCTAGTACCACCCCTACCCATTAACACCAAAATTTGAGGTGCTCAGGTCCTATTATTATATGCAATGGTATAGTAAAATAGCAGCTCTTATATGGCAAATGACAAATCAAATGTTGTTTTTCATAATATTTTATGTAGCTGAAGTTGTTGGAATCTATGGATATGGATGGCCATGTGTCAATTTCTGAGCCACACAAGCTAAAGGATTGCACCACAATCATTTATAAAGTATAGGGGATTATTTATTAGCAAATCCCACAATCTGACACCAAATTATAATGGTTAGGGACTTATTTGTGAACAAATCCCAACCGCTTGCCAACCACTTGTAAAGGAATATGGCCTGTTTAATTAAAAATCAAAAGCTGAAAAGCTAAAACAATCTTCTGTCCGAAAACCTTTCAAAAGAACCCTGGCCACCATCACACTTAAAGAAAATGTTTAGTCCTTGGCTTGACTTGCGGTATCTCTAGGCTAGAATGTGCTGGATTTGCACTCAGGCTTGGTACTCTGAGGTAACACTTAAGAGATTCCTTCCTAAATACTAGGGCTGGGCAACCACGGAAAAATTTGTTTCTAAAATCGATTCGTTTTTTGGGGGGTTTTGCGTTTTGATTTTTAAAAGAATTCCGAAATTTTTCTTTTAAAAAGTTCGATATTTACGAAATTTTGTAAATTACAAAACAATACAAAACAATTACGAAACAATTACGAATCGATTCGTTAATGGCGGACGCGACCGCGCAATACACTAAAAAACCTCCAAATGGGACAGGGGGAACTTCTGAAGCTTCCCTCTCCCTCTGTTGTTGACTGTTGGTGTGATATTTATAATTTTTTTTCACTGACTAAAAAAACAACAACTATAAAACTTGCCCCAGACATGCGGAAATAATAACGAAACGATTTCAAAACAATAACGAAACGAATACAAAACGAATTTGAAACAATTATGAAACGAATTTAAAAATTCGTTTTGTTTTTTAGTAGCTCCTGAATGGTTCGTTATCGCTTCGTTATATAAAAATAACGAATTTTTAACAAATTACGAAATTACGAAACGAAACCGCCCAGCCCTACTAAATACATGCTGCCACCATTTATATCTTGATTTCTTCTATAAATTGCTTGGAAACTTCTCACACAGAGGCACATGTAAGACAGTGATTGTGAACATAGAACCATATTGTTTATTTGAGAGAACTTGAACAAAACAAGCATTAAGCTTAGCTGTTTCAATGTTGAATGAAGTATATGGTTTCTTTAAATAGTTCTGAACTTAGTTGCAAATAACACTTCTCTCTCCCTCCAGAAACTACTGACAGGATTCCTCACTGCCTAGTAATCCTAAACTCCACACAGACAGTCCTTTCCCTTCTGGATCTGTCTCTCTCCTTCACCAGCTATCTTTCCCAATAGCTATAATCTTCTCACCAACTAACTCTGCTGACTAACTGACCAACTTCTGTCTTCTCTAGCTCTTCTCTTCTTTACACTAAATCCAAACTCCTTCTTCTTTGACACACAGACCCTATCTGAGCTGTCAGGTTTTAAAATGCCCCCTTAAAGTCATTTTTTTCCTTTTGCCAAGTTAAGCTTGGCCCACTCTCTCCTAGCCAATCACAAACTCCTCACAATTCCCTCCAAGCTGCTCCTAAGCACCGCCCCTTCAGGAAATGAGATTCTAAGGTGGATGCCCCCAGGCACCCTTCTAAAATGGCTGCTGAACTTCCTGGGCCTACTTATCTGAGCTTTCCTAGTCTAACAGGTAGGGAATTCAACACATCCTCCTTCAGAGCTTCCCTTAAGTGACTGGTTGCACACTGTGTAAACAGAATGGTGGACTTCTGAGCCTGATCCAACATGGCTGTTATGTTCTTCCTTCCCTCTGTTCATTCCTCCCTTTCTTTTGTTGACCAAACAAAATCTATTGGTCCATTTTAAAAGTATGTTCATGCTACTATGTGTTATAGCTAAAGAAATAAATTGAATACTATTTTAAAAACACAAATAAAAACACACCAGAAAGTGATATCCAATTATTAATTGGCTTTGTTGTATTTGGTTGATTTTTTAAATTATTGTAAGCCAATTTGAAAATTTATTGAATGAAAAAGAGTATAAAGCAATAGTCAATAAGTAATTAAATATACTGGGCTGTGAGATTTTGCATCAATATCAAAAGCAATCTTTGAAAGTTATCATTCAGTATTCTTTCATTCAGTAAAACATTACCAGCAAGCATTTCAAGAATATGAAAAGCTCTTTAAATGTAAATGTAACCATTAACATACAGATTATTTCCTAATAATATTTCTACAGAAATTAATCTTTAAGAAGATGCACATCCTATCTTATCCTTCCCCCATACCTGTGGAGTTGATAGACTCCCAAAATTGTGCCTGTTAGAGCAGATAGAAAATCAACATCAGTCCTCTTGGTTAGTTCTCCTGACAAAATACATTAGGAGCTGTGGACTTCCGACTCGGTATCCGAATCTCTTAGAAAAGTTAGACCCAAAAATAGTTGCTCAACGAGTATTGGATATAGAAGGCCAAAAAGACATCGCTACCCTCAGTAAAGCTGGCTCACTGAAATGGTTAGGCCGCTTTAAACATACCTTCCAAACAGCTCAATATCTAAAAACAGAAATGCCTAAACACCTTAGGAGGGTATTTACCAGAGCTCGTTTTGAACAGCTGGATACAATGGACAAGCACGGAAGGTTTAATCAAGTCCCATATAACGAACAATTTTGTATTTGTGGAGCACCAGAGGTGGAGGATATCACACATGTATTGTTCAACTGTGAGCTGTATAAGAAAGAGAGAGACCATTGCCTTGGACCATACATTATTCAAAAAACACACTGGGACCCATATATTAAAACCTCATTTTTGCTGGCCGGCCAGAACCCTAAAATAACACACAAAACAGCCCTTTTTCTATTCAAAGCAACACAGCTGAGAATTGCACATTTAGAATCAATTGGGGTAAACTGTGGAGGTGACGCAGACATTTGACCTGAACGAGATCTTGTTAACAGCTTGTTTATTTTAACTTCTTTTATACCGAGGGTTGTATGTTGTATGTATGACTATGTATGACTATGTGTTAATTGTGTTCTGTGTTAAATGTTTTGATACGGCCAATAGGCCAATCAATAAAACGTATCTATCTATCCAACATGAATGGTGAATCTATTGACTTCAACAACTAGACTATCATTATGTAGGAATATTTTATGAAATTAGAGTTACATCTGTGAGAAACAGAATTAAACAATTCTGCAATTTCCATATTCAGCAAGTGCCTACAGTCATGTTACTACACAGGAGAACCAGTGAAGTGACCAATGCAGATTGTGATTAATGCACAACAGACACTGACACACATCAGGTGCTCCTGATGAGCATCTGGACACCAGCTAAGGTCTATTGATACATATCAGTAGACTCTTATGTGTATTGAGACACACTTGCCAGTACATCTTCACAATTCACTAGGAGAGTTCTATCGCACCATAGCTAAGTAAGTATGTGTAAAGTTGTATAACACAGGGTATGAAATGGAATGCCAGCCATTATATTCTTGGCTCATTCCTACATCTAATAAATTCTTTCTCTTTGAGGCGCAGAGAGCTCCTTGATAATAATGATGAGAACAAAAGTGTGTGACAATATTGTTATTGAAATACAAGTAACACCCATCCTTATTTCCCTAGCAGCACACACTGTTCATTTTTGAGTTTCTCTGCCCCTTAAACTGAATCTTGTTCTGTTCAAATTTTCTGCCTACGGGGAAGTAAGCTCTTAATAGATGCAAAAAAAAAAAATGAACCAAAAACTCAAGTATAGCTTCCAGCTTTCTACTACACAGTATGTGATATATCTCTGCTCAAAGTGCCAGCTGACTTCGTAAAAGTCTACTTGAACAACAACAACAAAAAGGGATGGTGTTTAAAAAAGGAAAAGTCAAATACATCTGGCACCTACATTGCAATTCACTTGCTACCAGTTAAAATACATTTTAATTCCCTCGCAGCATTTTCATCTTCCTCAGCAAATTTTATGATTGTAATCTATTGTCCATTAATGTTATTTATGTTTTATTTTACATTTCAGACACATATGTTTGGTTTATGCTTTATTGTACATTGCTCTGAAAATCAAATTTGATAAATAACAGCATAGTAGGACTGTACATATACATAAAATTTGTTTGATAGTTTATAATGGTAAGTTTCTCTAGAATCTTCCATTGGCTAATTGATTAAGTAGACATAGAGAGACATATTTCTGTGTCATACGTGTCCATCCAGACTATGGTTACATGAAACCAGGGGTACAAATGAACACCACTGAATTACCTCACTTCTGGGTGGTTGAATATGTAGATACAGAATCTGTGGACAAGGAGGGCTGATTGTACATTTTATGTAAACATCCATAGAGATCCTGCAGTTGTTCAAGTTCTTGGTGTGCATAGTTCACTTCTCTTATAGCTGTTTGAAGAATTCCTTTCATTTTTCTTCAATCATTCTTGATGCAGAAGCTTCATTTTCTGCTATGCTGCAGTCAAGAATATCCAACAGAGCAACATATTGGAGATTTTGTTGGAGTGGGAGGGGGAATCAGTGGACTCATAGATGTCAGGCAAGATGACTTCAGTCATCATGTGATTTTTCCTACGAAAATAACATTGGCGCATATATATATATATATATATATATATATATATATAGACATAGCTAGTTTTACACTAAATCTGAAAATGTGTGTGTGTGTTGGGGTTCAGCCTGAGTTTGAACTTGAACCTAATTCTCTGTTTGTTCCTCCTGATGCAAATGAAAGTATATTTTCTGATGCTAGTGGAAATGTACCTTTTGATGCCAATGCTCCTGAAATTAGTGAGGAAGAAACTGCTGTAGGTTTGGAAAATGCCAATGTTCCTGAAATTAGTGAGGAAGGAACTTCTGTAGATTTGGAAAATGAAAGTACCAGTGTTCCTGAGAATGTTTCAGAGGGAGACCTTGAACTTTCCCTCCCTTCTGCACCTGTTAACTGTAATGACAACAGAAGGGGCCAAATTTGGGAAGACAGAAGTAAAACACTCAGTCTGCGTCGATCCTCCCGAATTCAAGAATTAAAAACATTGGCTTCAAAACAGAAGGGCGGTTCACGGAACCGATTCTTGAGTTTTAATTGCAATACGCCAGGCTGATTGCCTCAGTTCAGGCATCGTTTCAGAATTGATGAAGACCTTGGCAGTTCTCCCGGTTCCCTGATCATAGTTTGGGAAGATTTCTAGGATATCAAGTATGGTTAGTGGATTGCTAACAGATTCCAGTATTTTCCCAGTGAGGCTTTTGGTTTTGCTTTGTCCATTTAAATTCATGTTTGCTGATTTTGCTGTGGCTTTTGACTTGCATTTTTCCTTTATTTTGTAACCATTTTTCTTCAATAAAAAAGGATTGTTTTTCACAGCCAAGTGTGGTGGATAGTTATCTTAGGGCCTCGTTCCCTGCTCTGGATTGCAACAGTGTGTACCTTCAAGTTTCCTGTTGACCCATGGTGATCTCATGGATTTCATAGAATTTTCCCCAGTAAGGAAAACTCAGAGGTCCTTTCCACCCAGTACTTCCTTTTGAAATGTAGCCTACAGCACCTGGAATTAATTGCTGGTCTCCTAACTAAGTGCTAACTAGGACTGATCCTATTTAACTTCCAAGATAATAAAGGATTAGATATAAGGAATTTCAGCACACGTACTTTGCATGAAGAGTTTACATGAAGGATCTGGCAATCCTACCATAACAATGTTTATCATTGATAGGCCAATCACTTGAAAACTACCAAAATAATTATTGATGGTGAAAGTATACACCAAAAAGCAATCTGAATTAATTAAATGCATTTTAAATATTGGTTTTTCTATGCCAAGATGTCATTTTCAAATTTCAAAAGTCAAGTAATTTATGGAGTAGTTGTTGTTGTGTTGTATATTTAACAACCTCATTACACTTACCTAACAAAGAGTCCTAGGACACTTTTACCTGGTTTCAGGACAGAGCCCCACGTAGACCATTACATGGTGTTGGTCCACCCCTAACCAGGGTGAAACGTCACCTGAGGCTTTTCTCACAACATGGGAAGCTTCCCATGTGGTGCTGGCTCCTATGGTGTCAGCATGTGACCTCAGCACTTAGACGATGCTTCCTCCACATGATGGGGAAAGCGTCACCAAGAGGGAGTTGTGTGCACGGCAACATATTCATCCTTGTGGTCCTCTCCTTTTGCCCCAATGCCAGGCAAAGCAGGATGCTTCACTTGACCTTTGTGATTAGGTGCTAAGTCAACTGTGCCTTAGGATGACCCTATCATAAAATAGTTGAGGCAAAATTTATGTAAAAGAAGTGTGCCATTACTTTTCTTTTAGGCTCAGAGTGTATAACTTGCCCAAATACGTTTCCATAGCTAAGCATGGATTCAGTTTCTGGTATCTCAGAATGCTAGTCTAACATTCAAACCACCTCATGAATCTGGCTCTCATTTATAGAGGTTTATAAGTGAACCAAACATCAGGGCAAGGAGAAGATCATTTGGGAGCTACTGGTTATATCTCTGGGTGATCTGTGACAGTGAGTAAAGGTTTCAGACTCCCTATGATTTAATAATGCAAAACAAGTATTTCCTCCCTCCTAAATTATGTTGTTGAAACCAATTAAACAGGAAAGCCAAATTAAGTGCCAGCTTGTGTTTGAAGAAAACAGTGGGTAAGCTCAAGTTTTGTTGCTGAAAGCAAATTCCTGACTTCAGCATATGCCAAGAAACACACTATTACGAAATTCCCTGTCTCCCATTCCAAAATCAATCTTCTGTCTCTGCTAATGTCAGGTTCCATGACCTATAGTCTGGCAGGGGCTGCACCACTTGTCCCAGGAGGTCAACCTGAATTATAGCAAAAAACCCAATTAAGAACAATAGCTGGGAAGGTTCAGATTCTATTGGTAATCCCAAGCAAAGTAAACCCAATCAGCTAATTCTTACATGCCCTTCTTACATGCAAACTCTCTATTCAGTAATTACATTCAATAGGCTTTTTTTGATAGTGACTGCCAACACAATTTAGTTCAAGCTTGTACATCCCTGAGAACATGTTTACTCAGAGGAAACTCCCATTGGGTTCAAAAATGCATGCACCCAGGTAAATTGCTGTATTACTGTATTGACCATTTGGTTTTCTGTGCTAGGATCAAGATAGTGGTTGTGGAAGAAATGAAATCTTTCTTGATTTTACTGCTGCTCAAAGCTGGAAGGGATCTGTGCTAGTTCTGAGTGCTGCCTTTGCATCAGCAGAGGTCCCATTCATTGTGGAAGAATAGGAAAAGGAGCAGAGGTTAACCCAGAGTTGGATAGACCACCCCTGTGACAGCTGAGCCATGTACCCACCAATCTTTCACACATGTCACAGTGTAGTCAAAAGTTATTAATGAGCAAGAACAGGCAAACTAGGAGAGACTACAGCAAGTTGCTTTTGCCTAAGCCTATTAGGATAGGCAAGATTCTATAGTCTCTTCTCCTCTCTCCCCCTCAGTTAAACTGATTGCTCTTTTTGTTGTTTTAACTCTGGCTGAACGGGAGTAAAGTGGATATAAAGGGAGAAGTGCAAGAATAAGAAAGACAGGGGGACATTTTTAAGTACCTGTAAATGTCCAGTGACAGAGGATTAATCAGACAGCCCTGCCAATTTGGGACAGTCAAGGGGCATGGAGCCACTAGCTACCTCCGCTAAGATTTGAGAAACATCTTGTCATTTTCAGTCAATGCAATCTGAGCCTATACAGAGAGAAACTAAGCAATTGAAAGTTACATTTCCTACAGGAAATGATCAAATGTATTTTTACTTCCTGTTATTAAGAGTACTAACAAATGGATATATTTTTAAAAGTATAATGACAAGAAAAAATGTCACAGGGTTGATGTGATGATAACTACAGAACCAGGGAAATGGATTCTGCAGGAATATTCTCAGACTTGGGTGCTGAAGGGTGGGGACAAAATATTAAAATAACAGTTCTTTGAATATTTCAGCAGATCTGAAGTCAATATCAGTATTTACAACATCCTGGAATATTTATGAAATCTGAAACAAGTATTCCGTATATAAACCATCCCATGGACTGGTTACTTCACACACAAACCCACATGGCAATATTGTGCCATACTTGACTGGAAACAACACTTCTCACTTAAGGGAACTTATTTAAGGGAATTTGAAATGACTTGTATTTGCAGTCATTTTGCAGCATTACAGTGAGTGCTCAGCATTTCTTTTGTTTAAAGCCTTTTTGAATTCATTAGTATTTTTTTCATTGCTACCAAAATATCACAGCTGGTAAAGGTTATATTTGTCGCCAACATTTGCTTCTGAAATATAGACATGTGATTCAGCTACTCATTTGACAGTTAACAGCAACCACCCTCCCAGTCTTGGCCCAGTCTTGTTCCTCTGGAATTGTGGCTACTAGAATACAAAAGGAAAAGTGAATGTTAAAACAGATTAGGTCCCTCTGCCATCTGGGATGACTATTCCCAAATAAACTTCAGGCTATTTAATAAAAAATAATGTCTTTAGTTTCATGCTGAATTGCCATCCTGCTTGTTTCTCTGAATGGTACATATGAAGACTACAAGTTCAAACATTAGCACTTTTCAAGTCAGTTTTTCTAAAGTCACAGAAAAGATAAATAAAATCTTAACATTTATAAAAAAATAAATAGAATAACCAAATGTGGAATCAAAAAGATACAGGCTTAAATCCACTTGGCAGTCCAAATTAAAGTAGATCCACACAGTCTATGGGATTTGTGTGTGTGTGTGTGTATGTGTGTGTGTATATATATGTTGACTAATTTTTCAACAATTAAGTCAATGGGTCTTCTGCAACTAGGGTTAACCAAAGGATTCAGGCCTAAGGCTGTGGACTACACAGAGAGAGCAAAGGTTGGGAATGTGCAGAGTTTCAGATTCCTCAAAACTAGCAATTCTGGTAGGACCTGATAGAAATTCATGGCTGTTAGCTGGAGAGCTTAATATAGACTGAGTTGGTGCAGCGGATGTCAAGAAGGAACAGCCAGGGTGGTGTAGCATTTGACTGTTTGACCATGACTCTGGAGACCAGAGTTCAACTCTTCACTAGTTATGGACACCAACTGAGTGACACTGGGAAAGTCACCAGGAATATGAAATTCAGTTAAACCCAATGCCATTTTCAATGTTCAGATTTCAGTGCCCCCCCCCCCAAAAAAATACATTTTTGGGAGCCTCCTGAATTTGGGCAGACAAAACTCTGGTTTTTGATCTGGCAGCCAAAAGATTCATTTTCACTCTGGGAAGATCAGCTTATTGGTGGCAATAGGAGAACTTCTGAGGCTCCCCTTTCCATCATTTTTAGGGCATCAGTCTTAAGAGACCACTTTTTCTGAGTGTTTCTCCCCATATCCTTCAATAAGACCTGAATTAAGGCATCAGATTTAAGAAACCACATTTTCTGAGGTTGTTCTCCCTAATAACTTTCAATAAGACCTGGGTTAAGGCATCAGATTTTTTTAAAAAAATCTTTTCTGAGATTTATTCTCCTCATATTCTTAAAAAGGACCTGGGTTAAAGCATCACACTTAAGAAACCCCCTTTTCTGGGATATTTTCTCCTCACATCCTTCAATAAGGCCTGGGTAAATGCATAAAACTCAAGAAACCACATTTTCTAAGATTGTTTATCCACATATCCTTCAATAAGACCTGGGTCAAGGAATAAGACTTAAGAAACTACCTTTTCTGGGATGTTTTCACCTCACATCCTTCAATAAGGCCTGGGTTAAGGCATAAAACTTAAGAAAACACCTTTTCTGGGAGTGTTTCTCCTCATATCCTTCAACTAGACCAGGGTTAAGGCATCAGATTTAAACCATTTATTTCTGGGGTCATTTGCTTTCAACACCTTTTCAGTGATGCTCAGTTAAGGCACCTTTTTCAAACACTAATTTCAATGGGAGCCACATCACCTGAAGGAACATTCACCAATTGTTAAAAAAAGATTTAACTTACCGCCTCATTTTATAGCGGCTTAAAAAATGGCAAGATAGCCCTTCCCCACATTTGAAGCTTGTGTCATGTGAAGGGCACCATTAGTGGCAGTTTCTTAAGTTTGTAGAAATGCTTATTTACTACTATTTGAGTCAAAAACCAAGGCAAGCCATGCAGAGCTGCGGGCGATACTGAGAATTTAGATCACCGGCAGACTGGAGCATGATCTATCTCTCTCAGAAGCCTGTTCACAACAGAAAAATAGAGGCCCACCTTGTTTAAAAATATGTCATGGCTTTCTTCTGTTCTGATTGGCGCAACAAGCAGGGCTCACAGGGAAATTCCAGTGCATGAGCGCGGATGCCTCTCCATGCTCCATGTGTAACCAAATAAAAAAAAGTAGCCTTTGCCGGCATCCACCTCATTTGTTGTGGCCAGCGGTGGCACCTGTTATGGATGGCTGAAAAAGCCAAATCATCTGGAGCCTGTTTTGAAAGATGGATCCATGCACAGTCTTACAAGTCACATCTCAGCCTCAGATGACAGTGAGAAAATCTTATGACAGGGTCACTTTAAAGTCCCCATTAGCCAGGAATGACTTAAAGGCACACAACTTCAACAAGGGCTAAAAGCAACTGAAAATAGGAGGTCCATGTTACAGATGGATAGGCTCAATCAAGGAAGCCAAAGCCCAGGATCTATAAGATCTGAGGGAAGCTGTGGATGACAACATGTTTTAGAAGTCTCTCATTTCTAGGGTTACCATAAGTCAAAGTTGGAACGTTTAACAAAAAAAATCCTACCCAGCACTTAAGAAGCTGAACTCTAGCCTACAATACTAATTTCTCCTGGGAGCTCTAGAAAGTTCTACATCACATGAGAGAAGGACATGAGAGGAGCCTCACACAAGGATGGTAAAACATCAGAACATCTGGGTGTCCCCTGAGCAAGGTCTTTGCAGATGGCCAATTCTCTCACACCTGAAGCGACTTGCAGTTTCTCAAGTCACTCCTGACATACCAAAAAAGAAAGAAAGAAAGAAAACAAGAACTGCATCTGTTTTTATTAAGCTTGGTGGAGGGATGGTCACACTAACCAAAGTAAACCCAACACAGCACTGCCACAGTTCCATCTCAGTTCCAAGGGGTCACCCTCAGTTCCAAGTACTGCATCTGGGAAAGGAGTAAATGGCAAACAATGGTAGGATTTGTGATAGAATTCCAAGGGTTGCGTGTGTGGTGCCACATCCAGAAATAAATATTATTGTATTAACAGAATATTTTATTCATAAGAATTATCATGAACAGAATACATATGAAAGACTGAGCACAAACCTGACATTGTGCACCTACTTAAAAATAAACAACAATTACAAGGCAAGGCAATGGTGGATAGTGGATAGACGTGTCTATCCATCCAATATCCAATGGTAAAATTTCAGGAATTATTTCCTGCTGAAATGATCATAGATCATCATAATTCCCAAGAGAATTAAGTGCCTGGCTTTCTGCTGTGACATTGTCAGCAGTAATGGAACAAATGTCCTCCTTTTTGTGGGTTGAAAACTATCTTTTGTCTCAAAGGATTTGCAATAATGCTATCCAAGTAGCATCTGCTGAATTATGTCGGTGGTTCAGTGCATTATGCTGTCACTGGGTCCGTGAAATTGTAGTGCACTTAAGGGACTCAAATAGAGGAGCTATTTGCTAATTATTGATGCAAAAGAGGGAGGGGGGAGGCACAAGGCTATATATTCCTACAATATATTATGGTATGGGTATTACTACAATGTAAGTGGGACTTGCAACAAAAAGTTGTTATGTGCAGTGTTCTAGTTCAGCATGCCAGCCACATCCTTTGTTCAGGATACTCCATTCCCCAGGTTGCCATTTTCTTTTTTTAACACAAGTTATAGCTAAAACAATGTTTATTATGCTACCCAATAATAGACCAAATAAGCTCAAACTGGTAACATGTAAAATAAATTAAGATCACAATGGCTGTGAAATAATCAAGTCATTCAGGGGGAGTATTCATTTCAAACATATTTTAGTAATATATAAGTTAATTTTTCTCTAATCCTGACAGTCTCAGATAAAAAAAAAATAATGATCAGAATTACACTGGAATGCTAATCTTCCAATAAAATTTGACTTAAAATTGGTCTAGTTGTTCTGATAGATTGCTGATAATGGACTGACCGTATGTTGTTGAACTTGTTTGTAAAATTCACAGAACACAAGACTGTGCTTAATAGATTCTACCTCCAGGATACTGCAGGAACGCAATTTTCAGGGTACGGGATGTAAATAATTATTCCTCAGAGCATTTGAGAAGGAAAACCACTAAAACTTGCATTAGTAAAAAGTCAAAATAATCATTATCCATCAGGTTCTTCAAGTACTCACCCACGTAAAAAAACCAATACCCCATAATCTTTGTTTTACTAATTTGAATGCAATGAAACAACCCAGAAGTAAAAGGAGAGGTGGTGACAATCCAACCACAGCAGTTTTGGTGGCAAAGTACTTATATACCCATCATGAGATAAATATTGCAGTAAACCTGTGCACAATTAATAAATACCAATTGTAACTCAACATTTTATAACTGCAAGTCAAACTTTTGTCAATAGAGGGCATCCCCTCTTTTCCAGAAATAAAACTATATTAGGAACACATGTGGCGATTTAGATGAAAGCTTTTTTTAAAAGAGAGAGAGAGAAAGAGAGAGAGAGAGAGAGAGAGAAAGCTTGAACATTCATCCGGTTGTTACTTCCCTGATCCAAATAGCAGAACTGTATAGCAATTGTGCAACTACATTAACATGACATACCTCAATTGCAAATGGTGTGCATTAATATAAAAGTAGCATATGATGGCAGGATAACAGTTTTGCACGTTCTAATAGGTAGATCTGCGAATGATATAACATCATGAGATGGAATATCAGCCCTTCACACAGGGCAAAAGCCCCCTTTTGCCACTTTTATTCACAGCAAGGATAGAACTTGTGTGTGCCCTCATGGTGGGTCCTGCCCAATTTCCTCCCAAAGTGAAGTGAACATGGTGAAAGGCAATTTCTCCTCCATGACAGGAAGGAAAGTGTGGTTTGGGGAGCTCTGATGGAGTTACCTGTACTTTCTGGCCCATTTCAGTGTGATGGCAGAAAGGGCAGTAGGGCAATGTATATTGTTGCCCCTTCTGTCATGTGATGGGGAGGGAAAGAGTGCCAAAACTTTCCTGCCCCTACATGTGATGAGGAGAGGAGTGGGGGCACATGGGGCACTTTTACTGGCTATTGCTGGCCCAAAAGGGCCATGTGAAAAGGTCCAGTAAATACCTCACTTCTTCTAGAACATGGCTATCTAGTACACATCTACTACTGGGAAACTCTTTTCAAAAACCATAACTTTAGCTTTTCCAAAATTACACTTTGAATCATTTTGTAAAAATAATTCAAAAACTTCCTTAGTAAATGATTTATCCTATGCCTAGAACATGAAAGGATAACTCCATCATCAGCATAAAATGGAGAGGGAACTTTTCCATATACAAGTTTGGGCAAATGACCACTTGACCAAACACCTTCAAGGACATTAAAAATAGATTAATCAAGAGGGGTAAGAGTGGTCTGTTATTCTGTGCCCAATGAGCATGCCTAATCCCTAATTTAAATCTTTTCCTTCCCAAGGATGGGGGGAACAACTTCTGTAAATCTTGAAGTTCCCTCAAAACCGCTAAATTTTCCCTTTGCACTTATGGATGGATGCAGCACAAAAATTCCACACTCAGACACTGATTTCAGTATAATAAACAAAGATTATAGTACTGAACTTTTCTACTGCTTTGATGTTTCATCTTTTGTTTTAATTGGGTTGCACTGAACTTTGAAAACTGTCTCAAGGACCTTTTATGGCAAAAGGTGACATAGAAAGGGTATGATAAAGGATTTTTTTAATCTTCTTTCTTTCTAAGCCTGAGTACTTTCTCACTGTTTCTAACAAATTCTCTTGCTAATAGGATGAGTAATGTGTCAAACACTGACATTATCTATATTCTGGGAACTTTAAAAACAATAGCATAGTCCTTGAGAATTAGATTAACTGGCTGTGAATTGGTCAGATGTCAACGTGTATTGAATGGGTCAGATGTCAACGTGTATTGCCAAATACTGCAAAGTTCTGACTTCTTTTCTTTATAATTGCATGACTAGAACTTTTTGGAAGGCTTGACATAAAAATAGAGGTTTGTGTCTCACAGTGTCTGCCAGAGGTCTACTACATTATATTATCTAAGTATGTTTGTGTTTGCAAGATAGGTCCCATGGCACTTTCCAGCATTTGCCACTGAGAAAACAGCCTCAGTGGACTTAAATGATAGAGCCATGCATAGCTTTTGGAAACACCTATTTCTGCTTTGTTTTGAATGTATGTGCTTGTGGGTGTGTGGCCAGGACAGGTGTCATAATGGTAGGTCCACTAGTTATAAGTCAGAACAAAAGGTATGACATCTTGATCAGTTTGGAATCATTTACTTCTCACCGTAATGAAAATGTACAGAAATACTCTAACCTGAAATTACTGATTTGATGCTCTACAAGTCAGAATTTCACCAACTCTACTTCTAAGTAGAGAGAAGGAGGGAGGAAAAGAAGGAAGCAGTAGGCGTAGGAGTTGCAAAACAAGCGTCAGGATAATGACTCATGGAGCTGATATGTGGGCAGGCACAAGCGTGGGAAGCAGAAACTGAGGCTGAATGGCAGAGCTGAGAATGCCTATAGACATTAACAGAATAGCATTGATTCAGGACAGTTTAGAGCAGAGACGAAGTGCAAGTATATACTTTTTAAACCTCTCCAGCAGCATATTTTCTGATGAGAAGATTGGAAACAGCTCCTTGGTTACAAAATCATGCTACAAAGAATTAAACAATTACCCAATTTCTTGTAGAAGTAGGAGAAATTAGTATGGGTAAATTAGTCAAAGAAAACCAGCTACATCACAACAATGAGGCACAGTTAGTTACCAATCTAGACAAAAACCATCTAGCAACAGCAGCAACATGAATTCTCAGACAAATAATAAGCAGATGAAGGGAATAAAGGGGTGGTTTCCAAACAATTTACTTAATTACAAAGTTTGTAGGTTGCAAGGAGAAAGGAAATTCCCAAATATAGAAGAGTTTCTGTGCCCAAAGATGAATGTGTCACTCTCATAGATTTACGCTGGGTGGAGTGGGGAAAGAAAGGTTGCTACACCAAAATCCAGGTTGTTAAGATTTTAGATTGCTATATGTGGTTCCCATTGAGCCATGGCATGTAATGGTTGCAGTGTTTTTCAAACTCCCACCAAGAACATTACTGATGAAACCAGCAGACAATTAGACCTACCATTTCTCAACAATGCAACATGTCCTTTGAAAACCAAAGGATATCCTCAATCATGTCAGCCCACTTTCATAGAATCATAGAATCAAAGAGTTGGAAGAGACCTCATGGGCCATCCAGTCCAACCCCCTGCCAAGAAGCAGGAATATTGCATTCAAATCACCTCTGACAGATGGCCATCCAGCCTCTGCTTAAAAGCTTCCAAAGAAGGAGCCTCTACCACACTCTGGGGCAGAGAGTTCCACTGCTGAATGGCTCCCACAGTCAGGAAGTTCTTCCTCGTGTTCAGATGGAATCTCCTCTCTTGTAGTTTGAAGTCATTGTTCCGCATCCTAGTCTCCAAGGAAGCAGAAAACAAGCTTGCTCCCTCCTCCCTGTGGCTTCCTCTGACATATTTATACGTGGCTATCATATCATATCACTGGAGGGAAAGATACTAGAGACAAAGTTGAAGTACTTTGGCCACATCATGAGGAGACAGCAAAGCCTAGAGAAGACAATTATGCTGGGGAAAGTGGAAGGCAAAAGGAAGAGGGGCTGACCAAGGGCAAGATGGATGGATGGCATCCTTGAAGTGACTGGACTGACCTTGAGGGAGCTGGGGGTGGTAACGGCCGACAGGGAGCTCTGGCGTGGGCTGGTCCATGAGGTCACGAAGAGTCGGAGATGACTGAACGAATGAACAACAACAACAAATCATAACTCCTCTCAGCCTTCTCTTCTTCAGGCTAAATATGCCCAGCTCCTTAAGCCGCTCCTCATAGGGCTTGTTCTCCAGACCCTTGATCATTTTAGTCACCCTCCTCTGGACACATTCCAGCTTGTCAATATCTCTCTTGAATTGTGGTGCCCAGAATTGGACACAATTTCCAAACTTTGGAACACAAAGCAAGATTGTTCATTTGTTAATAGAGCTGCATTGTCCATTAATTCCTGACATATTCCACTTAGTTTTCTTTTTCCTGAAGTTACTGAGCTGCCAAAGGGGGAAAAAAAACAACAAAATAAGTATGTTAAAAAAAACCAAAGAGCTTGCTTTAGGTACAGCTAAACTGGTAAGGGAAGTTTGGAAATTGTAGTTCAAAATACTATTTTTTAAAGCTCTGGATCTAGAATATTGCTCCTTGTCATCATATCAATGAACACCTTATATACACAATAAATGAATGGAATACATGATTGTAATTTTAGATGTAATCTTATAACTAGTTTCAACATGTATCTACTGGCCTCAGCCATTGAGTTATCTTGGAGACGGCCATTTCCCCATACATATCTCTTGGAAATTCCATTTTAGGGACTGTATTATTTGGGTTGAATGCCAATTTCTCATTATGTGAATGCAATAAAGTTAATAGAAATAGCTTATTACACTTACAAGGTGGGCAAAGAATCAAACATATGCTTCTTTGCATTTTCGCAAGAGCCTTCTGAGATAAAATTGAACAGCCTCCACAATCTGATGCCCTTCAGATTTGCTGGATTTGACCAATCATTGTGGGATTGCTGATCAAGCTGGAAGTATGTATGAAAGTTCTATAATGATTCCACTAATGTTTCATCATCCCTTTCCAAAGGTTATTTATTTACTTCATTTATATACCGCTTTTCTCAGCCCTTGGGGTTAATATTGAGGATTTCTACTCAGGCTCTTCCTATTTGGAATCCTGCAGTGTTTCATCTTGTCCCCTATGGTGTTTAATATCTACATTAATCTTCTAAGTGTGGGCATCAGGAAGCATAAATATAGTATTATTATGCTGATGAAGACCAACTCTAAAGCCACTGGAAAGAAATACATGGAAAAATACAGAGAATACTCCAAATAAAGATACAATTGAAACCGGAATACTTTCTACTGAGCATAACACTTGTAGATATAGAGTTGGAAAGAAACAAAGATATATCTTCCATTACTTCATAACAGCAGGCAGAATTACATATGCTTGAAACTGGAGAATGAAAGAAGTACCATCAATTGATCACTGGCTAGTGAAAATGGTAGAAATAATGAATATGGATAAACTAACACACAATAGCCCCTGGTGGTGCAGTGGGTTAAAGCGCTGAGCTGCTGAGCTTGTTGACTGAAAGGTTGCAGGTTCGATTCTGGGGAGTGGTGTGAGCTTCCACTGTCAGCCCTAGCTTCTGCCAACCTAGCAGTTCAAAAACATGCAAATGTGAGTAGATCAATAGGTACCGCTCCGGTGGGAAGGTAACGGCACTCCATGCAGTCATGTCGGCCACATGACCTTGGAGGTGTCTATGGACAACGCTGGCTCTTTGGCTTAGAAATGATGAGCACCACACCCCAGAGTCAGACATGACTGGACTTAATGTCAGGGGACAACCTTTAACCTAACACACAATAAGGGTAGCACCAAAAACACGACAGACTGGAGACTTTTGAAAGAGTATATGAAACAGGGGAAAATCAAACTGTTGATATAAACAATAAAGGACACCATGAACTTGAACTCCCACCTGGAAGAAAGAAGAAGAAGGTAAGCTGTAAAGTTGAAGTAGGGAAATAACAATAGTTTTAAGCAAACCAAGATGACGAAGATTGGAGGTCAACCAAAAAATCCCATTTTCCTTTTTTTCCTGCCTTTTTCCACCACCCCCCCCCCCCCCCCCCCGTGCGCTTCCTCTCCCCCATATACCTAGGAAGTAGTAATCAGGAATTAGGTTTTTTTTCTTTTCTTCTTCTTTTTCTTTATACCTTTTTTATTTTTTTCCCTCTTTTTTCTTATACTATGACATACTCCCCCTTTAGAAGCGTTAGGGCTACCTACTTCTGTTCCTAAATTCTTCCCTAATCCTCCAATTTTATGATATTGTATTAAATTTGTTCAGTAATAAAAATATTTTTAAAAAGAATTACAAATCCCAACACACACACACACACACACACACACACACACCAATCTACCAATCTTTGTTTTCCCGAAAACAAAGGGGAGGGTGGAAACAGAATGGATTTCTGCCATTTCACACACCTCTAATTTTTTAAGTGATTTTTCTTAAGTTTATTTTTGGTTCTAGTCTATTTTCAATTATGGATGTCACTTTAAGAATAGCAGCTATATAATGACTCATCAATGAAATAAACAAATAAACAATGCACATTTTCCTATTTGCTCCAGCTGCAGTGGGCTGCAATTCCAAGATAATCAAACTAATGCTGCTCTACTTCCCTAGTCAGTTGCAATTTTCCCATGGAAACCAATTGTTTTTTTATTCTTTAAGTCTCTAAATCTTTAGATTACAGACTTTATACTGTGCTTATAAAGGTCCCAGCCTCCCCTTCCTACGTGTTAAGTTCCTGATGGAATGTGGCATTATCCATCTTCTAGCAGAAATTGCACTATCAGGTTAGATTTGTCAATGTAATAAGTAGAACCCAGCAATCATATAACCACATTCTTCAGAGAAGGATAAAAGAGTGAATCATAATCATAACTACATGCACATACATACAGTTCTTTTTAAAAAAATATCATTTTAGTACAAATGAAAGTCTTCCAAACGTAAAACCGATGTGACACATCTTGAAAATTAGAAAAAAAAACAATAAAACAATCTTTCTTTTTAAGCAAATGTTCTGTTGAACACATCTAAGACAGGTGCAGATATAATTTCAGTTCTTTTGCCTGGCTTTATCTTGTTTAGCAGGTGCTCTTTGAAGGTATGAGGTCTTTCTAATACCACCAAACACAAACACACAGGATTTTATTGGAAATGCTAGCTATTGCTTGTGATTTCACTGATTCATTGTGCCTTTTATGCTACAGTATATATAGATATAGACACCTAGGCTTTTCAGCATGCTGTTTTGCTGGTTTGTGTTTTCAAGCCCATTATCTGTGTTTAACAGATAATATTAATTAGGCTTCTCAAGCTGCAGGATGGCAGAAGCTAATGCTCCAAGAGCTAATTAAATTGCCAGTTCACTGATGGCAGCAACGTCAGGAATTCAATCTTCTGTACTGTGGCTTATAGTTATAAATTCAAGCTGATGCTGTCGTGGCTTGTTAAATCTCACCGTTCATGACAAGGCACCAAAGCTACTGGTATGGAATGCCCACTAGGCCACTGTTGTGTTTTCTTATGATGCAATTTCCTTCCTGCTTCGCTGAAAATGAATGCCCACCATGAGAATTTGCACAAGCCTCAATGTTTTGATAAAAACAAGGCTGAATCCACACGAGGGCTGTATCCTAGCTCCAGTGAACATTACCCTGCCCTGGTTTGACTTTGCTACCTCACATCCAACTATTTAAATAAAAATGCAAAATGGACATGAAAACCTCACAGTTTCCCTCCGCCCTGAAACCACCTGGGCACAGATGAGTGTTTCTGTCATATCCACATGTTCACTGCATCAGATTATTATAGGTAACAAAACTGCACTAGCCGTTTTTTTCTTCCTAGCATATATATGTCTATCAACCAACAGACCTTCTTGTTCTCTTATTAATTTCACCACCTACCTATTATTATTATTATTATTATTATTATTATTATTATTATTATTATCTTTATTTGTACCCCACTAGCATCTCCCAAAGGATTTGATGCGGTTTACAAAGGCCAAGGCCTCAAAACACAACATAACAATACAACACCTAAAGCAAATTAAAAACAGTTAAAGCAATATTAAACAACAAGCAATAAACAATACATCAAGACACTATAAAACTGGGCCAGGCCAGAGTAATGGGTACAAGGTTAAAAGTGCTGATGTGACAGGTGATATGTAAGGATTATAGGGTAAGTGCAGTGTGCAGTGTGCAGCAATCTTAGTTCTAATAAAAAGTGCTTCTGGGACTTGTTATTGGAGATTCCTATTCTGGAAAGGCACATCAGAACAGCCAGGTCTTCAAGTTCTTTCTAAAGACTGCCAATGTAGGGGCCTGTCTAAGATCTTTGGGGAGGGTGTTCCAGAGTCGGGGGGCCACCACAGAAATAGCCCTGTCTCACGTCCCCACCAAACACGCCTGCGACGCAGGTGGAATCACAAGCAGGGCTTCTCCAGATGAACGAAGTGAGCGCATGGGTTCATAAACGGAGATGCGGTTACGCAGGTAGGATGGTTCCAAACCGTTTAGGGCACATTGATAAAACATTTTTTTACTAATAACTGTGGAGAAAAAAACAGAATGTTTAAAAATCACATTGAAGCCTAAAAGAAGCAGTTTCACTATGAAATCTGAAGACCATAATTCAATGGTCCCCAACCTTCCTAATGCCATGACCCCTTAATACAGTTCCTCATGTTGTGGTGACCCTCACATAAAGTTATTTTTGTTGCTACTTCATTTTTTGCTACTGTTACTCATTGTAATGTAAATATCAGATATGGAGAATGTATTTTCATTCACTGGACCAACATTGGAACAAATATCCGATACACCCAAATTAGAATACTGGTGGGGTTGGGAGGGGTTGATATTGTCATTTGGGAGTTGCAGATGCTGGGATTTATAGTCAAACTACAATCAAAGAGATTTTGAACTCAGCCAATAATGGAATTGAACCAAACTTGGCACACAGAACTCCCATGACCAACAGAAAATACTGGAAGGGTTTGGTGGGCATTTACCTTGCATTTTGGAGTTGTAGTTCATCTACAGCCAGAGAGTACTGTGGACTCAAACAATGATAGATCTGGCCTGAACTTGGCACGAATACTCAATATGCCCAAATGTGAACACTGGTAGAGTTTGGGGAAACAGACCTTGACATTTGGGAGTCGTAGTTGCTGGGATTTATAGTTCATCTATAATCAAAGAGCATTCTGAATCTTACCAGCAATAGAATTGGGCCAAACTTCCCACACAGAGCTCCCATGACCAACAGAAAATACTGTTTCCTGATGGTCTTTGGCAACTCCTCCGACAACCCCGGGTGACCCACCCCCCAGGCGTCTCAACCCCGAGGATGAAAAATGCTGCCATAATGTGTTCCACCAACACCATGGTCAAGGTAAGGATGGATTGTATTATAATGAATCCGACCCAAGAAACACAAACATATCTCAGCTTAGAGTTTGCTTGCTGCTATCATCTTGAACAGATCTGTTTAGATGTGTATACAGTTTGTACTTTGCAAGCTTAAGAACAACCTTAATAGTACACAATGATAAGGAACAATGTAATGTTAGCATGTCTGTTCAGGCATTTGTCCCTCTGAATATAATGGGACTTACTCATTAGGAAACACACCCAGATTTACAGTCTGAGTTACAAAATAATGTATGAATCATATAGTTGATAACTACAAAGCCTCAAACCTTAATTAAACTGATATAGCTTTGTTCATGATCCTATTGATTGGTGTAACTATGTTGAAGCAGAAGTGTAGGCAGCAAGAGAAGTAAAATCTACATGAGTGCTGTGATGACAGAAGCAGGTAGAATGAAAGCTGCCTGACAGAAGAAAAAGCTACCCTGCTGGTTCCTGTGATTTCTTTTTCTCATGTCTCCCACTGCAACTCTCCTTTTGAAAAATGGAGTTACACCAGTCTTAATCACTTGTAGAATTATAGCCCTAGCCTCCTGTAACTACAAATAGTTGACACATTGGAGTATTTGATATTAGAGTAACACAAAAGTGTGCCTGTAGGATGCTTTAAAATTCAATTTATTTTGAGTGCCAACATGATCTTTTGATTAAAATTCTCTGGGGCTTTGGACTTAACTGTGCATAAGTATTTAATATACACCTGTAAAACACAAAAGTAGCATCTACTGGAAGGTTGGGCTGATAATTATGGAGAAATTAGCAGTGAGGAGGGCAGGAGTTTAACTCTGTGTTGTCCTTCTGTGGCCTGACAAGAATCACTCATTTGAAGCTCCTATTTTCATGAAGAGCAGGTTGCCCATCACCTATTATACAATCCCATTTACGATCAAGCACCATCATTCTTTGGCTGTTAACTTCATTTTACAGTATCATACATGTGAAGTACAAATACACTTAACCCCGCATTGAGTATGACCCTTCACTGAAGTCTTGATTGGTATCTACAATCTAGGAATTTGGCTTTAAAATAAATTGAATTTAAATGCCCTGAACAATGAATATAAATTGAGCCTGTCAGTGGCCTCAAATATATAATCAATCTGCAATTTTATGCCAAAGGAAATCAAAATGTAATTTCATGCCAGAGTTTCATGTCAACCCTTTTGCTACATATAATGCATTCTACATTTAATAGCTAAGTAAGAACTGGAGAAAAGTGACCTACAGAAATGAAGTAAATGGGCTCATATCCAATGCAGCTGAGATAGGATCCAACACCTAGGAAAGCATTCAAGAAAGACAGGTGGCTTATGTTTACAATTGGCTAGGAAGTGTTTCCTTTCCAGACATTATGTTTTCTAGAAGAGGGATTGATGGGAACTCACCCTGAACACTACGCTGAAGACCAATGCCCACCCTTTCCCTGGATCTTTAACTTTTCAGCAAATGTTTATAAGATACTAATTATAAAAAAGAACTTCCACCAGTTAGCTTGGAAGTGGGCTGTATTCCAGTTTCCCATCCCAACCAGAATACCCCCATTAAAGTAATTGCCAAGTGGTAAGTAAACACTTCTGTAAGATTTAATGAGTCAGCTGTCATTGGAAGAGTTAGTTGGCTTAGAGCCCTTCCCCACAGCCCTATATCCCAGAATATTAAAGCAGAAAATCCCACAATATCTACTTTGAACTGGGATATCTGAGTCCACACTCAGATAATGTGGGATTTTCTACCTTGAAATTCTGGGATATAAGGCTGTGTGGAAGGGCCTTTAGTGAAGGATGTTTTCATTTTATGCCTTCAGTGCAATGCCATTCATTTTAGATATAAAAATGTCATCAGCAGAACTTGATGACATTTTGAACTGATGTTGTCAAGCACTATAAAGCTATAAATACCATACTTGTGGTAAACACTGTAAATAATTCTGAAAATTAATAAGCTGATATGGGCAAGTGAGAGGAGGAGAGCTGAATGATGTCTGTCTTTGGACAGAATGGTACTTATCCTAGAGCTTGCCTTTTCTACAACTTCTCATTAAAAAAAGAATAAAAAGGAAAAAGAATAGAAGGCAGGGACTACTCCAGCAACATCTTACTGATGAGAGGGATGGGCATTCAATGGAAGAAGATCCAGATGGTCTGGGGTTCAAGGGGAAAAGAAATAAGGATAGAATGTACCATCTCTTTCCCCCCCCCCCCTTTAGAACAAAGACCAGCTGCTGCTTCAAATTTTAATTTGTATTCCCATTCCCTCCTGAGATAAGTAAGGGATAACAGTAAACTCTTCTCCCAGTAAGAGCTTGACAATTGTGGAGGGGGAAATTTGGAAAGAAGCACAAAAGGTAAACAGAGATACAGTGATTGCTTGACTTAACAGTTCAATGCATTCTGTGACTGAGCTCTTAACTCAAAATGCTTTTATCTCAAAGTGAATTTTCTCATTGAAATGCATTGAAATGCTATTAATCCATTCCACTCCCAATGCCCCCCT
This sequence comes from Anolis sagrei, assembly GCF_037176765.1. Taxonomy (NCBI): domain Eukaryota; kingdom Metazoa; phylum Chordata; class Lepidosauria; order Squamata; family Anolidae; genus Anolis; species Anolis sagrei. The sequence goes on along the minus strand of NC_090022.1, from coordinate 250,412,763 downwards.
CATATTTGTACATGTTTTAAATAAGAAAATTTACTTTATAAATCACAAGTGTTTTATTGTTCCATTCACATGCAACAATAAAAAAGAAAGATCAATTCTAAAATGGTAGAAGCACAAAGTTGTGGCAAGGAACCACATTTGAGGCAACAAAATGTGTGTTGGCCAGTGTAACAGCAAGGCAAAACCTTGCACATTCACATGGAATGATAAAAAAGGAAGATCAATTTTAAAATGGTAGAAGCACAAAGTTGTGGCAAAGAAGCACAAAGCGAAGAGTCAGAATCATCATTTTCTTCATACTGTACTTATTCCAGCCTCTCAGCCTCTCTTGCTCTCTCTCCCTCTCTCTCTTCGTGTAGCCAAACATACAAGGAATAAAAAGCACACAAAATCAACCAACCTAAAGTTCCTCAAAGTGGATAAGAGCAAAGTGGACAGCAATCTCCCAAAGCAGACAAGAGTACAAGGCAGGAGGCATAAGGCACTGAGGCTGTTCTCTTGAAGCCCTAAAGCTCTATACTCTAATGCTAGAACTCTCTCTGGTGCTAACTCTTAACGAAAAACATTGCTTATGTATCAAAGCGAAACCAGGACCAAGTGACAGCTCTTAACACAAAACACTCTTAAATTGATAGAAGTTCCACTGTGTATGTATATATGAGTATAAACTATACAAATATGCATGTAAACAAGTGACAAGATTCCTGTGGCACATTCAAGACTAACCATTTTAATTTGGTATTAGCCTTTGTGAACTTCAGTCCACCAGATGCATTGAGTGAAAGGGGATGGAATCTATGAAATGTTAGCCTTCAAGCTCCCATTAGACGTCCCAAACTTTGATCCTATAGGTTTTAAGGACAGTGTAAATATGTGCCTGTGTCCCCAAAGCTGGGCAACAGATTGTTCTGGGACAGAGATGTAGGCCCCTTCTACACTGCCATATAATCCAGATTATCAAATCAGATAATCCACATTATCTGCTCTGAACTGGGTTATATGAGTCTACACTGCCATATAATACAGTTCAAAGCAGATAATCTGGATTTTGTATGGCAGTTAGAAGGGGGCATAGTTATTTGAAGGGGGTGGTGAGTGAGCATGTTTCCTCCCCAATGTCCCACATTTTGTTCCATACAAGCATTGCAGTAAATTAAAACTTCAGTCAAATATTAGGCATCTAAAGAAAATGAGAAGGCAATATAGCAAACATAAGAGTTCTAGGTATCAACTCTCATTCTCTAGAATGCTAGAAATTTGGGAACTGAAGAAAATATCATTTTGGAGAGTAATATTTTGTTGCGGAGGCAATACCCTCGTTGTGTTTTCTTTCTTCATAGCAATCACTCATTCCAGCGGTAGTGCTAAGACTTGGAGGGGGGGTTAACCCATTTCACAATTACCTAATTCTACACACACCAAATTCGAAGTGGGGGCCCTTCTACACTGCCATATAATCCAGATTATCAAAGCAGATAGCCTGAATTATCTGCTTTGAACTGGATTATCTGAGCCTATACTGCCATATAATCCAAAGCAGATAATCTGGATTTTATATGACAGTGTAGAAAGGGCCTGTGGGTGTTTGCTGAATGACTACTACTACTGGGAACTGCATGTACACAGCCTGTGAGAAAGTACAATTGTCAGAGAGCTAGTGGAAACTTTATACATATGTGGTGGAGCTGCAAGAAGGTCAAAACTTTCTGGCACCAGATTCTTAAAGAATCAGAAAATTCCTCCACATAAAATTCAAACTAAAGCCAGAATACTTCTTGTTGGGTATTTTAGACTTTAAGCTAGAGAATAATGAAAACAAGATCTTTTTCTACCTCTTAACAGGAGCCAGAATTAAATTAGCCCAACTCTGGAAATCCAGTGAAGTACCAACTCTAGAACAATGGACTTTGAAGGTATATGACATGATGAACATGGACTTATTGACACAAAAACTTTCAAGCAATATCGACAAGAGAAAAAATACTGACTGGGACAAGTTCCTGAACTACCTTAAGAACAAAAAGAAATAAATATAAAGAAGGATTAATATCGTCTACAAAACAATAAAGCTTGAATTGAGTTCAAGCAGAGATGGAAAACCAGATATACTTATCTCATCTTCGCAGACGAACCTGGAAGTTCTATTACCCTAACCATCCCCGCACATCCCTACACCCCCCTTCCCCTTTCTGAAAGAATGTTGTGACTGGACACAAGATGTTAGAGTGAGTGATTGTAACCCAATGTCCCCCCTTTCCCCCGTGTAGTTGGAATATCTTGCCTTTCCCCCCCTTCCCCACCTCTTCCCCTCCACCCTCCACCCCCCCCCCTGACTTTTATATGTATAGTTAAAGCTCAATAAAAATATATATTTTTAAAAAAGTACAATTGCTTGGGTAATTATTTTTATGTCACACTTCTTTTATTTTTATTTTTAGAAATTCTATATTGAATGAAAAAGCAAAGATACATATATATATATATATATATATATATATATGAAGTAATACAAAGGTACTCAATGATATAATAAAACTACAATTACAAGCAAAACAACCTAAGCAAAATAACAGTAAAAAAAACTACCAAAAGGAAAAAAAGGAGGGATGCTTCAACAAGAATCTGGGTTGCAGTGTTATATATCTTTGATTCTCTTATATTTCTGCTTGACTTTAAAAAAAAAACACCTATAGGCATTAATCTACAGTAGTGATTTTTAAACTGTGTCATGTGAGCATTACAGAGTCAAAGAAATTTTCCAGTCTCCACAAGTGTCACAGTAGTAATTTCCCAAGTGAATGCAATCTGACATAACTGCCGAAGAGTTCAGATCTTTGCCATTCATCTCACCCAATAAGAAAAGAGTCAGATTTTTCTCAGGAGAAGGGAAGCAGCTTAGGGTTACAATATCTGATTCTTCCTTCCACCCACAGTAAAAATAGACTTGTACAAAATCTGTTATCATCCTCCCCAGGGCCTTGTTCTCACAGCACCAGCCACGAGATGGCACCATATTATTAAGTCTTATAGGTCTTCTCGGGTGAACTTCAGGTAGCACATACTTGGCAAATGAATCTCCATCCTGTCTCCTTCTGAGAGAGCAAGCCTGACCACTGCCTTTTTGTTTTTAAGGCTCGATCTTTTTCCTGACTCTGGAAGGAAGGTGATTTTCAAACTCTAGGAAAATGTAAAAGGGTACTGAACAAGTGAGAATACTGAAATGTTATGGTAGATAAAAGACAAATGTTCAGAACTCAAGTATGAGCAAACAAAGCCAACAAATGCAGCAAAATAAAGGTACTTTATCCTGAAGTAGAGTGTAAAGAGAATACTACTTCAAACTGTGGATGAATTACATCATTTCTAATGCTCTTCCTGTGCATATTTGTTTTTAAACCAGATACTACAAGCATTCCTCTGAGATTTTTAAAACCATGTGAAAGCAAAGTGATTTATTATCTCGGCACATTCTCTCTAGCACCTATTTCCTACTTTCCCATCCTGAAGATAACAATTACTTTTTCCTGACACTATAAGGTGTAAATAATAATAATAACAACAACAACAACAACAACAACAACAACAATAACGACTATTTTTGTACCTTGCCTCCATCTCCCCAAAGGGATTTGGGGCAGCTTCATATGGAAAAATGTACCTAAAACAGCTCATAAACTAAACACACAATACAATACAAGATAAAACCAAAACCAAATAAAACAAAGTTTAAGCTCAAAACAGCACCCCAGGATAAATACCGCAAAGGTGCTGTATTTTGTCTGAATTTTCCTAATGTTAAACAAGTTTTACATTGTAAAAGTTACATTGAAAGCATCATTGCTGCTCTTCCAAAGGTCTTCCAATAGATCCAGATCTATCCTTCTGTCTGTTTATTTATTTATTTATTTATTTGCTTACCTACTTTGCTTACCCTGATTTTATTCTAATTTGAGACCCAATCTTATGAGATCTTATGGTCATATTCACTCAATATGAACCTGACATTCTCCAAAAGCTGTTTTTGTCAAGAAATAATTCAGCAAAGATATATCCACATCAAGGTTAAAAAGGAGGGGAAAAGTCGCAAAGCTCAGGGAAGCACAACTCATTTGTGCTTGACTTGAATCCATTCAAAAAAAATCCAGGGTCCCACATCTTGCTCCAATGCATGGTGGCTAGAAAAAATAACTTTACAATGGGAAAAGCAGCCATCTGAATCCAGCCTTACTCAGATGCAAATCAGAAGTAAGCCCCTCTGAATTCAGCAGATTTACACAAGTATGAAGCTGATTCAGAGGAGTTTCAGAATGATGGAAATCAACACAATGTCAGGAATGCTGGATCATTCCTACAAGAGTCCTCACTCTTCTTTGTTTCTCCTATTATTATGTTGCCCTTCTCAACTGAATTGCTCTCATAGGCCATTCCTTGCATTATCTTTTGTGCTCCCTATTAAAGCCAATGAAAAAAATATCCTTTCTGTGCAGTCTCCATTTCAGAATATCACCATCCTGAAAAGAAGGACCACCTTTTGTATAGAATATTAGAGATTAAGCTCAGCAGAGGCCCTCCAAATTATAGGTCTTGGTACAACAACAAAATAGCTCTGAAGAGGGCTTCAAATTGGTACCTGTATGAAAGGGTGGGATAGCTTGCGTGTTAAAAGCAATATTTGCAGCTTGGTGCTTAAGAGTGACCACTTGGAAAAAGGAAAGCAGCAAAATCAGCAGCTTGCCTAAAGAATCATTAGGTTTCAAAGATGTGCTCAGTTTTATGACTCAATTTTATTAGCATGTTAAAATGAGACTGTTACACCAAACCCTCAATATGCAGCCCCAATGTTTTAGAACACAGAAATCAAATTTAATCAACTCTGAATGGGTTTAAAGATATGTCCCAGATGTAAAGAACTTTATTTATTTTGAATATTTCAGGTTCACGTCAGTTTAGCTCCCAAATTATCGTGAGATGTTGACCTCTCTTGTCAATAAGCAGAGTACCAGCTGCTCAACATCTAATAACCAATTAGGGAACAATATGTAGAAATCCAAGGCATGTATATACCTTGGTAAGATATCAAGGAGCTCAATCCCTATCCTGATTTCTTTTGAATGATACCATTACAACTTTGTGGCATTTTGTAATGGTTGCATTCACTGACAAAGACATAAACTAAATGCCTGTGGAGGTGGAAAACATTTCTTCCCCTCATAAAAATACCCTACAATCGCTCAGATCCCCATGGCTGGCTGGCTGGCAGACTGTTTCCTTCTGAATCTCATTTCTTCCATCCAAATAACAAGCTTAGCTCACAGCCCTCCTCCTGGCCAAGCTGGACAATGTCACCTTCCCACCTCCTTGATCCATTTACAAAGCTAACAACTTATAACAATTCAGATAACACTTCGAAACACTGTGGGCAAGACCAGTTTCCTCTCTTCAGGAATTCCTTCTTATATACATCAGAACCACTGAGCTTAGAAAGTCTCTTGAATGCAATGAGAGATGACCAATTAATACTGGGAGTTATGGACTATTTTTGAGAGGAAAGAGCTGGCCAAAGCACTTCTGGGAACCCTTCCAGACAGGGCCCAAAATGCGATCCCTGCCAGACTTTTGCCTAAAGAGTCCAAATGATGCCTCGGGTAAAAGCGAATTAATTCAGGACAAACCAGGAAACCCTGCTTTATCCCAAAATAATTAGATAGCCCATTAGATCTAATGGGGTATGGGCCCTGTTAGGACAAACTCCTAGGACTGCTTCCTTGGTCCCAGGAGTCTGTCCCCATAGCCCAATTTGCATCTTCAGGCTCCATGAGCCTGGAGAAGTGAAGAAGACAATCCAGCCCCCAAAGCCTTAAATAAACAAAAACATACCGGGTTGCCATGAGGCTGTTCAGGCAACTCTCCTGGCATGTTAAAATGATATGCCAGGAGGCAAATTTCTGTCAGTCTTCAGTCCTGCTGGTTTAACCAACTGTGTCACCAGGGGCTCGACTTATTAGGTTGCCGGTATGCAAACTCTTCCCAGAAACCTACTTTCCCATGTGTACTCTAACAACTGTGTGAGGAAGGATAGGCTGGGACTTAGTCACTAAGACAAAGTTAGCAAGTGAACTTCAAGTCTGCTTGAAGAATTGAGTTCAGGTCAACACAGTCCAAATCCATCAGTTTAACCATTACCAACCTGCCAATTCACAGTCCTGAACAGCAGCAGCTAGTGATTTTAAAAAAACCAAAAAACCATCCTTTTATATCTTATTTAGCTACCAACTTGTCTTTATCCTCTATCAATTCATCACTCCAAACTAGGATGTAATATCGATGTTCCTCTTTATACCTGGCTTTCCTGTGATTTTTCTTTGTTCTCCTTATCATGGTCTTTTCTCATCCTAATCTTGGAAAGTCTTAATCACTTTTATTATTTAATTCTTACTGGTTCCTATTCTTGGGATTATTTAGCATAATAATACAAAAAAATCCTATTGTCACCTGCTTAAAACAAAAACAATAGGGCACGACTGCCAACACCCTGCATCAGTTTTGTGTAGAGTAAATCCCTGCATGTGGGCTAATGCATGGATTGTGCCACATGACCCTTGTGTTGAATAGCAAGCAACACCACACAACCAAATGTTCTGCAGAGAAAGAATATTACTAGATCCATCTCTAACATGCAACTAAATATGCAACAGCATTACATGCAGAACTATGCATCTTTGTCTTTCAACGAAAGGAAAACACTGAATATAATAAATGCCACTGGAGCCACTGGAGACTCCTACCAGCCAGGGCCCTTCCAGACAGCCCCTATATCCCAGGATCCAATCATAGGTTTTCTGTTATTCCCAGATTGTCTGGCAGTGCAGACTCATATAATCTAGTTTAAAGCAGAAAACCTGGGATCAGATCTTGGGATATAGGGCCTGTTTGGAAGGGCCCCCAGTCAGCCACTGAAATGCAAGAATGGGGAAGGGAAAGGGGTCTTCCACTTGCAGAGAGTGGATGTCCACAAATTTTGCATATGTTCCAGGATATGTATCATGTACATAGATCCTTTCATTGCATGTCTTTAATATTAAATCAAGCACCTTTCCCCAGCCTTTCTCCTACACATTTTTGTCTCTTTCTACTCTTCCTGAATCTATTCACTATTGAAAGTTGTGACTCTTGGATGTTGTTGAAGAACAACACGCGCACCCCTACTCTTACCATTGGTAAAGTAGCTAGAACTTAACGGGATTTGTAGCTCAGCAGTTCATGAAGGATCACATGTTTCTGAACTTGTCTGATTTCATCTTTTCACCCTTATATTTTATCTGCAGAATTTTCTTTGTACTGAAGTACAAATAGTTATCATTATTTCTGTTCCTTCTAAGTCAGTATTTCTCAACTTTCCTGATGCTGCGACACCTTAATGCAGTTCCTCATGTTGTTGACCCCCAACCATAAAATTATTTTCATTGCTACTTCATAACTGTAATTTTGCTACTTTTATGAATCATCATGTAAATATCTGATATGCAGGATGTATTTTCATTCACTGGACCAAATTTGGCACAAATACCCCATACACCCAAATTTGAACACTGCTGAGGTTGTGGAGGGTGGTGGGGATTGATTTTGTCATTTGGGAGTGGTAGTTGCTGGGATTTATAGTTAACCTACAATCAAAGCTCATTCTTAACTCCACCAGTGATGGCATTGAACCAAACTTGGCACACAGAACTCCCTTGACCAACAGAAAATACTGGAAGGGTTTGGTGGGCATTGACCTTGAGATTTGGAGTTGTGGTTCACCTGCATCCAGAGATCACTGAGGACTCAAACAATGATGGATCTGGAACAAACTTGGCACAGATACTCAGTATGCCCAAACATGAACACTGGTGGAGTTTGGGGAAAATAAATCTTGACATTTGGGAGTTGTCGTTGCTGGGATTTATAGTTCACCTACAATCAAAGAGCATTCTGAACCCCACCAATGATAGAATTGGGCCAAACTTCCCAAAGAGAACCCCCATGACCAACAGAAAATACCGTGTTTTCTGATGGTCTTTGGCAACCCCTCTGACACCCATTTGTGACCCCCCCCCAGGGGCCCCAACCCCCAGGTTGAGAAATGCTGTTCTAAGGGAATGACTTCCATTTGTTTAAATTTACAAAATAAAAGATAACACATATCAGAACAAAAGATAACACAAATAATAGATTTCTTTGTGAGTACATTATGAATTGTTTCACATAACTGAACAGATCTCAGGGTCAAAGTGAACTTTGGCTCCAATCCTAAAGAGAATCAAAGAGGAAAAAAATCAGTGGGTCTTAATGATTTGTAAATATAAATATATACATTTGTTTAAAGCATATATTATGTCAAAATGCATTCAATATCACAGGAAAAGCCATTTTATCTGAACATCAGGAATCATGCCAGAAGGTACAATGGAGTCATTATAAACAGCAAATGTTTTGAGTAAACTCTCCATTGTCACTGACTATGCAATAAATATTGTGTCACTTGATTTGCTTAACATAAAAGCAATATAATTCACAGTGTTTGAAGTCCCAGTAGGAACATACACAAAACCCCATGCCTAATTGCAATTCTCATAAAGAGCTGCCAGTATGCGGTGGTATTGTTCTGTCCAGATAAAAAAAGATCAATAGGCTGATTGCTATTTCTCTGTCAGGCCACTATACATTATTCAAATTGGATATTAAAATTAAAGACAAATGAATGCATTAAATAAATACCCTTAAATGAATTGTGGCTTGTTTATATTGTGTTTGACCATGAGCGTTCTTCAGTGTGCTGTTGGCTTTAATTCTTTCACTTTCCATTTGCTCACCAGGTAAGTCTGAGAGGAATTGGGGTAGGGGTAGGGTACACACACCCTTTCCTTGAAGATGTTCATAGCAATATAATAGCCTAAGTGCTGGAATAACTTGATCTGATTATCATCGGACAGTTTGTTGATCATTGCTATCACCATCTTTTAAAACAATGATAGACTTCTGCAGTATTTATCAGCACATATACTACAAACATGGAGAAGAAATCTTTGGGGGGGGGGAGTACTGTCAGAAAAAATACGTTATTGGACTAGATGTTTTTTTATTTATTATTTATGATTTTTCCTTTAACAGTGAAAGAGGGGGAACAATCATCCAGATAGAAAGGTTGGAAAGGATAGAGGCAATAGGTCAGGTAGTGTGAAGGGGGAAGGGAGGTGAGTGGGGAGTGAGGAAAGGGGTGGAGTTGGGGAAGTTATAGAGGGTCAGGGGAGGGAGGGGGAATGAAAGTGGGTATTTGATCTTCCGTTCAGTCTGCAGAGAGATGATTGTATAATTCTTCTTTTGTTTATTATATCCATGATTACTAGTTGATCCCCCCCCCCTTTTTTTTTTCATAGCACCTTAAATATCCAGTTTAATTCTTTCTCTGAGGTAATCTCCTAGAGGTTTCCAATTTATCTGTTTTTCTTTATTCTGTTCCTCTAATATGTACGAAAGTTTGTCTAAGTCTCTAAATTCCATTTTTTTATCCATTCTTCGTTGGTTGGGATTTCTTTATTTTTCCATTTTTGCGCGATTAGTATTCTTGCCGCAGCGGAAAGGTAAAGGAAATTTTTTTCTTCATTTTTCTTTAAGTCTAAATCCATTATATTCAGCAAATAATATTCAGGTTTCATGTCAAATTTTACCTTGATTATATTTTGTGTGTGCTTATGAACCTGCGACCAAAATTTTTTGGTCTTCTTGCATTCCCAAAATAGGTGATAGTAGGTTCCGTTCTCCTTTCTACACTTCCAACAAGTTCCATCACAATTTTTGTTAAATTTGGAGAGTTGCACAGGTGTTAAGTGCCATCGATAAAAGATTGTATGCCAATTTTCTATTATGCTACTAGCTCTTGTATATTTTAACTTAATTTTCCAAACTTGTTCCCAATCTTTTAATAGTATAGTATAGTATAGAGTGGCCTATGTCTCTGGCTGAGGAGCCTTCTAATCAAGGTGAAAGAAGAAAGCGCAAAAGCCGGGTTGCAGCTAAACGTCAAAAAAACCAAGATTATGGCAACAAGAATGATTGACAACTGGAAAATAGAGGGAGAAACCGTGGAGGCCGTGACAGACTTTGTATTTCTAGGTGCAAAGATTACTGCAGATGCAGACTGTGGCCAGGAAATCAGAAGACGCTTACTTCTTGGGAGGAGAGCAATGTCCAGTCTCGATAAAATAGTGAAGAGTAGAGACATCAGACTGGCAACAAAGATCCGCCTAGTCAAAGCCATGGTATTCCCTGTAGTCACCTACGGATGTGAGAGCTGGACCTTAGGGAAGGCTGAGCGAAGGAAGATCGATGCTTTTGAGCTGTGGTGTTGGAGGAAAGTTCTGAGAGTGCCTTGAACTGCGAGAAGATCCAACCAGTCCATCCTCCAGGAAATAAAGCCCGACTGCTCACTGGAGGGAAAGATACTAGAGACAAAGTTGAAGTACTTTGGCCACATCATGAGGAGACAGGAAAGCCTAGAGAAGACAATTATGCTGGGGAAAGTGGAAGGCAAAAGGAAGAGGGGCCGACCAAGGGCAAGATGGATGGATGGCATCCTTGAAGTGACTGGACTGACCTTGAGGGAGCTGGGGGTGGTGACGGCCGACAGGGAGCTCTGGCGTGGGCTGGTCCATGAGGTCACGAAGAGTCGGAGACGACTGAACGAATGAACAACAACAACAATGTCTCTGGCCCACTTGATCATATTTTCTTTTATAAGTTCTTTCTCGGTGTTCCATTCTAACAAGTTTTGGTATAATATTTTTATCATTTTTTTTCCCTTTTTCATTATGATATCCCAGCAAGTATCTTTTTCGTTAAAACCTATTTTCTGGTCCACCTTAAAACATTCCTTTATTTGTTGATATTGGAACCAACCTATTTCCTTATCCACCTCTTTAAGTTCTTCCATGGACCTCAGTCCCCATTCATTATTGGTCTTTACAAGTAATTGTTTGTAATTAAGCCATCTATTAGATGGCTTAATCTGACTAGATGTTGAGCATGGATGATCCCTCCTCAACATGGTCCACCAAAATGAATAATACTGAGAACCAGCCAAATTATTTTGATGCAGGAAGTCCTGCAAGCGTATCTCCTCAGCCCTGCCAGTAAAGTAACAAATTAAATAGCTAACGTTTTTTTGCCTTCCCATCACATTCAAAAACTGCTGCCTGAAGTGGATGCCTCATTAGAACTAATAGTGTGCCCAGTACTGAAATATGTGAATCATCCTGCAGCAATGACTCAGGCCTCTTCTAAACTGCCATATAAAATCTAGATTATCTGCTTAGAATTGGATTATATGACAGTGTAGGAGCCACTGGTAGTGCAATGGGTTTAAACCCTTGTGCCAGCAGGACTGAAGACCAACAGGTCGGAGGTTCGAATGAGCTCCCTCTGTCAGCTCCAGCTCCCCATGCGGGGACATGAGAGAAGCCTCCCACAAGGATGGTAAAACATCAAAACATCTGGGCATCCCCTGGGTAATGTCCTTGGAGACAGCCAAATCTCTCACACCAGAAGCGACTTGCAGTTTCTCAAGTCACTCAGGACATGAAAAGAACATGGCAGTATAGACTCATGTAATCCAGTTCAAAGTAGATAATGTGGATTTTCTTCTTTGATAATCTGGACTATATGGCAGTATAGAAGGGGCCTCTGACATTTCAAGGAAAGCATTTTAAGTGCTGAACTATGACTCCTAGAAAGCTAGGCTCAAAAAAACAACAATGCTTAGCCATGGAAATTCACTGGGTATCCAAGAGCATACTCTTTCAGAGGAAAAAAAGTGAATAAATATTGTGAAAAAATACCCCATAGGATAGAATTATCACAGTCGATGAGAAGGCATACAAGAAGTCTGAGGCAAAGCAAAAGAAGAGTTTTACTTCCATTCCACAAACAGAAACCAATTACACTAGAACCCTGTCAGTGGAACAGGTGTCCTTTACTGTACCAGTGAACAGATTAATCTTGTTTGAGCTACAAATGTGTGTGGGTGCGGTGCATTGTTTGCACAGGTATATCTTCCAATATATTTTTTTCAGTACACAGAATCTGCCACACAACATATTATGTTGTTTGAAGAGGTTGGCTCACCCTATCAATTGGTAGGCACAGCCGTGGACATTAGAATGTTAAAGCCATGATCTTTTGATAAAAATGCATTTGAATGTAGTATTGCCTTATGTGGATTTAAGGACAGCTGTAAATCCATGCAGGAAAAGGCTGAAAATTGTTACTTATCATGAAGTCACAATTTAAATATCCAAGGTAGTAACCATCTAAATGTCTGTTCTTAGGAAACATCAGGAGAAAAAGAATCATAGTGCTATAGTGTAATCATTGTGCTATAACTGTGTTGTGTGAAATAGTGCCAACAGATTGTGAGATCTGAAAAAATGTACTTCTTCAAAGTATAAACTGATGAGTAAATTCGAGATTGGATGTCTGCAATGCACTGTACATTGGACTACCTCTGTACAAAGGTTGGAAACTCCAATTAATTCAAAACATGGCAGCCACTAGATTAATTACAGGGACGTATAGGAGTGAGAATATCACATCCATACTAAAATCACTCCCTGATTGCCAATTAGTTTTCTGGCAAAGTATCAAATGTTGGCTTTGACCTTTAAAGTCCTACATAGTTTGGGTCCAGGTGACCTACAGGATTGCCTCCTCCTGTACAATCCACCCCAGACACTGTAGTACTCTGGGAATGCTTACTTCAACTAGCCAGAACCCTACTGGCAACCTTCACCCAGAGGACCTTTTACTGGCCTCCCCAAGATTGTGAAGTGACATGCCAGAAGAGATTCGACAGCTAAATGAGCTGTCAGCATGCAAGATTGAACTTAAGAAGGCCTATCTCTTCCTGCAGGCCTATCTAGCCAATTTTAAAAAGTGATTTTTAATTTACATTTTATTTGTACTATAATGTATATAATATATTTTAACCATTGCACCATGTATTATTAGGAGGAGGAAAAGGAGGAGTATGGACTAACATCTATTGAAGTGCTTGATGAGGCATCTCCAGTCAGTCTGACTCTTTGTGTTTGGAGAGCATGCTTACACAAAGAGAGAAACACAAGGCTATACTTTAGTCCTTCATGGAAAGAATGGTTTGTATGAGGATGTCCAGAGGCATGGGGGAAAAAAACAACTGCTCTGATGACAGATTATTCCTTCTTCACTCCTATGGATGATATATGCCTGCATCAGAGTAACTGCATATATTAATAAACAGGACTCCTGTTTCTATAACCTTTGCATTAGACTTTTTTTAGTATTCACGTGGATCATTTGACAGATGAAACTGTCATTTGCTCAGAAAGTAAGTGCTTAGTGAATGAATTGGTAGACATTATGTATCATAGCAACTGTTGTTTCACCAACCCTAAGCTATGCTCTTTATAAAGAAACATGCAGGACAGTATCATCTGCAGTCATTCTCACGTGGGCTTCCTGATGTCTATTTCCAAATGCATCATCAGGTGGAGAGAACAGCCCTTTGCCAATGGAGGATAAACTTTCACATTCAGTTAGTTTCTGAAATGATCAAAATGAAATATCAGTGCGCTTTGAGGGTGCCATGGAAGTGCATAATATTAAGAGTACAAAATATGATCTACATTTGAACGTATGAATTGGTGTGATTTGTCACATCAAAGGTAATATGAAAAATGAGTCTGAAGGACACTCATACTATATAACATGAACCTTATTAAATGCTTTAAGACTGGGTTTTTCATTTGGCAAGTTTCATTGTCAGTAGCCTTCTGGCTCTTCTAGTTTCCAAATAGTCTATGTTGTTTCTAGAAAACCCTGCTCCTTCTGTTCCTCTTTCCTAATGGTGTGAGAGAGCCAATTAGTTTACAGAGGAAAGGCAAGGCAGGAACTAAGGCAGCCTTTTTGGCTTTGCTATTTGAGCTTTGCTTTCTTTCATTGAATATGAAACTGACTTTGGGAACCTTCTGGGATTTACAAAACTAAAACAAAAAAGTATGGGGTAAGTTTCAATTCCTTAATTTTTGGCGGGGGACACAGGTGTGCATCAGATATTGCATCATGAGTATGAATCGTACAAAACTGATCCAATTTATGACGTTTCCATATTTTTTTGTACATGCCTAGTACCTTGATTGGCTTTTCCTGCATGGCAGGAAATGGGACTAGACAGTCCATGTGATCTCTTGCAACTATAAAATTCTATGATTCTACAGTACCATATTATAGGGTGAGAACCTGAAAAAATAACTCTTGGGTCTTTAGTTCCATAATCCTCTAGCCAGCATGACCAGTGGCTGTGTTTCAGGGGACATACTCAAACTGTAATCCAGTAAAGAAACATTTCCAAACTCTAGCTAGAACCATAGGCCAAAACAGGAATCTAGAATTCTCAAAGAACCTAAGGATTACTAGGACCAAAATATTTGCATTTCATGACTACCTACAGATTCTAATCATGGGGGGGGGGGTATTAATAATATACATTAAAATTAGTCCATATATGCATCCAGACATATTAGTAAGGGCTACCAAAGTGTGTGTGTGTGTATACATGGATGCATGCTTGTCCATACAAATCATACAAACATTGCAATCAAATTCCATATCTTACAAGATGCATAGTATGATTTACTCTTCGTCCACACATGAGAGCAGGTACTTGTGAACAATGAGACTAGCATTAGATTAAAAAAAAAAACCTTTTCCTCTCATCCTGCTACTGGTCCATAGGCAGACTTGCAGATTGAGCATAAATGTGATCTCAAAACTTGGATTTGGTGGAAGTGTATGCTAAACATTGATAAAAGAGATGAAGTGGGCCTCTTATGGCCAATAATGTCTGGTTTACTGCAATAGCCCCATATTAAAGGCTGTGAAGCAAAGTTCTGTTACTCTTTGTGCTGATTCATCTTGTGTGGGAAGAGCTCACATTTTATGCATTCATTTTCTGACAGTATTTCAGAATATTTGCTTAAAGGTATTATGCAGTACCTGTTCTGAACTTTTCTATCTGATCAAATGTACATTCTGAATTTCACCACAAAGTGAAAAAATCTGTGCAGTTAGAAACAATTTTCACATTTAAAAGGCAAAATAGACTAGTAAACAAGGCAATATTTTAATATAGAAATAAATATTAATCTTTCTTGTTTTTCTCCCATTTAAATAACAGTGAAGAGCCTTTTTTGTATACTTCAAACAGTCCCTTGAACAATTTAAAAAGTAAACATCTGAATAAGATTTTTATAATGTTAAGATTCTGAACATGAAACTGACTGATTAGAAAATTTGAAATAAATGTAGGTAGGCTTATTAGGAAAAAAAAACAATCTGTCAGAAGGATCTATAAGGATGTAGAATAATCTCCTAAGGCAAGTGATGGAGGCTTTATTGCTTTGGTAATTTAAAATTAATCTGGAGAGAGCAGTAAAAATGTATGTTCTGCTGCTGCAAATCTCATACAGAAATCTATCCTAATGAGATGTTGCAATTGGTCAGAATTCTATTACCTGTTTTCAATATAACTATGTTGCAATTCCCTGTCTACTTCAGATACAGGAAGTAAACAAAGTTGGTTTGGGGAGGAGGGAGTGCATGAAAACAAATCCTAGTGTGCACACACAGAAAGCCACATTTTCTTTGCTACCCTCCACATTTCCACAGAGTTCTTTCTTTCTTTCTTTCTTTCTTTCTTTTTGAGAATGATTTTTATTGATAGCACACAAAAATATTTTACAATGTATTAAAAGTTGTGAGTAAATGGGGTAGAAGAGTTCTTTCTTTAAACACATTTAAAATGGATTTCATACCACCACTGCTTTTGATTTATCCTCTCCTTCCTTCACAATTTTCTGGATCAGTGCTGCCCTCAGTGGTTCAGTCATGGAACCATGATATCACCCACCCACCCCCACCCCCAAGAAGATTTTTAGTTCACCAAGAGCTCCGAAAAAAATAAATTTTCTTTTTTAAAAAAGACCCTTCCAGACTTGTGCAAGTTCAAAGCATTAGAAGATCAAGACCAAATCAGCAGTAGCTGTAAACCCCTAAGTTCTATCATATCTAACCCTTTAATAAATTGTATATATTTTTCATGAATTTCTGTGTAACTTGTATAAAACTTCTTTATAAAATGTAACAAGATGTAGCCCAGAGACAGTCACTTCTCCATAACCGTGCTGAGATAATCCCTTGAGCACAGGAAGGTTGGACAAGCCGCTCTGGCCATTTCCCAGGCCTGATTATTACCAAAATCCATTGTTCATGTATATGCAGAAATAGATGACTTCCATGTCAACTACATGGTTCACTTGAAGCTAAAAGAGTGCAGCCTGTAGAAACAGAGGCTTAGAGTATGTACATTTGTTAAACCCCTTCCCGACAGCCACGCCTTCCAGTGCCCAAAATCATCACTTTTTTCCCAGGAGCCCCACACTTTTTTTTAAGTTCTTATCTTTGTTTGGTATGGCTCATCAGGTGAGTTGGTTTCTCTGCCCTGGCCTATCTGATTAAGCATACCTCCCCAGGCATGAATCCTCTTATCCACAATCCTAGTTATCCAATACAGTTTATGTGAGTAGACAACTGGTGGGTTGACTGCTCTTGATTAAAAATAATGAAAATAATTCAGCAGCAATTTCTATTATAATAATGCATATTTTTATATAATGCTATGCCATTTCTTAAACTTGATCCAGCTTGTATGTTAATTTGTCTTAATCTGTCCCTGAGATAGAAGGAGGAATGAAATCTGGGAAAATCAGTCAGAAGCACCTTCCATTCTTCTGCATACTGAACCTTGAATCCAGTTCATAGTATTCAGATGCTATTATATATATGCAGCATTGGTAACTGTGAGCCACAGTGCACAACTGATCAACAGTAGCATTGCATTTGTTTTAGGATGACTTGCATGTCTACCTCAATGGTGCTTCTGGTTATTTTTAATACTGCAATGGCTGGATAAAAACAAATCTAATTTGCCATACATTGTCTCATTAGCATAAACTAAATCACATCTTATATAGTTGAGCAGGAAAAGAGGCTAGTATGCTGCACTACCAGAATAGTACATCAAGGCCACAATCTTCTTTCTCACAGCCATCCACAGAAGTAGGTTACACAGACATATAGTTCCATGCTGAAAATTACTTCATGACTGATTGGAGATATGAACCTGGAGTTCCCTGGCGTGTTTGGACATGTTTTAACCACTACACCATGCTGGCTCTTACTTATATGAAAGAGATATAGGAGTCTTAGTAGTGGCCAAATCGATCATATGATGTGGAAGCAAAAAATTCAGTCTGATTATTGCCTGTATCAATAGAAATATCGTGTCGACAATGAAATAGTACCACTCTATTCTGCTTTGGCCAGACATCATCTGGAAAGCTGTGTCCAGTTTTGGACACCATAATTCTGGGCAACCAAAATGGTAAATGGTGAAAGACAAGACATATAAGGAAAGGCTTGGGAAGATGAGTATATTTAGCCCAGAAAAGAGAAAATTAGGAGGTGTCATGATAACCATGTTTAAATATTTGAAGTGATGTCATATGGAGGATTGAGAAAGTTTGTATTCTTTTGCTCCAGACACTTAGGACTTTATCACATGGAGGCCAAGAAGCCAGAGGACAGCAAGAGACAGTGGGAGAACTCGTGGGGCAGTGTACCACATCGCCCCCTTACCATGGTTGGTTGTGGGATCATTTCCCACAATGTTTCTCTGTTGTCCCTGGCTTCCTCTCACATCCTCCCCAGCTTCTTATTCTTCACTCGACACAGAATGTTTTGGATGTAAGGCATGTTTTGGATGTAATCCACTGCATCAAGCTATACAGCGGCATAATTTGTTAACATTTTCACAAGAAGCAGGATTGAGAGGCCTGCTAGCAATTGCCAGTGCCTTCACTGGAAATAAATTAGCTGCCTCTTTTTTTTTAACAGTAACTGTTTTCCTCACTCTAAATGGCATGTTTCAAATGGCAGGGCAAAAGGTATTAAATAGCAATTAAAGGTAAAATGTTCTTATTGATTGCAAATGCAATGAAAGAGAAAGGGGAAAAGATCTCAGAAACCTACAGATTTAATAGTAAGCCCTTTCTTTGGTTGTTTTCTTGACTTTACAGGTACAGATAAATATGACACAAGGTCACAAAAGAGACTACACAGAAAGCTTTGAAATTGACAAGTTGATAAAATCTTAGCTGGAGAACAGCTGAATGTTTACCCAATGTCCTCCCCAAGGAAATTAGACAAACACCTACCCTCATAACTTTTAGGAAGGAGTTGAAAACCTGGCTATTTCAGTAGGCTTTTGATAATGGCTAAGAGTATCAACCACCCTACCAGACAGGACCTTAAATTGTTATTTATTTATTTCCAGCATTTCTACCCCGTCCTTCTCAACCTCGAAGAGGGACTTGGGACCACTTACATTTGGCACAATTTGATACCATTAAATATAACAAAGCATACTACAACAACAATTAAAACAATAAATAGAACATTAATTAAAACAATACAGTATTAACCACCGTATTACAATTCCAGTCAAATTCCATATCCAATGTGCTATTTATGCTTGCTGTCCAAAAGCCCGGTCCCAGAACCATGACTTTAATTTCTTCCTAAAAGACAAGAGGGATGAAGCCAATCTTACCTTGTTGGGAAGCGAGTTCCACAGGTGAGGTGCTATAGCCGAGAAGGTCCTGTCTTGTCCCCACCAGAGGGAGCGAGGGCAGGGTCTCCCCGGATGATCTCAAACTGCAAGGTGGAGCATAGCGGGAGATGCATTCAGACGAGTAAGCTGGGCCAAAACCGTAAAGAGCTTTATACGTCAAAACCAGAAATTTGAATTGAGTTCGGAAGTGGATCGGCAGCCAGTGGAGCTGACACAACAAGGTGGTGGTGTGCTCCCTGTATGTCACTCCAGTTAGTAATCTGGCTGCAGCCCGTTGGACTAGTTGAAGTTTCTGAACAGTCTTCAAAGGTAGCCCCACATAGAGTGCGTTGCAGTAGTCAAGAGCGTTGACTACTGTTGCCAGATCAGACTTCCCAAGTTATGGGCGCAGCTGGCGCACAAGTTTTAATTGTGCAAAAGCTCTCCCGGCCACTGCCGAAACCTGGGGTTCCAGGCTCAGCAATGAATCCAGGATTACTCCCAAGTTGTAAACCTGCATCTTCAGGGGGAGTGCAACCTCATCCAACACAAGCTGTAACTTTATGCCTTGTTTGGCCTTTCAACTAACTAGGAGGACCTCTGTCTTGTCTGGATTCGATTCCAATTTGTTAGCTCTCATCCAGTCCAACACAGCGGCCAAGCATTAGAACTATGATTTATAATGCTGGATACCCTGATCATAGGAATTAATTGGTTTTAAATATATACTGTTTTTAGAGGTCTTTCAAACTGTTTATTTATTTATGTTTACACCACTGTGCTATTTTGTTTTTATTAATTCATATGTGATTATTGTCTGTGTTATATCATTTACTGTATTTGTTGTTTTGTTGTAAGCCGTTTCGAGTCCCTTCAGGGAGAGGGGGCAGGATAAAAATAAAAATTATTATTATTATTATTATTATTATTATTATTATTATTATTTAGAATCTCAACATCAGGAAACTTTGAAGATCTCCACCATAAGCAAAAATTAAGGAAGTTACATTTTTATAATCAGTAAGCCATCAGACATCACACTGGTTATGTTGGGGTGCCATGCTAGTTGAGAGGTGTAGTCCAAACACTAATTTTCTCAAGTTCCGGACATGATTTGTAAGCAAAATATCCCAGGTTCAGTGCCTGCAATCTGCATTAAGGAAAATAGTGGTCTTTCTTTGTGTCCTAGGGGAACTATGTAACATTAGAACAAGCAATATTGGGCAAAACAGAAAATGAGTCAAACTTATTTTGTGTTCCTATAATAGAAACATTATGTAAAGAAGAAACAAACATCTTTAGCTTGAATCTCCTGTGCTCCAAAGGTAGCATTACCAGGCACATAGGACACTGTGCTCATAATGACACAAGCACATTATTGAGAATAATTTGTTGAATGGGAATCATTAACAGCTTCAGATATGTATACACAAAGATAGGATCCGTATTTTGAAGAAGACATGCAAGCTGTCTGTTAGTTATGACAAAAAATCACACCGTGGGGATTGTTTCCTTGGAAGCATGCAGCTTGCCTTTGCAAACACACAACCGGTTTTCTTCATTTATATCATCTCCCCCATCACTTGCTAAAACTGTGTGGCTTTGATAAACAGGTAGGAGAGCTCATGATTATGCCAGAAGGAATGTAAAGCTATTCCTGCTGTCAGAAATAATCGGCTAAAGTTTAAACATGATAGTTCATTTAGACTGTGACTGCACTGTTTGTCATTTTCTTCTCATCATGTTCCTGTGTTGTTCTTTGCACCTTTGCAATCCATGTACACGAAAAGCTATGTAGAATTTACTTGTAAATAACTTCAGAAATTACCTATACATTCCTTGCTTGGGACACTTGCCCAAATGATGATTTGCTTGTAAAGTGAGAGATAAATTTATGCTTTAAAGAGGCATTTTGGATCATATGCCCAGTTTGAATGGTAGGTTTTGAGGAACCTTTATGTAAATATGCTAATTGTAGAAGTTATCAACCTCTGTTTTTCCAGCAGACATGGCCAATAATATGAGCTTCTGGGATCTGAGTGGCAAAATGTTGATGTCCACTTCTACTTTGCTTTTTTATTGCTTGTTCATGTGCTCTGTCCCTCCTACCTCTAGGGCTGTGCACAGATCCATTTTTAAAAAGGGCTTTGGATGATTCAGCATTTTCAGCTACTGGGTCACTCATAATGGCATAGACAGTGCGGTTATATTTTTTTGGCTGCAACAAAACACACTGCAGCCAAAAACGGCTGCTTCCCATTACTTTTGGCTACATGTGGAGCAAGTGTTTGGGGGAAGGGCTGTGAAGGGTCATTGGGTGGCTCTTCATTTAAATATTGGGGTGGTTTACTGAGGGGTGGGGATTGCCTGACTCCCTTGAGTCCCCAGAGGGAGAATTTTATTTCTACCCAGGTCTAGTTGAAGGCTCCCAGAAAAAGTGGTTTCTTAAATCTGATGCCTTAACCCAAGATTAATTGAAGAATACAAGAGAAAATGCCCCAGAAAAAGTGGTTTCTTGAGTCTGATGCCTTAACGCAGGACTGGGTATGAGGACACATAACAGGGGAGGATACAGTGGGAGGAGACATATATCTCATGTGTGATGGCAAATCAAATGGATAAACCTTAAAGAAAGGGGCGATGGGAGTAGGAAAATCTTCCATTCAATGTCAATCCTTTGACTCTCTCTTGTATTTTTGTGACTTCTGTGTGTATGAATCCTTCCCTCACACAAGAAGCCTAAGCCTACCCCCCCCCCCCGACAATCGTGTGTGCGCGTGTGTGTGTGTGTGTGTGTGTGATGTGGCTGTAGTGTGGATGCTACTGGGTCAAGGCTTTCAGAGGAGCAAAAACCAGAGGTAGAGAGAGGGGTACTACTGAATCTCAATCAGATCCTCCCACAGAATACCTTTTGGGGTTTTTTTTTTCTAGAAACTTGAAGAATTTCCTAAAAATCAGGGATGACCCAAATGCTCTGAAACTTGGGGGGCTGGTAGTGGTAAAAAGTCCTCCAAGTGTGGACATTTCCCTCCCAATAGCCCTAAAAATGATGGAAAGGGGAGCTTTGGGGGTTCCCCCATTGCCGGCAATGGACCAGATCTTCCCGGAGCAAAAACAGACCTTTCGGCTGCTGGATCAAAAATGGTTTTTTGGCCTCCCGAATTAAGGAAGCTCCTGAAAACTGGAATGGGAGGGGGCACTGATGTTGGGCCCATGAAAATATTACAGGTTCACCTGAATTGCACGCCCCTACTGACTGCAACACAAATAAACTGACTAAAGAGTTGGAAAGAAAAATGGAAACAATTCATTATCTCTATTCTTGACCATATCACTGCTCACATCCTTGAAGATTAGGGTAAACAAGCATGATACCATAGAAAAAATGGGATGATCGGGAATAAAATGGGACTGTCCCTAGCAAGTTAGGCTAATTGGAGGGCATCTGCAAATGCTCAATCATGCTCACCCTATCTAAAGCTTGCATCAGCATTTAACTAGATGTCCTCATAAGACCTTCAAAATTCCATTTCAAGTGATACCTTTTTAATTTCTGCAAAAGAATGGATGCACTGACTTTCTTAACAAATGGACTAAAGTGAACAATAATAGAAATGAATCAAGAACCCATCCTGTGGTGAAATGTAAATGGGAACATTAAAAATTACCTTATACTGACTCAGACTTGTTCATATAGTCTTCATATACTAGTGGGCATTCACAGTGGGGGCCATTCTCCCCTCCCATTCATTGAAGGTTTCCAAAATTTGCCAACATCAAATGTTCACATATACATTTCTTATTTTGAAAAAAATGGGTATATTATGTTAGGGCAGGGGCAGGGAAGGAGTGGGAGGTGACACAAAAGGAGCAGAAATAAAATAAATCAAATAAAATAAATAAAGAGGAAGGAGGCTTCCTCTTTATTTATTTTATTTTATTTTCATCCTCACACTGATGGTCCACAACCCACAGGTTAAGAACCACTGTCCTATTGGAAGGTTAGGGAAGGATATTGAGAATTCTCAGCCCTTGGGCTTCAGTGCCTCACCGATCTACAAACCACATTAATTTTATAGCATGAATGGATCCTAATATATGCCAGGAAATGTACCTAGGATTTTTGGCTTGCAAAGTGAGAGCTTTACCACATGCTTAACATGAGTTTGCCCAGTTTCCAAGGCTGTGACCAGGGCTTCCACAAATGCTGTTTCTAAGATCTCCTGAGGCCAAATCACAGAGAAAGCTGAGTAGCTCATTATTGAAGTGATGGTGGTAAAAAGCTGCTCTTCTTGCAGAAGTGCCATGTGAGGAAAGCCAGAGCTACGAACCTTGCAATAGAATAACTTTTATTTTCTGGACAGGGGAGTTGGTGGTCAGCAAACTGGCAGTTCAGAAATCAGCTCTAAACCACCAACTTCATTCCTTTTAGGAATGAAAGGGGAAATCACCTACCTTCTTAGAAGAAAGGCTGGTTTTTTTTTTTTCCTCCTTGCCCTCCTTGCCCTTATATTTTGCAGAAATGTAAGGTCTGTAAAATAAGGAGAAGAATAATTTTACTAACTGGGGAGAATATTCTTAACTAGCTAGGAGGATGCTTTTCTACCTGCTTGTCTATGAACATTTGAGGCTCTCGGCTTCCTATGGATTTCAATCTATACCTATTTACTTATGGTTTACAATTTCACAATTACCTTGACAGAGGACACTGACCAAGGCAAAGTACCATATAACACCAATATAAGTACAATGCCATCCCTTAAAGACTTTTTGAAGAACAGTAAAATAACATCAGAGCATTTGACAAGCAGCACCAGGGTTCCTTTGCAGCCCTAAATCTAATTTTAGATAAAAGAATTCCGTTCACTTCCTAAGAAGAGTAACAGTTGGTCAAATGTGATTTCAACTTAGAATTGAGTTCTGAAAGGTTGGAAGAATGACAAAGAAAATCTCCTTGTTCTTGCCACTATTTAAACATCAGAGACACGATGGGCCACAGAGCCAAGCATCCCTCACAGATTTTAACAACCAGTCAGGTTCACATGGTTGAAGCAGACATGTGACAGACAAAAGAGAAACATATCCAGCATGTGCCAAAAGTTCCATGCATGGCTCATTCTGTTTCAATGCAGCCTGGCACATTTTTGTGTGCTAGCTTTTGGATGAAAACACACTAAAATTTCTCCAATGGAAATATAGCAAGGGAGTTCATACTTTATGGTGTGGCTTTCTGCCCGCAAAGACTTAATAATGGATAAGTTAGAGTGAGATCAATTCATTCATTTCAGAGTCAACTATCTGCCATTCCAAAAGTGCTTTAAAACAAATAAAGTGGAGTATTGATGCTGTTAACCCAAGCATGGCTATGTTCACTGAAGTGAATCCTTTGCAGCACATTTACATAAGAATTCTCCTTTATGTGGAATCTCTTTCTGCAAATTCTTGCCAGTTCTCAATCAATTATGGGGCAAAATACGCACCCTCACTAACTTGGAGGAAAAATATATTTATATCAAACGGGTCTATTAAAGGGTCTTCTTCACTTGGTTCCTTGGTTACAACAAAGCATCTATTGTCTCTGGAGCTTGTTAAAGAAGATTTACCATAATGAATGGCAGCATGATCATTAAAATATGGGTGACAGGGAGGTGGGCATCTGAAGCAAATGAGCAAAAAAAGTTTCCAATATTAGAAAAATATACTGAGCAGTGAAGCCCTGCAGGAACCCGATGAGTTGGCTGCGTTATTAATGAGCCTGTGTGATTGGTGCAAATGAGTCGTGCCGAGCTGCGGCACATCCCTGTATTCTTAAATGTCTCATTACAGCATGTGTCAATATGGTAAGGTTATAACTACCAGACACACTGAGACAATGACACTGACAGCAAAGATGTTTCACGAGAGAAGTGTGCCAGCAAGTCTAAATATTTAATATGCAGAAAGCTTTCCAGCTCTTCACATGAAAGACCCTCAAAATAGTATTTCGTCATGCTTCAACCGCGTGTTTCTTTGCATGCAGCTCAGTATGGGGCGGGGGAGAGATGATTGCAAAATCCATTGAAAATTGGACTTGTATTTGGAGATTTACAGAATCAGCAGTGACTTTGCTTCAAAATCCTGTTGATGGAAGGAAGTCTTATTTTTAGCCTCTATTTTTTAAACACAAAATCTTGTTACTTACTTTTTCTATAATTTGTAGGTGGGTTTACTTAAAGTTTTTGTTGAGTTGAGTTACCTACAAATCAAAATCACACTGAGGGTGAAATGAAATGTCCATTTAAAACCAAAACAAAAAAGAAACATTAAAATAGACTGATGCACTTTGATCCAGTCATTTATGTAAAATCAGTAGGCTTTTCTGCAGCCATATCAATGATTGAATCAGGAATGGATATTAAAAAAGAGTGACCACGGACACCTGGTGATGCAGCAGGTTAAACAGCTATGCCTCTGAACTTGCTGACTGAAATGTTGGCAGTTCAAATCTGGGGAGAAAGGTGAGCTCCTGCTTTTAGGCCCAGCTTCTGCCAACCTAGCAGTTCAAAAACATGCAAATGTGAGGAGATCAATAGGTACTGCTCCATTGGGAAGGTAATGGCGCTCCATGCAGTCATGCTGGTCACATGATCTTGGAGGCATCTATGGACAACACCAGGTCTTCGGCTTAGAAATGGAGATGAGCATCACCCCCAAGAGTCAGACACAACTGGACTTAATGTCAAGGGGAAACCTTTACCTTTTTAAAAATCTTCTACTCATTTTGGATGATAACAGTATTTTGTATGCTTTATTTTTCTGCCGATTTGTGTGAGCTCGATACAGAACAATTAATTTAAGAAATTAGTCATAGACATTATTTGAAAATGTTTTCCATAAATCTTATTCATGTTTGCCCATTAAACTCACCACTTCAGCTCTTACATTGATTATCTGTACTCTAATTCTTTGTACAAATCTGGAAACCCACCAAGACCAC
Source organism: Anolis sagrei (assembly GCF_037176765.1). NCBI lineage: Eukaryota > Metazoa > Chordata > Lepidosauria > Squamata > Anolidae > Anolis > Anolis sagrei. Next base: position 250,387,048 of record NC_090022.1, on the reverse strand, counting down.
ATGCATCAAAATTTAAATCCCTCAGATTTGAATCTTAATTTTTAAAATACACACACACACACACATACACACACACACCCACACACACTCTTCCTCTCGATCCCCCTCTCTCATAATGCCTAATAAGATAAACATGATATTTAACAAGTAGCTCTAATAGTTCAATGGCATTCATAAAATGATCATAACCGTGCAACACTGCAAATAAATTTAAGCAAAATATAAACATTATCATTTCATTTATGAACTTTTATACAGTAATAACCATTTAAGAGTGAATGTTGCAGAATATATATACTGACAGGGAAGAACTGAACTGAGCACTCATTTAGAGATTCTGTTTCTATTATTTTAGTGCATTAATTCCACAAGAAATCTTGGAAACAATTTCTTTGTATACATTATTCATTACGTGCAAAGTATGGAATCCTGCCAATAAAACTAATAATTATCTGAGGATAAATGTGCTCTAATGATATTTAAAATATCACTACTTGAACTATGCATAAATTATACTGGTACTTGGTTTGGGGTGGGGGGGGAGGCTGAGGGGAATGAATAAAATCTTTCAGCTGCTATGACTTTAAATTAATTTATGTTGAACACAGTGGGTACCAGATTCCATTCTGGTCGCTATGGCAACAGACACTGAAAATTTAAACATCCAGTGGCAGGCTGAATTTTCCACAAAGGGAGCTCTTTCACATTAAAATTATATACCGGCAAAACATTAAACATATCTACATGCAAACTACTTTAAAAAAAAGAAAAAAGAATAGACAGTTCAATCATTGCTTCTGAAGCCCGAGTATTCAGAGTGTATTCTGATTTGAGCATTCATTTCTATGCGATTTAAAGAGTGAAGAAAAACTACCTTATAAAAAGATCAAGGAGTTAATTATCAAAAGATAATGGAGATGCGAGTCAAACTGTATGAAACGACTGTGTGCGTTTAATCTTGGCTTGATCGCTGGTCCATTTTGCGGGATAAGAAAGATGCTGAGCAATGTCTTATTCCCATGCAATGTGAAATTGATACATTTCCAGAATGTAGGTTAAATGCAATTGCTAATCTTCTCTGAATTCAGAAGCTCCGTGATGCATGGTAATTTCTCAAATGGTTCTTTAACAAGCTGTAAAATCACTGAATTTGTGAGCGAATGTGTTTTGAATCTGTCCATGCAATTTTTATGTATCTCTGCCTCATCTGGTTCTTCAAATACAGATCTCCGTTTATTCTTAGACTTGGAAATAAGAAGTAATGGATATAAACCAAACTGTGAAGTAACTGTGTCAGTAATTGCTATTCAAACACTATCAACAGATATTGGTATGCTGCCTATTTCATGTTCTGGGTATTTTCTTGCCTTGTCAACCAAGGAACAGCCGTGGCATAGAGAGGTTGTTTGACTATGTGAAAATGGAATTCCTTTAATATTTGCATACATTAAATTAAATACTTGTCCAGCAAGCAGGGCTGCTTTGGTACCAACACTCTGATTGACTATTTATTTCAAAAGACCAATTCTGATGTTTAAAAAGCCGAAGAAGAGGTGAATGTGAAGATTCCTATGCTTTATATCTCCTTTTGGGGGGGGGGGGGGACTGCAAACCACAAGATATCCTTCTCAATTTTTGTCTACTGACCAGGCTACCATGTGCCTTTCTTTACAGAAGATGTGATCTCTTTGAAGAGCTGTCACAGGACAGTCCTGCATTTGAATGCCTTAAAGCCTTCTTTGTCTTCTCTGCTGTTCCTTTTGGTTTGGACTTGAGCTGTGAAATTGCTGGAAAGGCAGGCCACTCTTGATTGAAATTGCCAGTGGGAATTATTTTCAGAATTAGTTTCTTTCAGTTAGAAAGGACTGGGCACAAAAGTAACTCAGTGATGACTTTGTACCTGCAGAATGTGGGAATTTATTTTGAACTACTACATAGAGAGCAGATGAAAAGAATAACCACAAAGAAGGAAATGGTTGATTGTCAAAGTGGAGATGTAAGCCAACAATATATTATTAGGAAGGGGAGGGGGACAAGTGAGGGCCAAAATCATTAGTATGTTTAACATGGTTTCCTATAATGTGGGTATTTTCAGAAATAGCTAAATTTCTTCCAGAAACTGTCATTTGATTCACCTACTGAATCGGCACTATGATGCTGAAAGGTATAAGAAGAATACCACCTTCTTCCATGGCTTAACCCATACATCAACCTACCAATAAAAGCAGCAAACAAGCATTGACCAACTCACTGGAGAACTCATTTGGCAAGGGTGCCAGGTTCAGATGTTTCATAAAGTAATGTAAAAGCAGAAATAAGTGGGGCATCTTTGTGGACAAGCACTCCCATCTGGATTAATGCCAAAAGACTAACATGAACTAGAAAGTAAAATTAATAGTAAGGATGGTTGTCTGGCATCAACAAACTCAGTTCAACACCACTGGCAGTGATGGGGTGACTAAAGAAACTATCCTGCGGCCAATCTGGTGTACACACACTGGATTGGCCCTGGGATAACAGGTCAGTGTAAATCCACTCAAACTTGAAACCAAACTGATACACTAGATTCCATGTGTTACCACCATCTTCCATAGCTTACCCATACATCAACCTACTAATAAAAGCAGCAAATAAGCATTGACCAGCTCATTTCTTAGACTTCCATCTGTATCTCTTAGAGCAGATTTCCATAGCTGTTAATTTTTCAGAAAAACAGAGGTTGCCTACTAGTAACATCTATTCTTTTCTAAATTTTAAATATTTCCCCAGCTACTTTCCTCCTTATGATGACCTCTAGATGTGGGTCATACAAGTCTTATATATAAAACTAAACCAGTCAAGAAGGCAACTTTGGTGGGTTTGGAACCCTTTTTTTTTCTCTGGCATCCCCTGTGGACCAACCCCATCCACTTCACCACTGTGTTGCTCAAATTGCTTAATAAACCCCAACATTTTCTGGCAGTAAAATGGAAAAAGCCCATTAAAACAAGCAGTAAATGTCTAGTCTTAATGGGACTTTTCTGGCTTGCCCCTAGATTTTGGTAGGAAATCCCTCCCCCCTCTCTCATATTCACATACACCATTTTAAGCAAGCATTTTCTGCTTATTTTAAAAGCTAGTAGTTTGTCACTCAATATCAGCAGTCTAATTTGCTGTCATATTTTGGGAGTGCAGCTTTACTGGTGCCCTGAGTAGCCATATGTGCCATGGGATTTTATTAAAGAATGTATAGAGATTTTTTAAAGTGTTAAACTACAGCATCGTCAACAAGCAAACATGTTATTTATTTAACACATTTTTAAATGGTGGGGGGGGGGATGCTGCAAAACACCTTTGAATTACCCTAAATCATAACAGATCTCTGAAGTGCTGGGAATCTTTTATACCTGTCCTTGAAAAAACACAATGCATATGAGTCATGGACTCATCCTGAAAAGAAGTTTATTTTGACAGTAGTAGCAGCTCACATACATTTTCTACAAAGGGAAGGAAATTGTCTACACTTGAATGCGAGCAAAGAGAACATAGATTTTATCTGAATTATTTTATTAAGGAAAATGTTACTGTTGTGTGCCTTTACATTGTTTCTGACTTATGGCAAACCTAAGATGAACCTATCACAAAGGGGTTTGTTGTTTTTTGTTTTTTTGTTTTTGCAAGATTTGATCAGAGGGTTTTTGGTATTGCTTTCTTCTGAGACTGGAAGAGTATCGCTTGCCTGACGTGAACCATTAGGTTTTCAGTCTAGTAGGGATTCTAACTCTGATTTCCAGAGTCATGCCACCTTATCACATTGAGAAATTTCCCAGTCATAGGAGACTTCAGCCTCTTTTGGATGGAGAGCCACTGAGCTCATCACATGAGTTAAACTACTTTTGGCCTTCATACATAATGATCCTTGGATGAAAAGAGGCAGAAGTGTCCTGAAAGGACGAAACTCCAGCAATCAGCATCACATTGTAAAACTCCCCCCTCATAGGACACTTCTTCTTCTTTTCAGTCATGGAGGGGCACAGAGCTTATCACATGTTCCATGGCTGAAAAGAGGCAGGAATGTCCTGAAAGGAGGGAACTCTGAACATGGGCCAGCAATCATGTTCAGAGCTCCTACCTCTTATCATGCTTTAGTACATTGTACATTGTATGACAAAATTAAATTTTCCCCAGAACACATCACAAACAATACATCCATCCCTCCACACTCCTACCCCACCGCACAACCCCAGTGCCATATCAGTGCAAAGCCATTTACAGCTCTAGGATAAAAGCTGTATCTCAGTCTGCTTGTCCATGCCTTTGTCACCCTGTACCATGGCCAGATTGGGTGTGTGTGTGTGTGTGTATGCTGGGTGAGATGGATTCTCAAAAATGCTCTGAGCTTTTTAAAGCCTGCAGGACCTGTAAAGTTCTTCCAAAGAGGGGAGAGAGCAACCAATGATTCTCAGTGCAGAAGTGGTGACCCTTTGGAGCACCTTCCTATCTGCCACTGCACAGTTACCAAACCACAAACAGATGCAGTACATTAGGACACTCTCTATAGCACAGTGGTAGAAAGTCACCAGCAGTTTTTCATTCAGTTGTTTGTTTCTTTACTCCCATGGTTTCAACAGAAAAATAGGTGGATGCAAACGATCAAAGTTTCCTGTCCTGTTTCATTACCCAATCGTCAGCAGTCTCTTGTATCATATGGGGTTTGGTGGAGAACAATATAATCCCATGGAAAAAATAGTTTTAACCTGGAGCACTGTTTCTTGTATCATATGGGGTTTGGTGCAGAACAATATCATCCCATGGAAAGAAATTGTTTTAACCTGGAAGGCTGTCTCTTGTATAATATGAGATTTGGGGTAGAACAATTCTATCCCATGGAAAGAAATGTTTTTAACCTGGAACATTGTCTCTTGTATCATATGGAGTTTGGTGCAGAACAACATCATTCCATGGAAAGAAATGGTTTTAACCCGGAGGACTATCTCCTGTATAATATGAAGTTTGGGGAAGAGCAATTCTATCCCATGGAAGGAAATTGTTTTAACCTGGAGCACTGTCTCCTGTATAACATGGGATTTGGGGCAGAATAATTATATCCCATGGAAAGAAGTGGCTTTACACTGGTGTCACTCTCCTTTAATGTAAGGGGCTTTGGGCAGGGCAAGGGATCCCTTGACTTTCAGATATTGTTTTTTTCTGATTTTTTAAAGTAATACTGACCATGTGATGAATTTAAGGTGAATGTATTGCTAACTCTTAGGCTACCATGTTTGAGCATGATGGGGAGGGAGAACTTGAAATGGGACTGCTGATGACATAAGAGGGATGGTCACACATGCTTTCCCATCTCAATGTGATGAGGTCAAAAGTCCATTACCCCATCCTAGTGCTTAAGAAAAATTAATCATACATTGGAAAAGGAGGTCATTTATTTTACATGCATTATTCTTCAGTGTGATGATTCACCACTTTCCAGCCTTATCCAAGTTCTCCTTTCAAACAAACAATGAAAACTTTGACATGGTGTTCCAAATTTTGTCTTCTCATTCTTTTTTTATTGACATTTCCAATATTTTCTAGAAAAGATCCTAATGTATGCAATGAGCTCAACTGTCAATTTATAAAATTGTTTTGGAACCTATAGTATTTGGTAAGCAAATAAAGACATAAAGTAAAATCTAACTCAGAAGCTATTTCTTCATATTTCAAATTAGGAACCATTTTTTCTCAAAGGTTTCTAGCACAGTACTATTTTATCATCTGTTACCAGTTTTGGTGACATGCTCATTAATACCTATTATATCTTGATCTGTTTCAATAACAAATGACCACTCAGCTTTAAACACCTCTGGCAAGAAGAACTTTCAAGAAAGTGACTGAATAGTGTAGATGTAATGAAGACATAAGTCTAGATCCAACCCATATTATTTAATATACATATGGCACTGCAGGTGGGCATAGCTAAATGCAAATGAAATGGCATAACCCAAAGTATTTACTTTGATTGCATGCTATCAAGAGAGAGAGAGAGAGCAACAAGAATAAAGGTAAATGAAACTGCCACACATTTGAAACTATGTACTTTCAAGATATAAATATGACCAGTCATACTAATATACTGGTTTTAGAATTAACAGACTGGCTACTTTACTCATAAATAGGGTACTTGAATATATACCAGTGGTTCATGGTCCAGAGAGAGGTGCCTCAGCACACTACTCTGATAAGGAAGCAACATCCCTGGTCAGACTGAGCAGCTCCTGATAATAAGTTCAGTTAGTCTTTTCTGGCACATCTGCATATCACTAAACCTACATTAGCTTACCAATCTACTGATAAACATTAAGGGGGGCGGGGTTATAATACTAGAATAATTTTTTCCACCTTGAAAGCTGAGCTACCAAAATGTTCCTAATGTAATATCAGACCTTGAGAGTTGAAATGAGTGGCCTGAAAAACACTAGTTATTTCATTTTGAAGGTGAGAATTCTGGGCTGGCAGCATAGCCTAGGATTCACATGTCTTGGGAACTAGCCAATTGCCTGCTGCTGCTTTTTATAAAGCTCCAACGTCTGCTGAATTTGCCTTTTTTCTGTCTGCTCAGAGCAGCTGCCTTCTTCATGTTGGAGTTTTACAGGGTTATGCAATGTAGATATCCATACCTGATATCTACATTGCATAACCCTACAAAACTCCAGCCTGATTTTCAGCTCTAGTTTTGAAAATGCCTTCCTGACACAATAGCAGCTACTCATCTCAGAATATCTGTCGAAATTAAAATCTCCATGAATTCTGATGAAGGGCATCGGCTATGGACTTCATCTCATGGGATAAGTAAAGCATTTGGGATCGTTGTCATTGTTTATTCGTTCAGTCATTTCCTCTTGAACCAGTCTGTTGTTTCATTTCATGGTCAGTTCTTACTGTTGCTACTTGGTCATTATACAGATTCCTCAGGAGACAAGCAAGGTGATTTGGTATTCCTATACCACCAAGAACTTGCCTCAATTTATTATGTTCCACACAGTCAAAGGCTTTAGAATAGTCAATAAGCAGAAATAAATGAGATTGTTGGTTTTCCCTTAAAGCTTTGCAATGTCCCATTTGGAAATTAAACAGATGATTTTCCTACTTGCATCATACCTTCCCCTTTTCTCTGCTTTCTTTAGGATTTATCTGTTTGATTTGCCATCACACAGTAGAGACTTGTTTCCTCCCATTGTCTCTCCAGGATTTTGATTATTGATCTTTTTTTTAAAAAAAAAAACAAAGATCATTAACCCCGATCTTTCCCCAAGCTTCTCTATTGGTGATCAGAGGAAGTGATTTAAAATTGGGGAAATTGGCATTTTGGTTCCTCCCACACAGTGTCATTGTTTTATTTATAAGTGGGCAACAGGGATTAACATCACACAGGAAAATTGACCATTCTTCCCATCTCTATGCAGGGAATTTAAAAATAAGTTGATTGCCAAGCAGCTTAGGAATTGTTGAGGAAACCAACAGTTTAGAAATGGGAAAATACCTCAACCCCATTAATGAAGCTTGTGTCATGTGAAGGGCACCATGGATTACCATTTCTTAAATGTGTGGAAATGCTGATTTTACTGTGTGGAATGAAGTCCTATAAGTTTAGAGGTATGTTCATTTTAGAAAATGTGTGGAAGAAAATCACTTCTTGGTCTTTTGCTTCTATTAGCACTCCCTGCTTTAATGGCAGCATGAAAATCTGATTTCCCCTGCTAGATATTTACAGTACCTTATATAACTCCAAAGAAGTGAAATATGTTAAATGTATTTTGAATTCATAGCACTGCTCTTACTGAAGAGACATATAGCTTGCTTCTTACTCTAGAAGCAGGATTGGGATCAGATGGCTCTAGAATAATTGCCGAGCTTTTTTGACTGTGTCAAATACAAATATTATCTTTTGGGCTTTTTAATTTTACTTGTCAGAATGAAAGAGAACAGTACATGAAGTGATCTCCCAGTATGTCAGGAGTAATGGGAAGTTTGGGACCACGTGTTAGATGCTCAAAAGGAAAAAGAGAAGAAAGCAGAGAGAAATGATGTGGCTTGAATGCAAATCTACCTTCATTTATTCTCTTTCAGCCATGCCAGAGATGGGAAAGGCACTTCTAGTTATTTTCAGTGAGAAAAATAAACCATGTTTTACATGAGGGAAAGCACTGAGGTTAAGCAGCTTTAAGAAAAACTGCTACTACTGTGTCAGACCCTATCAAAAATCACTTGTGATGACAATAGCTTCTAACTATGCCAGAAGGAATTGTAACTGAGGCACAGGAAGGAGAAATATTCCTAGAAAAAAAATTCTCCCAATCTTTTTCTTAGGTTGGCAACTTTATCATTCTGGTAATTTTATTGCAAAGTTGAAAAGGTGGTGCTATGATAGTATAAGTGCAATGCCAACCAATAAGACATGGAAATCAGGCATCTTATTTAGGGGAAAGCACACCATCACTCACCTATGTCCATTAGAATTGCTGAAAGATACCCTCAATCTGAACTCTGTTGATTTGCTTCTGGAAATAATTTTTCATCTGCACGACCAGCAAAGTGATGATTGCAGCAAGGCTTGCAAAAGATAGCAATCAAAGACAAAAATGAAATTTAAAAATGGCCACTTATTAAATAGACTACAAAATACCATGCAGGGGCAATCCAATTTTTCCCTATCTGGTACAATGGACAAGATGACCCGCATGTGTTCTCCCTCATTAGTCACCAGTGTGTTGCAGCAGCCAAAAAAGCCAATGCAGTTCCAAACTGCATCAATAGAAATATCACGTCCTGATTTTATTCAAATTACATGAAAAGAGAGTATGTCATTGTCTAAATATTAGGAAGCACAACTTTTTACTGTAAGGGCTGATTTGCCAGTGGAATGAACTGCCTCAGTGGGTGGTGGACTCTCCTTCTTTGAAGATATTTGAGTAGAGACTGGATTTTTGAGTAGTGCTTTACTTTATGTATTTCTGCATGACATGAGGTTAGATTAGGTGGTCCTTGTGATTCCGTCCAACGCAAGGATTATATCATTCCATGTGTACACAGACATGAAAAGATAGTATGCCTAAATGGACAAGATGGACCCGCCATTGAATCTTACTTCACCTCTAGCAATGAGATTGCATGGTCCACTGATTTGGGGGTAGCAATCTTTTTGTGTGGAGATGGAGAAAGCCACATGGCTCTCACAGTTCATTCTTCTTCTTACAGAGGCAAATGTTCAAGGGTCACAGGGAGAATGATAGGCAAGATGCTATGGCTGTCAGCTAGCTCAGCCTGCCTAATGGTAGTGCTCATCTGGTTCTGCATTCACATCAGACCTAACTAATATTTTAACTGAGGACGTCATCAGACGGGGAAAATTCAGCATTCTAGGATGCTTTCATCCCATCTAGAGGATGGAGCCCCACATGGGACATCACATGACATTGTGTTAGTTCTGGTGGAGCTAACACAATGAAAATATTGCTGGATGCTTCCCTCCTGCCCCCAACATGGGAATCGTTCTGTGTTGTGCTTGCTCCAATGGAGCCAGCACGGGGCCTCTCAACAAAGAGGATGCTTTCCCCATGTGATGAGGAAAGCATGGCAAAGAGGGAGCTATGCATGGGGCAACAGATTTGTCCCACTTCTACCTCTTTCCTCCCCGATACCAGGTGAAGTGGAATGTTTCACCTGGCCTTTGTGATAAGGTTGTGAGAAGTAGGGGGGAGCTACCTCTTACTCCATTAGATGAGACCTTATCAGTTCAACTGGCTTTGGACAGGTCTGGTGGTCCCAAAAAGGGGGACAAAAATGATAAGTGAAAATTTGAATGTCTCTAAATAACATCTACGATAAAGAATGGAACATGGTCTATTTACATCATGACATTTTAAACAAACAAACAAAAAATTACAAATAGGACAAAGAAGCTAGAAAAACATCAAAATGTTGAATAACAACTAATAATATCAAGAATCTGCCAGTCAGCAAGTGCTCTGGAAATCTAGTGCCTAATGTTTGACAAAAGCTGGCACCAGATTGTTAAACAAAGAGCAATCAAGCTTGTGTATACTCAAGGACAGGGAGAGTATGTGGGTCCAAAGTCCAATAAGCTTTTTGCAGAAGGATTAGAATGATAAAGTAGTAGGGAAGTTGGCAAGTAAATAGAACAGGAATAGAGACCAGAGAAGAAACGAATATGTAGAGAAGATTAGAGTTGAAGAGTCTGTACTTCACAATCACACAATTCACACATCACTGTCATGATTCCATCCTATGAAAACCTGGAAATTATGGGCTGGTGGGGCCATCAGAGGTCTCTACTAAAGAGCACCTGGGAGCTTTCCAGAATTGCAGAAGTATAGTTTTTAACAGAAAATTCTAAGGACTTCACTAATGTATAGATTTCACAATTCCATGGAATGAAACCATGACAATTAAATGTCAAACTGCTATAACTTTGTACTGGAGGAACGCTTGATGTATCACATGAAATGTACAATGAACCTTATCACTTAGACTAGAATCATAGAATCATAGAATCATAGAATCAAAGAGTTGGAAGAGACCTCATGGGCCATCCAGTCCAACCCCCTGCCAAGAAGCAGGAATATTGCATTCAAATCACCCCTGACAAATGGCCATCCAGCCTCTGCTTAAAAGCTTCCAAAGAAGGAGCCTCCACCACACTCCGGGGCAGAGAGTTCCACTGCTGAACGGCTCTCACAGTCAGGAAGTTCTTCCTAATGTTCAGATGGAATCTCCTCTCTTGTAGTTTGAAGCCATTGTTCCGCGTCCTAGTCTCCAAGGAAGCAGAAAACAAGCTTGCTCCCTCCTCCCTGTGGCTTCCTCTCACATATTTATACATGGCTATCATATCTCCTCTCAGCCTTCTCTTCTTCAGGCTAAACATGCCCAGTTCCCTAAGCCGCTCCTCGTAGGGCTTGTTTTCCAGACCCTTGATCATTTTAGTCGCCCTCCTCTGGACACATTCCAGCTTGTCAATATCTCTCTTGAATTGTGGTGCCCAGAATTGGACACAGTATTCCAGATGTGGTCTAACCAAAGCAGAATAGAGGGGTAGCATTACTTCCTTAGATCTAGACACTATGCTCCTATTGATGCAGGCCAAAATCCCATTGGCTTTTTTTGCTGCCACATCACATTGTTGGCTCATGTTTAACTTGTTGTCCACGAGGACTCCAAGATCTTTTTCACACGTACTGCTCTCGAGACAGGCGTCCCCCATTCTGTATCTTTGCATTTCATTTTTTCTGCCAAAGTGGAGTATCTTGCATTTGTCACTGTTGAACTTCATTTTGTTAGTTTTGGCCCATCTCTCTAATCTGTCAAGATCGTTTTGAATTCTGCTCCTGTCCTCTGGACTATTGGCTATCCCTCCCAATTTGGTGTCATCTGCAAACTTGATGATCATGCCTTCTAGCCCTTCATCTAAGTCATTAATAAAGATGTTGAACAGGACCGGGTCCAGGACGGAACCCTGAGGCACTCCACTTGTCACTTCTTTCCAAGATGAAGAGGAAGCATTAGTGAGCACTCTCTGTGTTCGTCCACTTAACCAATTACAGATCCACCTCACCGTAGTTTTACCTAGCCCACATTGGACTAGTTTCCTTGCCAGAAGGTCATGGGGGACCTTGTCGAAGGCCTTACTGAAATCCAGGTACGCTACATCCACGGCATTCCCCGCATCTACCCAGCTTGTAGCTCTATCGAAGAAAGAGATCAGATTAGTCTGGCATGACTTGTTTTTGATAAATCCATGTTGACTATTAGCGATGACTGCATTTGTTTCTAAGTGTTTGCAGACCGCTTCCTTAACAATCTTTTCCAGAATCTTGCCCGGTATCGACGTGAGGCTGACCGGACGGTAGTTGTTTGGGTCGTCCTTTTTTCCCTTCTTGAAGATTGGGACCACATTGGCCCTCCTCCAATCTGCTGGAACTTCTCCCGTTCTCCAAGAACTCTCAAAGATGGTTGCCAATGGTTCCGAAATGACTTCCGCTAGTTCCTTCAATACTCTTGGGTGTAGTTGATCTGGCCCTGGGGACTTGGACTCATTAAGAGCGGCCAGGTATTCCTGGATGACTTCTTTCCCAATTTGGGGTTGGATGTCCTTCAATCCCTCATCCACTCCATCTTGCTGAGGTTGAAGACTCTCTTTTTGTGAGAAGACCGAGGCAAAGAAGGCATTAAGTAGTTCTGCCTTTTCCCTGTCCCCTGTCAGCATTGCCCCATCTTCTCCTCGAAGAGGTCCTATCGCCTCCTTGTTTTTCCTTTTTCTACTGACATAAGAATAGAAGCCCTTTTTATTGTTTTTAATGTCCCTGGCAAGTCTGAGCTCGTTTTTTGCTTTAGCTTTGCGGACCTTTTCCCTACAGGTGTTGGCTATTTGTTTGAATTCTTCTTTGGTGATTTCTCCCTTTTTCCACTTCTTGTGCATGTCTCTTTTGTGTCTTAGCACAGTTAGAAGTTCTTTGGACATCCATTCTGGCTTCTTTGCACTTGTCCTATTTATTCTCTTTGTTGGCACGGTTTGCAATTGCGCCTTGAGTATTTCACTCTTGAGAAATTCCCATCCATCCGTAGCTCCCTTGTCTTTTAGTATCTGTGTCCACGGAATGCTGCTCAGCGTTTCCATATAACACTTATGGCTCTTCCACACAGTCATATAACGCAGAATATCAAGGCAGAAAATCCCATAATATCTAATTTGAACTGCCATATATTCCAGTCCAAAGCAGAAAATGTGGGATTTTATTCAGCTGTGTAGAAAGAGCCATAGTGACTAAAGCAGGAAATGACATAAGGAGTTATGGTTCTAACAGATCAACTAGAAACATTTGTAAGAATAGGCATGGACCCCATTAACCTCATGAATGGTTCGCTCCTGATAGTTATCCTCCTCTCCCAGCCATCCTATTATCAAACTAGAAAGATATGTTTGGTACTGAAGAGGTGGCTGCAGTACTACCTTAGAGCAGGAAATTGTCAAATTAATGAAGTGTAAGCTACTCGAGAGCCTTTATAGCTGAAGAGCAGGGAATTAATGCAACAGAATTAAAATGATGATGATGATGGTGATGATGATGATGGGAAGATAGATAGATAGATAGATAGATAGATAGATAGATAGATAGATAGATGATCAAAGATAAATGAATGGTGGACAGACAGACAGAAAAATGCTAGTAGATTCGCCTACTTTAAAGTCCATATTTTAAACAAACTATCCCAAGTGGTCAATTTCATTCCCAAGATTCTCTAAAGGCAGAAATATATCCCAGCTGCCATTGTTCAAATGCATTTACAAGTAGCTTTCATGTTATGTTGAGTTTGATCTTTGACTCATATGTAGAATTCTATTGTCAGAAACTGGACAACCTATAGAGGTAGTGGTACAAATCTAGAGGTAGTATTACAAATCAAATTCTGGTTCAACAGCTTCAGTAACTCTGACTCTAGAGACACTAGACAAAAAATGCTGGAAGCAACTTATGACCCACTTCCATAACAAAACACAAATAAAATATTTTCCTTTTTTAGGACTTGGTTCTCTTCACCACATTTTTCAGGGTGTATAAATAGTACGTAATTAAATAGAAATGTATGTAAGGCAGCCAAGTATAAGTACAGCTGGGTTTATTTACAGAATGCTTAGCGAATAACCTAAAATTGAAATATTGCATGAAACTCTGTGTCTACATTCTTTCTGCCAGGCTTGCCAAAGCTGATGTCACTTCCAAAATGCTGTGATTTATCTCCAAAGCTGTGTCTAACTTACAAAAACAATTTATATTTTCCCCTCTGGCAGTACAGCCATAAATTTGGATTCAGTTAAGCTGGAGAACAATAATGCCGAATCATTCGAGACCTGGAAGTGCCATTATTATGTCAATGTCTCCTCCCAGCTTCATCTGTTTTTGATCAAACTCATCAGTAATTTACATCTAGGCATTAGATGTGAATGTAAGCAAGGAGACTAAAGCAATATTCGCTGGCAATTCTTAGGAAAACTAAAGAAACTAATTACAAATGGTGTCCAGTATTGCCTAGAATTTCAGAATATCGATTCTCAGTGTACTGTCGCACGCTGGGCCTGAAATAATGTCTGTTTACAGGACGTGCCTTCTGTATGCCCAACGGGATGCCAGGGTGCCTCAGCTGAAGGTCCCCTTAGATTTCCCAACACAAAGTTCTATTGAAGCTCAAAATAAGTTCAACAAAGTTCTTTATTTGGGCTTAAATCTTCAAACAAATAATTAAATGCTTTATAACCTTGGAAAACCGGTAGATTCCTCAATCTGCTATCAAGGCCAGGCAACTGGTGGTAAACTGTTCCTTTCTTCCTTAGGGAAATCTTCTGACCCCTACCTAGGCAATCTGTCTTTACCTTGCTGGCATGAGGTCCCTACTCCCGGCTCCAAGCTGCTTTATGGACAGCCCGAGTGGTCCCTTACCAGACAAGGTTTCTGTAGATCTGCCAAGCTGAAAGGTGTCCTTTAATTTTACTCCACGAAGGCTGTAGGAACTGTCCTGTTGCCCCAGCAAAGGCTGGCTGTATTCCCCCAGCAAAAGCTGTGGAACTATTCCTTTACTCCCCCTGCAGAGCTGTGAGAAGTGAAGCCTTTGTGCAGGTGGGATAGAGAAACCCACACGTCCTGCTGTTAGGCTTCAAATAGTGAGACTGAACAAAAGTCCTCCTTTGCCTTCAAAACACTGGGAAAAGGGCGAAAAGACTCTAAGAATGATTGCCAGGTTGCTGGCCCTATGACTGCAATTTGGGGAAGCTACCTGATTGCAAAAAACATGGCTTAAATAAATTCATACAAACTAGCAGTGCAAGAAAAAGAGGTTCAGATCTCCTGGCACTGCCGTGCCAGAACACTCAGTCTTCTGATGCTTCTAGATCATCAGCTACATTTGACCTTCTTCTGTTCTACCTGAGCCCATAGATCAGTCCTTGGACCTGACTAGAAATCTGCTGTAGGATTTTATGAAACCCTGACATCCTTGGGCAGCTTGTCTAATCTAGCAGTGACCCACTCTGAAATGTAGCTTGTGGTGTCCTTTTTTAAAATGGCTGGAATTCATGACCATGGTTACAAATCCATAAAATAGAGTTATGCATTTGTAACTGATTTATATGCACAATACCTATATAGTCAATTGTACAGGAAATGCAAGAGGATCATAAAAGTAATCAATCCAGATTTTACAAGATATCAGCAACTGAATGCAACAGAGATCTGTTCTTCAATCATTGTTCCTTTATCAATCATCAGACTGATATTTCCCAATGAAGTGATCTCTGGTGCAAAGAAGAATTATGACCAAAATTCTACCTCTGATTGTTTCGCCAGAGATCCTTTGTGGGAGACAGTGCAAACACCAGATGGCTGCACCCTGATTGACAGGAAAATAGATCCCCATGGCTCACAGTATGGACTTCATACCATTATTCACTGAAAGCGGATGGAAAGATCTTCTTTCTTTGCCATTTTGTCTTGTTGCATTTTAAAACAAATCATATTGTTTCTTAAAAACCATCACACACTCTTATTTCGGAGCCTTTCTCCCAACTCTCTCTCTCTCAATCAACATATATATATATATGAGTGTGTGTTTGTGTATATATTTCTAATTTAAGGCAGAATTATGACATTAGTATTAATTGTTCCAGGGCTTTCTAGTGACTACTACTTTGGTAAAAGAAAAAAGGAATTAAAAGTTTAAAAGGCGGCAAAAGTGCAATATTGAAAGCCAAGAATACAGTGGAGGAGAAAATAAGTGAAAGCAAAGTAGAGATCTCTAGAATTTGCAAGGATCATGCAGCAGGATTTTGGAAGATCAGTGGGGCATCATTGCTCAGTAGGATAACACCCATAAGAATGCCCATTCCCCCACATCACTGAAACAATTCAACACAAGCAAATCTGTCAGATCCCATCACACATGTAAACAAGGGCCTTCTCCCTTTCCACACAAATCATTACCCCAGAAGATGACATCTCCTGTTCCACCTGTTTCTAAACACGTCTAAAATAGTTCACTGACAAAGCATCACGGGCGACAGGCAGATGTCTGTTTGCATCGTATGATGGGCTCCATGGTAATTCATCTGAGAACTGTTTTAAAAGTGTTTAGATACTGCATTTGATGAAGCCCTAAGTCAGAATAGGGGACAGATATCAGGTCAAGAGAAACCATTTAGTTAATATCTCTTGGTCTGATACCTGCCCTCATCCTGCTACAAGGAAAGGGGGTATATTTAATTAGCTAGAATCTTGTAGCTAGTGATCGAGAATCTTTGGCTCGATCTACACTTTCATATATTGCAGTTCGATGGAGTATAAACCCAGCCTCAACCTTTATGTCTAGTGTTCCATGAATGTGGCTGTGTGTGAAAATCACCACCATTTTGCTTCATAACAGCATATCTACTGTAGCAACACCCTGTAACACTGTGGGAAATTGAAAAATTGCTCAGCCAGAGTTTGTTGATCTATGCTACCCATGCAGTAAGACCACCAGTGAGATTATTGATATATTGAGGAGGCAAGGAGTTCCTTAATATGTCATGCATTTGTGTTTCACAGCATACCGTTCAATAAGGATGAAAAAGAATTTTGGTTGTTTCAAGATCCTAATCAAAATGATCTCTTTCATATTTCCCAATACTTATGAATGACTTGCATTTTTATCTCGGAAGTTTGCACATTTGTGATGCTTATGATACTTATGGTACGCAATATCAATAATACATTTTTAAACGTGAAGAGCTAGAGTTGCATACAATTTAAAATATGCACAGACACGCTTAACACTTTAGATAGATTGTAAATGTGTTCGAAAATGTATTTGTGAAGAAAACAGAAAAGTGTTGAAATAGAAATGTACATTGTGGAAAATGTGCATGGGAGAATTGTATGGATATCCATGTAATAACTAAAAATGAAGACTAACAACTCAATATAAACAAAAAATGGGATGGGAATGCAGAGAAAAGGCCTCAAAACTGAGACAAAAGGTTGTTCACATTACTTCTTCAGAGCCCGGGGTATGCCTCAGAAAAGGTGACCTAAGAACTTATTACTGAGCTCTGTGTACTTAGCTTGCACCGTGCAGAGATGATAGAAATCACAGAAATCATAGAAATCATTTAAAATAGAGTTGGAAGAGACCACATGGCCATCTAGTCCAACCCCCTGCCATGCAGGAAAAGCACAATCAAAGCACTCCTGACAGATGGCTATCCAGCCAAGGAAGGAGCTTCCACCACACTCCGGGGGAGAGAGTTCCACTGCTGAACAGCTCTTACAGCCAGGAAATTCTTCTTGATGTTCAGTTGGAAGCTCCTTTCCAGTAATTTGAAACCATTGCTCTGAGTCCTAGTTTCCAGGGCAGCAAAAAATAAGCCTGCTCCCTCTTTCTTATGAGATCCTTTCACATATTTATACATAGCTATTGCGTGCTCTCTCAACCATTTCTCTTGCAGGCTAAACATATCCAGCTCTTTAAGTTGCTCCTCAGAGGAATTCATGGTCTCCAGACCTTTGATCGTTTTACTTGCCCTCCTCTGGACACCTTACAGGACAAAAAAAGGGGGGGGGGGAATTGAATGTGGAGGCAAGATAGTAGTGTGTAAAATTATGTGCAATGTCGATCAAAACATGTAGGAGAATGAGAACAAAATGCTTAAAAATGTCCTGTTGTGCCTCTGGAAGTTTTGGGTGCGCTACACACCATTAAGTGGATGAAAGCATATGTCTATTATAGTGTGCTTACTCAAAATATTGCAATGTTTATATATTGAATTTCTTGTTTTACAGTGTCTAGATTCCTCAATTCATGCTTCTCACATGTTCCTATGATGTGTTGGGTAACTTCAGGCTTTCCTTTAATCTCTGAGCATGTCAGCAGCTGAAAGTCCTTTCAGTTTGAGTCCAGATGCATCATTAGGCAAAGCATTACTAGTAGTTATCTTCTGTTCTACCCCAGTATCTTGTTGAGTGCCATCCGACCTGTGTTTCATCTTCTGGCACTATCTCTTGTTTCATTTTGGGTTGTCTCATCATAGGTTTTTCATGGTAAAATATATTCAAAATGAGATTTAGTATGCTTCCACTTGCACAATACTAACGTAAAATAAATCAAAAATCACAAAAGAGTGATATACCTTTAATGCTAATTTAAAATGCAAAACAACAGCATTTTATGCTGGCTTTTTCAACAAAATATGTTTTTAAAATCCTACAGGAGAAAGGGAATGTGATGTTGTTAGAGACACAGGACTACATTTTGTATTAGATGTCATTTCTGTTATTGTTCATTTGGTCTGGAGGGATCAATACAGGTAGAGGCCACTCTCTTTTGGCCAAGTAGGAACTGAGAGAAAGGACAGTAAAATTTAAACTCCAACAGTAGCAGCAAAGTAATTCCTCTTAGGATCTAAAATGTTTCTCTTTTATGAAACCACAGCCTTCATTGTTGCTGTATGACCAACATAGCTACCCTTGAATATGGGTGCATCTAAACAACAGAATTAACAGAGTTTGAAATCATATTAAATTTAGCTTTCTCTGCCAAAGAGTGCTGGTGTCCCACCAACCAAAAATCCCAAGATTCTATAGTAATGAGCCATGGTAATTCAAGTAGTGTCATACTATATTAACTCTACAGTATAAGTGCACCCCATGTCTCCTACTACTAACAAGCATTAGGCATGGTGCCACTGCCTTTATATCTGAGAACTGTCCCAACAGCATCACTCCCCCATTACTGCTGCTGCCAAGTAGCTGTTTGGCACTTTGAATCTGGCTCCTCAGCAAAAGCCTACCTAACATGGAAGATCCTCCAGGAAGCATTGCTGTCATCATAGTTTCTTGCCTCACAGGAGCACATCGCCAGCACATCACAAAGAAAGTTAGTGACATCAAAGGCATTTATTTGGGCCTTAATCCAATCTTGTGATAACAATTCAGCACTGGCACAACAGAATTTTCAGCCCTTATGCCCTAAAGTCGATAAAGTCCTTCAATGAGGGAGCGAGGGTGGGATACAAAACAAAGTAAATTAAAAAATAGTGCCACCAAAATGAAAATAAACAAAAGAAATAGTTTGCAGTATTTTTCCATTACTCTTTAGTTGCTGTAATGAAAACTGGAAACTTATTTTAACCTGATTCTACAGGTGGAATCAGTTTGATTAGCGGATGTCCTTTGCTAGATTTAGGATTTAGGCTGCATAAGCATTTAGTTTTGATTTATTCTAATACTATCCTTACAAATTCCTGAATTGTTACCTCTCCTGGACATATGGCAAGAACTATCTCACCTAGTATTTGAATTTCTGCCAATAACTAGTCGTTTCTTGTACCTCATATTTTATTTAGGAACAGACATGCAGAGATCAAAAATACTGAAAAACAGGCAATAATAACAGGGGAGAAACTGTTTAGAAAAAGGGCAATTTTCCCAAATAAAATGAAGTAAAATGAAAGTTTAGAAGAAAAGAATGAGTCCCTGAAAGCTACAATAATGGGGGCATGAGAGAGAAAAAATGACATATCAGGAACTGTGCTGATTAAGAAGTGGGCAATTTAATTTCTCCAGGAGTATAAAACTCCAGCATGAATTAATTTACTTCACACAGAGACCTGCTGTTCTCTCTCCTTTCTTCAATCACTGTTTACTTCCTAAAATCACCACTCACCTATCTTTTTTGATTATTTAATTTCAGCTGGATTTTCCTATCTCAAAGTTGTTAGTACAGTTAAGCCTTGCTCTGCACTTAATATAGAAACACATTACTTGGGGCTCCTCAGAGAGCACTGGGAATATTTTAAGTCTGAAACACTGTTGTTTTAATAGTCTACCTTCTTCCTGAACAAAGTATTGCACTGACTTCTAATAAGTGACTGACATTTTGTGGACCTGATTTTTTCTATCTTCTACCCAACTGCTGAAATATTTCCCCTCAGTTGCCTAGGATTCTATATCTCTAGCAGAGGTCTTGAAAACGGATGCACTCTCTGGATATGCAATCTCTTAGTGTTATCCTCCAAAATTGCTGGACCATGTAAGGACTCTGTGTTTACCTTTAATTCTCACCATGCACTGATGAAGCAGTGATTCCTCAACTGTTCACAGACATTGAGCACAAAATCCCATTTCCTCTATTCGCTTATCACGAATTGAGAGATAAATATAAGCCTAAGATAGTGAGAACCAGCACTGAGGAGAGTAACTATTCCAGCTCTTCTAGGACATGACCAAGTCCTTCAAATGTTTGAATTATTCTTGTCAGTAATTTATAATATATTGTTGAATCAAATAAAATTTGGCAAGCAAACACTTATTTAAAACTCATAGATAGATAAATAGATGTATTGATTAATCCACTGACTGTATCAACAATAAAAGACACAAGACAAGAATATATAAACAAATAGAAAAATTACTATCCTAAAACTCCTTTAATAGTTAAATAAAATAAATCAAAACACAATAAAACATGATTAAATAATAGGTTTGGTAAAATGGGATTAAATTACAAGATGAAAGCAGGGAGAGTAGAGTTGCGAGTGTAAAAGAATCGGTTGAAGAATTTATATAGGTTCAACGCACTGACAAGAAATCTAAAACTCATAGATTTAACTGAAGTTGGGACTAACAACTGTATTTAAACCTCTATGTTCTTAGCTATAACTGTTTTCTGACCATTAGTCACACAGAACACCATACATCAAGTCAACTCATGTTAATGTCCTTTACAGTAGAACAAAGGACAATTTGCAGGATATCGTCAAAATACCTGCCAAATATACAATAATCATCCAGAAAAGAAAATCATAATATACCATTGCTTTGCTGGGGTTTGGGGTTTCCATATCAAGATATGAGCTATAGCTTCACAACTTCTTAGCAGTGATGGAAAAATGCTTTTTTGATGGACATTGACTCAAGAAGATTTACAATATTTGAATGAAAGACTTGCCCTGACTGAATTCCAATAAACATTTAAATATTTTCCTAATTTAAACCAGGACTGCATGTTTGGATTCCACAAAACTAAGAATCCAGATTCCATCTAGATGTTGACTGCTATAATCATTTGGTTTCTAAGGGAATGGAAAGCAGAATTATTTTAATTTCACCTTTTCATCTCCTTCTCCTTGACATCAGCAACATCCCAAGTCTTTCTGCGATGTCAAGCCAACATGATGGATGAACTAGTAGCTTTGCAATGTTAGCTTCTACTCATAGGTCTCCCCCCACCCCAATTGCTGTACTACTCTAGTACCACAAACAAAGGATGTGTGATGCAGCCAATGAGAAAAGCATGCTTGCTAAGGCATTGTATTGTGGGATAGGAAAGGATGGAGTATTAAGCATGTCAAGGACTTTCGACATATCTCAAGGTGCATATCCAGAAGGATAATTTCCTCAACAACTTAAAATTTGTTTAGAGAATGTTGAATTAGTAACTCATAATATTCACCTATTATTAGTTGAAAGCTATCTTGAGAATAAAACTTAGCATTTGAAAAAAAAATCAATGTTACAGGCTCTCTGGAATAAAAAGATTTTTGTCCCTGTCTTCAGAAAACTAGATAGTTTTGCCTCTCTGGAATGACTAAAATGACTAAGAACAAAGGAGGCAAACCAGCATTGGAACAGAACCATCATCAAAGATTTTTGTCTGAGTGAGAGACAAAGGCTAGAGCAGAAGGATTGAGCCATTTGATTCAATTGGAGTAGGTTTAAATTACAGAGTACTGGAAATGCACAAAGGCAAAATTATGATGTTATATGAAGGCACAAGTGCAGGATCACAGATTGATGAATTAGTGCAGATGCATGAATGATGTGTGATAGCAAGGGTGCTCATGCTGGTATGCAGTCACTACTGGAATAACAGCTTCATGTGATAGTCCCCAGACCTGCCACTGTGTGTGGATTGCATTTTGTAGAGTTCAATTTTATTCATGCTTACTGAAAAGTATGACCAACTAAATTCAATTAGACCTAGTGCAGTTCTACATAGACTAATAAAGAGGGTCCAATCCCCACGTTATCAGTTTAGATGTGCCCCTAGAACCCTTTACACCATTCAGTGACAATACGATGATTCCAGGTCAACTGCCATGCCACCCTAGGATATTCAGTTTACAGAGGACATTGCAGTTTCAGTCAAGGAACTGTTACAAAACGGCAAACTCCGTGGCATAGAATCATGGCAGCTGAATGGAATCATAGTGCTATAATTTTGCAATGTGAAAGGGCTCCCGGTTCTAAGTGTTTAGATTTTTAATGACTGAGGTTTATCTTATTAATTATGTAAGCCACTGAAGGCTGGCTTTGCAGAAAAATCTGTCCTGCTTGAAAATAATTGCTGCAACTCATCTGGCAAAGAATGGGTCTATAAATCAAACAGAAGTACAAATATTTAAAGTGTTGCTCAAACATATAATGTAAATTGTTTCCATGTTCATTACTAATGAGATTTTACTGGGCAGATAATATAAGAAATGTTGTATTTATATTTCTCAGTTGTTATAGGAAACACTCCTTTGGGGGACGGGACCCAATGCTGATAAATTATCTGTCACATCTACTGGTAATTCTCTGTGAGAACATTTGTTCTTGAACTTTAAAGGTGCTTTACCAGCAAACAACAATAGCAATTATGATGGATGCATGTGCTTCTCTCAGAAGATGAGACTTATGAATCAAACGCCCACTCGTAAGTCATGACATCTATACACAAGTGTTGTTATTTGCTGGGCACTTTCTTTAGTTTGTTTGCAAGAAAGAGGGAAATGGTTTGCCTATGTATTCAAGAGCCCACTTACATAATCACAAACAGTCTTTGTGCTAAAATGAGGATCCACATAACAGTTTAGTATGTCAAAAGTTGGTTCCAGAGACTCAGTAGATGTCTTTTTTTCTTGCCATCTGCTAGCTTCCACAATGCTGAAGTCCTTGAGGAAATTGCTTGAGAAATGGAACATTGAATGAATAATTACACAGATTAAACAAGAACCTTTGTGAGCTGAGGAGAGGTATGAAATGTAATTTTTTATATTCTATTATGTTGACAGTGTTGTTGGTTGAGATCTCAAATCCTAGGTTTCACTGTGTAACCTTGGCTTGCAATGTTTTTCCTCCATTTTTTTTTTTACAAACTATTCTAGCTTAGGTAACTTTTCCTTTTTTAGGCAACTTTTCGGTTAATTGCAAAATCTCTCAGTTCTTGTGGGTTTTTTCGGGCTATATGGCCATGTTCTAGAGGCATTTCTCCTGACGTTTCGCCTGCATCTATGGCAGGCATCCTCAGAGGGTGAGGTCTGGAGCTGGGAAAAAAGGGGGTTTATATATCTGTGGAAAGACCAGGGTGAGACAAAAGGCTACTGTAAGTTGGGCTAGGTGTGAATCTTTTCAATTGACCACCTTGATTAGCATACAATGGGCTGACTGTGCCTGGAGCAAACTCTTAATGAAAGGTGATTAGATGTCCCTGCCTGTTTTTCTCTCTGTTGTTTTAATTTTAGAATTTTTTAAAACTGGTAGCCAAATTTTGTTCATTTTCATGGTTTCTTCCTTTCTGTTGAAATTGTCCACATGTTTGTGGATTTCAATGGCTTCTCTGTGTAGCCTGACATGGTGGTTGTGAGAGTGGTCCAGCATTTTTGTGTTCTCAAATAGAATGCTGTGTCCAGGTTGGTTCATCAGGTGCTCTGCTATGGCTGATTTCTCTGGTTGGAGTAGTCTGCAGTGCCTTTCATGTTCCTTGATGCGTGTCTGGGCGCTGCGTTTGGTGGTCCCTATGTAGACTTGTCCACAGCTGCATGGTACACGGTAGACTCCTGCAGAGGTGAGAGGATCCCTCTTGTCCTTTGCTGAACGTAGCATTTGTTGAATTTTCTTGGTGGGTTTGTAGATTGTTTGTATGTTGTGTTTCCTCATCAGCTTCCCTATGCGGTCAGTGGTTCCCTTGATGTATGGCAGGGACACTTTTCCTCTGGGTGGATCTTCATCTTTATTCTTGTGGCTTGTTCTTGGTCTTGCAGCTCTTCTGATGTCTGAGGTGGAGTATCCATTGGCCTGTAGAGCCCAGTTGAGGTGGTTCAGTTCATCTTGGAGGAGGTGGGGTTCACAGATTCTTTTTGCACGGTCTGCCAAGGCTTTGATGGTGCTTCTTTTTTGACTTGGGTGATGGTTGGAGTTTTTATGTAGATATCTATCTGTGTGTGTGGGTTTTCTGTAGACGGTGTGACCCAATTGTTGATCTGGTTTACGGATGACTAGGACATCTAGAAAAGGCAATCTTCCTTCCTTTTCTTTTTCCATAGTGAACTGGATGTTAGGGTGGATGCTGTTAAGATGTTCCAGGAACCTGTTGAGTTCTTCTTCTCCATGGTGAAAGTGTCATCCACATATCTGAACCATATAGTGGGCTTTTTGGTTGCTGTTTCAAGAGCTTGTTTTTCAAATTGTTCCATGTAGAAGTTAGCTATGACTGGGCTGAGAGGGCTCCCCATAGCTACTCCATCTTTCTGTTCGTAGAATTCATTGTCCCACTGAAAATAGCTGGTGGTGAGGCAATGGTGAAACAGCGCCGTGATGTCTTCTGGGAACCTCTGGTTGATGAGTGCCATGGTGTCTGCAACTGGGACCATAATTGCAAAATGTTTCTTAAAGCATACTGCAAGACAGATGGTGAGCGAAAGCAGTGAATTTGGAAGGAAGTGGTGAGAGGAGCGTCATACCTGATATTGCAGTCATTTGCTTAGTGGGGACCACATTTGAACTGGTAAATATGGTTTCTTCCGCTGTTGGTTTCTTTCTGTTTCCTTAGGTAAGGATTCCAATTTTCAAGCTTTCAAGTCCCTCTTTATAGCAGAAATAGAGAACCTCTCATTCTCTAAAGCAGGAATGTCAAACTCATATTCACCAAAGGCCCCGTCAGTCTTCAAAGGACTGGTTGTAATTGTAAAACTGCATAAATGTAACTATGTTGTCCTGACATTGAAAGCCTCGTGCCTCACATAAAATGATGTGGTGGACCACATTCGGGTTGTGGACCTTGTTTTTGACATGTATGCTCTTGAGACTTTGGGCTTTGGATACCAGCCCGCCCTCCCTCCCCCCCCCCCCCCCCCCCAAGGAAAGAGATTAGGGAAGTTGTATTTCCAAACATATGGAGAAACAGAAGCTCCTATCTCTCCTTTGGAAATTGGGCCAATGTGATATACCTTTATAGTTATTGTCACTCACCTTCTGTTATTGTCAAAATATTGTTCTCCTAAATTCCAATTGGTGTAAACACAATCATCGACAACTTAGAATTGGCAGGCTGTCAGTCTTCCCTCACCACTATTCTACAAATGTATAAATGCAAGTACCAGCATAATATGGCAATAAGATGCTGGCCTTAAGAATCCAGTGTTCAGAACACATTTAATCTATTTAATTGGTGCAAACAGATTGTTCCACAGTTGTTGTTCCTGGGGCGGGGAGAGATACAAGGCAGTCATACATTCCCTGACAACATGTACATTGGACGGCTGCAGCTCTGCCTATTTACGGTTGCTTTTGAAGACTGTCTGGAAGCTACCATTCATATTTAATAAAACAACTTGTCACTGATCATTTTGCCAGTATTTTTTTTAAAGAAAAGAAAGATACCCATTTATTTTCAAGCATTTTCCAAAGTACTAGTTTTCATTTTTGAAGGAGGTGTTTACACAGACCACAATAGTTAGTTTGGACTTGTGTTTGACAATTAAAAACAGACCAATTTGTCTTCAACTGATCCAGACACCACCTGAAAATTCAGGGGGAGAAATCCAATACTGTATGCATCCTATTGACAATCATGGGAAATTAACTACTAGGTCTGACTTTTTTCTGTTTGTCAGAATGTGATAAAATTATAGGTTTACTAGACCCTTATCTCCAGCAAAGGATCACCGCCTTGCTGTGGCGCTGGAGCTTGAGCACCTCAATGATGTCATGAGCGAAACCGTGAAGGGCCACCCAAGACGGGACGGTTGTGCCAGAGAGGTCAGACCAAGCGTGATCCCTGGGGAAGGCAATGGCAAACCACCCCAGTATCCTTGCCAAGAAAACTAAATGGTCCTGGGGCCATTTACAACCAGAGATATGTCGGTATGCCATTGGAAGATGGGACTCCCAGGTCGGAAGATGGCCAAAATGCTACTGGGGAGGAGCAGAGGATAAGTTCAACTAGCACCAGATGTGATGATGCAGCTAGCTCAAAGCCGAAAGGAAGGCTAGCGGCTGACGGTACTGGAGGTGAACGACGAATCCGATGCTCTAAAGATCAACACACCATAGGAACCTGGAATATAAGATCTATTAGCCAGGGAAAATTGGATGTTGTTATTGGTGAGATGTCAAGACTAAAGATAGACATTCTGGGGGTCAGCGAACTGAAATGGACTGGAATGGGCCACTTCACATCAGATGACCACCAGATCTACTATTGCAGACAAGAGGAACATAGAAGAAATGGAGTAGCCTTCATAATTAATAAGAAATTTGCTAAAGCAATGCTTGGATACCACCCAAAAAATGACAGAATGATCTCAATTCGAGTGCAAGGAAAGCCTTTCAACATCACAGTGATTCAAATATACGCCCCAACCACAGCTGCTGAAGAAGCAGAAGTAGATCAGTTCTATGAGGATCTGTAGGACCTACTGGATAATACACCAAAAAGAGACATTATTTTCATTACAGGAGACTGGAATGCCAAGGTGGGAAGTCAAATGACAACTGGGATCACAGGCAAGCATGGTCTGGGAGAACAAAATGAAGCGGGACGCAGGCTGATAAAATTTTGCCAGGAAAACTCGCTGTGTATAACAAACACTCTCTTCCAACAACCTAAAAGACGGCTTTATACATGGACTTCACCAGATGGTCAGCACCGAAATCAGATTGACTACATCCTTTGCAGCCAAAGGTGGCGGACATCCATCCAGTCGGTGAAAACAAGACCTGGGGCTGACTGTAGCTCAGATCACGAACTTCTTATTGCTCAATTTAAAATAAAACTAAAGAGATCAGGGAAAATACACAGACCAGTTAGATATGATCTCACTAACATTCCTAGCGAATATACAGTGGAAGTGAAGAACAGATTTGAAGGACTAGATTTAGTAAACAGAGTCCCAGAAGAACTATGAACAGAAGTCCGCGACATTGTTCAGGAGTACATCCCAAAGAAAAAGAAAACCAAGAAGGCAAAATGGTTGTCTGCTGAGACACTGGAAGTAGCCCAAGAAAGGAGGAAAGCAAAAGGAAACAGTGATAAGGGGAGATATGCCCAGTTAAATGCGCAATTCCAGAGGTTAGCCAGAAGAGATAAGGAACTATTTTTAAATAAGCAATGCATGGAAGTGGAAGAAGACAACAGAATAGGAAGGACAAGAGACCTCTTCCAGAAAATTAGAAACATTGGAGGTAAATTTCAGGCAAAAATTGGTATGATAAGAAACAAAGATGGCAGAGACCTAACAGAAGCTGAAGAGATCAAGAGAAGGTGGTGAGACTATACAGAAGATCTGAATAGGAAGGATAATAATATCGAGGATAGTTTTGACGGTGTGGTGAATGAATTAGAACCAGACATCCTGAGGGGTGAGGTTGAATGGGCCTTAAGAAGCATTGCTAACAACAAGGCAGCAGGAGACGACGGGATCCCAGCTAAACTGTTTAAAATCTTAAAAGATGATGCTGTCAAGGTGATGCATGCTATATGCCAGCAAATATGGAAAACACAAGAATGGCCATCAGACTGGAAAAAATCAACTTATATCCCCATACCAAAAAAGGGAAATGCGAAAGACTGCGCAAACTTCCGTACAGTGGTCCTTATTTCTCATGCCAGTAAGGTAATGCTCAAGATCCTGCAAGGAAGACTCCGGCAATACATGGAGCGAGAGAGCCAGATGTTCAAGCTGGGTTTAGAAAAGGCAGAGGAACGAGAGACCAGATTGCCAATATCCGCTGGATAATGGAGAAAGGCAGGGAGTTTCAGAAAAACATCTATTTCTGCTTCATTGACTATTCTAAAGCCTTTGACTGTGTGGATCATAATAAATTGTGGCAAGTTCTTGGTGGGATGGGCATACCAAGCCACCTTGTCTCTCTCCTGAGGAATCAGTCCACTGCTGGGACCAAGGACCAAGTAGCAACAGTCAGAACTGACCACGGAACAACAGACTGGTTCAAGATTGGGAAAGGCGTATGGCAAGGCTGCATACTCTCACCCAACCTTTTTAACTTGTATGCAGAACACATCATGCGATGTGCGGGGCTTGAGGAATGCAAAACTGGGGTGAAAACTGGTGGAAGAAACATTAACAACCTCAGATATGCAGATGACACCACTCTGATGGCTGAAAGCGAGGATGAGCTGAGGAGCCTTCTAATCAAGGTGAAAGAAGAAAGTGCAAAAGCCGGGTTGCAGCTAAACATCAAAAAAACCAAGATTATGGCAACAAGAATGATTGACAACTGGAAAATAGAGGGAGAAAATGTGGAGGTCGTGACAGACTTTGTATTTCTAGGTGCAAAGAATACTGCAGATGCAGACTGTGGCCAGGAAATCAGAAGACGCTTACTTCTTGGGAGGAGAGCAATGTCCAGTCTCGATAAAATAGTAAAGAGTAGAGACATCAGACTGGCAACAAAGATCCGCCTAGTCAAAGCCATGGTATTCCCTGTAGTCACCTATGGATGTGAGAGCTGGACATTAGGGAAGGCTGAGCGAAGGAAGATCGATGCTTTTGAGCTGTGGTGTTGGAGGAAAGTTCTGAGAGTGCCTTGGACTGCGAGAAGATCCAACCAGTCCATCCTCCAGGAAATAAAGCCCGACTGCTCATTGGAGGGAAGGATACTAGAGACAAAGTTGAAGTACTTTGGCCATATCATGAGGAGACAGCA
Source organism: Anolis sagrei (assembly GCF_037176765.1). Classification (NCBI taxonomy): domain Eukaryota; kingdom Metazoa; phylum Chordata; class Lepidosauria; order Squamata; family Anolidae; genus Anolis; species Anolis sagrei. Next base: position 250,358,042 of record NC_090022.1, on the reverse strand, counting down.
AAGCCTAGAGAAGACAATTATGCTGGGGAAAGTGGAAGGCAAAAGGAAGAGGGGCCGACCAAGGGCAAGATGGATGGATGGCATCCTTGAAGTGACTGGACTGACCTTGAAGGAGCTGGGGGTGGTAATGGCCGACAGGGAGCTCTGTGTGGGCTGGTCCATGAGGTCACGAAGAGTCAGAGACGACTGAATGAATGAACAACAACAGACCCTTATCAGGGGGATTACTCCTATCATGCTAGAAATGTAAGTGCTTTATTTTACCTTATATTTGATTATTTTTGGAAAAAAGAGGGAACTGTCACTACTGTTAAAATACCTTTAGACTTTCTTAGCAGAACTTAATTAAATCTGTGGGAAGAGTTGTTTGGAGAGGATCAAATGTGTTCACTTTAATTCAGCTAAGTTTGTATATAGCCATTTTTTTTTTACAATTTGAAGACTTTCCAAAAAATTAAGTATGCTTTTTTAGTGACTGTTATGAAAATGGCATATAGCATAGTGGTAACCCTATTTAAGAAAGATATACCATTTCAGAAGAGTAGGGTAAAACATCTTTAGCCTTGTTATAAACATAAATGTTCAGATTTAGAAGACTGAAATGATTTATTTGCCCTTACTTTCAGTCCCATTGCATGTTATTTTGCCAGGAGAAGAGATGGCAATGTCTATGAAAGGAAAAAAAAATCAGCTCCTATAGATGCAGCACTATAGATTCCACTACACGGTTCTAGCATTACAGTTCCACTTTCTAAACCAAATAAACTGCAATTGCTGCAACTTACTGAATTATGAAATTTGTTATTTGGTGATGTACTAGAACACTTTTTCCTGGTAATCCTAAACTATACATTCCAAGTTTCCATAGGATGGGACTACAGCAGTTAAAGTAAGATCATAGTGCTGTAAGTATAAAGTGTGAAAAGACTCAAAATCTCTCTCTGATTTTATTCCCCAAACCATGATGTTGCTTGTTTGCAAACTAAAACAATACAAAGTATCAAATTATTCTTGGATTCCCAGTAACTCAGAAGACAGGCCAGAGAAATGTCTTCTGGGATCCTATTTTGATTTGTCCTTGACAGTTGACTGAATATTAAATATTTTGCTTATAGTTTCAGCAAAAATCTTTATAGGATCAGTATGATGCCTACTTGCCTTGCTTATACAGATTATCAATGAACATTTCTTCCCTCACTGAGCAGGAACGCATCAAGCATGTTGTCTGTATTTCATTCTGCTGCAATGAGGATGGATGAACATCTTCATGTATTTAACTGAGCGTAAATGCACTGACTTCCATTCAGCATTACACATGCACAGCAGTGGACTGATGCATACTTTCCCCCAGGATGAAAGAATTCACCTAAGAAATAGACAATTAGTAAAATAGACAATTAGCAAAAACAGCAGTTATGTCTGGGAATATTGTAGATATTCAATATATAAGTAAAGGTAAAGGTTTCCCATGACATTAAGTCTAGCAGTGCCTGACTCTGGGGGGTGTTGCTCATCTCCATTTATAGGCCAAAGAGCCGGCATTGTCCATAGACACCTTCAAAATCATGTGACCAGCATGACTGCATGGAGCACCATTACTTTCCTGCAGAAGTGATGCTTATTGATCTACTCATGTTTTCAAACTGCTAGGTTGGAAGAAGCTGGGGCTAGCAGCAGGAGCTCACCCTACTCCCTGGATTCAAACTACCAACCTTTCAGTCAGCAAGTTCAGCAGCTCAGTGGTTTAACCCACTGTACCACCAGGGGGCCCTTTCAATATATATTTACTCAAATCTAATGCTCACTTTTTTGGCTAAATTACCTTGCCTAAATTAGGATGCATATTAGATTCAGCTGAGGCAAACCAAAAGGGGAAGCTACTTTAGGGGCAATTGAAGGGACATCACCTTTAATTCCATGGCTCAATGTAATGTTATCCTGGGATTTGTAGTTTGCTGAGGCATCAACATTATTTGGCAGAGGAGGCTCAAGACCTTGAAAAACTACAGCCACCGTGATTCTACAGAATTGAACCATGGCAATTAAAGTGCATTCATTCTACAGCATAGATGCACCCCAAGCTTTTATTTTCCCTTGCTGGAAGCATTGGTACTCTTAACACTTTTGTTTTTAAAAATAGAATTCTAAGCTGGCAGTAACTGTAATTCATGCCTTTTTTGGCCAAATTATAAAGCGGGCACATTTTGCCACTGCACATTATATTCAGCAGCAGAGACTTGTTTGCTTCAGGGTTTTGAAAATCTTGTGCATTAGATTCTGTGGCACATTAGACTCAAGTAAGTATAGTACAACCAAGCCTTGTTGTATAAAAGCAGAAGTTTCAGCTGATGTTGCTTGCCTGTGCTGAAATTCTCTCTTCTTCTTAACCATTAATGGCAGAAATATTGTTCCTTATTTTACTGGCAACCATAACTCTAAGCCACATTGACATGTTAGCCCATAGGGTTACTCATTCACTTAGGGATTTATGTATAGATATCCATAGGATTCCTCATTCACCTAGGGATTAATGTTGTGTCATATTTATAGAGACTGAAGGAACTGAAAAATGAGCATTAGGAAACTTCAGAGAGATTCTATATTGTCATATGCAACATGTTCATGTAATATGTTCCTTATGCAACACATTCCTTATACTCATACCACTGGTAGCAGAGTCTTTATACCCTTCAACAGAATCAAGATGAGACACTCTTAATTTTCTGGAAACATGATTCCCTACCTTCCATTCTAAGCATAAAATTATCAGTATGAAGAGGCTCTTGTTTCAAAAGTAAAGTGATTATTCAAATAAATGTATCCAAAATTCATTGGAGAGATAAGATGTGGTTTGCCTGGCCATCTGAACAAATCTTATAGGAATCCAAGAATCAATCAGGCGAATGCAACCCAAATGCCTATGTTAAAGAATTTTTCCCAAGATGAAACAGGGCAAGCAGCATGAAAAAATATATTGCTCTTGCACATCAAAGATGATAATATTTCATGGAGAAGTACAGGATATCTCACTGGGCAAGGTAACTCAAGCTAACATTTCCCAGCAGAATCCTACCCTTTATATGTTTGCACACTTGCAGACTTTCCGCTTGCAGCACTCATTTAATCTTCATTTAATCTTCAGCTCTCAATGTAGACCATGTTTGTATATTTTAAAACCTATTTTAAATGTTTTATTTAAAAAAAATTTAAATTGGCTGCCATTACTTTGGCTGTCATTTTATTGACAGCTTTTGAGATTTTAATATTATGAAGCACCCTGTTAGAATCACAGACACCTTAAAGGGCCAGACTCAAAAGTGACTTCAACACAGAGTTTATTAAAACAAAGGAAAAAGGACGCAGAAGCACTTAAATGCAGTGCCACTGATAAAAAAAAACCAAGAAAAAAACAGTCCTGGTTCAAAAAGGTTTATAGGAATATAGTCCGGATTAGCTGGATAAAAGAAACGAATCAAACAAAGCATTCTTAGGTCAAACAAAAGGCACAGTACACAACTGGTTCACAAAAGAAGAAGCCACAGGAAGCGAAGCGTCATCAACCGAAGTCCAGGGTCGAAGTGGGAGAAATCCAAAACAGTGCATGTTCAGAGTCTGTAGAAGCAGCATCTTAGCCAAGCCGGTCCAGGTCCAGGAAGGGAGAAGTCCACACTCATGAGAAGCCAATCCGGGTCAATAACAAGCAAACAATCAAGAGATTCAAACTGCAGATCCCAAAACAACACCGAACATGAAACTGGCAGCAGCAAAGTCACACCGCACCCAAAACACGAACATACTCCAACACCTTGCTTTCTGCAAGGACCCCTCATCCCTGAACCCACTTTCACTTACAACTCATTATCAGAAGATGAACTGACCACCTCCCCATCATTATCCCCCGCAGCTGCTTCCAGCTCTTTACTTGAACCCCCTTGTGTTTCCCTCCAAGTCCTCCCTCTCCTGTCAAGACTTAGGTCCCCCCAAGACTCAGTTGGAGCCCCTGATTGCCAGTCATCACCCCCAGAGAACCCCATAAAGGTATCACTAGTTGCTTGCACTTCTCTTATCTTAGTCCAAACCATGGTGTCTCCTTCTTCTTCTTCACTCATTGACCCATCATTCCCAAAGAATTCCTCAAACGACTCCTCATCTGTAGGCACTGTAAATATGTAAATATGTAAATATGTCCTTTTTCTCTGCTGTTCCTCATCAAATTCCTGCTCCCGAGTAACCCTTTTTCCCCTTCTGACACTCGTACTCATTGACCCATCATCTCCAGAGAATACCTCAAACGACTCCTCATCTGTAGGTGCTATAGGTATGTCCCGGATCCTCTTTCTCTTCATTAGATTCCTGCTGCCGAGTAACCCTTTTTCCCTTCTGGCACCCATATTCCTGTTTGTAACATTACTTACAGGCTCTACTACAACACACCCTGAGTACATTTGCCAGCTGAATGGCATATGGATTTGTGCCGGGATTGAAGAATAAATGGATGAAATGAGTGAGCGAATAAATGGAGGTAAATGCAAGCATGGATAAATCAAAACAAACATTAGAATTCTATCAAAACTTGTAGACCTTTAGGTCCATTTCATGTTTTGTTTTCCTCATAAGGATTGATCAGTCCTTAGTCATGTGAATGCCAGTGTTAAAGTTTGCAATGGGCTGCACAGAGAGTGCTATTGGTTGGACATATCCTGTATCTAATTGCTATACTTACTGTGTTTCTTCATGTGAGTCTGCATAATTCAAGTATGCTTAAGGATGATCGGGTCTGTCCACGTTTACAGAAAAGCTAATATAGCTTGCATATGTTCACATACTCATTTGAAGACTCTGACTGACTGAGCGCATTAAAAACACCCACCAGCCATACCCCCTAGACAACATACAATCTGTTAAAAATATAAAATACTTAAGAACATTTTATTTTCTTATATGTATCTATCTCCCTCTCTCTCTATCTATCTCACCTACACACATACTTTCATCTCTAATGATCAGCATCAGATATTCATTAGGTTCATGAGTTAATGTCCTAATGAGGACATTCTCAAGTAGTACCCCATCATATCCCTTAAAAGCCAACAAAGCTGTAGTCATCATTTATTATAACCTAGGGAAAGGAAATCAACAACAAACAATTTATGAATGAGGTTTAATGCAATCAGCAATTTGAGCTTTTCTTTAGGCAATTTTACCTTGGGTTTCCCTTTAAGACTGGTAGTAAGTTTAATCTGACCATGGAGATGTTGAATTACTGGTTTCTGACTGGCTGGAGATTTTGTATCTCTGATTCCATGTAGCATTCCTAAATACAGTATATGAAACCTTCACTGTACCCTAGCCTTAGATCTTTTTCCATCCGGGTGGTCTTCAGAGCAGCTGTAGGTTACGATACTGTGTATCTTTTTCAGATAATAAGGAAGAAAAATATCAGTGGATGAACTGCCAGTCAATATTGTTAGAGAAATTACGGTTGGATGCTGGTCTTCCATTTCCTTCATCTTGTTACATAACTGCCTCCCTCCACGGCAGTCCTCTGATACAATTCCCCTTATGCAACCTGACAGCACTGATAGGCTTGTAATAGTAAATACATGCTGCCAAACTTAAGGAAATTTTATTCTTATTATCATCATGTTTATTAGACTAAACGTGATGCCAGATATGTTCTCTTTCCCAGGCTGATGGGCATTAGAACAGCGGCACAAATGTTATTCCTTCTGCCTCAAGGGACTATCCTGTAGCACGTATTTGGCATCCCAGAAATTTGCTTCACATGGTTGAATGAATCCAGACACATTCTATAATGTGAAGCAGCAACTTAGATAACTGTTTCATTAGTGTGAGTCACATGCAGAAGTGGTGCTGTCCTCTTGTTCCTCACATATGGGATTGGGAGATAAAGCTATATTTGCCTCTACTTTCCTGGTTAAAAAAAAACCAGACGGATGCAATGGCTGGGTCTAGACCTAAATTCCATTCCATTACCACAAATGCTGTGCTGAGAAGTCTTTTAATTACCGCAGCATTGTATGTTCAGATTCTGATCTTTACTTTAGGAGCTGATGACATGAGGGTCAGAGGGGTGTAAACTAGGCAAATTCGGGGGGGGGGGGGGGGGGTGTTTCCTGATCAAAAGCATCAATTGAAGACATTTAAAGCATTGAATTTCCTGGTAAATAATCAGTGGCTTTTGTGTTTTCTTTCATACTTGAAATTATAATAACAACACTATTTATTTCTTACCCTCCTCTTCTTGTGGATTAACTAATTGGGGTATATTCCAAATAGAGTCTATTACACCATCACACATTTTCAGCAACCTTGAGCGATATTAAATTGTTCTACAATTTATCATATTGTTCTACAATTGAATGCATTAAAAGCCCAAGGGGATACCAATGGCCAATCGCTATCTATATATATATATGTTTATGAAAGGCTAGTTTCTGGAAGGGAAAACCTTATTTCTTCATAGAGGTTCTCCATGCAATTTGGAAGGCTGATTTTATATATTTTGAAAATTACAGCCATGTACTACCTATGATTAATGATTTTGCCTATTTATTTATTTATTTATTTCAGTTGTATGCTGCTTTTCTCACCCGAGGGGGCGGGGGGACAGTCAAAGCCGTTTCTAACATATTTATGGCAAAATTCAATGCCTCACATACATATGAAACCTAACATAAAACAAAAATAACATATAATTATTGATTATATCATAAAAATGTAATGTGGAGTTAAAAACATATTAATATAAATGTTAAAATCACATAATCCAAAAATATTGGTCCAAGGCTGTTCCAAATATCAAATATCAATTGCACATAATCCCTGATCATTACTTGTATTGCTTGCTGTCCAAAACCTTGGTCCCATAGCCAGTTTTTACTTTTTTCTGAAGGCCAAGAGGGAGGGAGCTGATCTAATTTCATTGTGGATGTACTTACATAATTGAAGAGCCACCACTGAGAAGGCCCTGTCTCTCATCCCCACCAGTTGCATCTGTGAGGTGGTAGGACCGAGAGTAGGGCCCTCCACGGATGATCTTAACCTCCAGTGATATATGCTGTCATTTTTCCTGTATCTTTCCTATCAAAAGCTCTGAAAAGTTCAAAGCTAGCATCTTGCATTGCAGTTACAGATTTTTTAACTTATAGAGAATGTGACTTACTCAAGGTCACCTAGTAGGTTTTCATGGCTGATCAGGAATTTGAACCCTGGTCTCCCAGTTTCCTAATCCTCCAAGAAGGGTGTCCTTGTGTCCTCCTCACCAAGCAAACCTGCCAAGATCTTAGAATCTTGGGAGGTTCAAAACCCATGCTAGGGCTGCCATAAATCAAAAGGTACACAACAATAATACAGTTTCTCTATGGGGAGAAACTGTTCCAAGCCCAGCTCCAGCAGACCTCACCTCTGAGGATGCTTGCCATAGATGCAGGCGAAACGTCAGGAGAAATGCCTCTAGAACATGGCCATATAGCCCGAAAAAACCCACAAGAACTGAGTGATTCCGGCCATGAAAGCCTTCGACAGTACATTGAACATCTCTACGGGGAGAAACTGTTCCAAGCCCAGCTCCAGCAGACCTCACCTCTGAGGATGCTTGCCATAGATGCAGGCGAAACATCAGGAGAAATGCCTCTAGAACATGGCCATATAGCCCGAAAAAACCCACAAGAACTGAGTGATTCCGGCCATGAAAGCCTTCGACAGTACATTGAACATCTCTACGGGGAGAAACTGTTCCAAGCCCAGCTCCAGCAGACCTCACCTCTGAGGATGCTTGCCATAGATGCAGGCGAAACGTCAGGAGAAATGCCTCTAGAACATGGCCATTCAGCCCGAAAAAACCCACAAGAACTGTGTGCTTCCGGCCATGAAAGCCTTCGACAATACATTGAACATCTCTATGGGGAGAAACTGTTCCAAGCCCAGCTCCAGCAGACCTCACCTCTGAGGATGCTTGCCATAGATGCAGGCGAAACGTCAGGAGAAATGCCTCTAGAACATGGCCATATAGCCCGAAAAAACCCACAAGAACTGAGTGATTCCAGCCATGAAAGCCAGTTTTTCTTTATATTTTTGAAAAGAGGAAATATACTTAAAATACAAAACTACGCCCAAAAGAATAATAAAATGAACTGCAGAAGTTATTTCCAGGTTCGGCCTTAAACCTACAGGACCCAGATTGTCTGCTTCCTGTGTCTTTTCCATTCTCTATCATTGTGGGAAGGAGTGATGTCCACTCCACATGAAAGCCTTGTCTGGGACCCCCCCCCCCCCCCTCCCCTCTGCCATCAGCACAGATCACATTCAATCCAAAGAGTGACTTTCCTACCCTATTAATTTGCTATAGGTAATCTGGTTCCTGTCAGCTACTGAGATGCTACCCCGCTGAGGAAGCAATGCCCTTAGCCCTGTTTTTCTCACTTGTGAAGGAGGCTGATTGGCTATTCTTGAACATGAAAGGGCTTCTGAGCATCAGGAGACAGGCATCTTGTTGATAACTGTACACAGAGTTGCTTGGTGAGGCTGGCAGCTGGGAGTTGACACAGATTGTCGGCCTGGCGATGGAGGGACTTTATCTGAAATTGAATGAATAAGGGATGAGATGAGGATAATTTCAATATAATGGAGAAAAATAAAAAGTAATGAATTGGCATTAAGTTCCACTAGGAACAAGAAACCCTTTGTAAAAATACAGAATGTATTAAAGTCTTGTCTTCTTGGAAATCAAAAGCTACAAAATATTGTTTGGAAATGCTATTGATTTTTATTACTTTTCACACCATTTATTTAGCATTACAACATGAGAATGTAAAAATCTTTTTTTTTTTTTTTGAGCCGTGCGGTGATTTTTATTCAAATCCTCCTTCTTGTTTCACCATGACTTGGTTTCGAACAATGCATGTTAATTAATGAGTAATCAGTGCAACACATTCCCTTGCTCTTTTGGATGATGAGCTCGCACTCATCCAGCTGCTAAGAAGCAGAATATAGCTGTGTGTGTGCGCGCACACACACACATACATATATAATGTCATTTTTCCTCCCAAATGAAAGCTTCCTTATAATGCTGCCCAAAAACCTCATAGTGCTTAAGAAATGGGAGTGCAAAGCAATATAAAAATAAGGTATATTCAGTCTTAGCTACTTTAGGATTCTGATTCTTACAAATAGGAAACCTAAAGATCAGCTGTTATTAAAATGCTTTTAGCAGGCAGGCTATATGCAGTTTCTTACTGGAGAGCCCTATGGAACTCATTGGGACATACTCCAGAGTAAACATGCATTGACTTTCATTATAAAACTCTTAGGGTGCTTCCAGACAGCATGAAATCACGGGTTTTAAGCAGGGGCAAAAAATCCCAGGACTTCAGAAGAGATCCACATACAGACCTGTTGGTCTTGGGATTTCTGCCTCCATTGTCCATACCTGATGCTTTGTTGTGGGATTTAGAGGCTCCCAAGATGGCCGCCATGGGACTTCTGCCAGAAATTTTGGTGTTTCTTTTTTTAAAAAAATCTTAAGATGTGAACATGTGAAGATGCGAATCATTGTATAAGTTCTGTTCCTGGGTTATATAAGCTGCAGGGTCATCTGTGCAAACAGGGTGTTGTTCCTGGGTAATACATGTCTGTTCCTGATTGCTCTTATTGTTAAAAGATGTATAACGCTGATTAGGGGGGCACAACTTTGTCCCAGACAGAGAAAATGTGCCCTCCACATGCTTCATAAAGTTTCCGGCACACAAAAAGTTTTCACATTCTGCTCAACCGTCACCTTCTTTTTAGGAACCGACCAATCAGGAACAAACATCTAAAACCCAAGAAGAAACCCAGCTAAAAAAAAATCCCATGATTGCCAATTGCAGGGACATACAGACATGAGAAGATCTGCATATTTGGCTCAAAACTGCAATATTCCTGCACCTGGAAATCTCACATTTTTTGCCTTTTGTAGCAATTGCTTCCATATTTACAGGGAACAGCATCTGGACACCCTCCTGTTTGCTGTGGATGTTCCGGGGATAAAGGTACTGTCTGGACAGGCCCTCAGATATGATGGTTCATTTGTCATTCGACTTTAGCAGCTTTATAACACTTCAAAATTCAAGAAAGGCAAAGGTAGAAATAACTTAATGGTGCAAATCTTAGAGAGCTAACTACTCATATAACATGATTTAAGCCAGGAGTAGAGGAAACTAATTTATTTATGTATTTATTTATTTATTTATGATATTTCTATCCCACCTGTATGTGAGCTCTCTGGGCTGTATGGCCATATTCCAGAAGCATTCTCTCCTGAAGTTTCGCCTACCTCTATAGCAGGCATCCTCAAAGGTTGTGAGGTTTGTTGGAAACTAGGCAAGTGAGGTTTATATATCTGTGGAATATCGAGGATGGGAGAGAAGCCATTGAAATCCACAAGCATGCGAACAATTTTAACAAAAAGGAGGAAACCATGAAAATGTACAAAATCTGGCTACCAGTATTAAAAACTCCAAAACCACGAGAGTAAATAAAGAACAATGCCCCAAAACGGGAATTCCAGATAGGAAACAATCAAGGCCAGCTAACATCTCCCAACAAAGGATTTCCCCAGGCAGGAAGTAGCCAGACTTTGATACTGCAAAGCTATTCAATACTAATCAGAGTGGCCAATTGCAATATTCACATCTGCCTCAAACATACAAGAGTTCTTTCTCCCACCCTGGAAATTCCACAGACATATAAACCTCACTTGACTAGTTTCCAACAGACCTCACAACCTCTGAGGCTGCCTGCCATAGATGTGGGTGAAATGTCAGGAGATAATGCTTCTAGAACATAGCCATACAGCCAAAAAAAAAAAAAAACCTCACAGCAACCCACTAAGAAATGTTGCTTCCGACATCTGAATTAGAATCATTATGTGGTTTGGCTTCCCCCAACCAGTATTTTCCAGATGTGTTGAATTTCTGTTCTGATCACCCATAGAAAACAAGGGGAATCGTTTGGAATGACAGGAAATTTAGTTCAATATATCTGGAGCGCAAACAAATTGACATATTTGTTTGAGTAGATAGCATGTGTGACTAAGGGCAGGAAGACAGGTTTGAATTCCTGCTGAGAAATAAAACTCATTGATTATAATTTCTTAGCATATTCTACCTGAAGGGTTCCTCTGAGGATAAAATGGCAGTGAGAAGGAGCTGATCCTCCTTGGAGAAATACCAGGATATCAATAATTAATAATCTATGTAGCAATTAAAACTTCAGCAACTATTTCCAATATATTGTTCATTCATTTGGTCGTTTCCGACTTTTCATGACGTCATGGACCAGCCCACTCCCGTCGGCCATCACCATTCCCAGCTCCTTCAAGGTCAATCCAGTCACTTCAAGGATCCCATCCATCCATCTTGCCCTTGGTCGGCCCCTCTTCCTTTTTCCTTCCATTTTCCCCATCATAATTGTCTTCTCTAAGCTTTCCTGTCTCTTCATGATGTGGCCAAATTATTTCAACTTTGTCCAATATATTTCCAATATATAGTAGGTAACAAAGATCATCATATAATGTAAACATCATTTCCTGTCTACATTATTAAATATAGGTAAATATTAGAAAACCAGCCAAAACAACAAGCATTAAACATGAAGTATAATGTGCTGAAGTTAAGCTGTGTGAAAAATGCACGAGCTACAGGAAAAAAGCAGGCCAGAAAAGAAACCCCCAACGTATGCTTTCATATGCCCCTTTAACCTCAATTGTCCCTAAAGACACATTCAAAGAGATAAGCTCTGCACCATGCACTGAAGCTCAACTGATTCAGGCTATTTGAGACCAAGGAAGAAAATTAAGTCCAGTATTGAGAGCCCTTGCTCATCATCCAGTTTTAATTTAACTGTATTCCATGGAAACTAATTAATCTCCAAACAATGGTGAGAAAGACTTAGGTCTAGGCTAGAACACTTTAGAAGGAGAATCCAGTTAATCCAGACTGTTTTTGTTCTTTCCATCTATTGAAAGTCATGCCTCAGAAAAGTCATTTCCGGCTTGGCTCTCTGAATTGTCCGGCCCAGGACCACTTGTGTGCCTTTATTCTCTGGAGCGTGGAAATAATACAATCCAATCTCTAAGCAAGCAGTGGCAGTCGTTGGCTCCAAAATGAGAGAGGCAATGAATCCACTCTAGATTTTATTCTGAACTTTAAAAGGACTATCCGATATGCTGTTAAATGACACATGCACCAAATCCAAGAATTCAAAATATCATGTAGCTATCCATAAAATTAAAACCAGTTAAAAAACTTGTACTGTATATAAGCCTACTTTTTTAGCCCCCTTTTTAGCCTGAAAAAGTCCCCCTCATCTTGAATCAAGCTTATTTATTATTTTATTCTGTTGTTGTTGTTTTTTGTTGTTGTTTTACTCAAATTAATATTATTATTACATTTATCAATTTACTCAAATTATTATTGCATTTATTATTTTATTCTATTTATTATTATTATTATTATTATTAATATTACATTTATTATTTTACTCTATAATTTTTTGAAGGATACATAATCACATTTACATTGAAGAAGGTTAGAATAATGGTTTAATCAGAGTTGGACAGTCTTATCTTAAATTACAGTTTTATGTAAATATTCAAAAACATTTAACCTACTTATGCCTCAATTAATGTAATTGTATTGGGATCTGTTTTTATTTTCAAATTTACGAGTAGCTGCTACATTTCCCACCCTTGGCTTATACTCGAGTGAATCGGTTTTTCCAGTTTTTGCGGTAAAATTAGGTGCCTTGGCTTATATTTGGGTCGGCTTATACTTTTGTATATACAAGTAATTATTTAAAACAGGAAATGCACAAAATACAGATAGACAAAATATTTGGCCCTCTCTATGAACTGATTTTATATCCCCCAGTTCAACTATCTATGGTTGAAAATATTCAAAACAAATCCAAAAAACAAACCTGGATTTTGCCATTTTGTATACGGAACACAATTTTCCTATGCCATTTGAATATCATGAAACATGATAGTGTTTGTGTATATTTATAGTTATGTTATGTTCCGGCATGGGATGCTTGCCGTATATATGCTGTACTCCACTTTGAGTCCCTTTTGGGTGAGAAAGTGAAATATAAATATTTCAAATAAATAATTACATAAATAAACATTAACATCCATGGATTTTGGTATCCCTGAGAGCAGATACCAAAGGCCCACTATACAGCACAATTCTGCAAGGATGAGTTCCCTTGAAACATCAAACAGTCCACATTGGCAAGCCAAAATGAGGAAGCCTTAATCTACATGTGGAAAGACAGTAAGGAAGATGGAAGTCTAACCCCTCTTAGAAGGGAATTCCTGATTCTAAGAGTATCCACCAAGAAGGGTCTCTCCCATGTTCCCACCAAATGTACATATTTATTAATTTATTTGTGGTGTTTGTATACCACTGTTCTCAACCTAGAAGGGGACTCAGGGCGGTTCACTGTGTTGGAAACAATTCAATGCCATCGATAAAAAAACAGTATAAAACATCAAAATTGACCCTCCCCTGATAAAACATTCAACAGTATTAAACACAGCACATAAAATAACATCACATATCACACAAAGACATAGCTGTTGTCCATATGAGGGATGTGGAGCAAACAGAAGACCTTCTGTGAAAGATCTCAAAACATATGCAAATACATATGGGAGATTACAGTTTTCAGACTGCATTCTCTTTAAAGTCTGAGTTAACACTCAGAGTATATTTATCACTCAGAGGCGGCCCTAGGTAATTTTCAATGGTAAGCAAACAGTATTTTGGCACCGCCCCCCCCCCCCAACCGATCACTGATATATATATTCTGTTCGTCGTGGGAGTTCTGTGTGCCATATTTGGTTCAATTCCATTATTGGTGGAGTTCAGAATCCTCTTTGATTGTAGACCTTGCATATGTCAAGGTCTATTTTCCTGCAAGAGTGCATCAAGAGCGCCCTTGGGCAAAATCAACTATACTGCAAATGCTTACTTTGCGTAATGGGTTGAGCCGCCCCTGTTATCACTGCACCTTAGGTGGTACCCTTTGGTTAACACCCTCAGATGTCACAAACATCCAGACAAAATCCTTTGCTCAGGTGAGTAGAGGGTGAGCTCCAAGCCACAGGTTGTGGGCATGAGTGCCCTCTCAGATATTGTGCTCTGCTTGAATTGAGCCAACAGAGTTTATCCACACAATGCCTCAAAAGAAAGCATAAGCTAAGCATATTTGGGGGTAATGTTGGGGACAAGACAGTGGTCCTTCTTTTGCCTCAGGAAGTGGGAAAACTCAGGCCATCATTAAAAAAATCAGTATACTGTTTTTATACATCCCTGCCCTCTCTAGTTTTTTTCTATGAGAAAATACACTTTATGTAGGTGATCCTTACATATGTAGGCAGATATGGGGATATTGTTGCTGCTCTGTGTCAAGGAAGGAGGAGGAAGGGAAAAATGTAATTGAAATAGATGGAAAATACAGCTTTTCTGCCCTTTGTTCATTTGGGCGTTGTCATTTTTCATGTATTGTTGCTGAATCTCCGACTCTGAAAACAGCATGGATCAGGATGAAGGTGATTATCCTGTTATTATTTGCCTAATGCTGTTTCATTATACGGCACTTTACAGGAGGGAGATTGAGCAGTACAAATGATTCCTTGCTCTTAAGGATGCACATGATGATGATGTTATTATTATTCATGCGCACACATCTGTGCCTGACTCATATCTCCTCTCAGGAGAGGCAAAGGCAATAATAGACAATGACCTGCACTTTTTGTTTGCACACAGTCCATTGTTGATAAATCTATCGCTTGTCATGACTCTAAGTTCATTCCCAGACCTTTCTGAATGAATCAACTGGCAGTGCGGTCTTATTGATTTCCACTCATTTGAAGGCTCCTTTACTCATAATCCAAGAGGGTGTCAGTGGGGTGGGCGATTTCTCAAGGGTGGAAAGCGAAGGGGGGGGGCGAACCTGGTATGACATCTGGTCTTGTCTGAAAAATGGAAGGTAATTTAACTGACTTGTTTATTTCCCTAGAACATTCTGAGTGCAGATTATTATTATAACACATTTATTATAATTCCCAGTTTCTTCTGTGCTCAAGAATGGGTCTTGGACTGCATTGCAAAACAACTATAGCAATCATTTTACACAGGGCTTTCTGTCAATCTTTGAACCCTGATGGCATCAGTAACTACCACAAAACTGCCTTTGGCACATTATTTCTAAAGGTCACAATAGAGTGCACACAGAATTTCCACTTGTATCAGAATCTCTTATTACTGATTCTCAGATATTTGTAAGGGCAATCCACTCAAGGGTGCTGTTTGCCTACTCCTAATCTAATGGCAGCATGATTGACAGATTTTAGCAGGTGACTTCCCTTCTCCCCATCAGTCACAAATAATTTAATCCTCTATCTATGACAGATTTTCCTAAATCTGCTCCACTGAAATATAGGAACTTTTCTTTTACCATTCATTTTATTCTCACATCTAGAAAACAAGGGTGAGAATCGTGTCTTCCTCCAATCTTTGGTGGACTGCAGCTCAAAGCATCTCTCACCATTATCTATGCTGGCCATGACTACTGGGATTTACAGTCTAATGTCTGATTGCCATCCTCATTATATAGTATGACCACAGATAACCATTAATAAAAATGTGTCATCACATTCTGTTCTTAATTCTACCTCCCAAAATCTCTAAAATCTGCATCTCAGATGGATAAAAAAATCTCATACACATTCTGCAGTCTGTGATTCTTCTGTTGAAATATACCTATTTTCAAAATGGCTAAATCTGAATGGGTGGGATTAACAAAATATTTGTCTCAAAACATATTTTATTGTGAAAACAGACACTGAAGCAAAAGTGAGCACCTCTGAGCATGTACAAAGAGTTCTTTTCATACAGGATGTTGTCTTCTCTAAAACTGACTATTCACTATATGTACAGGCCAATAAACAAATTGGTTATTGCTGGAGTAATAATGGATAGAGATAAAAGTAACTCGAATTAAAATTTCTGTGTGTATGTATGTGCCTTCAAGTCACCTCTTGACATATGATGATCCTACTGAGTTCATAGAGTTTCTTAGGCAAGGAATACTCAGAAGCAGTTTTGCCAATTCCTTCCTCTGAAATATATTCTACAGCACCTGGTATCATTGGCAGTCTCCCATCCAAGTAGGATTGACCCTATTTAGTTTCCAAGATCAAATGGGATCTGGTACCTTTAGGATATTTAGGACCTAAGAGTGACGTTTTCCTGTAGACCATAACCAGAGATGCTAAAGTGAACTCCACATTAAGGATTATTGAACAACGGTGTGACCACACTCCTTCCAATCTTTATTTACATCGCCTGTTAATTAGATCTAAAAGATCAAAATGCCTGAGCTATTCACAAAGAGAAGAGGTGCCCTTGGGATCCAACTCACTCTATGAATGCCTCTTAGCGCTTATTTTAGGAAATAAGATGGAGATTATCATGATGTTAGTCATCTGACTTGAATAGAATCTGTTACACACAGTGGCCAAGATCCTGCATAGCCACTATTTTGTAAATATAATTCTTAATTTTATCCCCCATTTAAAAACCACCTCAAAGCCCAGCCATTGTCACTGAGGAATGGAGGGCAATTCCAGACAGACATTAAACCCGCTTCGGAGCAGGTTAAAGTCTGTACATCTACCCTGCAAACCAAGGCTTTTCCAGGGGCCTGTTCACATTCCAGCACAGTAACTAATGTGTTGGAATGGGGCGACCCTAACTCCCCCCCCCCCCCAAAAAAAAGCCTTAAAAATAAATAAAAACTTACCGGGCCACCATTACGCCTCTCTGAAGCTTCATGGAACATACCAATGATGTGTGAGGAGGCAGGGGGGCAGCTGATTTTTCCTGCTTTGTCATGAATTATGCCTTTTTTACTGGAGACATCAGTTGGATACCTCCGGTGAAATCTCAAGAGCTCACACATTTTGGGTTCTGTCAGGATGGGCCTGGAGTTCCATAGTGCTGGTGACTGAAGCATGATGCACCACACACACATAAAACAGTGACTCATGATGTGAGGAGCAGAAACAGGGACTCCTGTGGGATTCTGTTGCAGCTCCTCAATAACAAAAAATGGCTCATTGAGAGGAGGCTGGACATGTCATCCTTCACACTTTGCTTGCCAGCACTGAACAATGCATCTCTTCATGCAACTGTCTGGATTTCAAGGTGGGTTAGGGAGGGTTATTCTTGTGGCTTTGGTTGCATATCTTACTTAGGATACCATAATTTGCTACGAGGATGTTACCTTTTCTCTTTCTTAATCCAAATTATTGACATTTTTAAAAATCTATAACAACTAATAGGCATTAAAACCAACTGCAAATAGAGACTTGGAAGTAACTTCTCAAAAAATGGAAGTAACTTCTCAAAAAATGTTGGGGATGTTTGGTCACACCTTTTACAGATATTGCCTCACCATAATCCTGTTAGTGTAGAAAATAGATGTGAAATGATTTTAGAGCTTTTAGTATTGAATCCTTTTGATTTAGAAATCTGTGGTCCTAGTCTTCCACCCAACCTCTACTATCCTGCCTTCCTGCCCTACCCAGCATGCTTTGAAATTTTTACAGGTTTTTAAAAAATTGTTTTTAAGTTTTAATGCAATTTTGCAATTACATCAATGAAAAGATCAGAAAAGGAATATACAGCTTGAGAATAACATAGGGAATGGGGGAGAAAAGGAGAGCCACCCCACAAACACCACATGACCACCAGCATATCAGCACAGAAATAGAAGGGAATTATCACATAATGGGAAGATACTGAGATTGCGATTCATTTACAGGTTTTATCTATTTAAACGAGATGCTATAGTCATGGAGGGAAGGCAAAATGGTAGCTGGATGCACTCAATGTCATGGAATAGCTTCCAGCAGCAGATTGCTTGTCCCACTGCAGTTTTAGTTTAGTAGCTTGATGTGATAAAGTCCTTAGAGAACAAACTATGACCTCATCACAAAGGGCTAAATTCAGCCCAGGTCACCCACAGAGCCCGCCAGCTCCCATCAAATGACGCTGGCACTGCTCCATGGGTGAAGGAGGGCGGAGTCAGTGCATGCCGCTTCCCGTGTTGCCATAATAAGTAATGAGGGAATGGGGGAAACCACACACTTTACACATGCTCCATGCTTCACCCCATTGGATCAGCTGGGAGAAGAGCCAGATGATGTCGGGTGTGGGACGTCGAGTTCCCCACATAACCCAATGACACAGAACAACACTCGTGGCCATAAGACAAGGTCATTAGTCCCAACAGCAATAACTGTGCAATGAATCTGAATCCATTCCTGTATGCAAATGGGGAAGTCTCTTTCTTTTCTGACATTTTCTATGCATTTGCCAGTCTTTCAGAACTAAAGACATATCTGTGAAAGCTGCAAGACAGAGGAGATTTGCCTCTGGGATTCTCTTTTGTTATCTCCTTCTGAAGCAGAATTAAGTATATGGTGGCAAATCATGTCACTGTATCTAATCAATGCAAGATTTGTTTTATCTATAATTGTTGAGTGATAACTTTTTAAAAATGCATTTTGTAGCAAATGTGTTTTCTTTCTACCAAGGAAAATCCCAAATTGCCATTACAAAAATAAAGAAAATTATTTTGCATTGCCTTGCAAACTGGGAGATGTTGAGAAGGTCAAGATGCTTCTTCTTGTTCCATTAGCTTCTCGGCAGAAGTGTAAAAGCAAGCTAATTGGATCACTATCTAAGCATCTCAAACTAGCATCCTTTATATGTCTATGGCTTTGATATTCTAATGACGTAACCCTGTAGCACAACACAACCTCTCCTCCTTCTCCTCCTCCTCCTAAACCACCATCTCCCCCCCCCCCCCCCAGAAATGAAAATATGAGCTCACAAAGCATGATGATAACAACACATTAAGCATGATTTTGAAATATTTACTGATTTTTTTCAAATAATATCTCAATCGATTCAATGAATTCTTGGGTGCATCTTATTACGAAAAATCCATATTAAATACTGTCTGTCAGGGACTGCAAGCAGCCTGGTGGCGTTCGGAAGTTTTGCAGTAGAACAAGTCATATCTCAGGGTCATGCAATGTTAAGCATACAAAATTGTGCAGAGATCCATGAGCTGCCCTTTACAATGCTACAAAACATGATAGTCCAATGAGACATAGTGACATCCACACAACTTTAAACTGTGCACTACCCCCCTCCCCCAAGTATCTTGGCACAAGGAAAGAACTCACTGCAGCAGACGCCTGACTAGACATGAAGGGGCTTTCATTCTTTGGATCATCCCACCGCAGTCAATGCACTTGTGATTTGCATTGGTAAACCTAGAATGGCTGTTACCAATGGAACAATTTGCTTTTTACCAATGCAACATTTTTTTCTGGTATAAATATTCATTCTTCCTTGCCCCATAACCTAGATTGGGAATTCAACAAAGTAAATATAATAAAGATACTACATATATGGTACCAATTGAGAACAACCAAATCATTACACATTTTAAATTGTATTTAAGCAGTTGTTTCTTATATGAATCGTGTCACCAACAGCAGTTTCAGGAAGAAACTAGACAGCACAGCACTCCTCTAAAAGGGGTAAAATTGTCAGGAATCAGTGATGTTCTTTGCTGTTGGCCTTCTTTTTAAAATCTAAACAATGTCTCTATTAATCCACTATTTTCTGGCAATTCCCAATAGCAACATTTTAGTTCCACCCTCAATGGGGTTTCATTTTAATCCTGAGACATATCAGAATATGTTTATTTCTCTTCTCCTTTCTTTTTGCTAAAGGCAGCCCCAAGAAAGAATGGAACGAGTGGACAGGGAGATGAAACCTACCACTTCATCACACTGGGGCTTTTGCCCCTTTGAAGCACTTTGGAGATGGTCCCTGCTGAGTGTCATCACATGATGTTCAGAAGGTCCCATCCCATTTATCCTCCAAGTACTGAGGAAGCATTGCAGCAATGGAGAGGTAAGTGGGTTTAGGGTAGCTCCAATGGACCTACCCACATTTTGGGGCTCTTTCCCCTTTGTTATAGGGGGAAAGGGCAATGCAGCAACGTGTATTGCTGCCCTTTCTTCCATCTGATGGGACAAAGACTTGTCCCGTCCCTCACATGTGATGGAGGAGGGAGGGAGGGCATGCGGAGCACCACTGCCAGTAAAACAGCATACCCGCCTCCCCCGACAGGTGAAGAGGTCCCTAGCAAAACTGAGAAGCTATATCTTGAGAACTCATGCTTCTTTAGATTGGCCTGGAAGAGGCCACAGAAGCCCTGTTTGAGCATTATGGAAATTGGGAACATAAGTATCAAGGACAAACACTAAGCCACTCTTCTCCTGCTTTGGT
Source organism: Anolis sagrei (assembly GCF_037176765.1). Lineage (NCBI taxonomy): Eukaryota > Metazoa > Chordata > Lepidosauria > Squamata > Anolidae > Anolis > Anolis sagrei. Next base: position 250,337,598 of record NC_090022.1, on the reverse strand, counting down.
CACTCTTGGAGCATAATGATCTGAAGAGAAGAGCTTCCTCTGTCACCAACCATCTTTACAGAATTCAGAGGGCTAAGAAATGCTTTCAATTTGTCAGAAAATCAACCTTTGAATGAATTGACAGAGGGCCATCACCTTTAGTAATGGTTCCTAACACATGATTCCATGTGCAATTCATCATTGGTTTCCTACCTCCTTGCAATAAACCCAAACCCTGCTATTTACAGAAAAATCCGTCCCTAGCAGCAGATTGCACCACATTCTCATCACTTACCAATTGCAATGGGGCCATTCAACTTCTGTACCTGCATGCTGGCACTGAAATGACATTGTGAGCAGGATTCTTCTTATTTCCCACTCTACATCCCCATGTTAATTCATTGATTTTTAAAACTATTTTTAGTAATCTTTTCTGGAATTGCATAGCTGCTTTAAAAAAATAGAAATTACAATGAAACAGAATTGTGGGAGAGAGGTCATGGAACCACGGAACAGTGAATCACTTCAATTGCATGAATGTGGAAAAGTGATATAGTAAGGGTGATCATCCCAGTATGTTGCCATCATGTAGCCTTGGGATAGTGACTTTGAACAATAAAGTCCCACAACAAAACTAGAGAAAATATTGCAAAGACTTGACAAGATCCTATGTATTTTTAGTTCACAAAGGAAGGAAAGAAATATCTGTAGCATTCAGTATTAGATCTCGACAATAGTTTTCTTCGAGCTTTCCTTCACCAGAAATAATAATAATCATGTGTATTTTTACACCACTTTTTCTGTACAACAGAGACTCAAGGTAGCTTACAATAAAACCAATGCAATACAATTAAAAACTGAAAATATACAAACATTAAAATAGAATTAAATATTAATGGTATTAAAAGCAAACAGTTACAATCCTTAAAACTGATTAAAAATGAAACACTTCTGCTGTTTGACCTGTAATATCTTATGGAGCTTTTTAACAAATATTTTTGTTTCTAATTTTTAGTGTCTTTTAAGTTATTATAGCAAAGGACTTAACAAAACACACTGTTAAACTAAGGCTTAGCCTTCTTCCTTGTTTGTGTCCTGCAATTCTTGGATTCTTTCCACTTGGGCTAGATGGTGTTTTGTCTGTGTTAAGTTGATTTAAGCTTTTAAGCACCAGTTCTTTAATCTCTATGTGGTTTTGTTTCATCTCTATCATCATTACCAGTAAATGGATATCTGATTCACACCAGTGTTTACCATACTGCACTGTAACAAGGGACAAAGGCAACAGTTGAACAGCTCTGCTGCTGTAATGTCATTGAAGTATAAAACACCCCCTTTGGTTCAAATGGTCTAGTGAGTTCTTTAATCTTTGGTATAAATCCTTGAGGGATGAGATTTCAAAAGAGGAAATACACCTGCTTGCATTCATGGCAAACACACAAAAGGGAAGCCGGTTCTATTCATTTGTAAAACCAGTCTTGAATTATTTGCTTCCATTTGTCTTGGCATAAAAATTCTAAATGTATACCAGTTTGCTTGCTCGTTTTTTAAAAAATTAATTACTAAAACCTGGAGTGCTTTGAGATAAATGGCTTTTAGTGATGTCTATCAAACAATATTGTGAAGCCGCTTCATCTTTTCCTCTTTTCAAAGCAAGATGAAGACATTTTGGGGAAATGAAGGGAATGTATGAGTTGAAGACCGTGGTAACTGCATCTCCCCATTGATTCTTATGAATAAGGCAGAATAATGTTAAGATAACAGCTGTGTCTCATAGCAGTTTGCATTCAACATAGGTCCAATGGTCATTAATTCACTGAGGTTAGTGGTGCATCCAGGATTACTCTGGACTTTCCATTGTGCCGAGCTTACTTGGGAGATACGTCTTTAAAGTTTGGACTAAAATCTAAAACGGATTCAGCATCCCATTGAACCACTAACAGAATAAACCTGTAGAAATTATCTAGTTATCCATTTAATTTTTTCTCTTTCAGACTTCTACACACTTTGTATTAGTAGGAACTGCTGAACCCATGTCAGTGAGGTGGTTAATCCATTCTGGGTTTTACTGTGGATTTCAAGGGAACTAACTAGAATTTTGCAGATAGAATTCAGCTTCTTTAGTAGATCTTTTACATACAATTTGGCTTGAATCCACAAGGTTTGAGTTTCAATTGTATTCAAAGTCAGGCCAATTGACATAAACTAGATCTTTACTAACAAAGATGGCGAACAATCATATGTAGTTTTGCCATGACTTACCTGATATTTCTTGGCCTCCTTGGATGAAGGAGAAGAAGGGGACCAAATGATGACCCCCCCCCCTCCCCCCGCAGCCAAAGTCAGAGATGGCTGGCACCCCTCTATTGACAAAGCAGAACCAGTCCATTCCAGGCTGCACCTCCATTTGGATGAGGAGACAGAGGTCCTTTCATGCATAGAAAAGGTAATAGATACACCAGAGATATTTTTCTGCCTTAAGTAAACTATGCCAGGTTAACGGGGCCAACTGGGATAACTTATTGGTAGCGATAAATAAGTCCAGTCAAGGTCATTCTGGTACTGCAGACAACAGATACAACACCTCCTGATAATCTTGTCTGATAGCCCCAGCTTTAGGTATCTCTGATTTTGATTTTGACTGTTTGGTTTTTGTTTTGTTTTTTTGCTTGACTCTATTTTAGTCTCCCTGACAACTTCCCTCTTAGTGTCAGATTTGACTGTTTGCTTAGTACTACCTTGGAACTGGTTTGGTTTTCCCCTGGTCAGCCTTTGCAGATTGGAAGTGTTTGCTCCTGGATTTAAAACAGGACAAAACTGATAGCAAATGTGTTCTGCTTTCTCTCTAATCTCACACCAAATTGAGTTGATTCAAGAGAAAATGGCTAGTATGGAAGCCAGGTGGGCACGTTTTACTGTCGGAGGCCAAGACATATTCAAATAACAAAGCTCCTTTCAGCACTGAGAAATATATTCAGGTGTAGACAGTGGAACTTTGAATGCTTGCATGATGTGTTTTATGTATTTTGTTTGACTAACAAAGCTATTTCCTTTTCAACGTGGTTATGTTAAAGATTTATGCTACCAAAACCCAGACTACTATAGCAATTAAGGGTCATTTCTAAATCCCAAATCATTCTATCTTTGGAATAGACAATTGCAGCTAACACATTTCCACACAATCTCTTTCCTAGTTGGTCTTGTCTCTACTTATTTATATTTTAACTGTGAATTGCCTTAGTGTATTTGCGGAAAACATATAACTATGCACTCTTAAAGTCAGGCAGAACCACTTCCATATATGGAATGATGTTCCAAATAACTTCCTACAATTTAGATACTTAGCTCACAAATCGCCACCAGGACCATTACTACAACAATTCTGAAACCATTTCCCTACATATTTACCTACCTTTGTATTACTTTATATCATGCAATGTCTCACCCTGTTTTAAAATTCACTACACGACTGCCAAGTTCAAGAGAGTGGTGAACTAACCGAATAGGTCAGAAAAAGAAGAGCAGCTCCATTATTACGAATACAGTCCATGACATGAAGTGATCAGTTCACATAGCAAGAATCAAATTTTATACCTGTTCAATAAGTAAAAACTCAAGGGTCTGAAACAGCCATTAAAAAGATTAGCATTCTCTTGCAGAAATGCATGTAGGTTGTATATTGAGCAAATGAAAGTCACAAAGGTGATGTCTCTATTAAGAGTCTTCCATTAAGATGACACAAAATGCAATGCAGGAGAAAAACATTTCCATATGTTGAACATTCTCTGCACTTGCCAAATGCCTTTAAAAGACTAAGTTGAGTAGGAAAATGTACAAATACAGGAAAAAATACAAACATACACAAAGCACAAAGCACATTAGTTAGATTTGTGTGTACCTTATATTAAAATATATTAAATGAGAATGCATAAAATCTAAAAGACTATCACTTAATCATAAAAAGTTTCTGACATGTAATAAATAAAAAGCCACCATATAGTACAGATTTTTAAATGCCTTTTAACAGAATTTTAAAATGGGTTTTAGAATGGCTCTGCAATACATATGTAAACTTTACAATGTCTAGAAAACACATTCAGTTTCCCTATATTTCATGTCCCACATCAATTTATTTCATTTATTTTGTACATATGTATTTAGCCTGTCCTCCAACAACCTCAATCTCTTACAATAACCCTAAATGATAGGTTAAGATGAGGGTAACTGTAAATAAAGGTTTCCCCTTGACATTAAGTCTAGTTGAGTCCGACTCTGGGAGGTGGTGCTCATCTCCATTTCTAAGCCGAAGAGCCTATGTCTGTAGATGCCTCCTAGGTCATGTGGCCAGAATGAATGCATGGAGTGCCATTCATTACCTTCCCACTGAAGCAATACCTATTGATCTACTCACATTTGCATGTTTTCAAACTGCTAGGTTGGCAGAAGCTGGAGCTAATAACGAGAGCTCACACCATCCTGTGGATTTGAACCACCGACCTTCTAGTCTGCAAGTTCTGCAGCTTAACAGTTTAACCCATTGCATTAGCATGGTCCCATAATAACTGTAAATAGAAACACCCAAAACCATCTAGTGCACATTGAGGTTGAACAACATTTTAAGCATACTTCTGAGTTCAGATGGCCAATACTCTTCATGCTTTCTGCACTAGACAACAAAACGTAGAAATCCATAATCCCAGTAGTCATGTTAGCTGGAGAATTCTGGGTGCTACAGTCCAAAACATAATTTTTTCCAAGCTATAAATGACTGGAATTGCATAAAAGAGTGATGTTCTTTTGTGAAATAAGAACCTAATGACTTAGGGATACAATGTCATTAAAGTACCCATGATTAGAATGAACTTTTCGCAACTCAAATCCTATTGAGCCTCAACCTTGATGAACCACAATAAAAGTGAATATTTTATGTTTTGAGGCCCAAACTCTATGTTACACTGGAAGATCTATAATATGATCTCTTATTAGGGTTAGTTTTTTATTAATTTTTTTTCTAGGCAAAATGTTAATTTGATTGGTGGAGCAATGTGAGGGCTGGGTCATTGGTCTTCTTTCTGTGCACCAGTTACATCCTTAAGATTTCTAAAGGGAAAGTATTACTGGAGAAAAAAATACTAAGAAATGTCATTTAGATCAGAATTCAGCATGAGAGAGGAGTGCACAGCATGCATATTTGTCAAGGGTAAATCCTGCCAGACTCCTTTTTTGTTGTTGTTGCTTTGATACATGCTTAGTCGAATATGAGAATGCTGTTGACATAATTTATCTTGATTTCATGAAAGCATTTGACAAAATATTTCATGATATTTTGGCTAATAAAGTGATGCTTCCTCTTCTCAAGAGAGTCAAGCACTGCTGGCTTTTAAAATAATGGATTTGGATGCTGAAGAAAAAGCCATGAAAGGGAAAGCTCGTTCCAATCAAATTCTGCAACATTTCCTCCCTGCCTTATCCTTTGCAAGGTTCTCATCTTTGGAAAGGAAATGAACATGCATGGTTTCTTTTACAGCTTGCAAGAGAACAAACATCAATGAGTCAATATAGCAGGAAGACAGTCCAGATTCAAATTCTGAAAATGTTGAAAGGTTTCGATGGCATTACAAATAACTCACTTTGGACCAAACTGCACATCACACTAAGCAAATTGCTCCATCTTAGTTTTGGGATGGTTTTTACCTTGAGGGCAGTGCATGATGAAAGGAAACTCTTCGTACTCTAAATGAATTCTGACAAAAACGCAGACATGCACTGGCCTCCCCTAAGGGCTGAAAATAGTGGGGAGAAATTTCCAGGGTTTCTGCAGTCCAGAAGGTGACCCAAAGTCCGAATGCATTGCATATATTTGGGCTTTCCTGGTAGCATTCTTATGATCAACTGCTTTTGACGTCCACAGAAGAATTCATAAATGTAAAAATAAAAAGTAATGCTGTACAAAATCTGAAGCACCATGTAAAGATTTTCAGTCTGCCAACAACACAAAAATTGCTGCAGAGTGGAGCAGGAATGAAAACTGGACTCTTCACGAATCACCCATGAAGCTGCAAAATGAAGCAGCCTGCAGGCAGGATCAAAGGAGGAAAGTTATCCTGCCTTCAGCCAAACAAGACTCCAAGACTGCTCAAGGCATTAGAAAGCTGCCACTGATCACTCGCCCACCCACGCACCTCACAAATGGCTACCTTACTTTCTTGCCTCCCCACAGTTGTCTTGTGGCGCCCCCAAGTTAGCAGGTCTCTGAAGTTTCTTGCCAATGTACAGAATGTCAAGGAGGACAGTGGGGGAGAGAAAAGGCTATTGCTGATACAAGCTTTTTCAGGGGGAGCATCATTGAGGACTTAACCTAATCTGAGCGGCCCCCTTTCTCACATGGATTGGAGCCTTTCCAAAACATTTCCTTTGGCTCCAAAGACACCCACACACTCCTCAAACCATGCAGAGTGTGGTTTTGTAATTCAAACATGGTTTGAGAATTGAGAGATAACCATCTTTTCACTGTGTATTCAAAATAGGACACACATACCAGTGCAACTGTAATTCAACAACAATAACAAAATCAAGATGTAGTTAGTTACACCATTCTAGCCTCCTGAAGCAAGGAATTCCACTGCATTTCATCTTCCATCTTATGACAGTACACCAAAATATTATTTTCTAGTTGGATTTTCTGAATTGTCTACAGTAATTGAAAGATCATTGTGCCGCAAAGCAGTGGGACTATCATTCAGAACTACTGATCTATTTTTTAAGGATTTAAATGACTGGGGCAAAACCTCTTATTGTCTGAAGGGAGCACATGCTTTTAGATACAGTATAAAAAACAGCTTTCCTCTCACTCTCATGAAAGCATTTGTGTGACATATTAAAGCAATGCTGCCTCCCTTGGTGCAAAGGCTGTGATGACTCTTTTAAAAACTTTAAAAAGAGATAGGCTAAATTTACAAGAAAAGCAAAAAAATAAGATGGAAATTTAATGCTTACTAAAAATGAAGAGCAAGCTGCAAGAAAATTATGGCAATTAGGAGCTTTAAAAAAGACAAGTAGGAGTATGGGCTGCTTCTTCTGATGTAGTTTGATGGGGTGGACTTGGACAAATACTGAATTTGGAATAAGATTATATTGATTCGGGCAGTCATCTAAACTGAAATTAGATTTCTCATAACACCTAGGATCTCTTCACACAGACCAGAGAGGCAGTGCTGTTGTGCTGGCAGTCACCAATGAAAGGGAAGGCATGCAGGGTGCCTCATTCCCCATGCACCCTCTTCCCTTCTGCCATCACATGATGGGGACAGGGTGCATTGGCACCCTGTTCCCATAATATGGGAGAAAGAGCAGCAATGCAAACAAACACGTTTTGCCCCACAACCCTTTCCCCTATTATATGGGGTAAAGGGGAGGAAAGTGCAGGTAGCTCTGTTGGAGCTACTCAACACACACTTTCCTCTCCATGATAGAGGAGGAAATGTCATCCCACACTTCCCCTCCATGAGAGGAATATGGGCAGGGCCTGCCGAGCATCGTCTGATGGCTCTTGGCACTCCCCGTCTAGGCTGTGAAGAAAAGCAGCAAAAAATGGGGCTATTTAGCCCCATGTGAAGAGGTCCATAGATACATACCCTCCAACCTTATACATTAGCAGAAAACCTGACTTTAATGTAACAACACAGTATAGAGGGCCCCTTTGCTCCTTTAAGGTGTCAATACGTGCAGTGAAGAAAGCTTTCCTCTCTGCAAGCATTACATCTGCTGATTCACATCCAAGTGAGCTGTTCAAAGTGATGAGAGTCCTAACCCAGGTGCAATCTCCTCTGAACCCATTGCTAGAACCTTCAGTTGCTCACTGTGATGCTTTTAACAACCATTTTGCAGATGAAATCTCTTGCACAAGTGCTGGCTTAGATGCTGTCATTAGAGCAGAAACTAACAACGAGGTATCCAGCAACTCTGTAAATGGGATTACACTGGATCAGTTTCAATTGGTGAGTATTTTTTTAAAAATTGTATTTTTTATTTAGAATATGTTGCTCATTGAGGAGCAGGAGGGAAAAAGAGGGGGGGAGAAAGCGGGAAAGAGTGGGGAAGGGAAATTATACAGAAAAGCATGGTAACAATGATTGTTAGCGAAATTGGTAATACAATGTTTTGGTATCTGGAATTGCAATTTAGAAAAACTGTGTCCGTGAACCTTAATTTTATCCATACCCACCACCTTATGGATCGCCCCAAGTGTCTTTAAAAGTACTTCCAGGAGTTTCTGGACAGGTGATTTAAGGGTGGACAACATTTTGCCCTATATTCTGTTAGACAAATATTCGTCGGCTTGTTGGTGATATTCCTTTGAGGTTCTTTACTGTTCCACACTGATATAAATTTCATTGTTCGATCTTTTTATGTATTCTATGAAGTTTAACCAGTTAGTTCTGGGCGGTTTCACTATATTCTGGGATATTTTTTGAGTTAGTATGTCCATGTTCATTATGCCCCATGTCTTAAGCAACCACTGCTCCACAGTGGGGGTGTCTCTTGATTTCCAAACTTTAGTTATCACTGTTCTGGCGGCAGTCGTAAAGTAAAAGAGCAGTTTATCCGAGTTTTTATCTTTGAAGGTGTCTGTAATTCCCAGTAGCATTGTTTCTGGTTTTAATTTTATTTTTTCCTCTAGTATAAGCTCTATTATTTTGTTGACGTTGTGCCAGAAAGCTTTTATCTTGCTGCATTTCCACCACATGTGGATGTAATTCCCTTTATGCTTTCCGCATTTCCAGCATGTATCTTTGATCTTCCCTTTACTGAACTTAGCTAACTTGTCTGGTGTGAGATACCATCTGTAGAATGACTTATACCAGTTTTCTTTCATGTCGGATGCATAAGTGTATTTAATTTTCTGGCGCCAGACTTCCTCCCATTCTGACATATTTATTGACCTCCCTATATCTCTAGACCATTGAATCATATTCCCTTTGACCTGCTCCGTTTCTGTCGCCCATATTAGCAGTTGATGGTATGATCTTTTAATCAACTTGGTTTCTGTTTTTACTATCTTATCCCAAAAAGTTTCTTGTGTTTGGAATCCTATTTTGGCATCTATTTTGAAGTTCTCTAGTACTTGTTGGTATTGAAACCATGAAATGGTTTTATCCATTTGCTTAAGCTCTTCCTGGGATTTTAATTTTAGCTCTCAGGGACTTCTTTTCAGCAATTGGGCGTATGTAAGCCATTTTTCCCTGGGCAGGTCTCTCAGATGTTGTGCTTCGTTAGGCGAAAACCAGAGGGGGGTCTTTTTGTAAATTCTGTCTTTGTATCTATTCCATACTTGGAGGAGCGCAGCTCTAGTTGGGTGGTATCTGAAATTTTTCTCTTTTTCAGCTTTGCCCCTCCATAGATACCCATGCCAGCCTTGTAACAAGTTGAAACCCTCCAGGGCTAATATTTTCCTTTTATTCAATGTCGCCCAATCCCTCGTCCACCGCATTGTCGCTGCCTCATAGTACAATTGCATATCAGGGAGGGATAAACCCCCCCCCCCTTTTCCTGTCGTCGATCAAGTTTTTATGGCTTATTCTTTGTTTTTTGCCCTTCCAGATGAATTTGGAGATTTCTTTCTGCCAGTTATTTAGTAGAGTTTTGGATTTTAAGACTGGTGATGACTGGAACAGAAATAAGGCATCAGGCATCAATTGGTGAGTATTGATGATGTGGACAAGCTGCTGGGGCAAGTAAGAAAGACAATATGTCTTCTTGATCCCTGTCCATCTTGGCACATTGTCCACGGGGAGATGAAATTTGATTTCAAATACAACAAATTATTAATCCATCTCTCATGGAGGGAAACTTTCCATCCTGTTTAAAAGAAGCAATTGTTAGAGACCTCTGCTGGAAAAAAAGCCCTCCCTGGATCCCCGGACCTTAATAATTACAGACAAGTGCCAACCTTCCTTTTTGGGCAAGATAATTGAGAAGGTAGTTGTCCTCCAACTCCATGCAGTCTTGGATGAAACATACTTCCTTGACTGATTTCAAACATGCTTACAGAGTTGAATCTGCTATGGTCACCTTAGTTGGTGATGTCCACCTCAATTTTGACAAGGGATTTGTGTCCCTGTTGGTGTTTGTAGACCTCTCAGCAGCTTTTGATACCATCGAACATGGTATCCTTCTGGAATTCCTGGTGCTGCAGTGGTTCCAGTCATACCTCTCAGGCAGGTTCCCTATGATGCCGCTTGGGGATAGCTGCTCCTCAAAAAAGGAACTGTTATGTGGTGTTCCTCAAGATGCCATTCTATCCCCAATGCTCTTTAATATTTAAATGAAGCCACTGGGAGAGATCATCCAAACTGGACTGAACAATTTTACAAATTGACGAATCAAGTCATGAAATAAACCTGGTGTTGGTGCAGAATTCTAATTTCATTCAACCTGAGAGCACAAAAATGAAAAAAGAGAGCAAATGCTCTACAGAGACAAAATGAATTTGAGGTTTTTAAAGGAAGATTTGCATTCACAATTTCTATGGGGGTCTTTGATCTTTTTATTTATGGCAGGAAGAATATGTCATTCATTTGCATTGTTAGGGCTGTGCGATAAATAAAAAATGTTTCAGAACTCATTACAAATTATTAGGGGGTGCTGGCGTGAAATTTTCATTACTATAATTAGAATAATGAAATTTTGTTACTTTTTCATTATAGTAATTGCACAAGTGGGGAAATTTCAGGAGTTCCTTTCTTTCTAATTTTTACAGCAATTGTGGTGAAACTTGCTACAATGGTAGAACACAGTTACCACTGTTAGCCCATCAAGTTTCAGAATGTTTCGCTTATTCACTGATTTTAGAGGAATTTTCATTTTTTATAAACAATATTTTTAAAAACGACAAGAGCTATCTTTTTGAAGTTTTTACACAATGACACAAGATAACAGGGGGGTCACCCACCCACCCACCTTCTCCCGTTTTTGGGAAAATTCATATATCCACTGATTTTAGGAAATTGTTGACAAAATGTTTTTATAAAAATAAAAACCACAACAGCTATCTCACTGAATGTCTCTCATATCAACCAAAAGAACTTACATTTAGGGATTTCTTCTCAGCCCAGCACAGAGATTTACTTATTAGAAGTATCAGTCAGTCCTCCTCTTTTCAGATTCAATAGTTTATTGGAACTCTGGCTTGTTGCTACTATGGAGGGACAAATCTTTTCCCTCTCCTGATTGGGGATTTCTGATGCTGAGCAGAATTCTGAGAAATGTAGTTTAGGGCAGGACCTTTTGAATTCTCTGGCATAGGACTCCTTGCCTTTCCAAACTACATTTCCCAGAATTCTGTGCTTTCTCAGTCTCTTTCCCAGCAAACTCTGCTTTCTCCCTTCTGCTTCTCTCTCCTAATAGTGAGAGACCATTATGGAATGGAAGCCTTTTTGGCTTGGCTTGGCTTGGTTGCGCTGAAAATGAAACTCATTTTGGGAGGTTTCTGAGGTTTACAAAATTCAAACAAAAAAGTATTGGGTAAGTTTTAATTATCAAGTTTTTGTAAGTACTAATTTAATGAATTTGATCTGACATAGGAGGACTAACGATAATTTTTGCACATCCCTACTAACCAAAGGTTATAAATGAGTTGAGAAAATGCAGGTCAATTTGGTAGGTTGTTTTAGCCTATCATATGAAAATGCAGCTAATAACACAACACCTCTAGCACCATCTGTATCTAGTCTTAGTAGTCCTTAGGAACATGTCCTTTCGAAAAAGCCTTAAGACCTGGTTGTTCGAGAGGGCATTTAATTAAGTGCTAAGCAACAACATTACGGTAATGAGAACTGGAATGGTATAAGGAAAATGAGACTGGCTATGATTCTACTAAGAGACGAAGCGGATTTTTATGTAGTTTGTATTTGTTGTATAGTCATATGTTGTTGATACTGGCCTCTGTAACTGTCTTTTTATGTGTACTGTACACCGCCATGAGTTGCCCGTAAGGGCTGAGAATGGCGGTCAATAAGTGCATCTAATAAATAAATAAATAAATAAACATAGAAATATAGGACAATAATACTGCTTAATACTGGACAAGAACATTGGTCCATCTAGCTTGATATTATATTGGTCCGTGGCTGAGCTGATACTTCTCTTTTGAAATACCAGCCGTGCTCCACACTGTTTAGCTTCCAAAATCAGACAATATCAGTATGTTCTCAGGAATATAGTGGTCCTTCAACTGTGCCTGTATCTACTTCTCAAAAGGAGCAAGATTTAATATCACTACTTCATTAGACCAGTCCTTGAAAACTGTTATGTGTGAAGCATCTGTTATTAATAAGACAAAAACAAAGGCATGCTCTGCCTGCACCTAGAAGCAATCCTTTTTCATTTAACCTCAAAATTAAGAGCTAAACAAACCTGGCTAAAACACAAAGGAGAGATTCAAACTCAACCGGTACATATTAGACTCTAAAACCGACTGCAACACAACACGGGATGGAACAAACACTAAAAATGTTTTGTTTTGTTTTTACAAGGATTTGGCAGTATAAATTCAACTACTTGGAACTTCTTGCAAGCTCAACTTCCTGCATGGCAGGGGGTTGGACCGGCCTTTGTGATCTCTATGAGTCTATTATTCCCTCCATTGAAAAGACATCTGTGAAAGAAGTAAAGTCTGCTCCATATCTCCCTTAGTTAGATTGATCAGTAGCAAAAAAAAAAAAAGAAGAAGAAGAAGAAGAAAGGAATTAGAAGTGTGTAGATTAGGGCTATGTAGCATTCCATTTTTCAAAACAGGCTCCAGATAATTCAGTATTTTCGGGTTTCGGATCAACCATGGCCATGCAGCCATGTTTTTTTTTTCTGTCATAACAAAATATGTGGCAGCCAAATATGGCTGCTTTCAGTTTCTTCCAGTTTCTTCTGGTTCTTTTGGCTACACTTGGAGCGCAGAGGGGCAGCCACACACGCATGGGTTTGTCTGTGAGCCCAACTGCTTGAGCCAATCAGAGGAAGAAAGCTGTTCACGTGTCTTTTATCCAAGCTGGTCTATAAATACCAGGGGGAAGTGTCTTCATTTTCTTGTGGTGCCCTGCTGTTGAGAGAGAGATCATGTGCTAGCTTTTCCTTTGGCAATTTAATTACATTTTTTAAGTTTAATATCTTTCCATACTTTTATAAAATATTTTACTAGGTAAGTGAGGGTGGGTGTGTACTTGGGGGGGGGGGCTGTGAAAGGGAATTTGAGGGGGGTTGTTTAAATATTGGGGTGGTTTAGTGAAGAGAGGGGATATCCTGACTCCCTTGAGCTTCTGTAAATTGTTATTCATCTCTTTGACTCTTGTATTTTTCTTGTGGCTTGTGTGTGCATGCTCCTCCTTTCACATAAGAAGCCTTAACCTATTTCCACCCCAAAATAAAAAGGTGTGTGTGGATAGAGATAGAGATAGAGAGAGAGAGATGGCCATGGTGTGAGTGCCACTGGGTCTAGTGACCAAGCTTTCAGGGTAGTGAAAGCCAGAGGGAGAGAGAAAGGTACTACTGAATCTCAATCAGCTCCTACCACAGGATACCTTTTTGGGGGTTTTTTTTAGATTTTATTTTTAGAAAGTTTAAGAATTTCCTAAAAATCAGTGGATGACCCAAACATTCAGAAACTTGGTGAGGTTGCAGTGGTAAATGTGTCCTCCAAGTGTGGCCATTTTTGTCCCAATAGCCCTAAAAAGAAAAGAAAGGGGAATTTGGGAAGTTTCTCCATTGCCACCAGTGGGTCAGACCTTCCTGGGGCAAGAAATGGAGTTTTGAGCTGCCGGATTAAAAAAAAATGGCATAATGCCCTCCCAAATTCAGGCAGCTCACAAAAAAATGAAATGGGGGCACCTAAAACCGGCCACCAAAAACTGAATGGAGTTTAATGTATGGGGTTTAATGTAATGATTCATGGCTGGAATCACTGGGTTGTTGTAGGTTTTTTGGGCTATATAGCCATGTTCTAGAAGCATTCTCTCCTGACATTTTGCCTGCATCTATGGCAAGCATCCTCAGAGGTTGTGAGGTCTGAATGGGGCTTACCCAAAATGTACACTCCTGGATGAAGGAGTCATACTAATTTAACATCTCCACCTCTTAATGTTAAAATGCCTGTAGCCAAAATTTATTTTTCATGGGATTGTCATCAAACCAGGATTTACTCCTGTGCTTAATCTAGTCTATATCTGTGTTGTAGCTTTAAAGTTATGAAAGACATGGGAGCCTAAAGTCCCCTTTTCCTGGTTATATCTTCTTGCAGCAGAGGATTAAATGAAATAGTTATGTTTTTGAGTTACCAATTGCATTTGGATTCTCTTGTTTGAAGATTGTCATCCAGCTATAGCTATTGTGTCTGTTGGAAGCAGAGGGAGAAGTAGAAATCAATAAGGAAATCAAGAAGCTGTAGTGAGAATCACTTTGGTTCCTTCTTATCTTAGGCACTTTCCATGCAAGCTGATGGTTACAAGAACTTCGTACCTTTAAGAATGGATGCCTCAGACTGCTTATTTCCCTCTTCTCGTTTTTAAAAAACTTTTGTTTTGTGCCTATTGATTTTGTATATCTGAGGTTAAAACATTATTTATGGACCTAAAAAGCAAATAAAAATGCTTTAAATGACTCACTTGTACTTCTACACTGTTACAGCAGATAAAAAGAGCAGGGAAGGAATGGCAGGAAAAGATGTGTCTGTTTCATCTTTCATTTTCTTGGTAGCTTCAAAAGTGCAACACATTCCTATGCACAAGCAATTTTAGTCAAGTTTTAAAGTAATAAAAAAAAGATAAAATAAAAAATGTCAACCAATTTAAGTGAATTTTAACTTTTCAATGAGTAATGATTCATTAAAATCAATTTTATCTTCCCAGTTTTTCATACCTTTCATAACTCCTGATTTCTGGATTTGTAATGGAGTGTAGGCAAACAGTAAAATCCTGCTTTAGAAATAATAATAATAATAATAATAATAATGCTTTATTTATATACTGCCCTTCTCCCCAAGAGGACTCAGAGCAGATTGCAGCATATAAACAGACACAGGCAAACATTCAGTGTCTTGTTACAATGAAATATAATGAAACACAAATACACAGACAATGGCAAAGGCTTCTCCTTTCATTTCCGTTTCTGGAGGTGGTGTTCATCTCCATTTTCAAGCTGAGGAGCCTGCCTACCTTCAGGTCAGCAATTCAACATCACAAGGGTTTAACCCATTGTGCAATAAATTGAGAGTATAGCCATTATACTGTCAGTTTAATATAATTGATATTCCTAAACTAGAAATGCTAGAAAGTGCTTAAATTACAAGTATAATATAGTACAGGATGAATATCCCTTATCTAAAATATTTAGTACAGAAGTGCTTGGGATTTTGAGAACAGCCCTCTGAACCCTAGCAGTTGTTTACCCTTGCCCTAATTTGTGTGCATATGTTCATGTGTGCACACAGAGCAAAACTGACGCAGACCATCTCTGATTATTATCCCACTCCCAAAAATTTCCAAGAGATGTCTATACAGGCTGAGTTTCTCTTATCCAAAATGCTTCGAGGCAGAAGTGTTTTGAATTTAGGAGAAAAAAATCAATTTGGGAATAACTGTATTACATATATGTTCATAATAGAGTATACACATTTCTATGACCATTAAGTTTCTCTGTTCCATTGTTTATTAACAGCATTACATAAACTTTGGGATGAGAGAAATAGCTCTACAAGGAATACACTGCTGTACTATGTTTGTTGTGAGAGGGCTTCTTGTTTCTCATTGTGCAGCTTCTGTCTGAACTGATTTCAAAGCCCTTCATATCTTAGTGAAGGGAAGTCTCTCTGGTCGGAAACTCTTGCCATGACTGCAAACCTTGATCAGCCATGTAAACATCATGGGGGGAGGGCTGGCTTGGTTTCCTTGAACAATGGGAATTTAAATCCTGTTTTAATACAAGTCACATCTTGGAAACCTCTATAGACAGGATTCAAGAGAAAAACTGTGGTGAGAATATTTCTCTCCTTCCTTTTGATGAAGAGAAAGACGTGAAACCTATTTCTCAATCAGCTACGGCAGACTCTGAAATGGCATTAATTAAGCACAGAGAGATATTCTAGAAGATTATAAATGGAATGCTTCCGAAGGGAAGATGGAAATACACAGAGCTCTAGAAAGCTTAGCTCCGAGCACCTTCCTTTCCTTTCTTTTCTTTTTTTTAAAGCCGTGTGATTCCATAAAATTATGCAAGCATGGAATGGAGCCCCCAACGTCAGACAATGCTGCTTCTTATTCTGAAGTCACTCCAGCTGTGAATAAAGAAGGAAGCCCTGGAGAGATTTTTGTTTCTTTCTAACCTTGGCCTCCTGATGCGCCACCTTGAACTTTTCAAAGAGTTTCATGTTTAGTTGGATTTGCTTTGTTTGAGGAAATTATTCAGGTTGTGCTCAAACTCCGAGTCCTCACATTAACACATTGTTTGCCACTCCACAAGTTATGGACAGATCTGTCTTCCTCTTTCTTGCTTATTTTAAATCTTTTAGAAAACTTCTCCTTAGTATATGTCCTTTTTCAAAAAAAACTGTGTTGGTATAAATTTATCTGCGCAATGAATCCCAAGACAGTCCAGAGAGCTGGGGCAATTTCCTTGGTTTATTGTTGGTACTTGCTTCCTTAATTACACTGGGAAGCATTATGAGGTTAACTTTTTGTGCTATATATTTTCATATGCATATGCCTGTGAGATCAATATAAAAAGCAATTGTCTCTATGAGAAATATTACATCACTTGCAAAACTATATTTCCTTATTCCCTAGTTGGCACACTCAACATGCATTGGTCTACCTTAGATTATTTATTTATTTACTACATTTATGTACTGTTTTTCTACCACAGGGAAACGCAAAGCAGTGTGAAACAAGTTCATGGCAAAAATTCAATGCCTTACAATATATACAAAACCTAGTATAAAACAACTATAGCATATCACTATAAATTAAATAAAACCATATTATATAGAGAAACAACAATATCTAGACATTTAAACATGGAATTAAAACATTTTAATATAAAACATTAAAATCACATAATCCAAAAGCCGAAGTCCAAGGCCTTTCCAAAACTCAATTGCACATAATCCTGTACAGGTTTTTTTGCATTGCTTGTTATCCAAAAGCTTGGTCCCATATCCATGTCTTTACTTTCTTTCTGAAGACCAAAAGGGAAGGCGTTGATCTAATGTTGGTAGGGAGTGAGTTCTACTGACAAAAGGCCACCACTGAGAAGGCCCTGTCTCTTGTTCCCACCAGTCATACTTGGGAAGCAATTGGTAGTTTTATCCCCAATGGATTTCACCTATAAAGCCCTACACAGTTTGGGTCCAGCCTATCTTCTTGACCAAATCTCCCCCAATGAGCCTGTGTGAGCTCTAAGATCTGCTGGGGAGACCCTCCTCTTGGTACCACATCCAACTCAAATGTTGCTGCTGCGAACAATGGCCTTCTCGGTGGTGGCCCTGCAGCTCTGGAACGCCCACCCCAGGGAATTAAGTCAACTCTTTCCAAAAGTGCTGTAATGTGAGGGCTTAAGAACTTGGTTTTTCAGCAGACCTTTGCTAATTTTAGACAGTAACCAGAACTCATTGCCAGTTACTTAGCACTTTATATCTACATTCTATGGGCATACAGCTGTGCTGCTACATTGATTGTATAAATCTTTTAACTGATTCTATTTTAATAGAGGTTGCTTTATTCAATTTATATACCTGGTTTATATAATGTGTTGTTGATTTTATATGTTGATATATTTTATTTTATATATTGTATGGCACCTTTGTGTGATACTTTGTAACCTGGCCCGGGTCCTTATGGGAGATGGTGGTGGGGTATAAATAAAGTTATTATTATTATTATTATTATTATTATTATTATTATTCTCCAATCCATTCTTTAAATCAGTTAACTCGGGGCACTTCCAGACAGCACTAAATCACGGTTTTACAACAGGGGAAGAAAATCCTGGGACTTCAGAAGAGGTCTACATACAGATGTGTTGGTCTTGGGATTTCTGCCTCCGTTGTCCAGACTTGATGCTTTGTTGTGAGATTTAGAGGCTCCCAAGATGGGCACCATGGGACTTCCACTGGAAACTTTGGTAGTTTTTTTAATAAAAAAAAAACCCTCAAGATGTAGATATACAGAGAATCACTGTAGCAAATCACTGCAAAAGTTTTGTGTCCTGGCTAGAGAAACCATGCCCTCTGGACTTAATGAAGTAGCTGCCATACAAAAACTTTTTACCTGCTATTCAAGTGTCATCTTCTTTTTAGAAACCAATCAATCAGGAACAAACATGTAAAATCTGAGAACAAACCCAGATAAAAAATCCCACAATATCCAATTGTAGGGACATACAGACATGGGAGATGCACATATTCAGCTCAAAACCGTGATATTCCCGCACCTGGAAATCTCATGTTTTTTGCCTTTTGTAGCAATTGCTACATGGAATGACGTCTGGCCACCCTCCTGTTTGCTGCAGAAGCTCCTGGGATAAAGGTACTGTCTGGACAGGCCCTCAGTGGCTTACTCCGTAGCCTACCTATACTATGTGAAGAACTGCATTCTTTTCCTTGTCCATTCAATTTCATGTAATGACCCTAAGAATTAGAATTATGAGAAAGAAACTCCACATTCTCCACAATACACCTCTAATATATGCATCCCTACTCACTTCTTTGCCTTTAAGTTTATCTGCCCTTCAAGGAGAATTGCTCCGGTTTCTCAACTATTTCAGTTCACACTTTCTGCATTTTTCCTTGTTTTTAACTGCCAAGTCAACTTTGATTTATGATCACTCTATAGATGAGAGATTTTTAAGTCACCCTATCAACAACTGCTTTGCTCTGGTTCTGTATACACAGGATGCAGCTTCTTTGATTTAATCTTCCTGCTTTCTAATATTTTCCAAAAATTGTACTCAGAACTTCAGAAAGTATTTGACTTGTTGCAAGAATTAATTTGGATATGGTATGAAGTGGGCAAAGCATTACTGACTCTGCTAAGAGGGTTACAAGTTAATTCACACCACTCCCTTGACCACGGCTGCTGCTTTCAGAACCGTTCCTTTGGGACATAATAAGGATAACATAATACAATTACCAAAATGGATAGGAAAATACTGCAAAGCTTGGAGCTTTAGAATGTGTGTGAGTGATTGATTTTCAGGCACTGGGATAGATTCAGTGCATTCAATCATTCATGTCCCAAAGTGTTGCAGATCAGAACAATCAATAACATCTGTGACCACAAGTGGAAAAATTGATGAGGCAGGATAAGACTTTGTGGAATGGAGATGAGGTTCTGAGGCAGATTTCATGGTGAGTGCCACTTTTAAATTAGCCAGAGAGAAAAATAAGGCTTTTTGTCAAAGTTTAACAGTTTAATAATAGCACATTCAAGAGCAGTACATATGCATCTTTAATTAAAACATACTTGCACTGCAATATAAAAGCATTGCACAGATTTACTAATTTAATAGATCGCTTCCATTAAGAGATTAGGCAGCAATTTAGTAATTGTGCTACAAGATATTCCATGCAAGGATTTTAGTTATATATAAAAACTTTATGGCTTTTCCTCAGAAAAGATTTTCCTTGACACATATTAAATCATTTTATTATTATTATTTTTCTTTTCCCCCATTACATAGCAATTAATTACCACTATGTCCCCTTCCACACAGCCATATAACCAAGAATATCTAGGCAGAAAATCCCACAATATCTGCTTTATATTCCAGTTCAAAGCTGAAAATGTGGGATTTTATTCAGCTGTGTGGAAGGGGCCCAGGTAACACAACTTGTTCCTGGATTATTAATGTCATTTTCTAATAATAAATACATGGAAAAGTTTTATTAAATTTCAAAAACTTTGTTTTTGCGAATATTTTCATTAAGAAAAATTACAAACTTTTGGGCTTAAGGTAATAGAAAGATAAAAAAATAAAAACTTAGTTTCTGGAGTATAACTACTTTCAAAGTAAGCATTGCACAATTAAACAGGAAGTAACACTTTCAGACCAGGAACAGAATTTTTTTCAAATATTGTTACATAGCGTTATACTAAATACAAACACACACACATGCACACGCCCGCACACACACACACAATAAATTACTTTTCAAGGGTCTCAATAGATAACATCTCCATGGACATTTTTATTCTGGTTGTCTCACAAGCATAACCATGGTAGCTTAGGCATTATTATGAGCGATCACATTTACTTCTTTACTTGCCTTGATGTATTATTCTGTCTGTTCTTCTTTGCTTCCTATATTATTTCAAAATAAAATAATATTCCCTTTAAAAACATCATTCCACCTTCCAAACAGAGGATGCCTCCAGTCAACAGAGGTCAAGTTACTTCTATGCCAGTGGTTCCCAACCTTTTTTTGACCAGGGACCACTTGACCTGGGACCACTCTCCGACATTAGTATTTTGGCTGCTGATTCAGAAAATTATATTGGATAGACCACATCAGCTATAGTTTCTCATACAGAACATATGCTATCCAGTAGTCACTCTCGTTTCAAAGGTGTAGTAACGGTGAGGTAACGGACCATATTTTAGTTCTTGGGAACCACTAGAGGTCCATGGACCACAGGTTGGGAAACACTGCTCTATGCAGATTGACTTTGCAGCTTCATGGTTAAAGGTAAAGGTTTCCCCTGACATTAAATCTAGTCATGTCTGACTCTGGGGGATAGTGCTCATCTTCATTTCGAACCCAAAGAGTCAGTGTTATCTGTAGACACCTCCAAGGTCATGTGGCCAGCATGACAGCATGGAGTGCTGTTACCTTCCCACAGAAACGGTACCTATTTATCTACTCACATTTGCATGTTTTCGAACTGCTAGGTTGGCAGAAGCTGCGGCTAACAGCAGGAGCTCACCCCACTCCCTGGATTTGAAGTCACCCTTTCGGTCAGCAAGTTCAGCAGCTCAGTGGTTTAACCTGATGAACCACCAGGGGGCTTCATGTTTACTCTATGCTATTCAAGCTTGTGAATTACAACATTCACAATTGCCTTTAAATAGTCAAGGGTTCTTTCTCCCACTCTAGACATTCCACAGATATATATACACTTAACTTGCTTCACTGCCAGAAGAACCTCTGAATATGCAGCCACAGCTTCAGGTGAAACGCCAGGAGAGAATGCTACTGGGCCATGGCCATATAACCCGAAATATTTACAGCAACCCAATAACAGGATCCCCAATGGTATCTAAGGGATCCTGGAAAGGTAATCTATCAGAAATAAGAAATATTTATGACAAAAGTATATATTTTTTATTATGAAGGGGACAACAGAGACACGGTAGGAAGTAGGAAGGGCTTTCTATTTTCCATTTCTTAAATCTTCTATCTTGTTTCAGAACACTATATACCCACTTTTCTCTCTTTCTGCTTTAGATTGAAAATACATCCTTTTTATTTTTATTTTCTTTATTAGAAACCTTTTCAGTATTATTTATTTATTTACTACATTTAGATGCTGTCCTTCTCACCCCAAAGGGTGAGAATTAGACAGCAATAGAAGAAGATGAAAATGTAAGATGCTTTAAATGTGCCCGTTCTATATCCATTCTTGTACCCTTCCCCATTCCTCATATATTTGCAATAAAAATATGGAAAAAATAGTGACTTGGATTAATTGGACCCACAACAATTATGCCTCGCCCACTGGTGTGAACAGAACACAGCAGGATCAATGTTTCGGCATGCAGCAACACTGCCCCATTCCAAATGGAGTGGAAAGTCGATTATAATTCCACTTATAGCTTGCAGTGAAAGAATAGCAATAGCCTATTAGCACTTGGGGCCACTTGATTGGAATCAGCTCCTATGTATGGTCTTTTTTAAGGGCAAACATCAGAGAAAATACTGGCAGACAGAACAAAAATCTAAGTTCTTGGCACTAAGCTTGCACTCTATTTATGAGCAGATAACATTTCACCCCAAACCAAATTAAATCATTACATTAACAATAACATGTTCACCTGCAGGCATTCAGAGCCCATTAAGCCAGAGTGAACGGGAAATAGGGCTGCCCTTCAGAGCATTTCAAACACTGTTGATACTCCACTCTCTATGTGTGCAGTATTGATTGCTTGAGTAATGACGGGTCTTTCCTTCTCTGGAAAATTCACTAAGTATCATACTGGTACTTTGCTTCTAGGGATAATTCTAAAGCATGTGCTGCTAAAGAACAAAAGAGATATACCTTACTCGTGGGGTAGGAAGGATAGGAAAATATTAAAATATAAATTTTAAAAGAAGGCGAAAACATCACACTGAGAATTGAAAAAGAAATGCAGGTAAGCTTTCAAAGGGTTTTCAAAGAAACAGGAGCCCCTCTTAAGCCTAAAGATAGGAGCAGACAGGTAAATCAACATATTAAAGAGCCAATTGTTAAAATTCATCATAGTTTGTTTTAAGGCTATCTTAATTATCAGGCTTTATCACTTGACGGGGATAAGTTGACACGGAGGCAGGACCATCATTGAAGGTGTGCATCCCATTGCCAGTCTTCCTCCTTCTCCTGATGGAGGAAGACTTCACATCCTCTACTACTGATGGGGAAAACCCATAAATAGCTGCCAATCCTGCAATGTTCATGTCACCTTTCTTGTCTGAGGCAGAAGCTGGCATTGAAGTGATGTCAAGGGGCAAGATCTTCTCCCCCACCTCGCAATTCCAGGCATGTTTTTTTTTAACTTTACAATAATTTTGATCTGTGTATTTGCTTTAAGAAGAAGGAGAAGCACAAGTGTGGGAATATGGGGTTGTGAGGTATGTGGAAGTTCAACCATAGATCATAGTTCAGCAAATTGGCACTATTGTGTGAATAGAGTGATGTGTGACAGTGATGGTGCTCATGCAAGTATGCATCTGCTATCACTGTTTGTGCAACTGCCATGGAATAGCAGCTTCAATCAATCAAGTCTTTCAGCTATGGCTGCACTGTCAAATACAGTGACAGGAAGTGACTTCCATATCAATGGGATGGTATTTATTTATTTATCATATCAGAAGTGAACCGAAAGTACAGTTGTAATGTATTTAAAAAACACAAAGTTCTTGGCATTATACTAAATGTCCTGTGACCAGTAGCTACTAGCCACTTGGAGTGCCTCTGGTGTTGCTATAAGAAGGTCCTCCATTTTGCATGTGGCAGGGCTCATGTGGAATGGTGAATCCATTCCACACAGACAGCTTATTCACTGCATCCTTTCTGTGTCGCCTTTCCCAATCAAGAAACATGTTCTTCAAAGACCAGTAGAAGGTCACAGGTTTTGCATGTAGGAGCCAGCGATCTCAATTCCAGTCTGTGGCATCTTCAGTTTTAATGAAATCGTATCATTTCATTTTTAATTGTCCCATGTGCCCTTAAATGCACTTTGGGAAGTGTGTATGAGGGATTTTCTCACAGCCATCCTGTGGTCATTTTAGGCTTAAGATGTATTTTGGAGTTTGGAATTCTTTTGGATTTTAGAATATCTGTATTATTTATTTATTTATTTATTTATTTATTTATTTCATATATTTATATCCCGCCCTTCTCCCCACAAGGGGGACTCAGCGTGGCCTCACATGAGCATCAGAGGATGCTAACAGCATAATTACATAATAAGGTATCCTGGAGATGGGAATCAAGTCTAAACACAAAAATCATTTACATTTTATATACATAACCTAGAGATAAATTTATACAGAGTATTTTTAATCATTCTGTTCATGAACAAAGTTAATGGACACTGAACTACCCAAAAGGAGAGATTTTATCATCCAAGCAAACTATTTTGAACTCTGGAGGATAGTGTATCAAAAATCATAACTGTAAGAAATGTTACAAATTTTTTTTTGCCAAATCTCTGACTGATCAGAATTAACGACAGTAATACTGTCATCAACAGTAATTGCACAGTGATCTTACAACTATATGACAATGTTAGAAAAATGTATGAAAAGCCTGATTTTTTCCCCTAATGACTAAGACAGGGAATGTTTTGTGTTTCCAAAACAAGACCACGCCAACACATACACAGCCTTAGTTTGTGTTGCAGAACAAATCCAGGCTGCCTTTCTCCACTGGATCATTCTCTTCTTTGTTTTACAGTTTAACTTGGCACAGCAGGCAATCCCTCTTGTCTCCTTTGTAATAATTCAGTTAGTATTTTTTTCTTAAGTGATTCTCCCATCATTTGTAATTATAGTCCTGGGTGAATCTGACAACATTACCCTTACAATTATCCTCATCTTTTTATTAATAATAATAGTTAAAGAAAACCTAACTACTTTGCAAAATTGAAGTCAATGGAGAATTTCACAGCCCAGGAATAAATTGAAAAGGCAGCTAGTAATTATGAATAAAGTCAAAAAGAAGTCAATGTTTTTTATAAAAAAAATCAGGACAGATATAAGGAAAGGAGTGGGTGATAAGAACTTTTCAGGAAGGTAACATTCAGTAATTTTACTATCATACTCTGTATCTTTAATGTAATTTGAAATTGGTTCCACTGCCCAAGCATCAGCATAGTCTCTTTTCACTCACCCTCTAATTCAGTGCTCCACAGTGAACATTGATTAATATGGCTTAGAAATCTGAATTGGACTATAGCATGTGTGCACTTGTGTGTGTCCGTGTGTGTTTGACCTTCTTGTCCTCATACCTTAATGCTACAATTCTAGTTAAAAGGAACACCCACTGTGTGTTTATTAGTCCTTAGCAAAGCAGATAAACAACTATAGATTTCAGCATATAATGAGAGCAGATGGGTTAGTTAGGAACATAGAAAATAGATTTAATATGAAGGCCCTAAGTGTACTGACCATTTAATGTGGCTCCAAGCTGATTCAAGTGGTGGCCAAAAAAAGGCATGCAGGCAATGTAAACTGCAGTGCAGAATAAATGGTATACAGCGCATCAAAGCAAAATCTCAGAAAAGTCCTACTTTAATGCACTACAGTAGATTCCAATATATCCCAGATCCTAGGGCAAAATTGGCTCTGCAGAATATGGAGCTCATTGTTAACACTTGTCCTTACTGTTAATGAAAAATTGACCTTCCCTTTTGTAATAATAATACTTATAAATGTATAACATATTTTTACAGATCTTAGTTGGGTCTCAGACCCAGCCCAAACCCAAACATTCCTGGGAGGATTAAAATGGACACCAGGCCATCCAAATAAGGTCCAGCCAAATAAGACAATGGCTCCACACAGTTTATAGAGGTTTGCATTGACAAATCATTTTAGGCTTCTCCTGTGTCAGGTTTATAGTTTATTAATAAACAGAGAGGGAAGAAGACTCACATATGTACACAAAAACTGGGGTACCCAATGAAACTTTTTTCCTTTTTTCCCCCTATAAATTTTTATTAAGGTCATACTTGTACAAATCCGATTATAAACTATATAAATGTGAATACAAAAAATGAAAAAACTCCAATAGAAAAAGGGAAAAAAGAAGAAAAAGAGAGAAAAAGAGAAAAAAGAGAAAAAAATAAAAATTACAATTTGACTTCCATCTACTTCTTGGTGATGGTCTCAAAGTACCAAATAGTTCCTTGTTACATTTAAACCTTGATTTTCTCCATCATTGAATGTTTGCTATATTTATGTTGTGCTCTGCCCTGAGTCCCCTTCTGGGTGAGAAGGGCGAAATATAAATGCTTTAATTAATTAATTAATTAATTAACCTTGAGTTGTATCTGGTAAACACAAGGCCAGCCTCTGTCCGCAACATTTGCTATCACTAACAATGATCGCTAACTATGCATCAGGAAATATAAGGAAGGGTTTTGATATAAGTCTCAGACTCTTAAATAAATTATAGAAAAACAGCCTGGTACACATTGTTTGTGCAAGACCAGTAGTTATGCTTTTTATCTTGGGACATAGCAGTTGATTAGCTGCTGTAGAAACCAACTTACCCATATGGTAGCATAGGCTTGTAGCATATTCTGACATTCATTTAATGCAGACAGCCATTTAAGGAACAGTGTACCTTTGCCTGAGGGACAAACTCTCTGAGCATTTTATGCTTATGTCAGTGTCTCTGAACAAGTTTAAGTGATTAATTTTGGTATAGTGAGCAATTATCTAAGGCCTCTGATATGTACAAAAGATTGCACTTGCTAATCCCATCCACGTTTCTCTATGATGTGGGGAGTTGCAATTTCATATCAAAGTCCATAGTCATGCATTACATGGCAGCTTTTAAAACTACATATTCTTATGTTTAAGAAAACAGAAGAAAACAGATCTTGATTCTTCCTCAAAATTCAAAATAATCTATGTATTTATTTACATATTTAGATTACCTGATTATGTTACGCAAAGTCCATTTCTCAAAATCATCAGCAATTTTTGCAGCAGAAGTTTGGACATGAATCCGACCCCCCCCCCCCCCCGAGGGGTCACTCAGCAATTTTTCAGGGGTCATGGCATCACCTCCTTTGGCCCGCCCCCTCTGGCTGCGAGGAGTTACCAAGAGGCACACCCATTCTGATCCCAAGAATTTTGGATGAGGTGCCCAGCCTGTATCAAACGGTTCCTAAGGAAACCAGAGGAACTTCCAGGGAAGTGTGCCATCACACACTTTGGAATCATGGTTTACAGAAGGCCTTCTGTGGGATGTAGTTTAATTAATTAATTAATTAATTAATTAATTAAATTAATTAATTTAATTAATTTAAATTAATTTCTTTCCTGCTCTTCCTCCTTGTCCTTTCAGCCGGAGGAAACGCACACCCCCACGAGCCCTCCCCCTTTCCTTTTTCATTCTCTTTCTTGGAATGTCTCTCAATTTCTTCCCTCTCTTTCTCTTTTTGTTCTATCCCTCTTTTCTTTTTCTCTCTTTCTCCCCCTCCTTCTCTCTCCCTTCCTTCTCTCTTTCTCCCTCTTTCTTATCTCCCTTTTTCCTCCTCTCCTTTTTATATCTCTTTCTTTTCTCCCTCCTCCTTTTCCTCCTCCTTTCTCTGGTGCTTCCACCTCCACCGAGGTAGCTTTCAGGAAGAAGAAGAGGAGGAGGAGGGAGGAGGAGAGGAAGGCTGGTGGGCAGCCAAGAAGAGGCAACAGTGCTGCTTCTGCCAGAGAGTTTTCAGATTATTATTTTTCAGTTCATGGATAGCTGTATTTGCATATCTATGAGTCCCCCCTAGGGGGTTGAGAAGGGTGAGGTAGAAGCACTCCAAATAAATAAATAAATAAATAAATAAATAAATAAATAAATAAAATATATAAATAAAAATGTAATTTTGTGGGATTAACATAACTCAAAAACCACTGGATGAAATGACACCAAATTTGGACACAATACACCTATCGGGTCAGTGAGTGACCATCACTCATAAAAACACTGAAAAACACAGCAGAAGGGACTTAAAAAGCCAAAGAAGCAAACAGACACTACAGCACATGCACAAAAACAACTCCCCGGCAAGCAAAACACACAATAGCATATCCACACTCTCTTCCAGACTACAGCTTCCAACATCCCCTAGACCAGGCACTTTAGGAGAGGAGGATGATCCAAATGCACTGCTTCCAAGATGCAAGCTTTCTTCTCCTTGGATTTCTTTGAGAGCATCCCAATCCCTGCATATTTCCAATTTCCTATTCCTGGGCTGCAACTCCCAGCAACCCTTCAGATAGATAGATTAGATAGCGGTAGGTAGGTAGGTAGGTAGGTAGGTAGGTAGGTAAGAAAGTAAATAAATAGATCAAGAGGACTGCTGGGAGTTGCAGAATAGGTAGAGAAGGAAGAAAGGGGAGAAAGAGGAAGGGTTTTTTTTTTTATTTATTGTGTCAGGCAACCGAACAGTTGTATTACATTTTTTGACAGAACAAACAAACAAACATACAAAAGACACAGAGTTTGCAAGCTTGGTAGTTGATTAAATGTCCTTTGACCAGTATCTGGCCACTTGGAGTGCTTCTGGTGTTGCTGCAAGAAGGTCCTCCATTGTGCATGTGGCAGGGCTCAGGGTGCATTGCAGCAGGTGGTCTGTAGTTTGCTCTTCTCCATACTCGCATGTTGTGGATTCCACTTTGTAGCCCCAGGAAGGGTAAGAAAAGGAAGGAAGGAAGGGAAGAGGAAGAGAAGGAAGGAAAGAGAGAAGGAAAGAAAAAAGGGTAGGAAGGAGAGAAAGAAAGAAAGAAAGAAAGAAAGAAAGAAAGAAAGAAAGAAAGAAAGAAAGAGGGAAGGAAGGTTGGCCAGAGCAATGTGTGGCGGGTACAGCTATAATAAATGAGGGATGTGAGGAAACTGGAATAGTTACTCATACAACTCCTGATGAGTTTTTCCTCAAGGAGCTGTCACTCCATTTTATTCAGAAAAATGACAGGAGAAAGGGAAAAGGAAAAGGGCTCTGTGGCCCCTTCTACACTGCTGTATAATTCAGATTATCAAATCAGACAATCCACATTATCTGCTTTGATCTGAATTATATGAGTCTACACTGCCATATAATCCAGTTCAAAGCAGATAATTTGGATTTTATATAGCAGTGTAGAAGGAGCCTATGTCAGCTGCTAGACTGTGCAACTTTTTAGGAGGGATTTATATAAATAAATCCCTCCTAAAATGTTGCAAAGTCAATCCATGCCATGGTTACACCGCATTTCCAGGGTGCTCGCCCCAACCTGGCAGAAGGAAAACATAACATTGAACTGAGTCTGTGGCAGCCAAATGCATTTGGACATTCTCTTCTCCTGACCTGTTTTTTCACATGGGATTGGTATAAATCCAGCAGCTGAACCTGGAATCTCCCTTCTTCCATTTCCTCTTGTCAAATTTCAGACTGTAATGGAACAACTCATTGAGAAAATCTAACTGGTGGGCTGGATATGTAACTAGTAGGCTTGGGCGGTTTCGTTCGTTAATTTTGTAATTCGTTATTAATTCGTATTTAAATTAGCTTATGATCCAATATTGAGCCATGCAGGAATAGTGTGAGGAGTAAATTAGATTCGAAACATTTTTTTCAATTAATTTCGTAATTATTTCGAAATTATTTCGTAATTATTTCGTAATTATTTCGTAATTATTTTCGTATGTCTGGTGCAAGTTTTATAGTTGTTGTTTGTTTTATCACACCAACAGTCAACAACAGAGGGAGAGGGAAGCTTCAGAAGTTCCCCCTGTCCCATTTGGAGGTTTTTTTAGCATATTGCGCAATCGCGTCCACCATTAACGAATCGATTCGTAATTATACGAAATTTCGTAAATTTCGAAATTTTTAAAAGGAAAATTTCGGAATTCTTTTTAAAAAAATGAAACGCGATGGACCCCTAAAAACGAAACGAGTTTAGAAACAAATTTTTCCGTTGTTATCCAAGCCTAGTAACTAGCCCTCTGTCCTCAAAGGCAGAATGGGGACAGAACATCAAAAGTTTTAGTTTTTGGCATCTTTTGGGTTCCTGGAAACAGAAGACTCAACCTATATTTCCTGCTCCCAAAGGTCGCACTCTTTCATAGTTCATAATCATGTCAACGAACTTCAAGACAGGATTAGGATTGTGTTTCTTGTCTCTGTTGGGAATGCTGATTATTGCAATGGTTTAGAGGCTTTGTCAAATAAGTCATCTTGTGTGTAAAGCTATAAAGCTAGATGTTTTCTTCACCCCAGGTTAATTGCTTAAACAAATTCAAGGAACCTGCTGACTGGACACTGAGGCAATATAACTTGTAATTTCCAATTGCTTTACCAAAGACAAGTGAAATAATGTATTTCTCTCTGTATCTCATCATCACTCCCTATGCCCACACAATTGAACTGGATAAGGTAGACAAAGGTTATTTTGAGTTTTGTATACTGCACTAGAGGTGGTAGTGCCTATCCCATTTCAGGTCTGACAGGGATTTAATAAATCACTTCAGCACAGAGAACACTACAGCATTTTGTTAGAAATGCCACCAATTAAGCTGGATATATGGAACGAATCTTTTTCATTGGGAAGGGAATTGAGTCTTGTCTCTACTGTTTTCGGAGACTATTAGCATGTGACTTGTAGAGGAGTATGCTGTCTTCCAAAATTAAGTCCATTAATTATTCAGCCAAACATCCCCCCTCCCCCTTCCCAGCCTTCATGGTAGACTGTCTCTTAAAAGTATGTCATCAGGTTTGCATGCTGCTTTTTAAGCATCTGTGCTTGAAACAAATTTGAAGCATTGCTGAAGAAGGCTCGATGCTTGTCTGTTCAACAACAAAGCCATGAACCAAGCTATACACTGAGGAGAAAGTCAAAAGTTCTGCCCTGTTAAGCTGAATCACCTTGCAAGTCCGATACAAATGTTAAGTGGCACTTCACTGAATATGAAGAACCAAATGTGAATATTTCCAGTCTAGCTAATAAACATTTTCACTTTATTGGGTTGGATTCTAAGATCCTGTTGACAGAGAAGTGGCTTTAGGGTGCCCGTCAACAGAAGAACAGGGAGAATACTTATTGATTTCCTCAGGTTCCTGCAGCACATTAAAAAAAATCTGGAGGATTGGGATGCTCTCTAGAACAGTAATGGTAAAATAGGAGATTTTATAAAGGAGAGAAATTCAGCAAAAATCACCTTTGAACAACTCAATCTATGAGAAGTTTGCTACGTTGGGTTTTGATGATCCGCTCTCTCTGAAAACAATCCCCCCTCCCTCCCTGGCAGCATGGGCTCACTGGAGGTCTTTGAAAAAATTAACCAGAGTATTTGCCATTAATACAGTGCTGAGCCATGGAGAAGTTGACCCATGTTTTCAGGGTAAATTTCTAGACTAAATTTTAGAAAAATTGAAGTCATGTCCCTTGCCCTAGATTTTCAAAGGACTGGGAGAGGTGGTCAGTATGTGGAAATAATCTATATAAATAAAAATGAAATGTTCATTTGTGGAATTAACATAACTCACATCTGCAGGACAAATTGACACAAAATTTGGACACTACACCCATCACTCATAATCCCCCCCCCCCAAAAGGAGCAGAAAGGACTTAAAACACACAAAAAAGCTAAATGTCAATAAAGCGCATGCACAAAAATGACAGCTCCCAGCATCCCATAGATCAGGCCTTTTAGGGGAGGAGGATGCTCCAAATGCACTGCTTCCAATTTGCAAGCTTGCTTCTCCTTGGATTTCTTTGAGAGCATTCCAATCCATACATATTTCCTATTCCTGGACTGCAACTCCCAGCAATCACCCAGTTAGATAAGATAGATTAGATAGTAGGTAGATAGATCAATCAGGAGGACTGCTGGGAGTTACAGTCCAAGAATAGGTAGTGAAGGGAGATAAGGAAGAAAGGGGGGGAGGAAGAAAAGAGGTAGAAAAGGAAGGAGATAAGAAAAGAAAAGGGTGGGGAAGGCAAGGAAGGAAAGAAAGATGGGGGGAGGGAAGGATGGAGAGAAGGAAAGGAGAGAAAGAGGGAGGGAAGTTGGCCACAGCAACGCATGGCGGGCACAGCTAGCAAATAATAAATCTGCTTACCAAAAGCTAGTTTTCTTGAGTTCAAAACTATAGGATTCCTTTGTTATAAGTGCAGCAGTGAGTACTCTTGTGATGTCATATCCTAATTAATAATTTACAGAAATCCACACTGTTGCTTGCTTCTGCTGTTGTGAGAGAATCCGTAAGTTATGTAATTGCGGTAGTAAAACAGAAACAAAGAACCCTTCTTAGTTGCACCTTGCCCATGGTGACACTGAAATTTGGTTTTTCTAAGTCCTGTGGATATCTAAGGGATATCTGGCAAGCTTCGCTAATTGTGGATGATGAATCAGGAACCCAGAATCTCACTTGGTTGAAGGCAAACAGCACAGACTTTATTCAATTTGTGCAAAAGGGACACTTGTACAGCATGGATGCTTGAAGAGTATATGTGTAAAGGCATAATCATAACCAGACATTTTTATACACAAAGGTTTCTATTCACAGACATTGTCCTGTTTTGAAAGTTTCCTCCCTTTTTCCTGACTGACCAGTGCCGAGAAGCAGGCTGGCATCCTCCTGGACTCTAATTGGTCAGGAGGCAGGTCCGAGCTAGGAGTTGCCCTGATTGGCAGAGGCAGTGGTGACATAGCTAGGGATCTCCTCCCAGATGGGAAGGGAGGCCCCAGGGCTTCCAGTGGACTGGTGGAGGCTGTCCAAGGGAGGGAGGAACTCAAGGGGCTGCGCCAACCCCTGGGTGGGTGGCACTGGAATGTGGGAAACAAAGTCCAAAAGCTGATCTGATAGAATTATGCAGATACCAAGACCCATCCAGAAAACACAATGGGAGTTATTGTCCCAGACATCTCCCCATGCCAGGAGACAAAGGAAGACTTCCAAAGATGTATATTTGTTGATGGGATTGTAATCACAGTCTGTCTCGTGGATAGCCA